>NC_067245.2:46241935-47491935 GCF_019359855.2 Lolium perenne
AGGGGGAGAAGAAGTAGGGGCCATAGGGCGGAGTGCACAGGGGACGGTGGTACGCGAGTTACCCAGCTTCGGAACACCTGCACGATGACAGGGCCTACTGATGCTTGTCTGGAATTATCTGGGCGCTTTCGCGTTGTTACAATGAGTTGTGGTTGTGCCTCTAGGGCTCCCGGGATCCGGCTTATAAAGGCGCACGGATCTAGGGTTTACATGGAGAGTCCTAGCCGGATTACAGAGCCTAGCTACGGTACAATATCTTGCCGTGCACGTCACGGATCCGCCTTCCATGCACGTCGTACTGGATCCGGGTTCCTCATGGGCCTCCCTAGATCCGGGTCACTCCTAGGTCGGTACGGATCCGGCCTGCTGATCCTGGGCTGGACTTCTTCCTTCATGATCAACAGCAACTGGGCCGCCCGATGGGCCACATGCCTCATCACCATCTGTGGGCCACCCGGGCTTGCCGGATCTAGGCACTGTCGATGGTACACCCATGAAGTATACCCACAACAGTAGCCCCCAGAGTTCTCCGAGTTTCCCCTGCAATTTCCGCCTTGCTGGTCCATCATGATCTCCGGCAAACGTTGGTAACGCGGAGAAACTTGAAGAGCTCCAACTTTGCATTTTCTTCTTTTTCCAACTTATAGCCGGAAAATGCTCCCATCCCGCGGGACTTCATCCATCGACGTTCCAAAGAGCATTTCCGGGTTTCTCCCTGCTTGAACGAAAGCCAAACTTATCTTCACAGAATTACCCGGAATCTTAAAAGACTCTAACGGTTTCGGAAATCCTTCATCTTCAGATCATGCTTAATAACGGAAGTTCCGTATTTCCCGCGCACAACTTCCTCATTTCCCGCGCTAAATTTTCGCAGATGCAAATCCTCAGCCGGAATTTTCGGGAGTGCATGGTTCAGTTACCTCCACGTCGTTTTACCACATTTGACCTAAACACGTGTCATCCATCCAACGGCGCGACCGTTCAGTTTCCACCGTTGGATCCGGATCCCGAATCTCCGAGCGCGGCCTATAAATACCCCGCGGCCCGGTAAAAATTCATTCTTTCACCCCCTCTTACCACATCGTCTTCCTCCTCGCGCCGCCCACCAGATCTTGATTCCGGCGAACTTCGCCCCGGTGAACTCCGCGCGCCGCCGAACCAAGGCTCCCATTGCACCAAGATTCTCACGTTTGATCGGGAAACTCGCTCCGCCGCCGATTCGTGGTCACGCGGGTCGATTTCCTTCAAGTTCGGCGACCTCACCTCCGCCGGAGCTCCGTCAAACCACCGCGCCATTAGCGGTAAGTACGCCGGACTTGTAGAAGACAACCTAGTGTAGAAGATAGGCTTAGTGATCCGGGTACTCAAACACTTTGTATGGGTGCAGCCGGAAGCATGCCACTCGAATCGTCACTTTGCACTGGTAGCTCTTCGAGTAGCCCGGATCCCAACCAAATAGAACCCATATGCCCGGATCCTATATCATTCCTGCCACCGTATGTTTCCGACATCAGACTAGCTCAACCTTTTTCCGCATCTTCCAGCACCGCTCCAAGCCGGATCCCTACCCTCCAAGAGCTCCAAGAAGAACTCGAGGGACAAGCTCGGATGGCAGCAAAGGTGTAGGAGGCGGAAAACAAGAGGGCGTCCAAAGCCCGGATCCGCGAAGGAGAACGAGGTCAATGGTGGCCTTGCGCAACCACCGACGTGGAGCTTAGAGAGCTCCAGAACGAGGGGATGATCTCCACACACTGGAGTTTCACTCGTGACTCTGACGTCCCCAAGCCAGAAGCCGGAGAAGTTGTCATGACCAAGGCTTGGGTGGAACGCGGACTTTCACTCCCGTGTTCGGAATTTTTTCTCTCTATCCTCAACACCTACGGGCTCCAGCCTCATAACATTTGCCCAAATTCATACCTTCTCTTGTCCAACTTCGTGACTCTCTGCGAAGGACATCTTGGGATCCGGCCAGATGTTAAGTTGTGGCAATTCTTTTTCCGGGTGAAGAAAGAAACCAAGGACAAAGCAATGGTGAACTGCGGAAGCATGACGTTTATGCTCCGCCCCAACCGCATGTATCCTCCCCATGATTCACACGAATCCGTCCGGTATTGGAATGCCGGATGGTTCTATGAGAAGAATGTTTCCGTTCCGGAGGTCCACGAAGGCCTCCCTCAGTTCGTCAACGAGCCTCCAGAAGAACTTGCAAGCTGGAGCTTCGTGCCTCCACTCGCCCTGACCCCAACCTTGGAGAAAGCCGCGTGGAGAATCTCCTGGCTAGTCCACGACGGACTGACCGGAGCCCAGCTCACGCTTAGCTGGTTCTCCCGGAGAATCCAACCTCTTCGCTACAACGCGCGCCTGATGTGCGCTTATACCGGGGTAGACGATCTTCTCCGGGTTACCCGCCATGATCTTCCGGCTGATTCTCTGAAGAGAAGGATCAAGACGCTGGTGAAGATTCCGAGGGGCCAACAGGTCCCGGAACTTTTCAAGGATATCTACACGAACGATCAGTGTCCTCCGGTAAGCTTCGTTCTTTCCTCTGCTTCAAACTTCACAAGTTTTTTGATGTTTAACTCTAACTTTTGTTCATCTTCCTTCCAGCTCAACACCTTGGCGGAGGAAAACTTCCGCACCATCATTCGCGTCCCCGTCACCAGCGACACGGCGGAGGAGGCTCCGGAAGACGACGAGGAGGAAGAGGATCAGGCACCCCACAAGGTGGCCCCTCGACCGACAAAGCGTCCCCGCGCCAAAGCTTCCGGCCCTGAAGCCGGAGCTAGCGGCGAGGCCTCCGCCAAGAAACCGAAGACGACGAAACCACCTCCGCTTGACTCAAGGAAAGCGGAGCGTGCACGTCTAAGGATGCTTTCGACGGCTAGCCAGGGCACACGCCCCATCATCCCCGGCGCCCCGTAAGTTTCTGAGCATGATGCGATTTTAACTTAGCGAAATTATCTTTTGTCTAAACCCTTTCTCTTGTTTGCAGGAATCCGAAAACCGCTGCCACGCGGACCGCCAGCCAGGAGCCCATCACGAAGTATATGAAGAAATCTCCGGCTGTTGGTCCCTCCACTCCAGTTCCACCAAGCGCTTCCCACCCAACTCCTCAACCGTCGCCCCCTCAGGCCGATCCATCTCCCCCACCTGCCGCAAGCACTCCACCGGAAATAATTCCGGTTAGCAGCGGGCATGCGGAGGGAGAAGATCCTAAGGCCAAAGGCCCTGCCCAAGAAGAAGCGGAAACACAAGGCCAAGGAGAGGCGGAAGTCACTTCTTCCGAGAAGGCTGGAGAGGGAGCTGGCGACATAGTCGTTTTTCCGAAGAACTTTGGAGATCCGGCTGACACCACTTCCACCCCCAAGGCGTATGCCACTAAGTTTTTCAACAAGCTGACTGAGGCGGAGAAGTGGGAACTTGAACAAGACCTGCTCAACGCCATGCTGAACAACGCCTGGGGGAAGCCGGATTCCAGGACATCGGAAATCCAGGACTTCAAGAAAAACATTGGCCAGTTCTGCGATCAACTTATCTGCAAGCAAAAGGTACTCCCCAGTAGCCCCCAAGCATGTAGGCGGAAACTCAAAAAGTAGTTAGCGCTTAAATGCTTAGAGATAGATTACTTCCGGGAAAGTTTTTTAGAATGGACCAGTAGCCCCCAAACATTATGGCGGAAAGGTTCCGGCAATGATGCTTAAAAGAAACCACTGCTACAGGCGGATTTTTTTACTCCTGCACTGTTTAAATTTTACAGGAACAGCATGCGCTGCACTACGAACTGCACAAGAACATTGCCCTGCAGCGCCGCGTTACTCTGAGTCAGGCGGAAAATATCCGGACCCTGAAGGATGAGAATGCAGAACTGGCTAAACAACTGGCGGACGCCCAAGGTTGGTTTCGACTGAACTTGAGAACCTGCGCTCCTCGTACCAAGATTCCGACTTTAAGTTTGCTGTTTAACTTATGGCATTTATAGGCGCATCCTCCTCCCTTGCAACAGCTTCGACTGAACTTGAGAACCTGCGCTCCTCGTACCAAGAACTGGAGACGAAGCTAAAGGAGGCGGAACTTAAGAAGGAGCAAGCCGAAAAGCAGCTGGCGGAGAAAAACTCCGAGCATATCAGGGAGAAAGGCGAGCTGGAACTGAAGAAGAAAACTGACAGCGAGACCATCAGGAGGCAGCAAAAAGAGCTTAATGGACTCCGGAAATTTATGGAGACGGCGGAGCAGCACTGGGACTTGCTCAATGAAAACATCTTGGGTATGATATCGGAACCTTGCCAAGATATTTGCTCCGATTTTTTTTTACTTTGCGCTCAAACTGCGTGCTTATATCCTGATTATCTTTTGTGCAGAGCCCCTTGGGTACCCGGAACAGCGCCGGAATTTGTTCCCACGGGACGACCTGCTGCAACTCGCGGGCGATGACTGCAAGGATCTCATCTCCGCCTCCCGTAAGATATGCCATAACTTGAACATCAAGAGGAGCCGCACTTGCGACGTGCGCAAGCTTATTGGTAAAATGGATGTTCTGCCGGAGCTGGTGACGGATCTGCAAGCATCTTCAGCCCGAGGCGCAGCTGCAATGGCCTTGACTATGTGCCTAGCACATACTCCGGGTCTTGATCTTGATGAAGTGACCACGGGCGTTCCTCCGGATGCGGATGTCGGCGCGCTGCTGGATGCAGTGAGCGGCTACGACACCCGCATCGCGCGCAGGATCCGGCACGAGGAATTCTACGACAAGGTCGTCCTCGCTGCTGACGAGCCCTTAGAAGCGGAACTTCTGAAGGAACTCGACGCTCAGGCGCGACCTGCGGAATCCGGAGCCCAGTTTACATGGACCAGCTCCAAGGATGCTCCCCAAGAGGAACCCAAGACCAGTACTGCTGCCTCTGAAGAAAAAGACAGTGAAGAAGACGTGTCTTCTCCGGCCGAAGGCGCCAAGGAACAGGATCCAGAGGGCAAGACTTCTCCGGCCAAGGGGGAGTGAAAACTTTTATTCCTGCGGGAAAAACAATGCATCATTTTGGCCCCAGCGAGGGTTTGTAATAAGACTTTAAATTCTTAAGTAGCTAGGAACGAAACGATTATGCATGGGGCGGAAACACTTATCCTGCTATCCGTTAAATGTTATGTGCATGTTTCGTTTTATGTCAGAAAGCAAGTGCTGACTTCGTTATTTTCCGGCTTGCCCGCTTGACCTTCCACGAGCCGGAAAACCTTAGCCGGAAACGCTCGCCAGCGGCGACGAAGCCCAATGGCGATCCGTCCATAACCGCGGAAACAAGCCCCCAGGCATAGGTGCCGGAAATCGCTACTAGGAATCCACGAGTTCGCAACAGATAACAACTTAGTCAGAAAACTTAAGCTTACGTCCTAAAGGACGATTTTGAAAATCACAACTTTCATACACGCCTAGGCGGAAATATCCAGCTCTGCGGTTTTAGTCGGAAAAAACATACACGATCTAAAATGAACAAGTAAAGGAGGTAAAAGACTCAAAGAGTGAACCAAAAGCTTTATTTCATTGATCATGTATAACTATTACAGAGTTTACAACTCGGAAAAAATATGCTAGGTGTAGAAAGGACGTAGCTGTGCGATATTCCAGGGGCGATCTGTTTCATCGTAGATGTCATCCGGATCCTCACGCTTGCGTTTCCGGTGCCAGTTAGCAGGTCTATCCCTTAGCTCGCGGAAATCAACAAGGTAGTACGATCCGTTATGAAGCACTTTGCTAACGACGAAGGGTCCTTCCCATGGAGATTGCAGCTTATGGTCTTTCACCTGTCGAAGGCGGAGGACCAGATCTCCTGCCATGAAGGAGCGTTTCCGGACTCGACGACTGTGATAACGTCGGAGTTTTTGCTGATAGATGGCGGATCTCTGGTCTGCTAGGTTCCGAGCTTCCTCGATCAGGTCCACAGATAGCTGTCTGGCCTCGTCAGCTGTTTCTTCGTTGTAGGCGGAAACTCGCGGTGAATCGTGGATGATGTCGGAGGGAAGCACGGCTTCGGATCCGTATACCAGGAAAAAAGGGGTAAACCCTGTTGATCTGTTAGGGGTAGTTCGTAAACTCCACAAAACAGCTTCCAACTCATCAGCCCAAGCTCCAGCTGCTCGTCGCAGCGGTCCTTCAAGGCGTGGTTTAATTCCTGATAATATTAGGCCGTTAGCCCTTTCAACCTGACCATTGGACTGTGGGTGAGCCACAGATGCGAGGTCCAGTCGTATACCCATTGTCTCACAATAATCCCTCAATTCTCCTTGAGCGAAGTTCGTGCCATTATCTGTGATTATGCTGTGTGGGATGCCGAATCTCATCACGAGGCTGCAGACGAATTTTAGTGCCGTAGCACCGTCGGCTTTTCTCACTGGCTTAGCCTCGATCCATTTGCTGAACTTGTCAACAGCGACCAGGAGGTACTCAAAACCGCCAGGAGATGATCTTTTTAACTTACCAACCATATCAAGCCCCCAGACCGCAAATGGCCAGGTGATAGGTATGGTCTTCAGCTCTTGGGCTGGAGCGTTTGGTTGAGTAGCGTAGTACTGACAACCTCGGCAGGTCTTGACTAGTTTAGCAGCGTCTTCTTTAGCTGTAAGCCAATAGAAACCTAACCGAAAAGCTTTTGCAATGAGTGATCTGGGAGCGGCGTGATGCCCGCAGTCCCCTGCGTGGATCTCTCTGAGGATTTCAATGCCATCTTGATTGGAGACGCATTTAAGAAATACCCCTGCTGCACTTCGTTTGTAGAGCTGTCCATCAACTATTGTGTAGGTTCTTGCTCGTCTGACGATCTGTCGTGCGAGGACCTCGTCCTCTGGCAACTTCTGATCGATGAGGTAGTCCAGGAAAGGCTGTGTCCAAGCCGGAATGACAACCATCACTTCCTTAGCCGGAGACACTGCCACCTCTGGGTTTTCCGGGTTAGCGCCCTTGACTGAGGGTATCCGGAGATGCTCCAGGAAAATGCCAGGCGGAATTGGTTTCCTGCCGGATCCGAGCTTGGATAGCATATCTGCCGCTGTGTTGTCGTCCCTTCTGACGTACTGGACTTCGTATCCGAGGAAGCACTTGGCGAGCTCGTCAACTTCGTCTCTGTAGGCCGCCATGACGGAATTTCTGGCGTTCCAGGTTCCGGCTACTTGCTGTGCCACCAGGTCGGAATCTCCACAGCATATGATGTGCTTGATCCCCATTTCCTTAGCGATGCGCAGACCGTGTAGTAGAGCCTCATATTCCGCCATGTTGTTTGTAGCTTCGAAGTGGATCTGCAGAACATACTGCAGTTCTTCTCCGGTAGGGGACTTCAAGGTGACTCCGGCTCCTGAGCCTTGATGCTGCTTGGATCCGTCAAAGTGCATGACCCATGTCTCTGGTTCCGGCTCCAGACTTGCATCCGGAGCTTCTGTCCAATATGCAACGAAATCTGCCAGAACCTGGGATTTTACTGCAGTCCTTGGCTTGTAAGCGATGTCGAAGGCGGATAATTCGATGCCCCACTTTGCCGTACGTCCTGTTGCGTCAGCGTTGTTGAGAATTGTTGACAGCGGAGCCTTGCTCACTACTGTTACTGGATGCTCTTGGAAATAATGCCTCAGCTTCCGGCTGCCTAGGAACACGCCATAAGCTAGCTTCTGAAAGTGAGGATATCTCTGTTTTGATTCCGTCAGCACCTCGCTGATGTAGTAGATAGGTCTCTGGACGTCATATTCATGACCTTCTTCCTTTCGCTCCACCACGATGACGAGGCTGACGACTTTGTTGGTGGCTGCCAGATAAAGGAGCATTGGCTCTGACTCTACTGGAGCTGCCAAGATAGGAGGGGAGGTAAGTATTTCCTTCAACCCTCGAAGAGCTGCATCAGCTGCGTCGTCCCAGACAAATTTGTCTGTTTTCTTCAGCAGCTTGTACAGAGGTAGTGCCTTCTCGCCAAGACGGCTAACAAACCTACTGATTGCTGCAACACAACCAGTTAGTCGTTGCACATCTTTGAGACAAGTTGGCCTTTTGATGCACAGGATTGCCTTGATTTTTTCCGGGTTAACCTCAATGCCTCTGTGAGAGACTATGAAGCCAAGGAGTTTTCCGGCTGGCACGCCAAAGACGCACTTCAGCGGATTCAACATCATCTTGTACCTGCGGAGGTTGTCGAAGGTTTCTGTGAGGTCGCTGATCAAGTCGGATCCTTTCCGGGTCATGACCGCGATGTCGTCGACGTAAGCGTGCACGTTCCGGCCAATTTGGTCCTTCAGGCACCGCTGCATCGTACGTTGGTAAGTAGCACCTGCATTTTTCAAACCAAAGGGCATAGTAACATAGCAGTAAGTACCGAACGGGGTAATGAATGAAGTCACCTTTTGGTCGGATTCCTTCATCCGGATCTGATGATACCCGGAATACGCATCAAGAAAACACAGAAGTTCCGCCCCCGCCGTCGAATCAATGACTTGGTCAATGCGCGGCAAGGGGAACGGATCCTTCGGGCAATGTTTGTTCAAGCCAGAGTAATCGATGCACATTCTTAGTATTTCAGTGTTCTTTTTGGGTACAAGGACGGGATTCGCGACCCAATCGGTGTGGATAACTTCTATTACAAAACCTGCTTCTAATAACTTTGCTAGTTCCATCCCTATGGCGCGGCGCTTCTTATCTCCAAAGCGTCGCATAGCTTGCTTCACTGGTTTGGCCCCCGGATTTATGTTGAGGTAGTGCTCGGCGAGTTCCCTAGGTACTCCGGACATGTCAGAAGGTTGCCATGCGAAGATATCCATGTTAGCGCGGAGGAACTCGACGAGCGCGCTTTCCTATTTGGGGTCTATGTTAGCTCCGACTGAAACCTGCTTGGAAGAGTCACCCGGAATGAGGTCATGCTTCTTGGTTTCTATCGCGGGCTTGAAGGAGGTTTTCTGCTCGGAGATCTGCTTCTTGGTGGTCTGCATCTCAGTCGGATCCACCGCGGCTCTGTAGCCTTTCAGCTCTTCTCCGGATATCACAGACTCTGCGAAGGCGGCTTCGCCTAACTCGCACTCATGAGCCTTTTTGTGGTCTCCGGATACGGTAATCATACCTTTAGGACCCGGAATCTTGAGCTTGTTGTAGATGTAGCACGCTCTTGCGTGGAACTTATGATAGGTGGGCCTGCCGAAGATGACATGGTAGGAGCTCTTGAAGGGCACAACTTCAAACGTGATCTTCTCTTCGCGGAAATTATGAACATCGCCAAAAGCCACGGGAAGTGTGATGCTGCCGAGGGAGTTCGCCTTCTTACCCGGAACCACGCCATGAAACTCAGTATTACTGTGTTTGAGCTGTTCCTTGGTGAGGTTCATCCGCTCTAGGGTCTCCAGGTACATGATGTTTAAGCTGGCTCCACCATCCATAAGGCACTTGGAGAAGTCATACCCATCTATGCGGGGACTTACAACCAAGGCGTAGCATTCTTTTGGCACAATTGCGGGGTGATCCTTCCGATCAAAAGTGCACGGGATTTCCGACCACCTGACGTACTGCGGCACAGCCGGAACTATGGCGTTCAGGATCCGGGTAGCTGACTTGGAGGCGCGTACTGTTGGGGTTCCGAGGAAAGTGTGGTAAGCCCCCACGCTCTTTTTGTCGAATGGATTGGATTTTCCTGCGGAACCTGCCTTTGGATCCGGCGAGTTATCATCCTCATCCATCGCCTCGGAACTATCGTCCTCTTTGTCCTTGTTCTTGCCCTTGCCACCTTTTCCGCGGGGGCGATGCTTCCGGGCGCGCTTGTAGCCGGCCTCCGGGTCGTTCTTTAGGTCATTGACCCACTTGCAGTTGCGGTTGGTATGAGTGGACTTCCCTGTAACCGGATCCAGATGGGCCAGGCAGGGCATGTCTCTGTATTCCTCATAGGTTTGCGGTGCGCGGGATCCGGCAGCAGTGACCTCGGAGGTATGCTGCTGACCCCTGTCGGCTCCGCCTCCGCGTCCGCGTCCTCTTCCGCCTCCTGGACCTCCGCGTTGAAACGCCATGGCGACCATCTCGGATCCGCCACTCTTCTGGTCATCAGGGTTCTTGCGCTTATGGCTGCTGCTGCCGCCGTTGTCACGGTTCTTCTTTTGTTGGTGCAGGGGGATTGCTGTGGCCGCGAGATCACCGCCTGCGTCGTCATCGGCGGCAGTGTGATCGCTAGCGATGGTGATCATGTCATCCAACGTCAGTTGGTTTGCATTGACCATGCAGGTTAGCTTGTGTCGCAGCAATCCTCCTCGCTGCAAGCCCCCAATGAAGGCGTGCATTGCTGTGCGGTTGTCAACGTTCTCGCACTCGTTTCTGCATGCCAACCATCGGGTGAGGAAATTCCTCGATGTTTCGCCCTTCTTCTGGATGCAAGCCTGTAGGTCGCTTGTTGTGGCAGGTCTCTTGTAGGTGCCCCTGAAGTGTTTCTCAAAAGCGTTCTTCAGGTCAAACCAGCAAAAGATGGAGTTCTTCTCGAGGTCGCTGAGCCAGATCCGGGCTGGACCTACAAGGTACAACTGGAGCATGCGGCAGGCGATGTTAGGGGTTCCTCCGGCGAAGGTTACAGCATTGTAGTAATCCTCGATCCAGGTATCCGGCCTTTCGGTGCCATCATAATGCTTCAGATTTCCGGGTAACTTGAGGTTCATCCTTGGCTTTGGTTCCTCTCGAATCATCCTGCCAAAGCACTTCGGGCCAATGTAGTCGGTTCTGTACTCATTAAGGCGGTCTCGCGCGTCGCGCGAGCCGTGGCGAGGAGACTTTGAGCGAGAGCGAGATCTCCGGCCATTGCCTCCGCCTCCACCTCCGCCGCCACCGCTAGGTGGTGGTGAGGGAGACCTGCGAGGTGGGCGGTCTGACTTCTTGCTTCCGCCATCTGAATCTCCTCGGCCTTCCTGGTGCTGACTCCGGCTCCTGTGGCTGCCTTCGCCTTGGCGCTGGCTGCCCTGGTCGTTCCGGCGAGGCTCCGGGTCACGGCTCCGACGAGGCTCTGGGTCCCGGCTCCGGCGAGGTTCTGGGTCGCGGCTCCGACGAGGTTCTGGATCACGGTTCCGGCGAGGCTCTGGACCGCGGTCTTCATTCCGACTCCTTCTGGGCTCGGGCTCAGGAACATTGTTCTGATTCCGGCGAGGTTCCGGCGAGCGCTCCCTGTTTCTGTTTCTTGGCAGCACGTTGTCGCGGATAACAAGCGCACCATGCCCAATGGGCCTGGTGTTTCCGGCTGGACTACGGCGGCGAGGGGGTCGCGGGTAACCGTTGGGTGGAGGTGAGGGGTTGCGGTATTTGTCTCTTCCGGAGTACATCGCGTCCTTTCCCTTCCTTGGATCCGACGGAGGCGTCTGTGACGGAACGGGGATCGGATTTGGGTGCTCCCTGGCCCTTCTTCTGCGCTCCGAGGATCCGGTGTGCGATTCATCGTCCTTCTGCGCGGTAGATACACAGTTATCCGGATTGGATTCCAACCTGCGCGAAGTATCTGCCTTGCTCTGCTGCTGCACTGCTGAAGCGACAAGTGTGCGGAGATGGTTGATATCAACTTCTTCATCCTTCTTCTTCAGCAATTCCGCCGCTTTTTGCATGTTGTCCTTTGGAGTTTCCAGCGGCTGGTGATCTGCGGGCGTGTTGAAGGGTATCCTGCGAAGCGGAATTGCTTCTCTAACAATACGATCAGCCTCCGCCTGCGCATAGGTCATCTTTACCTCCCACTCAGCCCTCATGTTCTTGACCAGCTCGAGTGTGGCAGTAATCTCGCGGTCCTGTCTCTCGAAGTTTTCTGTCCAGGCAGCATGATCTGCCCTTCCTATCCTTAGCGCAGCTTCGGTATCGGCGAGCCTCTTGGCTGTGGCCAGCATCTCCTTTCTGGCGGTCTCTAGGGCCTCCAGATCTGCGGCGTTGTCCGGAGTTATAGGTGTGTTAAGAACTGCTCGCGCGGCCACCTCCTCTGCTGACAAGATTTCCTCCGAGGGAGAATCCCTTTGGGGTCGCACCCGAGACATTGGAGATCCTTGATGGGATGGTTGGGGGTCAGATTGGCTGACTTGGTCTCCGGATCCAGTTTGTCCCAGCGCTGCTACCGCTGCTTGGGCTGGGCGGAGTCAACCTCAGGCTGATCGCCGAGACCGTACTCCTCCAGCTTGCGGACGAAGTCATCAGATTCCATGGACGGGGTGTCGCCGGAAATTGGGCTCAGATTGCCCAAAATCGACCCTTCAACCGGAGTTTCGCTGTCTCCGACAGGCTGAGCCTGATCCGGATCTGCGCTATTTTCCGGTGCCTCTACCTGCTCAGGACCAGCTCCGACTTCTTGAGGGGCGGTTCCGGCGGTATGGGCCAAGAAGTGTACGAAGTGGCACCTCTGCTTTTCTAACACCTGGGAGACCCAGGCGGATCTGCATTGGTCTTCCACCTTTGTTTCCTGCTCAGGGGCGGATTGGGTGGGCTTTGAAATTTCCAGATCCAAGGCGGAATCTTCCTTGGGAAGCTCCTGCATCTCAGATCGGATCTTCGCGACAGCGTCCAGCTCTGCGGCGGTCGCGTCTGCGTTACTTACCAGTGGGTTTCCGTCGGAATCGACGGTTTCCCCGATGAAGATGTGAATGCCGCCAATTGGGACGATAGAGAGCTTGACGGGGTTTGTCCTAGCCGGAATCCAGCATTCATCCGGAGGGACGATCGGCAAATTCCCGGCGTAAAGGACGCGCCCCACAGCGATGGTGTCGTCGTAGCTTCCCATGGCGGAACCCTCCCGGTTCCGGCCTCCAGACGCCACAGGCCCCACGGTGGGCGCCAACTGTCGTTGCCTAATCGACGGTACCCCGGAGGAGGGATCCTCACGAGGGGGAGAAGAAGTAGGGGCCATAGGGCGGAGTGCACACGGGACGGTGGTACGCGAGTTACCCAGCTTCGGAACACCTGCACGATGACAGGGCCTACTGCTGCTTGTCTGGAATTATCTGGGCGCTTTCGCGTTGTTACAATGAGTTGTGGTTGTGCCTCTAGGGCTCCCGGGATCCGGCTTATAAAGGCGCACGGATCTAGGGTTTACATGGAGAGTCCTAGCCGGATTACAGAGCCTAGCTACGGTACAATATCTTGCCGTGCACGTCACGGATCCGCCTTCCATGCACGTCGTACTGGATCCGGGTTCCTCATGGGCCTCCCTAGATCCGGGTCACTCCTAGGTCGGTACGGATCCGGCCTGCTGATCCTGGGCTGGACTTCTTCCTTCATGATCAACAGCAACTGGGCCGCCCGATGGGCCACATGCCTCATCACCATCTGTGGGCCACCCGGGCTTGCCGGATCTAGGCACTGTCGATGGTACACCCATGAAGTATACCCACAACACTCGATGACTTCGTTGAATTTTACGCAATGTTATTGCGAAGTCGATATGTAATTTTTGCGATTGCTTGGCTTCGTCACGCGGTGCACCGGTTTGAGCCTTATTTTATGATAATGTAACCATCGACTGCAGCACTCGCGTATTTTCTCGAGGCTTGGATTGGTTGTTTTTGTGTGTCATTAACCTTAGCTCTCGCTGAGAGTATTTAATTAATGACACTGTGTGAGCATATTCCTTTTGGGCCAATGCTCCCGATGGGAGTTAGAGCCGATGGTAAGGGCCCCAAACGTTATGTTCGGGTGCCAAAGCCTGGAGCAGGAAAAGAGGCAGAAAATCTGATTAGATCTTTATTCATAATGTAAAAGCAACCTTATAGGCTGTTGAATGATTAAAAACAATCGTGTCCTATGTATAGAATCGTCGCAACTGCGCGATGTTCCATGGATTCTCGACGTCTTTTCCTGAAGCTGGATTTTTGAGCCGATATGCTCCTCCTGGTATCACTTCGGTGATGATGTACGGTCCTTCCCATGGAGATTCTAGCTTCGAGGATCTTTTTTTCTTCAGCCGAAGTACCATATCCCCAACATTGAAACTTCGACTGCGTATTCGTCGGCTGTGGTAGTTTCTAAGCGCTTGCTGGTATACCGTTGTTCTTGCCAAGGCGATATCTCGTGCTTCGTCAAGGAGATCGACAGCATCTTGTAGCGCGATGTTGGAGGAGGACTCTGTGTATGCTGTCACTCGAGGAGCTTCAAATCGAACGTCGGCCGGTAGAACTGCTTCGGCTCCGTACACCAGGAAGAATGGAGTATATTGAGTCGACCTGTTGGGTGTGGTACGCAAACTCCAGAGTACTGATGGTAACTCTTCGACCCAGGCTCCGGCCGCACCTGTAAGGCGTTTCTTGAGGCCATCTCCTATTAGACCATTGATCCTTTCCACCTGGCCGTTGGTCTGGGGGTGAGAGACTGATGCGAATTTCAATTTGATTCCTCCATCATCACAAAATTTCCTGAACTCTTCGGAATCAAAGTTGGAACCGTTGTCTGTGACGATGTTGTGGGGCATACCGAATCGACAAGTTATTCCCTTGAAGAATTGAACCGATGTTTCAGCTTTTTGGTTTCGCACAGGTACTGCTTCAATCCACTTAGTGAATTTGTCGACTGCAACCAATAAGTACGTGTGTCCTCCGGGTGACGATCTTGGCAGCGGTCCAACTTGATCGAGTCCCCATTGAGCGAAGGGCCATGCCAAGGGTATTGTCATTAGGTCCATTGCAGGAGCGTGTGGTTTTGGTGAAAAACGTTGGCAGGGATCGCACTTCATGACTAGATCTCTAGCATCCGACGCTGCCGTTGGCCAGTAAAATCCTGCCCTAAAGGCTTTTGCCACAAGGGCCCTGCTCCCTGCGTGATGCCCGCAGGTTCCCTCGTGTATCTCGCGCAACAGTGCTTTTCCATCGTCAATGGCGATGCACCTTTGGAAGATCCCTGAGATTCTACGCTTGTAAAGCTCACCATTTACCACGGCGAAGGCCTTTGAACATCTGACGATTCGCCTTGCTTCCACAGAGTCCTCTGGCAGCTCTTGCTTTGTTAGATACGCTAGGAACGGCTTGGTCCATAGTGGCTCGAGGAGGAGGACTTGTTCGGCAGGAGGAGTTGGAGATTCTTCAGCCGGAGGAGTTTGCTGCGAGCCTGCCTCCAATTCATCAGCCGATGGTTTTGGAGGTGCCGACGTCCTTTCTTTTATTGATCGTTGAGTGATCACTTCGTAGAACACTCCGTCTGGGATGGGGGAGCACTGTGGTGACCCTGCATACCACTGCATGTTGTAGTATGCCAGTCGTTGATATAACATTCACGAAGTACCATTCCACAAATATTACATCCCTCAGAGTAGTACAACAGAACATAGCAGGTCCATAACTCATTCATTTATTATTACAAATATCATACACATGTCGTCTCGGAGCTCCTCTTGGGTCCTAAGAGGAATACTCCTGGGTTCGAGGCGAACCCAACTTAGCTTATAATATAAGAGTCTCATTAAGTTATACATTTATTTCCTCGAGCAGCTAAATACTAAGAGTTCGGGCTGCTCGGTTACTACTACTACTGGATGTCTCTAGGCTTGATCTCCTCCGGAAGCCTCCCCGGATCCGTAGACGATGAGGTAGTCTACGCCTTCTATACCTCCAGAGAGGTCTGGTTCTTCATAGCCGATGATCTCGGCCCCTTCATTGTTGTCGTAGTCCTCCTCCAGACGATTCAGACAATCTAAGCATGGGATTTAAGAGTGATATGAGTACGAGCGTACTCAACAAGTTCATTATAGATAAGAGGTGTTTAATGCTCTAGCTACAATATTAGACCAGAAAGTCTAATACCAATGCAAGTTTTGATAAACATTTCTTCAAGAGATTGCTTTTATTCCAAAGAGCTATGTCCGTCAGCCTTCACCGGTTTACTAGAACTTCATGGAGCTCCTTTCCGGCCGCGTCAGCGATTCCTTATCCCGGAACAGGGAGTGACAGGTCACAGTTCTTTACACTCTGCAGAGGGGTGTTGCTTTACCCATAAGAGATCTTAACCTTGGTGCCAACCGGGCAGCTTTCCCGTACACACTTCCTTCGGTGTAAGGCCCGGTATAAGGTCTAGCCAATCATGTTCCTCCGCTACCTCGAACACCCACCCTTTGTTGCATGCCCCGACCCTGGGTCCACACCGGTCCCATTATTCCTGTAGATTTCAAGGTGGACCCCGACCACGATGTCAGTGCTGGGCTCTACCATACACTCCTACGCCGGTAGCTGCAACCCATCATAGACCGCAATACCGTGGGGACTTAGGACTCCCCAGCCTCACCGCTTGCTCCTTCGGGCGACAAGTGTACTACGGACTATCCCGTGGGGACTTAGGACTCCCCAGCCTCACCGCTTGCCCCCTTGGATTACAAGTGTACTACGGTAGAGCGCATCCGTTGATGAACGAGAGGTGGAAACACTTTTGACTACTCCGTCCCACTCCGGATCTTATGGTTAACACGGGTATTACGGCACAAGAATCACTGGCGACATTTGTTGTTTAATCCTAGATGGATATAAACCCTTGCAATGGAACCTCCACCATATCAACACAATCCATGGTTCCATTGCCCACCACATAGTCATATTCATAGTTAGGAAAGTAGTGGTTTTGATTTTTATGCAATAGTGTTAACCATAATACTTTGCAAGTAATTTGATAGAAATACTCAAATGACATGAGCATGATGAACTTGCCTGAACACTGCAAAGTTTTGCAGTTGGAAGGTGTGGACTGACCCTTGTCCTCTGTTGCTGAAAAATAGCATCATTGTCCGATAAGGGCAATGGTTAAAGAAGCAATTATGCATGATTCAGCTTTTAGGGTTGTCCCCCCCTTTCTGGTGTTTTATTATTTTATGTGGAAGGTTAATACTAAGAACAATTTAGGGATACTCTGTTTAGGGTAAAATACAACCTTGAAATGTTGTCAAGGTGTTTTTATAGTCCAAACGCATTATTGAACTAATTTTCATTATTGAAAATAATATGAGTGATTTAAATGATTATTTAAATCATCAAATTAAGACTTATTCTTAGTTGTCTTCAAAAATTCCCTTTGATATTTTATTCAGGTAGAGAATTTTATGCTGATCAATTTTCATATTTTTAATTATTTTTTTAGAGTTATTTAAATATTTATTGTGATTTACCAAAGTTTATGTAATTTAATTGAATTGTGAAATGGCAAAAATGCCCCTGGGCCCACCTGTCGGTGCAACCCAGTGGGTTAGGTCGAACTGACCGGCCTGGTCCGGCTCGACCAGCCCCACTTCTCTCTCTCCCTCTCACGCGCGACCGAACCCTAACCCTAGCCCGCTCTGGCGACTCGCGTCGCCTCCGCCGTCGCCGCTCGATTCCGGCGAGATTCGCCGGACCTGGCCCCCGCCATGGTGCGCAATCGACGCGCCCCACGACGACGGTCAATCCTATCCGCGTCGATCTGACGCGGGCGACCTGCTGCTCTCGGCCTCGACCCCTTCTGGTGCTAGGGTTACGGGATCCGCTCGATCCCGCCGTTCCTGGCGCTCCTGGTGCTTGGACTCCGCCCTGGCTTCGCCGCCGTGGTGCGGTTGATGCCGTGGTGCCGCCATGGCCTGGCTTGGCTTGGCGCCGCCGTGCTCTGGCGTGTGCCGCCATGGCCGCCATGGTCGTGCCTATCTGCTCGACCACGGTAAGTGCGCCACTCCTTCTTCTCCTTTGTGTTCTATTTCTTCTCCTCCTAGCTTGAGATGCGGCTACTCCCCTTCATGGAGAGACCATCTCGTCTTGCTGCTATTGCTCTACTAGCTGCTTTGTTGCGGTGCTTGCTGTTGCGATGCTTGTTGTTGTCGTGCGCATCTTTGCTAGGCTTCGCTCGCTATCCTGGATGCTAGCTCTCTTTTGCTCTCTTGCTATGCCTCTGCTGGCTTGTGCAATTACCATAGCCACTGCTTCTTTGTATCCACACTTGTGCTTGTGCTTGTGCTTCTCTGTGCCTCTGTTCTTGATGCTATTCTTGCCAATTACTCAAGTGTATTCATATGTATTGCCCTGACTTGATTGCAGTATGCAATCCTTGCAAGTTTGCAAGAGCCAGTGCCTTTTGGTGCGATTCAGTGTGCTACAATTCATAGACATGCTCCCTCGAGCATGCACGTGGCTAAACAACACCATCCCTTGATGGTGTGCTTACACATATAATTATATGTCATCTTTATGATTATCTGCTTTGCCATTGTTCCTGTTCTGTGGCTAATTCACTTGTCTGACATGTGTTGGTGCTATAATTGATGTTTAGCATACTGTAGCATGCTCTTGCATGCTTCTGGTGGTCATATGATCACCGGTTGCTTGTAGAAAATGCTTTATGTTGTCTGTGCCTCACTGTGGTTCACTCTGGTGCTCCTCCAGTGCTGTTTGTGCTACATCTGTGCTTAGCGTGTGTGTCATTCTTGCAGCTCAAGCATCATCGAGTGCTTGCAATGATCCTTTGGATCATTTGCCAAGCTCTGGTGTATTGACTTCTTGTATATTCATTTATCTGTGTTGTTTTGCTTGACCAAGTGGATAAATGATGTGAACCGGCGCGATTGTGATCATCTTACGATTAAATTGATTGAGCTAGAGGGATGCCAACATCTGTTGGGTACCCTAGCTCTTGCCGAACCCCTTGGGTGATGATGTGCTTGGCTGAAATGTGGGCTGTGGGTTGAGGTGGCCTTGACAGCCACTTGGTGCTGTCATGGTAGCTCCCCCTTCTCAGGGACTTGCTGTGGTGGATTGTTGCTCACTGGCCTGACCATATTTGGTTGCCAGATGCATTTGATGTTGACAAACCTAGATAGACACATGATAGTCTATCATGTCTGATGGCTTAGCTAGCTCTAGGTTGTCAAGTGAACCTGGTAGCTGGCCAGGTTTTTGAATCCATGTTGGATTTCTCTGGTTGTGTCCATGTGTGGACACAACCAGTGTTCCCTGGATGATCTCTACTGGCTGTTCTCTATGTTTGCTTGAACCAAATGACTAGATAGCCATATGATGACACAAACATAGGGTATCTACCCTTTTGGTGTGCTGGAGATCATGCCTATGCAATATATGAGCAGAACCTTTTGGTCTGTTCATGATCATATTTATACCTCACTCCAGCTCCTATAAATAGTGTGTTGGTGTAGAGGATTTCTTCAGCAATGAATTGGTGCTTGCCCTGCTCCTCCTTGTACTTGTGATCTTGGTTTGATTCAGTGGTGAATTTGGACAGATTGAACAGCTCTGGCTGTTCCTCCTGTTCTTGCTGTTCTTGGTGCTCTTACCCTGCTGCTTGGTCGATGAATGAACTAGGGTTTGATGTGGAAAAGTTTTTATATGGTTGGTCCTTGCTTCCCTGGTCGACAGCTCCACCTTTCACTTTGGGTGACTCACTGTGTATGTGTGCTACATGCACACAGCCATGTGAGCAGGCTGTGTGTGTGTGTCTGCTGATGTCCTGCACTTGGCTTGATTCTATCTGTGGCATGGATCTGCTCGGCAGAAACTTGAGCATATCCACTTCATTTTATTTGTTTGCTAACCTGCCAAGTGGCTATGCCACTTGGCATAACACTTGTTCTTTTATTTGCTTTGTGTTTGTGTGCAGGGACACAACCTGATGCTCCAAGGAGCATGGAGCTCATCAAGCACAAAGCTAAATGAGGACTAGCTTGTAGTGTTAGGATAGAACATTAATTTGTACTTTTCTTTTCTTTTTTATTTTCCATTTTGTCCAATTCTTGTAATATGTTGTAATATTCATTTGTTCCAATTTTGAATATTGTAAGTGACAATGTATCTTGTGTGATTATTAATAAAGCTCAAGTTTTCCTTAATGAGCTTTACTTTATTGTTGTGTGATTTATAATTCTTGATTAAGGCTAATTGTTTATTAAATCATCTCAAGTTTGAATAATGTGATATTCATTTGATGTTTGAATTTGAAATTCAAATTCAAACTTAGATTGAATTCAATCATACAACTTAATCTGGAATTCAATCATGCAACTTAAATTTGTGATGCAAACTCTCCCCTCTCTTCTCAAAACCCTAGTTTAGTTGAATAAGGAACAGGTTTGTCGCACTCTCGAAACCCTAACTCTGTAAGGTGTTGAGAGAGAAACTTGTCCCCCTTCGATGCAGTTTTTGTTTAAAAGCGCGAAATTTCCCCAGAATTTGCAATGCAATGCACATCCCTTTCTAAAAACTACCCCTCGATCGTCACTAAACCTGGGACATTACAAGCACGTAGACCCGATGTTTTCCAAAGTGTCGGCTTCCTCATTACTGGCTCTGCCGATATGTTTGAGCTCGCATCCTTCGAATTTAGCTTCCATATTCTGATACAGCTGCCGGTAAGCGATCATGTTGTCGCTTGATCGCGTCCATATGAGTTCATCGACTGCTGCACCACCAAGTTTGAGTCTCCATAGATTTCTAGACGAGTAGCACCACACGCCTTTGCCATTTTCATTCCGTGCAACAGCGCTTCGTATTCTGCTTCGTTGTTCATCGGCAGAGAGAAATTCATACGTAGTATATACCTCATCTTATCTCCCTGCGGTGATATCAGCACCACTCCTGCTCCTGCACCTGTACTCCATTTTGACCCATCGAAGTACATTATCCATGCCCCCGACATGTCGGGTGCTGCTGGCGTCTGTGATTGGATCCAATCTGCCACGGAATCTGGGAGGATTTGGGATTTTATCGCCGTTCGATTAACGTAAGTTATGTCATATGGCGCTATTTCGATAGCCCATTGAGACACTCGACCTGTGGCTTCCGGATTGGTCATTATGCTCTTCAGGGGTGCTTCACTTACAACGATAATCGGGTGCTCCGTGAAGTAGTGCCGCAACTTGCGGGCTGACCTCCATACCGCGTACGCCAGCTTCTGATGATGGGGATACCTCCGCCTTGCAGGAGTGAGCACTTCACTGAGGTAGTAAACGGGCCTCTGCACACCATGACCTCTCCCTGCTTCTTCCCGTTCGACGACTAAAACGCTGCTGAAGACTTGTGCTGTTGCGGCTATGTACATGAGCAACGTCTCCTTCTCGCGCGGAGTCACAAGCACTGGGGAGGTTGATAAGATTTTCTTCAAGTTGTCGAAGGATTCCTGTGCCTCCTTTGTCCACTCGAACTTTTCCGACTTTTTCATCAAGTTGTAGAAGGGTAAAGCTTTCTCCCCTAGCTTTGCAATGAACCTGCTGAGCGCTGCTAGTCGGCCTGCCAACTGCTGCACTTGGTGCAGATTCTTTGGCGGCTCCATATCAAGAATAGCTTTGATCTTCAAGGGGTTGGCTTCGATTCCTCTGGCTGATATGTAGTACCCGAGTACTTGTCCTCCTGGTACTCCGAAGAAGCATTTTTTGGGATAATGCCGAAGACTACGTCCAATGATGTTTTGCCGAGCGAGTAAGCGGGTCGAGTCGGTATAATGCCGTGGAACCCTGTGTCAGATTCTCTTAGCATGTCGACTGTTAAACCCATTGCTCTCATTGTGCTGGCGAATAGCAGGTTCAGGCCGCTTCCTCCATCCATGAATACTTTGCCCATATTGTACCCTCCAATCTGTGCTTCAAGGACAAGGGCCGCGTGGCCGGGCCTTGGGACAGCTTTCGGGTGATCTGCCCTGCTGAAGGAGATGCTTTGTTCTGACCAGTCGATGAAATCAGGCGTATCAACCATGGCGACTTCCGCATATTTTACTTCTCGGGAGAACTTCTTGATTTCTCTCTTTGAAAAGCTGGTTTTATGGATCATGTTGACCTGTCCGCGTAGCTCCGGGAATACTTCGGCTGATACATATTCGTCTTTTTCCATTGGTTCGTATGGTTCTGGTACATACGGTTCTGGCGGATGGTCATAGGACCTCGCCCTCTTCTCCATCATGTGAACTCTTGATGCAGCTTCGGCTCTAAGATCATCGCAGAACTGCCGAATCTCTAGGAAGTGTCGGCAGTTCCTCAACAAATGACTGGACTTCTCCCGACCATCTTTTGGATCAATGTAGGAGTGGAGGTAGCATGGCGCCTCGAGTTGCTCTGTAGCCGAAAGGTACGGAGAACGGGTGCGGCCCCTGATTGATGATGTGTCGTGGCATCCTTGCTCGAACTGTCGAGGGTGAACTGCCGTTCTGCCTTCCTCCTCACGGTGTGAGCCTCTTCGTCTCTTCCTTTGTCCAGCCGTGGTGTCGAGACCCCCTCGGTTGCTCTCTTGTATGCTCCTGGGCGGAATTTTTAGGGTTGTCGCTGAAGGGACACCCTCCGGAGGTACGGCCTTTGAGTCGGACGCGCCGGCCCTAGGGAGGCGAAGGAAACCTCCGGAGTCGATGATGAAGTGGACGCCACCGAAAACAGCCTCCGTGTCGTGAGATGGTGCCATAGAGTTTGGGTGAAGTGCTTCGCGGCGCGGCACGAACTCGAAGGACCCGCAGTGGATCAGATCTCTTGACTCTGCCGGCGTCGGTGATTCGAGTAAGAACGCCGCAGACGTGATTGGTACTGCCGATGACTTGCCTTGTGCCGACAGGCTTCCCACAGATGGCGCCAATTGTCGAGGGTACTCCTCGCCAATGCCCTCCGATAAGGGCTTAGGGTTGATGGAATCCTGCAAGCTGACACGAGACATCGGTTCACAGACAAGCGGGGGGAGCAATTTACCCAGGTTCGGGGCCCTCGATGAGGTAAAACCCTTACGTCCTGCCTGTCTGTTCTTGATTATCTTGACAATGGGTTACAATGGGGTGCCGAATAGTTCGGCTGAGATCTCGTCAAGATGGCTAATCGCTAAGGTGACCTAGCTTTAAGCTTTTGCTGGCTAAGATTGCTAAGATTGATCGTGTCTTTCGGCAGCCCCTCTCCTGGCCTTTATATAGGAGGGCAGGTCTCAAGAGGTCTAACCGAATACGACTAGATTTACAGTAATTTAGATCCGATCTTTCCTTGTTTGAATGCTTCCTTGTCTTGCCCGCCAAGGAACCTTCTGGTGCACCGTCCTAGTGGCCCGCCTTACTTCCGAGTGTCTTCATGGGCCTCCAACTAGATGGTACAGGATAGGGCAACATCGGTTACCCGAAGGGTAGTGCCCACGTCAGCCGGAGCCGCAATGGTCGTGGTGCCGCTGGAGCGGGCGCGAAGGTCGCCGGGGTGCGGTAGGGCGAGGCAACCCGGGCGTCGGCAGCAGGGGGTGTAGCGGGCCAGAGCTGTCCGTGCGGTGGCGGAGCCGGCCGCGCGAGGCACGGGCGGGGCGCCGCCGGCCGCGTCGGCCACGCGCAGGCACGGGCGAGCCCTGGGCACGACGGCCACGGGAGAGCCCCTTCAAGCCCCGGGCAGGGCGGCCACGGGCGAGCCTCGGCGCACGGCGGCGGCCACGGGCGAGCCCGGGCATGGCGGCCACGGAGAGGCCCTTCGAGCCCCGGGCAGGGCGGCTACGGGCGAGCCCCGGCGCACGGCGGCGGCCACGGGAGAGCCCCGTTGAACCCCGGGCACGGCGGCGGCCATGGGCGAGCCCCAGCGCACGGCGGCCACGGGAGAGCCCCATCGAGCCCCTCCACGGCGCAGATGAAGCTCCAGGTGAGCGCCGCTCCAGATGGGCACGCGCGGGCACGGGCACATCTGGACGCGGGGAAGGAGGGCGGCCGCTCACCGGCGTGCAGCGCTCTCCCAACAGCCGCGCCGCTAGGCGCAGCGGGAGATCTCTACCCGCACGGCGACGCTGGGGGCGGCCTGGACTTGCGTCGTCGGGATGGTGAACGGCCCAAGGAGGGAATCGGCCGAGGCGAACAACACAGAGAAGCGCCGTCGCGTGTGATGGCCGGCACCCCCTCGCCGGCGTCCAGTAGCCGCACTGAACTCCCTCGGACGTTCGCGCGGCGCGGCCTCCCGCGTGGCGTGGTGTGCCGAGCGCGGCCTCCGGCGTGGCAACTAGTACTACTAGGAAGAAGGAGGAGAAATAATTATTTGGATCAGAGCTGTGCGATCCAAACGGATTCACGGACCGAAACGTTGTCCGAGTGTCCGCGCGACGGCCTAAACGACCCACAGATGTTCGTTTGGGTCGCTGCGTTGGAGATGCCCTTAGATCCTCGGGGATGTAAATTTAGGTTTTAATTTATACTTAAGGATTAGGCTTTTCAAAGTGGTGTTTTGACACATGAGAGCATATATTCATTTTGTTTTAAAATACATGTTACACACATTTTAAAATTTTAATTAAAAAATTTGCACGCACATCTTCACGTCCTACACGCTCAAAAACTCGTTTCATGAAAAATCCACTTGTTCTGTGGCGTGAGTAAAAACAACAAAATTCAATGCAAAGAATAAGGCTTTTTTACATCGGTTCTCGTGCTTTATCCCAAGTTTACCGGAACCTGGCGAATCGCAATTTCGGATCGACTTTATGGCGATGAAGAAATAGTTCTTCCAATATGGCTCCTTTAATTTTAGGTTTTGGGAGGACAAGTGACTTGGTAATGCTACACTCCGTGACGAACAATATTATATAGAGCGGACTCCAATGGCTAAGGTGTTGGAGCCCTCCCCACAAAATTTGACATCATCAGAGATATTCTTGGTCTTAATCCATCTGGATATGCTAGTGGATATTTTTTTTTGGAAAATGATATTCTACTAGAGATAAAAAAAAAATCGTGTGGTATCTTGAGAGATGAGTAACCCTCACCGAAGATAATTTGGTCAAACACAATCGGCACGGAAGCCCAAAGTGTGTATTTTATCAAGATAACGAGTGTATCAAACACTTATTCTTCCAGCGTAAATTAACTAGATCTAGTCGATCATCCAAATAGGTGCAATCTTATATCCACCACGTAACATTACTAGTATATTCGGTAAATGGTTAAATGGGGTGGATGAGATGTTCAAATTACTTATTAGGGTTGAAGTGCTTGTTGTTATTTGATCGTTTTAGCTATGTAGAAATGACAAGGTTTTTAATAATAAAATTCTTCTCTCATGCAGGTTATCTACCGGTACATAGCTATGCTTTATTCATGATCGTCTCTATAGCGTCTAGAGAATTGCGACCTGTGTATGGATGTGTCTACACGGTTGAGGATATTTTATCCAACATACGTGGAAGCGTGATCTTCAGATAATCCTCCATCAGCATAGGCCTCTTTACGGTTTCGATGATGATTTCTTCTATTGAGCCTTTTTATGCTTTCTAGTTTGGTCCAAATGTTGCGGCTGTGTGTATCTTGGTTATCCAGAGTCCAGTCATAATGCTTTAAACCTTTAAAGTAATACAATAACTTTTATGAGAAAATAGTCCGCTTTCACCCCTTTATTGCGCCAACATCGGTCGAGAATTAGGGTCCGTGCTCACATCTAAAAGCTGGTGTTCCTAATAATCAACCGATTGAGAAATAATTTAGCGGAAGAAGCCTGGTGATCAGGTGTATACGTGAGCACGCACTATCTGTCTGACACGTGTCTAACGCCGTTAGGTAAGATGTTAAACTGAGTGACCTAACTGCGTTGGCCCATACTATATGTCAGTCCTGTATCGCTCAGCATTAGTTGATGAAGGGAAGCTAAATTCCAAACTACAAAACTCACGTGAAGTACGAAAGCAGCAAACAGCAGACATTCAAGGATGCCGGCCACGATGTCCACGCTGACGGAGCCAGCGCCGCATCCCATGCCGAAGAGGTTCAAGGTCTTGCCGTCGGCGCGAATCCGGTAGCGTCCACGTCCACGTCGGCCACGGTATTATCATTCACGTCCGCCACCGCCGTCCCGCCGGCGCCTCCTCCTCCTTCCCCGGCCGCCGGTGTCACCTTCCTAGATGTTGATGTCGACCTCCACGTCGTCGCGCGGGACGCGGAGCGCCGAGGCCACCGTCCGTGCAGCAGCACACAGGAGGTCTGTGAGGCTGCGGCCACCGCGAGCGTGCCATCACCAGGCTGTTCCTGACCCCGCCCACGTGCACGCACGCCAGGGCCGCCTAGGCGCGGGGCGAGCGGCCAAGGGGCCAATTGGGCGCGGCGCGGCCGAGGCGCTGCTGGTCTCGTGTAAGCAGGTGGCGTTGCTGCTCGCGTGAGTGCATGCTGCTGGAGTGCGGCCCGAAGCCAGCGATGGGCACGCAGCTGGACGCGCGGAGAGGGTCGTCGAGGAGGTGTTGGTGCAGGATGAGGAGGAGATGTCTCGTGAGCACGTGAAGGTTCAGGAAAAGGACGCTGCAGGGCCGCTGCAAGCCGGAGCGGCCGACGGTGCGCACGTAGCTGGAGGAGATGGCCGCGGCCCCACCTGGACGAGCGGCAGCGTTGGACGCGGCCATGCCCCTCTGTTCCTCGGAGACTCAAGAAGCACTGGACTCGGGCGCATCACTCCTTCTTCCCATGGTGAGGCGAGCCACGACAGGAGCGGCAGTGAAAATGAGCCCAAGCATGCCAGACCGTTCGACGGCGTGTTCCGTAGCAGGCGTGCTGCGCTACTCGTAGTTTGCACCGTGGACACCCTGGCGTCGCAGGCTGGTGTCGCGGTCGTGCTTCGGAACTGCTCTCCGTGTTCTGCGACGTCGACGCGCTGCAATGGACGGCTGCAGTGGTGCCGCCTCTCCTCCCGCGCATCCGCGCGCGCCGCGCAGAGCCAGTCTGGCGGCCTGACCCACGCCTTCCGCGTCGCCGCCTTCAAGCTAACCCCGCCGGCGCCGGCGTCGGACGACGAGGAGTCCAAGGCCGCCGACGAGGGCGCCGCCAACCACACCGCCTGTCACCGCTCTGGTTGCACGAATGCGTGCTGCCGCGTGCCCTCCGGCTCTCCGCTACTTTGCCCCAGCTACACGGTAGCTTTGCTCCAAGGTCACACCGTCGTCGGTAGAGAGACAGATATGGACATGTGGTCCCGTGATGGGGACTGTCCATTGCTTTTTTTCAGAAGCGGGTCCCGCTACTGTATTTAGTTTGTATTGCAGAGTATCATCAAAACAAAACAAAAAAACACCCACGTGGACCACTGCTTTGTGCTGCACCATTTAAAACATGCCGCGTGGGCAGAGCATATGCCACTTGGTTCAAGTGTGAGTTTTCCCTGCTGCCGGTCATGCTTAGGGTCACTTCTTTTGGGCTTATGCTTATAGAGAAGCCTGCTTATGGATTTCGGTGGGAAAAAGCTCCGGTGGAGAGAAGCTCATAGAAACTGTTTCTCCCCTTCTTTTGGGCTTATAGAATTTGTTGTGTTCAGTTGTGTGATATCTATAATGCCCTTGAATTTAATATGTGCCCAATATTGAATGATACTCAATATTAGATCACTCCATGAATCTGTACATTGTCAATAACCAAACACAAGTATGAACAATTCATCCGCAGATTCCAAACCATGGCTAAATCTGTACATTTCAGTGTTGGAATGATAACAAAAATTAGTGTTGGACAGTCATCAAATTTTAATCAAAAAAATTTCGATCAGCAACATGGAGGCAGAGCTCGTGGTGAGGCGGAGCAGGCTGTTCTGATGAAGAGCTCGCATAAAGAGGATGCCGGAGAAGGACGTCCGGCGGAAGATCTCGACTTGGGGAGAGTTCTCGGGCGGAGGAGAAGCCTGTCACGGCGGCTGGCGGCGGGGCTGGTCATGGCGGCTGGCGGCGGGGCTGGTCATGGCGGCTGGCGGCGAGGCTGGTCATGGCGGCTGGAGGCGGGGATGGTCACGGCGGCTGGCGGCAGGGCTGGTCGCGGCGGGGCGTGTGGCGTTGGGGGTGGTCGGGGTGGGGTTGGGTGGCCGTCGGCTGGCGGCGGAAATCCTCACCCAGACGCCAGGGGACGGGGTGCTGCGGCAAGGGGCGGGAGAGGCATGCGCGAGCCGCGGCGAGGGGCGGTTCAGCTGCGAGCTTTCGGGACGGCGGCGCCGGCGTGGTAGGCGGGGAGCGGCGGCGGCTGTGTTTAACCCTAGCGAGCAGAGCAGGGCATGGCTCGATGCGGGAATGCGGGGAGAAGTGTACGGTGATTTTTTTCTTTTTTCTTTTCCAAATTTTCGGTGGGAGACGGTTTGCTCAAGTGGAGTGGCATTTTGCCGTAAAATGTACTGATTTGGAGGGGTAGATTCACATACCGTTTCGCTTCCTCAGGTAGAAGCTCGGGAAACTGGTCTGGGCCAGTTTCTGGAATTGCACTACGCGCTGGCTTCTCGGTGGAAATAAGCCCACCATAAGCCGGACACTTCTTTTCAGCTTCAGCGGTTTGGCACCTAGAAGCTGCTCTATAAGCCCAAAAGAAATGGCCCTTAGTTAGCTCGGGAGAGAGGGAATGGAGGGCGATGCTAGTCATGGATGTCAGAAGTATGTAGGCTCTACATGTGAGCACATGGGTGTCGACAGCGCAATTTGTTTCGTTGCTAGCACGCCCCGCGCTGATTCAGAAAAGTGGACAATGCAGCCAGGAAAAAAAGTAGAGTTAACGTCGTTTCATTGCCGTGAGCATTGGCGAGAATCTAAAAGCAAATCGAATGGTAGGGAGTGCGTGCTCACGTATACACCCGGTCACCAAATCCACTCTCATTAATTTAGTTTTCGTTAGGTAATATGATGTAATATCCCAGGATTTCAGACGTTTGCAGGGTAGAATTAGAATAGGAATGCGCATTGCTCGCAAAATTAGGGGAAATTTCGCGCTTAATTGCATAAAACCTATGAGGGAACAATTTTCTTTTGAATTAGCGTTTTGAAAAGGGGGAAACACTTGAATTCAACACTTAGAGTTGAGTGATTGCATTTGAAATGAGTTTGAATTGATTTTCAAACTTAATCAATACATAAAATAAAAAGACAAGTAACAATTCAATAAATAATATTATATATGGATAATTTAAATAATAAAAGAATAGATATATATATTTCAATAAGCCCATTAGAGAAACATTGAGAATTATTGATCATCACACAAGATACATTGTATTTACAATATCCAAATATAATAATTATTACATAATAATTTCACAAAATGATAAAATAAAAAGAAAAAGGAAAATTACAACAAATTGAAGAACTAAACTAATAAGCTAAATCTATCTACTGTCTTGATCTTCTTGATCATCCAGTAGAAGGAGAACATTTTGATCATCTTTGATCCATGCATAAGAACACAAACAAGAAATGCACATTGTTGCCAAGTGGCAATGCCACTTGGAAGGTTAGAAAGAAAGGAAATAGACAGGATAAGATCAGACCAGCGGAGCTGATCCACCAAAGTCCCAAGTTCCAACATGGAACCGCACAGGCAGCTCACAAGGCTGTGTGCATGCATACCAGCACACACAAGCCAGTGGAGTCAACAAACTTCCCCAGGCCTTGTTGTCGACCAAGGAAGCCAGAAAAGGTTGATATAAAACCTTTTCATCACAAACCCTTGCCATTCATCGACCAAGCCAGCCAAAGCTAGCAAGAACACCAAGAACACCCAAGAACACCAAGAATACAAGAACACAAGAACAGTAGTGTTCCAGTTCTTTTTCCACAAAGAAGAAGTGACTGTTGAACAAGCAGATGGAGTAGCACCAGCACAAGCCAACAAGGAGGAGCAGGGCAAGCACCAGTCAACCAAATAGAAGCAATTCTCTACATCAGCAAAACCTAGGAGCTGAGTGAGGTATACCATTGAAACATGAACAAACCAGATGGTTTTGTTCATATTATGCACAACCATGCTACACACAAGCACACAAGGGTGGATAAACCATGCTACACACAAGAACACAAGGGTGGATAACCTAGTGGAAATGGGAAATACCAGGAATGAATCAAGCATATGACCATGGTTATGCCAACCAGACTAGTGGTAACATCTTCCAAATGGAAATAGGAAGGAAACCATTTAACCCAAACCTACAAAACTACACTAGCCCTTTGAAACCATCAGATAAAAGCAGAAATATATGTATCTGCAAGTATTATCAACATCAAAAGCTGCTGGCAATCAAGTTTGATCACCCAACAAGCATTTATCCATTCACAGTAAGCCAACATAGGTGGGAGATACCAAAATAGCAGTTGATTATTGCTAAGACCAACTCAACCACACCAAAAACCATCCAACCATCAAGCCTTACACACTTATCATTACCCAGATGGGTTCAAAATGGAGCTAGGGTCCCCAACAGTAATTGGCATCCCTCTAGCTCAAGCAAATATAGCACAAGAGTCATCACTGCATAGCAGTTCATCTCATTTTATCCACTGATACATGATAAATTGCATAGATAAATGAAGTAATTAACGGACAAGTAACAAAGACACTTGGTAAGCATCAATTAGAGCACTGCAAGCACATACACATGCTTTACCAAGCACAAGCATCCACCAGCGCATGGTGAAATGCTATACAATAAGCACATTTATCCATTAGTAATCCCAGAGAGATATCACAATGAGCTAGTATCAAGCAAATGGTGATCATATGACCACCAGAGCTTGCACGAACAAGCTAGAGCATCAGTAACTCACTGGAGTTACTGAATTGCTACAGAAAAGTAAACATTGCATCAACAGAAATTATATAAATCATTTTATAATTGTATCCAAAAGCATATCATCAAGAAATTGATGCATATGGACATCAGCCAAGTCAAGCAGAGCCATACCATGAGCTAGAGCTCAATAATCATCACACATGCAGTACTGGCACTTGCTAAATGCAAGAACTACTAGCAGCAGTAAGCCAGGGAAGCAAGACTAGGGATAGGAGCACATAAATCAAGCAACCAGCAGCATAGCAGCAACCACAACATATCCAGTAGCACAATAGGAAACCAGTAACAGCAGCAAGAGCATGACAAGTAGAGCAGTAGCAGCAGCTAGCAGCAACAGCAGTGCATGCATTAGAGCAATAGCGACAGCAACAATCACATCAACGGCAGCAGCATGGCATGGCCAACATTCCAGAGAGGGAGGCTTGGCCAGTAACCCCAGAGCTTGGAGAAGAAGAGGAGAAGAGAGAGAGAGAGAGGGGTAGCAGGAGGCGTGTACCTGAAGTAGAAGTGCTGCAGGCGTGTCCATGGCGGCACGGCGGCACAAGCCTGGTCACGGCGGTGCCAGGCCGCGACCAAGCCGTGGCTACGCCGAGCACCACAGTTCCGGTGCATCACCAACGAGCCATGAGCGCCACCATGGCGCCCAGGAATACCAGCGCGACGAGAATCGCCGCCAGCACTGCAACCCTAGTTGCAGTAGGGGGTCGATGACGAGTGGAGGCGGCCAGATCTTCCAGATCGAAGCAGATAGGAAGAAGCGGCGTCACCAGGCGGAGCGATTGCGAACAACCACGCCGCCAGGGTCCGCCGGAAACGGCCGGGGAACGCCGGCGATGACGCTGGAGACACATCGTCATGAGAGAGGAAGGGGGATTAGGGTTAGGTCAAGCAGAGGAGGATGCGAGCGAGTGAGCCGGTTGGGCCGAGCCCAACGGGCTGGCCCAACCAAACCACTCGATCGGTCTAACCAGTGGGCCCAGGGAGGGCAAAATGGTCATTTGACCATGGGATTTATTCTAAATTTAAAAAATAAATCTAAAAACCCTAGAATAACTCAAAAAAATAAATAAAATATGTAGACCACTTAAAATTTTGACAGCTATTGAAAATAAATAATTTCATCATAAATTGAATAAATATTTAAAATGAGTATGATGAAATATTACCAATAAAATTGAATAACGAAGTTCTAAACTTTTTAATAATTAAAAGGAGAATAATAACTCATAATTATTCTAAGAAAATTGGAATCAAAGATTCTTTGAATAAACTTCTTAATAAAAAGGGATTTCTATTTTCGTGCCCCTGGTTCGTTAGTTGTGCTCAGTTTTCCCCAGCCTCTTAACTTTTCCTCAGTTTTCTCCTCCCTCTAGTTTGAAACCCCTCGTAGACGCTCGGACGGGAGGGTTGCCGTCAGGTCAGTGATACGTCTCCGACGTATCGATAATTTCTTATGTTCCATGCCACATTATTGATGATATCTACATGTTTTATGCATACTTTATGTCATATTTATGCGTTTTCCGGAACTAACCTATTGACGAGATGCCGAAGGGCCAGTTCCTGTTTTCTGCTGTTTTTGGTTTCAGAAATCCTAGTAAGGAAATATTCTCGGAATCGGACGAAATCAACGCCGAGCATCCTATTTTTCCACGAAGCTTCCAGAACACCCGGGAAGGACCAGAGTTGGGCCACAGGGGCCCCAGGAGGGTGGCCGGCGCGGCCAGGGCCTGGCCCATGCCCCCCTATCTCCTCGCCGCCTCTTCGCCTATATAAAGGTCCTCGACCTAAAACCACGAGACGAAAAAAGCCACGGTACGAGAAACCATCCAGAGCCGCCGCCATCACGAAGCCAAGATCTGGGGGACAGGAGTCTCTGTTCCGGCACGCCGCCGGGATGGGGAAGTGCCCCCGGAAGGCTTCTCCATCGACACCACCGCCATCTTCATCACCGCTGCTGTCTCCCATGAGGAGGGAGTAGTTCTCCATCGAGGCTCGGGGCTGTACCGGTAGCTATGTGGTTCATCTCTCTCCTATGTACTTCAATACAATAATCTCATGAGATGCCTTACATGATTGAGATTCATATGATGATGCTTGTAATCTAGATGTCGTTATGCTAGTCAAGTGAATTTTACTTATGTGATCTCCGGAGACTCCTTGTCCCACGTGTGTAAAGGTGACAGTGTGTGCACCGTGTGGGTCTCTTAGGCTATATTTCACAGAATACTTATTCACTGTTATGAATGGCATAGTGAAGTGCTTATTTATATCTCTTTATGATTGCAATGTGTTTTGTATCACAATTTATCTGTGTGCTACTCTAGTGATGTTATTAAAGTAGTTTATTCCTCCTGCACAGTGTAATGGTGACAGTGTGTGCATCCGTGTTAGTACTTGGCGTAGGCTATGATTGTGATCTCTTCTAGATTATGAAGTTAACTATTGCTATGATGGTATTGATGTGATCTATGCCTCCTTTCGTAGCGTGAAGGTGACAGTGTGCATGCTACGTTAGTACTTGGTTTAGTGGTGTTGATCTGTCGTGCACTCTAAGGTTATTTAAATATGAACATCGAATATTGTGGAGCTTGTTAACTCCGGCATTGAGGGTTCGTGTAATCCTACACAGTTAGTGGTGTTCATCATCCAACAAGAGGGTGTAGAGTATGCATTTATCTATTCTGTTATGTGATCAAAGTTGAGAGTGTCCACTAGTGAAAGTCTAATCCCTAGGCCTTGTTCCTAAATACTGCTATCGCTGCTTGTTTCTTGTTTCTTAACTGCGTTACTACTGCTGCGTTACTACTGCTTGTTTACTGTCCTGGGCAAAGCACTTTTCTTGTGCCGTTGCTGCTACTTATTTATACCACCTGTATTTCACTATCTCTTCGCCGAACTAGTGCACCTATTAGGTGTGTTGGGGACACAAGAGACTTCTTGCTTTGTGGTTGCAGGGTTGCATGAGAGGGATACCTTTGACCTCTTCCTCCCTGAGATCGATAAACCTTGGGTGATCCACTTAAGGGAAACTTGCTGCTGTTCTACAAACCTCTGCTCTTGGAGGCCCAACACTGTCTACAAGAATAGAAGCTCCCGTAGACATCAAGCTATTTTCTGGCACCGTTGCTGGGGAGGAAAGGTAAAAGGCACTCATACTTCGGTTCCAGGTAACAGTACTTTTCTGGCGCCATTGTGTGTGTGCTCGAAGCTATTTCCTTTAGATCCTGCAATTGCAACTTTTTGTTTCTTGTTTACACTAGTTAGGCATAATGGAAAACAACAAAAATATGAGAGATCTTTATGAACTTTATCTTGAATTAGGACATGATGTGTTTGAAGAGAGAATTAAAAAACCCATGGAACTTTATATGCATGCTAATGGGAATGTTATTAATATGAATGCTTTGAACACTATTGTTGCTAATGCTATGGAAAATTCTAAGCTTGGGGAAGCTGGTTTTGATGAGCATGATCTTTTTAGTCCCCCGGGCATTGAGGAGGAAATTTTCTTTGATGATACTTTGCCTCCTATTTATGATGATTATAATGATAGTAGTCTTTTGGTTCCACCTACTATGGAGAGTGAATTTGATTATGAATACAGTATGCCTCCTACATTTGATGATGAGAATAATAATGATAGCTACTTTGTTGAATTTGCTCCCACTATTACTAATAAAATTGATTATGCTTATGTGGAGAGTAATAATTTTATGTATGAGACTCATGATAAAAATGCTTTATGTGATAGTTATATTGTTGAGTTTGCTCATGATGCTACTGAAAATTATTATGAGAGAGGAAAATATGGTTGTAGAAATTTTCATGTTACTAAAACACCTCTCTATGTGCTAATTTTTTTGAAGCTACACTTGTTCAATCTTCCTATGCTTGTTACTTTGCTCTTCATGAACCTGTTTATTTACAAGATTCCTATGCATAGGAAGCATGTTAGACTTAAATTTGTTTTGAATTTGCCTCTTGAAGATCTCTTTTGCTTCAAATACTATTTCTTGCGAGTGCATCATTAAAACTGCTGAGCCCATCTTAATGGCTATAAAGAAAGAACTTCTTGGGAGATAACCCATGTGTTTATTCTATTACAGTAACTTTGTTTTATATTTGTGTCTTGGAAGTTGTTACTACTGTAGCAACCTCTCCTTATCTTAGTTTTGTGCTTTGTTGTGCCAAGTAAAGTCGTTGATAGCAAGGTTGATACTAGATTTGGATTACTGCGCAGAAACAGATTTCTTTGATGTCACGAATCTGGGCATATTTCTCTGTAGGTAACTCAGAAAATTATGCCAATTTACGTGAGTGATCCTCAGATATGTACGCAACTTTCATTCAATTTGAGCATTTTCATTTGAGCAAGTATGGTGCACCTTTAAAATTCGTCTTTACGGACTGTTCTGTTTTGACAGATTCTGCCTTTTATTTCGCATTGCTTCTTTTGCTATGTGGGATGGATTTCTTTGTTTCATTGACTTCCAGTAGCTTTGAGCAATGTCTAGAAGTGTTAAGAATGATTGTGTCACCTCTGAACATGTGAATTTTTGATTATGCACTAACCCTCTAATGAGTTTGTTTCGAGTTTGGTGTGAAGGAAGTTTTCAAGGGTCAAGAGAGGAGGATGATATACTATGATCAAGGAGAGTAAAAGATCTAAGCTTGGGAATGCCCCGGTGGTTCACCCCTGCATGTTTCAAGAAGACTCAAGCGTCTAAGCTTGGGGATGCCCAAGGCATCCCCTTCTTCATCGACAACATTATCAGGTTCCTCCCCTGAAACTATATTTTTATTCCATCACATCTTATGTGCTTTGCTTGGAGCGTCGGTTTGTTTTTATTTTTGTTTTGTTTGAATAAAATGGATCCTAGCATTCATTGTGTGGGAGAGAGACACGCTCCGCTGTTGCATATGGACAAATATGTCCTTAGGCTTTACTCATAATATTCATGGCGAAGTTTCTTCTTCGTTAAATTGTTATATGGTTGGAAACGGAAAATGCTACATGTAGTAATTGCTAAAATGTTCTGGATAATGTGATACTTGGCAATTGTTGTGCTCATGTTTAAGCTCTTGCATCATATACTTTGCACCTATTAATGAAGAAATACATAGAGCATGCTAAAATTTGGTTTGCATAATTGGTCTCTCTAAGGTCTAGATAATTTCTAGTATTGAGTTTGAACAACAAGGAAGACGGTGTAGAGTCTTATAATGTTTACAATATGTCTTTTATGTGAGTTTTGTTGCACCGCTTCATCCTTGTGTTTGTTTCAAATAGCCTTGCTAGCCTAAACCTTATATCGAGAGGGAATACTTCTCATGCATCCAAATACTTGAGCCAACCACTATGCCATTTGTGTCCACCATACCTACCTACTACATGGTATTTCTCCGCCATTCCAAAGTAAATTGCTTGAGTGCTACCTTTAAACAATTCAAAAATTTATCACCTCTGATTTGTGTCAATGTTTTATAGCTCATGAGGAAGTATGTGGTGTTTATCTTTCAATCTTGTTGGGCAACTTTCACCAATGGACTAGTGGCTGCATCCGCTTATCCAATAATTTTGCAAAAAGAGCTGGCAATGGGATTCCCAGTCCCAATTAATTAACTCTCATGATTTTACAAAAAAAAATAGACACTCCTCCATGGTATGTGATTGTTGGACGGTACCCGAGGATTCGGTTAGCCATGGCTTGAGAAAGCAAAGGTGGGGAGGAGTGTCATCTAAATAAAACTAAAATAAAAGGCACTCCTTCATGGTATGAGATTGTTGGCAGGCACCCGAAGGATTCGGTTAGCCATGGTTTGTGAAAGAAAGGTTGGAAGGAGTGCCACACAAAAATAAAAATAAAATGGGAGCCGCTCTTTGAAGGTTTGTCTGGCAAGGGGGTTAGAGTGCCCACTACCATTCGTTGACAACAACAAACACCTCTCAAAATTTTACTTTTATGATCTCTATATGTTTTCAAAACCAAAGCTCTAGCACAAATATAGCAATCGATGCTTTCCTCTTTGAAGGACCTTTCTTCTACTATTATTGTTGAGTTAGTTCACCTATCTCTCTCCACCTCAAGAAGCAAACACTTGTGTGAACTTTGCATTGATTCCTACATACTTGCATATTGCACTTGTTATACTACTTTACATTAACAGTATCCATGAGATATACATGTTACAAGTTGAAAGCAACCGCTGAAACTTCATCTTCCTTTGTGTTGCTTCAATACCTCCACTATGAATTATTGCTTTATGAGTTAACTCTTATGCAAGACTTATTGATGCTTGTCTTGAAGTACTATTCATGAAAAGTCCTTGCTATATGATTCATTTGTTTACTCATGTCATTTACATTGTTTTGATCGCTGCATTCATTACATATGCATACAATAGTATGATCAAGGTTATGATGGCATGTCACTCCAGAAATTATCTTTGTTTATCGTTTACCTGCTCGGGACGAGCAGAAACTAAGCTTGGGGATGCTGATACATCTCCGACGTATCGATAATTTCTTATGTTCCATGCCACATTATTGATGATATCTACATGTTTTATGCATACTTTATGTCATATTTATGCGTTTTCCGGAACTAACCTATTGACGAGATGCCGAAGGGCCAGTTCCTGTTTTCTGCTGTTTTTGGTTTCAGAAATCCTAGTAAGGAAATATTCTCGGAATCGGACGAAATCAACGCCCAGCATCCTATTTTTCCACGAAGCTTCCAGAACACCCGGGAAGGACCAGAGTTGGGCCACAGGGGCCCCAGGAGGGTGGCCGGCGCGGCCAGGGCCTGGCCCGCGCCCCCTATCTCCTCGCCGCCTCTTCGACCCTCTGACACCGCCTCTTCGCCTATATAAAGGTCCTCGACCTAAAACCACGAGACGAAAAAAGCCACGGTACGAGAAACCATCCAGAGCCGCCGCCATCGCGAAGCCAAGATCTGGGGGACAGGAGTCTCTGTTCCGGCACGCTGCCGAGACGGGGAAGTTCCCCCGGAAGGCTTCTCCATCGACACCACCGCCATCTTCATCACCGCTGCTGTCTCCCATGAGGAGGGAGTAGTTCTCCATCGAGGCTCGGGGCTGTACCGGTAGCTATGTGGTTCATCTCTCTCCTATGTACTTCAATACAATAATCTCATGAGCTGCCTTACATGATTGAGATTCATATGATGATGCTTGTAATCTAGATGTCGTTATGCTAGTCAAGTGAATTTTACTTATGTGATCTCCGGAGACTCCTTGTCCCACGTGTGTAAAGGTGACAGTGTGTGCACCGTGTGGGTCTCTTAGGCTATATTTCACAGAATACTTATTCACTGTTATGAATGGCATAGTGAAGTGCTTATTTATATCTCTTTATGATTGCAATGTGTTTTGTATCACAATTTATCTGTGTGCTACTCTAGTGATGTTATTAAAGTAGTTTATTCCTCCTGCACGGTGTAATGGTGACAGTGTGTGCATCCGTGTTAGTACTTGGCGTAGGCTATGATTGTGATCTCTTGTAGATTATGAAGTTAACTATTGCTATGATGGTATTGATATGATCTATGCCTCCTTTCGTAGCGTGAAGGTGACAGTGTGCATGCTACGTTAGTACTTGATTTAGTTGTGTTGATCTGTCGTGCACTCTAAGGTTATTTAAATATGAACATCGAATATTGTGGAGCTTGTTAACTCCGGCATTGAGGGTTCGTGTAATCCTACACAGTTAGTGGTGTTCATCATCCAACAAGAGGGTGTAGAGTATGCATTTATCTATTCTGTTATGTGATCAAAGTTGAGAGTGTCCACTAGTGAAAGTCTAATCCCTCGGCCTTGTTCCTAAATACTGCTATCGCTGCTTGTTTACAGTTTTACTGCGTTACTACTGTTGCGTTACTACTGCTTGTTTACTGTCCTGGGCAAAGCACTTTTCTGGTGCCGTTGCTGCTACTTATTTATACCACCTGTATTTCACTATCTCTTCGCCGAACTAGTGCACCTATTAGGTGTGTTGGGGACACAAGAGACTTCTTGCTTTGTGGTTGCAGGGTTGCATGAGAGGGATACCTTTGACCTCTTCCTCCCTGAGATCGATAAACCTTGGGTGATCCACTTAAGAGAAACTTGCTGCTGTTCTACAAACCTCTGCTCTTGGAGGCCCAACACTGTCTACAAGAATAGAAGCTCCCGTAGACATCAGTCAGAGGCCTTACCGTTACCGTTAATCTGACGGGTGGGGCTGCACAGAGGGCAGTTCCTCTCTGATCGTCTCGTGCTGACGGGTAGCCATCCATCTATCATTGACGCGTGGGCCATTTTATTTCCTGATTGTATACGCGTTGCTGCCAATGATAAATGGGGCTGCTCTATAGGGCTGCCGCAGCCAATGACCAGTGGGGTCGTCTATTTTTCAGGAAAAGATATATATAACCGCTCTGTGGGGCTGCCGCAACCAATGACCAGTGGGGTCGTCTATTTTTCAGGAAAAGACATATATTGCCGCTCTGTGGGGCTGCCGCAGCCAATGACCAGTGGGGTCTTCTATTTATTTAGAGAAAATCATATATTCCCGCTCTGTGGGGCCTCCGCAACCTATGACCGCTGGGGTCGTCTATTTATTTAGAGAATATCATATAGAGCCGCTCTGTGGGGCCGCCTCAGCCAATGGCAGGTGACTATTTTCGCAGCTTAATCTAAAGTGAATCTTATGCTAAACATGGTGCTTCCCGACGGTGACCTAGCAGTGGTGGCGAGCATAGCCGTTCTGATCATGCCGATATCGGCATCGTTTGGAGGCTCTGGTGCTCGAATCATGGTGAAAATTGCGATATAATTTTTTAAATGCATAATATATAGGAAAATAGCTAGATCTCTAAATTGATGCATATGAAGCTACATATATATTCTTGGTCATAATCCCCTTATCTAAAGGGGATGGATGCATGGCTTCACGTCGTCGTCGCTTTCATCGTCAGTATCTTCGTCGTCCGAGTAGTAGTACTTCCTGCACATTGTTCCGTCGAACACCTTCACTGTGAGCACATCATCGCCTTCATATTTGAAGTGTACGAAGCAGCCGAAATCCACACCGTGCGTGATGGCGAAATTCTCCCAGCCCTTGTCGAGGTACATCCGGCCTTGACCGTCAAATAGGACCTCCACGGACCACGGTCCAGAGATGAGGACCACAGTCAGCTGCTCGCAGATACACTTTAACTGGCTCGTGGCCGTCAAGATAGTCCGCAATTTTTTTTGGGAGTGTCTGAAAGAGATCGAGCGCCGATCGTTTGAAATTAAAGGTTTTTTAGAACATGCCCATAATTAATCACATGCATCATATATGTAGGAACGTGTACATACCTTCTTGACCAAAGGGTCTTCATAGACGACGATGAAGAACTCCTCTATGATCAATGGCAGTGTTGACGGTGGTGGTGGCAATGATGATGATCCACCACCCCGGCCGCCCCTTCCCCTTCCCCTTACGGTCTGTTGGCGTCCAAAACCCACCGGCGAGCTACGGCTGGCAACACGAAGAGCCGGGAACAACCTTAGGGCTGCGGCTGGCCCTGGTCCCTCCGAGCGATGGCCCGCAAAGCTCCTGGTACGCACGTCCCGATGCTGGTGCAAGGGCGTGCCACCTGATCTATACCTGATCAGGAAGGTGATGGATTTGCTTCGCTTAGTTTCCTGCATGGCATACACGTAAACATTAAATACGAGCCTCGATCGGCTCTCAGGTTGTTCCGTGAATCGGCTCAAGGAGCCGATCCACCCATGACTCGTATGGGGTTTACGATTGCATGGTGGTCCTGCTTGATCAAAACAAAGCTAAAACGACCTACGACGATCTAGGGTTTTCACCGCATAATCGGAACGTCCTACTCGTGATTGAGCCTGGCAGCCACGCACGGTGATCATAAACCGACCCTAGACAAGGCCTAAAAACCAACATTAAGTTGATCCCCGGAACATCTTGTCTAGGGTTAGCAAACAACACCCTACGTGCTACTGGATCATTCAACCCGTTTGTAAGGCCTAACTATGCAGATATTAAACTAATCCTTGAAGAATCAAGGAGCGATCATAACGGATCGGATCTACTAAACAATGATCAAGCAAGGTGCCGCCCTTACACCTGAGAAAGGTGTAAGGACGGCTAGATGTCTAAGGGTTGCATGGACGAAAACATGTAGCACGGTAAAGCAATGCTAACCCTAACACATCTATGATAACTACGTTGCTCGCCATCAACAAGGCTTCAGCACGAGCAACGCATGGATAAAGAATAAACGTATACTGCCTAGATCGCAAGATGCGATCTAGGCAGCATGATGCTTACCCGGAAGAAACCCTCGAAACAAGGGGTCGGCGATGCGCCAAGATTGGTTTGTGATGAACGTGATTGTTGTTTTTTCTTGACAACCCTAGATACATATTTATAGTCCGTAGACTTTCTAACGTGGGAATAATCCCAACCGTGCACGAGCCAAATTCTATCTAACCGACACGTATCCTACTATATTTACAGATACAAGGGCAAACTAGCCCAAACTTCGTATACAAGGCCGGTTCACGTATTTCTTCCATGTATATTCTTCAAGCCCAATCTTGATCACGGCCCACCTCTGATCCGGTCAAATTCTGGTGATAACACATGCCCCCCTGGTTTTGGAATTGATAATTCCAAAATCACTCTGCTTTTTCTTCGTCGGGTCATGTCGTGGCAGAGCAGAACCGTCGCAGCATCCTTCATCATGATGCCCTGCCTTCTCAACTTCTCCGCGTGATTTGACCGTTGTTTTTTTTCTTTGGGCACCACCTCCTTGGAAACTGCTGTGGCATTGAATCTCCACTACATCCCCTTTATTTAACCGCGCCGAACAGTTCGCCTCTTCATCCCCTTGCTCTGTTCTGGCCATCGGCACCCAAAAATTCCCAATCCAGAGCAATGTCTTCCTCCTCTTCCTTCTCCGCCTCATCGGATCTCTCCTCCCAGTCCTTCTCCTCTTCGTCCTCCTCCAGCTCGTCGGTATTCTTCGATTCTTCCTCATCTCGTGAGCCGACGCCGGAGTGGGACCCGGTGGCTGCTCAGATGGCGGCGCACAACAAGCGCACCCCAGAAGAGTGGGACCAGGAGGACCACGCCTCCTCCGTTTGGTCCGAGGACGACAAGTCCTTGACCAGCGGAGACGAAGAGCTCCAGTTCCTCGCCGATGGGGAACTGGAATCGGAGAGCGAGGATGACTCGTTCTCCTGGGACGGGTACACCTTCTCCGAGGAAGAGGAGGAGGAAGACGACGACACCGACTCCCTCGAGGATTACCCGCCGGCGAAGCGGTTCCGCGCCGGGTCAGATGATGACGACGACGACGTCGACGATGAAGATGACGAGGCCCCCCCTGGGGGCCGCTGGAGCAGTGACGAGGAGCCCGCCGGCAGCAGCGCCGACGAGAGCTCCGACGACGATGAGGGCAGCAACGGCCCGTAGACTAGGATCCACTAGTATAGGCCTAGTAGCAGTAGATTGGCCAATAGGCCTTTCTTTTGTTCTTCCTTCCTTGAGCAATCGGCTCTTTCTTTGTAAGAAATCCTTTATTAATGAAGAAATATTCCCCAATTAATTTTGCTTCTTTGTCGATTTTGCCGATTGTCAAACGAAGTCGATGCACAAAGAACCGATGGCAAGGCATCGGCTTATGCCATAAACATGCTTTAAGGCCATAACGGTTGCTTATTCATACGGTCAACAGATCCTATTCGTGTCCACGCCATCTCCCGGTCTCAAACACACAGATTCAGCAAAATCTACGGGAAAATTACCTCCGATGCCATGAACTCTGGCATGAAACCGATCTGTTAATCCGCTCCATTGAGTTTTGTTCCTCTAGAGTCGATGGCTACACATCGGCTTTTCCGTTATTCTAAAGTCGATGTCCATGCATCGGCTGTACTGATATCCATATTTCTCAAGTCGATGTCTGCGCATCGGCTATGATTTGTATAAATTTTTTTTTACTGGCCGATTTCATGAATCGGCCCCCATATTTTTACTGGTCATCCCACATGCTTGGGAAATATTTCTTGAGATGTTGACCATTGACAGCTACTGGGAACTTAGCACCGTCCAGCTGCTCTAGCATGTATGCATTACCCTTCAATGCCTGGACGACTTTATATGGACCGTGCCAATTAGGAGACCATTTACCATACGCTTTATCCTTGGTTCCTAATGGCAACACAGCTTCCCATACTAGATCACCAACTTGAAACTCCTTTGGTCTCACCTTCTTATTGTATGCACGAGCTACTCTAGCTTTATTCTCTTTAATCTTCTCCAACGACCAAAGTCTAAGTTCCGTTGCATCCTCAATAGTGTCACTCATCAAAGCTGCATATTCTTCAGCTGTTAGATCATTCTGAAATGTGACACGTCTTGATCTAGCCGTAATTTCCCAAGGCAATACGGCTTCCTGCCCATAGACAAGCTGGTAAGGCGAAGTTTTTATGGCTCCATGGCATGACATGCGGTAGGCCCACAAAGCTTTTGACAGTGTTTCATGCCAAACCCTAGGGTTCTCGTCAATCTTTCTCTTGATCAGCTTGATCAGGCTCTGATTAGACGCTTCAGCTTGCCCGTTGGCTTGAGCATAGTATGGAGATGATCGGATCAGCTTAATCCCCATGTCATCGCAGAATTTTCTGAATTCTTTAGAAATAAAGACCGAACCTCCATCGGTCGTGATTGTTTGGGGAATCCCGAACCTATGAATGACGTGTTCTTTGACAAATTTGATAACATCTTCTGATTTTACCTTCTTCATAGGAACGGCCTCCACCCACTTGGTGAAGTAATCTGTAATGGCCAGAATCCACTCGTGGCCTTTGCTTGACGCAGGATGGATTTTGCCGATCATATCCATGCCCCAACCTCGGAATGGCCAAGGCTTGATGATAGGATTCATTGCTGATGCGGGTACCATCTGGATTTTCCCGAACATCTGACACGCTTGGCATCCCTTGTAGTACTTGAAGCAATCTTCAAGCATAGTGGGCCAATAAAACCCTGATCGCCTAATCAGCCACTTCATCTTATGAGCCGATTGGTGAGTTCCACAGGCGCCTTCATGCACCTCATGTAAGAGCCGATTAGACTCAGTTGGTCCTAGGCACTTGAGTAGTAACCCTTCCAACGTCCTGTAGAACATGTCATCTCCTATAAGGACATATTTCATGGCCTTGTATCTTATCCGTTTAGGTGCCCCCCGAGCCGAATCCTTCAAGTAATTGAAGATATCGGCTCTCCGATCATCTGTTCAGGAACTGCACCTGAACTTCTGACCCATCTGGTATGTCCTTGTACCCTGACGCCATTTGCGCGAGATCATTGGCGTCGGTATTCTGAGATCTTGGGACCCAATTGAAATTGATGTACCGAAAATGTGTCATCAGCTCACGACATTCCATCCAATATGGGAAGAGCGATTCACTCTCGCACTTGTATTCGTCCGTGAGCTGGTAAATTACCAACTTCGAGTCTCCAAAAAGCTCCACCGCTTCTGCCCCGGCTTCCAGCAGCAACTCCAGTCCCTTGCGTACTGCCTCATATTCAGCGACATTGTTCGTGCAAGGAGTAGATAGTCTGATGGAGAAGGAGTATGTTGCCCCCCCGAGGCGATACGAGCAGAATGCCGATGCCACAACCATCGTCACAAGCCGATCCATCGAAGAACATAGCCCATGCACGTATAGATAGTGCTGCTATATTAGTATTGATCCGTTCAGCTATGAGATCGGCCAACGCTTGTCCCTTGACTGCTTTTGCAGGCTGATACCGGAGATCAAACTCCGATAACGCAAACATCCACTTACCAAGTCGGCCTTTCAAAACAGGAGCCGACAGCATGTGCTTGACAACGTCTGACTTGCATATGACGATTATTTCTGCCGTTAAAAGGATGTGATGGAGCTTGGTGCAGGTGAAGAACAGGCAAAGGCATAACTTCTCGACCTCAGGGTACCTTGTCTCTGCATCCAACATCCTTCTGCTGAGGTAGAATACAACCTTTTCAACGCCCTCGTAGAGTTGCACCACCACTGAAGCAATGGACGTGTCAGCTACTGATAGGTAGATATAGAACGGCCTGTCCTGCTGAGGCGGAACCAGTACAGGCGGTGTTGTTAAATACCGCTTAATCTCATCAAACGCCTGCTGCTGTTCTGCCCCCCAGTGAAACTCGTCATCAGATTTAATCTTGACCAACGCCATGAACGGCTCAATTCGTCCTGAGAGATTAGAGATGAATCGCCGGACGAAATTGATCTTGCCGATCAGACGTTGGAGCTCCTTCTTCGTGGTAGGCGGCTGCATGGTACGTACTGCTTCCTGACTTTTCAGGCCGATCTCAATTCCTCGTTCATGAACAAGAAAACCTAGGAACTGACCGGCCGTCACGCCAAAGGCACACTTCTTTGGATTCATTCGGAGTCCGAACTTCCGAGTTCGGTCTAGGATGCGTCGCAAATCATCCAAGTGTCCTTCCATGGAGACAGACTTGACCACCACGTCATCGATGTAGATTTCCACCAACTTGCCGATCAGATCATGAAAAATATAATTCATGGCTCGTTGGTACGTCGCACCGGCATTCTTCAAACCAAAAGTCATGACCACATATTCGAACAAGCCCACTGATCCTGGTACTCGGAATGCAGTCTTGTATATATCTTCTGGGGCCATAAAAATCTGGTTGTAGCCGGCATTGCCATCCATGAAACTCAACACCTTGTGGCCAACAGCTGCGTTGATCAATGTTTCTGCCACAGGCATTGGATATTCATCCTTTGGAGTGGCTCTGTTAAGATCTCGAAAATCTATGGCCACACGCCATCGGCCGTCCTTTTCTCCACAGGTACAATACTGGAAATCCATTCAGCATACCTGCATGGCCTGATGAACCCGGCGGCCAACATTTTCTCGATCTCTTTCTTGACTTCTTCAAGAATTTCGGCCTTCATCTGATGTGCTCGTTGTTGGTATGGCCGAAATCCTTTCTTTAGAGGGAGCCGATGCTCAATGATGCTCCTGTCTAGCCCAGGCATCTCTGTGTAATCCCATGCAAAGCAATCTGGGTACTCTTTTAATAGAGCTATCATCTGGCTCCTGAGATGTGGATCTAACTTCTTGCTGATGAAGGTTGGTCGTGACTTATCCCCAGGACCAATGTGGACTTCTTCTAGCTCATCAGCCGATGTAAACCCATACCCTAGCTTTCCGTCACCTGTTAGATCGACGCTGAACACAGGCAAAACGTATGGCAAGGATAATATGGGCCGATTGCTGGAATCGGCCCCCATCTTGATTGCATTGCTCAAAAGAGGTTTACATCTTGTTCGTGCTTCACTATGACTACGTGACATACTTGAGACAAGATCATTACTTTTTATTTTTTGGGGCCGATCACAAGGATCGGCCTTCCCATGTACGTTCATAGACTTTGCTCTTGTTACACGGTCAGGCCAGTGGATAAGACCAGCCTCACCCCGTTTTTTGACATGTCGATGTACTCGCAGTCGTCCAAAGTGATGCCTGAGAGTGGCTCTTGGCCTTCTGTCTCCCAAACGTTCATGCCAGCCGTTGAAATCTCGGCTGTATCGTCTGCATGGACGACTTCTACTTCATCTCCATCCCACTGTATTAGGCATTGGTGCATCGTAGATGGAATGCAACAGTTGGCGTGGATCCAATCTCTCCCTAGCAGGACAGCGTAAGTGCTCTTGCTATCGATAATGAAGAATGTCGTAGGGATGGTTTTCCTCCCTACGGTCAGATCCACGTTCAGAACACCTTGTGCATCGGATGCTTGGCCGTTGAAATCGCTCAGTGTAACGTTGGTCTTGATCAGATCCGAGCTAGAGCGTCCCAACCGACGTAGCATGGAGTATGGCATGATGTTGACTGCCGCTCCGGTGTCCACCAGCATCCTATTGACAGGCTGCCCATTGATATAACCTCGTAAGTACAGGGCCTTCAGGTGTCTGTAGCTTCTTTCACGTGGCTTCTCAAAGATAACCGGCCGTGGGCCGCAGTCAAGTTGTGCCACAGGTGCTTCGTCTAATCCTGGAGCACAAAACTCCACTGGAAGGATGAACACCATGTTTGTACTAGCCGATGTCTCATCATCGGCTTTCCTTTGCTTGGGGCGCCACTCCATCTTTTGTGGCCGACCCTCTTCGTCCAGGGTTCGTTGAATTTTCGCGGCCAGGTCAGGCCGCGCCTTCCTTAGCGTGTGCAGGTATAACCTTTCGGCTTCCTCCAAGCCACGCAATCGCTGAACCCTACGCTTTTGGGAACGGCTGAGTCCATCAGGGCACCACCTTAGCCGGTGGTACTTGTCCTCTTCTTCTTCGCAGTCATCTTCTAACTCCTCGAGGTCTTCTTCCCGAGAGGACTCAGTTTGCTTGTTCCTAGATGGGAGAGGCCCTAGACGTTTGAACACTGACACGTCTGTTGCACCCTTCTTCTTCTGTCTACATTCTGGGCAGTTGCCGATTGTAGGCAATCGGCTCATCCCTGAATCCCAGCAGTGTTTGAAGAAAGGACAGTCCCAGTGCCTGTCCACGTCGTCTTGTTCTCTTGACCTTTCCTTGGCACGGTGCTCGTATCTCTCCTCATCGCGATCATGCCGACGATGTCTCCTGGCGTCTCTGCTAGCTGGACGATCCCTTTCATCGTCGCTGTTGTACCGCCGGCGCTGGTCGTACTGACTTACATATTTATTGAGGAGATGATCAGAGAGAGGTCGTTGATATCGCACATTCTTCACTTCTCCCTCTGTGATGTAGCGTTTGCCATCGTGCCGGAGCCGATCGCGTGGAGCGGCTTCCTCCTTGTCCTTGCTACGAGAGCGGCTGCCCTCGCCTTTGTTCTTACCAGAGTGGTGCCCAGGCTCAACCATGTTAATGCTTAACGAGAAACCTGGTTGGCACCCCTCGGGGTAAGCGTATTCCACCGTGTTAACGGCGGGGAAGGGGTGTGTGTCGACTTTCATGGCGTACTGGTTGAAAATTAGACGTCCTTGTTCTATCGCCATTTGGATCTGCTGACGCCACACCCTGCAGTCGTTGGTGGTATGGGAGAACGTGTTATGCCATTTGCAGTATGGATTTCCGTTCAGCTCCTGTACCGTGGGGATTTTGAGGCCTTCGGGTAACTTCAGCTGCTTCTCCTTAAGTAAGAGGTCGAAAATTTGCTCAGCTTTAGTTACGTCAAAATCAAACCCTCTGGGCGGACCTTGTGGCTTAACCCATTTGCAGGACACGGGGGTTGCCCCCCGAGTCCATTCAGCCACTGCTACCTCTTGATCTCCCGCAGACCCTTCATCTTCCTCTGTCTCAACCAGGACTACTGCACGCTTGAATTTGTCCTGGTACAGCTCTGGGTGGCGCTGTTCATATAATGACAGTTTCTGAACCATGTGCGCCAGTGAAGGGTAGTCTGCTTGGGAAGCCATATCCTTGATTGGTGATGCGAGACCCACCATCGCCAACTCGACCGCTTCTTTTTCAGTCAAACGAGCCGAATAGCATCGGTTCCTAACGGTCCTGAAGCGCTGGATGTACTCTGACACTGTTTCTCTGCGCTTCTGACGTACTTGTGCCAGATCGGCAATGCCAGCCTCGGAAGCTTCTGAGTGATACTGCATGTGGAATTGTTCCTCCAACTGCTTCCAAGTCCGGATCGAATCTGGTGGCAGTGATGTGTACCACCCAAAAGCCGATCCTGTGAGGGACTGTGCGAAGAACCTCACGCGTAGTGCATCTGCAGCTGAGATCGTGCCCAGCTGCGCCAAATATCGGCTTACATGCTCGATAGAGCTGGAGCCATCTGACCCGCTAAACTTGGAGAATTCAGGGAGCCGATATTTGGGTGGTAGTGGGATCAAATCGTAGTCGTTGGGGTACGGCTTGGAATAGCCGATTGCCCTCCTTTTCGGCACCATGCCGAACTGGTCTCTCAAAATCGTGCTGATCTGATCCGCAGTGCTAGCTGCAGGAGTGGAGCTCTGAAGATTCGCTGGCGTGGCATACTTAGCTAGCCACGCTTGCTTCTCAAGATCTGAGCTAGCTACAGGAGTTGAGCTCTGGAGGTTCGTCGGAGTGGCATACTTAGCTAGCCACGTCTGCTTCTCAAGATCTGATCCAGAAGCTCCTCCTGCTGTTCCGGAAGTCCCTGCTGTTGCAGCCTGGTCGTGAGTGCCCAGTTACTGCTGTCTGGCACGTACGTGCACGTGTACCCGTGAGGGATTTCCTTAGGCGCCTCATACAAGAACTGGTAATCGCTAGGATCGCCACCGATCTTGTAGACAACAAATGCCGGTGTACTCGGCACCTCTGGTGCTGCCAGCGCGAACGGCAGCGGTGGTCGGCTCTGGAGTGGCAGCTCTCCTTGGTGAGTCCCTAGAGCAGGTCCTGACGGAGAGTATTGATGCCTCAAGATTTCATGGAGCACCCGAAGGGCGACACGCTCCAAAGTGTTCACCAAGCTCTCAGAGTGGCGGTGTAGCGAATGAGCTACCATGAAATTGATCTCCTGACACAAGGACCTGGTGCGTTCTTCTGAAGGGGTGGACAGGTCCACTCCATCGAGCGCGCCTTCAGGTGTGAACCCTCTCCACCTGATGCCGTGTGAGCGGGTCCTGTGGAAAGAGCCGATGAGGTCGGCTTCGAGGATAGCTTTGACATCGTCATACTTCTTCTTGAGCTCCTCGGGCAGCTCCTCGTACGTGACTGGAGTACCTTCCGCCATCTCAGATGTAGATGGCGATGCAGTTGATGTCGAAGACCGTCCCACCGGGCGTGCCAGAATATGTTGGCGTCCGAAACCCACCGGCGAGCTACGACTGGCAACACGAAGAGCCGGGAACAACCTTAGGGCTGCGGCTGGCCCTGGTCCCTCCGAGCGACGGCCCGCAAAGCTCCTGGTACGTACGTCCCGATGCTGGTGCAAGGGCGTGCCACCTGATCTATACCTGATCAGGAAGGTGATGGATTTGCTTCGCTTAGTTTCCTGCATGGCATACACGTAAACATTAAATACGAGCCTCGATCAGCTCTCAGGTTGTCCCGTGAATCGGCTCAAGGAGCCGATCCACCCATGACTCGTATGGGGTTTACGATTGCATGGTGGTCCTGCTTGATCAAAACAAAGCTAAAACGACCTACGACGATCTAGGGTTTTCACCGCATAATCGGAACGTCCTACTCGTGATTGAGCCTGGCAGCCACGCACGGTGATCATAAACCGACCCTAGACAAGGCCTAAGAACCAACATTAAGTTGATCCCCGGAACATCTTGTCTAGGGTTAGCAAACTACACCCTACGTGCTACTGGATCATTCAACCCGTTTGTAAGGCCTAACTATGAAGATATTAAACTAATCCTTGAAGAATCAAGGAGCGATCATAACGGATCGGATCTACTAAACAATGATCAAGCAAGGTGCCGCCCTTACACCTGAGAAAGGTGTAAGGACGGCTAGACGTCTAAGGGTTGCATGGACGAAAACATGTAGCATGGTAAAGCAATGCTAACCCTAACACATCTATGATAACTACGTTGCTCGCCATCAACAAGGCTTCAGCACGAGCAACGCATGGATAACGAATAAACGTATACTGCCTAGATCGCAAGATGCGATCTAGGCAGCATGATGCTTACCCGGAAGAAACCCTCGAAACAAGGGGTCGGCGATGCGCCAAGATTGGTTTGTGATGAACGTGATTGTTGTTTTTTCTTGACAACCCTAGATACATATTTATAGTCCGTAGACTTTCTAACGTGGGAATAATCCCAACCGTGCACGAGCCAAATTCTATCTAACCGACACGTATTCTACTATATTTACAGATACAAGGGCAAACTAGCCCAAACTTCGTATACAAGGCCGGTTCACGTATTTCTTCCATGTATATTCTTCAAGCCCAATCTTGATCACGGCCCACCTCTGATCCGGTCAAATTCTGGTGATAACACGGTCCGCGTTCGAGACGTGGAAGCCATGGCAATTGATCAAGTGTATGTGAACGAACAAGAGAAAAGCAAAACCTATTGACACAAGGGATGGCCGTTGTGGGTGTTTATAAGGGAGAGATGACCGTTGTAGGGGTTTACACAATAAATTAAGGAGGAGGTGACCGTTGTGGGGGTTTACACAATAAATTAAGGAGGACATGACCGTTGCAGGGTAGTCATCTAGGTTTTGTATTTAGTCAAACTTTTTAAACTTTGACCACATATATAGGAAAAAGTAGTAGTATTTATGACACTAATTTAGTATCCCGAGATTCGTTTTGAAATGTAGTTTCAAATTATACCAAAATCTCATCATATATGTTGCTACTTTTTTATTTACGGTTGGTCAAAACTTAAAATATTTGACTTAGTACAAAAGCTAAATGTACACTTATTTGTGGACGGAGGGAGTATATCTCAACAAAAAAGTAATGCAGACTATCTTGACGGAAATGGAACTTCGTGATATAGTTTATCATTTTACCGTGAAAGAAATGGTAATTCATGATAGTTTATCATTTTACCGTAATGGCTACAAGAAATCGGTGATTGTTCATCATTTTTTGCTTGGAAAGTAATGGCTACAAGAAATAGGTGATGGTGTATCATTTTTTGCGTGGAAAGTAATGGCTACAACAAATTGGTGATGGTGTATCATTTTTTGCGTGAAAAGTAATGGCTACAACAAATGGGTGATGGTGTATCATTTTTTGCGTGAAAAGTACAAATCGGTGATGGTTTATCATTTTTTGCGTGAAAAATAATGCCTAAAAGAGTTTATAATTTAGCTCGTGAAAAATAATGCAGAAAACCAAACTTTAGCGTACTGGGTAACCACCCTTTAGCATACATAGAGGGTGGAAGCTAACCGCCGACAGAGAGAGAGAGGGTGGTGGCCCCGACCAGAGAGAGATAGGGGTTATCCTGCATGTTAAATCATACGATCAACGGCCGGCGGGCACGATCCGCGTGACATGGGCTAGACCAATCAGGGCAATGTTGGGCGTCTCTGAGAATTTGTGAAGGAAGAGGGCAAAACTGAGTAGTATCAAGAAACCAAGGGCAAGTGAGTAGTAAACAGACTAAGTGATTCAAATATGAGATTTAAAAAAAATGAAAAATGCGTGTTTTGTACAATGAAACCCATCTTGGCCTACCTCAAACTATTTGCAATACAAATATACATGAGTGTGAAAATTATGGCCTCATTCAGACAAAGTATGTTTTGGGGAAAGATGTTTTGGGTAGGACTTATTGTGGAAAACCATGCACCTTCATAGCTACTAGGTGATTTGAGAAGTTGCAATTTGTGGTAAAACTTGATTTATCTATGATTTGAGAAGTGGCAATTTGTGGTAAAGACTCCATGAGTAAGTGCCACTCCTTTTCGGAATTTTTTGCACATTAAATAACTCATTTAACTGGTTAATCCCATTTGTTGACTCTCTGTTGACCAGCCACTTGAGGGTAAAACTGAGTATATTGCACTGGCCAGTATTAGCACTCAAGGGGAAAACTGAGCACACAAAAAATGCTAGTATATGACTCGAGGGTATACCTAGTATATCTAAATTTCCAGGGTTAGACTCGAGGACGCGTGTTGCGGTGCAGAAGTGGAAGACGTGCCATTGTTGACGCGTGTCGCGGTGCAAACGTGCACTAGTGGACGTGTATGACGCTGGTCGCATTTAGGACGAGTAAGCCCCTCTCTCCTTCCCTCTGCACACAGTACGTCTCATTATCGCTCACGCACGAAACCACGCCTCTCACGTCCCATCAACTTCTCCAAATCGAAGGAAAAACCCCAACCGCCGTACGAGCCCTGCCGGCGATGGAGAAGAAGAATGCGCCGGCGGCCATCGCTCCCGAGCCCGTCGCCTCCGTGCCCGTCGCATCGGAGCCCGTCGCCGCCGAGCCCGTCGCCTCCGAGTCCGTCGCCTCCGAGTCCGTCGCCTCCGAGCCCATCGCCTCCGAGCCCGTCGCCGCCGAGCCCGTCGTCTAAAAGCCCTTCGCCGCCGAGCCCGTCGCTGCTGAGCCCGTCGCCACCGAGCCCGTCGCCTCCGAGGGCGGCGCATCCAAGCGCGGTGCCTCCGTGAGCTGGGCCTCTCTCATGGGTGACGGACCACTTCACAAGATCGGCGAATGCTTACTGGCAAATGAGGAGTACGTGGACGCCTACTCTGCTATGAGGCAAGTCTGTAGAAATTGGCGCTCAGGTTTACCTGAGCCCGACGTGCACCTGCACGAATGGATCATGGTAGACCACGCCCTTCCACGCGCCGCTGAGTTCACCTTCCTCCAACTCGGCACATCCCGCTACGTCACCATAGATCTATCGGAAGTTCGTGCAAGGTTCAAATTCCTCCAAATTCCTCCATATCTATAGGGTTAATCTATTCTTATTTTCAATCTTAGTGCTAAATGTTATCTTCATCAATATATTTTAGATACTACTTTGTCGGCTTTTGCCGTGGCGTCATCGTGCTTGCCCAGAAGAACCCGCCGAACAAGATACGGCTTCTGAACCCACTCACAAAGGCATCGGACACTATGTTTGAGGCGCAGATGCCATCTGTTTTTCTGGATTCAGTTGCTGTAATCAAATCCCCGACTATGGTCTTCGTTTTCTCACATTACCCGAACGAAATTAGTTGGGTCGATGAGAGCACTCCAACTAAGGATATATATGAAGATTGGGGAGATGGAAGTTTTTCGATCGAGAACCATGGTTTGCGTTGCATTACCCCGTTCAATGGTGAACTGTATGAAATAGCTGTGGACAATTTTGAGTCCGGAAGAATAGTGTGCACCAATGTATAGTTGCAGCAGCGCGCGAGCACTGTCAAGATGGAGACACTAATTTCATTTCCACAACTTGGAAATGACAAGTTCTATCTTGTGAAGTCGGATGGTGATCTGCTGCTTGTGTTGTTGGACAACATGCTTTTGGAGGACCAACCATTGGTGCACTGTGTGGACACTCAGAGCCGCTCTCTCTATCCGGTCAGTAACATTGGCAGTCATGCCTTCTTCGTGCATTATATCCGGTGTATCTCCATCGACACTAGAGTGCACCCGACACTTCGACTTGGCTGCATCTACTACGCCGATTTGGGTTATATCAGAGAGTACATTCATGATACAAAGGCCTGGGATGAGTGGCCACGATATGTGGATAGAATGGGAAACTACGGTCTGAGAAATGAACACATGCCATACCATCTGGAGGATGTATTGGCCGCACACTGCAGACGGAAGGAGTTTAATGAATATTTCCTTGGGATAATGCACGAATGGGGCGACGAAGAAATATATGAGCAATGCGGAATCTTCTTGTTGGCCATACATTGTGTGCATCTTGTATTTTTTCAGCTTAGTTTGTCTTGAACATTAACAACGTTATTGGCCGCTTTTGGCTGCTGTATGCAGTTTATGTATTATACTTAGTTTTCTGATTATGTTGCTGTGAATTTATCATATACTAACTTCCAGATTTGCTGCCATATTGGAAAAAAAACGAGGGCCAAAAGGCAGAAATAGAAGCTTCTCTAGATTTGATACTAATTTGGTGAAAAAGACAGAGAGAGAAAGAGGGGAAAAGATGCTCTTAAAAATGCCGATTTGGGCCGAGAGAGACAAAACCCAGCTCCTGCTCACGTGCAATCAAACGCTATCTCGTCCTGTCCCACGCGGTCCCTTTCTACCAGCCCCACGCGAGCGGGCCCACACGACGCGGCCCCACACGTCAGCACGGAACGGTCAACTAAACGGGAATCCTGCCGTCTGAGCTGCTTCTGCGGGCTTCAAACAAGGACTTGGGGAAAACTGAGGAAAAACTAAGGAGCTGGGGAAAACTGAGCACAACTAAGGAACAGAGGGAACGAAAATACAAATCCCTAATAAAAATCACAAAGGATTATTTTGATAACTCTTAAGGATTAATTATAAATTTTGCTTATTCGCTACCTCCGAGATTAAATAATTAAGCATCGGGAAGGGGGAACAATCCTAAAAATCTAAAGCATGCATATTTGAATCTTTAACCATTGCCCTTATCGGGCAATGATGTTATCTTTCAGAAACAGAGGACCAGTGCCAGTCCAAACAATCCAACTGCACTACCTTGCAGTCATCAGACAAGTTCATCGCTTGCTCATGTCACTTTGAGTATTTTTACCAAATTACTTGCAAAGTACTATACTTATCACTTTTGCATGAAAAACGAAAATGCTATTTTGATAACTATGAATATGACTATGTGGTTGGCGATGGAACCATGGTATGAGTATGGTGGAGGTTCCATTGCAATGAGTTTATATCCATTTAGGATTAACAACAAATGTCATCCAGTGATTCTTGTGCCGTAAGACCCGTGTTAACCATAAGATCTAGAGTGGAACGGAGTAGTCAATTGTATTTCTTCCTCTCGTACATCAAGGGATGCGCTTACCGTAGTCAGTTGTATCCTGAGGGATAACCGGAGTGGGTGGGGAACCCCTAAGTCCCCACGGTAATGTGGTCTATGATGGGTTGCAGAAGGCCGGCGAAGGTATCAAGGTCGGATGATACCCAATGGGGTATGCTGACCGGCGGGGATATTAGTCGAGGTTGGATGATATCCAATGGATATGCTGACCGACGAGGACCCAAGGTTGAAACTGCAACAAATGGTGGGTGTGCGAGGTCGCGGAGAAATGTAATGATTGGCTAGGACCTTATACCGGGCCGAAAACCAAGGAAGTGTGGACGGGAAAGCTGCCCGTTGGCACCAAGGTTAAGATCTCTTATGGGTAAAGCAACACACCTCTGTAGAGTGTAACGAATCGTGACCTGTCACTCCTTGTTCTGGGTTTTGGAACCGTGAACGCGACCAGAAAGGAACTCCAAAGTTCTAGACACCCGGTGAAGGCTGACGAACATAGCTCTTTGGAATAAAAGCAACATTTTGAAGAAATGCTTACAAAAACCTGCATTGGCATATGATTTCCTGGTCTAGTGCCGTAGATAGTGCATAAAACACCTCTTTCCTATAATGAACTTATTGAGTACGCTCGTACTCATACCTCTTATAATCCCATGCTTAGATTGTCTGAATCATCTGGAGGAGGCAAATGAAGGACCAGAAGGAGCAGATAAAATCTGCTATGAAGAACCAGACCTCTCTGGAGGAGTAGAGAGGGTGGATTATCTGATCGTCTACGGAACCGGGGAGGTTCCAAAAGAAGAAACCGCTTAGGCAACACAAGTAGTAGTAGTCGAGCAGCACGAACTCTATAGTAGAAATAGTATTAAGTCTGCTATGACCTATATTGTATAAGTTAAGTAGGGTTCACCTAGAACGTTTGAGTTATCCTCTATGGACCCAGGAGGAGCTCCGGTGTGATATACATTTATGGCTTGTAACCTTAAGTGAGTAAAATAAAGACCAGCTATATTTCTGTTGTACTACTCTGAGGGATATAATATTTGCGGATTGATACTTCGCACATGTTATGTCAACGACTGACATACTACAACATGCAGTGGTATGCAGGATCACCACATATCATCCCCATATTGTTGTACTACATTAACAATTTTGTACGGTGGGATATATTTTGCTACTTGAATAACTTTTCTGAGCTAGAATCCACTTGTAACTCGACAATCTCCATTACAATTTTAATTGTAAATCACTTGGAAGTGAAAAACTTCAGTTAGAAACCCTATTTGCAACTGAAAATTCCAGCTACAATTTCACTTTGAACTCACACGACACGAGAATTGCGATACAAATCCGGTGGTCCTGAATTTGAATGTGTTCTAACTTAATCCTTTTTCGACTAAGAATTAACAAAACGGCTCAAAAAAAGAAGTTCGGACCCGTGGACCTTTCTCGTTTGGTGGCCCATAGGCCATGAATTGGGCCTGCTTCCACCTTACAGTCCTCGTCTCCCGCGGTTGCTGGAGGAAGAAGAGGGTGACCCGATCGATCGATCGATCTCTTCCGTGGCATCTCCGCCCTCTCCACCATTTCGCGTCTCCTGCTCATTCCTTTCCCTCGCCATGACGCGCGCCGCTTCCTTCTCCCATCACTCTCAGCAGCAGCATCAGCATCTACGCAAGCGCACTGTTCACGGCTCGTTCGCGCGAGCGCGATGCGCAGGTAAGCGTACTGCGCGCGCGCACGCAACGTTTTGGTTTCTCCATGGATTATGCTTTTGATCCCTACGTGTCTGTGTTTAGCTCCGAGGAGGCCGCGGCGGCGGAGGAGTCAGCCGGGCCGGGTTCTTCCGCTGAGCCCCCGCGCATTGGAGGATCATGCGGTCGTGATGAAGAAGTAGGCTCGCGGCCGCAGAACGCGGAAGGAGTCGGGCGCGCGGCGGTGCAGGTTGAAACGATGCCGCCGGCGCCGGCTCTGAATGGACCTGCGGAGCCTGAGGTGAGAGCTGTGAGTTTGGCTGTGTCGGCGGCGCCTGATGTGGGAGCGCAGAGTTTGGCGGCGTCGGCGGCGCCTGAGGTGACAGTGGAGAGTTTGCCTGCGCCGCCTGCGCACCCGCACCCGGCGCCGAGGCCGTGGTCGTGGTCGGGGATCCCGTGGATGAGAGTTTTGCTCGGAGGCCTGCTTGCGGCGGCGATCGGTTACGCCTTCTACAAATGGGGGCTACCCCTCCTGTCAGAGAAGGTTCTGCCCTTGCCCTTCATTCCTCGTATTTACAGTGTTTGTGAAGTCCGTACTATTCCACCGTCCTACACAGATTTGATCTTCCTCAGTATTTTACTCCTGTTTGACACATTATTTCCTCTAGTTGTTCATCCAAATAATTCCAAAATCCGTAACCACATGCTATTTTAGTCTTCTACAGTGATGAACTGATGATGCCATCAGGTTTCTGTCTGCTGATTACTGATGCTCCATACTGCCTGTATTTCACTTGCCTTAAATCTGTATGTTGGGGCCTCTAATCTGTTCGCATGGAATGTTACTGCAATGTAGGTGCTCTTGCCGATCATGCGATGGGAAGCAACATCTTTTGGCCGCCCTGTGTTGGCCATCGTGCTGGTTATCTCTCTGTCCCTCTTCCCTATCGTGTTCCTGCCTTCTACACCGTCGATGTGGTTGACAGGAATAATATTCGGCTACGGCTTGGGATCCTTGATCATCATGTCCGGCACTGCCATCGGCATGTCCATACCGTATTGGATCGGCTCCTTGTTCCTTCATCGTTTTCATGTAATATCCATCATATCCATTTCCTTAATTATGAGCTGTCTATGGTGCTGTGACTGCTGTCCCCTGAATTCTAGTCTGCATCTGTCTCTGAATGTTGTGCAGGGATGGTTAGAGAAGAAATGGCCTCAGCAGATAGCTCTGATTAAGCTGGCTGGCAAAGGGGGCTGGTTCCAACAGTTCCGGGTGGTTGCGTTGCTACGGATCTCGCCGTTCCCGTATACGTTGTTCAACTATATTGCAACCATCACCCAGATCAAGTACACCCCTTATATTTGTGGTTCAGTTGTTGGAATGGTGCCTGACACGCTGGTCAACATCTACAGGTATGGTCCGGAGTTCACATATTCAACATCGTATATACAAACTAGGAGATCAACACCAGCGTACTAGTAGTAGGTTGGCTTGTAAATAAGCATGGATTACAGTTATGGCATAAGCAGACACAATAACTTGACAGTTGTGCAATACTGGGTAGCTGGTCTATCAAATACTCCTTCCTAAATCCTAACCAATATTATTTTGCTAACTTGTCCTGTTCTTCCGCAGTGGCCGGCTGATACTCAAACTGGCGGACCTGAAGTATGACAAGCGTCGCATGACAACGGTGGAGATAGTATACAACGTGATCTCTGCTGTTGTTGCCGTTCTCATAGGAGTTGGATTTACGATCTACGCAAGAAGAGCATTGGATGGCATACAAAGTGAGGAAAGCACGCGCCAGCCTGAACCTACTGCCATCCCGACTGGCCCTGCGTCTGAACTCAGAGGTAGCCATCGAAGTGCTAGCTCCATACCAGTAGATGTTGTATAGTTGCATGCGGTGGATTCGTTTAATGGAGAAGACATGCATGCGGTTCAAGGATCCAGCTAGACTTACAGGATGGTCTGCACTAACCAGCACTTGTGTTGGCTCAGTTTGCAAGATCAAGGGGTCAGTTGTTTTAACTGTAGCTCAAGGAGTGTGGATTTAGTCGACCCGCTTCATGTAGGTGGAAACATACAAAGAATAGAAGAAAAACAGAAGTGAAGCTTAGGTTCCGTTTGGTGTTGCGGTGGCTCGATCATTAGCATTTCTTTCATTTTTGTGGATATTATAGTCAGTTAGAAAGATCTCTCTCTTACAAATAAAAAGCTTACTTTACTTGAATTAGTAGAGATTTTTTGTGGTTGTTGCTTATCTGATATCCTGGTATTTTGAAGCAGTTCTTTCAAATTTCAGGAGTTTTTTCGGGCACGAATTATGCTCATATAACCACCAAACTTGTGCCCTGATACATGTCTAGTAGTTGTGCCTGCTGGATGGAAAGCTGATCGAAGCTGAAATTGCGTGTTTGCTAGCTCTTGAAACTGACATTGGCTTTGTGTTGATCGCCAAAACCCACCGGCGGGCAGCGGCCTGTCAACACTGTAGAGCCGGGAAGAGCCTAGAGCTGCGGCTGGCCGAGACCCCTCCGAGCGACGGCCCGCAATGCTCTTCTGGTCACACGCGGCGATGCGAAGTGCAAGGGCGTGCCACCTGACCTATACCTGGTCAGGAAGGTGATGGGGATGCCTCGCTTAATTCCTGCATGGCATACACGTAAACATTAAATACGAGCCTCGATCGGCTCTCAGGTTATCCTGTGAATCGGCTCAAAGAGCCGATCCACCCATGATCCGTACGGGGTGCACGAATACTTGGTGATCCTGCTTGATCAAGATAAAGCTAATGAGATCTACGACGATTTAGGGTTTTCACCGCATAATCGGATCATCCTACTCCAGGTTGGGCCTCGCGGCCACGCACGGTGCTCATAAGCCGATCCTAAACAAGGCCAAAAAACCAACATGACGTTGATCCTCGGAACATCCTGTTTAGGACTTGCGAACGCCACCCTACGTGCCACTGGATCCTCCCCCCCTTTGTAAGGCCTAACTATTGCAGATATTAAACTAATCCTTGTAGAACAAGGAGCAATCGTAACGGATCAGATCTACTAAATGATGAACAAGCAGGGTGCCGCCCCCACACCTGAGATAGGCGTGAGGGCGGTTAGACATGCAAGGGTTGCACTACGTAAGCATGTTATACGAAGAGCTATGCTAACCCTAACACATCTATGATAACTACGTTGCCCGCCATCAAAGACGCTTCAGTACGGGCAACGCATGAACAACGTGGAGCTGGTGCTGCCTAGATCGCAAGATGCGATCTAGGCAGCATGTCGCTTACCTGATTGAAACCCTCGAGACGAAGGAGTTGGCGATGCGCCGAGATTGGTTTGTTTTGGGGTGAACGTTGTGTTGTTGTTTATTCCATAAACCCTAGATACATATTTATAGTCCAGCGGACTTTCTAACGTGGGAATATCCCACCGTGTGCGATACAAACTCTAAATCTTGATCTAAGATATAACCTACTATAATTAAAGATACACGGGCCAACTAGCCCAAATTCTCCGTGCAAGGCCGCTTCAGAGATCTTCCACGTGTAGTCCTCTAAGCCCATCTCTCTTACGGCCCACCTCTGGATTTGTCCAAAATCTGGTGATAACACATGCCCCCCTGGTTTTGGAAATAATTTTTCCAAAATCATTAAGCTTTCCTTTCGAAGGGTCATGTCGTGGCAGAGCAGAGCCATTTGCAGCATCCGTCATCATTATGCCCTGTCCTCTCAGCTTCTCTGCAAAATTTGACAGCTCTGACATTACCCCTTCGGAAACTGTAATGGCAGTAATTCCCACCAGGTTTCTCATTATTTAACCGCGCCGACTGATTAGTTATCTTTATCCCCTTCCTCTGTTCCAGCCATCGGCACCCCCAAAAAACCCTTCTGCGCACCATGTCTTCTTCTTCCTCTGCCTCGTCGGGACTTTCCTTCGAGTCCTCTTCTCCCGAGCCGATGCCAGCGCCGAGCCCACAAGAAGTCCATGCGGCCAACATCCGCCGCGCCATTGAGGCCCGGGAGGAGTCAGACCATGACTTCTCCATCTGGTCCGAGGACGACCAGTCCTCGACGGACGGGGAGAGCGACCTCCGCTTCCTCGCCAACGGGGAATCGGAGGAGGAGAGCGATGACGATCGCTTCTCCTGGGATGACTTTACCTCCTCTGAGGTACAGGAGGAGGAAGAGGAGGAGGAGGATGACGACGACAGCCCCTCCGACGAGCCGCCGGCCAAGCGCCATTGCCCCTGGCCAGGGAATCTCAGTGATTATGATAGCGACGACGACGACGACGACGTGGAGGACGAGGACAACGAAGGTCCTGCCGGCGGCCGCTACAGCAGCGACGACGAGCCCGCCGGGAGCAGCGCCGACAGCGCTGACGACGGTGACGACGAGGGCAGTGACGGCCCGTAGAATAGGACCTCTAGAATAGGATCAGCAACAGTAGACGGGGCAATGTATCCCCTTAGTACTCCCTTTTGAGAGCAATCAGCTCTTCTATGTAAGAAATCTGGTTTATCAATGAAGAACTTTCCCCCAATTTGAGTTTGCCGATTTCTTCGGAGTTTAATTGAGCCGATTCCCTCTTCTGCTGACCCCGCCGATCGTCACTTAGCCAATGCCCAACGAGCCGATGACAACGCACCGGTATCTCAATGCCCCATCCCTTTGAGCTCTGGCGGACAACTAGGCAGATCGACGTTCTCACGAGAGCCCCAGAACCACTGCCGACGCGACTTGCTCCTGAAGTCGATACCACTGGGTTTTCAGCCCGATGAAATCTCAATCGGCTTCTTAAGAACGGAAAATTCTGCGCCATCAGTTGCCCCCCGAGCCTCTATCAAGGCGAGCATATCAGTGGACCAACCAAATGTGTCGCCATCGGTTCCCAAGTCATGATGCGGAAACAGCCGATTTCAGCAAAATCGGCTCTCCAGAGCAGAGAACCTTCAGGGTGAGCTGCCCCCCGAGCTACTTCAGTCCACTTTTTGCGCCTTGCCGGTCAGATCGGCTCCTTTCCTGTGGTGGATCTGATGCAACCCATCCTCAACCTGATCTGTACATTACTCGCAAAAGGAAACCAGAGGTTCTTGAAGAGAAAATCGAAGTCATCAAGCCACTCAACTGAGGAGCTCTTCCATTAGAATCTCTCTTCGTGACTCACTTCCTGCTCTGTTGACCCTTTCTGCTCGTAACAACTGTACCTCTTGAGTCGATGGCCACGTATCTGCATCGGCTAAACGTTTTGTTTTTTTTTATTTGGCCGATTTTTCAGAATCGGCCCCCAATATTCCACTGTACGCATGTCTGCACATGTTTATCTGCATATGTTCATCTGACTATATGCCCCCCGAGCCGAATCTGCCAAATGACTGCAGATATCGGCTTTCATGGTTAGTCAGGGCACTGCACTTGCTGACTTTCATCTGCCGACGTGGCCGCTGCCCAGTAGATCGTTGCTGACCACAAACAGAATATGTGCAGAAGATAATTTTGGCCGATCGCTGGAATCGGCCTCCACATTGCTTGTTCGATGAAGGTTTTGTAATGTCCCTCCATAAACTTTTTGGGGCCGATCACAAGGATCAGCCTGACCCGGTTTGCTCATTGTTTTTTTTAATCTTGCTACTCGGTTAGGCTGGATAAAACCAACCCAACCTCTGACTTGATGCGCCTGCTGTCGTCCACCTTAAGTGCATCGTATAATCGTGGAGTACTAAGCTCCGTCGGCAAGACAAGCACCATGTTTGTGCCAGCCGATGTTTCATCATCGGCTTTCTTTTGCTTGGGACGCCACTCCATTCTCCGTGGACGACCCTCTTCATCCAGGGCTCGCTGAACCTTTGCGGCCAGATCAGGCCGTGCCTTCCTTAGCGTATGCAGGTATAACCTTTCGGCTTCCTCCAGGCCGCGCAACCGCTGAACCCTGCGCTTTTGTGAACGGCTGAGTCCGTCAGGGCACCACCTTGGACGGTGGTACCTGTCTTCTTCTTCTTCTAGTCCCTCGTCTTCGGAATCCTCAAGATCTGCCCAACGAAGTGACTCAGCACGTTTGCTTGGTGGTGGGAGAGGCCCTAAGCGCTCAAACACAGACACGTTGGCTGCCTCCTTCTTCTTCTTGTTGCATTCTGGGCAATTGCCGATTGTGGGCAATCGGCTCATTCCTGAATCCCAGCAGTGTCTGAAGAAAGGGCAGTCCCAGTGTCTGGCATTGTCATCTTGCTCCCTTGATTTTTCCATGGCACGGCGCTCGTGCTCCTCCTCATCGCGATCCTGCCGACGATGTCTTCTGGCTTCTCTAGCCAGACGATCTCCTTCATCATCATAGTTGGACCATCGGCGTTGGTCATACTGACTCACATATTTGTTGAGGAGGTGACCAGAGAGAGGTCGTTGACATCTTATATTCTTCACTTCTCCCTCCGTGACGTAGCGCTTGCCATCATGATGGAGCCGATCGCGTGGAGCGGCCTCCTCTGTGTCCTTGCTATGAGAGCAGCTGCCCTCATCTCCATCTTTGCCAGAGTGGTTCCCAGGTCCTACCATGTTGATGCTGAACGTGGGACCTGGCTGGCAGCCCTCGGGGTAGATGACTTCTACCATGTTAACGGCGGGGAAGGGCTGGGTGTCTACCTTCATGGCGTACTGGTTGAAAATTAAACGCCCCTTCTCTATCGCCGCTTGGATGTGCTGACGCCACACCCTGCAGTCGTTGGTGGCATGGGAAAGCGAGTTGTGGAATTTGCAGTATGGCTTTCCGTTTAGCTCTTGCGCCGTAGGGAACTTGAGACCTTCAGGAATCGTCAACTGTTTCTCCTTGAGCAGGAGGTCGAAGATTTGTTCAGTCTTGGTCACGTCAAAATCAAATCCCCTGGGCGGCCCTGGCGGCTTTACCCATTTGCAAGACACGGGGGTTCCTCCCCGAGTCCACTCAGCCACTGCTACTTCTTGGTCTCCCGCATGCACTTCACCTTCCTCTGTATCGACCATGACTACTGCACGCTTGAACTTGTCTTGGTACAGGTCTGGGTGGCGCTGTTCATATGCTGATAGTTTCTGAACCATGTGCGCCAGCGAGGGATAATCTGCTTGGGAGGCCATGTCCTTGAGCTGTGTTGCAAGGCCAGCTACTGCCAATTCGACTGCTTCCTTTTCAGTTACACGAACCGAATAACATCGGTTCCTAAGATTCCTGAAGCGCTGAATGTACTCTGTCACCGTTTCTCCGCGCTTCTGACGTAGTTGTGCTAGATCGGCAATGCTAGACTCGGAAGCTTCTGAATGGTATTGCATATGGAATTGTTCTTCCAATTGCTTCCAAGACTGGATGGAGTTTGCTGGCAAAGAGGTGTACCATCCAAAAGCCGATCCTGTGAGGGACTGTGAAAAGAGCCTCACACGTAGCTGATCCGACACTGAAGCCGGTCCTAGTTGTGCCAAATATCGGCCGATGTGCTCGATGGAGCTGGAGCCATCTGATCCGCTGAATTTGGAGAAGTCAGGGAGCCGATATTTAGGTGGCAGCGGGATCATCTCGTACTCGTCGGGGTACGGCTTAGAATAGCCGATTGCCCTTCTTTTCGGCACCATGCCGAACTGGTCTCTCAGTATGGTACTGATCTGATCCGCTGTGCTGGCCGCAGGAGTTGCACTCTGAAGATTCGCCGGGGTGGCGTACTTAGCCAGCCATGTTTGCTTTTCCAGCTCTGAGCCAACTGCAGGAGCTGGGCTCGGGAGTTTCGTCGGGGTGGCGTACTTAGTTAGCCACGTCTGCTTCTCAAGCTCTGTTGCTGACGTTCCTCCTGTTTGCGCCGGAGTCCCTGACGTTGTGGCCTGGTTTGAGAGTGCCCAGTTGCCACAATCTGGCACATACGTGCACGCGTATCCTTGAGGGATCTCCTTAGGCGCCTCAGCCAAGAACTGGTAGTCACTAGGGTCACCACCGATCTTGTAGACGACGAATGCCGGTGTAGCCGGCACTTCAGCTGGTGCTGCCAACGCATACGGCAGCGGTGGACGGGACTGGAGTGGCAACTCTCCTTGATGCGTCCCGAGAGCTGGTCCTGACGGCGAGTACTGGTGGCTCATGATCTCCTGGATCACGCGCAGAGCGAGACGCTCCAACACGTTGACCAAGTTTTCAGAGTGGCGGTGTAGCGAGTGAGCCACCAAGTAGTCGATCTCCTGCCGCAGGGCCCTGGTGCGTTCCTCCGACGGGGCAGAGAGATCTATCCCATCGAGTGCACCTTGTGGTGAGAATCCCTTCCATCTGATGCCATGGGTACGGGTTCTCTGAAAAGAGCCGATGAGGTCGGCTTCGAGGGTGGCCTTGATCTCGTCATGTTTCTTCTTGAGCTCAGCAGGCAGCTCCTCGTAGGTGACTGGCGTGCCGTCCGCCGCCATCTCAGATGTAGATGGCGATGTGGATGATGTAGACGATTGTCCCACTGGGCGTGCCAGAATGTGTTGATCGCCAAAACCCACCGGCGGGCAGCGGCCTGTCAACACTGTAGAGCCGGGAAGAGCCTAGAGCTGCGGCTGGCTGAGACCCCTCCGAGCGACGGCCCGCAATGCTCTTCTGGTCACACGCGGCGATGCGAAGTGCAAGGGCGTGCCACCTGACCTATACCTGGTCAGGAAGGTGATGGGGATGCCTCGCTTAATTCCTGCATGGCATACACGTAAACATTAAATACGAGCCTCGATCGGCTCTCAGGTTATCCTGTGAATCGGCTCAAAGAGCCGATCCACCCATGATCCGTACGGGGTGCACGAATACTTGGTGATCCTGCTTGATCAAGATAAAGCTAATGAGATCTACGACGATTTAGGGTTTTCACCGCATAATCGGATCATCCTACTCCAGGTTGGGCCTCGCGGCCACGCACGGTGCTCATAAGCCGATCCTAAACAAGGCCAAAAAACCAACATGACGTTGATCCTCGGAACATCCTGTTTAGGACTTGCGAACGCCACCCTACGTGCCACTGGATCCTCCCCCCCTTTGTAAGGCCTAACTATTGCAGATATTAAACTAATCCTTGTAGAACAAGGAGCAATCGTAACGGATCAGATCTACTAAATGATGAACAAGCAGGGTGCCGCCCCCACACCTGAGATAGGCGTGAGGGCGGCTAGACATGCAAGGGTTGCACTACGTAAGCATGTTATACGAAGAGCTATGCTAACCCTAACACATCTATGATAACTACGTTGCCCGCCATCAAAGACGCTTCAGTACGGGCAACGCATGAACAACGTGGAGCTGGTGCTGCCTAGATCGCAAGATGCGATCTAGGCAGCATGTCGCTTACCTGATTGAAACCCTCGAGACGAAGGAGTTGGCGATGCGCCGAGATTGGTTTGTTTTGGGGTGAACGTTGTGTTGTTGTTTATTCCATAAACCCTAGATACATATTTATAGTCCAGCGGACTTTCTAACGTGGGAATATCCCACCGTGTGCGATACAAACTCTAAATCTTGATCTAAGATATAACCTACTATAATTAAAGATACACGGGCCAACTAGCCCAAATTCTCCGTGCAAGGCCGCTTCAGAGATCTTCCACGTGTAGTCCTCTAAGCCCATCTCTCTTACGGCCCACCTCTGGATTTGTCCAAAATCTGGTGATAACACTTTAAAAATCTACTATACTCGTGCCTCCGGAAAATTCTTAACATCTATTGAAGACGCGCATTTGAAGATCCTGGGCGATTGTGTACTTGCTCTTTACATTGAATGATGACTGCGTAATCAACATGACAGTACAAGGCTCCCAAGACCTAGCGTGTAATATGGTAACATTTACCACCGCCGCCTATAAATACTGAAGACCATTCTTTCAGAGAAGGGAGTTCAACATCTACCACAAGTACACGCTGTAGTTTCCATAGCCATAAACTCCTAGATCCATTTGTAAACCTCGTCTGGTGCATCTATAAGCCCGTCGAGTTCATCTTGAGTCTTGCACAAATCTAGTGGATCCACAAATAATAAAGTGTGAGAGAAATTCTTCATCATCTATATCGTGTCTTTGATCTAAACCTATTGACCCGAACACCTTGCCAAACAAATAAAGTCATTACATGGGATCGTGAAAATAATCCTTGGTCACAAGCATAATTGAAAAATACCTATTGACCAAGTGGAAAATTGTTTATACACTAATAGGTGTTTATTAATTCATTGACTTTTTAAGCTCCACAATGAGGGAGGCGTATAGCAAGAGCTATTATGTAATAAGTATCTCAAGAATAAAATGTTGTCACAAGTGGCTAAAAACCCATTGATTCACAATTTTGGAAGGGTCTAATTTAAGTTAAGAATGCTTTTTTTAAGCGTGGTTTCTTTCATACAGGTAATAGTCAATCAACCCATTTTTGGGAAGACACATGGCTAGAAGAAACACCACTGTGTGAACAATATCTAACCATATATAATGTAGCATTAAATAAAACATTTTAGTGGCCGATGTCTTAGCTCATCTTTACTATTATATTGGAGTTGGGGATGGTGTGTCACTTTGACATCAAAGATTCTAGCCGTTCACATCAAACATTAGAGAAATCACAGCCGTAGATAATACTATATATTAAAGCTGAAGGCTTTTGCTTCCATGAGATTGCTCCAAGTTTTTGCACTGTAGATCTCCACTTTCTTCCAATCAATCTTTGCCACGTGAACTATTCTACAATGTGTTTTTTTTTCTCTTTTGAGGTTTTTGGATTGTAGTTTTAGACGTTTCATCCATAATTTTCGAGTTGTAGCTAACTAGGTCTACCTCTCAAACAAAAAAGTTACCTACATTCGCAACACCGCTTTTACATCCCGTTTTAAAAGCTACTTGGCGATATTTTCTTGACACACCTTTATGGGCATAATTCGCACACCGTATATTTTTAGCTCCTTTTTACAAAAGTTACTTGACGGTAATTTTCTGGCACAACTTTTCGACTGTAATCTTTGACGCAACTTAATTCGATACATATTTTCGGCCGTGACTTTCCAATGGTAGTTAGCCTACATCTACGGTGGTATTTTCTCAACTCCTTTAATTATTAGATGGTCATTTTCTGGCACAATTTTCCGTCCATAAATTTCAATTAGTAGTTACCTACGACAAGTCTTCGAGATTGTGTAATTTTAAGAACGTAATTTATTGTCGTCTATCAATCGTAAACTTTCCCTTAGATAGTAATTCCCTGACTCCCACTCCTTTAGTCAGGCTGTAAATTCCATGTGTTACTACAAGCATCAGAAAATGCACATCGGATATGATATATCGTGCAGCCATTGTATACATATATACAACATACCAGCGTGAATATATATAGCTCCAACGCTCCACCGCATGGCACTGGAGAGGCATCATTTTCTACTAATTAGCGGCCGCCATGTCGCCCTTTGCTAGAATTTTTTTTCGCTGCTTGCCTTTTATTTTCTGACTATAACTTATAGAGATAACTTTCCGCCCATAACTTTCTACCGGTATTTACCCCACGGTACGTCCTCGATGATGACAAAATTATTTCACCGTAATTTTTCGACTATTTTTTCGTTTATCTCTTTTTACTCTTCAATGGCAACTTTTCGAGATAACTTCCCGACTGTAATGTCCAATGAGCACTTAGCCAAAGGTACCTCCTCTACGATGAGTAATTCTCTTATAGTAATTCTCTAGGAGTATTTTAATATTTTCCCTTTTTCTATTATTTGACACTTTTTTCGAGTTGTAGTTTCACCATGGTAACTTCGAATATGATTTGTCGATTTCTTTGATGGTTAATTTCACACATAGAATTTTGACCTTAGCAGTGATTATTGGACATTAATCCTTCGTCGGTGTTCCAGTAGTTATTCCATGCAAATCATTAGTCCCGAATACTAATTCCCTATGGTAATTATTTAACAACAGTTTCCAAATGTGCACAGGAGCAGCCTTCATCCTTCATCGGTAATTTCCAAATGTGCATGAGCAGCATTCTTTTGCAATAATTTGCCGATGGTAACTCTTTATCTGTAGTTGTCTTCTTCTATATTATATTCATGTTTCTGCTATGGTAGCTGTGAGAAACAAAATACTTCACTATTCATCATTGTTTCTATTTGACAAAGATATTAATACCTTATGTTAATCGTCTCACGATTGCCTTACGAGAATACGAATACCTTCTTTTACAATTATTTCAAAAAAGCTACATTATCCATCACCTCTTTTATTCACGAAACAAATGTTACACATCATATCATCTTACTTTCCAAAAACATTATACTCCACCTAGACCGTATCCCATCAAATCATCTTACCCACCTAGACCGTGCGATTGGTGCTTCCTAAAATGACACTCCGTGTTCCCTTGTCTGCTGCACGGGCATTCAAACACTTGCCAAAAATCCCCCTACCAAAATCATATACGGAACTAATCAAGCATCAAATCGTCTTACTTTTCAAAAAAATGTTATAGATGAGATCAAATCTCATCTGGCTGCTGATATACATCCCTTCCACCACTTCGATCTATTTGTCGCGACAATCATATGGTCCATACCGAATTAAACTAGCTAGCCTCACTTCTTCGATCGTGCCTCTGGCTCGCCTTCCAAACCTTGCCCAAAAATCCTATCTCCTCCCTTCCCCTTCCCATCTCAATCTCAGTGTGACCATGCCGGCGGCGGTACACTGGGACTCATTATTGGCCAGACATAGCACAACGACGCCGGCTGGAGGAAATCGGAGGCGTCCGGGCATAAGGTAACCCATCCCGGAGAACGACTGCTAATGGCGCGCGTTGACCTGAAGCTGCGCCGGACCATTGAACATGTAGGAATGCGCTTGGCTTCCATAGCCCAAGATCATCAACAAGAGGTGGCTTAACCGAGGTTCCTCTCCCCTCGCCTTTCATCTTCTCGTTTTCTTATCTCTCTGATTTTTGGCTGCATGATGCTTGTGTTTCAGTTAGGATCAGAACCAACGACGAGTATAGGAGCAATACCAGAGAACATCCGACGATTACAGGATGCCGCCGCCTCACACGGAACAGGCCGCCGTCCATGCATGCAATTGTGACCGTCGGCCGAACATGGATCAGTCCTTGGCGCACCACAATGTCAGCATCTCCTTCGACCATCGGCCATGTACGGTTCAGTGGAACAAGCAAATGCACTAACATATACATTGTTCTACAGTACCAGAATCACCCACGCGTCTCTACTCTCTTCGCCGCTTAACCAGGTGAGGCCCAATGTGGTGTGACATTGTTTCCATCATTTGTTTGCAAGGTGTGTGTATATTAAATCTCTCCTTTATTCTGGTTGACCTTGTAAAAAAAGTTACGCAAAAACAATGGCAATTGTTATATGAAAAGTACGGCATGTAGCGATGTCCTGTGTTGAAGCAAATTAACCTGAATGTTGATACATGAGTTTAAGCTGATGACAGTTTGCATAACGTGACTAGCTCAAATGATAGGTCACTACGCTCTGGTTCAGGATAAATCTATTCATTTATGCTTTCCTAATACTTATTTACATTGTAACATATGCTTTTATGTGAAACTTACATTATGCTACACATTCTTCAAGTTTGATACTTCCAAAGCATATTAGAGCTTAGAAAATTATTTCTGGTGATTCATCATCTGTTCAATTGAAGCTTTCCAATTGAAAAAAGGGCTTGAATATGGTATTTGTTTTCAAATCCATGCACTATAATGGATTCCTGTGTTGCATGAACTCATGATCAATCCTGTTGATCTCACGGTTCTCACCATGTTGTACTCATGGGTTCAACATTTTTGGGCATAGGTGATGCGTTTGTTTGTCTCTGGGCCTCTGATAAGCAGGCAATATATTAAGTATCTTAGGATCATTCTGTTCAGCAGTGGGATGCTCTGTCAGGGACAAAAACATGGAATACAGTCTGCAGATTATATCTATATGGTGTAATATATGCATATAAAAAACAACTATTCTATGCACAATGATTGGCGTCTACACGTCTGTGTGCTGATTTTCAATTTTTCATCTCTCGTTTTTGCATCTTGCCCAAGGACAAAGACAGCACATGAGGGAGGAAGAAAAAAGTTACAAGATTTTTTTTGCAGAAAGGATAGATCCCACTTGGTCTCTTGTTTAGGATCTAAAAGCTATCAGGATGTAAGTATCTAAGTTATAGTTTGTTAAACTAATGTGCTTATTTGATTGCCTTTTGTTGAGAAATTGTTTGGATGGTTATTTGGGTTTTATTTCAGGCGCTCATAAAACGATGTTTCGATACCCATGGTGAGTATTTACCACCATGTTCATGTGATACACACATTTGCATATGAGCTTGTTATGACGTATATTTTCATATGGACTTTTCATGCTATGTGTGCTTACTATCACAGAATAAATAGTGCAGTGCTTAATGGGATTTCATTTTTCCTCAAACTATGATTGAATTTTAATATTTTGCAACCAATTATAATTTAATTTCCGCTTCATCGATTTTAAATATAACAGGCCGACTCCTAGGCTTAACCGCGTCCTGTGATATTGTCCACACCAAGATTGATGTGTATGAAAGCTTTTTTTTTTTGTAGGAGTAGAATTTTAACCTATAAGAGATTACTGGTTTGTTGCTTTGTATGCATTCAAATTATACATGTTTATTGAGTTACCTTTTAAGTAAAGGAGAATTAATGGTGTTGGTTTGAAATATTATGCTGCTATATCTCTTCACACACGTAAATTTTCATATGTATCCTATTGAAATATGCGACAATATTTTTTTAGGAGACCGCAGCAACGCATGGACATTCAACTAGTTATCCTTAGAATAGGGAATTCATAAGGACCCTTTCTGGGAACAAATGGGAATCTTGGCTGCATTTTGTTGAATGACTCATGCTCGTTAATCTAGACAACGGAGAGGATAAATTTGTACGGAGGCTTACTACATATATTTTCTCAGTTAAATTCATGTATACTGATTTTATAAATGGACATACGATCTTCATAAGAAAATATATATCGGTGAACTGAAAGTACCATTACAGATTTTTATGTGGTTCTTAGGCAAAAATCTTATACTTACAAAGGATAATTTGGCAAAGCGTAATTGAAATGGTTGTAATAAATGTGCTTTCTATGACTCCAGGAGTATATGAATCATTTTTTTATTGGACTTTTGCTCATCTTGTATGGAGAGTAATTCATTTCATTTTTCATATTTCCCCACCAATAAATTGTACAAATATGTTCGAATTGATTGAAAGTGACGGATGAAAAAAACCAAAGCACAAATTTGTGTAGGGACCTGCTGCTTATTTTCTATAGGTTATTTGTATGTCTACTCACTGGATCCACAAGTGGTCTTTCTTGCTACCAGAGGCGCAACAATCACCTATGACTAGAGACGGTTGCACGAGCTATCTACAACTAGGGTGACTAGTGGCTTTCTACGAATACGATATGCATAGTCAACTTGTTTTTCTATTTTTTGGCAGGTTGATTTGTATGTACACCTTGTGTGATTCATGAGATCTAAACTCTGAAACTTAGAATTATGTTATGAAGAAGGCAATGCCTATGTATTGATTCATATGCTAGGGCTACGCTCTCCATTTTGAAAAAAATAAAATCAGAAACGAGAGGCGTACTATCAAATGATCAGACAAACCTAAAACATTCCCGACGAAGTTGATGCCAAATTCGACAATTGGAGAGCACACCTACAAACCTAAAACATTCCCGACGAAGTGGAAAATGCCTATAGATGAGCTGTAAGCTAATGACAGTTTGAGAAAAAAAATTGTATGTACAGTATGATAAATATCTGAGGGAAGATATAAGTTACCCGGCCTTGCAATTATATCTTAGATCACCTTAAAACAACAACGATCTAGTTCACCGTATAAATATTTTGTAAAATATATAATATTTTCATATATGTATAGTTTGAGCAAAAACCTTGATTAGATGTGATAATATGGTTTCCCATATATGATCCCTGGCTGTTCTAGCTTTACCTGACAGCTACCTAAATAGCACTCTTCTAAACTCCTCAATGTTAAGATATAAAGTTTTTATATTTTTCATCTCATCAGGAAATGAAGTTTCAAAATAAGCAAACAATACATCCAATAGAATTATTTTTTAAAATTTTAAAGCAAATAGTTGAAAATCTAGGGGTAGTTGGTTGGCTCATGAACGGAATCAGATAGAGTTTTGTTACACTTGGAAACCAACTAGTAGTAAAAGAGAACATATTGAAAGAATATGGACATGATAAAAATATCTATTTTGAGAAATGTAAAACCATATGTATAAAAAGAAAATTAATCAAATGCTTAAAAATGCCGAATTGTAATTTTCGGTGATGATAAATAACATACAAGGGAAGGCCGAAAAAAGCATCCTCCACACGACCATTGATATTGTATAAATACTTAGTTCAAGATACTAGATGTAGCATGTCATTGTAAATAAATTGACTAAACAGAAGCATTATAATTGCTCATTTCAGTTGCACACATTTCATCACAACATGATCTTAGGTACAAGGCATACACATCGCCCACAATTTAACTTAAGTGAACATGTGTAACATATCGCACGCGGTTCCAAGAAGTATAACCATCTTTCATTTTTGTGGATATAACTGTTGGTTAGAAAGATCTCTTTATTACTTAAACATAACATATAAATCTTATTAAATTAGTGAAGATATTTTGTGAGAGAATTGTTATACATACGATGGTTTTCCATCCGACTCGTATCCGATGTTGCAATCAAGCCGTGTGTGCTTTGATTTTTTGGAAAATAAATCGTAGTAGTTCAGTGAAATGAACTCTGAACCCTAAACCCCTTCATTTGTACCCTAAACTATACAATCCCGTTCTAAATTGAACCCTAGGCCTATTTGGTGCAGTGGGAAAAGAAATAATCCCGGTCGGGTTGCGTTACTGAATATATGGGCTCCTTTGTTAAAAAAAAAAGTGATGGATAGGGACAAGTCCCTTACCTGCTTTGTTCGGAGGAGGACGCAGGCCGCCGCCTTCCCAGCTCGGCCGCTAGATTCGGCCATGAGAGTGCTAGGGAGGTGCCCGTGTGCCGTCGAGAGGACGTCGGGGTGGTGCCCCAGACGGAGGAGGCGATGGTGGGATGCGTAGTGGAGGAGCAACGACGGTAGCCTCCGCCAGGCAGGGGATCAGCAGCGACGGCGCTCGGCCTCACGCCCGTGCGGGAAGAGCGGCAGCCCTCGGCCTCGTGCCCGTGGGAGAGGAGCAGCGGTGGTGGCCTCCGCCCGACGGCGGGTTAGGCGGTTAGCAGTGGCGCCGTGAGCCCTCGCGGTCATGCGTGTTTATGCGATGGCAAAAAAAGGACTGATGTAGAAGACAGTCATGACAGGTGGTCCACTACTATAATTGAGAGTAATGATTTAGGATATTATTTTTACTACTATAATTTGGATCGAGAATGTATAGTTCAGGTTACAAATGACATGGATTTTGATTTCGAGGTTTGTTTTGCCAAACCTCTGCAAGTTTAAGGTTTAAAATAGACTTTTTCTTTGATTCATTAACCATCTGAAGGTGCGAGGACTTGTCATAGGCACATGAAGATCGTACGCATGTCATTTCCTTTTTTGTAATTGTTGTTCATGTGATATCCTCTTGTTTCGAAGCAACCCCCCTTTAGATTTCAGAGTTTATTGTTCCGGCATGGAAATCTACCTCAGCAAACTGATGAATGAGCGTGAAATAGTTTGGGCAAAAGATCATTTCGTGGGTTCTTTCCCACAAAGGATCATTTTTTTTGTAAATCGCCACTCGGACAAGCCTGTGTGACGTGACATGGTTACTGTGTCACTGTGTGCTTGCTCTGTACATCCTGGGTTTCCTGGTCATGGATCGGCGATGTCACCGAACGTCAAACAAGTTTAAAAAGCCCACACGTACATCACGGTCTCTGCATTATTTGAGAAACGAATCGCAAGTTGGCTCAGTTAACGTACCCAAACGTACTGGCCATACAGCGACATTCTTTTCTTGCAACCATGTGCATGATCATCGTCACGAACCGGCCGGGAGCCTCACATGGCATGCATGATTACATTGGAGAAGAAGATGGTTTAGTACGAGGCTACCGACTGTAGCTGACAGCTGCCGTGCGTTAATGGTTGCTGATGATCTAGCAAGGGGAGGCGACGCCGGAGCTCGAGCCGGCGGAGAGGCTCCTCTGAAGGTAGAAAGCCCGCAGCCTTGCTCTGCGGCTGGCGCCGCCGCTGGCGGAGTGTGAAAGCGCGGGGAGGCCCCACTGCGAGGAGAAGACGATGGCGGGGCATTCCGCCGCCGCCACGACCCGTCGCACCAGCTCCGCCAGAAGCGCGGCCGCACGCCGCGCCGGCACCAGGACGAACAGCAGCCGCATCAGCAGCCTCACGGCGCCTCTCTTGCCCGCACGCGGCGCCATCCCCACCCTCCTCCGCAGACGCAGCGGCCGCCTCGCCTTCGTCCACCTGCAGGCAGCTGACGCCGCCGCCGGCCTCGAGTCACCCCCCACCTCCTCGCCGCCGCAGAGGTCGCCGCGGAGCCGCTCGTACTGGCGTCTCGGTGGCCGGTCCCTCGCCATGAACACCCCGAGATCCATGTGAGCTAGCTAGCTAAAGGTGGCAGGGAGAAGCAAACTGACGAGTGAGCTCGATCTGAGCTGTAGGAATCATGGGGAGCAAGCGAGACGACGGCCGCGCGTATGTATATATAGAATAGGTGTGGAGGAACTAATACTTACCATTGTTGCGCTCTCGTATGCACGCACATCACATGGGGAAGAATCGTGCAGGCCCGATCAAGAGCGCCGGCGTGGCATGCGACTTGGGGATCGACCGGTGATCCTGCATAAAAAAATTGCGCGGCAAAAAAAAAAGAAAAAAATTGCGCGGCAACGACCTAGCGGCTCCTACGCGCTACGGCATGATTCTCTTTGACACATGCTTTTCCTCTATCAACATTATACTAGCTGATGTTCGGTATCACATTATTGGATGGATTATTGGATCTTGGATGGATGCACTATCTTGTAATCATGAAACTCAAATTTTGAATTGAAGGAACAATCTATTTTCCGGTTGGAGGCTTTTCTTAGTACAGACCCAACATTTTTGTTCAAATTCTCACGAGGGTGAATTTAGATTTGTTTTTGTACTCGTAGCCCATTCTAGACCTGGTACTCATACAATTTATCTTAAGCACTAGGCTTTAATCTTAATCAAGATTAAAGAAAAATCATAATACTCATGTTTAATGATTGTGTGCATCCCTAGCTGGTGCAGAGATCGGAATATAAAATTCTCCCTATTATTTTAGGGAAGATGCTGTTTAGAGTACGTGAAAAACTGTCTCCCGCATCGCCTCCAGTGGCGACTCCGGAGCCCCCCACACCGCCTCCAACAGACTACCTCCAGCAAGCCCTCCACCCCTTCGCCGTCGGAAGTCCATCCGACGGCGGAAGGCGGCAAGGGGTGATCCTTTCTATCGTTTTTTTTTTTGCCTTGGCAAGATTCTCATCGGTCTGGATCTTGAGATCTGGTCGCCTTGCCCCTCTAAGTTTGGTTAAGATGCGGAATGGAGCTGGGGAGTGGTTGCCTGTCCTCTGGTCATCTAGGCCACAACTGGTGGTCCTCTCCGGTGGCCCAAGTTCGGATCTCACTAATCTACCTACGGATGCCATTTTTGAGTCAACACAGAGCTAGCAACCGGCCTCTACTGGGATTGGCGATGCCGATGACCTTCCAGCATGGTCTTGCGTCGTATGTCCGTGGTCTGTGAAACAAGTCCGATGATGTACATCCTCGCCTTTAGTGACGGGTGGGCATGGTTATCGATCAAGAACACGCCTATGACCTGCTAGTTCCTAGGTGAATATTCCATGTATTCCTCGTGCACGAGATCATGGTGTGTGAGTGTTCATTCTGGGGCCTGCCTTCTGCAACGACGACTTTCTCATCATTGATGAAGTTCAGTTGCTGAAGATTACTAGCTAGGCAAACAAGGTTGAAGAACGGATTTGCTCTGGAGGTTCTATCTCGCATGCTCTTTGTCAAGTCGAGAAGAACCCAGTAGTACTTGCAATGGATTGGAGGAAGTATGTACGTCAGACAATCAGCATTTTTTGCAATAGTGTTCTTGACAAGTAGCGGTGACCTCGGCAGATTTCATTCTTGACGGCGCTCCTTGAGCTCCGTGCCTCAATTTTTGGGGTGAGAACCCTAGGTATCACCTTAACTGGTTGTACGTGGCAATGGTGGCTCTCTAGTCATTTTTCCGTTGAAGGTATTTTTTGGAGATTTGACATTCTTTAAGGTGAAAACCTAGGATCTCACCATCCGAACGACGGCGATGTGTATGCATAGTTACCTTCATGTAGGCATCGTTTTGGGAAAGCTTGTTCGAATTCGAGGTGTGAGATCATGGGTGGTGCTCTTCCTTTTGTGAGTCTCTGCTTGCATCGAGGAGTCTTTTTTTAACTTATTTTTCGGATGTGTGCATCTTTGATGTCTATAATTGCTCTAGTTGTTATGTTGTTGCAAAGGTCGGGTGTAAAAAAATTCAAATATTTCACCGTCGATTACCAATGATCTTGAGTTTTGTCTTAGTCTTTCGTAAGCATGCATTAGTGGATGAAGTGCATCGCTGAAATAGTGTTGGATCATTTCAAAGAGGTTGCGATTCTTGCTAGCCATTGACGCCACGCACATACACTCAACATGGCATGGCGTACCACAAAAGCGTATCATTTCTTTGTTATGAAGATTGATACGATTATTGCATGATCAATTGGCGTTTAGATATATAGTTGACACCTGTTGTTCCATTGCGGTGGGCCAAAGGACCACACCCTTTTGCCGAACAACCAGAGCCTGGGCTCGTCACCACATGCGCCTAGCCTCGATCGTACATCCAAAATCCAAATAACTAGTCATCAGAAATACATTATGCTTGACTCCATTCACTGAGGCGTGATAATAAATATGAAAGTGTACCGTTTTATCATTGAAGTTGGCATGTGACATCCAACATTAGCAACCAAAAGAAGGGTCACAAGGGATCAACAGTAATCATGGTTGATGATTGTCAAGAGGGTGGCTCAGATGATTGTTTAGAACGGAATATAACTGATTAAGTGCCACTTCCCCTCGGTCCCACAATATAGTAATAAGTTTTGAAAAGCCAAAACAGCTTGATAGAATTCTTATACTCCTTGTTAAGCACTACTATCCTTTGCAATATCTTTTTCTTTGTGTATTTCTTTTTTATTTTATTTGTAATTTAATTTTACACCTTATTCTTTAATGGAAAGCAACAATCGACCGTATTTCCTTACAAATATGAAGAGGGAGCAGCCCTTGGCCCAAGGGGGAGATGCTTGCTAATCAGTTTACTCAATTGGCATTTGATCTCGTAAACACATCAATCCATTATCATTCTTTTCATAACCATTCTTTTACTACTCAACTCCGATTAGGTGTTGGTCCTTTCCCCAGGATCGATCCTACAACTATTTTTCCTTTGTTCAAAACTAGTTTTTATCATGGATTGAATGAGTGAGCCTTAGCCATATGGCCCATATATAGTGAGTTCAACAGTAAACTTTAGAGTCCGCCCTAAGCCCCACCAATATTCTACATAGGTGAGATATCAGGGTACCATGACGACTCATTCGTGCCTCAGCTAGCTGAGAAGTAAGTTAGTGCTCAGTTGCTACATCGATTATAATTGAGATAATTTTTCAGTTGCAAGTGGGGATGCAACTAAGAAAAAAAAATTAAATTGTTAGATTTGTTTTGTGATCCGTACTTGTCATAAGTTATAACAGAGATTTGATAATGCCATCTGACTAACTTCTGTTAAGAACTAGTCACGCCCTAGCTAATTGTTAAGGTTTTGAGCATTTACTCTGTTAAGGTTTTGAGCATTTGCTCTTGTTCAAAGTTTTTCCAGAAACTAATCGCAAGTTGCCTCAATTAATCGTACGCAAAAGTACTCGGAAGTACAGCGACATTCTTTTCTTGCAAAGCTACATTACAAGCATGATTACATTGGAGAAGAAGACGGTTTAGTACGAGGCTACCCCGGCGCTGTAGCTGACAGCTGCCGTCCGTTAATGGTTGCTGATCGATGAACTAGCACGGGGAGGCGGCGCCGGAGCTTGAGCCGGCGGAGAGGCTCCTCTCGAGGTAGAAAGCCCGCAGCCTTGCTCTGCGGCTGGCGCTGCCGCTGGCGGAGTGGGACAGCGCGGGCAGGCCCCACTGCGAGGAGAACACGATGGCGGGGCACTCCGCCGCTGCGGCGCCGGCGCTTGCGATCCGCTGCACGAGCTCCGCGAGCAGTGCGGCTGCACGCCGAGCCGGCACCAGAACGAGCAGCATCCGCATCAGCAGCCTCACGGCGCCTTTCTTGCAACTGAGATATTTTTTCAGTTGCAAGTGAGGATGCAACTAAGAATTTTTTAAAAATTGTTAGATTTGTTTTGTGATCGTACTTGTCATAAGTTAGAACTGAGATTGGATAATGCCATCTGACTAACTTCTGTTAAGAACTAGTCGCGCCATAATTGTAAAGGTTTTGAGCAATTGCTCTTGTTGAAAGTTTTTCCAGAAACTAATCGCAAGTTGCCTCAATTAATCTTACGCAAAAGTACTCGGAAGTACAGAGACATTCTTTTCTTGCAAAGCTATACATTACAGCCTAGCCCGCCCATGCATGTGCGTGACTCATCTCCAGGAGCTTGGCATGGCATGCATGATTACATTGTGGAAGAATATGTGGTTTAGTACGAGGCTAACACTGCAGCTGACAACTGCCGTCCGTTAATGGTTGCTGATCATCGATGATCTAGCAAGGGGAGGCGGCGCCGGAGCTTGAGCTGGCGGAGAGGCTCCTCTCGAGGTAGAAAGCCCGCAGCCTTGCTCTGCGGCTGGCGCCGCCGCTGGCGGAGTGGGACAGCGCGGGGAGGCCCCACTGCGAGGAGAACACGATGGCGGGGCACTCAGCCGCTGCGGCACCGGCGCTCGCGATCCGCCGCACGAGCTCCGCGAGCAGTGCGGCCGCACGGCGCGCCGGCACCAGAACGAGCAGCATCCGCATCAGCAGCCTCACGGCGCCTTTCTTGGCCGAGCGCGGCGCCACCCCGACCCTCTTCCGCAGACGCAGAGGCCGCCTGGCCCTCGTCCACCTGCAGGCAGCTGACGCCGCTGCCTCCTCGCCGTCGCCGCCGGAGAGATCGCCGCGAAGACGCTGGTACTGGCTCCTCGGCGGCCGGTTCGTCGCCATGAGCACCTCCAGACCCATGTGAGCAGTGCTAGCTAAAGATGGCGGCGAGAAAGAAACTGGCGAGTGAGCTATGAGCTGTAGGAATCATGGGTAGCAAGCGAGACGACGGTCGCGCGTATATATAGGGTCGGCGTGGAGGAACTTCCATTATTGCGCGTTGGTATGCACGCACATGGGGAAGAATCGTGCCGGCAAGCCGGCCGATCAAGCTCGCCGTGGCCTGCAAGTTGCGGATCGGACCAGCTGCATAAGAAATGGCGCAGCAACGACCGAGCGGCGCCTACGGCTTGATTCGCTTTTGACACATGCTTTTCCTTTCCTCCACCAACATTATACTATGCTACGCATGCAGATGAACTTGTGAGCCTCTGCACTCTGATGATGTTCTGTATTCAAATTATTGTATGGATCATTGGATGTAGGCATGATCTTGCAAATTGTAATCATTAAACATCAAACTCAAGTTGGAGAACTATCCTTTTGCCGAACAACCAAAGGGCCAGGCCCAGAGCCTAATCTCGTCACCAGATGTTCCTAGCCTGGATTGATCTTCGAAATAAACAAGAAACTGCTGTGAGATTCTGATTAGTCAGCATGAGTACACCATGCTTAATTGACCCCATTCATTGATGCATGATAATAAAGCTGAAAATCGTAGTGTTTTGTTGTTTAAGTTGGCATGTGCCATCCATCATTAGCAAGCAAAAGAAAGGTTACAAGCTAGGGACCAACAGTAATCCTGGTCAATGATTGGCAAGAGGGCAGCTCGAATGATTGGTTAGCACTAGTTAACCCTGCACTCCTTCGGAAAGTTTTCCCTTCTGTATATTTTTATCTTACTTTTGTGATGTGTAACTTTACTCCTTGCTCACACTCTTTTCGTCGAAAAAAAAAGAGAGACTAACCTAACCGGACCTTCCTTCGATATCATGCCTGATACAAGTTGCATTAATATTGTAGGCCGCAGAATAGAGAACCCAAATTAGGCGAAATCATATGAAATTCCAAATCAGCCCTTTCGAATTTGGCCCTTTACGTAACCTGACTCATAAACTTGATCATACTCATTTCTAACTAATTATTTGAATCACAACTCTACCGTTGTTTTTAGGTTCTCCGCAGAATAGAAAATGTCAATTCAGTGGTCACTTCCTCTATCTATAAAGAGAGGCAAATAGATGCAAACCCATGCAATATATGGCACACGAGATAAGATGGAAGAAAATCTAGTAAATCATCAAATCTTGTAGCCCCCGGATAGGAAGAAGGAAGAAGGAAGATTGGGAAATCCGTCTGAAAGATAGTCTCCTATCTCCACGGGTCATACATTTCTCTGTTTTTTGTGGACTTCCACGAGCTCGAGTATTCTAGTAATAGATGACATTTTGTAAACAAACAAACAAGATGTTGCTCCAAGATAAGGTCGAGTCAAGGATCAATTTCCTCACGCAATCCCGATCAGCAATATACAAACTCTAGCAAAATAAGATGACATAATAGAAAAAACAAAGGTCTAGAATTTTTTGTATGGACTACTTTGTATGCATTTTCAAAGATTTTTTTTAGATGAGTACATTGTCGTATTCTTTGTCTATTTCTGTGACAACTATGGCAACCCCCTAACTTTTGAACAAAATTATTTGTTATTTTTTCGTAACTCAACTAAATGACTTGTACTAAGTAATATCGTCCAAGTAAGATTTAGCATGCTAGTTACCACAAAATAAAGCATAGATAGAAAAATGATACATATAAGAGGCAAGTTATATATTTGTATACTCATTGATAGTGTTTATATGGGCATCACATCCTAATATCCAGATGACGGTACTCTGTCATCCGGCTAATACCCCTTCAGCCATTGGGTCGTTCCCATGCTAGACACATACCATTGCATTGTATACCTAGATGGTGGTACTCTGTCATTGAACACGATATTGGACTATCAAATGCACATATAAGGTTGTTCTTTCTATTACTGAGTATCACCTCGTATGCCTTCCCATTAGCACGAGTGAGGTGGCAAGAGAAAGGTAAACATCATACCACTCTAACCTCGTTGTTAACCGGATTAGAGCATTTTACAACACTCCATCTAATCACAAGGGTAGCATCAAGAGCTGAGAACGATATGTATCTAATAGGCAGCAAGGGTAGCATCAAGAGCTGAGAACGATATGTATCTACACATAGATAAACACGAACAAGATTGCATATGAATAAATCATGTCATAAGAAAATGATCCACAAAGCAATCGTCCACGGGTAGCTCATATGCTTCACAACAATGATAATTCATAGAGAGTTATGATTAAGCTATTACCATAAAGAAACGGTCCAGCTTGTTGAACAATCCCCCTTTTATGGTGGATATTGATTCGAAGTCGATAACCAATGAGGAGATGCGACCAAAGGCAATTTTTGCATAGGTTTCTCCTCGGGCAGTAGACTGTGCATCCTCTGTTTTCTTCTCTAAGTCTCTCGAGCTACATCTTCCATGAGAAAAAAATTCCCCGGGGCTATACATAGAGGGACTTAAGTGAAAAAAGGAGGGGACAAAAATAATTATGCCATCTGACGAACAAGCAGAAGTATAGGAATAGGGTGAGCCTACCTCTAGGTGAGTTTTAGTGTTGGGACTCTTTATCTTCGAAAAATTGGAAAGCCATATTCTTCAATTTATTTGGATTCAGGAGGCTGCTGAAACGTCAAAATATGAAAAGGGGTTTCCTGCTTTCTAGAATTAAATACCAAATTAATGAGATGTTATTGAAAATGCAGCAAATAAATGAAAAATTAAAATAAACATAATAATCATTATAATAAACTTTAAAAGGTATGGACACGTTTTGGATGTATCAAGCACCTGATGTCTCTCCTCCAAGGAGACTGCGACAAGAAGAGTTGAGAACTTCTTATAGTTCTAGTCTATACAAGTTGTTCGAGATCGCCAAGAGGATTTCTACTAACATGAGGTCCAAAATGCAGGTCCAAAGGCTATTTGAATTCAAGCCATTGTGGCCCAAAATTCAATTGATCTAGGATATACCTTACTTATGCACTCCGGTTAACCTAAAAAAACTTTGGTTAATCTCTATGATGGCCATTTTAGGACGCGTGAAATCTTTGCTTCATCATTGAAAATTCTTTAGGAATCTTTTGGAGCATCTTCTCTATGTTTGAGATCTTGCTGGAGAGTTCGGTGTCGTGAACCTCACAATCGGTATGGGTATAATTTTATACCCACTGACTCTAGGAGTATGGGTATCTTGCAAAAAAAATATGAGAATATTTTATGCGAAAAAATAGAAGATATGACCTAGTTTGAAACAAAATCATTTCAATAGTTCTATAATACACAAGTTTTACAGTGATTGGCATTTTTAATAACCGTTCATTCACCCCCATCCAACGGTAGTAAATAGACGGAACCAAACTAACGGAACCAAAGGTGCGGGACCGGAACCAAAATCATGTGGGACCGGAACCTCTAATATATTCTATGAAAATTATAAAAAACAAACGTCCTTCTAAACGGTCAAAGCATCTAATAAGAGTGCACCGATCTTAAAGTCACGGGAGAAGAATAGTAGTCGGACATCATCGTCCTGGAGGAGTTGCGGGCGTTGATGCTGGCCGCCGGACAAGACGAGCGGCCCTAACAGCGACGCCCTTTGACGTGCAGCCTTGGTTGTCGCTGTACCGCATCTCGGCGCACCGGAGCGGCAGCGCGACTAGCTGTTGCGCCTCTTCCAGCGACCACTCGCATCCGGTCGCATACGGGCGTTGCCGCCGTCTTCCAGCGCAGCCTCCACGGCGTGAGCGAGGCGGCGAGCCCCAGCGGCGACGTCCTTCCCGTGAGCATCTGCAGCATCACGATGCCCAGCGAGTACACGTCGGACTTGACCATCGTGGTACTCCGGGTCGATGTAGCATCATGACGCCGTGTGCTTGACCAATCGTGGACGACGACGGGTGCTGGACTGCTAGCCTCCATGGCTCAGGTGGCGGCCCGGGAGGAGCAGCGCCGTCGAGAGGCCCACGTCACCGATCTTGCTGGCAAGGTTCTGATCGAGCAGGATGTTGGCCGGCTTGAGGTCCCTATGGATGATGGGGTCCGGCCTGGTGCTGTGGAGAAACGCGACGGCGGTGGCCACCTCCCAGGCCATGCGGATGGGGTCGTACCAGACTAAAAGCGGCGTGCCGTCCCGGCCGTGGTAGAGCATGTTCTAGAGGCTGCCGTTCTCCATGTACTCGTAGACCACACAGCCGTGCTCCGGGCAGGCGCCAAGCAGCAGTTGCAGCACAAAAGTTAGTGGATACTACTGCCACGAGCAGCAGGCGCTATCCAGCGTCGTGCCAGTCGCCGCACGGAGCTACTTCAGCGACGAGAATCCCCACGCCTGCTCCATCATGTGGCCGATCATCGGGTCGATTCATCGATCGGTCTCTGCAGCATGTATAACTGTACATGTGTCTCTTGAGCACACTGTATAAAACTCTGAAGCCCATGTTTGGAAGATGGGATTTTGTACAATTTTAATAGTTCTCTAAACTTTCTGGGTGTTTGCTCGTTCTCCGTTAGAACCAAATCTCGATAGAAACAGTTTGTTTTCATGTAAACGAAACAGTTTGTTTTCAAAATAAACAATATAATACATTAGATCCAAGAAAATGAAACACACACAAACAATTAAGATCCTCATATAAAATTTAAATTACATCTGGGACTTTTGATCTGTCATATTTAGCTCTACTTTTTGTATCTTTGCAACTGAGTCATGAAACAAACGGACTCAGAAGTCAGAAGCATCACATACATACAGCTCTTTACAACATTACAACAGTGAGAAAGATACACAAACTGAACTTTGGGAGCAGACTCAGATATAACATTTGGAGCGGACTACAATGTGACCAGTTACCGGGCGACTCCATAAGGACAGCTAAGTCATCGACAATCTCATCATGATGTCCTGGTCGCTGCAGCATCACCTGGTTCCATAGAACATTCACGCCCTGTAAATTTTGTTAACATTTTACTGTGTCCAAAGCCACTGGGGAGAATGTATGTACATCAGCAACACACGATAGATGATTCGTCTTTTCTCTGGCTGCAACATTATCGTTCTGGGCTTCTCTTGGTCTCAATGAAGGAGCCCCTGGGATGTGCACCCTCTCTACAATATGCTTTCTTAGCACATCATGGAGCCTGCCATACAGCATCTGCTTCACCTGCTCAAATGCCCTGTCCAATTTGTCCATCTGCACATAATATTTTGGAAATTCAGCATAGCATTTTACGCATATTCTATTGATGAATAGTATCGTGGTACAAGTTTCTCAGTAGTCACTAGTCATTGGACAATGTGGTTTAAAGATTGATTCTGCAACTTGAACTAATTCGCAATACATAATTTCAGAAAAGGAGTGTGTCGTATGAGTGTACTTGCCTGTTCTGTAGCATTAACAGTATACATGATGAGCACATAGTATAGATCGAAACTGCCGATAACTTGTTCTTCGTCTGCAAGGAGTTGCGTCAAAATGGCGGCAAGTATGGCTAGTTAACAAGCTCCCCAAAAATGAAAAAAAAAATGCACAGTTTTTCTTGTATTTCACTCACCACAAATGGCAGGAGGGTCTCGTAACCCTTGGTGTTGATTGGTGTGGACTTGAGGTCTAGCTGCGCCAAGACCCCTGCACTAATCACACAACAGTTAACATTTCGACTTTATCAGATGTAGTATATTTGCCTATTGGGCAAGCAAGCACATGGTGACTACAACTTGTTGGCAAACTATCCACCTCCCAATGGTGTGTGTGATGAACTGGCTTCCCGCAGCATGGCACATGACATCTCTTCCATCCGACTTCCCTACAAGCAACAGCTAACACACGATTCAGTAGCTCCATGTTAGATGCTTTTCCCGAGTCCTGAATGAAGTCGTCCCAGTCGACCAAACAAATTACCTGCGGCTCAAAGATGCTCAATAACCGCTGACGATCTCTGTCAGCAGAGGGAGATCATCTAGGAGACAGAAGTTGAAAGAAATTCCCCTAGTGCTTCTTCAGACAAAGGAAGATGAAAGAGATCAGACCAGTCATCTAGAGATAAAACATGTGGACGAGGAGGCAGAGAAGCGTCCGCCGTGATCTCCCGGGCGGCGCTCGTCAGGTAGGGGGTAGGGTCTGGATGCTCCCGGTGATCCCAGCGACACTTTGGCCGGTCCAGCGACTGAGGGAACGGGCCCGTAACTCTGCCGGCGATCCCCCTGACGGAGGGGAGGTGGCTGCGACAGAGAGGTCGACGGGGACGTGAATCTCCAGCGATCCCCGCAACGGAGGGATGGGCGGCGGCGGCTGGCGGCTGCGACGGAGCAGAGGGTATGCGATGGAGAAGATTGGGCCGTGACCTCCAGTGATCCCCGCGACCTGGGGAGGGGCGGCGGCGGGCGCTGGAGTGAAAAAGGCCACGACTAGTCAAGTACAGAGTAGTTATTCTTGATTTCGTGAAGAAGGCTACATCGTGATTGATTTGGTTGATTCTGATTTGATGAGTTGACTTCTAAGGTGTCCGTTTAGAACTGTTGTAGTAGAAGTTACACAAAATTTATCACCGATTTAATCAACGGTCACGAAAAATTTGATTAGACGGAACCCATATTTAATTAGACGGAACCTAGGTTCCGTGCCAATCATCGTAAAAGAGCTCGTTCTATAAAGCTTAACATAAAGCAATACCAATACTTTTACTTGGATCCAAGCCTTAACTAATTATTATCTAGCATTATACTAACTTCATTTTAAAATAAGTGTCGCGGTTTCGTCTAGACTCTAAATTAGATTGAGATGTATTTAGACGTATTTTTGTTGTATATATATAGATAAAATTATAACACTTATTTTAGAACGAAGTGAGTATATATTATAAAACTGCACGTATCTGATCGTACTAACATCTAATTAATTCATGTGTTTTCCTAGCCCTTGATCAAAGAGGCCTGGACTTGATCACTTCGATCTACTGGACGTGTAAGACACGATTGACTAAAATGGCGTAGCTGCTACCCTGCTACGATATCTCCACTTTTTAAAAGGAGTTCACGGTTATGGAAAACGGTTTAATTCGTTTCCTTTCCTTGCGGATGAGGAAACTTATCGGTCGATATAAACACGCAGGGAGCCGCACAACGGTAGAAGCACACATCTTTCCAATCATGGATCAACAAGACGGCCACGTCGTGGACATCGAACTCGGATGCGCCGTCTCCGGCGAACCCACTCGCTGCTGCGCGGTATGCACAGAACCGCTGGCATGGGTGGCGGTCGATAGCTGCGGCCACGGCGTGGTGTGTCCTAGATGCATGGTCCGCGTGCGGTTCGTCGAGGGCGACCGATGCTGCAGCGCATGCGGAGCGAACTCTCCGTCGGTCATCGTCGCCAAAGCGGATGACAGCACGAGCGGCGGCGCTCCGGCCGTCCCCGCCTTGTCGCAGCAGCCCGCCTCGAAGGAGGGCAAGGTGGGCGAGTACTGGTACCAAGGGGACACGGCGGCCTACTTCCACGACGAGCAGCAGGACGAGGAGGCAAGGGACGCGAAAACACGGCGGGAGGATCTTGTAGACAATCTGGTAACATGGGTCAGTGCGCCAATTAAATCTGTTTCCCTTTCCTAGGAAGTAATCATAACTGCAATCAAAATCTCTTCATATTTGTAGTTTTAATTACGTTTTGCATTTCATCTCAATTTTTCCCGAACTTAATTTAACCAAATTAACTGGATCTGAAGATGAGCCACTCAGACCATCATACATTTTAAGTTCTGGCTTTTCTGATTCAGTATTCATCTTTCATCTTGTTTTGCAGTTCACTTGTGCAGTTCTTGCCGGTGCCGGCGTTTTGGCAATTGTGGTGATGCACCCTTGAGCTAATAGTTGTAAGGATGTACATCGAAATGGTAATATTATGATGGTGATATTCTGTAACTCACACATTTGAGTATAAACTAGTAGGTATGCATACATGTTGTTGCCAATGGTATAAAAAAAATCATACATGTTTTCAAGAAAACATGGATGTGTTATCACCTATGGGTCAGTGCGCTAGTTAAATTTGTTTTCACGTTTGTTGTATGATCGAGTGTCATATTAGCTTTCTAATTTCAACTCAAAGTCGAGTTTATATTCCTATTAAGTAATTATAATTGCAACCAAATATATTCCTATTTGCAGCTTTAGTTACATTTTGTATCATCTCGTTGATGCATGCAACTTCTATATTTTTATTTTCCTTTGAACTCCAACCAAATTGGATTCGAAGATGAGTCACTCCGGTCATCATATATTTTAGGTTTTAGACTTCGTAGTTGTCCATTTATCTTGCCATCTTGTTTTGCAGTTCACGCGTGTAGTTCTTCTCGGTATCGGTGTTTCTGCAATCGCGGAAAAAGATGTCAATGTTCATCATGATGCAGTTTGAAAGTATTCTCATATCATATTTGATGATGATGCTCGTAATCATCTAGAAATGGACATACATTTTGTTAGTTACATGTTAGGGGCATAGGTTTTTGGTTCTCTTGTGCAAAGATAAATTATAATGTCCCAAGCTCGATTAAAAGAATTGGAAACTAAAAAGAACACGTTCTCTAGAACAATTTGTAGGGAAAAAACTTATGCATATAGCAACAGTTCCTTGGGCAGCCAATCCCTTTATATGCAGTGTAACTGAGGAATACTATTGTTTCACGTAAACTTTCTAATTTTTTTCGACAAAGAGCATATATTAATATCGTGGAGATACCAATTACACCCAACCTCTGCAACAACTCATTATCCAAGCGACATTACGGATGCACACAGTCAAAAAAAAAAAGAATTACAAAACAAAAAAAAAGTTCCGTTACGGTGGTCTATTTCTCGAAACAGCAACACTAACACAACCAAGACAGAACCATAAGTCCAAATTCTTCAAAAGCGGCGCCTCCAAGAAGGAAACAGTGCACAAGCGATGTCGTCGCCCGATCAAAGATCTGGGTTTTCACCCTGAAGAAGGCCCTCGCTCTCAAAATAATACATTCAACAAGGCTATTTCCAGGTACAACCAATTAAGGCTAGACCTTGGATTTTCACCCTGAAAGGTAGGATTTTTGTCTTCTCCTGTGCAGTCGCCCCCACTTGCATGCCGCTGCTCCAAGTCATGAACCACCAAGCCAATTCCTCATCGCCCCAAAGATTGGAACCTCCATTGCTGGTCCTTAGATCTCGGTCTTCATGACATTCTCTGCTAGCACCATGGAACGAGAACGTGCCTCATGATATTAACAGCCAGCAGAGCTTCGAAGCGCTCCCTCTGAAACCAAATGGCCAGAGTAAAACACGGGTGCGCACGACGAATTCCACCCGATCCAGCAGTCTCCAGACATGAAGTGCCAATGGGAGATCACCGGCGGAGCCTTCTGGAATCCGTCACTCTAGCCAGATCGATGGGGACACACCTCTGGAAGATCAACATCTTGATGCAAGTTAGAATCCTAGGACCACCGCCATTATTCTGGCCGAAACCAGCAGCCCCCACGCCGTTGGTCGACTTCCAGCGATCTGAGAGATCGGGCTGACCCCTTCCGATTCAGACGAGCCTAGGGATCAGGCCGCACGACGCGTTGCCCCGCCAGATCTTGGCCACACGCCTGCAGCACAGGAATGGCTAGCATCGCCGCCGCCTCCAGGCTGAGGTTGCGCCGCCGCCTCCAGCGAGTAGCGCCGCACTTCCTCCCCCTCTCTGCGCCTACCTCCCGCGACGGCGAGCGCCACCGCGACGTCGCTCGAACCGCCGCCGCGCCTTCCTGGAGACGTGAGCCCCGCACGATGGGATCCGTCGGGGAGCACCCACCCCACCCGCCGCCTTAGGCAGCCAGGTGTGGCTGCCACCGCCGGTGAGGGCGATGACAGCAGCCAGGGACGGAGATCGGAGAGCCTCGCTCTCGGGATCTGGGGGCCTCCGGAGCCACTCTCGCGCGAGCGACCCGGGAGGTTTTGGTTCTCGCCATACCGATACATATATAAAAAACCATAATGAGGATAACAATGGCAAGTTTACTATATTGATACTACGGTGGAAAGTCAACTGTGCTAAAACTAGTGGCATGCTCACTATAACTAGTTGAATTTCCGTGCGTTGCTACGGTTTTTCAACGTAAAATTCAAGAATAAGACATTGTAACATTAAATCGGCGCATGGAAAAAACACAGACACTCTCTACCCCTAGCTCACCTCCTCCATCTTGACGCTTTCGAGCAAGCTCCCTAAAATATCTCTCCTAATCTCGATACAGAATTTTTCAAAGAAGATTTTTTTCCTAAATTGTGCTCAAATCGAGCATATATATTTTATAACATTATATATGTGCCAACAATGTCATTTTGTCTCATCGAGTTTGTTTTCATCGTAGAGATAAAACAAAACGATACCTTTTTTTTTGCTTGCTTCTAGCTTGTATTCACCGGGGTGGTAGACTGCCCATTTTACGAAGATCAAAATATTATATGTTTAACAACAAGCAATAACAGTAATCTAGAATTGCAAGCACGCATCAACGCCTCTCTCTCTGTGTTTCTCTCTATCCCTTTCTTCCTAATATCCTCGCCGCATGCCACCTGTTGTCTTCTCTTCATACCACGATCACTCACACAACAAGCCCCACAGATGCATGTTCTCTTGCAGCAGACGCTCCGCGATCACTCACATTATCGAGTTGGGTTGTTGTTATTATAGTATGGTGAAAACAAAAGAGAGCACACGCCATGATAACATCTACAATGGTTATCATGATTTTGCTTCACTTTTCAGACATATCAATTATCTTCGTTTTGGGAAGATGGAGAGTAAATTTCTGATAGCTGCATTTGCGCAATAAAACATTAAAGAACAGAAACATTTTTTTATAACATAAACAAAGATGATGTTATTTTCAGATAAGAATTACTGATATAGCTTCAAATATAGTATGGATATATGATAATTTAGGCATCAATAGTTCAATCCCACATCAGAGAGTATAGAAACCCATAGAAACCCAAGAGCGTGTTGCTTCTCCTTCTCTTGTGTCCATATGTATTATGCCATTCCCCACCTTAAGTTCTGAAAAAAGGATAATAAACATAGTGGGCTGGGACTGCCGATGATGATTCAGTTGAATTACCAATACCAGGACCAACTACATAAAATCCTAGCTGAGAGGAAAAATACCAGAAATAAGAAATAAAAGAAGAAACATAGCATCCTCACCGTCAGAATGGGCCTGGTTTGCTCTTGTTACTGCGTCCGTACGGTTACCATCATTGGTGGTGGAGGCGGTTCCCTCCCGCGTGATTGCTTCGCTGCTGCTTCTCGCTCCCGGCTGGTTCTTCCCGTTTTGCTGGGCTTGTTTCGTTGGTCACGGTGAGACGACGATGATGTGTGCAAGGCCGTGGTGTCGCACGTTGGTGGGCGGCAAGTTTGGTGGAGCATGATAGAGCGTCTGGGGCGGGGATTTGGGGGTCGGGAGAAATCGTTGTCGGTCGGCGCCACCCTCCCTTCCTGAAGGACATCGGGCGTACTCCTTCCCCTCGCCCCTTCGCGTACCGGGGGGAACCTCAGGACCTGTCTGGGAAGCAGCGTCGTCATCATCACATTCCTTCTTGAAGGTGTTGCTTGGTACGCGGGGCATCAGAGTGCTAAGAACGTGGTGGGAATTCTTCGGAGGGCACAGAAGTTGCGGGACATTTTGTTTTCGTTGATCCAATATTGCTGGCATTAGTTTCTCTTTTGTTTCTGTTGGACTTGCTTGTGCTGAGGCTCCGGCAGCTGTGTGGTTGCTATATTAATATAGCGGGGCAAAATCCTATTTCAAGGATAAATGAATACACAAGAAAAACCTCTTTAAATGAAAATTTATATACGAAAATAGATTGTTTCTGGAGATGTGAAAGGATCTATTCTTCTCACTTTCCTAAAATAGGGCACCTTTCTAAATTATTGCTTGTATCCAAATGTATATAAGCCAAATTAAGTGCTCTAAATTTTCAGCATGTAAAAGATGACCAAGTATATTAGTTAGACAACAGGAACCATGTTTGGTTTCACCTCAATTTTGTGTACAAGTATCTTTTCAACTCTATGACGATATCTAATAAAATTTAGCATTTACTTTTATAATAGTTATTCTTATCGTGAACATCAAAGTGAGAAACAACGATTTAATGTTTTACCCATATATATTTGAATAACTTATCCCCTCTCCTACCTAACCTTATTCCCTTTATTTCGGTTGAGACCCCAGTAGGACTGTACATTTATTTCATATAGGCCGAGAAAAAAAAAATCTAATTAGCATCAGGATTATGCAATTAAGTGGTCACTAACTCTCATTCGTTGTCCGGATATCTTCGAAACGTCATGCTCTTTGTGCATGAAACATTACAACTGGTATATTTCAAAATCTGAAAACTGATCCAAAAAAAATAACCTGTTAATACAAAGAATCTAATAAATTGTAGATTTATTTTTCCAGCTAAAGAGGGAAACACAAAGAGAGCATACGAACAATCTACGTTGTATGTTGTTGCTGCGCACTGTAGTACTGCTGCCTGGCTCAGCAAATAATATATGTTTGTTGCCATGCTCGCTGAGCCATGCGTCTATTCCTGCGGCTGCTCTGGTACATACTCCATGCCGGCTAAATCTGTAGGTCGCAGAAGCAGAAGAACAGAGCCGAGCAGGGTAAGGTGAGCCGTGAGCGCCGAGCAACCGAGATAATCGCGGTCCTCAGATGCTTGGCCGTGCATCGCTCAAACAAACATGCAATGAAAATAGAGGGCTGTATTACCATCTAAGCAAACACATATGGCTCACATCTTGTAGCCGATCTACACGGTGTTTCTCCTGGAGAGCACCGAGATCCATCACTGCGAAGTTTTGTAGCAGACTGATCGATTTTGGAGAGGTGGAGATGGGCGACAGTCGAAGATTCGGCGACATCTGCGCTGGTGACGGGCGGCGACAATGACCTCACTGGTGCGACGGTGAAGGTCCGCGCTGGTGCAGCATAGAAGGTCTGTGCTGGTGTGTGGCTACGGTCGTCCTCGATGGTGCATGGGCAATGGTCGGCGTCGACGGCAACGGTGTCGGATGTGCGGCGACGTTTGTGTGAGAAGAACTGACACGTTCGTGATTGTTTTTGTGATAGGAAAAGAAGGAAGCCTATAATGATTCGATACGTAGGGTAGTAACGGAATAGGAAAGCAAGATTTGTTTTGATCCGGCAATTAGAGAGCAGGGTAGTAAAGAAAGGAAGGTAATGATTTTTTTCCTTTTGATCCGACGGTGAATGTTGAGGTGGAGATGTTGAAAGTAATTGGATGGTCAGGATGTTCCCAATCTCCTTCACCAAACGCGTTGTATGACGTACGACCAACTGAAATATAATAGTATTTACTAGTTGAATGCCCGTGCGTTGCTACGGTCTAGTAAAGCATCCATTATCACCCGAGATGCTCCGGATGACTATCACTTCACTCTTTTCAAATTTCTTTCCTCTCCACACATCTATACCTATTAATAAAGGAAGTAAGGTTTCTCCCCAATATTTTCATCTGTTTTTAATCTATTCTTATTTTCCGTTGAAACTACAGCAGTTGCCACCACTAAAGTCAAAATAACGAAATGTTTGGTGTGAACTTGCGGGGCTCCAGTTGAATGCCCGTCCGTTGCCACAGACTTTTAATTCTGTCAAGAACACAAACATTTACTATTATTAAATAGGAGCTCATATTCTACTTCCATAGGTTCCACAAAAAAAGGAACAGCCCAAATTGTGTGGACATCAAAAGGCCAAACAATTGTACCCTTAATCACCGGCACACAGCTGCATGTGGGCCGCCGCCTCGAGTTCCTCTCGTATCTTCCTGTGTGTAACCACCTTGTGCACATCCACTCATTGCCATTCTCTGCCCTGTTCTGTGACTCGTCTCACCGCTTTCCGTTCGACTTATATTGCGATGTCTCCCGTTTAGATCCACCATATGACATGGGGCTCCGCTGCGCCCCCGCCCGACTCTATTAAGCCGTCCGTGACCGGCATCACGCATCATGTTTGAAGCTGCGACACTCAACCTTCGAAGCTCCACCCACATCCTAATGTTGAAGCTCCTCCAACGACATCCTCCTGCACCGTACCTCCACACTCTCTGGATGTCACCATGGATGCCATACTCCATCCTCTTCATCTCCAACCAGTAGTGTGTGTGCGTAAATTCCTGATTTGCATTGCACGAATAGCGACATGTTCGTTTTGTTTCAGGGGAAAAGGAAAACAAATTAAGGAGAAGAGAAGTACACAATGAAGAGGAGAACCAACTTATGCTTGGGTGGTTAGGAGGATGGTTGTACCTCCAGCCTACCAGAATTTAAATCCAGATTTAACATTTGTGTGTCACATAAAGGGGGAATATTAATTTAGTGGGAGGCGACGTTTCCGTCGATAGCGAGGCGCCTGTGGTGACTTCATCAGTTTCAAGATTCCATCCGCCGACTCACTTTTTCGGAGGTTCTCATAGGGATAGGGTATGCGTGTGTGCGTTCATAGGGGTGAGTGTATGGCGTGTATGTGAGCGTTTGTGCTTGTACTTGTACTGTGTTTCTCAAAACAATGGAGAGGTCGCCCTTTCTTTTAGCTTTCATTACTTCATTTGAGGTTAAGACCTCTCTTGCTCTCATCCTTCCTATATGTATGATCGTATGAGAACAACAAAATACCGACTTATTTATCACTATTACATAAACCCCCGATCATAGCCCATGCGAGTCAGGCTTTGCAATGCAACAATAAAAAATCTATAATTTTTTTTGGATTACAACTAAAATTGTATTTCCTTCTTTTGGCTCTCAAAGCATCCTAAAAAGCAAACTATATCTCAGGCCATTAGATTAAGAAGTCATACTTCCTCCTCACATGAAACAACAATGCTTGAAGCTTCATTCCTCCTAGCCCCACTACAGTTCTCCCTTTTAGAAGGCCCGACGTCTTCCCTGTGACAGAATGATCAAAAATCTCGCGCGGGATAACTTTTTGATCCAGAATTTACAATTTGCAAGTTCGTGATCAAACGCACATCCGGGACAACTTCATTGACCAAATTGGAGATTTTTTCTTCACACAACATCCCAGAAGTGCATTAATCAGAAGGACCTCAATATAAAATCTCCATCCATGCACAAAGTACCATGTCATCAATCTGCACGAAAACAAACAGCTATCCGTAGAAACAACAAATAAGCAACAAAACAGCTAATCAGATTTTCCTATGTATAGTAGAAGAGAGTAAGAGAAAAAGCAGTAACACGCAAGCATAGACCCTTTGAAAGTTGCAGTAATTAGTTTCGGAGAGCTTCTGTGGCACAAAATCACTGACGCTGCCGATGCAGAAGAGTGTGTCACCCGGTCAGATCTAATATTCTCTCTATTATATTGGTGTCATACACTATAAATAAATCTTAGTTATCACTATTACTGAAGGATGTAGTACTTTTCATTGGGGTCAGCTGCACATAAGGCGGCTTCGTCCCGATTCCTGCAGTGATCATCTGCACGAGCGAACCATAGGTTAAGAAAATCGCCCAAAATCAATCTTGTAAATCCAACACAAACAACAGAGAAAACGATACAGATCATGGTGTGGAGATGGTGTAGCTATTGCTGACGCGAGTCGGGTAACGGTCGGGAGCGATGGACACAATTAGGAAAGGCACATACATGGACAACGGGCGAACGCCGGCGGTAGTTCGGATCCTCCTTCGCCCGATCAAAGGGAGATAGATCGTGCCTTTGCTGTCTTCCTCGATGACTACGGATGAAACATGAAGAGTGGGAATGACTATGAGTATGTGATTGAAAGGGGGAGGGACACGACTATTTAAGGGGAATTACAAAACGGGATCATATTTTCATATTGTTTCCTGAGTGAGCACAGAATTATCAGGAATGGGCAGCTCGCATGCCAAAAGCGGGCGGTGAATTACCAGGAATGGGGCAAGATTAGTTAGGAATAAAATGATAATATCTCATTAATGGCTTATGAAATCCCTGATTTGCATGGTGAGGTCAGCGATAGGATTAATTCCACATCAAATTTCTAATTTCTATTTGTCTGGTGATTTCTTTAGAACTTACCTTTTATTTGTGGTGGAACCTGTGTGACGTCGGATATAGATCAACAGTCCGGATGCTTCCAATCTCCTTCACCAAACGTGTTGTATGACGTACGACCAACTGCAATATAATAGTAAAGATTTACTATTAAATACTATTATATTTCAGTTGGTCGTACGTCATACAACGCGTTTGGTGAAGAAAATTGGAAACATCCTGGCCATTCGATCTAATCTAACGTCTCTAAGGTACCCAAATCTTTTTCCAGGTATGCTCTAAGCCAAGTCATAATAATGTTTCCTTTCCCACTTAACCAATCGGACCTGTGTTTAGGCATAGGATTGGATGCGGCCCGGGCGCCCGGCCGTGCGTTTCTCAACCAGCCACGCTTGGCTTTCATTCATTGTAGAAACAAATTACTGATTCCTTTTAAACTGCCCATGAATGTAGGAAGGAGAATGTTTCCGTTTAACATTTGGTATCAGATTCCAGAAATTCCGTTGGGGGTTGGGCTCGCGCGCGGTTCGATTCACGATCTGCTGGGCGGATCCTCTCTGTTGGGCGTAGATCCTTGCGATCTACAGAAAGTTTCGCTTCGTGAACGCCCACCTTGAGTCGAATCGGACGAACTTGTCGGAGCAGGTGCTCGCACACCACCTGTTCGATAAGTGAGCCGAGTGAAACTGGGGCCCGAAAAAGCCCAAACGCGGTGGGATACTTCGGGCCGCATCGACAGCATGGAATCAAGGATGGATGCGTTGATGCAAATGATCAAGGACTCCGAGTCTCGTCTGGCGCGTGAGATGGGAGCGATCTCGGCGGGGGTTGACGCCATCAGGCCTGACATCGTCGGTTTGCAGAGTTCGGTGATGTCTTTGCAACCGGAAATGGAGAAAATCAAGGCCACCTTCGAAGCCTGGCGCCCCGAGATGGAGGCGAGGTGGTGAAGGATCTGCGCAGGCAGGTCGACCACATGGCAAGGGGAGTGGGAGCTGGCGCGCTGGGGCCACCTCCTGCAGCAGCCCCTCCGCCGATGGGCCCATCTACATCGAGCGCACTCAAGGGTGCACACTCCGGGCAACTCGGCCTCGGCGTCGACAATCTCTCCGGGGTTATGGTGGTGTCGGATACGCCTCCGTCCCCACCAGCCCCGGTCTCAGGTCAGAATACTACGCGCACCATGATACCTTTTGACCCAGGTGCTAGTGTGAGCGTTACTACTGAAAATGCTAGAAACCAGGCCGGAAACCCACCACCACACTCAGAATTTCCTCGTTTTGATGGTGAAAACCCCAAATTATGGAAGAAAGCTTATGAGAAATACTTCAGAATTTATTCTGTTAGCTCTGAGTTTTGGGTTGAGCATGCCACCCTGCACTTTACTGGCAATGCGGCTCTGTGGTTTCAGAGTGCCGAGGATAAAATGGGAGTTGTTAATTGGGTTCAATTGTGTGATATTATAAACACAAGGTTTGATCGCGGTCAGTACCAGTTGTTGTACCGCCAAGCGTTCAAAATTAAACAAACTAGTTACATTGAAAGATTTGATAACTTGATGCATCATATGTTAGCCTATAAGCCAGACTTAGATCCTACTTTTTTCACCACACGTTTCATCGATGGTTTGCTTAGTGATATCCGTGCTGCTGTTCTCATTCAACAACCCACGAGTTTGGAAACTGCCGTTTCTCTCGCCTTGTTGCAGGAGGAGATAAACGAGGATTGCGAGCTTCCGCATTCTTTTTCCAAGCATGCCAGTTCGCTGCGCGTCAACTATAAAACGCCAGCATCATCTTCTACTTCCACACAAGCTCGTCCTCGCACTCAGCAAGTGACCGAGGATAAGAGGAGCAATGATACTGGCAAAGCTATGACCAGTGCTCAGAAGTTTGCAGCACTCAAAACATATCGAAGAGCTATGAATTTATGTTTTAAGTGCGGTGAGAAAAATTGGAATCAACAACACAAATGTGCTTCCACTGTGCAATTACATATTGTCGAAGAGTTGATGGAAATGTTGGATGGTTCCGAGAAAACTGACTCTTTTACCACTGCCGCTGATGCTGAGGCCGGAACTGATGCTGAATTCAATGCAATCTCTTCACAGGCTTATACTGGAACAGAGAACAGCACTTGTTTCTGCTTAAAAGGGACCATTCGGGGGCAAACAGTTGTGATGCTGATCGATTCTGGTTCTTCGGGCAATTTCATTAGTTCTGATTTTGCCACCCAGCTGCAAGGGGTTCAGAAGATGGTCAAACCTATTCGGGTGAAGGTGGCTAACGGGGAGACTATCAAGGGCACTGATATATTGCCAGCCTGCAATTGGGCATGCCAAGGTGCAGTGTTCCAAACCGACATGAAAGTAATTCCGTTGCAGTGTTATGATGTGATTTTGGGGATAGAATGGTTAAAAGCTCAAAGTCCAATGCACGTTGATTGGCAAGAAAAATGGATCGAGGTCAATCAAGATAATAAGAAGCAAAAATTATTCGGCGTAGTGGCTGACACTTCAAGCTGTAATTTCATTTCAGCTATGGAGTTGACTCAAGAAGAATAGAAGGGCGAAGTATGGTACCTTGTTCAAGTGTATGCTGTGGAACAGCCGATGGAGCAGCGTATTCCCTTGGCCATTGAACAGTTGGTTCACTCTTTCGACGACTTGTTTCAAGAGCCTACAGGGCTACCACCCAAGCACTACAAGGATCTGGGTCTATTGCAACAAAAATGTTTGTCGCAATACATGCCAAATTGTAGCAATACGTACCAATTGCCACAAAACGATATTCGTTGGCAGCCGTTGCAATTGGACCCATGGTAATAGGTTATTGCCACAAAAAACAAATCGAGGCAATAAAGTGTGCTATTGCAACAACCATGTGGGAAGTTGCCACATATTTTCCCATGGCAACATTCACTTGATGCCACAATTTGGTTTGTCGAGATAGTTTAATGCAACATGTAACGAATCGCGGCCATTGAATAGTATGTGGTAATAGACATTTGTGGCAATAACATATGCCAACGACGCTCATTTCGTGGCGCATACTATTCCGTGGCAATAGTCAATCGTGGCAAGAGACTATGGCAGCAATCCTTATTTTTGTAGCATTAGTCATTTTTCCACAAAACTATGGCAACAATCCTTGTTTTGCGGCATTAGTCATTTTGCCACGAACCACTACGTTTGTGGCAAGATAAATCAATTTTTTTTTCTTGGCGAGAGAACCATATCACAATACATACAAATGATAGAATACAATATGAATATAGTGACAAATAATTCAATATTTATTACTAGAATACCATTAGATACGTACAAATTGTTTGAACAACATAATTTACAGTCTTGCATCAAAATATAATATCCTACATGATCCTATATGTTTTCCTTGCAATATGTTGTCTAACATGTCCAGAGCTGATATCCGAATATAGCAAGCCTTGCTGATCTATGGGACCTGTAGAAAAGCGTTATCAATATCAGAGTGTCCAAAGGCAGAGGTATAGTGAATTATACTGTGTATTTAATTTATTTTTCCCAAAATGCGTATACTCAACTTGGCCGCATGCCAAAGCTTTGTTAGCACCCAGGAAATTTTGCCATCCTATGCATTTCAAAAGACTTGTCAAACATACAAATCATAATGGTTACCAACAGATGAATACGCAAAAAAGAAATATGAATAGGGAAATGATCACGATGAGATCTGAACAAAACCGTCAAACATAAGATCAAAAATTACTAAATCTCTTTTGACTAAATGAAAAATGTAGTGCTCGTGCCAATTTCTCGAAAAAAACAATATAACCTAACTAACAACAGATCAATTGTTTAATTAACTAGAAATAATGGTCAAACAAAGTATCACAGAGGTAATCAGTTAATTTGATAGGCAAAATGTATGAGTTCACATGTCTTGCATGACATAACAGGAGTTTCGGTATTTCAAATAAATGTAACCTACAGAAAAGAAACCTAAGATTGAGGACAAACATATACGATTATGTGATACATTGCAACTAACTCAGTATCTCCACGAGCATACGAATATACATGTTCAGGGAATAGGTCTGACCTTATCCACATGGTTCAGCATGTACAAGTACAAGAGTCGTAGTTTTCTTTGCGATAAGATTTTAGAATTTCACCTTGAGATTCATCAAAAATGAACCAACAATATGATGACAGAAGAAAAAAAAATCTGCTGCGAACTATAACATTAGGATGTCTTCAGAGTTCAGAGCAATATCTTAAAACAGTCTTCAGAATAGAATAATAGTGAACCTATAGAAATAATCTATAAGATCCATATACATAGTCATGGATTGGAAGCAAGGGAAATGGTTACAAAATTATACCAGGGAGATGAGTCCACCAACCCCGATGGGTTCTTCGAGGATATAGGACGAAATTTTCCACGGGCAGAGAACATGTGTTGTTTCCCGTCTAAAGCTTCTGCCAGACCAGCATAGTACTCAATGCATATTTAGGCCCACTAAACATTATAATGTGAATAATCGAAAATACCATGTCGGCAATTGCTTCATCCTTGGGTTTTCCGGAATAAAGTGTGCAGCAATGCCAGATAGGATGCCCGTAGATGTTTTCCTTACAACGAATTAAAAACGAAAAATACAAAATTGATTTCAAAATATTGTGCGTAATGAAGACAAACTCACCAGGCTGACCTCCAGGTTGAGCTCCCTCGTCCTCCTTCCCTGAAGATCCTCCACCAGCGCTGTTTGCCGCAACACCAGCAGTCCACAGTGTAATCTTAGTAATCTTGCCGTCGTCCGGGTTGGCCTTCTTCATGATGCGGCTGATGTTCGCGATGGACAGGAACCTTTCCAGATACCTGAAGCAGCTGTAACCATCGTCGTTTCTCCCGCCGCCCCAGGGGCCCGTCGATGGGTCCGACATCCTATCCTCCTGCACCACAGCCCCGGCAACGACCCCAGATCAATTACCTCACCGAGCCAAACCCTAGCCGGGTAGCCCCCGTCTTCAAGAAGAGACGGAAGATATTTAGAGAGATGGGGCACACCTCATATAGGGAAAGCTCGTTGCAGGCATGGGGACAGGTGGTGGCGGCGGCAGCCTGCGACACGACTGGTGCGCCGCGAGGGATGACGACGGAAAGCGGCGGCGCTGTGGTGGTGTGCGTGTGAGGAAGGGGAGAGAGGAGTTGGTGATCTGTTGGACTCAGAGTCGCCATGCATGTAGGAAAAAGGAGCACAATTGGCGCTATATATGATTTCATATGAAATTTCAATTTTGGAAAGAAGAAGGTTGGCGGGAGGAATTGACAGCCAACATTTCGGGTATTATATGAAAATGGTTCGGAAGGAGATTTCCAGAGAGATAACTTCAGGTTTTGATAGAAATAGATCGGCAGGAGATTTCCAGAGAGATAATTTCGGCCTTAAATAAGGAACAAGGTCAGCGGGAGAGCTGTTTTGACGTAAATCTCGCGGCAAATCCTGGAGGGAAGAAGAAGAAATACATGCACGAAGCGCGATCCAGGAGAAGCGCCTTCGGCCAAGGCATGCTCAACAACTTCCAGTTTATTGGACAATTCAGTTTGGAAAAAAAAAACCATGAAAATTTTCTCCGCACAAATGGTGGGTGGGCCTAAGCACGTCCGTTTGCCTCCCCTAATTAACAGCCCCAATTATCTCTAAAAATTTAGAGGATGGCTTTAGTTTTCCCAACCAATGAACACACACCTTGGTCCGAGTGAATTTTGTAGTACGCCGATTAACCGATCTGCAGTGAGTACAACAAATACGAATTTTGTTGCAATACAAGACTAATTTTTTAGACAATATGAATACTTAACGCAACATGGAAAAAATGTTGTAATATCTTTCCAAAAATTTCCACGAATTTTGTTTTTGTTGCATTACATAGGCTCTATTGCAACACGATGAGAAGTTCATGCAACAAATCATAATTGTTGCAATATCACCACCATATTACGACACCAACATATTTTGTTGCAATATACATCCTCTATTGCAACAAAAAGGGTACATACCACGACAAAATAAAATTGTGGCAATATGCGGAGCCTATTACCACAAATGGGAATTTGGTGGTAATATTGCATTCTATTGCAATGAAATCTTGTTGTAGCAATAAATTTTGTTGCAATAGACCGAAATTCTTGTAGTGAAGAGACTGTATGACCATAAAATTCCACTGCTGCCCGGGGAAACACCTGCGAAGCTTCGTCCTTACCGTTATAACCCCATGCAGAAAACGGAGATTGAGAAACAAGTTGCAGAACTCATCAAACAAGGGGTGTTGCAACTCAGTGCTAGTCCTTTTGCTGCACCAGCCTTACTAGTTAAGAAGAAGGATTTATCTTGGAGGCTCTGTCAAGATTTTCGCCACCTGAATGCCATGACAGTAAAGAACAAGTTCCCTCTTCCCGTTATAGATGAGCTGCTCGACGAGCTTGCTGGGGCTAAATGGTTCACTACCCTTGATTTGCGAGCTGGTTACCACCAAATCAGGATGGCGGATGAGGATGTCCCTAAAACAGCGTTCCAGACACATCACGGCCATTTCGAGCATTTGGTCATGCCATATGGTCTCACAGGGGCCCCGGCTACCTTCCAGGGGGTTATGAATGCAGTCTTAGCACCTGGATTGAGGAAGTATGTGTTAGTATTTATAGATGACATTCTAATCTATAGTGCTACACTTCAAGAGCATGTGCAGCATGTCAAGGCTGTTTTCAAAATGCTGATGGAAAACCAGTTAAAAGTGAAGAAAAGCAAATGTTAGTTTGCGCAACAGCAATTGTCTTATCTGGGTCATGTTATAAGTGCTGCGGGTGTGTCGACGGACTCCTCCAAGATTGCCCCAATTGTGAAATGGGCAGCTCCTCAGAATGTCAAACAGCTCAGAAGCTTTTTGGGAATGGCTGGCTACTACAGGAAATTTGTCAGAGGGTATGGCGTCATTAGTAAAACCTTAACAAAGCTGTTGAAGAAAGGAGTCCAATATATCTGGACATCAGAGGCCGAAGCTTCTTTCCAAGCCTTAAAAAGAGCTTTAGTTACTGCACCAGTCCTGGCATTGCCAGATTTCACCAAACGCTTTATTGTCGAAACAGACGCAAGCGACAAAGGCATCGGAGCTGTGTTAATGCAAGATGGTCACCCCTTAGCCTTCCTCAGTAAATCATTGGGACCTAAACAGCAAGCGTTGTCTACTTATGAAAAAGAGTTCCTGGCTATTCTTTTGGCAGTAGAGAAGTGGCGATCATACTTGCAACATGTTGAGTTCTATATCAAAACAGATCAGCGCAGCCTGGTGAATCTCACAGAGCAGAGACTCACAACACCATGGCAATACAAGGCGTTAACAAAATTACTTGGACTGCAATTCAAAATCATTTACAAAAAAGGGGTCGAGAACAAAGTCGCAGATGCCTTATCTCGCCGGGTTCCTACTAGTGAATGTAACTTGATGACTGTGGTTGAAAGCAGACCCGTGTGGCTAACAGAAGTAGCAAACAGCTATAAAAATGATGCACGGGCAGGGAAACTGCTCACCAAGCTGGCCATTGTGCCTGACTTCCAACAATTCTCCCTGAAGGATGGCATTATCCGATACAAAGGCAGAGTGTGGATTGGTAGTCAGCCCAAGCTTCAAGCAAAAATTACTCAAGCCTTGCACGATAGTACCTTGGGTGGACACTCTGGATTTTATGTGACTTATCATCGAATCAAACAGCTTTTTTCTTGGCCTGGGATGAAGAAATTTGTCAAAAATTGGGTGACTAGTTGTTCAGTATGCCAGTGCGCTAAGTCAGAACGGGTGGCATACCCAGGCCTTCTCCAACCTTTGAAAGTTCCTTCAGGTGCTTGGGAGGTTGTTACTATGGATTTCGTGGACGGGGTTCCTAAATCTGCTGGATTTAATTGCATTATGGTGGTCGTTGATAAGTTCTCTAGGTATGCCCATTTCATACCTTTGTCACACCCTTATACTGCTATGTCGGTTGCCACAGCCTATATGAAGGATATTTTTAAGTTACACTCATTGCCGTCTGCTATAGTATCTGATCGTGACCCAGTATTTACAAGTAAAATCTAGCAAGAGTTGTTCCGATTATCAGGCACACAGCTATGCATGAGCACAGCGCGGCACCCGCAAACTGACGGGCAGACGGAGAGGGTTAACCAATGCATGGAAGGATTCTTGCGGTGTTTTGTTCATTCATGTCAAACGAAATGGATACAATGGCTACACTTAGCCAAGTTTTGGTACAACACGAGCTACCACACCAGCCTGAAGCGCAGTCCTTTTGAAGTCCTGTATGGCCACTCACCCAGAACGCTTGGTATTGACGTGGTGAAATCTTGTGCTATTCCTCAACTTGATGTTTGGCTGAAGGAAAGAGATACTATGACAAAACTATTGCAGCCATTTGGAGCGAGTGCAGCAACGTATGAAAAGTCAGGTAGACAAAGGTAGAACGGAAAGAACTTTTGAGGTGGGGGAGATGGTTTTCCTGAAGTTGCAGCCTTACGTTCAATCTTCTGTGCATCACAGAGCCAACCACAAGCTGGCTTTCAAGTTCTATGGGCCTTATGAAATTCTAGAGAAAATCGGCAAGGTAGCTTACAAATTGCAACTGCCTCCTTCAAGTATGATCCATCCTGTTCTCCACGTCTCCCAGTTGAAAAAGTGTGTTTCATCAGACAGGGTGATTTCTACTGAACTACCTCCTGGCCCACCAGCGTTTCAGCAACTGGAGCGAATATTGGCTCGCCGATCCCGCAATCTGGGAGGCAGTGTCATCCGGGAAGGCTTGATTGGTTGGTCAGGTATGTCTGATACTCTAGCCACTTGGGAAAACTTGCAGGAAGTGAAGCAGCGCTTTCCTCTGGCTCCTGCTTGGGGACAAGCAGGATCTGAAGAAGAGGGGGATGTTACGGACCAGCCTATTGCAACTAAGAAGATTCCGCTGAAGAAAAGAGAGAAGGCGATCATGGAGCAGGGACCGGAGCATCAGCGTGAGCAAGCCAGGAGGTCAAGGAGAGAGCGTCAACTGAATGCTCGCTTCAGCGGTCCGGATTGGACCACGTAGGCCGATCCAACGACGCCGGAGTTCCGTCGCCTCATCCCGGTAGCCAACTCGGAAAACGTTTCCTGTACGTCTGATAAAAAGGGCCTGTAGGCCAATCTGGTCGGTTGCTTTTGAAGCCAGTTGTAAGAGAGGGGTGCTCACGTCTCTTCTTCCCCCTGCTCTTCTTCCTTGAATCTCTGCTTCTACTCCCAGATCTCTTGCTGCTACTTGCACTTGTATCCAAATTCATGTGTGAAACTATAATAGAAGAGTAGATCGATCCGGGTACATAACATTTAAACTGCCCCGTGATTTGCTTCCCATCCAAAACAATCTGTAATTTTCCGGAAATAATTTTGTGCGAATATGAGTTGTTTCCGACTAATAAACAAAAGATGTTTATTTAAGACTTTTTTCACTAACAACAACATAGCTTTGTGCCGCAGAAGCATTGTTTTTCAACATTGGAAACGCCGTTTTGGGGGAGCAAAGGCATCATCAGCTCGACGATATGGGGAGGAGCTAACCGGCCGGGGAATTATGAGAGCGATTTGGGAAGGAGAGATAACTAGCCGGAAATTTGGGGTAAAGATGGTCAACGCGCGAGGTTAATGGGCACAGCTTTTTTCCTATGTGAAAAGCCTGATGCATGCGATCGTGCGATGGAATGTGAATGGATGGCATCGGATCGGTCCGACGTACGCCTTGCTTTCCATCGGACTAGGATACGTAGTGTTTACCAAACAAACACTGCTTTCCTTCCTTTACTACCCTGCTCCTTAATTTTCAGATCAAAACACATTGTTGCTTTCTTAATCCGTTACTACTACCTTATCAAATTATTCCTTATTTCCTTCAAAAAACAGGTAAAGTGATTAAGGTTCATCGTTCCACGCCTGGCACCCTCCACCATACTTTGCGGCAGCGAGCATAGGTCCCCAATTCCCGTCCATCTGTGATGGTAAGGAGTGAAGAAAGGAGCTATCAGGCGCGGGCAGATCAAGCAGGTTTGCGAGGTGGCCGAGGAAGATCTACTGGAAGAAAAACTCCCACGACGTCGAGCTTCCTCCCGGTCCATGGTCCGCCTACCGCAATAAGAAGGGTGCCCGCCTTACTTCGTTCCCCCCTGCCTCCTCCGCACCATCCGCCCGCATGTAGGTAGAGCTGCATGAGGAGTCGACTGTGAGTGTGCTTGTGATGGTGTTGCTTGCGGCCTGGTTTGTGGCCGTCGCCCGTCGGAGTCATGGCAGTCGTGTGGCGGTGGCGTCGATGCGCGGCCGGGAGGAGGGAGAAGGTTCGAGTTCGTCCTGGTTGATGTCTCCTCGGCGCCAAGGGATTAGAGGTGGAGGATCTTCCCGTTGTGCCCCTTCTCTCCTTGCCTTCTTGGCAACGGCCTGCGATAGGGTTGAGGCCGGGTTGGTGTTCCACCGACCAAGGTAGGTGACATCGGAGGTCGAACTCTACTGCGAAGGAGTCTTTGCAGCGATGGGGGCGCTCGAGGGAAGAGGGAGAAGTATGGAGACAGGGCGCCGTGCAGGGATGCTTGCAGTTTCTGGAGCTAGCAACACCGGTAGCCTGCAGCAGCCTGATCCGGCGTGGCATGCTCTGTTCACAAACTGATGGCTCGTTATGCGTGAATTTACTAACAACTAAATAGTCTGGTGGTGTATATATATACTGCAGACTACAGAGTGCCTAACTAAATGCATGACACCGCCAGTTTTAAGATTGGCTTCGTATGACTTGTATGTGTGAAAACTTGATTGCAGGTCTTCCGTGGATGTATATCATGGTCACACAACTCACAAGCTACTGGGATGGTGTTTTACTCTTGCAGGTGCAGACAAAGCAATTTTCGGCAATGAACTATATCACCAACACGTGTGGTCTAATTAGGCCACCTTAGTATATCTTTGTGGAATTCGGCATTCTTCTGAACGAATTTGTGTCCTTGGTCGAATTTCATGGTTTTTTAGGTTTACAAATTATATTTCCTTTTGACATCTACTATTGCTTATTGAAATCTATGTATGCACTTTTGCAAGAGCTGACATAAGCATATAGTCAATGTTACCTCAAGAACTGAAAAGGTGCAGATAAGATCCGAAGCATGTACAATCTTAGATGCAGGCAAGTATATTCGTTGAGGTGTGGGGTTAATAAGTTTATATTTGATTGTACCATTTGTTTCTATCAAACATACATGATACAGCAAAGAATGGCACGGAAGGAGAAGTTACTAACCCCGTATGATATAACAGTTAAAAATACAACCTGTAATGAAGACTGGTTTGTAGCACAATTTTCTCCACAAATTTCTTGTGTTACGTTGTAGTTTTAAAAAATCATGCTATCTGCAGGCAGTGAATCTAAAAAGCAGCGATATTGTGGAGCATCCAGGTAAAATCATCAAATAAATTCCATTTGAATTACATAAATATTTTCCCATATTTTATTATGACAGTAATTATTTTAAGTTTTGTTCAGATATGTAATGAAAGTTGTCAAACAGATCCTGTATAGATACTGGAAATCTTGTTTGTAGTGTGTGAAGAGTTCAAACTGCCCATAGTTCAAACTCGTGTGCCTTGGAAACATCAAAGTTTACTGTCACATGGTGGTGGTTTGACGAAGAGTTCTTTGAGCTTCGATGGTAGTTGTATGGAAAGAGGTATGCATCTCAATAGTTTAACCTTAAGGATTTGTCAACTCTGTTTGGCCTAGGCTCTGGCGATATGGGCGACCCAGCCCTCCCGCCGCCGCCACCGCCTTACGAGAGTCCATCGGAACGCCGTAGGGCGAGTAGAGAGTCAAAGCGCTGCACGCGACGTGGAGGAAAGGAAGGATCGGGGGGAGTCCGTCCCCGATACGAGGTAGCGGAGGCGACGCCTGTCGCCATAAAACTGCATCCTCCGGATACCCTAGATCGAAAAAGCCTGAGGCAGAAAGATCGATCTTACGTCTCATCTGAGCGCGGATCTGTTCACGCTCCGATGGTAGGGATGGCGCACAGGGAAGGAACGCGAGCTTCGTCGGCTGAGGGATCGAGCCAGGGCGGTGGGATCGGCGGGTCTGATACGAAGGAGCCAAAAACCCAAGGGATGGTAGCACCTGTTCCTGCCTTGCAAGAGCGCACGCGCGCGACACCACGGCCAGTAGGGCTGCTGATGGCGCCGCCGAGGGGTGGGGGTGATCAAGGGGGTCTTGCTGAAAGACCTACCCACCCGAAGCCCACCGGTGGTGCTGCTGCAACCCGACTGCCCCGTCGCAACGTGCTGATGAGTGCCGACATGAGTCTGGAAGGAGATGGCAATTGGAACGATGGGAACGTGGAGGAAGAGATGGGCTTCCGACGTGGCGTGGAAGCACAGATTGGGGGCATTGTGGACATGGGGGATGATGTGTACATGGAGTTTGAGGAGGAAGAAGAGATCAAGCCGGAGCCAGCAGAGAAGACATCCTGGACCCTGCTCGCAAGATACATGGCAAGCTTCAAGCCGAACACCAAAGCCATGTTTAAGTACTTCATTGAGGAGGCATGGCGTCTACGCAAAGGTATTGAGTATTCAGAAAAAGGGAAGAATTATTACATGTTCACCCTATTCTCCAAGGGAGATTACGACTTCGTGATGCGAGGAGGTCCCTGGATTTTTAATCAGAACGCTATGCTGGTTAAGGAGTTGAATGACGCCGCTCAACCATCAGAGATTGTGCTTAACTCGGTTCCAGTATGGGTTCGGATATATGATGTTCCATGGGGCAAGCAGACAGAGGTGTGGGGAAGGCGGTATGGAGATGGTTTGGGGAAGGCCCTGGAGGTGGATGTCCCGGCAACCGAGCAAGACAAAAAGGAATTTCTGCGGGTGCGTGTGGAGTTGCCCTACAGTCGACGGCTGCAAACTCAAATCACAACGGGTGTGAAGGGTAAACCCCAGGAAGTGAAGGTGTTTAAGCTCAAATATGAGCGTGTGCCCTATTACTGCTCTCACTGTGGCTTCATGGGGCATAAGAAAGACGAATGCGAAAAGAAGAGGCTAGGCGCGCCTTCCCTGGACTATGAAGCGTATGAATTGCGATGCAGCCCGTATAAGAAATTTGAGCATCGTACCTTCTTTGCCCATCCAGCGGGCCAAGCCTCTGCACGGCGTGAACTAAGCTACTCGAGCTTTGGTAGTGCAGAATCCTTTAAGCGATTTGAGCAGAGAAGGCCTGGGAGGACGTGGCGGGATAGTGTTACCCCTGACTATGCCAATGGCCGGTCTGATACTTCAGAGAATGCGATGCCGGCTTTGGAGGAGGAGATCATGGCGCCGCAGCAAGCTGAGGAACCGATCTATGGAGATCCTGATGGCGGTATGCATGAGGTGGCGCCGGCTATGCAGGAGGTGGAATCCCAACTTGCTGAACAGGTGGGAGCGTTGGTGGTAGAACAAGGTCATGCTACAGATTTGGGCACCCAGCAGAGAGGCCATGATGCGTCCCAGCCAATCATCCAATTCCCAGAGGAGGACGGCCAAGGTGAGACTAGACTGGCTGGGGATTTTCAGCTATCGATGACGGAAGACATGCTTGTTAATATGCAACGCCTCCAAGCTAGGCGAAGTGCAAGTGCCAGCTATGGTACGGGCAGCTTTGGACCAAGACAGAGTGACATGATCCCTGCACTTCAAGGACTATCTAGCCTACAAGTATCTTTTGGCTCAGTGAATGATGTGTCAATGATACCAGCTGATACGATCCTCGGGAAGCGTCTAGCGGATGAGCAAGAGGTGCAAGGAGGATGCTTGGATCTGTCCCTAGGTCTTGACTATGGGGGCACGCAAGCTGGGGGTACCCCAAAGAAGGGAAAGACGCAAGAGGATCAAACCAAGCCGCAAGAGAAGCGCAGTACTGAGAAGGTCTATAGGAGAAACAAGAAAGTGACATCGACCGGACACAAGCCTGCCGGTAACCTGACGGGACCTAATGTTTGGTCCCGTCAGGAGCAATGAATTGCTTATCTTTCAACTGTCGGGGAGCCGGGAATGCCCCGACAGTTCGAGACTTGTCGCTCCTTTCCCAAGTTTGGCGTCCTCGTTTAGTTTTTCTTTGTGAGACTAGGCAAAGTAATAATAAGATGCGTCGCTTGCGTCATAGGTTAGGTCTTAAGGGTTTTGCTGGTTGTAGTAGTGATGGTTTAAGTGGGGGATTAGCCCTCTTTTGGCATGATCAAATCGATGTAGTAGTGCAAGAGGTTAATGAAAGATTTATTGATGCGTATGTTCGTGAGTCCCCTACCTCCCCACAATGGCGTATTACTTGTGTGTATGGGGAACCGCGCGTGGAGCACCGATATCGCATGTGGAATACGCTGCGCGCTCTAAAAACTAAATCTGATTTACCATGGCTTGTAGTGGGTGACTTTAACGAAGCTCTTTGGCAGGAAGAGCACCTATCGTGCACTTTGCGAGCTGTACCGCAAATGGATGCGTTTCGTGAAGCTCTTTTTGACTGCAATCTAATGGATCTTGGCTTTGCAGGCGTACCTTACACTTATGATAATAAAAGAGCTGGCCGGGCCAATGTACGGGTTAGACTCGACAGAGCGGTGGCATGCCCATCATGGCGGGACAGGTTTGCAGATACAAGAGTACAACATTTAACTTCTCCTGTTTCTGATCATTGCCCAATCCTTGTTCAAATTGAGCAGGAAGTACGAGTACATGGAAGACAGCCGAGGCGACAGTATGAGATCTTGTGGGAGCGGGAACATGAGCTAGCTGAGCGGGTCGCCAATGCGTGGCGTGAGGCAGGAGAAAAACAAGATTTAGGGGATATCATGCAGGGCCTGAACAGCGTCATGGACACCTTGCAACAGTGGAGCAGGAAAAAGTTCGGGAATGTGCTTAGGGAAATTGATAAAGCCAGGAAGAAACTAGAGATGCTAAGGATAAATAATGCGGACCAAAAGGACATTCGGCAAGTCACAGATCATATGCAAGAGTTGCTGTACAGAGAGGAATTAATGTGGCTCCAACGCTCCAGAATAACATGGCTTAAAGAGGGAGACAAAAATACCAAGATCTTTCACCAGAAGGCAGTTTGGAGGGCTAGGAGGAACAAAATAAAAAGACTTAAAGATAGTGAAGGTGTCTGGAAGGATGTACCGACAGATATGGAGCTAATGGCCACTTCATACTTTCAAGAGCTCTTTACTCGTGATCATCTCCTATCTCCTGATGCCCTCATCAATCTGACACAAGAAAAAGTCACTCCAGAGATGAATAACATACTATGTATGGACTTCACAGACGATGAGATCAGTGATGCTTTATTCCAGATTGGACCACTTAAAGCGCCAGGGGTTGATGGCTTCCCTGCTCGGTTCTATCAACGAAACTGGGGTACGATTAAATATGAGGTGATCAATGTTGTCAAGCTGTTCTTTGCTACAGGTTGTATGCCAGAGGGAGTGAACGATACTGCCATCGTCCTGATCCCGAAAATTGACCAGCCAGAGACCCTCAAGGACTTCCGTCCCATTAGTTTATGTACCGTGGTCTACAAAGTGATCTCTAAATGCATGGTGAACAGATTGCGGCCAATGCTGGGGGAAATTATTTCTGTGAACCAAAGTGCCTTTGTACCGGGCAGACTGATAACAGATAATGCGCTCGTTGCCTTCGAATGCTTACATTTCATTGAGAACAATACAAACGCGTCAAAGAACTTCTGTGCCTATAAATTGGATTTGTCTAAAGCTTATGACAGAGTGGACTGGGATTTTCTAAAGAAAGTGATGCAAAGGTTGGGTTTTGCTCATCGATGGGTTGACTGGATAATGTCATGTGTCACATCGGTGAGGTACCAGGTTAAATTTAATGGAACCCTCCTAGATTCATTTTCGCCTTCTCGGGGCCTCCGACAAGGTGATCCCCTCTCGCCATTTCTGTTTTTGTTTGTTGCAGACAGCCTATCAACCCTACTTCAGAAGGAAGTTGCTGCTCATATGATTGAACCCATCAGAATATGTAGGAATGCACCAGGCATATCCCATTTGCTTTTCGCAGATGACAGCTTATTATTCTTCAAGGCAGAAGTGAACCAAGCAATCAAAATAAAGGAAGTGTTGGATACTTATGCATCAAGTACTGGCCAGCTCATTAATCCAGGGAAGTGTTCCGTTATGTTTGGGGATTCCTGCCCTATGAACCGGCGTACTGAGGTCAAAGAAGCCCTGCAAATTACTCAAGAGCTGTTTGAAAAGAAATACCTTGGCCTTCCAACGCCGGAAGGAAGGATGCATGGTGGGAAATTTGAAAGTTTGCAGGCAAAACTAGCAAAGTGCCTTGTGGAGTGGGATGATAATCACAAATCTCAAGCAGCCAAAGAAGTCCTGATCAAGTCCATTGCACAGGCAATTCCAGTGTATGTGATGAGTGTTTTTAAACTTCCTTTCGGTCTCTGTGATGAGCTGACAAAGATGATCCGACGATATTGGTGGGGCGCGGAGAATGGGAAGAGGAAGACTCATTGGCTGGCGTGGGATATTATGCTTAGACCAAAGGATTATGGTGGCGTGGGCTTCCGAGACATGCGCCTTTTCAACCAAGCCTTGCTGGCTCGGCAGGCATGGAGGCTAATACAGTTTCCCGAGACGTTATGTGCACAGCTCTTGAAAGCAAAATATTTCCCAAATGGTTCCATTATGGACACCGTCTTTACAGGGAATGGATCATCAACATGGCACGGCATAGAGTATGGTCTACAACTGCTGAAGAAGGGGGCAATCTGGAGGGTAGGAAATGGTGCAAACATAAGGGTGTGGCGTGATCCTTGGATACCCAGGGAGTCAGGTCGCTATCCCCGATCGGCTCAAGGCCGCTGTCGCTTCAGATGGGTTTCGGACTTCCTGCTGCCAGAGGGCCAGTGGAATGAACAAAGGTTAATGCAATACTTTAACCAAGACGATGTAGCAGATATCTTGAAAATCAAAACGTCAAGGCGGAATGAGGATGATTTCATTGCATGGTATCCAGATAAACGGGGCATGTTTAGTGTCAGAAGTGCCTATAGAGTGGGTCTTGGGCTGGCTATGCAGGAACAAGACAGAGGAGCGACGAGCTCTAGGCCGGATGGGGTGCGACCGGCGTGGAAGGTTATCTGGCAATGCCCAGTACCGCCAAAAGTCAGAGTCCTAGCCTGGAAGATTTGTAGAAATGCTATATCTACGCAAACAAATCTAGTGCGGAGAGGCATTGCTACCGTGGGGACGTGTACCATATGTGGTCGGGCGGAGGAGGATACTTTCCATGTGTTCCTCCAATGCCCCCATGCACGCAGCCTATGGTGTGCAATGGCGGAAGTCTGGGACCTGCCGCCTGATGAAAAACTGGAGTTGACAGGGCCTGAATGGCTTCTCCACTTGCTTCTGAACATACCGGATGCGTAGCGCGCACCCACACTCATGACGCTTTGGCGCATATGGCATGCACACAATGAGCTGACCCATGATAAACCCTGCCCGTCGATTGAGGGCTCCCGGCGCTTCTTGGTAAGCTATTTGAATTCCTTAATGCTAATTAAACAAACCCCTGATGCAGATGTGACCAAGGGGAAGATGGTGGTGAGGCCGGAGCTAGGTTTCAAACGAGCAGACCATGAAGGGGATGGCCGACAGAAGGTGCGGAAGAAGTGGATGCGACCGGAACCTGGTGTGGTTAAGCTCAACACTGATGGCGCCTTCACGAGTGACGGTGCAGCGACTGGGATGGTGCTCCGCGATCACCAAGGGGACATGATCTTTGCTGCCTGCCGTGTGCTGCGGCATTGCAGTGATGCTACTGAAGCGGAACTTCTGGCCATCGAGGAGGGTCTGAGCTTAGCTCTTCAATGGACGACTTTGAAGATCGTAGTAGAATCTGATTGTTCCGAGGCAATTGAGCTGATCAAGAAGAGCACCCCAAATACCTCGGCATATGCGTTCAGAGTTAGTGTCATTCGTGATTTGATCCGGGAGAGAGATGTAGTGATCAAAAAGGTTAGCCGCGAGGCTAACACAGCGAGCCATGAGTTAGCTAAGGTTGGTAGGGTTCAGGGTAGGACTGAGCTCTGGTTGAGCAATGTACCCCAGACTGTCGCCATTGCGATAGCCAATGACTGTAACCCACCTGTGGCTTAATATATCTCTTTTCCCCGCAAAAAAAAAAGAGGTATGCATCTCTACCAGTGGTGTTGCCTTTGACTCATGCAAACCATATTTTTCGAAAGACTTATGTAGATTCGCGAAGATGGAGTATCCTCTTGTACACTATTTTCACATTTTTTGGATTAGCTTGTTATTTCTCGATATGCTTGCAGAATGCTTATACTAGAGATGATGATTATATGTTCTTACTTAATAGAAGGCACTTCTTCTTAGGGGAAAAGGTTTCCCACCGAGGCTCGACCTATATCGGCCTCTCCTCTCCCCTTCCAAAAGCATAGGAATGGCTAAAGCAGGGTTTTTCCTGCCACCTGGTTGCATAGAAGTCCATCATAGTTTGACTGAGACAACATCTTCGTAGTTTATAGGTAGCCAGTGATGAAAGCTCGGATGAAGCTTATCTTCAAGTTGATCATGTTACTCTAATTCATAGTGAAGAAATGAAGAATACATTTCGTGCATTATTTCAGAGTGATCTGCAAGGAGGAATCAAAGAGTCCATTTCTCCTATAAATGTTGAAAGACTACCCAGCCATCTAGAGGGTCTGAGAGGGGCACATCAATCCTGGTCGTCCGTTTCACTTGCACAGTAAATTCTGAAACCCGCTTTTCACCTCAGCCGTTGGATCCAGTAATTTTTTTGCTACCAGCCGTTTCTTGTTCTGGGTGCATGACGGCTGGGCCCATGCATGCGTGGGACCATTTGTTTGAGACAACCAGGTTTTGTGCTCGCGTCGCTCAGAAAATCGAAGACGGTGAAAACCCTAGCCAACCAAAAGCCTCATCCTCTCCCAAATCTCGTGCCTCCCGTCCTCCCCCAATCCCTGCCTCCTCCTCCTCTAGAGACGGCGGCGGCTCGGCCCGGCCATGGAGATGGACCTCAGCGCGGTTGGAGGTGAGAGCGGGAGGAGGCGCTGGAGGAGCGTATCCTAGAGGAGGGTGGCGGCGACCGGACGGAGCTAGATCGGATGTCCATGGTGGTGCGCCGCCTCTTCCCCGAGTCGCCAGACAGCCGAACGCGGCGATGACCAGACGCGGCGGCTGTACGCGACGGAGGCTCGCCGGACGGCCGGATGCGGCGGCGCGGCGGCGGCGCAGCGTCTGGACGCTGCAGCGGTGGAGGCTCACCGGAGTTGGATGCTTAGGAGGCGCGGGTCAGGCGGCGGCGGGCCTCCACGAGTAAGGTCCTCCTCCTCCTCTCAGTGTATCTTCCCTCTCTCAAGTCCATCTCTCACTTTCTCTCTCCGGCTCATTGCCAATTTTTTACTTTCCTGGTCATATACTCCATATATGCATATTTGAAGTTCTGAATCGATTTGGCCGGTCCTTTATTCAGCTTAGTGAGCTGTTGTTGATGTTGATGATCTGCTCTTTTTGCAGCTTTGACCTGGATTTGGGCAAAGAGAATTGTCAAAGAAGGTGATTTGGAGAAGGGATCTCACTATTACTCGCTAAACTGTTACATGACACTAAAAAATGGTACACTTCATAAGTTAATTTTCATAATCTTTCATTTCTTCATAGCTTACTCATATAGTCATATGGTAGATCAACTTAATTTTGAAGCAGATGTTGTGAATAGGTTACATGGGACAATGATTTCTTAATTATGCTACATGTTCGTATTTGTTTTCTACAGATCCACCTACTGAAGCATTTTTTGCTGATGGGATTATGTGCTTTGAGTATCAGCATTCAGCAATGAATGCTGATGAAACTCCCCCGTGTATTCTTGAAGTTAAGTGTCACGTTCAGCAATTCTGACCGGCAAATGCATCATTTTTCTTATATTTATTCACAGTTTATATATCCGGCAAGTGCTCGTCTCGGTGGCCATGTATTAGCTAAATATAATTTTCTCCTTTTGAGAAAACGAAAGCCTAATGGAGTAGTTCCTTCAGTAGAAACAGACAAGCCTCTGAATACTTTAGCAACATAATTGGATCGTACCATGAGACGGTGGAATATAAAGGGCTATGAAGGCAGACCAAGAGATCGTTGTTGTGTCGTTGTCTGCCTCAGTTACATCGAGCTTTACTTCCAGAAGGAGAAAAGTCACTCTCCAACTTAAATAGATACTGCTCTTTGATCACATATCCTGGTATTTTTGATCCTTCAGGTCATACAAATGGTAGGATCATGACTTCCCCGGTGGCTTGAAGAAGATTGATGGGTTGCTATATTTTGTTTCTCTTCTTCATTTTAAGTTTAAGAATGTGTGCACCTAAAGGATTGCTTAGGTCACTACCAATAGTTTATTTTTATTCTATGCATCTTAAGTATACTCCTAGAAAGAAATTGTACAAATTTAGTCATTCTGCACAGTCAACAAATGTCCTGCATTTTTACGTTGCCATATCTTTAGCTCTTCTTCTATTAGTTTGTTTTATGTACCAATATTTCTAAACCATTAAATGGACGGATGTAAAACTACAAGCTTTTGGTATCCTATAATTTTTAGGATAGTTTACAGGATAAAGAGTGAACACAATTTTTTTGCAGGATAAAAAGTTCATATTGATTAGATTTTCAGTTGAACATTGCTGTCGAATGCTGATCGAAGGTTGTTGATTTCAATGTTCGACTAAGCTTGTTTATGTTATTCACTTTCTCCTTATTTCTGCAGTAATTACCTACAGCAAACACGACAGATTGATTGCGAGGAGCTGGTGCTCCTTCATCTCCTCCGCTCAGCCAGGAGATGTCATCGAGATGTCTTGAGCCAATTATGTACAGTGAGGAGATGGTGGGACCTTGTGGTTGCAGCGGTGGATCCCCTGGCACTGCGGTATCCTCAGCCAGAGCAGGACGGCCTGCCAGCAACCCCGTCATCACCAGCTTGTTCCTAGGTATAGAATCTCCCTCCCGGCTCTTCTTTAACTCTCCATTGGAATTCATGATTTATGCTTAGTTGGCATGGTTTTCTTAATGTTACTTGTTCATATGTTTTGCTGGTTGACACAAATGCAAAAGAGGAGGTGAAACTTTGGGATTAATGATGCATTGCTTACTAAAACAGAAGAGATCTATTTTTTTATGAAAAGATCTAAATAATAGTGCTGAAAATAATATCAAACGCTTGATTAAAGTTCATTAACCTACACAATGCAACTCGATATATTTGGTTTCCTAACTATTTCTTTCAGTTGAGTAGCTCCAAATTAATATGCTACAGATCTACATTTTGAAGGAGTGGAAAAGAAGTATGTTGAGGATAATATAACCGTGATAATATATGTTGTCAAGGTACACCAATAACTTGACTGTTTTTCAGCCTTTACTCCCAAACTATTAGAGAAATTGTTTGTGCTGAATTATGAACATGTAGTATTGTTACATGTCAGAGTAATACGGTTCTGATGTCATCTTGAAATAATAGCAGTCGAAGGGGACAAAGTTTCCTTGTGGCAATTTTATGTTTGTGGTGAGTTAAGAGTATCCCATCCTCGCAAAAAGGTTAGTTAAGAGTATCACATATCCAGTAACATGTGACTCTCGTTTTGAATATATAATATTTATATATTGTTAAAAAGGGTAAGACTGGTGTTTATGTTGGCGCTACAGTTTGCTTCTGTGAAAATATATGTTCCTTGTTTTCAATTTCTCATGCTTTCTATTCATTGTATACATCATTACTTTGTCAGGTCAACTCATTGTTCTTCAATACATGCAATGAACGGATCTTGGCTACAGGATTTGGCAATGCAACTATTAAGCTATCTGACTTGTGAAAACTATCAGGAAGCTTGCATGCTTCCGAAAGAGTGTGTATTTTCTTTATTGTTACCTGTTTGGGTTAGTCAGTATTTCTCTTTTATCATGCTGCAGTTTTCTGTTTTTTATTGGTCAATCAATCTACCTGCTATCCTTAACTGCTATGCGGTTAAGCATCTGATACTTTGCGCTGCATTGCACCTGTAGGGGCGATGTCTTTCAGGTTGTGTGGAATCCAAATTTGGAGACTATTATATTGCTTTCCAACTGAGGACAAAAGGGTGATGATATGGGACTTTAGTGAGTAAGTTTAGTCAGATATTCTCCCATATTCTATTTTATGTTTACTTTTGTCATCTCATTATCACTCCTGCAACATTGTTTTTTACGGGTGAATCATTCCAAATCGAAACAGTAAATCGTGAAATGAGATTGATCCAAAGCAACAGCTTTTGTGATCTGTGTCTGTAAATAGCTTCCTTATCCCTGCTAATGATCTCACTAGGCTTAAATTCTAATTTTTTAATGTACGAGCTCGCTAAACTTAAGTTTTGAAAATTAGCATAGGTGAAACAACATAATAAGGTAGCACGCAAATTGATTTACCAACATTTTTTCCTTTTTTCTCTGGCCAAGAATAATTTGGACGTTTTCTAAATACCTTTTAGATTAGAGCATAAGTAGGAACTAGGAGTTTCCCAGCTTGCATCTGATCATCTAATTAGGATGTATCGATATGAGTGGTTAAGATCATGTTACCATACCGAAACAAAATAAACATGAGGAATATAGCCCTCATCAATTGAATTGAACCTTTCATTCAGGTTTTAACTGCGTGTTTTGTATGTTGACTTTCCCAGGAGATTCCGTTCTGAATTTCCTCACTGCTCTATGGATCTATTGTTGTTGGACCTAATGATATACAGTCAGCTGCCTCACACCATCATTTAGCCTTTATTGACTTGACAAGTTTGATGTAATAAAATGGTGTGCCTAGCTATCGAATTAGAAATTCCACCATATGATGCATCTTCCGGTTCTTCTAAATATCTAAATTTGGTTGCCTATAATCAATTTAATACTCCCTCCAATCATATTAAGTGTTGCTGATTTAGTACAGAGTTGCGCTAAATCAGCGACACTTAATTTGGATCGGATGGGGTTCTAGATATAGTATATGCAGGTACTTTGTATACTTATGGATTCTAGGATCCCGCTTTCTATGGGCGCAGAGGAGAGCATGTCTGCAATGTCTAGGTCGTTTCATTGGTGGAACCAACCCAGGCCTAGGAAAAATAGCAAGTCTCGTGGCTGGCGGCGGGTTGCCTGTCTATGGAAAATATTGGTTAGTTCTTCATTGCTTGCTACGAGTTCATTGCCGGTGGCAGTTTGCCTGCCTATGGAAAATATCGATTAGTTCTTCATTGCCTGCTATAGTGCTATGAGTTCAAAACAGAATAATCAGTAATACACTATAAGAATCTGTTCTGAATGTAGGCGTCTTTGCAAAATTGAGGACAACGTAAATACTTACTTTTAGAAATTGCAGAGAGGCTGCCCAAGTTGAAAAAGATATATAGTATGGAATCCAAAGGAATATTCACCGAATGCTTCTGGGATAGAAGTGCTTGTGTTGGTATGTTCCTGTTGCCGTTTGCTCTCTAATGTTAGCTTGCATGGATGAGAGGGAAGTGTTAGTTTTTTTTCGCTGGATATATATTTGTTGAATTATTTGGTTCCTTTCTAATCACATAGATGCACTTTTACTGATTACATCAGTGAATAGAATATGTGGCGAGGTAACAGTTTTCACTCATGTAATAAGATTCCTTAACATTTGTTCAGGCATCATGATGAGGCTCCAGAAACAAGTGATGTGCATATTTTCTAATGGCCAGCCAAGATACATGTAAGATAACAATTGGTATCTCTCGATTCTCTAGGTAATGCCTTTGTTTTCCTATTTTGAGCCAACTGATGTAAATTTCATTCTTTGTTGTTGTCTAAATTAATGAAATCATTATAAGAGAATAGGAGATCCTTTAGCGCAGACAGTGCTTCCAGATCATGCCCTTTGTTTGGCTGCTTGAGGTGATCCCTTTCAGTCCATCCTATTCCGCTACTCGGTAAACATTCTTTATTTTGCTTAGCTTGCAACAAATAGATAGTTATTGGATTTAGCTATTAGAATACCATCTACTGTGACACCATGGGCTTTTGGTATCTCCAGTTCACATTTGCACTTGAGTTCTTGAGAAAGTTGCGGACATTTTTTTTTATTTTCCCGAGATCATGCCTTGTAGTGACTGGATTAAGATAATGATCGATGACTATTTCTGTAATCATTAGCCCATCATGTGTTCACACTTAACATCTAATCTAATATTCTATGATAACAAAGTTTATTACAATGTTTACACCTTCTAGCTATGAATCGTTGAAGAAGCTACACAACAGTAGAAAATGGTCTGCGGTCTGTACTTTTATTGCATCAATGGTAATGCAGTTATAAGGTTCTTTGTTTTTGTTGTGCTCCGATCAGATAGAAGAATGGTGTATCAATGTCATTGCATCCAGTTATTTGCTATCGGTTTCCATTTTTTGTTTGATGATGTTGCTTGGCCCTTGCTAAGTAAAGCACCAGTGCCAGACAGTTGCATAAACTGCTCAAAAGGGAACCAGACACCTTGCTCATGTTTGTAACAGTTTGCTACAGATCTTCTTAATAAAACTCCATGCTTTTGGTACCGCTCTCATGATATATTGGTTTTAGAATGTAAAGACTAGCAAAATAAAGTGCTTATACATGCCTGTAACAATTTGCTGCTCTCTTTATTGCCAATGTTGCTGGTTTAGAGTTTTTCCAGGTGGCATATAGTTTTCTTACTGACAATTTTTAAGCTTCATTGTATATTACTGCTCTCTTTATTAACAATCATCTATAACTCTTAGTTCATTGGTGTTAAATGTTTTTGCAGAGTTATGGATTTTCTTAAATGTTTAAAAACCTTCTCATATATAGTTTACTCCCCTACATTTTTTAATAGCTTAATAAAGGATCTGATAGTCACGTGAATTGGGCAACCTCATTTTAAATCAAATAATGACAATTATCTCTAATTTCATTGGTCCTCGTTTCCTTTCTATTTACTACATACCTCGCATTACATTTATCCGTGTTTTCTGTTTCTACGTTTTGTTGTTGCTGAGCTTGAAGTGAGGCGGACTATAAACTTCTAGGTGTTCTTCATAGCTCTACACATTTACATACTCAAACAACTGAGTCGAGTAAACTTAGAAAAAAGTTTTTTTAACAAAATATTTAGAAAGAAATTTTGTTCATCCTCTTCTCTCCCATCACCACGGTCATTTCCCTTCATCTTATCTCTGACAAGGAGCTAGAACTGATGATTATATATGAACTAAGGGTAGTCGGATTAAAATAAATGTTTTACCCAAATTGTTCTTCTGTAGGGTTCATTGTTTTTTATAGCATGGTGTACGAATTATTTGTGGTTGATTAAACAAGTCAGCATTATGGTTCACACATTGAAAGGGGCATACAAGGTGTGTTGTTTTTCATGTATCCATTCACTTAAATAAACTAATTTAGGGAACAGTTCCTCTTATGTACTAATGGGCATAAAGTTGAGGTGATAAAACCCACTTTATCTTCCCTGTTGTTATTTTATTTTGCAGATAATAAGCAATGGTTAATTTTAAAGGAACTTCAGATTTGATATTAGTTAACTGATGTTCTTTGTCCAGCGTGCTTTGTTTGGCATCAGGATTCGTCGTTTTAATGTAACTTAACTACTTAAGATTTGATATTAGTTACCTGATCTTCAAATAGTCATTTAGATGTCATCGGTGAATATGGGCCACTATGGTAATCGACATGTTGAGGAAACATGTAGGCTCTAGCTTTTTTGTTGAGCTGGGATGTCTTTTGAAGTGTTCAAATATCAGATATGTGTTCAAAGGAACTGTATAGAAGTGTATATTGTCATGGTGTAGTGAAGGATGATTCTGAAAATCTGAGACCATGATTCTTTGCGTGCATAGTTTTATATATTTTTAGTGCATTGTGAGATTTAGTTCAGTGTAGTTTTATATACTCTTCTTATGTTGATTTGCTTGGTTTGCTCGCTTCAGGGAGGAGAGGTTTCAGAGTTCAAGCCGTTTCAAAGTAGAAACAGTGGAGGGCTAAGTTGTTTTGCAACTTCTTTTCAGCCCTAGGTGAGTGCTCAGGCTGTACAACCAATTTCTTATTTCTTCTTTTCAGCGCGATGGTGAGTGTTCAGGTTGTACGACCAATTTGTTATTTCAAGGAAACTGGACCATTTTCTTTCAAGAATATATACCTGATATAGTCTGAAACTTAAGAACCTTTGCATTCTGCTGTTGTTCTGGAATATGTTGCCTGTACAGGGGTAGTGGTAATCTGCTGTTCAGCAATGAGTCGCTTGAGTAAAGTTAAATACGGCTTTAACACCATGGATTTATGTATGGCTTGACTGCATATCTAGACTGTACCTCAAACAAATAAGAATCAAAGTTTCATCATGCTAAGAAAAAAAGAGCGATCCAATACAATGTCATATCGTTTTGGAGTGCAGTTTTTTTTTATAAAGCAACCACTCCAGGTCCTCTTAGATAAATTGTGGCAGATCTTGAATGCATGATTGAAATGGGTTTCCTGAGTAGGTTAGCACTAAAAAAATCCAAGAGATATTTACTACTACAGTTGGTACACATGAAAGCAAGCAGGGAATTATGATGCTTAGTTACTGCCCAATGTCCCGAAGTGAATACCTCTTACTTGCTGTCCAGAATACCGAAGTGAATACCTCTATTTACTTTCTTCATCATGAATGGTGTTGCTGTCCAGAATACCGAAGTGAATACCTCTATTTACTTTCTTCGTCATGAATGGTGATAACCGTTCACGAGAATTTTATCTTCGGCTGCTTTCTTAGTGTACCATATGTGCTGGGTTTATATTGCTGCAGGACTGTGGCTAGGGAATTGGTGGTCTGGTGCTTGGACCGTGGTACTGTCGCTGCTACTGTCTAGGTTTCTTCCTGCATTGTTTATCTGAGAGGGAAGCTGGAACCTATGCAGTAGAAGTATTTTAGCCTTTACACCATGGTGAAGGAATGTCATATTGCCTGTGACACCAGTGACCATAATATGTCCTCTGTACTGTTAGTGGAAGAACCTGCAATCCTGTAAGCCTAAAGTATGAAATGAATCTTTCTATGTATGGTGTATGAATCATTGTCCAGACTTTCAGGCATGCCATGAGTTGCTATCTTTAAATGCTTATTTCCTGTGATGTGCATTGCATACGAATGTAGGTATGGTCTGCTGATATTGATGACTTTCCTGCTTTGCCAATGACATTATTCATCTATCGCAACTGAATTAAAGAGGAAAATGAAACTACGAATCATCCTGGCTATTTTCTTTTGTCTTCGTCATTTCATGGACCTTAGTTTAAATAGATTGTAATGGTGTATTGCAGATTTTCAAATTTTGGGTAATTACTAATTAGAAAGATAGCCGATGTAGTTACTCTTGCATTGTTAGCAGTTACTTTGGATGTCAGAATCATATAATGATCCATGTTAAAATGTTTGCTTCATTACTGGGTTTTAAGTTCAGATGAGCCATTTCATATGCATTTTCTCTTTTTCAGATCTATTAGATGAGAGTAAAGTAAGTCTGTAGGATACAAGGAATTAGTACGTTCCTTACTATCAAAATATTTATATTGACCGTTGTACTTCAGCAAGAAGCTAATTTACAGTGCCGCGCAAAATTAAATTAGCTTATACTGAAACTCTATGCACTTTCTAAATACCAGAGATTGATGTACCAGATAAATTTCTTTGTTCTTTTGCTTGGATATGCATGTGGAAAGGGTGCATCACTACGTGCGGATACCCTACATAGCTCTGTGGGTGCATGTATTTGTATGTAATGTTGGGAGATATCTACTTGGCCATATGCAGATTTTGTTTAAAGGAAGCAGCTCTTATTTGTGTACAATTGCTTGAAAGATTTTATTCTCCCTAAAAAAATATTGATTATACAGGTTTAAGGATTCTCAGATACCTACTGAATTCTTGGATAATTACATAAACATCAACCCGTTAAAACTTATGGTTACAGTATCGTCTCACTTTTGCCTGTGCGCCGGGGCGCACCGGGTCATCTAGTTAACACTAACAATAGGAGAAGGGGATGAGCATTGGAGCACCAGAAGACAAAGGGCAAACTTGGTGTTACTAAAGTTAGGTACATTATACAGAATGGCAATGTATACAAAATATTTTGTATAGACTACGAGTGGATAAGTCAGTATACACTTCAATTTCCACATTCAGTTTTTTCAGTCAGAGGATATCAAGAAAAGAACACACTATCTTCCGCCAGAGAAATTTGAAGGGAACATTTTTATTTAAGAATGATGAGCCATATAGATTGTAGTTGAAGCAAAAAAAAATTACAGTTTCGCTTGTGCCAAATATATCAGTGATTCCGAAAAAAAAGTGACCAGAACCATGATCGATGCTATTAGTAATGTTGCATATACAATTTTACTCAATCTCGTTATGCGCATATTGTCAATCATATATTCTACGTGGTGCTTGGGATAAAAACTTAAGAAACCTCAATTTTTAAAATTTTATACTAGACGACGTCTTGTAGTTCACATGTAACCAAAGTGGAGTTTTAAATTTCTTTTTCTTTCATGGACAAAGAAAGAAGACATGGTTTGGGTTAAGGAACCTTGCGCATTTGGCGATCAAAAGAAAGAATATACAAGTTGAACGCAATGTTCCGGAGCTAGAGTGAGTTTCATCGCAGAATAAAAAAATATTGCAGTTGATTCTTTTACGTGCACTTTTTGTCTCGTGGTTGTGTTGTGTATTTAGCTATAAGAGAAAATTATTGACTTGTGATTTCTATGTAAATAGCCTCAAAAAATAAATTTTCATCTAATTAAATCTTAAGCATGTATTTATTTTACATGCATTATGTTTACATATTGCGAGAAAAAAGAGCCGTAGCAACGCACGGGCATTCAACTAGTATAAACAAGTTAGCTATACTAAAATAATTGTTGTTAACAATAATAAACAAGTTAACTACATTTAAAAAGGTTGCATGTGTGCTCAAATGGCCATGCTATCCAGAACTATCGAGCTCAGTTTTGTAAAGCCATCGTAAGGTTCGATGCACACAAAAAAGTTCATGAGATTTCATGGCCCCATCCATAATCTTCTTCCAATCCCAGAGACAAAAGGGGTCCTGAATTTAACGTCTTGCGATAATCCCGATGTAGATCCTATATTGATGAAGAACTACCTTTGACTATAAGGAGAATCTGTGTGAAGCTTGGCCATCGCTAGCCATCACCGCAGTTCCTCCACCGAAGTACCATCTTCTTCGAATATTACATCATTAAATTCTCATAGTAGAGTCCAAATCATCCATAAGCTTTGGTAGCTCATTCTCTCTTGCCTTCTCCCCCCGATCAGGATGATTGATCGGTCATCAGCAAAACCCTAGATCGGTTTCTTCAGAAGTTGTGGAAAAACCCTAGGAACCTAGCGAGGAAATCTTTTGTATGTTGAGGCCATGAATCGGGATTTGTCATCCCTGACCACCCCTTAATCATCCCAAATATTCGAGCGAAAACCCTCCGGTGCCAGGGAAGAGAAAAAGTAAGGTTACCGTCGTGAAGGGAAAAGTAATATCGAGGATTTTCTTAGCTTTTTTTTAGGGAATCAATCATTTTTTAGCTTTTTTTAGGGGAACGGATTATTTTTAGCTGGGGTGGGAGGTCCATAAATGCCGTGTAAGAGCATCTCTAGCAGATCCCCCATCCGACCCCCATCTACATAATAACCGCCGATTTTCGGTTCGGAGGGTAAAAAACGCGTCGTTCAGGTCCCGCATCCGATCCCCATTTCCAAAAAAAAAATCGGGGCTGCCCCGATTCGCGCCACGTGACCCCCAAGTTCCCGGGTCGAAGGGGCTATGCTAGGCCAGCCTCCATCCATTTCCGCCCTTTGGCGCGAAGGAGGTTTCAGCTCTCCTCTTCCCCTCTTCCTCCCGCCAGCCGCCGCCGTCGCAGATCCCGGCCTCCCCCGCCCTTCCCCTTCGAATACGGCTGGTAGAATCACGTGCGCGGCCCCGCCGCGTCCGCTCCGCCCACCGGCGCGCGTGAATCGGGCACCAATTGGCCGGAATCGACACCACCGCGCCTGCCTCGCCGGTAAGCTTCTCCCAAGCTCGCCGCAGCAGCGGGTCTGCCGCTGTAGCTCTAATTGTTCGCCGCGGTTGTTGCGCCTTTGCAGATGGACCCGTGCGCGCTGTTTTTGTTGGAGGATTCGTCCTCCTTCGATGACTCCGACTTGGAGGAGCTGCTCGACGACGACCTTGAGCAGACAGCGGTGATACTCGCGGCGGCGGCCACAGACGTGCGGCCAAGAAAGCGGAAGGGATCGACCATGTGGCGGCTGTGCATCCCGCGCAACCGCGCCTCAGCCACACTTTGCTCATGCGCGACTACTTCGACGAGGTACCGACATACCCGCCCCATCTTTTTCGCCGCCAGTACTGAATGCGGCGATCTTTGTTCAAAAAAATCGTCGCAATGTGTGAGGACAACACGCGCTACTTCAAGCGCAAAAGGAATTCCGCCGGCCTCTTGGGATTGAGCGCGCACCAAAAAATCTCCGCCATCATGCGCACCTTTGCATACGGCATTCCGGCGGACTATGCCGACGAGTATCATCGCATAGGTGAGGATACAATGTTGGAGTCCGTCTGGCGTTTTTACAAGGTTATGATGCGCGTGTATGGGACGATATATCTTTGAGCTCCCAATGACGAAGACACTAGAAGATTAATGGCGGAGAACGAGCAACGGGGGTGGCCGGGCATGCTAGGAAGCATAGATTGTATGCATTGGACATGGAAAAATTGTCCAAAAGCTTGGCAAGGTTTATATTGTGGCCGGGGCGGCGATCCAACAATCGTTCTTGAGGCTGTTGCATCGTAGGATCTTTGGATTTGGCACCTTTTTTTTTTGTTTGCCCGGTTCACTCAATGACATCAATGTCTTGCATCGATCCCATCTTCTTGCCCGGCTTGCTAAAGGTGATGCCCCGGCTTGCAACAACACCGTCAACGAGAGGGAGTACACAATGGGGTACTACCTTGTCGACGGTATTGAAGGAGATATGCCCTAGAGGCAATAATAAAGTGGTTATTATTTATATCTTTATGTTTGTGATAAATGTTTATATATCATGCTAGAATTGTATTAACCGAAACATTAGTACATGTGTGATATGTAGACAAACAAGAAGTCCCTAGTATGCCTCTTAAACTAGCTTGTTGATTAATAGATGATTAGTTTCATAATCATGAACATTGGATGTTATTAATAACAAGGTTATATCATTGTATGAATGATGTAATGGACACACCCAATTAAGCGTAGCATAAGATCTCGTCATTAAGTTATTTGCTATAAGCTTTCGATACATAGTTACCTAGTCCTTATGACCATGAGATCATGTAAATCACTTATACCGGAAAGGTACTTTGATTACACCAAACACCACTGCGTAAATGGGTGGCTATAAAGGTGGGATTAAGTATCCGGAAAGTATGAGTTGAGGCATATGGATCAACAGTGGGATTTGTCCATCCCGATGACGGATAGATATACTCTGGGCCCTCTCGGTGGAATGTCGTCTAATGTCTTGCAAGCATATGAATGAGTTCATAAGAGACCACATACCACGGTACGAGTAAAGAGTACTTGTCAGGAGACGAGGTTGAACAAGGTATAGAGTGATACCGAAGATCAAACCTCGGACAAGTAAAATATCGTGAGACAAAGGGAATTGGTAATATATGTGAATGGTTCATTCGATCACTAAAGTCATCGTTGAATATGTGGGAGCCATTATGGATCTCCAGATCCCGCTATTGGTTATTGGTCGGAGTGAGTACTCAACCATGTTCGCATAGTTCACGAACCGTAGGGTGACACACTTAAAGTTGGATGTTGAAATGGTAGTACTTGAATATGGAATGGAGTTCGAATATTTGTTCGGAGTCCCGGATGAGATCCCGGACATCACGAGGAGTTCCGGAATGGTCCGGAGAATAAGATTCATATATAGGATGTCATTTTATGTGAAATAAAATGTCGCGGAAGGTTCTATGGAAGGTTCTAGAAGGTTCTAGAAAAGTCCGGAAGAAACCACCAAGGAAGGTGGAGTCCACATGGGACTCCACCTCCATGGCCGGCCAGCCCTAGATGGGGTGGAGTCCCAAGTGGACTCCACCATAGGGGGCCGGCCACCCCCCCACATGGGAGGTGGAAATCCCACCTTTGGGTGGGAGTCCTAGTTGGGCTAGGTTTCCCCCTCTTATGGAAGGTTTTGGTTTCGGGTCTTATTCGAAGACTTGGACACCAACACTTGGGATCCACCTATATAATGAGGGGCCAAGGGAGGGGGCCGGCCACCCCAAGACCACAAGCTGGCCGCCCCCCATAGAGTGGCCGGCCACCCCTCCCAAACCCTAGCCGCCCCCCTCTCCTCCATATTGCCCGCGTAGCTTAGCGAAGCTCCGCCGGACTTCTTCATCGCCACCGACACCACGCCGTCGTGCTGTCGGATTCAAGAGGAGCTACTACTTCCGCTGCCCGCTGGAACGGGGAGGTGGACGTCGTCTTCATCAACAACCGAACGTGTGACCGAGTACGGAGGTGCTGCCCGTTCGTGGCGCCGGAACCGATCGTGATCAAGATCTTCTACGCGCTTTTGCAAGCGGCAAGTGATCGTCTACCGCAGCAACAAGAGCCTCATCTTGTAGGCTTTGGAATCTCTTCAAGGGTGAGACTCGATACTCCCTCGTTGCTACCGTCTTCTAGATTGCATCTTGGCTTGGATTGCGTGTTCGCCGTAGGAAAATTTTTGTTTTCTATGCAACGTTATCCTACAGTGGTATCAGAGCCGTGTCTATGCATAGATGGTTGCACGAGTAGAACACAATGGTTTGTGGGTGTTGATGCTCTTGTTATCTTTAGTTTGAGTACTTTGCATCTTTGTGGCATAGTGGGATGAAGCGGCTCGGACTAACTTTACATGACCGCGTTCATGAGACTTGTTCCTCGTTCGACATGCAACTTGTATTGCATAAGAGGCTTTGCGGGTGTCTGTCTCTCCTACTATAGTGAAGATTCAATTTACTCTTCTATTGAAAACATTAGTATCAACGTTGTGGTTCATGTTCGTAGGTAGATTAGATCTCTATCGAAAACCCTAAACCACGTAAAATATGCAAACCAAATTAGAGACGTCTAACTTGTTTTTGCAGGGTTTGGTGATGTGATATGGCCATAATATGATGATGAATATGTATGAGATGATCATTATTGTATTGTGGCAACCGGCAGGAGCCTTATGGTTGTCTTTAAATTTCATGTTGAGTAGTATTTCAAAGTAGTTGTAATAGTTGCTACATGGAGAACAATCATGAAGACGGCGCCATTGACCTTGATGCTACACCGACGATGATGGAGATCATGCCCGAAGATGATGGAGATCATATCCGTGCTTTGGAGATGAAGATCAAAGGCGCAAGAACAAAAGGGCCATATCATATCACATATGAACTGCATGTGATGTTAATCCTTTTTATGCATCTTATTTTGCTTAGATCGCGACGGTAGCATTATAAGATGATCCCTCACTAAAATCTCAAGATAATAAAGTGTTCATCCTTAGTAGCACCGTTACCAAGTCTTGTCGTTTCGAAGCACCTCGTGATGATCGGGTGTGATAGATTCAATAAGTACATATGACGGGTGCAAGACAGTTTTGCACATGCGGATACTAAGGTGGCCTTGACGAGCCTAGCATGTACAGACATGGTCTCGGAACACGTGATACCGAAAGGTAGAGCATGAATCATATGGTTGATATGATGAACACTTGGAGTGTTCGCCATTAAAATCACACCTTTTCTCGTGATGATCGGGTTTAGGTGCGGTGGATTTGGTTCGTGTGATCACTAAGACAATGCGAGGGATATTGTTTTGAGTGGGAGTTCACTTAGGTTTTTAATTATGTTGAATTAAAATTTGAACTCAATTTGTCATAAACTTAGTCTAAACTATTGCAAATATATGTTGTAGAGATGGCATCCCCAATCAATTTTAATCAGTTCCTAGAGAAAGAGAAACTTAAGAGCAACGGTAGCAACTTCACCGACTGGTTCCGTCATGTGAGGATCTTCCTCTCTGGCGGAAATCTGCAATATGTGCTTGATGCACCGCTAGGTGACCCTCCTGCAGAAACTGAAACCGATGAAGTAAAAGCTGTTTACGAGACTCGGAAAATTCGGTACTCTCAAGTTCAGTGTGCCATCCTATGCAGTCTGGAATCCGATCTTCAAAAACGTTTTGAGCACCACGATCCTCATGAGTTGATGAAAGAGCTGAAAGCTATTTTTGAGACTCATGCGGCCGTGGAATGCTATGAAGCATCGAAACAATTCTTCAGTTGCATGATGGAAGAAGGCAGCTCCGTTAGTGAGCACATGCTCGCCATGACCGGGCATGTGAAGAAACTCAGTGACTTGGGAATAGTGATTCCTAACAGACTGGGGATTAATCGTGTCCTTCAATCACCGCCACCAAGTTACAAGAACTTTGTGATGAACTACAATATGCGAGAACATGAACAAGGAGTTACACGAACTCTTTGGCATGCTAAAAGCTGCTGAGATTGAGATCAAGAAAGAGCACCAAGTGTTGATGGTCAACAAGACCACCGGTTTCAAGAAACAGGGCAAGTCTAAGGGAAAATTCAAGAAGGGTGGCAAGAAAGCTGCCACGCCTCCTATGAAACCTAAGAACGGCCCTAAGCACGATGCTGAGTGCTATTATCGCAAGGAGAAGGGACACTTGGAAGCGTAATTGCTCCAAGTATCCGGCTGATCCGAAGAGCGGCCTTGTCAAGAAGAAGAAAGAAGGTATATTTGATATACATGTTATAGATGTTCATTTCACTGGTTCTCGTTCTAGTACCTGGGTATTTGATACTGGTTCGGTTGCTCATATTTGTAACTCGAAACAGGAACTAAAGAATAAACGACAACTGCTGAAAGATGAAGTGACGATGCGCGTTGGAAACGGATCCAAGGTCAATGTGATCGCAGTCGGCACACTTCCTCTACATCTACCTTCGGGATTAGTTTTAAGCCTAAATAATTGCTATTATGTACCTGCGTTGAGCATGAACATTATATCTGGATCTTGTTTAATGCAAGACGGTTATTCATTCAAGTCTGAGAATAATGGTTGTTCTATTTTTATGAATAATATCTTTTATGGTCGAGCACCACAAAAGAATGGCTTATTTACTGTTAGATCTCGATAGTAGTGATACGCATATACATAACATTGATGCTAAGCGAATTAAACTTAATGATAATTCTACTTATATGTGGCAATCGTCGTCTTGGTCATATTGGAGTGAAACGCATGAAGAAACTCCACACTGATGGATTACTTGAATCACTTGACTTTGAGTCACTTGATAGATGCGAAGCATGTCTAATGGGAAAAATGACAAAGACTCCATTTTCTGGTATGATGGAGCGAGCTCTTGACTTATTGGAAATCATACATACCGATGTGTGTGGACCAATGAGCGTAGCATCGCGCGGTGGTTATCGTTATGTTCTAACCTTCACAGATGATCTGAGTAGATATGGGTATATCTATTTCATGAAACATAAATCCGAAACTTTCGAGAAGTTTAAGGAATTTCAAAGTGAAGTAGAAAATCAACGTAACAAGAAGATCAAATTTCTACGATCTGATCGTGGAGGTAAATATCTGAGTTATGAGTTTGGCATGCATTTAAAGAAATGCGGAATACTTTCACAATTGACACCGCCGGGAACACCTCAACGTAACGGTGTGTCCGAACGTCATAATCGAACTCTCTTAGATATGGTTCGTTCTATGATGTCTCTTCGATTTGCCGTTATCATTTTGGAGTTATGCATTAGAGACAGCCGCATTCACTTTAAATAGAGCACCATCAAAATCCGTAGAAACGACACCATATGAATTATGGTTTAATAAGAAACCTAAGCTGTCGTTCCTGAAAGTTTGGGGTTGCGAAGCCTATGTAAAGAAGTTACAACCGGACAAGCTAGAACCCAAAGCGGAGAAATGCGTCTTCATAGGATACCCTAAGGAAACTATAGGGTACACTTTCTATCACAGATCCGAAGGCAAAATCTTTGTTGCCAAGAACGGAACCTTTCTTGAGAAAGAATTTCTCACTAAAGAAGTGACTGGAAGAAAAGTAGAACTCGATGAGATTGATGAATCTATACTCGTTGATCAGAGTAGCGCAGTGCCGGAAGTTGTACCTGTACCGCCTACACCGGCAACAGAGGAAGCTAATGATAATGATCATGAAACTTCGAACGAGGAAACTACTGAACCTCGCAGATCGACAAGGGAACGTGCCACTCCTGATTGGTATGATCCTTGTCTAAATGTCATGATTGTGGATAACAATGATGAGGACCCTGCGACGTATGAAGAAGCGATGATGAGCCCAGATTCCAACAAATGGCAAGAAGCCATGAAATCCAAAATGGGATCCATGTATGATAACAAAGTATGGACTTTGGTAGACTTACCTGATAGCCGAAAGGCTGTCGAGAATAAATGGATCTTCAAGAGAAAAACAGATGCTGATGGTAATATTACTGTCTATAAAGCTCGACTTGTCGCAAAGGGTTTCCGACAAATTCAAGGAGTTGCCTACGATGAGACTTTCTCACCTGTAGCGAAGCTAAAATCTGTGAGGATTTTGTTAGCAATAGCTGCATTTTTCGATTATGAGATTTGGCGTATGGATGTCAAAACAGCGTTCCTTAATGGAGACATTGAGGAAGAGTTGTATATGGTACAACCCAAAGGTTTTGTCGATCCTAAAAATGTTGATAAAGTATGCAAACTTCAGCGTTCAATCTATGGACTGAAGCAAGCATCAAGAAGTTGGAACCGACGCTTTGATAAGGTGATCAAAGACTTCGGGTTTATACAGTGTCATGGAGAGGCTTGTATTTACAAGAAAGTGAGTGGGAGCTCTGTAGCATTCCTGATATTATATGTAGATGACATATTATTGATCGGGAATGATATAGAACTATTAAGCAGTGTTAAAGATTATTTGAATAATAGTTTTTCAATGAAAGACCTTGGTGAAGCATCGTATATATTAGGCATCAAGATTTATAGAGATAGATCAAGACGCCTAATAGGGCTATCACAGAGTACATATCTGGACAAGATTCTAAAGAAGTTTAGAATGGACGAAAGTAAGAAAGGGTTCTTACCTATGTTACCAGGCAAGGTATTGAGTAAAACTCAAGGACCGGCTACGACAGAAGAAAGAGAAAGGATGAATAATATCCCCTATGCCTCGGCAGTAGGATCTATCATGTATGCCATGCTATGTACTAGACCGGATATAGCACATGCTGTTAGTTTGACTAGCAGATATCAAAGTGATCCAGGAATGGAGCACTGGACAGCGGTCAAGAATATCCTGAAGTACTTGAAAAGAACTAAGGATATGTTTCTTTGTTATGGAGGTGACCAAGAGCTCGTTGTAAACGGTTACACCGATGCAAGTTGGAACACCGATCTGATGACTCTAAGTCACAATCTGGGTACGTGTTTATATTGAATGATCTTTGCGATGGCTGGGCAAGCTCGAAGCGGTGCACGGTGGCGAAGTCTTCAACAGAATCGAGAGTACATAGCGGCTTCGGAGGCTTCATCGAAGCGGTATGGATGAAGAGGTTCATTGTAGAGCTCGGTGTGGTTCCTAGTGCATTGGACCCATTAATCATTTCTTGTGATAACATGGGTGCCATCGCCAATGCACAAGAGCCAAGGTCACACAAGAGGCTGAAGCATATCAAGCTGCGTTACCACTCGATTCGCGAGTACATCGAAGATGGAGAAGTAAAGATTTGCAAAGTACACACTGATCTGAATGTAGCAGATCCGTTGACTAAAGCTCTCCCTAGGGCAAAGCATCACCAACACCAGAATGCCATGGGTGTTAGGTATATTACAATGTAATCTAGATTATTGACTCTAGTGCAAGTGGGAGACTGAAGGAGATATGCCCTAGAGGCAATAATAAAGTGGTTATTATTTATATCTTTATGTTTATGATAAATGTTTATATATCATGCTAGAATTGTATTAACCGAAACATTAGTACATGTGTGATATGTAGACAAACAAGAAGTCCCTAGTATGCCTCTTAAACTAGCTTGTTGATTAATAGATGATTAGTTTCATAATCATGAACATTGGATGTTATTAATAACAAGGTTATATCATTGTATGAATGATGTAATGGACACACCCAATTAAGCGTAGCATAAGATCTCGTCATTAAGTTATTTGCTATAAGCTTTCGATACATAGTTACCTAGTCCTTATGACCATGAGATCATGTAAATCACTTATACCGGAAAGGTACTTTGATTACACCAAACACCACTGCGTAAATGGGTGGCTATAAAGGTGGGATTAAGTATCCGGAAAGTATGAGTTGAGGCATATGGATCAACAGTGGGATTTGTCCATCCCGATGACGGATAGATATACTCTGGGCCCTCTCGGTGGAATGTCGTCTAATGTCTTGCAAGCATATGAATGAGTTCATAAGAGACCACATACCACGGTACGAGTAAAGAGTACTTGTCAGGAGACGAGGTTGAACAAGGTATAGAGTGATACCGAAGATCAAACCTCGGACAAGTAAAATATCGCGAGACAAAGGGAATTGGTAATATATGTGAATGGTTCATTCGATCACTAAAGTCATCGTTGATTATGTGGGAGCCATTATGGATCTCCAGATCCCGCTATTGGTTATTGGTCGGAGTGAGTACTCAACCATGTCCGCATAGTTCACGAACCGTAGGGTGACACACTTAAAGTTGGATGTTGAAATGGTAGTACTTGAATATGGAATGGAGTTCGAATATTTGTTCGGAGTCCCGGATGAGATCCCGGACATCACGAGGAGTTCCGGAATGGTCCGGAGAATAAGATTCATATATAGGATGTCATTTTATGTGAAATAAAATGTCGCGGAAGGTTCTATGGAAGGTTCTAGAAGGTTCTAGAAAAGTCCGGAAGAAACCACCAAGGAAGGTGGAGTCCACATGGGACTCCACCTCCATGGCCGGCCAGCCCTAGATGGGGTGGAGTCCCAAGTGGACTCCACCATAGGGGCCGGCCACCCCCACATGGGAGGTGGAAATCCCACCTTTGGGTGGGAGTCCTAGTTGGGCTAGGTTTCCCCCTCTTATGGAAGGTTTTGGTTTCGGGTCTTATTCGAAGACTTGGACACCAACACTTGGGATCCACCTATATAATGAGGGGCCAAGGGAGGGGGCCGGCCACCCCAAGACCACAAGCTGGCCGCCCCCCATAGAGTGGCCGGCCACCCCTCCCAAACCCTAGCCGCCCCCCTCTCCTCCATATTGCCCGCGTAGCTTAGCGAAGCTCCGCCGGACTTCTTCATCGCCACCGACACCACGCCGTCGTGCTGTCGGATTCAAGAGGAGCTACTACTTCCGCTGCCCGCTGGAACGGGGAGGTGGACGTCGTCTTCATCAACAACCGAACGTGTGACCGAGTACGGAGGTGCTGCCCGTTCGTGGCGCCGGAACCGATCGTGATCAAGATCTTCTACGCGCTTTTGCAAGCGGCAAGTGATCGTCTACCGCAGCAACAAGAGCCTCATCTTGTAGGCTTTGGAATCTCTTCAAGGGTGAGACTCGATACTCCCTCGTTGCTACCGTCTTCTAGATTGCATCTTGGCTTGGATTGCGTGTTCGCCGTAGGAAAATTTTTGTTTTCTATGCAACGTTATCCTACAGGTATATATCCGGATTGGGCCACATTTGTGAAAACCATCTGAGAGCCAGGGAACAGAGCTGAAGCTGAGTTTGCAAATGCACACGAGGCAGCTCGAAAAGATATAGAACGAGCTTTCAGTGTTTTGCAAGCTAGACTTGTAATAGTCTGAGGACCTGCCCGATTTTGGGATATGGACACATTGAATTACATCATGACCATCTATGTCATTCTACATAATATGATCATTGAGGATGAAATGATTTTGAACTTGTCCTTTTTTTCTTTGATAATGTTGATACCCGGGTCAAACATGCAAGAAATTCAGATACCGTTCAAGCATTCCTTGAAACATATCGTCAGATTGAGAATGACAAGGATGCAGCACAGCTCCAGGAAGATCTTGTTCGTCACCATTGGCAAAGGCACGGCAACTAGGATTTATTTGCGTTCCAATTTATTATTTGCTTTATTTGTTGTTTTACCATTTGATTCATATTGTTCGAAAACATTTGTTTCAATTTGTATTGTTTGTAATGTATGACAATAAATATTGGTGTAATAAGACGGATTATTGTTGTATTTATCATATCAATTTTTGTCATAATTTAGATTGTGTTATTTTGTAAAACCCTTTGTATCCGGTTTAGTTTGTGAGGAATATGCTGTTATACGAGTCGCGTTTAACGCGTCTAGTACACTTAGCTATTTTTCAACCCCAAAATGCGTTTAGGCTAGATAGAAAATATGGGGTTTGCGACTTGAGAGATCTGCTTGGCTTGCCCAATTCAGGATTCCCAGTCCCCCGCCATAGTATAACGGTCACCCCAGGGAGACCCCAACCTCGCCACCAGCCTCGTCGATCTCCTCCGCCTCCCGCAGTCCCGGTGCTCCCTCACCAAACCCTACACCGTCGTCTCCGCTCCTGCAGCGCCGCAGCGGCGGAAGGCCCGCCTCTGATCCGCCGCAGCCATCGCACCGCCGCTTCCGTTTTCCGCCGCGAAGCACGCCCGAGACGCCACCTCCGCGGCCCCCGTACTCCGCCACCAAGCACGCCCCCGACGCTACCTCCGCCGCGGCCGCGACTCGCCGACGCTACCTCCGCCGCGGCCGCGCTTCTCCGGCGGCACCTTCGCCGCGGCCGTGCCTCTCCGACGGCACCTCCGCCGCGGCCGCGCCTCTCCGACGGCACCTCCGCCGCGGCCGCGCCTCTCCGACGGTACCTCCGCCGCGGCCGCGCCTCTCCGAAGGCACCTCCGCCGCGGCTGCGCTTCTCCGACCGCACTTCTGCCGCGGCTGTGCCTCTCCTACAGCACCTCCGCTCCAGATAAGGACTCGGACTTCGTCGCTTCGTCCTCAGGCTCAGCAACCCTCCCGTCTTCAACCTCATCGAACCTGGTATGGCTCGTCGGTTCTCGATCCCCGTAAACCCTAATCGACCTAATCTGGTCGGATTTGTGTGATTTGAAGTTTGGATGTGCCATTCCTAGATTGTGCTGGCAATATGTGCATGTGGATGTGCTTGCTCTTTTATTCCAGATCGCGACTGAAATCTTGTTTGGTTCGTGTACGGTGTACCCTGTTTAGGCCACTGAGACCTCGTTTTATTCCAGATCACGGTAGAGTTAACTGGATTAGTATGTGTCCTTCTGATTATGGGAATCTTTTGGTCGTGAATAGTTTAGGAATTGTATGATGAAGCTCTGATGGTAATCTGCTGTTCCTTTTGTTCTAATTAAGCAAGAGCAGTGTTGACCATGAAGTGTTAACCTATTGAGCAGCATTGCCTATATTCATATATGAAATAAATTGAGAAGAAAGACTGTGCGGAATTTGATATGGGTGTATTTCCAGGAATTTGGTAATCAACCATTATCCATTGAGAACAATTAATGCACTTGAAGCTAATATGAATTTCTGCATCCCCTCCCCCCTCCCCGTTTCTTCGACGCTTTGCTCTTTTCACGTGTCACATAGTTTTTATGTTCTTGAAGGTATACAAATTGTTGCAGGGGTTATATTATTTATATATATATGTCATCACAGATCGTGTTTCCTTTGACGTGTGGTGTGCATAGGGCTGCTGCCTGAAGACTAGTGTTACCCCTATATATTGTAAACTTAGTTCATCTTTTGTTGTTGTTGTTGTTGTTTGTTAGACAAGTGAAATCCACAAGGTGTTGTTTCCCCTATGTAATTTGGATGCAGATGTTTAATATGATGAAAAGTTTGGTTGTCTGATCGATTATGTTTGTCAGTACATATGGACGGCCCTTTATCTTGATGCATCAATGAAATTCCATTATCTAAAAAAAGGATGGTCTGTCAGATGTTTTTTTTTTTTTGGAATGTCATGGTATGAAGCACTTAGAAGATCTGTTCAGGAGTTTAATGCCCAAAGGGTCTCAAGTTCAAATTGTTGAATTAAGAGCTCTTGTCCTACCCGAGGGATCTTTTTAGTACTATTTTAGCTTCTGCATGCAAAGACACGCATTACTTTGCTACCATGTGTGTACTGCAGTGCATCACAACTTAAATTCTTCAGTCTTATGAATGAGAGCAAAGCCAACTACCCATGTTTGAATTGTGGCATCAATTTGAACAGGTAAATGAAACGTTAATGGAGTATACAACATCACATATTGGAGATTCTTTAACTTACACCTGCATTATGTATTTATTTTATTGTGTGTCATTGAGAATGTCTTTGCTCTGATTATTTTCTTGAAGTCGTGATCATCTAAACTAGCTATATCTCAATTTTATTACTTAAAAATGTATCCGCATTTTATTGGCTGGCATGGAATTTGTGTAATATCATGACGGACTGAGATGTGCTCAGGCTTCCAAGCTGCCTGGTGCTTGCGTGTTCATTCTTTTGTGGACTTGCATGTGCAAGCACACATGTGTGTTGTTACCATCATTCAAAATTTATAGCATCTGACTTGTTTTTTTTAATTACTATGCATCCTTAGGCTAGATAGATACCTTCAAATGGAGCAAATCGAGGATAGCCTTGGCAATTTCTCAGGAAGTGATCTATTCCCTGAGAATTCGTTTCCTTCAGGTTAGCAAACTATGGCTATATCCATTTTTTGGGTCACCTTTTTTTCCTTCAATTTGGATTTAATACTCATTTATTATCTCTGTGTGTAAATGCCCAGTTACCAAAACCAGGATGGTTAAAATTCACCCCGAGTCTTTGCAAGTACGTATTTCCTGTTTACGGTGTGTACCATATGTTAATACATGTAAACTATACTGTAATTGGTTGGTTTTGTCTGTAGAACATAATGCATGTCCTTGAGGTTGAGTACCACAGAATCTGTGACGAGCTTGGTGAAAATGAAAGGAAAAACAAGATTGAGGTTAGATAAAATTATTTCTTAAATTATTTATGGTATAGTAAAATGCGCACATCTAATCTATTGTTTCATCAGATTTCTGGTTCACTAGAAGTTAAACTGGATTATATGTTGAACAATCTGCAAGAGGCTAGAAAGAAAAGGAGGGGGAGGTGGGATGAATTTGTGGATGTTATACACCAGTTAGAGGGTTATTCGAGCTCCATGCGCCCTGTTCAGTTCAGACCGTCAGCTGTTCTGCTGTCTCATAGACCCAATTTGTCCTTGAAACGACTGAGAGAGCTGAAGTATTTGCTGAAGTTGTTTCAAAAGGATAAGGTATGATCTATCTGATTTTTTCACTAGTGTATTAATCCCTTTGACATGTGCATTTCTCACTAAACAATGCATACTTTCTTATTTATGCCAGAATACTCCCAGACACTTCAAAGCTATATACTTGTTATGTGATGATCTGAATCTTGACTTTGCTGAAGAGATATTCAAAAGTGACAAGGAAGATGATGGCTCGACAGTTTTTATGTTAGAGGACGTGGTGAAAAGGTTGGAGGTGCTAAAGAAAGAGAGATTAACAAATGTAAGCTTAATGTCATTCCCCAGATCACAATGTTTTATTTCTCCCCTGTTACTTCTCGTACTATATTTTGTCATGTACTACTATCTTTTGTTGTAATTAGTATAACCTTGTTAGGATGAAAAGTGCAAGGAAATAATTTTATTTTGTTAAATTTGAACCAGACTGCTAATGATAGTAACGTGGAAAGAAAGTTGATGGAGGAAATTTCGAAGAAGAAGAAAGTGCTCTCAGAACTTGTGAGCCAAAGCCATTTGAATGCACAAGATTATGAACTCGACTTCAGCATGCATGATGTGAAAGCAGGAAAAGAGGACGCAACGTTGATCATCAAGAAGCTGCACGGTTTAATAATGAAGCTGAAAAAAGAACTTAAACTGAGAAAAGACATTATTGATGGGGCTGAGAAGATTCTTAACACACGTAGTGAGGAGATTCAGCTTCTAAGTTTCAGAAGTGAAATAGGAGGTAAGATTCAGATACTATTTGTCCATTTGCTTGCACTTCTTGTTCAGAGTCATGCTCTCCTCATCTTTCCTGAAATATTCGGAGGACCGTATTTTTATATTTACCTTTTTGAGCACTATCTGGGTGCTGTTGAGTTGAGTCTCATCATGGGATCACACTTTCGTTATTCTTCTTCTCAGTTTCTTTCATATTTAAATTGCCTCACAAATATGAATGTTTTACTCTTGAGTAATTGTGATAAAAATAAAGTTTCAGAATAGATGAAGTATAGATTTTTGATAATTTGCTGACCACTTTTTATATTAATCAGCGCTGCTGGAGAAGCTAGATACCTGGGAGAGCTATCATAAGAAGGAGTTTATGTACAATAAGGTGTGTTTAGACTAAAGTCCCCTCTTCTCTACATTTATATACATTATTTGTAATTTCAGAAAACATTTGCAGATGCATCTGAAGACAGAATTACTGATGAGAATGCAGGAGGTGGTACCTAGCAGTCCAAGACTAAGTAAGTCCATAAAAAATAATGACATATAAGATAGTTATGTTTCATAAGCCTGTCTTTTGTTAGTATACACAATGAACAAGAAGTGCCCCATTTTGTCAGGCCAAACATGTGAGGACCACGAGGATATTTCCATGTCTCCATCGATAAGTCCACCTTCATCAGCATCTGTGTCTAGCTCAGACTGCAAGAGCAATGATTCAGATTACAGTCCATCTTTATCAGCATCTGAGTCTAGCGAAGACCGCAAAGATTCGGATTACAGTCCGGATTCATCCCAGTCTGATGATAACATGCAGGACTTTGTAGTTCCAGAAACCGATTCTGATTCTGAAGATGCTTAGTTTGTTAGAAGCAAAAGTTAGGAGATTCACTATCTAGGATGTTCAGTTGTTCACCTCTGGTGACCTCCAGTCTAGGAATAAGAACTGTTTTGCAGTGTCACATGTTTACCGTTTTGAGGTTGCCCAGCATTATGATGCCCCCTGAACCTGCAAAACACTCATAATATGTGCTCCAAGCATACTGTAGCTTCATCCCGTGTAAAGGAGGCTTTTTTTTTTGTACTGATAGCTTGTATAGTTAAATTTGTAGTGCCGTTTGGTTGGCTGAGAGATGAATCTCCATACCTGTGGTTGCATTGTGAGAAAAGGAGGCATCACAGTAGCAATGATTTGGGTTATGAGGGATTGGAGAAGCTGTTACACTTGTTCTTGACTTTGGATATATGGATAACTGGTCTTGTATTAGATTTGTCTTCTTTAGAAGTAAACTGCAGCTCATACATGTGGTTGCTGTGCAAATCTCTTCTATATATGATTTGCAAACGGTATTCCGTATTACTTTGCTCGGCTGGTAGGTTCGGGCTCAGTTTCGATCCTCAGTCGACCTCTCGGGGCAGCATGCTTCTTCTATCAGTATTAATCAAAAGATCCACTCAGCAAGTTCCTTTTGGATCGTTTACTCAGCAAGTGGGCATGGTCCTATTTCCCTGTACGGTCATTGCAAAGAAAAAGTAACGCATGTCTGGCCTTAGCTCTGCCTTTGTTCTGGCCATGGCAATCCACACTGTACGGGGGTGTGTGTCTATGTCTTGTTTCTGAAAATGTTCGTTTCAGCTTAGCCAGTGGGATTTGTGTATTCCATTCGTTTAACCAGGGAGCGTCTTATAACTGATTATTTGAATATGAATTTCTATAAGAGATTCTTTTTTATATAATTCATGAATCTCCTGTACACTTTATGATTCATGTGAATTGCTCACGTACAAAATCCCTACTTGTTCCCGACCACTTGTTGTGGGGTCTGTATAGGTTGTTGTAACGAGTCGGGATGTTGCTGCTTTCTTGTACTACCTGAATCAGCAGTGTTCGAGAAAATACATGTTACTTATAAGACATCATCGCTGCTTAAAATTCCAACTGCCTTTCATGTTTGCCCGCCACATCAAATAAGTATTAGTTTATGCACAGAGCTTATTTCTATGATACATACTGGAACCTCTAGTTAACAATAAGGTGAGCTTGATATGCCAGACCTTCACTGATTGTATGTTCACTAACAGAATGACTTCCCATCTCAGTTTACAAAAAAACATTCACTGACTGAACTCTGACAGTCCAATTCACGAATGGAGATCTTTAATCAGCGCACGGTGCCATCTCATTTCAGGGCCTAATAATTTTGAATTCCAAGGGAACTAATTGGATAAACAAGAGCATCAATACTCCAGCAAGCACATTTACATCTTTACCGAGCAAGTTCAGATACAGAGGAGTAGAAATAACTGAAGGAAGCAATTCAGTTAAATAGCACATAAATTATTACATCAAACAGACTCAAAGAGTATGATTCACGCCCAGAGGCATCATAACTGAAGACACATGCATACAATATACAAACTGAATTCAATCAAACTCCACTTCAAGTGAGGCTGTTGAAGAGCAAATCCCGTCCAGAACAGTAAGTTTCTCTTGGTTGCTCCAGGTGCTATGATGGCTCACCACCTCCCAGTTACAGTTACAGGCCCCCTTCTCCTCCACATGTCCATGCTTGTACAGAGCGACACGGCGCAGCACCATGGATACTTGCACGGTGAATCTGACAAGGCGAAGAAGCTGTGTCTGTGTGTCTGTTCTCTGAAAGCCAATGACCACCAGCTCCTTCAAATGGCGGTGGCGCCACCGAGTAGAGGAAGCAGAGGGTTCTATTATCTCCTGACATGTGTGCTCGTCGTCCTCCCCGCATCGGGGGACATGTACATACAGGCTCTCAAGCAATGGCGCTGCCTCGATGAGGAGATGGGGCCACGAGACATCCCAGGAGGAAGGCACATCTGCAACCAGTAGCCTCCTCAAATTGGACATGAGGGAAAAAGGATTCTTGGAAGGCGCAATCCACATGTCTGGCCCTGTGAACCGCAGGACAAGATCCGTCATGCTGACGGCATGTTTGAAGAATCCGGTGAGCATGTTGACAATGTGGTTCCGCTTCATGCAACATAGACCAGCTAATTGGTGCCCTTCCAGTTGGCCAACAGAGAAGGCGAAGCTCACATTGGCAAGGCGCGGGGCGGCGGTGGCGGAGCGCAAGAACACAGACGCGCGCAAGGTGGCCAGGCTCTCAAGCTTGGGGAGAGAGCGGAGCTCGACGGCCATGATGTGGCCGTCGATGACGAGCTCCCTAATTTCTGACATGGGGGCGTCGAATACCGCCCTACTGGTTCCTCTTTCCAAAGAGCAGGACAAGAGGTGCAGAACTTGCAGCTGCGGGCAGGCGGTGACCACGCCCTCGTAGACGGCCGCGGGCGTGGTCTCCGGCAGGTCCTGCAGGACGAGCTTGGCGAGCGCGGTGAACCCCTGAAGCGGCGGGGGCAAGCAGTTGGCAAGCTTGAGGCTTTGCAGCCGAGATGCGCCCGGCTTTCTGCTGATGCGTCCACGGGGGAGTCTGTACACCGGCGGGGAGCGGCCGAACGGACCCGTAGGCGGCGTGGCGACAAGCTCGAGGTCCCGGACGCCCCAGGAATCGACCGCGTACAGGATCAAGCGGTTGATGCAGGCCGCGCTGCTGCTGTGGGCGAAAACCTCCAGCGACAGCCTCTGCATGCGCCGCCGCCGGTGAGTGTGAGTCAGGAGGAGGCCCTTGACCGAGGCGGCCATGGCGCGCATGGCGCGGCGCTCGTACCGTGCCGCGATGTCGATTAGCCTCTGGCGAGACTCGGGCAGGAAGAACGGTCCAGTTGCTTCTCGGCGAAGGGCGAGGATCCCACGGTAGCGCGGTGGCAGCGCATCGGTGACCTTGAGATCCAGGACGGGGAGCTCCCGGAGGACGTGGGCGCAGCGCCTGGAGAGCGTCCCCGCCCCAAGCGCGCAGCGGGTGTCGAGACGGCCCAGGATGTGGAGGAGCATATCGTCGGGGAGGGCAGTAAGGCGGTCCTCCTCATCGCGCTGCCGCCGGCGAGGGAGCAGACGCAGATCCTTCCGAGCCATTGCTGCGAGAAAGTTTAGATTGCTGTTTCAGTGTGGGGCTACCATGTGACTAAATAGGCCGTTCCATTGGAAATTTAGCGGCGTTTGTTTGATGTTGGTCAAATGGAATTCGATCCGGACGCGGGAACAGAGCTGTTGATCGACGAATCAGATTTGGAATCATAATAGGAGATGTACAACAAGTACGCGGTTGGGGAACGCTCTCTCCGAGTCCGAGTCCGAGTCCGAGTCCGAGTCCGAGAGGCAGCATCGCTTTTTTCTTTTTCTTAGGTCACTGCAAAAATCTCGAAAAAAATGTTCTGAAACATACAAACAATTTCTGGTGGAGCTTGGAACCAACCATGCCGCACTGATGGGAGATAAACAGAGCTCCTTGCTAGGCACTCCGCATCTACATCACTCTCTTTTACTACATCCGTTGTAGTACTCGAAAACTCATTTTTAAAGGCAACTGTATGTGTAGGAGTGTCATCTACCACAGATTAGTTTTGAGATTGGTGAGACTACTTATGTCTTTTTTGAAAACTGAAATATAATTGAAACAGATTTGAATAGTAGAAAACGTTTTACAAGTTTCATAAACACATGAGCAACATTTTTGAAACTTTGTGAAACATACTTTGAATAGTAAATATTTTTCACACGTTTCAAACATGTTTCACAAATTTTAGATATATTTCATAAATTTTTAGAAACTAGGGCAACACATGGGTGATGTCAGCATGACGTCATCACTGCTGTACATACCGGCGCTGGTAAATTCGTTGCGTTCTTGTAGTACTCTCATGAACGAACTCAACTCTTTGGAAGCTTCGAATACCTGTTTTGATCTCTTGAACGATATGGTCATAATGCCCCACACCTCCTCTTAGGCTATCTCCAACGGTACTCGCAAAACGGACAACATTCAAGTCTGTTTCGGTCCAAATGCGGCTGGATGATCTCCCGGCCACTGTATGTTTGCGGGTGGCAGTGGCTCCAGCGGTGACTACCAAATCCTTTTGGAGTCGGAGGTGAGTTGCTTTGTCACGTATTTCATGTTGCACAGCCAAAATCTACCAAGTATGTCGGTGGTCTAGGCTCGTTCGCAACATTCTCACCCTGATATTCCCAGCCTTGGTCAAACATGGTATCATCGTGCTACCCCTCAATGATCATGTTATGCATGATCACAGAAGCATTTATGACCTCTCACGTTGTCTGATGGCTCCATGCCCTAGCAAGGTGCTGAACTATAGTCCAACGAGACTGCAACACACCAAATGCCAGCTCTACATCCTTTATATTTAATTTGGTAAATAAAAACGCGGCTGGGGACATCTCCTTCTGATCCTCACACCGTTTCGTCATGTGCTCCCGGGAGCGCCGCCAATATCACCTCCCCGTGCTTCCCCACCCGCCTCATCGCCGTCGGGGGTGTAACCTGGGCGAAGCTCGGGCAGCGACAAAGGGGTGCCTTGATGTCTGGGTTCCTGCGATCAATAACAGATTTATTGTAGTACTTGTAGCAGCAAATATTATTTATATAAGTTCGTCCATTGGAAGCTTTGCAAATGACAATCTGTGGTGACTCGGCATACCACTGCATGGTGTAGTATGCAAGTCTGATATAACACCAATGAAACACCATTCCACTAGTATTATATCGCTCAGAGTGGTACAACAGAAACATATGCGGGTCCAAGGCATGTCTATAGAATTACAACATTGACTCTGTTACATAAGATCATCACAGCCTCCTGATAACCCACAAGTATAGGGGATCGCAGCAGTCTTCGCGGGTAGTAAAACCCAAATTTATTGATTCGACACAAGGGGAGGTAAAGAATACTTATAAACCTTAACAACTGAGTTGTCAATTCAGCTGCACCTGGAAAAGCACTAGTAACAGGGGTGATGTGAAAGCAGCAGTGATATGAGAGCAATAGTAACAGTAACTCAGCAGCAGTAATAGTAACACAGGAGCAATGGCACCAAAAAATAGTTGATACTACTTCCAATGACATATAGAACGAGTATATAATGATGAGAGATGGACCGGGGTTCCCAGCGATCTACACTAGTGGTAACTCTCCAATAACAAGTGACAAGTGTTGGGTGAACAAATTACAGTTGGGCAATTGATAGGATTGATAAAGCATTAAGAAAGAACATCAAGATCATTAATTATGTAGGCATGTTTTCCATATATAGTCATACGTGCTCGCAATGAGAAACTTGTACAACATCTTTTGTCCTACCAGCCGGTGGCAGCCGGGCCTCAAGGGAATCTACTGGATATTAAGGTACTCCTTTTAATAGAGTACCGGAGCAAAACATTAACACTCCGTGAAAACATGTGATCCTCACATCACCGCCATCCCCTCCGGTTGTCCCGATTTCTGTCACTTCGGGGCCTTTGGTTCCGGACAGTGACATGTGCATACAACTTGTAGATACAATCTAAGCAATAATTATAGAGCTTAAACCTAAGATCATGCCACTCGGGCCCTAGTGACAAGCATTAAGCATAACAAGATTGCAGCAACAATAACTTCACAAACTTTATAGATAGACTAATCATAATGTATCATCCATCGGATCCCAACAAACACAACACCGATTACATCATATGGATCTCAATCATGTAAGGCAGCTCATGAGATCATTGTATTGAAGTACATGGGATAGAGAGTACCAACTAGCTACTGCTAGAACCCGTAGTCCATGGGGGAACTACTCACGGAGCATGATGGAGGCGGTGGCGTCGATGGAGATGGCTTCCGGGGGCACTTCCCCGTCCCGGAAGGGTGCCGGAACAGAGACTTCTGTCCCCCGAATTGGAGTTTCGCGATGGCGGCGGCGCCCCTGGAGTCTTTCTGGAGTTTCGTCAAAAGGTATCGATGTTTTAGGTCGAAAGGGCTTATATAGGCGAAGAGGCGGCGCAGGAAGGCGCCTGGGGAAAATAAGATGTTGGGTCTTCGTTTCGTCGAATTCCGAGAATATTGCCCGAACAGCCTTTCTGGAACCAAAAACAGCAGAAAACAGGAACTGGCACTGTGGCATCTTGTTAATAGGTTAGTTTCGGAAAACGCATAAAAACATTATAAAGTGTAAGCAAAACATGTAAGTATTGTCATAAAACAAGCATGAAACATCAGAAATTATGGATACTTTGGAGACGTATCAGCATCCCCAAGCTTAGTTCCTACTCGTCCTCGAGTAGGTAAACGATAAAAAGAATAATTTCTGTAGTGACATGCTACTTACATAACCTTGATCATACTATTACAAAGCATATGAAATGAATGAAGTGACTCAAGGCAATGATTTATAGTTGCTAACAAATAGATAACATATAGCAAAACTTTTCATGAAGAGTACTTTCAAGACAAGCATCAAAAATCTTGCATAAGAGTTAACTCATAAAGCAATAGATTCAAAGTAAAGACATCGAAACAACACAAAGGAAGATATAAGTTTCAGCGGTTGCTTTCAACTTTCAACATGCATATCGCATGGATAATTGTCAACATAAAGTAATATGATGAATGCAAATAAGCAAGTATGTAAGAATCAATGCACAGTTGACACAAGTGTTTGCTTCTAAGATGGAAGGAAGTAGGTAAACTGACTCAACATAAACTAAAAGAAAGGCCCTTCGCAGAGGGAAGCATTGATTGCTATATTTGTGCTATAGCTTTGGTTTTGAAAACATAAAGAGAGCATAAAAGTAAAGTTTTGAGAGGTGTTTGTTGTTGTCAACGAATGGTAGTGGGCACTCTAACCCCCTTGCCAGACAAACCTTCAAAGAGCGGCTCCCATTTTATTTTATTTTTGGGTGGCACTCCTTCCAACCTTTCTTTCACAAACCATGGCTAACCGAATCCTTGGGTGCCTGCCAACAATCTCATACCATGAAGGAGTGCCTTTTTATTTTAGTTTTATTATGATGACACTCCTCCCTACCTTTGCTTTCTCAAGCCATGGCTAACCGAATCCTCGGGTGCCGTCCAACAATCACATACCATGGAGGAGTGTCTATTTTTGGTTAATTAATTTGGGACTGGGAATCCCATTGCCAGCTCTTTTTGCAAAATTATTGGATAAGCGGATGAAGCCACTAGTCCATTGGTGAAAGTTGCCCAACAAGATTGAAAGATAAACACCACATACTTCCTCATGAGCTATAAAACATTGACACAAATTGAGAAGCATTTTGAAGGTTTAAAGGTAGCACTCAAGCAATTTACTTTGGAATGGCAGGAAATACCACATAGTAGGTAGGTATGGTGGACACAAATGGCATAGGTTTTGGCTCAAGGTTTTGGATGCATGAGAAGTATTCCCTCTCGATACAAGGCTTAGGCTAGCAAGGCTATTTGAAGCAAACACAAGTATGAACCGGTACAGCAAAACTTACATAAGAACATATTGCAAGCATTATAATACTCTACACTGTCTTCCTTGTTGCTCAAACACTTTTACCAGAAAATATCTAGACCTTAAGAGAGACCAATCATGCAAACCAATTTTAACAAGCTCTACAGTAGTTCTCCACTAATAGGTTTAAACTACATGATGCAAGAACTTAATCATGATCTACTTGAGAGCTCAAAACAATTGCCAAGTATCAAATTATTCAAGACAATATGAGGCATTTTCTGTTTCCAACCAAATAATAACAAGTGCAATAGCTTCCAACTTTTATTATTGAACATTAAAAGTAAAACGAAGAACAAGTGTTCATATGAAAAAGCGGAGCGTGTCTCTCTCCCAAACAAGGATTGCTAGGATCCGGTCTTATTCAAACAAAAACAAAAATAAAAGCACACAGACGCTCCAAGTAAAGCACATATGATGTGACCGAATAAAAATATAGTTTCAATAGAAGAAACCTGATAAGTTGTTGATGAAGAAGGGGATGCCTTGGGCATCCCCAAGCTTAGACGCTTGAGTCTTCTTGAAATATGCAGGGATGAACCACAGGGGCATCCCCAAGCTTAGACTTTTCACTCTTCTTGATCATATATCATCCTCCTCTCTTGACCCTTGAAAACTTCCTTCACACCAAACTTCTCATAAACTTCATTAGAGGGGTTAGTACTCAAAAACTTTGAATCCACCTTGGTCCTGTAGTGACACATTGCAAGAACTCAGTAAAACATTAGCTGCAGCTCTCCACGTCTAGAAATCCTTGCTTAAAGTCCACAAGAGACAATGCAAAAAACAGAGACAGAATCTGCCAAAATAGAACAGCCAGTAAATACGAATTTTAAAGAGGTACTTCCGTTGCTCAAATCAGAAAACTCAAAACTAATGAAAGTTGCGTACATATCTGAGGAACACGCACGTAAATTGGCAGATTTTTCTGAGTTACCTACAGAGAAAACAGCCCAGATTCGTGACAGGTAGAAATCTGTTTCTGCGCAGAAATCCAAATCTAGTATCAACCTTCGATTAGAGGCTTCACTTGGCACAACATTGCAATAAAATAAAGATAAGGAGAGGTTGCTACAGTAGTAACAACTTCCAAAACACAACAAAACATTAGCAAAATAAACACATGGGTTATCTCCCAAGAAGTTCTTTCTTTATAGCCATTAAGATGGGCTCAACAATTTTGATGATGCACTCGCAAGAAATAGTATTTGAAGCAAAAGAGAGCATCAAGAGGCAAATTCAAAACACATTTAGGCCTAACATGCTTCCTATGCATAGAAATCTTGTAAATAAATAAATTCAAGAAGAGCAAAGTGGCAAGCATATGAAGATAAAACAAGAGTAGCTTCAAAATTTTAAGCATATAGAGAGGTGTTTTAGTACTATGCAAATTTCTACAACCATATTTTCCTCTCTCATAATAATTTTCAGTAGCTTCATGAACAAACTCAACAATATAACCATCACATAAAGCATGTTTTTCATGATCCATAGACAAATAATTTTTATCAAGCTCAAAAATAGTGGGATTAAAACTTTCGAACACACTTTTATCAATAATATAACAAGATGATTGATCAATCTCAAGAGATATGGGACTCCTACATATAGTCAAGAACTTTCCAATCCCATTTTCATTAGTAGTACAATTAATATTATCAAGTAACATAGGACCATCATCTAAAGCTTTATCATAAACATTTGCTACGCAAAACTCTTTAGTACCATGCATTTCGACATCAGGCACAAACAAAGCATTATCATAAGATTTATCAAAGTAGCATGGATTATCATAAATAACAGTAGCATAATTATTCTCACAAGTTTTACTCATAGGGAATATTTCAAGAGGATCCACAGGAACATAACATTCATCCTTCTTCGGTAAGCATGGAGGACAATCAAATAATGTAAGAGATAAAGAGTTACTCTCATTAGAAGGTTGGCATGGGTAGCTAATCCATTCTTCCTCCTTTTGTTCATCACTCTCCTCTTCTTTTTCATCCATTGAGCTTTCAGGTTCATCAATTTCCTCCTCTTTTTCATCCAATGAGCTTTCAGGTTCATCAATTTCTTCTTCCACAGGTTCCTGCAAATTGTGAGTGCATTCTTGTGCATTAATGAGTCTCTCTTTATAATCAATGATATAAGGATTATCAGTGTAACTTTCATTGCAAAAATTAAGGATAGAAGAGACATATTCTTTAAGGTCCTTACAAACAACACAAGTTTCATAATTTTTAACCATGAAGGATTCTATCTCAGAGGCTCCCATAAATATGACAAATTGTTCTACTTCTTCGAACCCAAGATGAATATAGTTATTCCAATTATAGTTCTTAATTAAAACTTCTTCACTAAAGCCACATTGAAATTTAAGATGTTTAGTATCCTCTTTAGAGCAAAAATTTATATCATGGCGTTTAAGCAAGATTTTAGCAATTGTATTCAATTTTTCTATCACATCACTCATCACTTCACCCGCTCTTGATTTTCTATAATTATTATATAATTCTATAAGCTCCAACATGGTTATGCGTTCTTCCATAACAGCAGTTTTTAATTTTTAGGTTTTTCAAATTTTTATGGATTTTTGGGTATATGAGAAAAATAAAACAAGACAAAAAGAAACTAAGCAAAGTAATACTAGACAGAAATAAACTAAGCACAAATAAACTAGGAAAAAGTAAACTAAGCAAAACAAAATAAAATAAAATAAAAACAGAGAGAGAGGTAGAGTGTACTCCCTATGTGAACTTATGAGTAGAGCTATGCCTCCCCGGCAACGGCGCCAGAAAACAGTCTTGATAACCCACAAGTATAGGGGATCGCAGCAGTCTTCGCGGGTAGTAAAACCCAAATTTATTGATTCGACACAAGGGGAGGTAAAGAATACTTATAAGCCTTAACAACTGAGTTGTCAATTCAGCTGCACCTGGAAAAGCACTAGTAACAGGGGTGATGTGAAAGCAGCAGTGATATGAGAGCAATAGTAACAGTAACTCAGCAACAGTAATAGTAACACAGGAGCAATGGCACCAGAAAATAGTTGATACTACTTCCAATGACATATAGAACGAGTATATAATGATGAGAGATGGACCGGGGTTCCCAGCGATCTACACTAGTGGTAACTCTCCAATAACAAGTGACAAGTGTTGGGTGAACAAATTACAGTTGGGCAATTGATAGGATTGATAAAGCATTAAGAAAGAACATCAAGATCATTAATTATGTAGGCATGTTTTCCATATATAGTCATACGTACTCGCAATGAGAAACTTGTACAACATCTTTTGTCCTACCAGCCGGTGGCAGCCGGGCCTCAAGGGAATCTACTGGATATTAAGGTACTCTTTTTAATAGAGTACCGGAGCAAAGCATTAACACTCCGTGAAAACATGTGATCCTCACATCACCGTCATCCCCTCCGGTTGTCCCGATTTCTGTCACTTCGGGGCCTTTGGTTCCAGACAGTGACATGTGCATACAACTTGTAGATACAATCTAAGCAATAATTATAGAGCTTAAATCTAAGATCATGCCACTCGGGCCCTAGTGACAAGCATTAAGCATAACAAGATTGCAGCAACAATAACTTCACAAACTTTATAGATAGACTAATCATAATGTATCATCCATCGGATCCCAACAAACACAACACTGATTACATCAGATGGATCTCAATCATGTAAGGCAGCTCATGAGATCATTGTATTGAAGTACATGGGATAGAGAGTACCAACTAGCTACTGCTAGAACCCGTAGTCCATGGGGGAACTACTCACGGAGCATGATGGAGGCGGTGGCGTCGATGGAGATGGCTTCCGGGGGCACTTCCCGTCCGGCGAGTGCCGGAACAGAGACTTCTGTCCCCCGAATTGGAGTTTCGCGATGGCGGCGGCGCCCCTGGAGTCTTTCTGGAGTTTCGTCAAAAGGTATCGATGTTTTAGGTCGAAAGGGCTTATATAGGCGAAGAGGCGGCGCAGGAGGGCGCCTGGGGAAAATAAGATGTTGGGTCTTCGTTTCGTCGAATTCCGAGAATATTGCCCGAACAGCCTTTCTGGAACCAAAAATAGCAGAAAACAGGAACTGGCACTGTGGCATCTTGTTAATAGGTTAGTTCCGGAAAACGCATAAAAACATTATAAAGTGTAAGCAAAACATGTAAGTATTGTCATAAAACAAGCATGGAACATCAGAAATTATGGATACGTTGGAGACGTATCACTGAAAGGACACAGATATCGCCTAGAGGGGGGGTGAATAGGCGATTTAAAACTTTTACGAGATGGGCTTAACAAATGCGGAATAAAACTAGCGTTTACTTTGTCAAGCCCAAAGCCTATATACTATGGTTCACCTATGTGCACCAACAACTTATGCTAAGCAATACAAGCAAGTATGTGATAGCAAGATATATATAACTTCAAGCACGATGGCTATCACAAGGTAAAGTGCATAAGTAAAGAGCTCGGGTATAGAGATAACCGAGGCACGCGGGAGACGACGATGTAGTCCGAAGTTCACACTCTTGCGAGTGCTACTCTCCGTTGGAGCGGTGTGGAGGACAAGTCACTCCAAATGCACGAGGGCCACCGTATTCTCCTCGAGAATTCCCACCAAGAGGGATGTCCTCGATCCACTATGTAACCTTAGGGAGGTTACCGAACCCGCACAAAGCTTGGGGCTATCTCCACAACTTAATTGGAGGCTCCCAACAAATTGCCACAAAGGCCTTGCCCTTGAAGAATCTCCACAACTTAATTGGAGTCCCCAAGAACACCACTAAGATGCCACAAAGGCCTTGCCCTTGAAGATTCTCCACAACTTAATTGGAGTCCCCAAGAACACCACAAAGATGCCACAAAGGCCTAGAATCCATCTAGGGTTCCAAGAACCCAAGAGTAACAACTTTCTTGCTTTCACCTCCACGAATCACCGTGGAGAACTCAAACCGATGCACCAAATGCAATGGCAAGAACACCACAAAGATGCTCAAATCCTTCTCTCTCAAATTCCAACAAAGCTACAAAAGCTATTGGGGGAATAAGAGAGGAAGAACAAAGGAATTCACAAAGAACACCAAGATCAAGATCTAGAGAGTTCCACTCACAAAGAGATGGATTTGATTGGTAGAAATGTAGATCTAGATCTCCTCTTCCTTTTCCCTCAAATGGATTCAAGAATCATTGGAGGAGTAGAGGGATGTGGAAAGCTCTCAAGGTCAGCAATGGTGGAGAGCAAAAGGAGGAAGAAGAAGTGGGGAGAAAGAGGAGGAAGAAGGCCTTAAATATGGCTCTTAGATTTCTGCCCGTTGGGGCCAAAATCGCGACAGGCCGGCAGTGCCGGCCTTGTTCCACCGGCAGTGCCGGGGTGGCCGGCAGTGCTAGCCTTTTTCCACCGGCAGTGCCGGCCCGGCGGCAGTGCCGGGGTGTTCCCGGCGGCAGTTCCGGCTCCCCTGTTTTTTCCCAAACACCCGATACGAAAACCTCAAGAACTTTTGCATCCGGACTCCGATTTTGATGATCTTGGACTCGTTTCGAAGCTAGTAACAAGCTCTACAAGATCATGCAGGGAACCATCATAGTCCAGTAAGGTAGGATATAAATAAAAGACGAAAGGTTTGACCTATCTAAAAAGGACATACCGGTAAAACCTCCAACCTCGAAAATGCAACAAGTTGAGTTAGGAAACTCGGATTTAGGTGAAACCAATTTTGTTGAAAAGGGGATGACAAGAGCTACCCCACAAAGAGTGAAAAGCTTAAGAACAAGTGGGGTAGATTTTTCTATGTATTTTAGAGTGAAACCTCTCAATACGAGAAACCGAGAAAAACTCCAATATTGAAAACGCAACAAGTGATTCATGCGGAATCCGTTTTCGATGAACTAGAGCTTGTCATGAGAATAAGCACAAGCTCTAAAGAACCACATGGATAAGATCCAAATAACAACCAAGAAAGATGATGCAAGGATGCAAAGGTTTGAGCTCTCTCCGAACGATACGATCGAGTTACTCACTCGAGAGCCCTCTTGATAGTACGGCAACTAAACTATAAACCGGTCTCCAACTACACCATGAGACCGGTGAGAAAGAAACCCTATCAAGAACAAACCTTAACCTTGCGCATTCCACTTGAGCTCGATGATGATGATCTTGACCGCAACAAGATGGAACGACTTTCTTGCTTGTGCTTGCTTGACGAAGTCTTGTAGATTGCTCCCCCATAAACCACCATGGGAGAGCTTCTTCTTCGGCGCATCTTCACATAACCATGACCACCATGTGGATTGATTCCCCATACTCCACCATGAGAGAGCTTCTTCTTTGGCGCATCTTCACATATCCATAATCACCATATGGATGGCAAGACTCAAGCAAAGGATCTCTTCGAGATGGCTCATCTTGAACTTGCACTTCATTCTTCATCATGTTGATGTCTTGAAGTATCTTGAGGGCTCACTTCATCTTCATCTTCAAGACATACTTGACACTTGATATCCTTCATCAATTTCTTCTTATTGCAACCTTGAAGCCAACATATGGTTCAAGAATTTCCTATGGACAACTCCTACAAATATAACTTAATGCAAACATTAGTCCATAGGGATTGTCATTAATTACCAAAACCACACATGGGGGCTCCTTGCACTTTCAATCTCCCCCATTTTGGTAATTGATGACAATCTCTTTGAGAGGGTTTATATAAGGAATTGAAGTAGCAAGCAAGTTGAATATATAGAGCAAACTCCCCCATAATATATGCGTGTGTGAATGATCTTGACTTTCATTGCATATATTGGCATTCAAAGCCTAGTGGAGTTTTCTCTAACTATTCAACTATGCAAAGCAACAAGATGCAATGCAATAAAGGCACATGCTTAAGCACAAAGCAAAGACATAACCAAATTCCCTTAAACCCTCCAAACTTCTCCCCCATTGGCACCAATTGCCGAAATGGGTGAAAAATTTAGAAGGTCAATATAGTGAGAGTTCCTCCATAGCGTGTGCATTTCTCATAATTTGAGTGGAATCAAATGCACGTATCCAATGACGAATATTCGGAAGGAATCACACTATAGATAGGATCAAAGATTGCAAAAAAGATAACGAAGTCTAGAAGCTTCAACAAATGAAGCAAGCAACCAAATGAACCATAAAGAAGATACCAAAAGAAAGATATATATTATGATAAGATCAAGAAGATTGCTCTAAATAATATGAGGAAGCTCCCCAAGGTTTGTGCACAAAACTAGACAATTTGCATTGGAGTATAAAGTGCACAAACATGGAATCATCACTCCCATAATATCATTCAAAACAAAAGATAACAAGTGAATCAAACTATAATGATCACCACAAAATAGTGCTCTAAATCAAATGAGGAAGCTCCCCAAGGTACATGCATAAATTAAAATGTTGTATTTGAATACAATATGCATAACATGGAATCCTCACTCCCTCATTACCATTTAAAACACAAACATTTGCAATAGATCATAGATAGAAAAATAAGCTAAACACTTGCAACAAACAAATGGTTGAGCAACAAGTAAGAGGCATCATAATAAAAGGCTCAACCAAGAGGATATGTGAAAGGCATGATAAAGCATATTATAAGACTATTACAAGGATGAGCAAAAAGCATCATCATAGTCTTCAATGAATTATATTGCTTAGCATGACCAATCAACACGTAATAAATAAATAAGATATCAAAAGGAGATGTATCATCTCTTATGTGTATAAGTTTCTCTAAGTGGGCAATATCACAAAGATATTTATCCACAAAGAAACATGCACACACAAAATAGATACGCAACAAATAGCATGATATCCAAGACGAAGTCATGCAATATACCAATAAGAATTTTTTCTTAATAGCATGGCCAAAGGCTCAATTTTATCTTATTGTACATTCATGAACTTCAACCGCAAACATCTAAAATACATCACAAATATCAACAAGGGAAAGAAGATAGTTGGGATGCATTGAGAAAGTCAACAAGTATCACAAACGAGGATACCAAAAGAAATAACTAAATTTGCACTTTCATCTATATTGCACATGTGAGAGCCTTGAGGAATTGATATGCAATAAAATTGCTAGATAGGCATAGTTGGGATGGATGAGTCATGAGCATGATTTAATGTACTTCCCAACAAATGCACTCATCTCAAATTACTCACATTCACAATAAAGAGGTTTCATTAAGACTTTTGCAAGAAGCACACTATTTGCAAATCAAGAGATTCATGCCAAGATGCAACCATAAGGTTGGATACAAGAAAAGTATGCATGAGAAGATACTTGTTACCAAGATAGCATTGGTGTGGATGTAGTAGATATGTGTTCGTTGACCATCCTAGCTTGCCCCAAGTTACCATTGAGTCACCACTTCTTTCCAAGAGTGAGACAAGCATCCAATGCATATCCAGTGTACCTAACACAAAGGTAAGTACAAAATGGTCCCCAAACTAATTGGGTCCGAAGTAGTTAGACACACTACAACATATAGGACAAACTCCACAATACTATATGCATATAGATATGAAAGTGAATTTCATGCACATCTTAATCAAATTAGGATTTGATGGAGTTTACCCTATATATTGGATCAAAGAAAGTAACACATGCCATAAGATATACATATATTAAATATGCATGCACAATACTTTCAAGAACCAAAGGAAGATACAATTTGGACAAAACACCAAATAAATCAAGAGACAATGGTTGCCCAAATTATATCAAAGAATCAAATCAACACAAGATTGACTCCAAAGACTTATCTCATTATAAGAAGCTAATTAAGCCTAAGCACAAAGGAATGAGATAATTAACCAACTCCCAAGAGAGCAAGGTTCCAACAAATAAACCAAACCCTCGACACTTTTTATGATGGCACAAAGTACCAAAAAGAAAATTTATGTCTCCCAAAACAATTTTTTTTGATAATGATCAAGAGAAGTTTAAGCATTATAACAAATATAGGAGAGCTCCCCCAAGATTAGTGCATTATCTAGGATTTATAATATGGATACAAAATGCACCAAACTAGGATCATCACGCTACCTATATCTACTAAAAATGCTAAGAAAGTTTGAATAGACAAATTAGATCCATGAGATGCAAGGAAGACACATGGGAGTCAAAGCACAACAAATTTCATGGCAAAAAAAGGCAATTTAAACACAAGAGCCAATGTAGATATGATCAATAAATATCTACCTCATAATTGATTACCAATTGTCCTAGGACAAGAGGTATTAGGAAATATTTCCCGGTGGTAGTTTGTAAGTATACATAAGATCATATTTACAACGAACAAAGCATATGGTAAAAGATAAGAGTTAACCATAATGCAAAGAAAGTTTCTTGATAGCTTCATTTAGTCATACCAACATGCAAGGCAATTAATAGTATGACTTGAAGCACATGGTTTTCCAAAAATGTATTGAGGGACACGTTGTGAAAAACCATGCCAAGAAAAACTTTCACAAATAAGATCCACAAAGATATTAGCAATGAAGCCATTTAAGCAAATTGGAACTTGTTTGAGCAAACTTGGCACATAGGAGAGAGATAATTTACGATATCAATTCTATGTGACACAACCTCAAATGTTCACATTTTCTAGGCTTGTAATATGCACAAAGCTTATTACTCCCCCATAATGTGATAAGGAATTTATTTTCACAAGAGGCAATAAGATCCAACTAGAGATATTAATGGACATTAGAATTTGAATTTCTCATGAATATGACATACCACATAGAGACTAGATAATCTTCCAATATCAATTGTAAGTGATATTCCTCATGTACACACATTGTTAGGATCATGAAATTCCCAAAGGAATATCACTCCCCCAAAATGGGATAGTCCATTAATCGCTCATAAGAGCCATATAAGATACAACAAGATGCAAAGTGGCTCCAACACAAACACAAATACATGGTGTGCAACCCAACATGCATAGACTTGATTTCTCAAGAAAAGCAAGTAGGAAGCACAACATATACAAACACATGTTAGGAACAAGAACTAACACATGCAAAGGGGCGGGTAACTTTCAATATAAATGAGTTGAGAACATGTTACCGCAAGGAGGAACATTGGATATATGATTGTAGCAAGATAATCAAAAGACTTGGCTTGATATAATATAAATAATGAAGATCCCTTAATTCTTCATGATGTAGCCAAGTCTCCAATGCCCTCCAACAAGCACCTATTGATCAAGTTTTGGATTGTTGGTCCCCAACTAAGTTGGGTCCTAAGAGGTTAGTCACAATAGGCTTGGCAACCCAAATGGTTTTTTTCTTGACACCACTTTGAGCACCAACATATTTGGCAAACACATTGCCACCCTCATAATTACGAAGAGAATAAACATCATCAATGGTGATAGAGTTGGATGAGGTACCAATAGTGCAAAAGGAGGAGATGTGGCCCTTCTCACGGCATATGTAGCAAGTTCTTTTCTTCTCCTTCTTCTCACTAGATTTCTCCACAATGGGAGCATTGGCTTGATTCTTCTTGGGAAGTGGCATTTCTTCAACTTGAGGTTGAATATGAGTTTGAGCTTGAGGCCGCTTCCCTTTTTGCTTCTTCTTCAAAGGGCAAGATCTAACATGATGCCCTTCAATTTTGCACTTGAAGCAAACAATCTTGGCCGGGTCTTTGACTTGTAATTGGCCCTTCTTAATCTTGTTGTTCTTGGACTTGATCTTGTTGTTGGAGTTGAATCCAAGTCCACTCTTGTCATTGGGGGATTGTTGCACACTTAACATCTTATCAAGTTTGCATTTCCCTTCATGACCCTTTACCAAGTCGTTCTTCAAAGAAGAGACTTGGGCCTTGAGCTCTTTGATTTCCTCTACATGGTTAGTAACAACACAAGTACTAGAGGAAGTGTAACCTTCATTGTTAGAGCAACAAGGCAAGGAAGATAATTCATCACAAGATTTAGCAATATTATGAGTGGATGAATTACTAGGACTAGCACATGGCAATATAACATTTTGAGTAGTAGTGCTAGTACCCACATGAGGCTCACAAGGTGTTGCCTTAGATATTATAGCCTCATGAGCTAACTTTAGCTTATCATGAGAGGCTAGAAGATCCTCATAGGAGCTAGAAAGCTTTCCATGATTTTCTTCCAATTTCCCATAATTGCTAGTTAGCAATTTAAGTTGAGCCCTTAGCTCAACATTCTCCTTCAACATAGATGCTTCACAAGAAGTAGAGTTAGTAGCACAAGCATCATTATTAATAGAAATGGGAGAAGGCAAGTTGTCATGCTCTTTTAGATAAGAAGCTTTAAGTTGCTCATGCGACTCGGTGAGTTTGGTGAGCGCACTCTCAATAACCCTTGAGCCCTTTTTGAGTTGCTCAAAATCCTCAAGGAGTTTAGCATTAACAAACACAAGCTTATCATTTTTTAGCTTTAGTTCATTTGCCACCTCAAGAGCTCTATCATGGTTTTCCTTTTCTCTAGACAATTCTAGAGCAAAGGTTTCCTCAAGAGCTTCCTTGGTGGTTTGTTCTTCTTCAAGTTCATCCTTTAGAGATGCCACATCATTGGCATACTCTCGTTCAAGAGCACCCATTTTATCAATGGTGTTCTCATGCATCCAAATAAGTTTTTGGCTCTCAATAGTGGTAGTCAAGATTTCAAAGAAGTGAGTGCTAGCAATTTTATCTTTGCAAATAACCTTGAATACGCTCTTACCCTTATCGCGTAGAGAGACAACCCAATCCTCTTCTTCATATTCATCCTCATCCTTATCACCACGAGACATATTAGGTTCCATGGTAGGAGGTACCGTGGAACCCTTGGCCATAAGGCATATATGAGGACCGTGAGATAAAGATGAGGAGTTACTTGAGGCTCCTTTCAAGATCTTGTCTTGACCAATAGAATGTTTGGTTTCCTCTACAATGTTAGTCACACAACTAGAGAAAATAGAAGCATTTTCATCATGGCCACAAGACAGAGCAAGCATATCATAATTAGATTTATTCAAGCAACTTACACATGATATGCAAGGACTATCAACACAAGCATGTAAATCATTTCTAGTGCTAGATGTGTTTAAGTCCAAAAATGAACCATTGCAATGAGATATAGATGAAGAATCATCAATAGAAAGCTCAATATCAACATTGCAATTTTCATCACCACTCACCATATCATTACCTTGTGTCTTGACACACTTTGGTGAAGTGGATGAAGATGAGAACTCATCACGTCCGGAAGTGGAAGCAATACAATCATCCTCAATAATATTGGACACATCATATTTATCTTGAAGCTTTGTCCATAATTCATGAGAGCTCCCAAAAGGCATGATTGACGAAGTAACTACATTGCTCACAACAATGGAAAACACATGAGAAGCAAGAGCATCGAGGCAAGAGTTTTTCTCCTCCTCAAGAGATAAATTTTGAGGATCCTTAGGAGAAGAAAAACCCATGCCAAGAAATCGCTCCATGTCCGGGGACATACCCCGTAAGATTTTAAGCATATAAATTTTCCATAGATCATAATTTGTGCCATCAAATATAAACAAGCTATTGTGCGCTAATCCCCTAACCGACATCTTTACTCTCAAGGCGGTGAAGCCTAAGAATGAGAGACCTTGCTCTGATACCAATTGAAAGGACACAGATGTCGCCTAGAGGGGGGGTGAATAGGCGATTTAAAACTTTTACGAGATGGGCTTAACAAATGCGGAATAAAACTAGCGTTTACTTTGTCAAGCCCAAAGCCTATATACTATGGTTCACCTATGTGCACCAACAACTTATGCTAAGCAATACAAGCAAGTATGTGATAGCAAGATATATATAACTTCAAGCACGATGGCTATCACAAGGTAAAGTGCATAAGTAAAGAGCTCGGGTATAGAGATAACCGAGGCACGCGGGAGACGACGATGTAGTCCGAAGTTCACACTCTTGCGAGTGCTACTCTCCGTTGGAGCGGTGTGGAGGACAAGTCACTCCAAATGCACGAGGGCCACCGTATTCTCCTCGAGAATTCCCACCAAGAGGGATGTCCTCGATCCACTATGTAACCTTAGGGAGGTTACCGAACCCGCACAAAGCTTGGGGCTATCTCCACAACTTAATTGGAGGCTCCCAACAAATTGCCACAAAGGCCTTGCCCTTGAAGAATCTCCACAACTTAATTGGAGTCCCCAAGAACACCACTAAGATGCCACAAAGGCCTTGCCCTTGAAGATTCTCCACAACTTAATTGGAGTCCCCAAGAACACCACAAAGATGCCACAAAGGCCTAGAATCCGTCTAGGGTTCCAAGAACCCAAGAGTAACAACTTTCTTGCTTTCACCTCCACGAATCACCGTGGAGAACTCAAACCGATGCACCAAATGCAATGGCAAGAACACCACAAAGATGCTCAAATCCTTCTCTCTCAAATTCCAACAAAGCTACAAAAGCTATTGGGGGAATAAGAGAGGAAGAACAAAGGAATTCACAAAGAACACCAAGATCAAGATCTAGAGAGTTCCACTCACAAAGAGATGGATTTGATTGGTAGAAATGTAGATCTAGATCTCCTCTTCCTTTTCCCTAAAATGGATTCAAGAATCATTGGAGGAGTAGAGGGATGTGGAAAGCTCTCAAGGTCAGCAATGGTGGAGAGCAAAAGGAGGAAGAAGAAGTGGGGAGAAAGAGGAGGAAGAAGGCCTTAAATATGGCTCTTAGATTTCTGCCCGTTTGGGCCAAAATCGCGACAGGCCGGCAGTGCCGGCCTTGTTCCACCGGCAGTGCCGGGGTGGCCGGCAGTGCTGGCCTTTTTCCACCGGCAGTGCCGGCCCGGCGGCAGTTCCGGCCCCCCTGTTTTTTCCCAAACACCCGATACGAAAACCTCAAGAACTTTTGCATCCGGACTCCGATTTTGATGATCTTGGGCTCGTTTCGAAGCTAGTAACAAGCTCTACAAGATCATGCAGGGAACCATCATAGTCCAGTAAGGTAGGATATAAATAAAAGACGAAAGGTTTGACCTATCTAAAAAGGACATACCGGTAAAACCTCCAACCTCGAAAATGCAACAAGTTGAGTTAGGAAACTCGGATTTAGGTGAAACCAATTTTGTTGAAAAGGGGATGACAAGAGCTACCCCACAAAGAGTGAAAAGCTTAAGAACAAGTGGGGTAGATTTTTCTATGTATTTTAGAGTGAAACCTCTCAATACGAGAAACCGAGAAAAACTCCAATATTGAAAACGCAACAAGTGATTCATGCGGAATCCGTTTTCGATGAACTAGAGCTTGTCATGAGAATAAGCACAAGCTCTAAAGAACCACATGGATAAGATCCAAATAACAACCAAGAAAGATGATGCAAGGATGCAAAGGTTTGAGCTCTCTCCGAACGATACGATCGAGTTACTCACTCGAGAGCCCTATCAACCGGTCTCCAACTACACCATGAGACCGGTGAGAAAGAAACCCTATCAAGAGCAAACCTTAACCTTGCGCATTCCACTTGAGCTCGATGATGACGATCTTGACCGCAACAAGATGGAACGACTTTCTTGCTTGTGCTTGCTTGACGAAGTCTTGTAGATTGCTCCCCCATAAACCACCATGGGAGAGATTCTTCTTCGCCGCATCTTCACATAACCATGACCACCATGTGGATTGATCCCCCATACTCCACCATGAGAGAGCTTCTTCTTCGGCGCATCTTCACATATCCATAATCACCATATGGATGGCAAGACTCAAGCAAAGGATCTCTTCGAGATGGCTCATCTTGAACTTGCACTTCATTCTTCATCATGTTGATGTCTTGAAGTATCTTGAGGGCTCACTTCATCTTCATCTTCAAGACATACTTGACACTTGATATCCTTCATCAATTTCTTCTTATTGCAACCTTGAAGCCAACATATGGTTCAAGAATTTCCTATGGACAACTCCTACAAATATAATTCAATGCAAACATTAGTCCATAGGGATTGTCATTAATTACCAAAACCACACATGGGGGCTCCTTGCACTTTCAATCACCTCCTACTTTACAATGAGGTAAAACTGCAAATAAACTCCAGGAGAACGACTCGTAGTCTAGTCTTATCACGAACTCTATTTGTAGAGTATTTAACTAGCTCTAGAGGCTATGAATAGATTCTAGCTAAATAGGAGCTAGGTTTAGGAAACTAGTTCCTTTCTATTGCTAAGCTAGGTTTTATCATTGTTGGATGTGGTGTTTGACTCTTCTGACAGGTTCCTGTTCCTTGAAGTAGTTGTTGACTCCTCGGTCTTCGAGTTGCACTGTAGATCCTCCATCGTGGCCTCCATATCTAAGCAGGGGATTTAAGAGTGGGATGAGTACGAGCGTACTCAACAAGTTCATTATAGGAAAGAGGTGTTTAATGCACTAGCTACGGCATTAGACCAGAAAGTGTAATACCAATGCAGGTTTTCACAACCATTTCTTCAAAAGGTTGCTTTTATTCACAAGAACTATGTCCGTCAGCCTTCACCGGTTTACTAGAACTTCATGGAGCTCCTTTCCGGCAGCGTTCGCAGTTCCAAATCCCGGAACAGGGAGTGACAAGTCACGATTCATTACACTCTGCAGAGGTGTGTTGCTTTACCCATAAGAGATCTTAACCTTGGTGCCAACCGAGCCGCGTGTTCGTCCACACTTCCTTTGGTGTGAGGCCCGGTATAAGGTCATAGCCAATCATATTCCTCCGCTACCTCATACACCCACCCTTTGTTGCATCCCCGACCCTGGGTCCTCGCCGGTCCTCTTACACCAATTAAGGATGGACCTCGACCACGACGACAGTCTGGGATCGAACCAAACTCCTTCGCCGGTAGATGCAACCCCTCATAGACCGCAATACCGTGGGGACTTTGTTGGGACCCCCACCCTACAACCTGATCCTCGGGCGACAAGTGTAACTACGGTCACTGGGGGACTTAAGGCTTCCCCAGCCTACCGCTTTCCCCCTTGGAATACAAGTGTTCTACAGTAAAGCGCGTCCGTTGATGTACAAGAGGTGGAAATACAATTGACTATTCCGTCCCACTCCAGATCTTATGGTTAACACGGGTATTACGGCACAAGAATCACTGGACGACATTTGTTGTTTAATCCTAGATGGATATAAACCCTTGCAATGGAACCTCCACCATATCAACACAATCCATGGTTCCATTGCCCACCACATAGTCATATTCATAGTTATGAAAATAGTGGTTTTGCTTTTTGTGCAATAGTGATAAACATAGTACTTTGCAAGTAATTTGGTAAAAATACTCAAATGACATGAGCAAGTGATGAACTTGCCTTTCTTGACTGCAAGATTATGCAGGCAAGGTCTTCGATACGCAATAACTCCAAATTCTGAAATAGCATCATCGTCCGGTAAGGACGATGTTTAAAAGATTGGCAAGGATGCAATAATGCATAAGTATGAGATGCAATTGCTCTAAGCGTGACCTAACCCCGATGATTTAGGATCAGTGAGTTGTAATGATTGGTTCAGGGTGTGTTGCACTTTTAGAGTGATTCACAAACAAGGTTCTTATTAAGGATTGGTTGATTGGTATCATAAACAGGTGTTGTACTATATCATAATAATAACACTAATAGCACACAACAATAACATTTGTATAATCCTAACATGTAATGAATAGTGGTTGGTTTTAGTACTATATTGCATGGTTAATGATTAATTATCATATACTTCAAAAGAATAACTTTTGAAGAACATGTTCTTTAATAAAGAACAAGTATGATAATTAGGGTTGTGGAGTTCTATGGTTTACTATGATTCTAATTGGTTTCTGGAGTAAGGGTTAGATGGATCTCAACACAGTTGTATTCATCAACAACTAGAGCTTGTATAGTTTTAGTGAAGCATGAGTATCTTAGGCATTTAATTGCATATGGGTGCTATCAAGGTTGGTATACCTTGTTGTACTAGCTAGCTAGGGTTTATATGCCCTATAAGGCAGGGTTGATGACTATTCTTTATTTACTTCAAAAGAATAACTTTTGAAGAACATACTTCTTAAATAATAAGAAGTATATCAATTAGGGTTGAGGTAGTCTAGGTTTTACTGTTGGTTCTATTAAGTAAGGAATAATTGGCTCCTAAATAGGATGGTTGATAAGTATCCAACACTAGTAGGGTTTAGTGGAATATGGTTAGGTAATGCTCAAGGTTTGGCATAGTTGCTCCTGAGGTTCATCACATTGGTGTGATGCTAATCATGGATAGTTAAGGATGGTGGTCTTGGGAATAGGAACTAGGGTTTTACACTTGGTTGATCCTACTAAATCAACAAGTTTTATTTAGATGAGAACATAGCATAGCAATTAACTAGTGATAGGGTTCTTACATTTTATGTGGTCATGGCAATTATTTAGTTGCTATTATTGTTCTATGTTTGTAAAGATAGCACCATGATCACATGTTCTAACCTTGGGTTTAGGTTAGAAGCAAATTAGGGTTCACATGTAGTAATGGAGCTAAGGTCTAAATGGCATTAGGGTTTTAGGATTACACATGAAATTATGAAACCATAATGTTACTTTTATTGGAACTAGGGTTTCATAATTACTATTTAGTTCTTGGTTAATAACTTTATTATAAAGTTGAAGCTATTAACAACTCAAGGATAAAAATAATATTGCATTTGGCATTTTATTATTTTTAAACAATTAATAATTAGGGTAATTATTAATCAGGGTTTAAATCTCCCTGATAATGATTTAACAAATAAAGAAAATTAGTTTTAAAGTTTTCTTTATTTATTTACTGGTTTCTATTTAATTTGGAAAATTTTCCTAATTATTGAATTTTAATTCAATTAAGAATAAAAGAAAAAGGCTTAATTATCAAGTTCAAAACTATTAAATTTTTATTAAAAATAAAAGTTTCATATTATATTTTTATTGGATAGATTTTTCTTTTCTAAGTATTTTGATATATTATTTACTTTTTTCTGAGTTATAATGAATTTTATATGAATTTGCAAAGTTGCAGTAATTATTGAATTGAAATTTAAACACGAAAAGCACTAAAGCTACCCGAGCTATTCCTACCCGCAGTCACTATTTGGTGGGCCATAGGCCAGGTCATCTGCCACGCATGCATTGACCAAGGTCAAAATTGCCACTGTGCCATGGGGGGCTTACTGCCGGTGGAATTGGCGACGATCGCCGGCGGTATAAGGTTCCCGCGGGGCTGTGTGCATGCTTGTTGGAAAGAGGACGCCGAGGCGAACATTATAGTGGCGGCGCCGCTCCGGTGTGGTCACCGGAGCTTGGTCGACGACGACGTGCGGCGGCGGTGGTTACGGGTGAACGGTGAGATGCTGCTACGAGGCGCTACGGAGCAAAGCGGGCATGCTGTGCGATAGAGAGGCTCACCAGGAGCACGATGAGCTTGACGGTGAGGTCAATGGAGGCCTATGTTGCCAGAATTCATGGCGCCGGTGTCGGGGAAGACGAGCTCGACGGCGAGGCTACAGCTCGCCCCGGCCCGATTCCTTTTGCACCGAGGGCATGTCGAGCACAGCGGAGATGATGGTGGTCACGGCGAGGTCCGAGGGTGCTCCGAACGGCGGTGATTGGAGATGGCCGGGCGGCTAGGGTTTCGGATTTTTGGGGAAAATTGGATAGAGGGGGAAGAAACCGGGGCTAGGGTTCGTCGCAGGCCTTTATACGGCGTCAAGACGCGCCTCGTCACGCCGACGGACGAGGAGAGGCTGCCAGCGCCAAGACGAAGCCGAGCACGGCTTCGTGCTGTCGACCATGCGGGAGAAGGAGATGAGGACGACCTCCTCGTGTTGGTATTTCCACGAAGGGGTATTTGGGCTGCTAGGTGGGATGGTTATGGGCTGCTGCTGGGCTCCCCAGTTGGGCTGCTGCGGCCAGGTGAGGTCCAGGTATGTCCTTTTCTATTTTCTCTTTTCTTTTTTCTATTTCATTTAATTCTGTTTTATAATTCTGTTTTAATTCAAATTTAACTCATGTAATACCATGCAGGTATTCTGAGTATATGAATTTCATTAGGACCATTAAAAGGATAAATGTATTACTCCATTGTTGTTGAACAAACATATATGTGAGCCTTGCTACAATTTTTAATTAGGCAAGAATTTAGGTATAAATTTTAATTTCCTTTCTCATTTATGATATAACTCCCTGTTGAATAATTAGAGTTGGTTATTCCTCTTCCAATTGTTTTGGAAGTTATTATTAGGACTTGATTTCATATTGGAGGAATTGGTCAATTGCACATGATTTTATGTGAGCTCCAATGTATTAGGGTTTTATAGTTTCTATCATAACCCCTCTTATTAAGGTTAATACTATCATTATATTTGAAAGTATCTAAGTAGGTATTGTTTCCATCATGGTTGATCTTGGTTACCAAGATAAATAGTTGATCACTACACATATGGTTTTAACCATATAATGTAGCACAAGGTTTTTCTTATGTTCAAGAATTGAAGCATAAGATTTATTTGATGTGCAAATCTAGGGTTCCAATGCTATTTACCTAATGACAAATGGGTTGAATCTTAATTGTGGTTTAGGTTTTATTTGTGATCACCCAAGTGATACACAAACTAGGGTTGAGATTTAATTCTAGGTTGTAGAGATGAGATGACACCATATTGCATGTGCTAGGGTTTAATCTCCCCTAACCATGATAAGGTGGTTGCTTACTTAACATTTTATGTTCTCCTCTAGTTACTAAGATATTGAGAATTAGTTTTATCTTCTACCAATTGGCTTCTATTATTAACCTCAATTTATCATTTAAGTAACTAGATTGGTCATAGTTCTTTTTATAGTTAACTTTGGTCATATGGATATATGGTTTCTCACCATATAAAGTATAGAGTTTAACTCTAAGGTTTTATTAGGTTCTTTAATAGATGAATGAATGAAAAATAGATGGGGTAGGATTCTACTTATGATCACCAAGTGGTTCACAGGTTAAGGTTAGAATATAAGCCTATGGTTGCTTACTAGTTACCACCCTAAGATTTCATGTGGTGAATAATATCTACTTATCCTATTAGGATTTAACTTATCCTCACATACCTCAAGTGTATGATCATGTATTAGACATGATCAACTTATTCTTAATGGCTTCTACTTCCAGTTCTTAAGGTTTATGATCATTACCAATTTATAATGATCAAGGTTTGGCTTCCTAAGATATCTCTCCTGAATTATGGTTTCTCACTTCTAAGATTAAGTATTGTCTGGATCAGCTAGGTTATAATACCCCTCTTATAATTTCTTGGGTGTTCATGACTCTGGTTGTCTCACTAGATTATATCCCAGGAGAATGCCTGAGATATTCTGCTAGGGTTCTACTCAAACAATGATGATATGATCATCTGGTTATAAGAATAGTTCTCTCCCTCAAATCCAGGTGTTGCCTCAACTATCTTGAGTGTAACTCCATAGTTTGAGTTCTCTCATATAGGAATGGTTTATTCTAGGGTTTATGGTGTACTCCTAATATTTACTTAGGTATCTAGGCTAAGATTCCACTTGGTTAACTTAGTTGGATTAGTCTCCTCCCTATTTCATCAACTCATGGATATTATCTTATCCAATTGGATATTTGGTTATCTCACCCCTCCAAGATGAAATGGTTTACAAATCTAATACTTTAGTTCAATGGTTGTCACTTATTCTTAAATAGGTAAAGCTAAGATTGGTATGAATGGTCTCTCATTTGGGAAGGACTTGAATAATATCCTAGGGTTCTTCTTTAGAAATGATGATTTAAATGCATGGATGTATATCCAAGGTTTAGCTCAAGGTTTGTTATTGCTTCTCTAATAATTATTATAGAACTCTCAATTTTCTAGGGTTGATGTATAACTATTTGGAATAGATAAGAATATATGCTTCTTGAGTGAATCTCCTTGTTATAATTCCAATGTTGAAGTGGGATGAATACCATGAGGTTTCATGGTAGGATCATGAATTAGTTTTAAGACATGGAAAATATAAGTTAGGAATGGTTTCTCCAATTATTGTTACTTGATTTCCAATTAAATGGATGTTCAAATGTTATGGCAAGAAATACCATGTTATGATCTTTAATAAGATCAAGCAATTGATCATTGAGTAAAGTGTTGTTGTGTTGATTATTAGTTCCATTTGATCTAACCCCTTAGATCAAATCATCTCTACCCAAAACAAGGTTTTAACAAAGGTCACATTGAGGTTTATAGCGCTTGACTTGATGAGCTACTTCAATTCCACCAAGGTCAAGTGAAACTTCAGTTACTGTGACAGTTTTACTTCAAAGCGCGAAAATTCCCCAGATTTTCTATGCATGAATGCAATGCACACATATGTTTGCTCTATTTTTGTAACCCCATTACCTGGGATATTACACAATCACACAAGCCCGGAACTGCGTTGTCATAGAAGCGGTCACGTTCGCACCCAAACCGTGGTTTGGAAATAGCTTATTCTATAAGTTACTAAGATGGAAATAGTTTGAAAGTTTAAAGTAACTAAAAGCAAAGTAAATAATAAAAATAAACTAAAGCAAACGACTGTGTTTGTGATATGGTTGAGGGGTTCTCGAGGAGTGTAGGTTCTACCGCTAGTATTGGTACTACTTATGAATGGGATGAACCCATATCTTTCATTTAGTGTGGAGAGAGCTTTGTAATAAGATACGCCCAGAAAACCATCGGTCGTCGCACAACCACAATAACTAGTCTTCTGCAAACTACACATTGAATATCGCAATTAAGGGTTTTCCATGGTTATCGATATGAGCTTAATGAATCTCCCTTTATCCCCTTCTTCCATATGTTAAAATGTCGTACGGTGTCACTTCTCGTTGTACACTTTAGCATACTTGCAAGGGTAGTTCTCTCTCTAGTCCATAAGGTAAATATTATGTGGTGCACTTTGCATAACATTCAGAGAGAGAACTAACACATAGTTAATAAATCAAAGTTATAATCCATCTTTATTTCATATCATAGAATTACTAGGGTTTCTTCGTATCTCCCCAATAACAAAGGAACTACCCAAACATGAAGGGGATCAACATCATCACAATACTATGAATTGAATATGAAGGTACAATTGAATACAAGTGCAAATACCAACATAGTTTTGATCACAACCAAGTAGACAAAGGGGATCTGCGATGGAGACGTTGATGATGATGGAGATCGATGTGTTGCCCTTCAAAATCCTAGTCCCCTCTTCCTCTTGTGTGTTGGTGGAGATGGTGATGGAGGCGATGGCTATGGAGATGGTAGGGCTCCGCCCCTAGGGCGTGGATGGATGTTCTCTCCTCCTTGGCTCCTCCCCTCCACTCTGGAGGTCGGTTTGAGCGTTTCGCGAACCGACGGAGTTAGGGGCCGAATATGCCCATCGGGTCTTCACAAATGTTGCTCCGCTTGACGATACGGAGCCGACGGAGGTCCGTACGATACGGGTAGGGTCTGCCCATACAGATGGTCGTTATTCCGCCTACGTAGGTCCGTACGGTACAGGTGGGGTCACCGTCTATAGAGGTGTGTGGCTCAAATGAACTGGACCAGCACAGGGACCACCTATGCGCCAGAGCTGAACCGGCTTTGTAGGATAGACTTCACCAGCCATGGTAGTATTTCAGAGACGGAAATGAAGCAGTTCAGGGAGCAATATCAAGTAAACTTGGTGGACATTCATGGTTGCATTTCCAGGAACTCTGTACATTACCAAATTGCTCAAATTCTCACTTCAGAATTAAGAACTGGCTACAGAGTACGATGATAACATCACGCTACCAATAACTGGAACATTTACATGCAGTCTCGACAAGCTACAATTCAACCAAACATTACACTAGTTGATCAACCAGATCCAATAATATCTATGGAGGGCAGAAGCCAGAGTACAACACCATGCAGCTCCTGAATTTCAGCCTAGTTCGTTGAGATCTCTTGAAACACTGCAATTCAGATCATGGATAGATTAGCGCACCAGCTTTGATGCTACCGACTAGCATAACATACATAAACTTCTGTATCTAGGCAATAGAAACTATGCACGGAATCCCTCTCAGACTATTAAAATCTAGATCTAAAATGCATATGAAACACATGTGATACCGAAGAGTGACCACTCTTATCAACAAGCATCACATAACACATGTTTCTGGATCTAGGCAATAAGATGGCATGCACGGAATTTATCTTGGACTATTAAAATCCAGGTACAAATCGCATATGAAACAGGTGATGCCGAAGAATAAACACACTTATCGACAAGCACACAATATACTCCGACAACATTTTTTGGTGTATGCTGCACTAACATATCATGTCAGACTGTACTTAAACTAGCAACATTCTTACCTTGTAGATCATGCGCGATTATATATTCTCCAAGCCAAAATCCCGCCAGACATCCCCTTGTGGTGGCTGGCTTTCCTGATCTGTTAGAAATAAAAATAATAACCATTAGAAGAGTTACTATACTATACCACAGTCCAGACAGTGACCATATTGATATCAAATACTTCACATTCAAATTTCTAAATAATTCCCTAAGATTGTAAAGCATTCGCGTTCGAGCATTCGTAAAGCTCAGAAATGTACTGCAGTTCATTACTTATGTGTAGCAACCAAGCAGAATTTCAAATTGAGTTCAGGGTGCTTTTGCGGTCCAAGTTCCTTCAGAGATCAAAGATGCAAACATACAGCGCAAATTTTGTCATTGGGAGACCATTTGAAATTGCATCAGAAACCTGTTTCAATACTATTTTCTGGACCAGGAAAGAATACCATTTGATGAATGAAACAAGTTATATGAATAAAATTGCTAACAGAAAGCAGGAACTCCAGTAACATTTGGGCCAAGCATCTGATTGTGGTTATTAGATAAATAGTTTTTTTTTTTGACATCCACATTATATGCCGTCCAGCGCAACAAGACAGCCAACAAAATCCTAGAATGAGAGAAGATGTTTACAAGTGGTCAATAGTTCAGTCTTAGTTTGTTCAATATGCATGCTCAATCATATACAGCAGCTGAAGTAACTGAATTTCAATGCAGCATCTCTAATGCAAATAAGGCAGTTTCCCTTTTGTTCTGTACAGTAATGAACTGTCATGCTATTGGGCGCGCATCACACCAGCAAGAACAGAAGAGTAGCCCGTAACCGGTGTTCCCCAGAACATACACATTTCTCTAGCTAGCAGCCACAGCGAGCGCTGACCTAATTTCTTTTTCTTTTGTTGGATGCTTTGCCATGGGCCAGATGTGGCAGTTCTAGCAGTTTAGTTAGTACAAATTAACCTCGCATCGTAATCTGGACGCTATGCGGCTGTGCCTACTGCCTAATTCCGACACCATTAATCGAAACCGAGGCTGGCCTCGTGGTCACGGCCAGACACAGATCGAAATCGATCTCAAACTAATCACGAGATGTTGTGGACAGGGCAAGAGGAAGTGCTGAAAAGGAAGGGCGGCGAGATCGTACTTGCGGGCGCTGGTTCCTCGGCGTCCTCGGTCTTCACTGCCATGGCCGGCGGCACGGGGATATCTGCAACACCATTGCGTGAGCGGATCGATTCGGGCTCCTCGGACGCGGAAGAGGAGTAGAGGATAGAGGCGCGTGTACCGTCGGCGGGGAGGGTGTCGCGCATCCACTGCTCGTCGACGATGTCGATGAGGATGCCCAGGCTCAGGTCCTGCTCCAGCCCGCCCATCTTCTCCTCGGCAGCGTCGTCTCCTCTACTCTCCCGTCGGGCGCCGCCGCCGCCGCCGCCGCCGCCGCCGTGCGTTGGCTACCGGAGCCGTGTCCTTTGGGAGAGGTGAATTGGAGTCCTGCGGTTTCCACTGGGATCAAACTAAGTGGCTGTATTTACACGGCCTGTGTGCTGTTTTGGGCCGGCATTCGGCTCAGAATGGGAACGGGCCGAATCGGCACCGACCCTCGGAAGAAAATAGTTCTAGTGTTACGGGTATGGAAGGGGATTACTTTATATGCCAGAAAATTTCCACTTAAAAGTCGCTTGGAAGCTAGGCTTTCATTTTCTTTGTAGCATTTTGAAATGAATACATGTATTCATTTCATTTACATTGTAAATCCAGAAAAGGACACTTGTTTGGTTGCCACAGAAATTGCAAATGACACCAGAATTTAATATTGAATTTGTAAATGGCTTCCATAGAGAAACACAAATGACATGTTTCAGCTCGGAATTGTGTTTACCCATGGCATCATTTTGCTGGATTTCCGAAATGAAATGACGGTCCAATTCTGTGGCAACCAACAGCCCACCTATAGAATTGCAAAATGAATTCCAGAATTCCATGCCCAAATGATGGATACCAAACGACTTCTTAGTTCATTTATTTCTTCGGTTTTGAAGTAAATAATCCTGAAATATTCCATCTTATTCCCTTTCATTTTCATATTTTTTGTCTAAATTAAAAACTCTTCATCATACTAGTGTATTTTTGGGAAGGGTATTTGAGGGAATTGGGTGAACACCAAATCCCCTTCCATTCCATACCTACTGGGAAGAAAAATACGAGAGAAGTAAACAAGACCTAAGGTGTTTTTGTACTAATGTGGCATTAGTGAGGATAATACTCTAGAGTATTGGGTGAATCTCTAATGTCATCCAATCTCCATAAAACTCCGTCCCCAATCCACTAGGTAGGGGTAGTGTATTAGGGATTGAAAAAATACACTAAAATTTGGGGAAAAATGGGGATTAAGCTCGATCATACTCTATCACCAAACATGCATTTACAATAAGTGGGGATTTAAAGTTTGGAACGGATTATTCCCGCTAATCCTCACTAAAACTCTAGTACCAAACAAGGTCCGAGAAAGAAAAGGCTGAATGTTCCTTCTCTGGTCTTAGAGATAGAATGCTTGGACTATTCAAAAAATAAATAGAATGCTTGGCAGCCATATAGTTTGGCAAAGGAAGAACACGAGGAGGGTGGCTGACCCATGAGCTATGAGAATCACAATGACAAGAAACAACGGATTGGATCGACAACCACATCACCCTCGATGGCTAAGCCACGACGAACGGATAACAATGGTGACCTTAGAATTAAAGAGATGTTGAATCGATATGGTGATGCCTTACCTAGGAAATGTTGTAGTACACGGCAAATTTATGAGTGCCATCTAAGGAGAACGATGGATGGAGGTGGATGGCGGGGTGAGGGGTAAGAGAAGAAGTAGGGAAGCGAGGACAAATACATGCTAGAGAGGAAGCACATAAGTGATGGGATATAATGACATGAGTGGGTGACGGAGTTGATATGCCGATAGAACTAAATGTTTGCTTTCTAAGCGAATAAGATGACATGTGAGTAAAAAAAGGATTGGACACACACATTATAACCGTGAACTACTTTGGTTTCATAGTTTGAAAGGGAGACAGAAAAATTAGGTCTCAATTTACAAGTTCTTTTTTGAACGGGTAAGTGCACGGAAGCCCTGGAAGTTCCATTAACCAAGCGGTGGGTATAAAGTTACAACAAGACCCCTAAGAGAAAAGGTCATCTACACTACTTAAAAAGGAGGAATGTGTTCCTTATTCTGCCAATACGTCAAACGTTTTGGTCGTCCGACTCGCGAGCACGCATGGGCCAAAGCCCAACGAAACCCACGTATTGCTCGTTCAGTTGTCATTCTTGCTTGGTCGCCGAGGAAACCATATCCCCTTCTCTCACTTTTGATCCAATCAAGCGGCCGACGCGTCCTTGATCCGCTTCACCGCTAGCGCCGCCCCGCCGGGCACCACCACCTTGTACGAGCTCCCGTACCGCCCGCGACCCAGCAGCTCCGCCGGCGACTTGAGCAGGTCCTCGAACCGCAGGTCCTTGGCCGCCGCGGCCGCGGCCGCTGACGTGACGGAGGTCGTGCCCGACCACCGCAGCACCACCAGCGACACCGACGGCGCGCCCCCGGCCGCTGTCGCGCTCCGCTCCGACGAAGCGGGCAGCGAGTAGGCCGACTTGCTCGCCGTCGTCGTCGGGTCGGTGCTACTGTCGAAGATTTCCTTGCCACCACCCCTGCCCTTCTTGCCCAGCCTGTTTTTCCGTTTCCTGGAGCAGAGCTTGTAGACGACGAAGCCCACTATGACTGAGCCGAGGAGGATGTACCCGAGGTACATGAGGATTTTCCGCGTTTTCTTTGGTTTGCTCTCCCCATCCTTACCGGGGGAAGGCGATGCCGGACACTCGGGGAAGAGAGGTTTGCCGCACATGCCGGCGGTGTTGTCCGCGAAGCTGGACATGTCGATGATTCCGAGTTTCTTGGGGATCGGCCCGGTGAGGTTGTTGCTGGACACGTTGAAGCTCAGGTAATTGGGGAGGTTGAAGTCCGAGAATGGTGCCGTCGAAGTGGTTGTTGTTGGCCGCGAACCTTACCAGGTTGGGAAGCTGGCGAAACCTTACGCGCCGGCCGCTTGATTGGATCAAAAGCCCAACGAAACCCACGTATTGCTCGTTCAGTTGTCATTCTTGCTTGGTCGCCGAGGAAACGCTATCCCCTTCTCTCACTTTCGATCCAATCAAGCGGTCGCCGCCTCTGCCAACCACCTCGCCCTGGACACCTCGTCAAGTTTTGGTGCTTCTTGGTATCGCTGCGAATTGAGGATCTGTTATCATTATTCTAGGATTTGGATTATTTGCTTTTGAATTGAGGCCCATCCCGCCGCCGGTAGGGCCTCCGAATCCTCTGAGGGGTTTCCCGTCCGGCCGCCATGCTCGCGCCCGTGGCCATGCCCGCCACGACGAGCAGCCAGGGGCAGGGGGATCAAAGCTCCAGGCCTGGCCCTGGTGGCCAACGTGGGGGACCAAGACTGCACGACAATGACGCTCGGCGAAAGTTGCGGCTGCCGGGAAGGCGCAGGATCCATTTGTCCATGTGCAGACGCTGCCGTCCCCATCCCCTTGTAGGCACTGTCTTCCCAACCTGGGTCCTGATGCTCTTTTTTTATATAGATAACTTATTGAGCATGTCTCGAGTACATACTGGATGCAGAAACAACAGGTGTCCCTGTCAAAGGTAAAATACTCCATTTTTCGTATTATCTGGTGGTCCTCACTTGAAAAGAGTAATCATAAATTTAGTTACGCTGATTTCCTTTTTTGGTCAGATGGAGAAGACATGGTATTGTGCTCCCATTAGTTTTAGAAGATTGGGTCAAGTTTTGGTGCTTCTTGGTATCGCTGCGAATTGAGGATCTGTTATCATTATTCTGGGATTTGGATTATTTGCTTTTGAATTATTGTGTAAATATGTGTAGTTGCTATTTGACATGCCTGGTGATTACATGATAAAGACATGTCCATTGACCGAGTGTTTATATTCTTGGATTATTGCAAACTATAAATTTCAGATATATCAGTTCAATCATACTAATTGGAGCGATGCTTGCAATCACACTTCAGCTAGGGACTATCTGTTGCAATTGCTCGTCGTTCGAAGGCAATAAGTAGACAATGATAGGATGTGATCACTTTTAAAACTGATGTTTATGTACTCTTTGCTTGAGCATCACAGTGCATGTAGTAGTTTTCTCCTTGAAACAAAATTTGGCTGGGAAGACATGAAGTCATGAACTGTAAATTCTTGCTATCATGTCTATCATCAGCGTTTGAATTATTGTGCGCTTCGCTTAAAATGGTGAAACTACAGTCAGTTAGGTTGAAAACTTTTAGTGGTGGTACCAGATGGGTGGAGTTGCAGCACAAGTCCTTCTGAAGAAAAAAGGGTGTTATACTGAACTTAATATCCATGATGTACCATCTGAGCCTTTGCATCTATCTTGTCCACCATCTCTACTTATTAAATACTTGAAATACAATTTATTCTTATGATTTAATATATGATTCTGAAGTTCCTTTTGCCTGTTCATTCCATGGTTATTCTTAGAGAAGTTTATCCTTTCACAGGCAAGTGTAAATGTTTTCTTCGAGCTTAATTTGAAAGTTTTGTAATGTACGCTTGTTTACTGCATATATTGTTAAGTGCCCTGTACATCACCACTAAAATACTTCAAGAGATTGTTCTATCATGACATGTAAAATTGTCCATTTATTTGTTGCAAAGTGCGTGCTTATTTTTGTCTTTTCATTCTTGGTGCAAAATTAAAATTAGAAGTTCAGTATTTGGTTGGTTACAACATAAATGGTATAAGTTTGTCACTTGGTTCACCTCAATTTGCATGTCTTTTCTGGTTGCTCATGGTGTTGTTTCCTATTGTTGTTTGCAGTGCAGATCGAGATTGAGTATGGGCCAGAAGAGAAAGAGTTTGGGGCCGCAGGCAAGTCATATAGTAACTAGGCAGCAAACATTGCCATGGGATTGGACATAGGTGTGTCGTGGGTGATGTGCAAGCAGGATGACGCTGCAGATCCAGTAGGTTAATATTGTCCCTATCGAAGTAAAAGTGTCATGGGCACAATTGTGGTAAAATGATGGTTATTGAGTTATTCTGCCTCTTAGATTCGGATGAGTACTAATTATTCTGCTGATTCCATCTTTATAATATAACTAAATCATCTAAGCCTTAAATTTTACCATGTGACCATGGACCAAGGAAATTGTGGTCAAGTAGAAATGACATATACTGGAGGCAACCAATATAAATGCTATATGGAGGGCAAGATAACCTACAACCTGGTATGAAGGCAAAAAGATCCTGGTTAAAACAGAATGCAACTATGTTATCATTCATGCCTTCTTGAGCAGAATAAGTGGTGTTTTTATTGATGTTGGTACCATGTGTTTATTGATACTATCTTTTAAGTTCAGAAACTGGCAAGTACTGGATAGCATGCTATAACATTTGGTACCCTTAATTGCATGTTCAGAGTATTTCAGCCTTTACATCTTACTACAGGCAATAAACTTAAATCAACAAGCCTTTCCATATGCTGTAATCTATAGATGGGCTGTTGGCTGGTACCTAGCATTATATTTTCTTAGACCTTCTATAATTTCCCAGACTCAGGTCATAATCCAAACAGTGGCTGCGTGACCACACAAGAAATGATGAATCCCAGGCTCATGCCAGGCAGCATTTTGGCCTACACATGAATGCTAGGACAAAAAAACCATGCTAGCCTACTTTCTGCATATATAAGATGCTAATTTTTTTCCGTTCCTGATGTGCTGCAAGTAGTTTGCCTGCAATAGATCTTCCATGTAGAATTCAGGGAGTGCTATTGTGTTTTGTTCTCTTTGACGCCTTCTATGGCAAGGAAGTCGCCGAACAATCCGATGTGCAAGTACTCGCGACGGTGGGATAGTCATATCTGTCCAAAGAACTCAAAATGGCTCCGAAAAAATATCAGGTAATAAATGTTGGGTCACTATGGTCATTATATTTAGACCTTTGTATGCATTATCTGGAAAGCATTAGCCAAACGTTATATACTTGGCATGAATGTTAGCATGAGTTCTCTATCCATTTAAGTTGAAAACAGTTGTATGGTGGAATCAGGAACTATAATTATACTGTATTTTGCATTGGTTGTGGTCAACTATATTAGTAGTGAGTTGAGTATTTTCAAAGATGTAAATGTGTGGAATGCTTTGATGATAAGGTGCAGATTTAATTGAAATCTCTGATTGTCATATTGTTGGGTACTGATAAAAATTCAAGGCTCCATGCACAACCTTCAACATGAGTTAGGCTAGATTCGGCAAAGCCGAAGATTCTTGATGGTTTGGTAAGCAACATAAGCCAAGGCTCCAGTAACGTTACAAGACTGCATTTTTTTATAGAATGAGTAGTGAAATAAGCGGAATTTCTCATCATTAATGGACCATACAAGGAGAAATTCATCTTAGATGATACATTTGATTTTCTGGTAGCAGATTTCCGCAGGATACAATTGCAATCTTTGGTAGATAAGAGCACCAAAACCCATGTCACTATTTATTTTTTCGATAAGGGGGAAAAGCCCCAGCCTCTGCATCAATCGATGCATACGGCCCTTTATTAACCTTATTAACTTATTCAACGAATCCGAAATACAAAATTATTACAAATCATGGATCGCTAAGAGTCTCAACATGAACCAGCCATCTGAAAAAAGAAAGAAAAACAAGCCGCCACAAGATCTTCATGTGAGCCGCCTGTCAATACGCCAGCCGCACCGGCTGTAGAAATCCCGAGCTACCGTCGCCAACCGGTTGCACCCAATATCCATGTCCTGGCGCACATCCTCCGGCTGGAGATAGGACCACATATGGATCCAATGGGTAACCAAGGGAATAACCTGCAGAAAAGATGGGAAGCTTTTTTTGTTAAAGACAAAATCATTCCGGACGTTCCAGATTGCCCAAAACAAAGCGCTCACTCCAACTCTAATAAGACCTTTTTCCTTTTTAGACACCCCAGATAACCAGTTTCCAAACAAAGTTGAGACATTCTTAGGGGATGGGATCTTAAAAGTTAAATACATAATGCGCCAAAGCACTTTTGCAAAAGGGCAATCGAAAAAAAAGATGTTGTATTGTCTCATCTTGATCACAGAAACAACATTTAGCGCATCCCTGCCAATTACGCTTTTTCAAATTATCTTTTGTCAAAATAACCTTCTTTTGAAGGAACCACAAAAAAATCCTGATTTTAAGTGGAACCTTAATCTTCCAAATATATTTTTTAAAATTGCCTACTGGAGCATCGAGCAAATCAAGATACATGGACTTAACCGAGAACAGACTCGACGCTGTGAGATTCCATTTAAAAACGTCATTACTATCCGAGAGATGAACTTCCATAAGACGAGTGACAAGATGAACCCATCTATCCCACCTGTAGCCAACAAGTGCTCGCCTAAAACCTATGTTTAAAGGGATCACACCCATCACCTGAGCTACTGAAACATTCGACCTATTTACTATACGATACAACGAGGGGTATTGGTCACAAAGGGGTCTATCCCCAATCCAGACATCTTCCTTAACCTAGTGTTATGCCCATTTCCCACCTCCATCGTCCCTCTCATGAAGAAATCATCCTTTACCTTCATCAACCCTTTCCAGAAAGGGGAATCTGTTGGTCTCACAGAAACTTGAGATGGTGTTTGATCCTTAAGGTATTTATTTTGCAGAAGTTCTTGCCAAACACCCCTTTCATTAATAAGTTTGAATAACCACTTGCTAATCAAACTCTTATTTTTTAACTCAAGCACCTCTACACCTAGCCCTCCCTGACTCTTGGGTCTGCATATCATATCCCATTTTGTCAATCTGTACTTCCTCTTGTGTCCATCACCTTGCCAAAAGAACCGGGACCGGAAAAAATCTAATCTTTTTCTAACCCCAATCGGAACCTCAAAAAAGGATAGCATAAACATTGGCAAACTCGTGAGGACAGAGTTAATAAGAGTTAAACGATCCCCATAGGAAAGCATCTTACCCGCCCAACAACTAATTTTTTTCTCAAACCGATCCTCCACCGGTTTCCATTCGCCATTTGTTAGCTTTCTAAAATGGATGGGAATTCCCAAATATCGAAATGGCAGAGAGCCAATATCACATCCAAACAAAGTTTTATATTCTGTCTGGAGGTCCTTTGCCCGTCCAAAACAAAATAGCTCGCTCTTGTGAAAATTAATTTTCAGGCCGGACAATTGTTCAAAAATGTATAGAACCAATTTCATATTCAGTGCTTTGTCTAAATCGTGTTCCATGAAAATTATAGTGTCATCCGCATACTGCAAAATTGAGAGGCCACCCTCGACTAAATGAGGGATAAGTCCACTAACTTGATCATCCTCTTTTGCTCTCTGAATCATAATGGCGAGCATATCGGCGACTATATTAAACAAGATAGGAGATAGCGGATCACCCTGACGAAGTCCCTTCTTAGTCTGAAAATAGTGACCTATGTCATCATTCACCCTAATACCTACACTGCCTTTCTCAACATATCTTTGCACCCATTGGCACCATGTTGGGTCGAAACCCTTCATTCGCATTGTCTGCTGCAAAAACTCCCAATTAACCTTGTCGTATGCCTTTTCAAAATCAATTTTAAATAAAACCCCATCCATTTTCTTCCTATTAAGTTCATGAATGGTCTCATGTAGTATTAGCACACCCTCTAAGATATGTCTTCCTGGCATAAAAGCAGTTTGTGTTGGTTGTACTATGCTCTCTGCAATACCCGTCACCCTATTAGTGCCAACTTTTGTAAAAACCTTAAAGCTAACATTAAGGAGGCAAATAGGACGATATTGCTGGATTTGGACTGCATTTTCTTTTTTAGGAAGTAGAATAATCGTTCCAAAGTTTAAATGGAATAGATGTAGGTCACCATTTTGAAAGGAGACAAACATCTCCATGAGGTCCACTTTAATTAGTTCCCAGAAGTGTTGATAGAATTCAGCTGGAAATCCATCAGGTCCCGGGGCTTTATTCTTTTCCATTTGAAAGATAGCCTCATGGACTTCATTTTCAGAGAATGGGGCAGTCAAGATACTATTCTCTTCTACCGAAATTTGCGGTATTCCTGATTTCTCGTTTCCTCCATACTACAAGTGTTCACCATAGGGGGTCCGAATAACATCTTATAATATTCAGAAATATAGTTCTTAATGTTTTCCTGCCCAATAATCGTCCCTTCGTCTTGCTCAAGTTGGAAAATCTTTTTTCTCCTATGTTTCCCATTAGCTATAAGGTGAAAATATCTAGTATTGTCCCCCTTCCTGTATATGTTTAACTTTGGATCGTTGTGCCCACTTTGACTCCTCATCACGACGTAACTTGGCAATAGCATCCTGAGCATTGCGCAAAGACCGACACTCCTCGTCGTCTAGAGGATAAGATTCAGCTTTACAATCAAGATTGTCAATGATGCTAAGTAAGTGTTCTTTCTCGGCTTTATAAGAACCACAAAGGTTTTTTGCCCAGCCCCGCAAAAAACTGTCTAAGATGTCTAATCTTGTTCTGCCATTTCTCCATCGGATTGGAACCAGATGATATGGATGTCCACTCACGAACAACCATCTCCGCGAACCCGTCATGTTTCAGCCAAGCCAACTCAAACGAAAAATGGAACTTATTCCCTTTAAAAGCTTGGTCCCCCGAGTCCAAAAGCAAAGGAGTATGATCTGATCCTGATCTAGTGAGGGCTCTCACCGAGACCAAAGGAAACTTCTGCTCCCAAGAAACAGAAGCAAGAACTCTATCTAACTTCTCATAAGTTGGAGTATCACGACGATTAGCCCAAGTAAATTGTCGACCCGAAAGAACTATCTCTCGCAAGTCTAGACTTTCAATGATGGCATTGAACAAAAAGGGCCACCTCGCATTAAAGTTGTCATTGTTTTTCTCTTCTTTTCGACGGATAATTAATATTAAAGTCCCCCCCTACCAGAATCGGCAAAGCCTCATTCTCACAAATACGGACAAGCTCGGCTAGGAATTCAGGTTTATGCTCATCTTGAGCCGCCCCATATACCGCTACCAGAGCCCAACGAAAGTGATCAACTTTAGACTTAACATAAAATTTGACGCACCTATCACCCGCCACAACTTGTTGTACCTCTAAAGAGCTTGCATTAACCCCAACAAGAATACCTCCAGAGCGCCCAATCGGGGGAAGACAATACCACTGAAAGTCTTGTCCCCCAGAAATATTATTCAGAAAAGGGGTCGAGAAATTATCTCTCCCAGTCTCTATAATCACAAAAAAGTCTAGTTTGTGTTCAAAAATGGCTTCCCGCACAAACCTATGTTTTGCTGGATCTTTGAATCCATCACTATTCCAAAAAATACCTTTCATTGATACTGAAAATTTAAACAGATGGTTTCGATTTCTTACTCAATCGTACAGTTCGACGCACTATCTTAGGCACCACTTTTTCTCTTCTCGTATAAACTCTTAAAGGTTTCCCTTCCCGTACAGGTTCTTTCTCCTCTGTGAGCAACTGTGTATTATCGGCCAAATCCGTTGCAAAAGCAGAAGCTTGTTCTAAAGCCTCAGATTGTAAGGATTCATCATCTTTACTAACCTCTGCTAAATTCTTTTTTATCATTATGAGGGTTCTATTGTTATCAACTTCTTTGATTTTTTTAAGAGTACTAGATATTTGAGAAGGAGAAGACCCCAATGAAACCCCCAACTTATTTACCCTTTGCTTAAAAATCTCATCTGGGCCCTCTCCATCTGTGTAGCATCAGCATCACTTTGATGCATAATTCGTTTGCTTGACCTAGATCCCATCAGCGGTGGAGAAACACCACCAAAAGCCACCACCTTGTCAACCGAACACCGTCCCCCGAGGAAAACTCCAGTGCCAATTCCAGTATTAGCTTGAGCAACAGAAACATATGAAGAAACATGAGTATCCGAAAGAGCAGATGGAGTAACAATATCACATGCGATTTTAGAACAGAAAGAAGATGTATAAACGCATGCAGTATTAGGAGTCACTTGCTCCTTACAAGACTCTGAATTACTACCTTTGTAACCAGATGAAAAAACCTTGGGAGTACTACTAGCAATTTCAGGAGATGTCGTATCATATGTCACATGGGGATTATCTTCGGGGCCATGTGAAAAAGCAGAAACTTCCGCAGCAGAAAAATCCTCTGGTTTCCCATTCGACCTATGTACCGCATCCGAACGAAATCCCATGCTTGCTGTCTCCCTGGCTTCCATGGCAATAGGCTGCAGCATCTCTGTTGTTTCCTCGGCAGAGAGGCCCAGTGTAGTTTCCGCCGAACAAACAGACACAGTAGGCGTCATTATCAATTTTACCGTTGCATTAGTGACATGTGTTTCCCTCTTCATGTGTAAAGGTACATTGCCCCTATGTGTGGTTTTGGTAATCAATGACAACCCCTATGGACTAATGTTTTCATTAAGTTTATATGAAGGAATATTCCATAGGATCTACTTGCTCTCCATGTGTTGGATTCAAGTATGGATGCCATGAAGATAAAGATATACCTTGTGTATTGGCATCAAGATCATCGGTATGAAGATATATATGTGATATGATCAAGAAGAAGAAATGAAGATGGAGTTCTTATGTGGAACTCAATATTAGCCATGCTCTATCTTAAGTGAGTATGAGAAGATACAAGGTTGAGATTGGGCAAGTTCAAGATGAGCATCTTGTGTGGATCATATGCTTGAAGCTTGCCGTCCATTTGGTGATAGTGAAGATGTGCATCAATGAACCTTTCCCATCATAGTGTATGGGGGAGCATTTGTGAGTATTCACGAAGTGACAATGATCAAGTGATGGGATGCGCAAGGCAAAGGTATGACCTTGATAGGTTTTCCTTTTGCCGGTCTCGAGGTGGTTGATGGGAGACCGGATTATAGGATAGATAGCCGCACTATTAAGAGGGGCTTTCGGTTGGTTAACTTGATCACATCGTCTTAGGGAGCTCAATCCTTGCATGCGTTGCATATTCTTATTGCTTCTTGGTATTTCTCAGTGTGAGGTTCTTGAGCTTGTTGCTAGCTTTACAACAAGCCCAAGTTCATCGAAAACGTGTTCACATGCATCTTCTATTGCGTTTTCGAGGTTGGGTGATTTTACCGGTTATTCATGATATAAGGTTCTACCTTTTATATTCATGATAAAATCCCCTCCTACAGATTCTTGGGTTTTCACTTTCTATAAGATAGCATTTGTTGTTATCTTCCAAACAAAATTGGTTTCATGCGATTCGGAGTTCGGGAGCAATAGTTATTAAAGAAAAAGGAAAGAGGAGAAAAGTATAAAAAGAAAAAGAGAAAAAGGGGAGGGTGCCGGCCGGCCGACCGGCCCAGCAACCGGCCCACCCGGTCCGCGACCGGGTCCGGCGCTGGTGCCATCCGGGCCGCCTCCAGGGGCCTTTTGGCCCAAGTCCGGCTGCAGGCCCGGTCCGTGACCGGCCTGCCCGGCGCATCCTCCGGTCCAACCGGGAATTTAACCGGGCCGCCACTCCGTCCGGCCCGCGCCCCCGTCGCGCCCCCGCGCGGCCTGCAGTCCGCGCCGCCCGGCGCTGCTGGGCCGCCGCCGCCCACGCGGCCTGGGCCGCTCTCCCGCGCGGCTCGTGGCCTTCCTGCCGCCCAGCGCGCCACCAGGCCGCTCGCCCCGCGCGCTGGCTCTATCCGCCGCTCAGCGCGCTCGCCGCCCTGCCCGGTTACTGGGCCAGTCCGACCGGGCTGCTGACCGGCCTGGCCGGCTGCTGCTCCGGTCGGCCGGCCTGGTGACCGGCTGGGCCGTTTTTCCTGCCCAAATTTGCTGCCCGTTTTTCTGTCTTTTTCCCCCAACAGTTATTTTTCCACTTGGGCTATAAATACCTTTCTTCCACCTTGAGCCCAAGTAGTTCTTCCTATTCTCTCACCTCCATTGTTGCTATTTGAAGAACTTGCTCTCCCCCTTGATTCCTCCAACCATTCTTGCTCATATTTGAGGATTTGAGAGAGGAGATCTAGATCTACACTTCCACCAAACCGTTTCTTCTCTAAGTGAGGGAATCTCTCGGGATCTAGATCTTGGAGTCTTTGGTTGACTTTCCCCCTTGTTCTTCCTCTCCAATCTCATCCTAGCATTCGTTGCTTTGGTGGGATTTGAGTGTGAAGGACTTGAACACCTCCGGTGTTCTTGCTTTGCATCATTGCATAGTGTTGAGCTCTCCACCACGATTTGTTCGAGTGAGAGACCGTGAGCTTGTTACTCTTGGAGGGTGACCTCCTAGTTGGCTTGGTGATTGGTGCTCCGGTGATCTCTTCAAGAAGATTGTGAAGAGGCCCGGGCTTCTCCTTCGTGGAGCTTGTGAAGTGGTTGTGGAGCTTGCCATCTCCGGAGCGGAGGAAAAGCTAACCATAAGGAAAGGGCCATTATCCTTCGTGGGTGTGGTTCGGAGAATAGGGTGAGCCTTCGTGGCGCGGGGAATCCTTCGTGGGACCTCCACTCCTCCAAACGTGACGTACCTTGTTGCAAAGCAAGGGAACACGGGAATACATCCTCGTCTCCGCGTGCCTCGGTTATTTCTATACCCGAGCTCTCTTTCCTTATGATAGCCATCGTGCTTGAAGTACATATATCTTGCTATCACTTGTGCTACATATATCTTGTGCCTATCTTGCTTAGCTCTAGTTGCTATTGTTACACTTAGTTGAGCTTAGCATATTTAGGGTTTGTGCTTGTAAACTAAACGATAGTTTAATTCCGCATTCATACAAGACAAATCCGCAAGAGTTTGTAATTGCCTATTCACCCCCCCTCTAGGCGACATCTCGATCTTTCAATTGGTATCAGAGCAAGGTCTCTCCTTGTTTAAGGCTTCACCGCCTTGAGAGTAAAGATGCCGGCTAGTAACTTAGTGCACAATGACACAATTATCTTTGTTGGCACAAATTATCTTTTGTGGCGAAATTGCTTGCTTTGCAAACTTCGGACCTTGTGTCCAAACATTGAGCAATTTCTAGATGTAGGTTTTTCTCCTCCGATGGACCCTCAAAATCTATCTTTAGAGGATGAGAAAAACTTACATCTTGAAGCTCAAGTATCTAATGAGCTTGTATTCTCTTTGAGACCAGATTTTCATAGGTTCTTGATATATATAAAGCGAAAATCGTCTCATGAGATGTGGATCAAGCTTAAGGAAATGTTTGGTGGATCCACTTCTCATTTGGTTGGTGGTGACTCCGAGGAGCTCTCTTCCCCTTCACATCATGAAGAGCTCCAAGTTGCTTCCACCTCCGGCCGTGATGAGTTCTCATCTTCTTCCACTTCACCAACGTGTAGCAAGACACGAGGTAATGATATGGTGAGTGGTGAGGAAAATTGCAATGTTGATATTGTGCTCAATAGTGATGATTCTTCATCTCTATCCCATTGCAATGCTTCCTCTTTGGACTTAAACACATCTAGCATTGAAAATAATCTACATGCTTGTGTTGATAGTCCTCGCATATCATGTGTAAATTGCTCACATAAATCCCATGATGATATGCTTGCCTTGTCTTGCTCCCATAATCAAAATGCTTCTATCTCCTCTAGTTGTTTGACTAACAATGTAGAGGAAACCGAACACTCTATGGATCAAGACATGTTTTCAAATGAGGATTCAAGAATTTCTTCATCTTCATCCTCCGGTATGCACATGTGCCTTATGGCAAATGGATCAAAGGTATCTCCTACTTTGACTCCTAACACTTCCTCTAATGATGAGAGTGATGATGATGATAATGATGAAGAATATAATATCTTGGTGCATAATATGGCAATGGTATATGCTTCTCTTCGTGGTAATAAAGAAGCTCGTGCTAATCTCGAACACTCTATGGATACCTTGAGTAAATATAGGGAAACCATAGTGGAGTTGGAGTCCCATGTTGAAAATGGGGAAATGAGATTCACTCTCCTCAAGCATGAGCTAAAACATGAGAAGCATACTAATTTTATGCTCACACAAAAATTTGAATCCTATATGCATGAAAATGAGAAAACTATTGTTGATGCTTGTGCTACTAACTCTAATTCTTGTGAAGCATCTACCTTAGAGGAGAATGTTGAGCTAAGGGCTCAACTAGAGTTGCTAACTGATACGTCCAATTTGCATCACTATTTTATATCATAATTTGCTGTTATTCATTGATATATTTCATATTGGGACACAATACTTATGTTATTTCATCTATTTTGCATGTTTCATCATTATTGGAGGATCGAACACCGGAGCCAGGATTCTGCTGGAAAAAGCACCGTCAGAACGCAATATTTCGGAAGATCAACTGTGGAAGGAAATTATACCAAAAATCCTATTTTTCAAGATGACGAAGGAAGCCAGAAGGAGGAGCCAGGAGGAGCCAGGGTGGGCCCACACCCTAGGGCGGCGCGGCCCAGGCCCTGGCCGCGCCGCCATGTGGTGTGGAGGGCCCACGGCCCCTTTCGCCTCCTTTTCTTCGCCAAACCCTTCGTCCCGAAGACCTAAGCCACAGAGGGTACCTCGCGAAGAGTTACAGCCGCCTCTGCGGGGCGGAGAACACCAGAGAGAAAAGAGCTCTCCGGCGGGCAGGAATCCGCCGGGGAAATTCCCTCCGGGAGGGGGAAATCGACGCCATCGTCACCGTCATCGAGCTGGACATCATCGCCATCACCATCATCATCATCTCCACCATCATCACCGCCGTCATCACCGCTGGACACCGTCACCGCCGTAGCAATTTGGGTTTGATCTTGATTGTTTGATAGGGGAAACTCTCCCGGTATCGATCTCTACTTGTTGTTGATGCTATTGAGTGAAACCATTGAACCAAGTTTATGTTCAGATTGTTATTCATCATCATACCACCTCTGATCATGTTCCATATGATGTCTCGTGAGTAGTTCGTTTAGTTCTTGAGGACATGGGTGAAGTCTAAATGTTAGTAGTGAATTATGGTTGAGTAATATTCAATGGTGTGATATTTAAGTTGTGGTGTTATTCTTCTAGTGGTGTCATGTGAACGTCGACTACATGACACTTCACCATTTATGGGCCTAGGGGAATGCATCTTGTACTCGTTTGCCAATTGCGGGGTTGCCGGAGTGACAGAAACCTAAACCCCAGCTGGTATATCGATGCAGGAGGGATCGCAGGATCTCAGAGTTTAAGGCTGTGGTTAGATTTAATTCTTAATTACTTTCTTGTAGTTGCGGATGCTTGCAAGGGGTATAATCACAAGTATGTATTAGTCCTAGGAAGGGCGGTACATTAGCATAGGTTCACCCACACAACACTTATCACAACAATGAAGATTATTTAGTCGTATGTAGCGAAAGCACTAGACTAAAATCCCGTGTGTCCTCGAGAACGTTTGGTCATTATAAGTAAACAAACCGGCTTGTCCTTTGTGCTAAAAAGGATTGGGCCACTCGCTGCAATTGTTACTCTCGCACTTTACATACTCGTACTTTATTCAACTGTTACATCAAAACCCCCTGAATACTTGTCTGTGAGCATTTACAGTGAATCCTTCATCGAAACTGCTTGTCAACACCTTCTGCTCCTCGTTGGGATCGACATTCTTACTTATCGAAGATACTACGATACACCCCCTATACTTGTGGGTCATCAAGACTATTTTCTGGCGCCGTTGCCGGGGAGTGAAGCGCTATTGGTAAGTGGAATTGGTAAGGAAAACCTTTACTGTTGTGCTGATTTTATTTCTGCCTGCTGCTATAAGTCATTATGGAGAGATCTTCTCTTCAATTTTTATTTGGGAAATCTACTACTACTACAACGGTAGTGGATGAGGCGCCAGGTGAGGAAGTAATACCATATAAAATACCTATGAAAATTATTGAACGTGTTATGGATAACCGCTATGAAGGGGATGGAACTGTCCATCCCGGTGATCATTTACTGTTTTTGCATGAATTATGCGGTCTATTCAAATGTGCAGGTATTGCTATGGATGAAGTGAGGAAGAAACTATTCTCTTTATCGCTGTCTGGTAAAGCGGCGCATTGGTATAAATTACTGGATAATGGGGATTCTCTTGAATGGAATGATATTGTGCCCCGGTTTTATTCTAAGTTCTATCCTCCAAGTGAAATTCATAAGGATCGGAATCGCATATATAATTTTTGGCCTCATGATGGAGAGAGCATCGCCCAAGCTTGGGGGAGATTGAAGTCTTTAATGCTCAAATGCCCCATTCATGAGCTTCCTGGTAATGTTATTATTGATAATTTCTATGCAAGACTTTCTTTTCAAGACAAGACCTTGCTGGATACTTCTTGTTCTGGATCATTTACACGCAACAAAGAAGAGTTTAAAAGGGACCTTCTTGATCGGATCCAAGAAAATACTGAAGGATGGGAGAACGACAAGGATAGAGAATCAGGTATAATTTATGATTATAAATGCATTGAAGCTTTTATGGATACTGATTTATTTCGTAATATGAGTGCTACATATGGTCTTGATTCTCAAGTTGCTGCAAATCTTTATAAAGCTTTTGCCTCTCATTATGAATTGCCGAAGAAGAATTTTGATAAGTATCATGAACCGTATAAAGATAAAATTGATTCATCTATTAATAAATGCGTTGTAGTTGAAACTGCTGATCATGTTATTCCTGAAGCTTATATTGAAAAAACTCCTTTCCCTGCTAAAATGAAAGAGTACTGTTATAAATAGTGCGGTTCATAAAAGTGAAAAGAAACCCGTAGAACCCGAAGAACAAATAAAAGTTGAACCTGCTGTTGCAATAGTTAAAGATCTTGTGACTGAAAATGTGGAGGATGGTCATATTATTTTCTGTGAAGATGCTTCTAATATTGTTTCACATCCTAATAAACCCAAACAAGCTAGTGTTCCTATGCTATCTGTTAGAATTGGTGATCATTGCTATTATGGATTATGTGATATTGGTGCAAGTGTTAGTGCTATTCCGTATGAGCTTTACACGGAGATTATGCACGAAATTGATTCTTGTGAACTTGAAGATATTGATGTGGTTATTCAGCTGGCTAATAGAGAAACTATTTCTCCAATTGGTATTGTTCGAGATGTGGAAGTTTTATGCGGTAAGATTAAATATCCTGCTGACTTTTTGGTACTTGGTTCTGCTGCTAGTGATTATTGTCCTATTATCTTTGGTAGACCTTTTCTAAATACTTGTGGAGCTATTATAGATTGCAAGAAAGAGAAAATTTTGACTAAATTTGCTGGTGAATCTTATGAGTTTAACTTCTCTAAATTTACTAAAACTCCTTATAAAGCTGATTTGCCTAGTAATGATTTTAAAATGGAGCAATGTGCATCTATTGTTCTTGTTCCTAATAATCCTTTGCAGCAACATTTGGAGGATAGCGAGAGTGAAATTTTTAGGAAAGAAAGAGATGAGCTTGAGGAAATTTTTCTTCGTCAACCTATTCTCAAGCATGATTTACCGGTGGAAGATTTGGGTACAACACCGCCACCTAAGGAAGATCCTGTTTTTGATTTAAAGCCTTTACCTGATAATCTTAAATATGCTCATATTGATGATAAGAAAATATATCCTGTTATTATTAGTTCTAAGCTTTCAGAGATTGAGGAAGAAAGGTTATTGGAAATATTGAAGAAGCACCGAGGCGCTATTGGCTACACTCTTGATGATTTGAAAGGGATTTCTCCTTCTATTTGCCAACATGCTATTAATATGGAAGATGATGCAAAGCCTGTTGTTGAACCTCAGCGTCGTCTAATTCCAAAGATGAAGGAAGTGGTAAGGAATGAGGTATTACGACTCCTTGAAGCTGGTATTATATATCCTATTGCTGATAGTAGATGGGTTAGTCCTGTGCACTGCGTTCCCAAGAAAGGAGGTATGACTGTTGTGCCTAATGATAATGATGAGCTCATTCCTCAAAGAGTAGTTGTAGGGTATAGAATGTGCATTGATTTTCGAAAAGTTAATAAAGTTACTAAGAAAGATCATTACCCTTTACCATTTATTGATCAAATGCTAGAAAGATTGTCTAAAAATACTCATTTTTGTTTTCTTGATGGTTATTCTGGGTTTTCACAAATTGCTGTAAAAGCTAAAGATCAAGAGAAAACCACCTTTACTTGTCCTTATGGAACTTATGCTTATAGACGCATGCCTTTTGGTTTATGTAATGCTCCTGCTACTTTTCAAAGATGCATGTCTGCTATTTTTCATGGTTTTTGTGAGAGTATTGTAGAGGTATTCATGGATGATTTTTCCGTCTATGGGAATTCTTTTGATAGTTGCTTGCGAAACCTTGATAAAGTTTTGCAGAGATGTGAAGAAACTAACCTTGTTCTTAATTGGGAGAAATGCCACTTTATGGTTAATGAAGGAATTGTATTGGGACATAAAATTTCTGAGAGAGGTATTGAAGTTGATAGAGCTAAAGTTGAAGCAATTGAGAAGATGCCCTATCCAAGGGACGTTAAAGGTATTCGTAGTGTTCTTGGTCATGCTGGTTTTTATAGGAGATTTATTAAAGATTTCTCCAAGATTTCAAAACCTCTTACTAATCTTCTTCAAAAAGATGTACCATTTGTTTTTGATGATGATTGTAAGGAAGCTTTTGAAACTCTTAAGAAAGCCTTAACAACTGCTCCTATAGTTGAACCTCCTGATTGGAACTTACCATTTGAAATTATGTGTGATGCTAGTGATTTTGCTGTAGGCGCTGTTCTTGGACAGCGAGTAGATAAAAAGCTGAATGTTATTCATTATGCTAGTAAAACTCTTGATGCTGCTCAAAGAAATTATGCTACAACTGAAAAAGAATTATTAGCTGTAGTCTTTGCTTGTGATAAATTTAGATCTTATATTGTTGATTCAAAAGTTACTATTCATACTGATCATGCTGCAATTAGATACCTAATGACAAAGAAAGATGCTAAGCCGAGGCTTATTAGATGGGTACTTCTTTTGCAAGAATTTGATTTACATATTGTAGATAGGAAAGGTGCTGATAATCCTTGTCTGATAATTTGTCTAGATTGGAAAATATTGCTTATGATCCTGTTCCTGTTAATGATAGTTTTCCAAATGAACAATTGGCTGTAATAAAGGTGAGCTCGCGAGACAGTCCTTGGTATGCTGATTATGCTAACTTTATTCTTTCCAAGTACTTGCCTCCAACCTTTTCAGCTCAAAGAAAGGAGGAAATTCTTTTATGACTTGAGGCATTATTTCTGGGATGACCCACACTTATATAAAGAAGGAGTGGATGGTATTATGCGAAGATGTGTTCCCGAATATGAACAACAGGAGATATTGAGTAAATGTCATGGTAGTGCTTATGGAGGACATCACGCCGGAGAAAGAACCGCGCAAAAGGTTCTACAATCAGGTTTTTATTGGCCAACTCTCTTCAAGGATGCGAGAAAGTTTATTTTATCTTGTGATGAATGCCAAAGGGTTGGTAATATCTCCAGACGTAATGAAATGCCAATGAATTATACTCTTGTTATTGAACCGTTTGATTGTTGGGGATTTGACTTTATGGGACCTTTTCCGTCTTCGGAAAGTAACACTCATATACTTGTTGCTGTTGATTATGTTACTAAATGGGTGGAAGCTATACCTACAAAAAGTGCTGATGGTGAGACCTCTTTAAGAATGCTCTTAGATATTATTTTTCCTAGATTTGGAGTGCCTAGATATATTATGACTGATGGAGGTTCTCATTTTATTCATGGAGGTTTTAGAAAAACTCTTGCTAAGTATGGTATTAATCATAGAATTGCTTCCGCTTATCATCCTCAAACTAGTGGTCAAGTAGAATTATCAAATAGAGAGATTAAATCTATTTTGGGAAAGACCGTTAATAAAACTAGAAAGAATTGGGCTAGTAAATTGAAGGATGCACTTTGGGCTTATAGAACTGCTTATAAAAATCCCATGGGAATGTCACCGTATAAAATGGTTTATGGGAAAGCTTGTCATTTACCTTTAGAACTAGAGCACAAAGCTTATTGGGCAGTTAGAGAATTAAATAAAGATCCTAAACTTGCCGGTGATAAGAGGTTGTTGCAATTGAGTTCTCTAGATGAATGGAGAAGTGAAGCTTATGAAAATGCTAAACTCTTTAAAGAGAAAGTTAAAAAATGGCATGATAGGAGGATCATCAAAAGAGAATTTAATATTGGGGATAAAGTCCTATTGTATCGGTCTCGTCTCAGATTCTTTGCAGGGAAATTACTTTCGAAATGGGAAGGACCATATGTTGTCGAGGAGGTGTATCGTTCAGGAGCAATCAAAATTAGCTCTCTCCAAGGCAATGCTACGCAAGTGGTGAATGGACAAAGACTCAAGCATTATATCTCGGGTGATTCCTATAATGTTGATGTTGATATTATTCAAGTGGAAACATCGGAAGCCTTCATCAAAGGGCAAATTGACAGTCCGCCAGAACTCGACTTTGAATAGGTAACAGTACTGGTAATGAAAAGTACGCAATTTACTTTCCGAACTATATTTTTGCTGTTTTTGGAAAATATGAGAAATTACAAGTTCGAAACGGAGTGGAAAGGACGCACGAGGGGGTGCCACCATAGGGCGGCGCGGCCTGACCTGGGCCCGCGCCGGCCTATGGTTTGGCCGCCCCGTCGCCCCTTTCCGACTCTGGTTCGATCTGGTGCTTTCCTTTTGTCGAGAAAATTTTTCCTATATAATCCACCGGACCCCTGGAGGTCCGTATATCGTGTTCTCGACGTGTTTTGTTTCGAGCTGTTTCTGCCAGGATCTGTTTTCAGTTTAGAAGCACCATGGTCTCCAAGAACAAGGGCAAGGAGTTTCCGGATGAAGAAGATCGAGATCTTGGGTGGAAAGAGGAAGACAAGGACGTCAAGGAAGAGGATGAAGAAGAGGTGGAGGAAGATTCGCGCGCACACCCGCGTACTACCATTGCAAGCATCAAGGTGGTGGACAACCCTTTTAGTGCAAACAAGAGCGCAAGAATTCGCACTGGAGGAGCGGTTCCACGTCATTACCTAGCTCCGAAAACATCTCCATCAGGCACTCATCATCCCTTCCATAATCTAATTTTCAATAATCAAATTGAAGGGACTCCCAAGGCAGCATTGCCTAGCCAGTGGGATATAGATCGCTCTAACACTGCAGGAGAGAAGGAGCCTGAGGCTGAAGAGTGGGGAAATAACTCCAAGAGCTGGGACTCGCCATCAGACAGACTCTTCAACCGCGTCGAGCACAACTCAGAGATGATTCGCAATCTCATATACAGGATTGACGAGCTTCAGGAGCTTGTTGAGAAGCTTGTCAGGAATTCATCACCACCATCTCCACAGGAGTAATTCATCATCGGTATTGGCATCCCCTTGGTTTGTTCCAAGCTTGGGGGAGTGCCGCGGTATCACATTATCACTACCTTTTACTTTTATTGTCAAGTAGTGTCATATCATGAGTAGGGAAGTTATCGTATAAGATGGGTTGCGTTTGGAAGTATCTCTCCTTTAGTTGGTTATCTATGTATCCCTTGGTGTGAGTTATCATTATGGAATATTAATGAGAAGTCTTATCATTTACATATTGCACATCTTATTTTAGTTTGCAATCTCTACTATATGATTCACTTTGTTGTTAGTATTGGTATCACTTTGGGGGCATTGAATAAATCTATTTGGTTTTGGCAAACTTAGCATTGGTCAATAGCAACAACACTTTGAGGTTTAAATAGAAAAGAGAAATACATGTAGATGTTTCATTGTCTTTCTTGTTAGCTCATAGCTTGTTATTCTGAAGTTAAAATTGTTTGTGCTTACAAGAAAGATGCATGATTGTTTCTATCACATGTATATTTGTTTGTTTCCCTCGACTCTTATGCTTGCTAATTAACCTTGCTAGCCAAAGACCTGTACTGAGAGGGAATACTTCTCGTGCATCCAAACCTTAGCTCAAACCTATGTCATTTGTGTCCACCATACCTACCTACTACATGGTATTTTCTGCCATTCCAAGTAAATACTTCATGTGCTACCTTTAAACAATTCAAAACTTAGTATCTCTTATTTGTGTTAATGTTTCATAGCTCATGAGGAAGTATGTGGTGTTTTATCTTTCGATCTTGTTGGGCAACTTCCACCAATGGACTAGTGGCTTCATCCGCTTATCCAATAACTTTGCAAAAAGAGCTGGCAATGGGATTCCCAGTCCCAAATTAATTTAAATAGACACTCCTCCATGGTATGTGATTGATGGACGGCACCCGAAGGATTCGGTTAGCCATGGCTTGTGTAAGCAAAGGTTGGGGGGAGTGTCATCATCATAATAAAACTAAAATAAAAGGGCACTCCTTCATGGTATGAGATTGTTGGCGGGCACCCGAGGATTCGGTTAGCCATGGTTTGTGAAAGAAAAGGTTGGAAGGAGTGCCAAGTAAAATGAAAATAATATGGGAGCCGCTCTTTGAAGGTTGTCTGGCAAGGGGGTTAGAGTACCCGCTACCAGTCGTTGACAACAACAAACACCTCTCAAAATGTTACTTTTATTCTCTTTATATGATTGCAAAACTGAAAAAGCTCTAGCACATGATTTAATCCCTGCTTCCCTCTGCGAAGGGCCTGTCTTTTACTTTATGTTGAGTCAGTAAACCTATTTCCCTCCATCTCAAGCAAGCATTTGAGTAGTTGTGATCAAACCATTATATTGTGATTTGCTACATCATGTCTTTTATTCTTCCTTGTTTAGTACAAGTTTTATCTGAATGAATATAGCTTTGCAAGTTATCAATGATTATGAGAAGACCATTACGATTGAGTATGCAAGTTGTGCCTTACAAACTCTAACATGAGAGCGCTGCTCAATGAGATAAATATAATCTGTTAATTGTTCTCTGACCAAGAACGAAGTTTGCCATCACCAATCATGATTTCTCATGCACCTTTACTTGTGATTACCTTATACTTGTTTCAATATGAGTTATATGAGGTTGTTTACTATAATGTCCTGTGTGAATGAATATGATGCTTCTTGTCCGTATTTTATTTATCGACTCTTCACTCCATAAACATGTGGTCATGTCTATCAAGTTCAGTTTCGCTTGGGGACAAGCGAAGTCTAAGCTTGGGGGGAGTTGATACGTCCAATTTGCATCACTATTTTATATCATAATTTGCTGTTATTCATTGATATATTTCATATTGGGACACAATACTTATGTTATTTCATCTATTTTGCATGTTTCATCATTATTGGAGGATCGAACACCGGAGCGGATTCTGCTGGAAAAAGCACCGTCGTAACGCAATATTTCGGAAGATCAACCGTGGAAGGAAATTATACCAAAAATCCTATTTTTCAAGATGACGAAGGAAGCCGAAGGAGGAGCCGGAGGAGCAGGGTGGGCCCACACCCTAGGGCGGCGCGGCCCAGGCCCTGGCCGCGCCGCCATGTGGTGTGGAGGGCCCACGGCCCCTTTCGCCTCCTTTTCTTCGCCAAACCCTTCGTCCCGAAGACCTAAGCCACAGAGGGTACCTCGCGAAGAGTTACAGCCGCCTCTGCGGGGCGGAGAACACCAGAGAGAAAAGAGCTCTCCGGCGGGCAGGAATCCGCCGGGGAAATTCCCTCCGGGAGGGGGAAATCGACGCCATCGTCACCGTCATCGAGCTGGACATCATCGCCATCACCATCATCATCATCTCCACCATCATCACCGCCGTCATCACCGCTGGACACCATCACCGCCGTAGCAATTTGGGTTTGATCTTGATTGTTTGATAGGGGAAACTCTCCCGGTATCGATCTCTACTTGTTGTTGATGCTATTGAGTGAAACCATTGAACCAAGTTTATGTTCAGATTGTTATTCATCATCATACCACCTCTGATCATGTTCCATATGATGTCTCGTGAGTAGTTCGTTTAGTTCTTGAGGACATGGGTGAAGTCTAAATGTTAGTAGTGAATTATGGTTGAGTAATATTCAATGGTGTGATATTTAAGTTGTGGTGTTATTCTTCTAGTGGTGTCATGTGAACGTCGACTACATGACACTTCACCATTTATGGGCCTAGGGGAATGCATCTTGTACTCGTTTGCCAATTGCGGGGTTGCCGGAGTGACAGAAACCTAAACCCCCGCTGGTATATCGATGCAGGAGGGATCGCAGGATCTCAGAGTTTAAGGCTGTGGTTAGATTTAATTCTTAATTACTTTCTTGTAGTTGCGGATGCTTGCAAGGGGTATAATCACAAGTATGTATTAGTCCTAGGAAGGGCGGTACATTAGCATAGGTTCACCCACACAACACTTATCACAACAATGAAGATTATTTAGCCGTATGTAGCGAAAGCACTAGACTAAAATCCCGTGTGTCCTCGAGAACGTTTGGTCATTATAAGTAAACAAACCGGCTTGTCCTTTGTGCTAAAAAGGATTGGGCCACTCGCTGCAATTGTTACTCTCGCACTTTACATACTCGTACTTTATTCAACTGTTACATCAAAACCCCCTGAATACTTGTCTGTGAGCATTTACAGTGAATCCTTCATCGAAACTGCTTGTCAACACCTTCTGCTCCTCGTTGGGATCGACATTCTTACTTATCGAAGGTACTACGATACACCCCCTATACTTGTGGGTCATCACTAACTAGCAATTATAGGGAATTGGAAGAAAGTCATAAAAAGCTCTCAAGCTCTCATGATGATCTTCTAATTTCCTATGATGGGCTAAAGTTAGCTCATGAGGCAAGTATCACTAAGGTAACATCTTGTGAGCCTCATATGGACATTAGCACAATCTCTACTACAAATGCTATATTGCCATGTGCTAGTCCTTGTAATCCATCTAGTCAAACTAGTGACACACCTTGTGTTGGATTACTTGCTTTGCCTCGTTGCTCTAACAATGAAGCTTCTACTTCCTCTAGTACTTGTATTTCTACTAACCATGTAGAGGAAATAAAAGAGCTCGAGGCCCAAGTCCTTTCTTTGAAGAAAGACTTGGAAAAGCGTCATGAAGGGAAATCCACACTTGACAAGATGCTAAGTGTGCAACAATCCCCCAATGACAAGAGTGGACTTGGATTCAACTCCAATAACAAGAACAAGTCCAAGAGCAAGAACAACAAGAAGAAGGGCCAAGACAAAGTCAATGATTCGGCCAAGTTGGTTTGCTTCAAGTGCAAGGTTGAAGGGCATCATGTTAGATCATGCCCATTGAAGAAAAAGAAGCACTTGAGTGAGAAACAACAAGGGAAACGGCCACAAGGTCAAGGTCAAGCTCATGCTCGACCTCAAGTTGAAGATAGGCCACTTCCCAAGAAGAATCAAGACATTGTTCCCCAAGAGAAGAAATCAATAAAGAAGAGAAAGGGGAACACTTGCTACTTATGCCGTGAGAAGGGGCACTTTGCTTCTTCATGTTTAGGTAGTACCTTATCTAACCCTATAATTATTGATGATGATTATTCTCTAGGGAAGGATAAGGATGGCAATGTGTTTGCCAAGTTTGTTGGAACTCAAAGTGGTCTCAAGAAAAGGACCATTTGGGTTGCCAAGCCTATTGTGACTAACCTCTTAGGACCCAACTTGGTTGGGGACCAACAAGCTCAAACGTGATCAATAGGTGCATGTGGAGGTCACTGGAGACTTGGCTAATTCATGAAGAATTAAGGGATCTTCATATATTATATTTTGACCAAGCCAAGTCGTATGGATCATCATCTATATCTTATATCCAATGTCCCTCCTTGCGGTAACTTATACTTCAACTCTTCATATTCATTGTAAGTTACTTGCCCCTTTGCATGTTTGGTTTTGTATCAAATATGTGTTTGTATGTGTTGAGTCTTACTTGCCTATCTTGTGTATTCAAGTATGTTTGTTTGACTCATCATATACTTGTGTATTGTTTTGAGCCTAATGCATCTTGATGATATCTTATTTGGCTCTCTTTGAAGTGATTAATGGAACATCCCATTTTGGGGGAGTGATATGCTTTGTGCATCTCTCTTTCTTTAAAAATGTGTACATGGATACCACCACTTAGTATTGATATTGCAAGATTATCTAGTCACTATGTGGTGTGTCATACTCATGAGAAATTCAAATTCTAAAATATCCATTAATCATCTCTAGTTGAATTTTAGTTGCCTCTTATTTAGAAGAAATGTTTTATCACACTATGGGGGAGTAATATGTTTTGTACATATCACAAGCCTAGAAAATGTGAACATATGAGGTTATGCCACTTAGAGTTGACGCTCTTAATTATCTTGCTCCTAGGTGGCATGTTTGCTCAAACAAGCTCCATTCCTAATAAAAATATTTTATTACTTATCTTGTGGGCTCTTGTTTGAATATGAAATTCTTGGTGCGGTTTTTCCTCAAATACATATCTCTATATCTTATTTGGGACACCGTTTGCTTCAAGTTATTCTAATCATTGCCGTGCGTGATTGTGTGACTAGTTGAAGTTATCAAGAATCTTCATCCGTGCATAGTGCATAATTCTATATACTTATCCTATGCCTTTTATTGTGAAGTTGATCCTTACTATCATTGTCAATACTCCACCGGAAATTATTTCCAATATACTCATTGTCTTTGACAATTGATAACCTTGTATGTGGTTGAATTTTTGGATCATCTTGTCAACACCCGGATTTTTAAGTCCGGATGCCTATTATGTCATACATCGCAATCCCAGGAAATTGTTGTTGCGAGGCATAATAGTTAAGTATCACAGTCATCATTCATTACAAACCATAATGTCTTACAACTTGGAATCACATGATCCATATTACACAAATAGTTGATCTAATGATCAACGAACAAACACAAGTTCATAGCGGAAGCGTAAGATACAAGGACTCTCTAGTCCACAGGCCAACGCTTGACGTTAGAAGCTCCTAGTTGTGGTAGACGTCCTGCTGATCGTCCTCCTCGTACTGCTGCTCGGCTTCATAGTCTGGCCATTTGAATAGCCAGGGACAAAGCCGTGAGTACTTTATGTACTCGCAAACTAATACTAATGTAAGTACTAACATTACTATTGAAAGTGTTCTAAGCTCTAAGTTTATTTGCAGAAAGCCAATTTTATTTCATAAACACTTTTGTAAACAACTCCTCAAGTGCTAACTAACTCAAGTGGGAACATTAGTGTCATTCCCACAACTCAGTTGTGATTCAAAGTCAAAGTCACCTTTCAAGTTCAAGTTCAAAAACACCAGTCACAAAGATATAAATTCTGATGACGGAAACAGAATGGCCTTTCCAATTGTCCATATCCGCGGACGCGGCTATTCGAATAGTTCTACACTCTGCAGAGGTCGCACACTTGTGCCACAACATTTGATTTCATCCGTCAGGGGTAAAACCCTGAATAATCGTAACTCGGTACGCGGATCATCAACCGTTAACCTTTCACTTACACACCCTAGTATAGGCACCTCTCCCCATGAGCTTGGCCTCCCGGTGAAAACCAATCGTTAACCCGGAACCGCACAGTGGCTTGGCCGTACAATTCACCTTCAATTCACATCATTTTTCAACAACGGAGGCAGCCTCAAGCATAACCCCTATGATGTGTGTTCGGAGGAACCCATACTAAGACACATAAATTTCCAGCTAAGCCCTACCCATAATCAGGTATTGTGGGGGTACTCAAATAAATTGGAATGGTATCGCATCCAATCAATCATCAGTTTTTAGCCAAAGTCACCCAGTCAACTTCAGGGTCATATTCACCTTCAAAATCTTTCAATGGAAATGACTAATCATTCCAAGGTTTTCACCATCATCATTCCAACAACACATGTTCCCATCTAGAGTAGTCAAATTAAAATTAGCACTAGCAACTAGGTGTGAGGGGTGCTAAGTATTTGCTTTGTTTCTAGGCTAAGTTTGATACTCTTGTACTAACTCCATGCTAATCTGGTAAACCATAAATCAAAGAGTACTTTGATAAAACAAAAGTAAATAAAGCTTGTAAAGTAAAAACTGGGAAATAGGTTCATAAGCATAAAGTAAAGGGGGTAATGCCTTGCTCATGGTGAGCTTTGCACTTTGCAAGAGTATTATCTTGCCTTGGTTGGGAAACTGGTCAAAGTGGTCTTCTTCTTCCTGGAAGTAGACCTCCTCCTCCTCCTGGTACTCCTCGGTACTAGCGTCTAAAATACGAATACGGAGTACACAATCATCACACCAAACTAATCTACTGAACTATGCACAAACATGGTTCACACACTTAAACTAGCATCACATCTTACTAATAAGTTGGTGGATGGGTTCTTCTTATGAATTAAGAAAAATAATTTCCTCTCATACTAAACTTAATTGTTACTTTGCATGTTTCAGAGAAATAAATTCCTCTCATTTCTTATTAAGATTTAAATTCTCTTATGCATAATATGTGACCTAGGTTGACCCAAGTCAACCTCTTCACACTTATCATTTGGAGAAAATGATTTAAATGAGGTGAGCACCTCATACCATTTATTTCTAGCATAACAAAGATTTAATATCACCAACAATTCCTATGGGACCTAAATAACCAGAGTCTCCACTTCATTTGGAATTGGTGGTGACACGATTTAAATGAGGGAAACTCCCACATAAGATTTATTAATAGTTTTGGACAATATCTTTGACTAGAAAATAGCCATAAGGCATTTAAATCAACTAAACCATGATCATTCAAAGGAAGCATGGCATATTTTTGTAGAAACAATTAGTATAAGTGAAAAGTGAATTATTGGAGGTGGAATTAACTGAAAAGCATTTATGGTTGATTTTTAAGAATTATTATAAGGCAGAAAAGTCCCTGCCTTGTTTATTTTGTCATTTTATTTCTACAAAAGATCTAGGGTTCTATCCAGTGGCGTTGTGTAGATAAATTCCTAAGGTTTCCAGAAATATAAAGTTTGCAAAATTTGGCTGAGTAGATTTGTCACAATTGAATTTCAAAGTTTGCATCAGATTAGAGTATTTTATCTAAATTCCAAATTCGAATTCAAACGGTGGGCTTCGCGCGGGAAAAGAACTTGGGCCGGCCCAGTACTGCGTCCAGCGCAGCGGGCCGCCTGACAGTGTGGGGACCACACGTCAGTGGGTTTTAAAACACCGAAACGGTACGGGGGAGGTGGACCGTAGGATTAGAGTTGGATCGGACGAACGACAGACGTCGTCGTCTCCGGCGAGAAGGGCGAGTAATGGCGGCGACGGCAGGGGGTCGGAGGGGGTACCAGGCCGTTGCGTGGGGTCCGGGCAAGATGGCGTGGAGAAGGTGTAGTAGATGAGGAAGCCCTGGGAGCAGCGGCGGCGCTCCGGGAGGCGCCAATCGAGGCAGAGCTTCCGCGGGCTCCGGCGAGCTTGAGCTTGCGATTCGAGCAGTGGAGTGGCTAACTGGTGAAATTGAGCGGTCGAGGAGAGCTGTGAGGATGAGTGGAGGCGATTGGTGTGCTCGGAGTGAGTGGAGGCTTCCTCCTTTTATAGCGGCGCGAGGTGGCCGAAGGGCGGAGCGAGGTCATCGTCGTCGTCGCCGTTCCAAGGTCGCGAAGAGGCAAGGCATGGGCGCGGCGTGCTACTGGTGTCCTGCAGAAGATGACGCGCTTGATCGTGGCGCGGCAGGGGCTCTGTAGTGATGGTGCGTTTGACGGGAGCTCTCGGGCCATGGCGGACGGTCGTGGACGCGGTCGTCGTCTGCGGCGTTCCCGCGGCCTCGTGCGCGTGTCCATGCGATGCAGGGGACCGTTGTGCGTTTACTGGCGTTGAGTGTGAGGGCGGAGGTGACGCAGGGGCGTGGGCGTCGTCACGCCCTGGCGGGTCCAGAGTCGGCGCCATGCGCGCTCTGGCGCGGCATGGACGCGTTCTGGGCGCCACTGGGCGCGCTGCTCCTGGCGTCTCCGAGGCATGGCTGCGTCGGGTCAAGGGCTGGGCTGCATCAGGTGAGTGTGAGGGAGTCATTGGACATGAGGGTTCGGGCCAGAGGTGACCAGAGGCAAAGGTGGCATGATGGTGGCATGCCATGCCACGGCATGGCATGGTTTGGTTGTTTTAAACAAACCCTGGCCAGTGCAAGTGGTGGTGATGGTGTGGTGAGGTGAGAGGGAGACTCCAGGGTGCAGAGAGAGCAAGATTGGACCAAGTCCAAGTAGAAAATGAGGTATGGGCTCAAATTGATACCCTGCCTGCCAAGTGTTTGTGGAAATGCCCGAAAGAAAAATATTTTTGAATTTTGAAATTCTTTTTGGTGGGTTGAAATCATATATTGAATGGAGCATTTTGGTGGTGGTGGTGGTCAAAATGGAATTGATATGCAAAATCACATTTTGCATATGATCTTGTATTTGTGAGAAAGTTCCAACTTTGCTTGCTTCCCATTTGAAATTGGTGATGAATTTGGGGTGGTGGTTTTGGGCAAAGTTGTAGTGCTTGATGTTGTCTTGGATGAGGTGAAAAGGTTTGACAAGGTTTAGAAGTGGAAAGAAGAGAACCAGGGGCTCAAAGTGGCCATCAGACTAAAAATGGCACAAGTGACCATATTGCATGTGACTTGGAATTTGAGTTTGATTTTGGTTTGAATTGAGTTGGCTTGATTCCAAAGGTGTTAATAAGTGTTTAGTAACCATTTACAAGTAATGGTGCAAACCAAATTGGCCTAGATTAAGTATTTGCAAAAATGGCATAGGCCTTATGTGAGAGTGAAATGGATTTTTGGGATTTCTTTTATATTTCAATTTTAATTGGCTAAGGGTGATCAAGTGATCATTGCTAGGGTTTTAGAGTGAGAGAGAACACATAAGCAAACATCATGGCAATTGCACACTCAAAATAATTAATAAGGTGATCTATATGCATAAACCTATATGATGAGAAAAGTTTTTGTTAACCCTGATTTTTGGATTCTTGAATTCTCTCTTGTTCATTTTATTGAAACTTGGGATGTTACAAACCCTTCCCCCTTACAAAAGATCTCGTCCCGAGATCTAGAGAAAACTAGGTACTAAAGAGATCTGGGTATTCCTTCTTCATATCTTCCTCGCGTTCCCAAGTTGCTTCTTCTTCAGTGTGGTTACTCCATTGTATCTTCTGGAACTTGATACTTCTGGTGCGGGTGGTCCTGAATGCTTCTTCCAGGATGCGAATAGGCACTTCGCGGTAGGTTAGGTCCTTGTTGATATCAATGGCTCTGTGGTCGATGTTCTTGAATACTTCGGTCTTCTCAGGCACTTCTAGGCACTTCCGAAGTAGTGAGATGTGAAACACATTGTGTACGGCGGACATCTCTTCCGGTAGTTCCAACTGATATGAGACTTCTCCTCGGCGATCCAGAATCTTGAATGGTCCGACATATCTGGGGGTGAGCTTTCCTTTAAGTTGGAATCTCTGCATTCCTTTGAGGGGTGAGACTTTGAGATACACAAAATCTCCGATCTCGAATGTCATCTCTCGGCGTCTCTTGTCGGCGTAGCTCTTTTGTCTGGACTGGGCGGTCTTGAGGTACTCGCGGATCTTGTGCACCTTCTCTTCGGCTTCGCGGAGAACATCGGGGCCGAAGACTTGACTATCTCCGACTTCCGACCAGTTCAGAGGGGTACGGCATTTCCTTCCGTACAGGGCTTCAAAGGGGGCCATCTGTAAGCTGGCTTGATAGCTATTGTTGTAGGAGAATTCTGCATATGGTAGGCGCCTTCCCATTTGGATCCGTACTCTAGCACACAGGCTCTCAACATATCTTCTAGGATCTGGTTGACTCTCTCAGTCCGTCCGTCACCGTGGGTGGTAGGTGTGCTGAAATTCAGACAGGTTCCTAGTCCTTCATGCACTTTCTCGCACGGAATCTTGAGGTGAATTGTGATCCTCTATCCGACACAATGGACTTCGAGTTCCGTGTGCCGACTATTCTGGATATGTATAACTCAGCTAGCTTTGGGCCTTGGTATGTGGTCTTGACAGGGATGAAATGTGCAACCTTGGTCAACCTATCAATGACTACCCAAATGGAGTCATTTCCTCTGCTAGATTTGGGCAATCCTGTGATAAAGTCCATACCGACAGAATCCCATTTCCACTCAGGAATCTGTAAGGGTTGCAACAATCCTGCGGGTCGTTGATGTTCTGCTTTGACTCGCTGACAGATATCACACTTGGCGATGTAGCTTCCTATCTCTCGCTTCATTCCGTGCCACCAGAATTGTTCCTTCAGGTCTTGGTACATCTTGGTACCTCCGGGTGGATTGAGTAAAGGGTGTCATGGGCTTCTTGCGTAATGACTTGTTTTAGTTCGTAGTCCGATGGTACGCAGAGACGTTCTTTGTACCAAAGAACTCCGCTTCGTCTACGGTGAATCCCGGTGCCTTTCCCCGCAGCTATCGACTCTTTATTCCGTCAATGCTTTGGCATTTCCCTTCCGGGCTTCTTTTATCTGGCTTATCAAAGTGGGTTGGAGTTCAATGCTGGCGAGGAATCCTTCGCTCACTAGCTCTAGTCTGAATTGTTCAAACTCTTGGTACAGGCTTGGTTGCTTTATGGCGATCATGGAGTTTAACTGACACGGCAGTCTGCTCAAGGCATCCGCTACCACATTGGCCTTGCCGGGGTGGTAGTGAATTTCCATGTCGTAATCCTTAATTAATTCAATCCATCTGCGCTGTCTCATGTTCAGCTCCTTCTGGGTGAAAATGTACTTCAGGCTCTTGTGATCTGAATATATCTCGCATCGATTACCCATGAGGTAATGACGCCAAACCTTCAGGGCTAACACTACGGCTGCTAACTCCAAGTCATGGGTTGGATAGTTCTGTTCATGTTGCTTCAGTTGCCTTGATAGGTAAGATATCACTTTGCCTTCTTGCATCAACACACATCCAAGTCCAGTTTTGGATGCATCACAATAGACATCAAATGGCTTGGTGACATCGGGCATGATCAATATTGGGGCTGTGGTTAATCTGAGCTTGAGTAGCTGAAAACTTTCTTCACATTTGTCATTCCAATCAAATTTCCGGTCCTTCTTCAGCAGTTGAGTCATTGGTCTGGCGATGCTTGAAAATCCTTCAACGAATCGGCGGTAATATCCCGCCAATCCTAGAAATGCTCGGACTTCCGTCTGGGTGGTTGGGGCTTTCCATTCCTCAACAGTTTTGATTTTTATGGATCTACAAAGAATTCCTCCTGCAGACAAGATGTGTCCCAGGAATCCCACTTCTCTTAACCAAAACTCACATTTGCTAAACTTCGCGTACAACTGATGTTGCCTAAGGGTTTCTAGAACCACTTCCAAATGTTGCTCATGTTCTTCTTCTGATTTGGAGTAGATAAGGATGTCGTCGATGAAGACAACGACAAACTTATCCAGGAATTCCATAAAGATCTTATTCATGAGGTTCATGAAATAAGTGGGGGCATTGGTCAGTCCAAAGGACATGACATTGTACTCATACAGTCCATATCTGGTGGTAAAGGCAGTCTTTGGAATATCTGTTGCTCGGATCTTCAGTTGATGGTATCCTGTCCTCAGATCAATCTTTGAGAAAACTTGGGCACCGGTCAGCTGGTCAAACAGGTCTTCTATCTTTGGCAAGGGATATTTGTTCTTGATGGTGACATCGTTAAGCTTACGATAATCCGTAACCAAACGAGTGGCACCGTCCTTTTTATCCACAAACAAAACTGGTGATCTCCAAGGCGACGCACTTGGTCGAATCAGACCTTTGTACGACATATCATCCAGCTTGCTTCTTCGGTTCCATCAGTTCTGCGGGGTTCATGCTATAGGCTCTCTGGGCTATAGGTCCTGTTCCAGTGGATTAACTCGATGATAAACTCGATATCCCGATCCGGGGGCATACCGGTAGATCATCCGGAAACACATCGGGGGTATCGACAAACGACCCCGATTTGATCCGTAGTTGGCTTTGCTACACTTTGGTTGCAGGTGAATTTTCTTGGTAGTTTTTCGGATAGGTGTTCTATTATTATTCCGGTGCTACTTGTCATGGTGATGGCCTTCTTGGCGCAGTCTATCAATCCATGATGTTTCGCCATCCAGTCCATACCAGGACTACTTCCAATCCTTTTGTTCCCGTAACAATCAAGTTTGCATAAAAGTCTATTTCATGGATTCTGATGGGTACATCTTTGCAAAATTTTCTAGCTTTAGTGGTTGATCCAGGTATTTGAACTACCATGACATGTTTCAAGCTGATTGGTTGAATCTTACTAGTGCACACAAAATCTTCTCAGAACGAACGAATGCGATGCTCCGTAATCAAACAACACTCTTGCTTTGGTATTGAGTTAACAGAGAACATACCCAGCACCACGTCAGTGCTTCCCGGGCTTCCTCAAGATTCATGTGGTAGAGGCGACCTCCGCGGTTGTTCGGGTTGTTGGGGGCGAACTTCTTGCCGGTGGAGACACGGCGTTCTTGCTGAGCCGGGGGTGCGGGGTTGCTCGCGAGCTTGGCAAGCCTCTTGGGACACTCATTGGAGTAGTGCCCCACTACACCACACTCATAGCAAGTGATGGTGGTCTTGTCCTGCTTGTTCGCGACGGGGATTGCATTGCTCCCGGTCCTTGGTGCGGTGTTGGTGTTGTTGTTGCTGTTGTTGTTGTTGGGGGCTCTTGGCGGAGCGCGGTTGAAGTTGTTGTTGGTGTTGTAGTTGCTGTTGTTGTGGTGGCCTCCTGGCCTGGGGTTTCCTCCACTCCGGTTCTGATAAACCGGACGTGACATCTGTGCATTGGGCTTGTTGGTTACGAAACCTCCGCACCGAGTTGGGGCGATACCTTGGGGCATTGCTGGGCCCACTCGATTCATCATGCGGCGCTTGCGGTTCTCGCCGGCTTGGTGCAGCTTTGCCTTCCATCCGGATGGCGGAGTCAACGAGGGCTTCAAGGCTCGGCAAAGGGGATGTTGATCAACACAGCCGCATCTCATCATGCAGTCCGTTCAGGAACCTTTCCTTCCTCTTCTCGAGTGTCGGTCTCATCCGGGCGTACCTTGACAGTGTGAGAAACTTGTCGCGGTATTCCACCACGGACATCCGGCCTTGCTTCAGTTCACGGAATTCATCCCTCATCTTCTTTATCAGACCCGGGGGCACATGGTACTTGCTGAACTTGAGCTTGAAATCAGTCCAAGTCATGAACTGTCCCGCGTTCATGGCACGGGTGCTTGTCCACCAAGCTCTTGCTGGTCCTGCTAAGTAGTGCGTGGCAAACAGCACTTTCTCATTCTCTTCCACTCCAGCTACTTCTAGGTTGTTCTCCATAGTTTGGAGCCAATCATCTGCATCCAGGGGTTCCTCGCCTTGCTGAAAACCGGTGGGTTGGTGTTCGGAAGTTCTTGAGCTTAGATCCTGGATGATCATGGTGGCCTTGATTGTTGTTGACAAGCTGTTGAAGTGCTGCAATGTTGGCTTGCCTTTCAGCCTCTTTCTCGCTTCTCTATCTTCCAAAGATAACTTGCAACATCTGCATCATAGCGTCTTGGTTCGTGTTGCGAGTTGGAGGGGCCATCTGAGTATTGAGATTGATCATGAGAAAAGAGGGAAATTTCTATGGCTTGTTTTGTGTTTAAGTTCAAAGCTTAAAACTTGAAGTCTTTTCATGATGACACAAACATACATTCATTCATAACAAACAACACATATTACAAGCTAGCACACTAAGGGTTTTAAGAACCCTTCTTCTCCAAGCTACGATACATGGGGCGGGATACAACTCACACCTATGATAGTGCATAAGTGAACTACTCCTCATCCTCATCAACATCGATGGGGGTGTGGTCATCATCCTCGTCGTCCAGGAAGTCGTAGTCTTCCCCCTCGGTGTTCTCATCCTCCTCGAAGTCGTTGTCGTCACTCAGGTAGTTGCTTCCTCCCTGAATGTCTTCTCCATCTTCCTCCATCTTCTTCATCTGCTCCTCCTGGGCCTTGACAGTGGCCTCGAGTGCGGCTATCTTCGCGCGGAGGCGGGTGATAGTGGCATCCTTCTTCGCGCGCTGCTGGCGAAGAGTCCTGCGGTCGTTGGCGAGCATCTTGATGGCGTCTCCTTGCTCGATGATGCGGGCGTGAGTCTGGTTGGCGTACTCACGGGAGTGGTCGAGATCCTGCTGAGTGTGGTACAGCATGAAGTCGAGATGCTCCACATGGTGCTTCAGCTCCGGGTGAGAGGTCATGTCCATGGGCTCTCCAGCAGAGTTACGCCTCGCAAGGTGCGAAAAGCGAGGGTCCTGAAGTCCGCGAGCAAGTCCGTCCAGCCAGTTGCTCTCCATGAAGGAGAAGAGGATCCTCTCAGAAGTGGGAGGCTCCATCTTGCCCCTCAAGTCAGCGGTGATGATCCACTGCAGCTCGCCTCCTGGCTGGTTCGCGATCCGCGATCCGTGGAACTCGGGTGCGGGCGACCAAGGTGGTCGGACAGGGCGTTGAGGTCGTGCTCGAAGATCAAGCTTCCCCCATTCCCAAGCTGGTAAAACTTCGTGTTCACGGGCTCCATCTGAAAGTGAAGTAAAGGATTAAGTTAGAGAAGTGAACAAGTGTGGCAAAATTTTAGTTATATTTCTAAGGAAGAGCATGACTTCTTGTTTTTCCAAAGAGCTCAAGGAGAAGACAAAGATTAAAATTTTCAGAAATACTTCATTCCTTTTTGAAACTCAATTTTTCAGAACGTCCATTTCTAACTAGGGTCTCCTAAGGTCAAACAATGGCTCTGATACCAACTTGTCAACACCCGGATTTTTAAGTCCGGATGCCTATTATGTCATACATCGCAATCCCAGGAAATTGTTGTTGCGAGGCATAATAGTTAAGTATCACAGTCATCATTCATTACAAACCATAATGTCTTACAACTTGGAATCACATGATCCATATTACACAAATAGTTGATCTAATGATCAACGAACAAACACAAGTTCATAGCGGAAGCGTAAGATACAAGGACTCTCTAGTCCACAGGCCAACGCTTGACGTTAGAAGCTCCTAGTTGTGGTAGACGTCCTGCTGATCGTCCTCCTCGTCTGCTTTGCTCGCTTCATAGTCTGGCCATTTGAATAGCCAGGGACAAAGCCGTGAGTACTTTATGTACTCGCAAACTAATACTAATGTAAGTACTAACATTACTATTGAAAGTGTTCTAAGCTCTAAGTTTATTTGCAGAAAGCCAATTTTATTTCATAAACACTTTTGTAAACAACTCCTCAAGTGCTAACTAACTCAAGTGGGAACATTAGTGTCATTCCCACAACTCAGTTGTGATTCAAAGTCAAAGTCACCTTTCAAGTTCAAGTTCAAAAACACCAGTCACAAAGATATAAATTCTGATGACGGAAACGTAATGGCCTTTCCAATTGTCCATATCCGCGGACGCGGCTATTCGAATAGTTCTACACTCTGCGAGAGGTCGCACACTTGTGCCACAACATTTGATTTCATCCGTCGGGTAAAACCACTGAATAATCGTAACTCAAGACGCGGATCATCAACCGTTAACCTTTCACTTACACACCCTAGTATAGGCACCTCTCCCCATGAGCTTGGCCTCCCGGTGAAAACCAAGCTGTTAACCCGGAACCGCACAGTGGCTTGGCCAGCATTACAATTCACCTTCAATTCACATCATTTTTCAACAACGGAGGCAGCCTCAAGCATAACCCCTATGATGTGTGTTCAGAGGGAACCCATACTAAGACACATAAATTTCCAGCTAAGCCCTACCCATAATCAGGTATTGTGGGGGTACTCAAATAAATTGGAATGGTATCGCATCCAATCAATCATCAGTTTTTAGCCAAAGTCACCCAGTCAACTTCAGGGTCATATTCACCTTCAAAATCTTTCAATGGAAATGACTAATCATTCCAAGGTTTTCACCATCATCATTCCAACAACACATGTTCCCATCTAGAGTAGTCAAATTAAAATTAGCACTAGCAACTAGGTGTGAGGGGTGCTAAGTATTTGCTTTGTTTCTAGGCTAAGTTTGATACTCTTGTACTAACTCCATGCTAATCTGGTAAACCATAAATCAAAGAGTACTTTGATAAAACAAAAGTAAATAAAGCTTGTAAAGTAAAAACTGGGAAATAGGTTCATAAGCATAAAGTAAAGGGGGTAATGCCTTGCTCATGGTGAGCTTTGCACTTTGCAAGAGTATTATCTTGCCTTGGTTGGGAAACTGGTCAAAGTGGTCTTCTTCTTCCTGGAAGTAGACCTCCTCCTCCTCCTGGTACTCCTCGGTACTAGCGTCTAAAATACGAATACGGAGTACACAATCATCACACCAAACTAATCTCTCGAACTATGCACAAACATGGTTCACACACTTAAACTAGCATCACATCTTACTAATAAGTTGGTGGATGGGTTCTTCTTATGAATTAAGAAAAATAATTTCCTCTCATACTAAACTTAATTGTTACTTTGCATGTTTCAGAGAAATAAATTCCTCTCATTTCTTATTAAGATTTAAATTCTCTTATGCATAATATGTGACCTAGGTTGACCCAAGTCAACCTCTTCACACTTATCATTTGGAGAAAATGATTTAAATGAGGTGAGCACCTCATACCATTTATTTCTAGCATAACAAAGATTTAATATCACCAACAATTCCTATGGGACCTAAATAACCAGAGTCTCCACTTCATTTGGAATTGGTGGTGACAAGATTTAAATGAGGGAAACTCCCACATAAGATTTATTAATAGTTTTGGACAATATCTTTGACTAGAAAATAGCCATAAGGCATTTAAATCAACTAAACCATGATCATTCAAAGGAAGCATGGCATATTTTTGTAGAAACAATTAGTATAAGTGAAAAGTGAATTATTGGAGGTGGAATTAACTGAAAAGCATTTATGGTTGATTTTTAAGAATTATTATAAGGCAGAAAAGTCCCTGCCTTGTTTATTTTGTCATTTTATTTCTACAAAAGATCTAGGGTTCTATCCAGTGGCATTGTGTAGATAAATTCCTAAGGTTTCCAGAAATATAAAGTTTGCAAAATTTGGCTGAGTAGATTTGTCACAATTGAATTTCAAAGTTTGCATCAGATTAGAGTATTTTATCTAAATTCCAAATTCGAATTCAAACGGTGGGCTTCGCGCGGGAAAAGAACTTGGGCCGGCCCAGTACTGCGTCCAGCGCAGCGGGCCGCCTGACAGTGTGGGGACCACACGTCAGTGGGTTTTAAAACACCGAAACGGTATGGGGGAGGTGGACCGTAGGATTAGAGTTGGATCGGACGAACGACAGACGTCGTCGTCTCCGGAGAGAAGGGCGAGTAATGGCGGCGACGGCAGGGGGTCGGAGGGGGTACCAGGCCGTTGCAGGGGTCTGGCAGTAGGCGTGGAGAAGGTGTAGTAGATGAGGAAGCCCTGGGAGCAGCGGCGGCGCTCCGGGAGGCGCCAATCGAGGCAGAGCTTCCGCGGGCTCCGGCGAGCTTGAGCTTGCGATTCGGCAAAGGTGGAGTGGCTAACTGGTGAAATTGAGCGGTCGAGGAGAGCTGTGAGGATGAGTGGAGGCGATTGGTGTGCTCGGAGTGAGTGGAGGCTTCCTCCTTTTATAGCGGCGCGAGGTGGCCGAAGGGCGGAGCGAGGTCATCGTCGTCGTCGCCGTTCCAAGGTCGCGAAGAGGCAAGGCATGGGCGCGGCGTGCTACTGGTGTCCTGCAGAAGATGACACGCTTGATCGTGGCGCGGCAGGGGCTCTGTAGTGATGGTGCGTTTGACGGAGCTCTCGGGCCATGGCGGACGGTCGTGGACGCGGTCGTCGTGCGCGGCGTTCCCGCGGCCTCGTGCGCGTGTCCATGCGATGCAGGGGACCGTTGTGCGTTTGCGGCGTTGAGTGTGAGGGCGGAGGTGACGCAGGGGGCGTGGGCGTCGTCCACGCCCTGGCGGGTCCAGAGTCGGCGCCATGCGCGCTCCGGCGCGGCATGGACGCGTTACGGGCGCCACCGGGCGCGCTGCTCTGGCGACTCCGAGGCAAGGATGCGTCGGGTCAAGGGCTGGGCTGCATCAGGAGAGTGAGAGGGAGTCATGGGACATGAGGGTTCGGGCCAGAGGTGACCAGAGGCAAAGGTGGCATGATGGTGGCATGCCATGCCACGGCATGGCATGGTTTGGTTGTTTTAAACAAACCCTGGCCAGTGCAAGTGGTGGTGATGGTGTGGTGAGGTGAGAGGGAGACTCCAGGGTGTAGAGAGAGCAAGATTGGACCAAGTCCAAGTAGAAAATGAGGTATGGGCTCAAATTGATACCCTGCCTGCCAAGTGTTTGTGGAAATGCCCGAAAGAAAAATATTTTTGAATTTTGAAATTCTTTTTGGTGGGTTGAAATCATATATTGAATGGAGCATTTTGGTGGTGGTGGTGGTCAAAATGGAATTGATATGCAAAATCACATTTTGCATATGATCTTGTATTTGTGAGAAAGTTCCAACTTTGCTTGCTTCCCATTTGAAATTGGTGATGAATTTGGGGTGGTGGTTTTGGGCAAAGTTGTAGTGCTTGATGTTGTCTTGGATGAGGTGAAAAGGTTTGACAAGGTTTAGAAGTGGAAAGAAGAGAACCAGGGGCTCAAAGTGGCCATCAGACTAAAAATGGCACAAGTGACCATATTGCATGTGACTTGGAATTTGAGTTTGATTTTGGTTTGAATTGAGTTGGCTTGATTCCAAAGGTGTTAATAAGTGTTTAGTAACCATTTACAAGTAATGGTGCAAACCAAATTGGCCTAGATTAAGTATTTGCAAAAATGGCATAGGCCTTATGTGAGAGTGAAATGGATTTTTGGGATTTCTTTTATATTTCAATTTTAATTGGCTAAGGGTGATCAAGTGATCATTGCTAGGGTTTTAGAGTGAGAGAGAACACATAAGCAAACATCATGGCAATTGCACACTCAAAATAATTAATAAGGTGATCTATATGCATAAACCTATATGATGAGAAAAGTTTTTGTTAACCCTGATTTTTGGATTCTTGAATTCTCTCTTGTTCATTTTATTGAAACTTGGGATGTTACAAACCCTTCCCCCTTACAAAAGATCTCGTCCCGAGATCTAGAGAAAACTAGGTACTAAAGAGATCTGGGTATTCCTTCTTCATATCTTCCTCGCGTTCCCAAGTTGCTTCTTCTTCAGTGTGGTTACTCCATTGTATCTTCTGGAACTTGATACTTCTGGTGCGGGTGGTCCTGAATGCTTCTTCCAGGATGCGAATAGGCACTTCGCGGTAGGTTAGGTCCTTGTTGATATCAATGGCTCTGTGGTCGATGTTCTTGAATACTTCGGTCTTCTCAGGCACTTCTAGGCACTTCCGAAGTAGTGAGATGTGAAACACATTGTGTACGGCGGACATCTCTTCCGGTAGTTCCAACTGATATGAGACTTCTCCTCGGCGATCCAGAATCTTGAATGGTCCGACATATCTGGGGGCGAGCTTTCCTTTAAGTTGGAATCTCTGCATTCCTTTGAGGGGTGAGACTTTGAGATACACAAAATCTCCGATCTCGAATGTCATCTCTCGGCGTCTCTTGTCGGCATAGCTCTTTTGTCTGGACTGGGCGGTCTTGAGGTACTCGCGGATCTTGTGCACCTTCTCTTCGGCTTCGCGGAGAACATCGGGGCCGAAGACTTGACTATCTCCGACTTCCGACCAGTTCAGAGGGGTACGGCATTTCCTTCCGTATGTGGCTTCAAAGGGGGCCATCCGTAAGCTGGCTTGATAGCTATTGTTGTAGGAGAATTCTGCATATGGTAGGCAGTCTTCCCATTTGGATCCGTACTCTAGCACACAGGCTCTCAACATATCTTCTAGGATCTGGTTGACTCTCTCAGTCTGTCCGTCAGTCTGTGGGTGGTAGGCTGTGCTGAAATTCAGACGGGTTCCTAGTCCTTCATGCACTTTCTGCCAGAATCTTGAGGTGAATTGTGATCCTCTATCTGACACAATGGACTTCGGAGTTCCGTGCAGGCTGACTATTCTGGATATGTATAACTCAGCTAGCTTTGGGCCTTGGTATGTGGTCTTGACAGGGATGAAATGTGCAACCTTGGTCAACCTATCAATGACTACCCAAATGGAGTCATTTCCTCTGCTAGATTTGGGCAATCCTGTGATAAAGTCCATACCGACAGAATCCCATTTCCACTCAGGAATCTGTAAGGGTTGCAACAATCCTGCGGGTCGTTGATGTTCTGCTTTGACTCGCTGACAGATATCACACTTGGCGATGTAGCTTCCTATCTCTCGCTTCATTCCGTGCCACCAGAATTGTTCCTTCAGGTCTTGGTACATCTTGGTACCTCCGGGGTGGATTGAGTAAAGGGTGTCATGGGCTTCTTGCAGAATGACTTGTTTTAGTTCAGAGTCCGATGGTACGCAGAGACGTTCTTTGTACCAAAGAACTCCGGCTTCGTCTACGGTGAATCCTGGTGCCTTTCCTGCAGCTATCTGACTCTTTATTCCGTCAATGCTGGCATTTCCCTTCTGGGCTTCTTTTATCTGGCTTATCAAAGTGGGTTGGAGTTCAATGCTGGCGAGGAATCCTTCGCTCACTAGCTCTAGTCTGAATTGTTCAAACTCTTGGTACAGGCTTGGTTGCTTTATGGCGATCATGGAGTTTAACTGACACGGCAGTCTGCTCAAGGCATCCGCTACCACATTGGCCTTGCCGGGGTGGTAGTGAATTTCCATGTCGTAATCCTTAATTAATTCAATCCATCTGCGCTGTCTCATGTTCAGCTCCTTCTGGGTGAAAATGTACTTCAGGCTCTTGTGATCTGAATATATCTCGCATCGATTACCCATGAGGTAATGACGCCAAACCTTCAGGGCTAACACTACGGCTGCTAACTCCAAGTCATGGGTTGGATAGTTCTGTTCATGTTGCTTCAGTTGCCTTGATAGGTAAGATATCACTTTGCCTTCTTGCATCAACACACATCCAAGTCCAGTTTTGGATGCATCACAATAGACATCAAATGGCTTGGTGACATCGGGCATGATCAATATTGGGGCTGTGGTTAATCTGAGCTTGAGTAGCTGAAAACTTTCTTCACATTTGTCATTCCAATCAAATTTCCGGTCCTTCTTCAGCAGTTGAGTCATTGGTCTGGCGATGCTTGAAAATCCTTCAACGAATCGGCGGTAATATCCCGCCAATCCTAGAAATGCTCGGACTTCCGTCTGGGTGGTTGGGGCTTTCCATTCCTCAACAGTTTTGATTTTTGCGGGATCTACAGCAATTCCTCCTGCAGACAAGATGTGTCCCAGGAATCCCACTTCTCTTAACCAAAACTCACATTTGCTAAACTTGGCGTACAACTGATGTTGCCTAAGGGTTTCTAGAACCACTTCCAAATGTTGCTCATGTTCTTCTTCTGATTTGGAGTAGATAAGGATGTCGTCGATGAAGACAACGACAAACTTATCCAGGAATTCCATAAAGATCTTATTCATGAGGTTCATGAAATAAGCGGGGGCATTGGTCAGTCCAAAGGACATGACATTGTACTCATACTGATCCATATCCGGTGGTAAAGGCAGTCTTTGGAATATCTGTTGCTCGGATCTTCGATTGATGGTATCTGTCCTCGATCAATCTTTGAGAAAACTTGGGCACCGGTCAGCTGGTCAAACAGGTCTTCTATCTTTGGCAAGGGATATTTGTTCTTGATGGTGACATCGTTAAGCTTACGATAATCCGTAACCAAACGAGTGGCACCGTCCTTTTTATCCACAAACAAAACTGGTGATCTCCAAGGCGACGCACTTGGTCGAATCAGACCTTTGTACAGCATATCATCCAGTTGCTTCTTCAGTTCCATCAGTTCTGCGGGGTTCATGCTATAGGCTCTCTGGGCTATAGGTCCTGTTCCAGGGATTAACTCGATGATAAACTCGATATCCCGATCCGGGGGCATACCGGGTAGATCATCCGGAAACACATCAGGGTATCGACAAACGACCCTGATTTGATCCAGAGTTGGCTTTGCTACACTTTGGTTGCAGGTGAATTTTCTTGGTAGTTTTTCAGATAGGTGTTCTATTATTATTCCGGTGCTACTTGTCATGGTGATGGCCTTCTTGGCGCAGTCTATCAATCCATGATGTTTCGCCATCCAGTCCATACCCAGGACTACTTCCAATCCTTTTGTTCCCAGAACAATCAAGTTTGCATAAAAGTCTATTTCATGGATTCTGATGGGTACATCTTTGCAAAATTTTCTAGCTTTAGTGGTTGATCCAGGTATTTGAACTACCATGACATGTTTCAAGCTGATTGGTTGAATCTTACTAGTGCACACAAAATCTTCTCAGAATCTAACGAATGCGATGCTCCAGAATCAAACAACACTCTTGCTGGTATTGAGTTAACAGAGAACATACCCAGCACCACGTCAGGTGCTTCCTGGGCTTCCTCAGCATTCATGTGGTAGAGGCGACCTCCGCGGTTGTTCGGGTTGTTGGGGGCGAACTTCTTGCCGGTGGAGACACGGCGTTGCTGCTGAGCTGGGGGTGCGGGGTTGCCTGCGAGCTTGGCAAGCCTCTTGGGACACTCATTGGAGTAGTGCCCCACTACACCACACTCATAGCAAGTGATGGTGGTCTTGTCCTGCTTGTTCGCGACGGGGATTGCATTGCTCCCGGTCCTTGGTGCGGTGTTGGTGTTGTTGTTGCTGTTGTTGTTGTTGGGGGCTCTTGGCGGAGCACGGTTGAAGTTGTTGTTGGTGTTGTAGTTGCTGTTGTTGTGGTGGCCTCCTGGCCTGGGGTTTCCTCCACTCCGGTTCTGATAAACCGGACGTGACATCTGTGCATTGGGCTTGTTGGTTCTGAAACCTCCGCCTGAGTTGGGGCGATACCTTGGGGCATTGCTGGGCCCACTCTGATTCATCATGCGGCGCTTGCGGTTCTCGCTGGCTTGGTGCAGTTTGCCTTCCATCTGGATGGCGGAGTCAACGAGGGCTTCAAGGTCGGCAAAGGGGATGTTGATCAACACAGTCCGCATCTCATCATGCAGTCCGTTCAGAACCTTTCCTTCCTCTTCTCGCAGTGTCGGTCTCATCCGGGCGTACCTTGACCGGTGTGAGAAACTTGTCGCGGTATTCCACCACGGACATCCGGCCTTGCTTCGATTCACGGAATTCATCCCTCATCTTCTTTATCAGACCGGGGCACATGGTACTTGCTGAACAAGAGCTAGAAATCACTCAAAGTCATGAACTGTCCCGCGTTCATGGCACGGGTGCTTGTCCACCAAGCTCTTGCTGGTCCTGCTAAGTAGTGCGTGGCAAACAGCACTTTCTCATTCTCTTCCACTCCAGCTACTTCTAGGTTGTTCTCCATAGTTTGGAGCCAATCATCTGCATCAAGGGGTTCCTCAGTCTTGCTGAAAACTGGTGGGTTGGTGTTCTGGAAGTTCTTGAGCTTAGATCCTGGATGATCATGGTGGCCTTGATTGTTGTTGACAAGCTGTTGAAGTGCTGCAATGTTGGCTTGCCTTTCAGCTCTTTCTGCTTCTCTATCTTCCAGCATAACTTGCAACATCTGCATCATAGCGTCTTGGTTCGTGTTGCGAGTTGGAGGGGCCATCTGAGTATTGAGATTGATCATGAGAAAAGAGGGAAATTTCTATGGCTTGTTTTGTGTTTAAGTTCAAAGCTTAAAACTTGAAGTCTTTTCATGATGACACAAACATACATTCATTCATAACAAACAACACATATTACAAGCTAGCACACTAAGGGTTTTAAGAACCCTTCTTCTCCAAGCTACGATACATGGGGCGGGATACAACTCACACCTATGATAGTGCATAAGTGAACTACTCCTCATCCTCATCAACATCGATGGGGGTGTGGTCATCATCCTCGTCGTCCAGGAAGTCGTAGTCTTCCCCCTCGGTGTTCTCATCCTCCTCGAAGTCGTTGTCGTCACTCAGGTAGTTGCTTCCTCCCTGAATGTCTTCTCCATCTTCCTCCATCTTCTTCATCTGCTCCTCCTGGGCCTTGACAGTGGCCTCGAGTGCGGCTATCTTCGCGCGGAGGCGGGTGATAGTGGCATCCTTCTTCGCGCGCTGCTGGCGAAGAGTCCTGCGGTCGTTGGCGAGCATCTTGATGGCGTCTCCTTGCTCGATGATGCGGGCGTGAGTCTGGTTGGCGTACTCACGGGAGTGGTCGAGATCCTGCTGAGTGTGGTACAGCATGAAGTCGAGATGCTCCACATGGTGCTTCAGCTCCGGGTGAGAGGTCATGTCCATGGGCTCTCCAGCAGAGTTACGCCTCGCAAGGTGCGAAAAGCGAGGGTCCTGAAGTCCGCGAGCAAGTCCGTCCAGCCAGTTGCTCTCCATGAAGGAGAAGAGGATCCTCTCAGAAGTGGGAGGCTCCATCTTGCCCCTCAAGTCAGCGGTGATGATCCACTGCAGCTCGCCTCCTGGCTGGTTCGCGATCTGCGATCCGTGGAACTCCGGGTGCGGGCGACCAAGGTGGTCGGACAGGGCGTTGAGGTCGTGCTCGAAGATCAAGCTTCCCCCATTCCCAAGCTGGTAAAACTTCGTGTTCACGGGCTCCATCTGAAAGTGAAGTAAAGGATTAAGTTAGAGAAGTGAACAAGTGTGGCAAAATTTTAGTTATATTTCTAAGGAAGAGCATGACTTCTTGTTTTTCCAAAGAGCTCAAGGAGAAGACAAAGATTAAAATTTTCAGAAATACTTCATTCCTTTTTGAAACTCAATTTTTCAGAACGTCCATTTCTAACTAGGGTCTCCTAAGGTCAAACAATGGCTCTGATACCAACTTGTCAACACCCGGATTTTTAAGTCCGGATGCCTATTATGTCATACATCGCAATCCCAGGAAATTGTTGTTGCGAGGCATAATAGTTAAGTATCACAGTCATCATTCATTACAAACCATAATGTCTTACAACTTGGAATCACATGATCCATATTACACAAATAGTTGATCTAATGATCAACGAACAAACACAAGTTCATAGCGGAAGCGTAAGATACAAGGACTCTCTAGTCCACAGGCCAACGCTTGACGTTAGAAGCTCCTAGTTGTGGTAGACGTCCTGCTGATCGTCCTCCTCGTACTGCTGCTCGGCTTCATAGTCTGGCCATTTGAATAGCCAGGGACAAAGCCGTGAGTACTTTATGTACTCGCAAACTAATACTAATGTAAGTACTAACATTACTATTGAAAGTGTTCTAAGCTCTAAGTTTATTTGCAGAAAGCCAATTTTATTTCATAAACACTTTTGTAAACAACTCCTCAAGTGCTAACTAACTCAAGTGGGAACATTAGTGTCATTCCCACAACTCAGTTGTGATTCAAAGTCAAAGTCACCTTTCAAGTTCAAGTTCAAAAACACCAGTCACAAAGATATAAATTCTGATGACGGAAACAGAATGGCCTTTCCAATTGTCCATATCCGCGGACGCGGCTATTCGAATAGTTCTACACTCTGCAGAGGTCGCACACTTGTGCCACAACATTTGATTTCATCCGTTAGGGGTAAAACCCTGAATAATCGTAACTCAGTACGCGGATCATCAACCGTTAACCTTTCACTTACACACCCTAGTATAGGCACCTCTCCCCATGAGCTTGGCCTCCCGGTGAAAACCAACTGTTAACCCGGGAACTGCACAGGGCTTGGCCGTACAATTCACCTTCAATTCACATCATTTTTCAACAACGGAGGCAGCCTCAAGCATAACCCCTATGATGTGTGTTCAGAGGGAACCCATACTAAGACACATAAATTTCCAGCTAAGCCCTACCCATAATCAGGTATTGTGGGGGTACTCAAATAAATTGGAATGGTATCGCATCCAATCAATCATCAGTTTTTAGCCAAAGTCACCCAGTCAACTTCAGGGTCATATTCACCTTCAAAATCTTTCAATGGAAATGACTAATCATTCCAAGGTTTTCACCATCATCATTCCAACAACACATGTTCCCATCTAGAGTAGTCAAATTAAAATTAGCACTAGCAACTAGGTGTGAGGGGTGCTAAGTATTTGCTTTGTTTCTAGGCTAAGTTTGATACTCTTGTACTAACTCCATGCTAATCTGGTAAACCATAAATCAAAGAGTACTTTGATAAAACAAAAGTAAATAAAGCTTGTAAAGTAAAAACTGGGAAATAGGTTCATAAGCATAAAGTAAAGGGGGTAATGCCTTGCTCATGGTGAGCTTTGCACTTTGCAAGAGTATTATCTTGCCTTGGTTGGGAAACTGGTCAAAGTGGTCTTCTTCTTCCTGGAATTAGACCTCCTCCTCCTCCTGGTACTCCTCGGTACTAGCGTCTAAAATACGAATACGGAGTACACAATCATCACACCAAACTAATCTACTAAACTATGCACAAACATGGTTCACACACTTAAACTAGCATCACATCTTACTAATAAGTTGGTGGATGGGTTCTTCTTATGAATTAAGAAAAATAATTTCCTCTCATACTAAACTTAATTGTTACTTTGCATGTTTCAGAGAAATAAATTCCTCTCATTTCTTATTAAGATTTAAATTCTCTTATGCATAATATGTGACCTAGGTTGACCCAAGTCAACCTCTTCACACTTATCATTTGGAGAAAATGATTTAAATGAGGTGAGCACCTCATACCATTTATTTCTAGCATAACAAAGATTTAATATCACCAACAATTCCTATGGGACCTAAATAACCAGAGTCTCCACTTCATTTGGAATTGGTGGTGACAAGATTTAAATGAGGGAAACTCCCACATAAGATTTATTAATAGTTTTGGACAATATCTTTGACTAGAAAATAGCCATAAGGCATTTAAATCAACTAAACCATGATCATTCAAAGGAAGCATGGCATATTTTTGTAGAAACAATTAGTATAAGTGAAAAGTGAATTATTGGAGGTGGAATTAACTGAAAAGCATTTATGGTTGATTTTTAAGAATTATTATAAGGCAGAAAAGTCCCTGCCTTGTTTATTTTGTCATTTTATTTCTACAAAAGATCTAGGGTTCTATCCAGTGGCATTGTGTAGATAAATTCCTAAGGTTTCCAGAAATATAAAGTTTGCAAAATTTGGCTGAGTAGATTTGTCACAATTGAATTTCAAAGTTTGCATCAGATTAGAGTATTTTATCTAAATTCCAAATTCGAATTCAAACGGTGGGCTTCGCGCGGGAAAAGAACTTGGGCCGGCTCAAGATCTGCGTCCGGCGCAGTGGTCGCCTGACAGTGTGGGGACCACACGTCAGTGGGTTTTAAAACACCGAAACGGTACGGGGGAGGTGGACCGTAGGATTAGAGTTGGATCGGACGAACGACAGACGTCGTCGTCTCCGGAGAGAAGGGCGAGTAATGGCGGCGACGGCAGGGGGTCGGAGGGGGTACCAGGCCGTTGCAGGGGTCTGGCAGTAGGCGTGGAGAAGGTGTAGTAGATGAGGAAGCCCTGGGAGCAGCGGCGGCGCTCCGGGAGGCGCCAATCGAGGCAGAGCTTCCGCGGGCTCCGGCGAGCTTGAGCTTGCGATTCGAGCAGTGGAGTGGCTAACTGGTGAAATTGAGCGGTCGAGGAGAGCTGTGAGGATGAGTGGAGGCGATTGGTGTGCTCGGAGTGAGTGGAGGCTTCCTCCTTTTATAGCGGCGCGAGGTGGCCGAAGGGCGGAGCGAGGTCATCGTCGTCGTCGCCGTTCCAAGGTCGCGAAGAGGCAAGGCATGGGCGCGGCGTGCTACTGGTGTCCTGCAGAAGATGACACGCTTGATCGTGGCGCGGCAGGGGCTCTGTAGTGATGGTGCGTTTGACGGGAGCTCTCGGGCCATGGCGGACGGTCGTGGACGCGGTCGTCGTCTGCGGCGTTCCCGCGGCCTCGTGCGCGTGTCCATGCGATGCAGGGGACCGTTGTGCGTTTACTGGCGTTGAGTGTGAGGGCGGAGGTGACGCAGGGGCGTGGGCGTCGTCACGCCCTGGCGGGTCCAGAGTCGGCGCCATGCGCGCTCTGGCGCGGCATGGACGCGTTCTGGGCGCCACTGGGCGCGCTGCTCCTGGCGTCTCCGAGGCATGGCTGCGTCGGGTCAAGGGCTGGGCTGCATCAGGTGAGTGTGAGGGAGTCATTGGACATGAGGGTTCGGGCCAGAGGTGACCAGAGGCAAAGGTGGCATGATGGTGGCATGCCATGCCACGGCATGGCATGGTTTGGTTGTTTTAAACAAACCCTGGCCAGTGCAAGTGGTGGTGATGGTGTGGTGAGGTGAGAGGGAGACTCCAGGGTGCAGAGAGAGCAAGATTGGACCAAGTCCAAGTAGAAAATGAGGTATGGGCTCAAATTGATACCCTGCCTGCCAAGTGTTTGTGGAAATGCCCGAAAGAAAAATATTTTTGAATTTTGAAATTCTTTTTGGTGGGTTGAAATCATATATTGAATGGAGCATTTTGGTGGTGGTGGTGGTCAAAATGGAATTGATATGCAAAATCACATTTTGCATATGATCTTGTATTTGTGAGAAAGTTCCAACTTTGCTTGCTTCCCATTTGAAATTGGTGATGAATTTGGGGTGGTGGTTTTGGGCAAAGTTGTAGTGCTTGATGTTGTCTTGGATGAGGTGAAAAGGTTTGACAAGGTTTAGAAGTGGAAAGAAGAGAACCAGGGGCTCAAAGTGGCCATCAGACTAAAAATGGCACAAGTGACCATATTGCATGTGACTTGGAATTTGAGTTTGATTTTGGTTTGAATTGAGTTGGCTTGATTCCAAAGGTGTTAATAAGTGTTTAGTAACCATTTACAAGTAATGGTGCAAACCAAATTGGCCTAGATTAAGTATTTGCAAAAATGGCATAGGCCTTATGTGAGAGTGAAATGGATTTTTGGGATTTCTTTTATATTTCAATTTTAATTGGCTAAGGGTGATCAAGTGATCATTGCTAGGGTTTTAGAGTGAGAGAGAACACATAAGCAAACATCATGGCAATTGCACACTCAAAATAATTAATAAGGTGATCTATATGCATAAACCTATATGATGAGAAAAGTTTTTGTTAACCCTGATTTTTGGATTCTTGAATTCTCTCTTGTTCATTTTATTGAAACTTGGGATGTTACACATCTTCACCTTGGATTGTTTCTTACTTCCTTATTTTATTCCAAGAAATCTTTATAACTCCCATATGTCTTCCTTGTCCCTTTGAAAAAAAAAATCTTTTGATAAATCCCGTTGATTCATATCAAGTGTTTGTTTTGGAATACATACCTTTTCCTTACGGTACATTGTGCCATTGTGAAAAGTGTAGTGGGTTTGGTTTATTTGTTCGAACCTTGCTCCTTTGGGAGTTTTGCTATCTCATTCCCTCTTCTATGCTTTATATGTTGAATGAGATAAGATCTTTGAGCGTGTTTGCTTTATTTCATCCTTTATGCTCAATGGTCTCTTCTTAGTTCATTTGTTGAACTTTGTTGAACAAATCTTTTGTGATTTGCTTCTTAGATATAATTTGGACAACAAATTTGTTTTGTGACACCTCTATGCCTTATTTAATTCCTTTGGTGTTTTGTCCAAAGTATATCATACTTGGATCTTTAAAAGTTTTGGTGCATGCTTATATGTAATTTGTTTATACTTGTAGCATGCTTGCTTTCTTTCGATCCATTATGTAGGATATACTCCATCAAATCCTAAATGGCTAAGATGTGCATGAAATTCAAACTTCATCTAAATATGCACATGTTTATATGGAGTGTGTCTTATATATTGTGGTTAGTCTAACCATGTTGGACCCAATAAGTTTGGGGACCAAGATGTACTTGAATAATGTTTTAGGTACATTGGAGATGCAATGGAGGCTTGTCTCATCTATAAGGAAGGTGTTATCACCATATGAGAATTGGAGTCAAGCTAGGATGATCAATGAACTCTTATCTACTACATCAAGTCATTGCTATCTCGGTAACAAGTATCTTATTCATGCACTCTCATATAGCATCCAACCTCTTGTAGGTTGTATCTTGGCATGAAATTATTTATTTCGAAAATATTGCGGTTCTTGAAAAACCCTTTTAAAGTAAAACTTCTTATTGAACATTTGAGTAATTTGAGAAGATGCATATGATAGGTTATATATATATATATATATATCATATTTTATGATTCACCTATCACAAATATGCCCTCTAGCAATTTATTGCATATCAATTCCTCAAAGAGCTCTTATGTGCAATATGGATGAAATTGCGAAATAAATCCATATTTATGATACTTGTTGCCTTCCTCAAAACACTCCAACTAGCTCTACTTCCCTTATTGTTAGTTTTGATGTTTTTGAGGTTTAACTTGGTTGAAGTTCATTCATATATACCATAAGTGAAAATTGGAGCCATAGGCTATATATGCTTCTTAAGCAAACATCCTTTGGTATATTTTATGACTTCATCTTGGATATCTTGTCTTATCTATTTTGTTAACCTCTTGTGTGTGCATGTTTCTTTATGGATCACTTTGTCCACTTTAGAAACTCATATACATAAGAGCGTTAATCCATCACCTTGATATCCTTGTTCTTTGCCAACTATCTTCTTATCCTTTTGATTTTAGTGTTATTGGTAAAGAAGATTTATGAGTGCTTGGTTTATTTGTTTCTCTTCATGCACTCATATCTCGTAATTGTTGGACTCAAGTTGTTCTTGATAAGCATATTCTCTTTATCTTTGTTGTGTTCTAAATGATATATAGGGAGTAAGGATTCCATGTTTGTGCATATTGTATTCAAATGCAAACATTATAAATTGTGCACGAACCTTGGGGAGCTTTCTTATTTTTAGAGCACTATATCTCTCTTATCATGATATCTTTGTTTGTCCAATTGGATCTTTGATTGCTTGCTTTATTTGTTGAAGCTCATCTCACCATGTTATCTTTATGCAATCTTTGATCCTCAATATAGTTTGGTTTCCTTCAAGTATTCATCATTGGATATGTGCACTTGATTCCACTCAAATTATGAGAAGTGCACACTTTGGGGAGTGATGCGTGTGGTTGGCACGTCCGTTGGGAACCCCAAGAGGAAGGTGTGATGCGCACAGCGGCAAGTTTCCCTCAGTAAGAAACCAAGGTTTAATCGGACCAGTAGGAGTCAAGAAGCACGTTGAAGGTTGATGGCGGCGAGATGTAGTGCGGCGCAACACCAGTGATTCCGGCGCCAACGTGGAACCTGCACAACACAACCAAAATACTTTGCCCCAACGAAACAGTGAGGTTGTCAATCTCACCGGCTTGCTGTAACAAAGAGTTAACCGTATTGTGTGGAAGATGATTGTTTGCAGAAAACAAGAGAACAAAGATGTGCAAGAGATTGTATTTCAGTAAAGAGAATTGGACCGGGGTCCACAGTTCACTAGAGGTGTCTCTCCCATAAGACGAACAGCATGTTGGGTGAACAAATTACAGTTGGGCAATTGACAAATAAAGAGAGCATGACCATGCACATACATATCATGATGAGTATAGTGAGATTTAATTGGGCATTACGACAAAGTACATAGACCGTCATCCAACTGCATCTATGCCTAAAAAGTCCACCTTCAGGTTATCATCCGAACCCCCTCCAGTATTAAGTTGCTAACAACAGACAATTGCATTAAGTATTGCGCGTAATGTAACTAGTGACTACATCCTTGAACATAGCACTAATGTTTTATCCCTAGTGGCAACAGCACATCCATAACCTTAGTGGTTCTTGTCACTCCTCCAGATTCACAGAGGCATGAACCCACTATCGAGCATAAATACTCCCTCTTGGAGTTACTAGCATCAACTTGGCCAGAGCATCTACTAATAACGGAGAGCATGCAAGATCATAAACAACACATAAGCATAGCTTTGATAATCAACATAACAAGTATTCTCTATTCATCGGATCCCAACAAACGCAACATATAGAATTACAGATAGATGATCTTGATCATGTTAGGCAGCTCACAAGATCCGACAATGATAGCACAATGGGGAGAAGACAACCATCTAGCTACTGCTATGGACCCATAGTCCAGGGGTAGACTACTCACACATCACACCGGAGGCGACCATGGCGGCGTAGAGTCCTCCGGAGATGATTCCCCTCTCCGGCAGGGTGCCGAGGCGATCTCCTCGGATCCCCGAGATGGGAGCGGCGGTGGCGGCGTCTCTGGCAGGTTTTCCGTATCGTGGCTCTCGGTCGTGGGGGTGTCGTCACGGAGACTGGTTATAGGCGGCAGGGCAGGTCAAGAGGCGGCCCGGGGGCCCCACTCCACAGGGCCGAGCGGCCCAGGGGGGCCGCGCCGCCTATAGTGTGGCCCCTCCGTGGCCCCTCTTCGTCTCTCCTTCGGACTTCGGAAGCTTCGTGGAAAAATAGGCCCTGGGCTTTGATTTCGTCCAATTCCGAGAATATTTCCTTACTAGGATTTCTGAAACCAAAAACAGCAGAAAACAAAGAATCGGCACTTCGGCATCTTGTTAATAGGTTAGTTCCGAGAAAATGCACGAATATGACATAAAGTGTGCATAAAACATGTAGATAACATCAATAATGTGGCATGGAACATAAGAAATTATCGATACGTCGGAGACGTATCAGCATCCCCAAGCTTAGTTCTGCTCGTCCCGAGCAGGTAAAACGATAACACAGATAATTTCTGGAGTGACATGCCATCATAATCTTGATCATACTATTTGTAAAGCATATGTAGTGAATGCAGCGATCGAAACAATGTATATGACATGAGTAAACAAGTGAATCATATAGCAAAGACTTTTCATGAATAGCACTTCAAGACAAGCATCAATAAGTCTTGCATAAGAGTTAACTCATAAAGCAATAATTCAAAGTAGAGATATTGAAGCAACACAAAAGAAGATTAAGTTTCAGCGGTTGCTTTCAACTTGTAACATGTATATCTCATGGATATTGTCAACATAGAGTAATATAATAAGTGCAATAAGCAAGTATGTAGGAATCAATGCACAGTTCACACAAGTGTTTGCTTCTTGAGGTGGAGAGAAATAGGTGAACTGACTCAACATTGAAAGTAAAAGAATGATCCTCCATAGAGGAAAAGCATCGATTGCTATATTTGTGCTAGAGCTTTGATTTTGAAAACATGAAACAATTTTGTCAACGGTAGTAATAAAGCATATGCATCATGTAAATTATATCTTATAAGTTGCAAGCCTCATGCATAATGTACTAATAGTGCCCGCACCTTGTCCTAATTAGCTTGGACTACCGGATCATCACATGCATTGTTTTTACCAAGTATCACAAAGGGGTACCTCTATGCCGCCTGTACAAAGGTCTAAGGAGAAAGCTCGCATTGGATTTCTCGCTATTGATTATTCTTCAACTTAGACATCCATACCGGGACAACATAGACAACAGATAATGGACTCCTCTTTTATGCATAAGCATATAGCAACAATTAATAATTTTCTCATTTGAGATTTGAGGATTATTGTCCAAAACTGAAACTTCCACCATGGAACATGGCTTTAGTTAGCGGCCCAATGTTCTTCTCTAACATATGCATGCTTGACCATATGGTGGTAGATCTCTCTTGCTTCAGACAAGACGAACATGCATAGCAACTCACATGAAATTCAACAATGAAAAGTTGATGGCGTCCCCAGTGAACATGGTTATCGCACAACAAGCAACTTAATAAGAGATAAAGTGCATAATTACATATTCAATACCACAATAGTTTTTAAGCTATTTGTCCCATGAGCTATATATTGCAAAGGTGAATGATGGAATTTTTAAGGTAGCACTCAAGCAATTTACTTTGGAATGGCGGAAAATACCATGTAGTATAGGTAGGTATGGTGGACACAAATGGCATAGTGGTTGGCTCAAGTATTTTGGATGCATGAGAAGTATTCCCTCTCGATACAAGGTTTAGGCTAGCAAGGCTTATTTGAAACAAACACAAGGATGAACCGGTGCAGCAAAACTCACATAAAAGACATATTGAAAACATTATAAGACTCTACACCGTCTTCCTTGTTGTTCAAACTCAATACTAGAAATTATCTAGACCTTAGAGAAACCAAATATGCAAACCAAATTTTAGCATGCTCTATGTATTTCTTCATTAATGGGTGCAAAGCATATGATGCAAGAGCTTAAACATGAGCACAACAATTGCCAAGTATCACATTACCCAAGACATTTATAGCAATTACTACATGTATCATTTTCCAATTCCAACCATATAACAATTTAACGAAGGAGAAACTTCGCCATGAATACTATGAGTAGAAACCAAGGACATACTTATCCATATGCTACAGCGGAGCGTGTCTCTCTCCCATAAAGTGAATGCTAGGATCCATTTTATTCAAACAAAACAAAAACAAAAACAAACCGACGCTCCAAGAAAAAGCACATAAGATGTGATGGAATAAAAATATAGTTTCAGGGGAGGAACCTGATAATGTTGTCGATGAAGAAGGGGATGCCTTGGGCATCCCCAAGCTTAGACGCTTGAGTCTTCTTGATATATGCAGGGGTGAACCACCGGGTGCATCCCCAAGCTTAGAGCTTTCACTCTCCTTGATCATGTTGCATCATACTCCTCTCTTGATCCTTGAAAACTTCCTCCACACCAAACTCGAAACAACTCATTAGAGGGTTAGTGCACATTATAAATTGACATATTCAGAGGTGACACAATCATTCTTAACACTTCTGGACATTGCATAATGCTACTGGACATTAATGGATCAAAGAAATTCATCCAACATAGCGAAAGAGGCAATGCGAAATAAAAGGCAGAATCTGTCAAAACAGAACAGTTCGTATTGACGGATTTTAAAATGGCACCAGACTTGCTCAAATGAAAATGCTCAAATTGAATGAAAGTTGCGTACATATCTGAGGATCATGTACGTAAATTGGCTTAATTTTCTGAGCTACCTACAGGGAGGTGGACCCAGATTCATGACAGCAAAGAAATCTGGAACTGTGCAGTAATCCAAATCTAGTACTTACTTTTCTATCAACGGCTTAACTTGGCACAACAAAACACAAAACTAAGATAAGGAGAGGTTGCTACAGTAGTAAACAACTTCCAAGACACAAAATAAAAACAAAGTACTGTAGGTAAAAACATGGGTTGTCTCCCATAAGCGCTTTTCTTTAACGCCTTTCAGCTAGGCGCAGAAAGTGTGTATCAAGTATTATCAAGAGACGAAGTGTCAACATCATAATTTGTTCTCATAATAGAATCAAAAGGTACCTTCATTCTCTTTCTAGGGAAGTGTTCCATACCTTTCTTGAGAGGAAATTGATATTTTATATTACCTTCCTTCATATCAATAATAGCACCAACAGTTCGAAGAAAAGGTCTTCCCAATATAATGGGACAAGATGCATTGCATTCAATATCCAAGACAACAAAATCAACAGGAACAAGGTTATTGTTAACGGTAATGCGAACATTATCAACTTTACCCAAAGGTTTCTTTGTAGAATGATCAGCAAGATTAACATCCAAATAACAATTTTTCAGCGGTGGCAAGTCAAGCATATTATAAATTTTCTTAGGCATAACAGAAATACTTGCACCAAGATCACATAAAACATTACAATCAAAATCTTTAACCTTCATCTTAATGATGGGCTCCCAACCATCCTCTAGCTTTTTAGGAATAGAGGCTTCACGCTCTAGTTTCTCTTCTCTAGCTTTTATGAGAGCATTTGTAATATGATGCGTGAAAGCCAAATTTATAGCACTAGCATTAGGACTTTTAGCAAGTTTTTGCAAGAACTTTATAACTTCAGAGATGTGGCAATCATCAAAATTCAAACCATTATAATCTAAAGCAATGGGATCATCATCCCCAATGTTGGAAAAAATTTCAGCAGCTTTATCACAGGCAGTTTCAGCAATTTTAGCAGTTTCAGGCAGTTTTTCGCGCTTTGCATTAGAAGTGGAAACATTGCTAACACCAATTCTTTTATTAGTATGAGTAGGAGGTGCAGCAACATGTGTAGCATTAGCATTACTAGTGGTGGTAATAGTCCAAACTTTAGCTATATTCTTCTCTTTAGCTAGTTTTTCATTTTCTTCTCTATCCCACCTAGCACGCAGTTCAGCCATTAATCTTATATTCTCATTAATTCTAACTTGAATGGCATTTGCTGTAGTAGTAATTTTATTATGATGATTCTCATTAGGCAAAACTTTTGATTTCAAAAGATCAACATCAGCAGCAAGACTATCGACTTTAGAAGCAAGTATATCAATTTTCCCAAGCTTTTCTTCAACAGATTTGTTAAAAGCAGTTTGTGTACTAATAAATTCTTTAAGCATGGCTTCAAGTCCAGGGGGTGAACTCCTACTATTGTTGTAAGAATTCCCATAGCCGTTGCCATTATTGTAAGGATATGGCCTATAGTTGTTACTAGAATTATTCCGGTAAGCATTGTTGTTGAAATTATTATTTTTAATGAAGTTTACATCAACATGTTCTTCTTGTGCAACCAATGAAGCTAACGGAACATTATTAGGATCAATATTAGTCCTATCATTCACAAGCATAGACATAATAGCATCAATCTTATCACTCAAGGAAGAGGTTTCTTCGACAGAATTTACCTTCTTACCTTGTGGAGCTCTTTCCGTGTGCCATTCAGAGTAGTTGATCATCATATTATCAAGAAGCTTTGTTGCTTCACCAAGAGTGATGGACATAAAGGTACCTCCAGCAGCTGAATCCAATAAATTCCGTGAAGAAAAATTTAGTCCTGCATAGAAGGTTTGGATGATCATCCAAGTAGTCAGTCCATGGGTTGGGCAATTTTTAACCAGAGATTTCATTCTTTCCCAAGCTTGAGCAACATGTTCAGTATCTAATTGTTTAAAATTCATTATGCTACTCCTCAAAGATATAATTTTAGCAGGGGGATAATATCTACCAATAAAAGCATCCTTGCATTTAGTCCATGAATCAATACTATTCTTAGGCAGAGATAGCAACCAATCTTTAGCTCTTCCTCTTAATGAGAAAGGGAACAATTTTAATTTTATAATGTCACCATCTACATCCTTATACTTTTGCATTTCACATAATTCAACAAAATTATTAAGATGGGCAGCAGCATCATCAGAACTAACACCAGAAAATTGCTCTCGCATAACAAGATTCAGTAAAGCAGGTTTAATTTCAAAGAATTCTGCTATAGTAGCAGGTGGAGCAATAGGTGTGCATAAGAAATCATTATTATTTGTGGTTGTGAAGTCACACAACTTAGTATTTTCAGCGTTGGCCATTTTAGCAACGGTAAATAAAGCAAACTAGATAAAGTAAATGCAAGTAAACTAAATTTTTTGTGTTTTCGATATAGCAAACAAGATAGCAAGTAAAGTAAAACTAGCAACTAATTTTTTTTGTATTTTGATTTAGTGCAGCAAACAAAGTAGTAAATAAAACTAAGCAAGACAAAAACAAAGTAAAGAGATTGCGAAGTGGAAACTCCCCTTGCAGCGTGTCTTGATCTCCCCGGCAACGGCGCCAGAAATTTGCTTGATGCGTGTGGTTGGCACGTCCGTTGGGAACCCCAAGAGGAAGGTGTGATGCGCACAGCGGCAAGTTTCCCTCAGTAAGAAACCAAGGTTTAATCGGACCAGTAGGAGTCAAGAAGCACGTTGAAGGTTGATGGCGGCGAGATGTAGTGCAGCGCAACACCAGTGATTCCGGCGCCAACGTGGAACCTGCACAACACAACCAAAATACTTTGCCCCAACGAAACAGTGAGGTTGTCAATCTCACCGGCTTGCTGTAACAAAGAGTTAACCGTATTGTGTGGAAGATGATTGTTTGCAGAAAACAAGAGAACAAAGATGTGCAGTAGATTGTATTCAGATGTAAAAGAATTGGACCGGGGTCCACAGTTCACTAGAGGTGTCTCTCCCATAAGACGAACAGCATGTTGGGTGAACAAATTACAGTTGGGCAATTGACAAATAAAGAGAGCATGACCATGCACATACATATCATGATGAGTATAGTGAGATTTAATTGGGCATTACGACAAAGTACATAGACCGTCATCCAACTGCATCTATGCCTAAAAAGTCCACCTTCAGGTTATCATCCGAACCCCCTCCAGTATTAAGTTGCTAACAACAGACAATTGCATTAAGTATTGCGCGTAATGTAACTAGTGACTACATCCTTGAACATAGCACTAATGTTTTATCCCTAGTGGCAACAGCACATCCATAACCTTAGTGGTTCTTGTCACTCCTCCAGATTCACAGAGGCATGAACCCACTATCGAGCATAAATACTCCCTCTTGGAGTTACTAGCATCAACTTGGCCAGAGCATCTACTAATAACGGAGAGCATGCAAGATCATAAACAACACATAAGCATAGCTTTGATAATCAACATAACAAGTATTCTCTATTCATCGGATCCCAACAAACGCAACATATAGAATTACAGATAGATGATCTTGATCATGTTAGGCAGCTCACAAGATCCGACAATGATAGCACAATGGGGAGAAGACAACCATCTAGCTACTGCTATGGACCCATAGTCCAGGGGTAGACTACTCACACATCACACCGGAGGCGACCATGGCGGCGTAGAGTCCTCCGGGAGATGATTCCCCTCTCCGGCAGGGTGCCGGAGGCGATCTCCTGGATCCCCCCGAGATGGGATCGGCGGTGGCGGCGTCTCTGGAAGGTTTTCCGTATCGTGGTTCTCGGTACTGGGGGTTTCGTCACGGAGACTTTTTATAGGCGAAAGGGCAGGTCAAGAGGCGGCACGGGGGCCCCACACCACAGGGCCGCGCGGCCAAGGGGGGGGGCGCGCCGCCCTATAGTGTGGCCCCTCCGTGGCCCCTCTTCGTCTCTCCTTCGGACTTCTGGAAGCTTCGTGGAAAAATAGGCCCCTGGGCTTTGATTTCGTCCAATTCCGAGAATATTTCCTTACTAGGATTTCTGAAACCAAAAACAGCAGAAAACAAAGAATCGGCACTTCGGCATCTTGTTAATAGGTTAGTTCCAGAAAATGCACGAATATGACATAAAGTGTGCATAAAACATGTAGATAACATCAATAATGTGGCATGGAACATAAGAAATTATCGATACGTCGGAGACGTATCAGGGAGGAACTCACATTATATTGGCCTTCTAAATTTTTCACCCATTTTGACAATCGATGCCAATGGGGGAGAAGTTTAGAGGGTTTAATGGAATGGTTTTATACTTAAGTTTGGTTTGTGCTTAAGTGTTTTGCCTCTCATGCATTCCATATTTATATGTCTTGCGTGGTTGTATATATTTAGTGGAAACTATCCCAAAGGTTAATCTTGACAATGTATGCAATGAATTCATGTTCATCACACGTGCATACATTGTGGGGGAGTTTTCTCTATATATATTGGTTCTACTCACATCCATTGCATTTGTTGTAGTTGTGTGAGTAGAGCCGGTTTTGATATGGGCTAGTAGCTTTGTGTTACTTGACCATATCAAATACAACCTCTTGTATACAACTTATTCTCGGATAAGTTGCGTACTTGTCACTAATATTCATTATATAAACCCTCTTATTGTGGTTGTCATCAATTACCAAAATGGGGGAGATTGTAAGGGTACATTGCCCCTATGTGTGGTTTTGGTAATCAATGACAACCCCTATGGACTAATGTTTTCATTAAGTTTATATGAAGGAATATTCCATAGGATCTACTTGCTCTCCATGTGTTGGATTCAAGTATGGATGCCATGAAGATAAAGATATACCTTGTGTATTGGCATCAAGATCATCGGTATGAAGATATATATGTGATATGATCAAGAAGAAGAAATGAAGATGGAGTTCTTATGTGGAACTCAATATTAGCCATGCTCTATCTTAAGTGAGTATGAGAAGATACAAGGTTGAGATTGGGCAAGTTCAAGATGAGCATCTTGTGTGGATCATATGCTTGAAGCTTGCCGTCCATTTGGTGATAGTGAAGATGTGCATCAATGAACCTTTCCCATCATAGTGTATGGGGGAGCATTTGTGAGTATTCACGAAGCGACAATGATCAAGTGATGGGATGCGCAAGGCAAAGGTATGACCTTGATAGGTTTTGCTTTTGCCGGTCTCGAGGTGGTTGATGGGAGACCGGATTATAGGATAGATAGCCGCACTATTAAGAGGGGCTTTCGGTTGGTTAACTTGATCACATCGTCTTAGGGAGCTCAATCCTTGCATGCGTTGCATATTCTTATTGCTTCTTGGTATTTCTCGGTGTGAGGTTCTTGAGCTTGTTGCTAGCTTTACAACAAGCCCAAGTTCATCGAAAACGTGTTCACATGCATCTTCTATTGCGTTTTCGAGGTTGGGTGATTTTACCAGTTATTCATGATATAAGGTTCTACCTTTTATATTCATGATAAAATCCCCTCCTACAGATTCTTGGGTTTTCACTTTCTATAGGATAGCATTTGTTGTTATCTTCCAAACAAAATTGGTTTCATGCGATTCGGAGTTCCGGAGCAATAGTTATTAAAGAAAAAGGAAAGAGGAGAAAAGTATAAAAAGAAAAAGAGAAAAAGGGGAGGGTGCCGGCCGGCCGACTGGCTCAAAGAACCGGCCCACCCGGTCCGCGATCGGGTCCGGCGCTGGTGCCATCCGGGCCGCCTCCGGGGGCCTTTTGGCCCAAGTCCGGTGCAGGCCCGGTCCGTGACCGGCCTGCCGGCGCATCCTCCGGTCCAACCGAATTTAACCGGCCGCCACTCCGTCCGGCCCGCGCCCCGTCGCGCTTCGCGCGGCTCGCAGTCCCGCGCCGCCGGCGCTGCTGGGCCGCCGCCGCCCACGTGGCCCGGGGCCGCTCTCCCGCGCGGCTGTGGCCTTCCTGCCGCCAGCGCGCCACCAGGCCGCTCGCCCGCGCGCCCTCGGCTCTATCCGCCGCTCGCCGCGCTCGCCGCCTGCCGATTCTTGGGCCGGTCCGACCGGCCCGACCGACTGGCCCGGCCGGCGCTGTTGCTCCGGTCGGCCGGCCTGGTGGGCCGGGGCCGTTTTTCCTGCCCAAATTTGCTGCCCGTTTTTCTCTTTTCTTTTTCCCCAGCTTATTTTTCCACTTGGGCTATAAATACCTTTCTTCCACCTTGAGCCCAAGTAGTTCTTCCTATTCTCTCACCTCCATTGTTGCTATTTGAAGAACTTGCTCTCCCCCTTGATTCCTCCAACCATTCTTGCTCATATTTGAGGATTTGAGAGAGGAGATCTAGATCTACACTTCCACCAAACCGTTTCTTCTCTAAGTGAGGGAATCTCTCGGGATCTAGATCTTGGAGTCTTTGGTTGACTTTCCCCCTTGTTCTTCCTCTCCAATCTCATCCTAGCATTCGTTGCTTTGGTGGGATTTGAGTGTGAAGGACTTGAACACCTCCGGTGTTCTTGCTTTGCATCATTGCATAGTGTTGAGCTCTCCACCACGATTTGTTCGAGTGAGAGACCGTGAGCTTGTTACTCTTGGAGGGTGACCTCCTAGTTGGCTTGGTGATTGGTGCTCCGGTGATCTCTTCAAGAAGATTGTGAAGAGGCCCGGGCTTCTCCTTCGTGGAGCTTGTGAAGTGGTTGTGGAGCTTGCCATCTCCGGAGCGGAGGAAAAGCTAACCATAAGGAAAGGGCCATTATCCTTCGTGGGTGTGGTTCGGAGAATAGGGTGAGCCTTCGTGGCGCGGGGAATCCTTCGTGGGACCTCCACTCCTCCAAACGTGACGTACCTTGTTGCAAAGCAAGGGAACACGGGAATACATCCTCGTCTCCGCGTGCCTCGGTTATTTCTATACCCGAGCTCTCTTTCCTTGTGATAGCCATCGTGCTTGAAGTACATATATCTTGCTATCACTTGTGCTACATATATCTTGTGCCTATCTTGCTTAGCTCTAGTTGCTATTGTTACACTTAGTTGAGCTTAGCATATTTAGGGTTTGTGCTTGTAAACTAAACGATAGTTTAATTCCGCATTCATACAAGACAAATCCGCAAGAGTTTGTAATTGCCTATTCACCCCCCCTCTAGGCGACATCTCGATCTTTCATCATGGCGATTACAGAATTAACATTCAAAGGGGGCAGCAGCGACGGCAACCCATCCTCGTCCTCCTCATCATAGTCAGACCATAATTTACGCGGAACCAAACTAGACACCTTGCTTGCTGACCAGGATTTAACATCACCAATATCAGCCCAGTCACAATCAATCTGACCAACTTTGAACACCGGCAGAGAGCATCCCTTAACTGAAGTATGCTGTTGGCTGTTATGAACCGGTGGATCTTGATTTGGTAAAGATGTGGAATTAGCCCCACCACTAGAAGGCTGATCTTTACCCTTTGGTGTCTCCTTTCCCTTTACCTCATCGTTGGTAGCATCATCACCAGAAGGTGCATCACTCATAAGAACATCCTCTTTAATCTTTGTAAGGTCTGATTCAAGCTTAAAAATGAGCCCATACCCTTGCCCATCATACATGTGATCCACCGTAGTAGTTGGAATATGTTCAACTCGAGTGACCTCCACAAGCATTCTCACTGTGGTGTGAGCCCTAGTAAACAGCATATCCACCTCCTTAGTCTTCCCAATAAGAGATCCAACACCGAAAAGAGAGAGGTAGTCACACCTCTCTTTGTAACAGACACCATGCACTCTAACCCAAACAGGAGTGACATAAAACCTGTCTAACTCAGCCGCAGACCATTCTTCAAAATTTAGGAACATAGAAGTCCCTGGGACCGGCACTTTGATAATCTTAGTCATCCTTGCTAAGTCAGCCTTTGAAGGGAAAATAGTTTTAAAAGCACCATCTTCGGCAGGAGTGAGATCCCATTGATGATTCCCCGGTATGATCCACTGTAATTCATTAATAATCTCCGCAGCAGATAAACTCCCTCCTGTGATGGAGATACTGCCAACCTTACCACTGTCATGTTTAAATGTAACCTCAGAAGAAGCAGGAACCTCATGAAACATAAGCTCATTCCGTGACACACCATAGGTAATGGCAACAGGTTTAGGCATAGATAACAAAGGACAGTCCTTAGCTGCGTGTGAAATCTTTTCACAGTATATGCAAAGAACCGCAGTACAAGCATCAGCAAAATGTCCAAACTCACCACACTTTAGACACAGAACCTTATCAATCTTTTTCTGAGCACGAGCAGATAAAGCCGCTACTGAATTATCAAGTGAGCCATTGTCCACATGTTGTGAACTCACCACAGTGGCCGATCCACCCGAAGCTGAAGCTGAAACCTCTCTAACTAAACTCTCTGTTCCCTGACTAGTACCATTTCCCTGAGAACCGTCATTAGAATTAGGCCGACGCTGATAACGGTTGTAGTTATTGTAAAAATGGCCAGACCCCCGAAAATTATTATTGAAACTTCTGTTCCACTGTTGCCTATTGTTATTGTAAGGGCGGGATCTGAAGTTACCCCGATTCTGAGAACCATAGTTATTGCCATACCCATTGTTACCTTCAAAATATCCTTCCCGGAATCTACCAAAGTCTTGATCATCGAAGCCATCATACCTCCTATCACCAAAACCAGAAGCTGCACCCGAGCTAGATCCATGATCGAAGCGAGGTGGCTGCACCACCGGACCACTCCCGGCCGGTGCGGCACCACTGGCCGGAACAGCCACATTGGAGACAGCCGCCCCAAAGAACAACACCGAGTGCACCACCAGCCGCCACCACAACCCCGCCGGTCTCGCGGCCAGGGGTAGTCCTGGGTAGCACGGGCTGGCGCATAGTAGGGGCCGGAGGATTGGATGCCCGAGGAGGAACCGGTGCGTTCCCCACCATTGGAGACAGAACCCTAGCCTCCACAGGTCGATGGGTAGAGGGAGATGGGCGAGATTGACGAATGGTTGGCGCTGGCAACCCTCGAGCGATCGATACCCTCCTAAAACCCTTGGGTGATATGCTGGGCCTTTGCCCATTGGACCAGAGGGGCCCAACGCAATGCACTGTCCCTGTATTCCTCTGAAAAATCGGTGGCCTACTGAATTCAAACACCCCTGATCCTGAATTAACGGCCATCGGAGAACTCCGGCGAACATGCTGAGAAGGTCGACGGTGCTCTAGGCCGTGGAAAGGATGAGGAGGTCATCGGAACCGCCGACATCTCTCCCTCCTAAAAACCTTAACCCATTCTGTAGCATCAAACTCTTGCAGAGAGAACACTGTCGGCTCTAGGACAGGTATTTTCAAAGATTTCTCAGACGGAGAGGATCCACGCAACTGCGGACTAAAATCCGGCGAGGAAGCCCCCGATCTGCAGGGCAAAACCGACAGCAACAGCGCTGCACGACGCTGCTGCGCCCGATGATACATCCTCTTCACATACCTGGCCGACGGAACCGAAGAGATCTCAGGCGATGACTCTCGATAAGCCGCCGGCGACTGGGGAAGAGGCTCCTCCAGACCCTCCGCTTCGTCTTCCTCAGACAGACACCAGAACCTCCCGCTAACGAACGGAGAAGCAGCCCCATCCATAGCCGCGCCCAGGCCGTCGCCCAGGGCGTCGCCCAGAACGTCGCCCCTCATAGAACGTTTCGTAGCCACCTCATGATAGTACCTGCAGATTAAAGCACTTGCATTGACTTCTCCTTCTGTTTAAACCCATGTCACTATTGAGGAACCAAAGCATCTTGCAGAGCAAGGTAAAAAAAACAGACGGTTTCTCACTTACGATTTTATATAAACTTAGCATGTTCAGTCCAGTTGTTTTGTTGATGTCGTTTTGTAGATTATCATTTTGTAATGACCACTGAACATGCTAAGTGCAAATGTTCAAGAGGCAGTCATCTAGGACAAGCATGTTCAGCGAGCTTTGTTGATTATCTTTGACCACATCCATAGGAAGAGAAAGCCATAGGAGTTCTCCATTCATACTTGAATTAAGCTTTTTTTTACACAATATTTATTCTTAGGCCTTGAGTGGAACATGATATGTAGATGAACATTTCAGTTTACATCATTCATGGTAGAATCATAGCATACCAGAAGATTTGGTTGCCACAAGAGAATGCACTCAGCCTCAGTTTTTATTTTTGTCTCCGTGCTATGTTCCTAGCAGCAAACCATAAGATTATTTAAAACATGCTACTTCATAGTATTGCTTGCATAGTCCACACTCATCTATTATTTGCTTCGCTGAACCATCGTGTTACATAACCCCACCCGAGAATGGATTAAATAACAATAAGCAGAACCCATTCAGTACATTGTTAAGGACATCTCTATCAAGCAAAAGGAATAGCAACATCAACTCCTGAAGTGTGCAACAATGTCAGACAATTTTAATTTAATTCAAAATACTCCCTTTGTATAGTAAAAGATGTCTCAGTTTTATGTTAATTTTAATGTATCTATACACTATATCATGTCTAGATACATCTAAATTTAGACAAAGTTGGGACATCTTTTGTTGGACGGAGGGAGCATTAACTCCTGCGGTTAAGAAATACCGAAATACACATCAGAAATAGTGCATTTTATAGTATTTAGGCGAAAAAATCCTAAGTATTATTCTGCATCTGCATGCATATAATAATTATACATGAGTTATAGGAGCTCCATATTACACATCTGTTTGACGGATAGAACGCTGAAGAAAGTATTGTACAATTGCATCAATAAAAAATTATGACTATTGTCTTTTTTCTGCTTTTACCTTGCAAACAAGAATGATATATTTACAGGGCCCTCTTAGACACAGGTGCAAATAGTGCACATTTGAGCTAGCTATACACTATTGTGTCCTAAGAAGAAAGTGCACTATACTTCAGTCTTTAGCATTAGATTTCTCCTTTCTGTTTGATAACTTAAGCATTTTTCTTTATTTCTGAAGCATCTCAATTGAACCACTATCACCATGCTATATTTCAGTTATCCCTGAGAAGAGAAAATTGTACTATAATTATATGCCTTAAGATATGTCAATACTCATATAATAATTCCTTTTCTACTCCACTGAGAGACAACTGCTTTCATGGCCATTAAGTATTTCACAATATGTCTGCATATAATACCGATTACAGGGCATGGTGGCAAGATCCGAGGGCGGCGAGCTTGTCTGCACCACACCTCGCAGACAACTGATGGCACCGATTAGGTTGCTCACCTTCTAACACTCTCGCCGAGGTTGCCTGGCTAGATCCTCAAGACATGGAGACTAGACTGGAGCGCCACGAGCTCAATTGTGTTGTGCTCGATGGGCTAGGGCGCCAGGGCTTGTGCCGTGGTTGGGCCATCAGCCGGCAGTGCTGATGGGTGGAGATTTGGAGTGTTGGCTGGTCACTTTGCGGTGAGACGAGACAGGAAGATAGTGGGAGAGCCTATCAGGGGATAAATTTCTGTGTTGGTGTACTTTCTTGGCAAATGTGGCGTGAACTTTTTGGGGCTGCACTTATTTTAGAGAGTTTCGGTTCTACTTGTGTGACTCGAGTGATGGTGATGGTGAGTGTTGTAGACATTATCAATTATTTTTGTATTCTATTTTGTATGATATTCTTGTGTTTTTATTTACCTGATGAATACGTGTTCTATTTTCGTTTTTCGCAAATTAGTCTGATTCCTATTGTTGTGGTTGGCATGTGGGCGCTCTATTTGTACTAAGAGATATGTATTTATTACTATGGTTTAGTCGTTTAGAAGTCATAATATGTTTAGCATTACCTGTTTTTATGTAAATATTACATTTTAACATGTAGACAAGTATGAAAAGTTGGAAAATTATGAGCTTGAGGGCATGTAGTGATTGCATTATGAAGCCACATGGCAGCACACATATAAATTACGAGGATATTTAGTATATCTATAATAGAATTTGCGATCCCGTGGCAACGCACGGGCATTTTACTAGTAGGGAAAAAAGTAGAAAACTTGGTCAGGTCCCTAGTCCTCTCCACTGCGCGCATCTGGACGACCTCCAGGCTGGGTACCCACGCAGCCAGCCACCGGGGGGCAAACCACTTGGGGAGACACCGGTACTCTCAGGAGTTGCTACAGCTCACCATCTCCGTCCATGAAACCCCGCAAGCCGCCCCTCTACCAGCCAAAAAGAGGAAGGGTATTTTAACTTTTTTTTGGAATATGCAGTTTATTTTTTTCTTACACAAACCTATATTTTTTTGGAGTTTATTCGTGGAAATAACGAATATAGAATTCATGTGAAGCTCAATATTTCAAGATGTATGTCTTCTCAAAATCATTTTTCTGTTGTTGCCCATCAAACTTTGTGCCCGGAGAGAGGGTGCCCTTCCTCGGACGGTGAACTCCTCGCGATGCACAGTGTGCCACTCGGTAGTACTCACCAGTCACCAGTGACACTGATTAGCGCACCGCACATCTCTCTCTCCAACATTCCGTAGACCGACTGATTAGTGATTAGCGCGGTGCGCGGCGCATGATCTCCTTTCTTCCTCCTGAAAAAAAAAACTCCTCCGGCGCCGACACACACAGGCAAGGACAGCTTACCACGACAGTGCCACTCCACCGCATTCACCTCCTCCCCCACGCCAACCCAAACATCTCACCCACCGCCCGCAGCCTCACTCCAAATCTCGCTCCCAGATCCAGCCTGCCATGTCGTCCTCCGACCAGGACGACGACCACCACCACGCCGACGAGGACTCCCCCCTCTTCCGCGACTCCGACTCCTCCCGCCGCCGCTCCGGCCCCTCCTCCACTGATCCAGCCATGTCGTCCTCCGACCAGGACGACGACCACACCCACGACGACGACGCCCCCCTCTTCCACGACCCCCGCCGCCGCCCCTCCTCCTCCTCCTCCTCCGCCGTCGGCGAGGTGCCCGTCTCGCAGTCCTTCATCAAGGCGGCCAGCAACGTCTGCTTCTCCTTCTTCGTGCTCGCCGTCCTCGTCGTCACCGTCGTCGCCGTCACCTACCAGCCGCCCGACCCCTGGCTGCAGTCCTCCGCCGCCATCACCACCTCCCTCTCCCGCGTCCTCCCCAACTCCACCTTCCTCCACCCCGACGACTCGCTCCTCCCCACCGGCGAGGACTTCCCCTCCACCTCCACCTCCCCCTCCCCCTCCGCCGCCGCCGCCGCCCAGCGGGACGCCGCCGACGACCAACCCACCTCCCCCGCCACCTCCCCCTCCACCTGCGACCCCGACGCGCCGCTCAACTGCTCCGACCCGCGCGTGCTGGCCGCCGTCAGGGCCTTCAACGCCAAGGCCTTCTTCCGCAAGTCCATCGTCTTCCTCAGCTACGAGGCGCCCGTCCCCGGCCCCGCCCCCACCCAATGCGACGTCGCCTGGCGCTTCCGCAACCGCCGCGAGAAGTCCTGGCGCCGGTACCGCGACTACCGCCGCTTCACCCTCACCCCCGGCGACGCCTGCGCCCTCGACATCACGTCCGTCGGCAAGTTCCGCTCGGGCAAGAACGCCGCTCGCCCGCCAACCCGCCCTCGCAACAAGAAACCGCATCTCGCCGCAACCCCACCACCGGAGGCGGACGCGGAGATCAACGACACCATCCCCATCCTCAGCTCCGAGGCGGAGTTCCGGCGCGGCAGGTACCTCTACTACATGCGGGGCGGGGACCACTGCAAGAGCATGAACCAGTTCATCTGGAGCTTCCTCTGCGGCCTCGGTGAGGCCAACTACCTGAACCGCACCTTCGTCATGGACCTCTCCATGTGCCTCTCCGGCGCGCACACGGAGGACGGCAGGGACGTGAACGGCAAGGACTTCCGGTTCTACTTCGACTTCGAGCACCTCAAGGAGTCGGTGCCGCTGGTGGAGGAAGGGGACTTCCTCAAGGACTGGCACCGCTGGGACAAGAAGAAGAAGGGCAGCCCGGGCCGGATGAGCGTGCGCAAGGTGCCCACCTACAAAACCACACCGATGCAGCTCAAGAAGGACCGGAGCAGCATCATCTGGCGGCAGTTCGAGGGGAAGGAGCCCGAGAACTACTGGTACAGGGTCTGCGAGGGGCGCGCTGCCAAGGTCGTCCAGCGGCCGTGGCACGCCATTTGGAAGTCCAAGAGGCTGATGAACATCGTGGCCGAGATCGCCGGCAGGATGGACTGGGACTACGACGGCTTGCATGTGGTCCGGGGCTGGAAGGCGCAGAACAAGAAGATGTATCCCAACCTGGACGCCGACACGTCGCCGGATGCGATCGTGGGCAAGGTCACCAAGCTTGTCAAGGAGTGGCGCAACCTCTACATCGCGACCAACGAGCCCTTCTATTACTACTTTGATAAGCTCAGGTCGCACTACCATGTGCACCTGCTTGATGATTACAAGGAGCTTTGGTCGAATACCAGTGAATGGTACAACGAGACGACGACGATCACCGGTGGGAAGCCAGTGCCGTTCGATGCGTACATGAAGGTGATTGTCGACACCGAGGTGTTCTATAGGTCGAAGGCAAAGGTGGAGACATTCAACAACCTGACCAGGGATTGCAAAGATGGAATCAACACTTGCAACTTGTGACATACAAGTTCCCATGGCGTGGTAACTTTTGGTGTCCATATACTCTGCCACTGGCCGGCGCATTGGGATTCATGGGAACTCCATCCTGGGCTTCTCATTAGGCATGCCATCTTGATACTGCTTGGCATGGCATGCTCAATTGGTTACACACGTTCTTCTAAATTATGTGCCTTCCATATAATTTACTGTGCTCAAGCCTCAATGGCCAAATAGTTACTTCTTAGTGGCCCTTTTGCGGTACCTCTACTTCTTAGTGGCCCTTTTGCAGTACCTCTGCTCTCTAAGTCTTCATGAGTTAGCTTGGGGACTTCTCTGCATTTCTTGTCTGTTCACATATGTGTGTTGCTAAATGTTCTTGAGTTAGAAACGAACTTTCAGTGAACTTTCACATTGAACAGAGGACACTGGCCATCAGATTAACATGCGTATTGTGTAAATGACCATCATAAGTACCACTTACCTAATTACCTTGAATAGCCTTTGGGAACTGTAGATTATCAGATTGTGTTTCTTCTTGTGTTCATGGTAACATGTTGGAAGCTATGATGAACTAGCAATCTTCTACGACAGAAAATTGCAATTGTCCGTTACCTAGTGTTAAGTTTTGTCAATTCATGCAGCATAGACTACAGGAGATCAGGTCAAAATAGTCAGAACAGATTGATTTTCGGTGCATACTATTGCTTGATAGATTGGTAGGAGTACCTATTTTAGTGTCTATAATTGTTTTAGGTCCTTCCAAGTATCTGTCTCATTACGTTTTCTTGGTTAAACATTGTTGTCAGTATATCATATCAGATTTCACGAAGAAAAGCTATCAGTTATTGTCTGAAGCAAAGCCCTCTAGCCAGTAGTCCAAACCTGGCCTTCAAGAATGATATTAGGTGGCACGAGCCCTTCACAATTGGTAGTTACACTAATAGTTTGATCAGTTGTCGTTTTCAGTGTTGTTGCCTCTTTGAGTGGCTGCCCTGCAAGGAATATTTCATTTGATTGTTCTTACTAGACTTGAAGCTGTTATATACTGGAGCCATCCATAAAGACCTTCACTGATGGTTATGCTGGCTGATCTTTTTTTGTTTCTTATTTGGACATGCTGGCTGATCTCTCTGAACTTGGTGAATATGTAATGATAGTTATGATTAACTTGTAATGTGTTTAGTTCAAACTATACTGCTAATCTACCACCCAAATTCATGAACATTATAGTATTGGAAATTTAGGTGGCAGTTCACTGCAGAATGGTATAAAAGAAAGCATAGCAGAATCTGGATACAAGAGGTGAACATTTCTCATATCTAAAGTCAGTCATAAAATTGTAAAAATGCGCTTAAAATATTATTCTTTGCTTCACTTTTCTTCAGAAAATCTAGCGAATACTAACACTTAAGATCCTGGAAAACTAGATAAGGAGAACCATTGGCTGCAAGCTGCGTTGAGTAATGATTAGTGGAATTTTGTTGCAAGACAGCAACTAAATTGCTAAAAAACTGGATATAGCAACAGGAAAGGGAAGGTTTAGCACTCCAAAGAAATCGTTCCACGAGTTCCCATAAAAATTAGCAATACACTCAGGGTCTGTTGTGGGCCAGAAGGAATCTAAGGTGGGCGTGGTCCACTTGTAAATGGAACAAAGGGTTGTAGAATCACTTTTTAAGAGTTTAGCATTATGCTTAGTCGGCCACTATTTTTGCTCATCTTCTTATAATTGTTTGAGGAGAGAGGGAGCCTAGTCTATATCTCTTACAGCATCTCTAACAGAGCCTAGTCTGTAAAAACGCGAATTGAAAACTCGGAGTTCAGTTCACCGAACTCGTGTTTACGGGTCGAAAAATCGCTGGCGCAGAATAGAGCCCGTAAACCAAAACTGATCCGGATTGCGTTGGGTTTCACTCGGGTGCCAACATTGTCATAGAAATAGGGCAAGCTTAACTCTCTTTCGTCCTCGATGATCATGTCGTGAAGAATCACACAACATATCATGATGTTCACAAGGTTTTTTTGTCCCAAAACCGGGCTGGGTCACGAACAATTGGCAAACCTTGCTTGCAAAACTCCGAAAGCTCTCTCAATGTCCTTGCGAGTTGCTTCTTGAGCTTTGGCAAATTCAGCTTCTATTATGTCTTAGGGATCCTTCACAGACTTCACAAAAGTTGTCCAATCCGGATAGATGCCATCGATCGGGTTGAGTATTCATTGTTCATGACATTGTAATTGCAAGTGGGTGCTTCCCTATTTGCTAGTCTGGCAAACAAAGGGGATCTTTGAAGCATGTTGATGTCATTGAGTGTTCCCGGCAACCCAAAAAAACAATGCCAAATCCACAAATCTTGTGACGCGACGGCCTCAAGTAAAATGGTAGCATCTTTGCTCTTTCCATAGTACATTTCATGCCATGCCTTGGGACAATTCTTCCATGTCCAATGCATATAATCAAGACTACCAAGCATGCCAGGCTAAACTTCTTTTCTCATTTATCTCCATCAATCTTTTCGTATCATCCCACATGTCATATTTTTTTCCATTCTTTCCTCTCCTTCCCATTTTGTAACTACTGAATCAATATAGAATATGCATTCTGGCTGATGATAGATTGAAGCTGCAATGTAATCTATGTGGCAAAAAAGTTGGTTCTAGGCCTTATAGGATGAAGAATCATCTTGTTGGGCGGTTTATAGTGGTCAATATGTGCACCAAAACAACCCCTGCAATTTAAAAAGATATGCATGAATTGACTAGGCTTTCCCCATTCCCCTATCCCCAACCTTATATTATATCCTACATTATACATATTAATAATTTAGTATTAAACATGAGTCTTGTTGAGTCGAGACTAGTCTTGACTAGTCTCTGAGTCGCTACCCCAGAACGACCGGTCGACTCGTCGAGTCGAAATCCTTGGCTGGCCCATGCATTTAGAAAATGAGCTACTATTTTTTTTTAGGATTTTTCCAAATATTTTAAGGGAATTTAGTGTAGTTTTTGGCCTAAACCTAGGGTTGTATCATGGGCTACCCTGGATGTAGATCCGCCCCTGATTTCTAATACTGCACATGATAAGGAGGGAGGGCATGTGCCCCCCTCCCACGCATATAGGTAAACTTCAATAAAGTTTGTTTATATTCAAGATTTTTAAATTATTTGAACTTATAAATAAGTTATAACTAATTTTTCATCGCACATATTTTCTTGTACGTTATTTGCCACCTTTGGAAATGTATCAAGAAACAGACGGAGACGGACATGCCACGTACATCATGAACTCACTTTCATGGAAGGCGACTAAGGCATCTCCAAGGTGGCTTCCCATTCCTTTGCATCATTTGTCATTTGTTCACCTCATCTGTCTATCTAGGGGTTGGCTGAACAAACCGTATCAGACACTATTTACATTGAACATGCCAATTTGTCCATTTTCTTCTTATTCAAGATGTTTTTTTGCCATCAAAATAATTTGTAGATATAATATTTTAGCACATAACTCAAGAACATTTGATCACACAAATTTGCAAAAGCCATCGCGTGTGACAAATGAGGCAGGGTCCTCTGGTCATCTTCCTTTCCCTTTCGAAGTAGCAGGGAAAGGAGGCGCCATGAGGACGGGGTGGGGGGGGGGGGGGGGGGGGTGGGGGGAGGGGGAGGATATGCCGAGAATGATCACCGGATGTACTAATACTGGATGTGCACTTACATGTTGAGCCTGTCCCATGAAGTTGACGGACTGGTTGTACTCTCTCCGTTCCATGAAACATGTCTTAATTTTATTAGAATCTATATGTATTTAGACATTAATTTAAACAAAGTTCCAACATCTTTCATGAGATCGATGAAGTACGTCTATTTTATTTCCAAATTTCCCAATGAAGTAAAAAAACGACGAGGGATCTAGTCACCGCCAAGTGAGAATTACTACTCGACTCTAAAAATTTATTCACACGTGTAAAAGTTGTTCACATATAGTGTAGTAGTGCCAAAGAAAAACAATATATACTCCTACATTTCTTCTCAAGTAATCGAATGTCACATTTTTTAAAAAACGGGTCTCAACCTTTAGATCTTTTTTTTTAAACCCTGGCAGGTAGGGCATAGAGCCGTGTTTCACTCAACCCTAACCTTCCCCTCTTCACCCTCCCGCCGCCCTTTGCCGCTGCTTCCCCCTCCCCTGTCCGAAACTCCACCTCCCACGGCCAGCGCCGCCACCAAGCAGCCGACGATGGAGGTGGAAGGCGAAGCTCGCCCGTTCCTCCTCTTCTCCAAGCCGTCCAGTCGCAGGACCGATCCTCCGCCCGCCCAGCCTCAACCCCCCAAACCCGACCCCACTCCCGCCGTCCAACCCGACGACGCCAGCTCCGGCGACTCCGGCTCCGACTCCGACGCCGACCCAGCACCTTCACTCATCACCGAGCACGGCGACTCCTGCGCCGCCGCCGCCGCCTCCTTCGCCGACCTCGGCCTTTCAGACTGGCTGGTCGACGTGTGCGGCTCCCTGGGCATGCGGCGGCCCACGGCCGTGCAGCGCCGGTGCATCCCGCGCGCGCTCGCGGGCGAGAACGTGCTCGGCATCGCGGAGACGGGCAGCGGCAAGACGGCCGCCTTCGCGCTCCCCATCCTGCACCGCCTCGGGGAGGGCCCCTTCGGCGTCGCCGCGCTCGCGCTCTCGCCCACCCGCGAGCTCGCCGCGCAGCTCGCCGAGCAGTTCCGCGCGCTCGGCTCGCCGCTCGGGATCAGGTGCCTCGCGGCCATTGGGGGGTTCGACCCGCTCGGCCAGGCCAAGGGCCTCGCGCGCCGCCCCCACATCGTCGTCGCCACCCCTGGCCGCATCGCCACGCTCATCAAGAACGACCCTGACCTCGCCAAAGTCTTCGCCCGGACTAAGGTTGCTATATGACTTCCTTTTCTTTTTTACCAGCAATATGCTAGGATATTTCATATGCTCAAACCGTACACTGAAATTCACCCAAAATGCATGTTGTAGTTGCCATTGGTGCAAAAACACATATGCCCTTGTAGACACAAAGACATGCTTATCAAAGACATTCATCGTGCTACAAAGGGAGAAAAGTTGTTTTACAGTATCAGTTTAGGGAACTTTATAGTGGTGGTGAAATTTTGCTATTTCACCTGCATAAGAACAGAGGAATGCTTCGCTGCTTATGCCTAGTGATCAATTGAAATACGTGATAACAAATATAGCACATCTTTGTCATAGAAATACGTTATTTTACTGAAGTGTAGCAGATTTCTTGTGCTTACGTTGTGTGTGCCTATGTGAATCTTTGTTTTGGGTACGAGTTGCTCATGGTTTGTTGTTGTGTTCACAGGCATGCCTATTAGGTAATCTGTGTTCTTACAGTAGGCAAAGTATTTGCATCTTAAGCAATATAGACTTTTAGTACTTCCTCTTCTGGTAATTTCAGCTTAGTAACATGTGTTGTCTTTTCTATCGCAGTTTCTCGTGTTGGATGAGGCAGATAGAGTTGTAGATTCCAATTTCGAGGAGGACCTCAAGGTCATATTTGATTGCTTACCGAAGAAGCGGCAAACATTTCTATTTTCTGCAACAATGTCAGAGAATCTGCGGTCTTTGCTTGAGCTGTCGGGCAGCAAGTCGTACTTTTATGAGGCATACGAAGGCTTCAAGACTGTTGAGGGCTTGAAGCAGCAGTATATCCATATACCTCCTGATGGAAAAGAGCTCCATCTTGTGTATCTTCTGGCAAAAATGAAGGAAGATAATATACGTTCAGCCATCGTATTTGTTTCAACTTGCAGGTTTGCTCCTGTTCACTATAATTAGTCATTGTTGGTGTTAGGCTGCAAGCTGCATAGGGTGAGAGATCCCAGATCTGGTTTGCATGAACATTTTATTTAATTTTAATTTTTTCCCATATCAGTAGTAAGTTACATAAACCAGAAATATGCTGTTTATATTGTTTTAGCTCATTCAAAAGTGCAAATTTTTCCGATAATTTTTTTTATTACTATGCACATATCTCCACAGAATGTCTAACCTTTACAATTTTGATGTACCCACTTTTTCAATTGTCAAACTCTGTATTCAGAATTTCCTTTGAACCACTCTTGTTCCTAGATGATTCTGATGGAATGCCACATGTTATTCTTACACTTACTTTATAATCCTTTTAAAGTTCAATGCTTTCTTCAGATGTTAGCTAAAATCAATTCTATTGTCATGTAGGGCATGCCAATATTTGGACTTTGTGTTGCAAGAGCTTGGTCAACCTGCTGTTTCTTTGCACTCTCACAAGGCTCAGTCGCTAAGGCTTTCAGCTTTGCATCGGTTTAAGTCTGGTCAGGTCCCTGTATTGATCTCTACTGACGTGGGCAGCCGTGGGTTGGATATCCCAACTGTTGATCTTGTTATCAACTATGACATTCCAAGGTGTCTTATACTAGCTTTATATGCAACAGGAAGTACCCCCTGTCAACATAGTTTGATGAATGCTGACTGTTGCTTCTGATAGGTTTCCACGCGATTATATCCATCGGGTTGGGCGAACTGCAAGAGCAACTAGGGGAGGGCTCTCTATAAGCTTTGTGACTCAGGTTTGCTGAATGCACAGTTTACATGAATACATGATGTTTTTCCTTGATCCATTATCATGTCCCCACATTTATTTAAAATAAGAACTACAACAGGCTCCCTGACTGAAAGAGAACTCCAGTTTACAGTCTTGTCCTCATGTCAACATGATGGGTAATAGATGCATATTATTGCGAGTTTATATGTATTGGTCAAAATTTATCGAGGGGCTAAAGAGATCTCCACACAAGCTCTGAAAATTGGTAACTACTTTGGAGTAACTTGAAATATTTCAGTGGGAGAAGTAATACTAGACGCCAAGCATGTACATATATCAGAAAGTACACTCCCATAGTTATGTAATTTATCCACCAGCTAGCTCTTGTATACTGAGGCACATGCTAGAACTAGAAGTGATCAGATCAGAAATATACATGGTTGGACTGCACCAAATTTGCTTACAGACAAGTGATCAGCTGTTTTTGTCATGCTGTGTGTTCTGGTAATAATGAAATAAATTCTTAGTGAAACCTGCATGCTTATTGGGATATCTCTGCAGAGGGATATATGTCTCTTACATGAGATAGAAGATGATGTGGGGAATCGATTCGATGCATATGAGTGCGATGACAAAGAAGTCACCAAAGATATTACAAAGGTATGCTATACTGGATTAATACCCCGACAGCCTGTTTGAGTATCAAATTCTGGGTCAAACTGATTTTTACTGGACTACCTCGACACTTCAGGTATTCAAAGCGAGGCGTCTTGCGAATATGAGGATGGTGGATGAGGGCCACGAAGATAAGGTTCAAGACAGAAGAGACCAGAAGAAGCGAGATCAGGCAAGAAAGCGCAAACACGAGGAATGAACCTGGCTTAGGGAAGTGTTCACTTCCTATGGTTGCTGTGTGCACCTTCCAGCTGGAGGACAGTCAATATTGTCCTACACTCGGACCTTGTCTACTGAATTGTTCTCGTCTCGTTAACCAGACGAAGGAACTGGTAAAATTTTGTACCGATGCTTGTAAATCACTAGATTGAGTAGATCGAAACACAAAGTCAGTCGAGAAGATGTACTAGGTTTGGTGTACATGCCATTTTTTCTTGGTAATGTTTGACAGAGGTTTTGTACTGATACCAGCATGATTGTATTCAACATGAACAGCTGTACAAGAATGTTTGTCTGCACTGCACGATTGGTGCATTGTTTCTTCCTGAATGTTGTCTTGCCGTTGTAGGTTTGGTTTCCCTCTAACAAGCTGATCCCATATTCCTACTGAAGTTGAAGGCACGAATGTCTTATATCCTTGGGCGTCGGGAGCAGCGACAAGGACAACCATGTTCTCGTGGGAGGACGAATGCAGCAAGAATCTTGTCTGTATCTGAACGTTTTGCATCAATTTCGCTCAACGGAAAGGGAGCTTGGCTAGTGCGATCGGTGAAAGGTACTCAGCTGCGTGGTGAGCACTATTCTTTCACCTTTTAGTAAAGAACTGCCGTGTGCGCGCCACACTAAGCAGCATGCGTTGCTTTTTTTATGGAGGACGCTTTCGGCTAGCCCCAACAATCTAGCAATTCCAAATTTGAGTGAATTGTTATGTCTACGTGAACGTGCAAAAATAGAATGGACAAGGAGTTACTCAGATGGCCATGCACACATATGCATCATGTTTAAGCAGAGAGCGTAGGTGTACCAGCTTCAGTCACCATCCTCTCTGTAGAGAAACGCTCGCTGATCAAGCAGCACTACATTCATGGAGAACAGGGAGGAGGAGCTCAAGATCCCACTGCTTGGGCCAAGGCCGGCAAGGGTCGAAAATGGTGACAACAGTGTGATCCGAGGCGGGGATGCAGGAGGGAGAGAAGAAGAAGTGGGGCTGGGGCTGGGGCAGCGGCTGCTGGAGGAGAACCGGAAGCTATGGAAGGTGGCAGGGCCGTCCATCTGCACGCGCTTCTCCGGCTTCGGGGTCACCATCATCAGCCTGGCCTTCATGGGCCACATCGGCCCCACCGAGCTCGCCGCCTTCGCCCTCGTCTCCACCGTCCTCATGCGCTTCTGCAACGGCATACTGGTACTGCAACCAACTATATAGGATTCCTGAATTGCTTCTCATACTACTGTACCACTCTTCTTCTCTTGCATGTTCTTAAGAGGCAAGTCAATTCGTTGCTCATAATCTTGTCAAATATTGCCAGGAACACACCTAAGTTAGCCACAGTAGGTGATAGACCATTTAAACAGTGGAGGAACAAGGAGTATGATCTGAGCCGGCTCATGCTTCAATCTATTACCAGTTTCATCATAACATAAACAGCGGGGGAATAAGGTGTATATATATGAACTGAACACACCGGATCTCTAGCTATGGGCAGCATCTATATTTCGATAGTGATGTGTGACATAAAACATAACAGAACCAGAAATTACGTGTCTACGCGACTGCATGAGGCAGTCAATTGGCAGGACATAATCTTGCCAAATATTGCCCAAGAACACAACTAGTTAGCAACAGTAGATGACAACCGATGAAGGGCTGATCATAGAGTCAGTTTCACCATAAGATAATTTGGGAGCACAGATATCAACCTTGCTGTTGCAGAGCGGTGTCATTGCACCAGTTCAGCACTGCAACAGAAACAAATTTCTGCAAATGAGAAAAACCCCATGGTTTTTAACACCTGATTAATGTGCGTAAACTGAATGCAGCTGGGCATGGCAAGCGCGCTGGAGACGCTGTGCGGGCAGTCGTACGGGGCCAAGCAGTACCACATGTTGGGCATCTACCTGCAGCGCTCCTGGATCATCCTCAGCAGCTGCGCTGTGCTCATGCTCCCCATCTTCCTGTTCACCGAGCCTCTCCTCGTCTTCATCGGCCAGGACCCCAAGATCGCCGCAGTTGCTGGGCGCATCTCTGTATGGTACATCCCCATGCTGTTTAGCAACCTCTGTAATTTCACGCTCCAGATGTACCTGCAGGCGCAAAGCAAGAATATGATCGTCACCTATCTTGCATTCATCAACCTCGGCACCCATCTGTTCCTGTCGTGGCTCTTGACCATCAAATTCCACTTTGGACTTACCGGGGTCATGAGCTCCATGGTCATTTCCTTGTGGATTCCTGTGTCTGGGCAGCTCATCTTTGTGTTCTGTGGTGCGTGCCCTCTCACATGGACGGGGTTCTCCACCGAGGCACTCACCGACCTCTTCCCCATCCTAAAGCTCTCTCTATCCTCTGGTGTGATGCTCTGGTAAGAACAAGCTTCAGTTTTGACTATATATATAGAACAGTTTCAGAAAGAAAGAAAAAAAATTCACCTGCAACAAAGGAGCAATGTACTTACCGACCAACTATGCGCCTATGGTTTATACTTTACTGCCCATATAGAAATTTTGGATGCACCTAGCAATAATAAATGTTTTTCCCTGCCTGCCTCTTCAGTTTGGAAATGTGGTACAGCACAATATTGGTGCTCCTAACCGGGTACATGAAGAATCCAGAGGTTACACTTGACGCTCTTTCGATATGGTAATCTTTACTACTTCATAGTTCACTTCGCCATTGCTTGGCTCCACTCTGGATATTCCTATTAGTTGAAAGAACGGTAGCTAGCCACTGGTGCATATATGCCATTGCATAATTGCACACTGCTTCCTAAAACGTTGACCAACGGGGGAATGATCCCTCCCTTGGCTATACATTGTTAGGTAGGATGAGACTCTCCCCGCGGATGGACGCTAGGATGATAACCCGGTTTAAAGTCCACCCCTCCCAGCGAAATTACCGCTAGATGGGGCCCAGGTGGGCTGGCTGCGCACTCGCTAGCCTTGCCACTGAGTTAGAACTCAGTAGTCATTTCACACTGCTTCCTTGTCGCTGCATATGAGTTAATTAACTATTGTGGTTTCCATATGTGAAATCTGCAGCCTTAACATCAATGGTTGGGAGTTGATGATTTCTATGGGCTTTCTGTCTGCGACAGGGTAATTTGCTGCTCTAAGAGCTCGTTCTTAACGTATCATGTGATCAAATCAGTTTCAGAAATTTGATGATGATAATTTTGTGTGTTATAGAGTGCGTGTGGCAAATGAGCTCGGAGCTGGAAGTGCAAGAAGGGCAAAGTTCGCCATCTTAAACGTAGTCAGCACTTCTTTCTCTATAGGCCTTGTGTTGTTTGTGTTCTTCCTTTCATTCCGAGGGAGGCTTTCCTACATATTTACAACGAGTGAAGAGGTGGTTGCCGCGGTTGCTGATCTCTCGCCTCTCCTGGCCATCTCTATCTTGTTGAACAGTGTTCAACCAGTACTATCAGGTATTCATTCTTCAGCATTTGACTGAATGCCGATAATCATTTGATTTGGTTTTTTTCATGCGACACAAACTATTTGCCTTTTATGTCAGTAAAGACACGTTTAGTTTACTGAAACTATAACCTTGTTTGATCATCTGGTAGGTGTTGCTGTTGGGGCGGGTTGGCAAAGTGTAGTTGCATATGTTAACATCACAACATATTACTTGATTGGTATCCCCCTTGGAGCGATCCTAGGTTATGTTCTTGGATATCATGTGAAGGTAAGATGATACCATTGTGCCAGTCAATCAGTTAGCAAACTCATTAACTTACCTCTTGGCTCTAAGTTGTCCTAACTTTGTTTCAAAAAAGTTGTCCTAAGTATCCTTGGTTGCTACTGTAGGGCGTTTGGGTTGGCATGCTGCTCGGAACACTGGTTCAAACAATTGTACTTCTGTTCATAACAATTAGGACTGACTGGGATAAACAGGTAAGCTTCGCTAACTGTTCATTGTATAAATATATACTGAGTGCTAGATTAGTGTAGGAGATATACTGAATTATGGTTTTTAATCTAATTTTCAGGTAGAGGTTACTCGACAGAGATTGAACAAATGGTTCATCGATGGGAACAGAGAAAATGCAGCTTCAAGTGGAAGCCCATGAGGTTACAAAAATTGGGCACAAACAACGAATCGCGATGCCATCAAAGACTCAAAATAGAACCTGTATACTCTCCTTGACTGGAGCTCACGACCGTTCAGAGGATAAATGCACTTCTCTCAACATGTGAAGAATGAATGGCAGAACATTAAGAGTCGCAATTTGATCACAGTGATGCAAGCTCTGCTAGAAGAGGGAAAAGAATCCCACTTGACTTCCAGTAAGAGTATCTCTAGCAGACCTCATATTGGCATGGAAACGCAACTTCATGGGGTTTCGGTCGTTTTTTGGGCCAGACCAGACCCCGCATCGGCGGTCTGGCCTGGAAAACGGATCCAGGCCGCAGCTCACCCCCCCCCCCCCCCCCAAAAGCCCGCATATATAGCGGTCGGCGAGGCGGATGGGGGCCAAACCCCATCCGCTCCTCCGCCTCTCCACCTCCCCGCTGATGAAAAATCGCACCCCCGCCAGCGAGCAATCGGCCCAGCCGCACGTAGATCGAGCAACCCCACCTCCCGCCGGCGACGATGGTGGCGGGGCACAGCTCCAACGGGCGCGGGGGCGCTCCACAGAGCACGGCGGAAGCTCCACCCCTCCTCCAGCCGGCGAGAGACGGAGGTGGAAAACGTCCGCTCCGACGTGGCGCGCATCCGCGGTAGCTACCGCTACCGCAACTACGGCGTCGCGGCGCCGCCCGTCTTCGCCAAGCGGGAGTCCGACCGCTACCGCCGCCTCCGTGCCTCCTCCCCTTTCGCGGCGTCCTCGTCGTCGAGCTCCCGCCAGCACCCGTCAACGGCGTTGGTGGTGAAGATGGAGGAAGACGACGAGCCGCCGCGCCTCCCGCAACCGTAGTTTGCGCCCGGTGGCAACCTCGATGACGCCGAGCTGGAGCGCCTCCTCCCGCAGCTCGGCGTGAACGTAGGGCTCACGTCTGGCGACTTCGTCGAGGATCGCAACCTCGACACCGTCGTCGGCCTCGTCTCGCGCTCGAGCCCGCGCGACGCGTACAAGGCAGAGGAATGGCGGCGCGTCGCGGAGGAGCAGGGCAGGGTCTTCGTCGACCTCGGCAGCTACACGGAGTGACGAGGCCGCTCCGACGCGCCGCCGCCACGGCACAGGGCTCCGGTGAGCATCCCGGAGCCGATTTTGAGTTCTAGGTTGCCGCAGCGGTGGATTTTAGCTCGAATGTAGTCGAATTCGAGTTGCTTTTGAGTCGAATTTAGCTCTATGTACGCATAAACTATCCAAATGAAATGCAATTCTGTCTTGCGCCGCCATTTTTTTAAAAAAATATGCAGTTCTATATGTCGATTCTACTCTGCGCGCGCGTTCATCGAACCGCAAAATAGTGTTGGGTGCTGATTTGGGGTTTGCGGTTTGCCGCTTCTGCTAGAGATGCTCTAATCGCTGACACTAAAAATAGAGCAGTGTTGCTCTGTTTTGATTAATTTTGGTTTTGGTGATTTTTTAGCCGAGAGTAGTTGTTGTGAATTGTGAGTAGGAAACATGCTAGTAGTTGGGTTAGCGTCTTCCATCTATTTTGTTGCTTGTGCAGAACGAAGAACTATATCCCGGCAATGTGGTAGAACATGATTGAGAGGGTAGACTGGGGGGGTTATCATCAATTTTACCTAGACTGTGCATAGGGAAACTGATGCGAAGCAATGAGACACGAACCGAGATGTAACCCGGCGGCCGATGGGCCGACGCCGGCGATGGTGAGTCCCCTCGCCTCCGAAAGATCCGTGGCCGGTCGCCATCGAGTCGCCGGTTGCACTGTCATCCTCTGCCTCAAGGTGGGTCGAGGCTCCTCGGCCGGCGTCATGCACCCATCAGCCGCCGCCGTCGAGCGGAGCAGCTCTGTCTCCTCTCCTCTGAGAATGCGTGGGCTGACTACCTGAAAGGCCCACAGCGAGCATACTTCCATGGGCTTTGCTGATTAACTTGCTGGGCAGCAGTAGAAGGAGCGCACACGGTGGAGCGTCTTCGTTTAGTCCCACCTCGCCTAGCCAGGGAAACAGCGCATGGAGCTCGGCTATATAAGAGGTCGGGGTGCTAACCGTTGAAAGGCACGCAGCTGCGTGGTGAGCACAAAGCGAACTATTCTTTCGCCTTTTACTAAAGAATACCGTGTGCACGCCACACTAAGCAGCATACGCTAATTTTTATAGGGTGTTTTCTCTCTGTGAGAAAGCCCCACAAATCTTAATTTCAAGGTTTTTTTTGTTTGTCCTGACTCCTGAGTATGTTAAGTCTGTTGGATAGATGGATTGCCGCAAAGCGTAATTTGCACTGAATTTCCAATGCAGATTGTTCAATAGCGCAATCAGTGTGGATACAGCAGAACTAAACAGTAAGTTCGTCCTGTTAGCCAGTTATTCCCCAGTATAGCCTTTTCTGTTATTCCCCAGTATATAACGGGCTTACCTGCATATTGTCATACATGTACATGTACTGGCTCTCTGTGAATACTAGATGCTCATTCACAATATGGTATCAGAGCTTAGGTTTAGCTCCTCTTGCACGTAGCAACTCCGTGCTGCCGCCGACGATTTTTCCGGTGAGCTTTCCGGTCATCTTGGCCAGCTTCCTCTTCTTCTCCGGCCATCTGTGTCAGCCCGCATCAAGCGTGCCCCGGACGTGCTTGCTCGTGCAGCAGCCATCCCTGGCTCTGCCCCGTCGCTGGCTGTCCCGGCCGGACCCGCCTCCGGCCAGCTCCGCTCTGCCCCGGCCGGCTCCGCCTCGCCCAGCCAGGCGGCCCCTTTCTCGGCCGCCCCGCCGGCCCCTTTCTCGGCCGCCCCGACTTCGGCCGCCTCCGCCCCGGCTGGCCCTGCGCCGCCTCCGGCCGCCTCTGCCTCGCCCAGGCCTGCTTCATCTCCGACCGGTCCCTTTTTCGGTCGCTGCTCGGGCTGCAGCACGATCTGAGCTGCATATCTGGCCAGATCTAGATCTGGTCAGTCCTCTGTGTCTGGCTATGTAAGTATTCCTCGGTGCCCAGTGATATTTGATGGCACCAACTATGGGGAGTTTGCTGCCTTTATGCGCATCCACATGCGTGGTCTTCGGCTGTGGGGTGTTCTTACCGGCGAGGTCTCTTGTCCGCCACACCCCAGTGCTCCTGTGCCTCCTACTCCACCATCTGTGCCACAGGCACTTGCTGAGGATGCTACTCAGGATGATCGAGATGCAGCCAAGTCTGCCGAGGCTACTGCTGATGAGGCATATGAGGAGCAGGTACTTGCTTATTCAGAGGCTCTTGGCTCTTACCGTGACAGTTTAGCTACCTATACTCAGTGGTGTGATGAGAATGCCAGGGCTGCTGCCGTTCTCTCTCAGAGTGTTCAGCCACAGTTTGCTTCTGAGTTTATGGGCCTCGCCACTGTTGCCGATATGTGGTCTCACCTTCGTCAGCATCAGCCTTCTGGGGATTCTCTGTACTTGTCTGTGTTGCGCCAGGAGCATGATCTTCAGCAGGGTGACTCTACTGTTGATGAGTTCTACACCCAGAGTGCGGCGATCTGGCGCCAGCTTGACTCCCTTCGCAGTGCTGTCTGTGATACTTGCCAGTGTTGCCGGACAGTACGTTCAGATATGGACTTCCAGAGGATCCATGAGTTCCTGTCTCGACTTCGTCCAGAGTTTGAGCCTCGTCGTGCTCAGTTGTTTGCTCAAGGCCGTGTTCCTATCTCAGAGGTGCTGACTGAGCTTCGTGTTGAGGAGACTCGTCTACGTGGTGCTGGACTGCTTGGGACACCCTCTGTTCTTGCTGCTCGAGTTCTCACTGCTCCTGCACCGCCACTTCTTCCTACACCAGTGCCTGCTGCTTCTGGAGGAGCCCGCCCTTCTCGCGGTGGAGGTCGCTCTCGCCCTCCTCGGTTCTGCACTCACTGTCGGAGGTCTGGTCACCTTGAGTCTGACTGCTACCAGAAGCAGCGGGGTGTGCCTCCTCGTGCTCCACCTTCAGCGCCTGTCACCACCGGCTTCACTGAGCAGGATATAGCGAGACTTCAGCGTCTCCTTGCCTCCTCCGGCTCTGCTTCGACGGGTACTGCTGCCTCCGCGACTGTTTCCTCTCCACAGTCAGGTACATCTTCGTGGGTTCTGGATTCTGGAGCCTCTTTTCACATGTCTCCTGATTCTTCCTCTCTTTCTTCTCTTCGTCCTCTTCCTCTTCCTGTTCGTGTTCTTACTGCCGATGGTACTTCTCTTCCTGTTGCTGGTCGTGGCACTCTTTCTACTCCCTCTTTTTCCGTTCCTGATGTTTCTCATGTTCCCGGCCTTACCATGAACTTGTTTTCCGCTGCTCAACTTACTGATTCTGGTTGCCGGGTCATTCTTGATGTTGATTCTTGTTCTGTCCAGGACACACACACTCGGGCACTGGTTGGGGCTGGCCCTCGGTGCCGTGACTCCCAGGGACTTTGGGAGCTTGACTGGCTTCATGTTCCTTCTTCCACCACTTCACCGACTGTACCACGTGTGCTTGCTGCTTCCACTACCGCCTCCTTTCAGCAGTGGCATCATCGTCTTGGTCATCTTTGTGGTTCTCGCTTGTCGTCTTTACTTCGTCGAGGTCTTCTGGGGCCTGTCTCAGGAGATGTCTCGCTTCAGGGTTGTCATGGTTGTAGGCTTGGTAAACAAAATCAGTTACCTTATCCTACTAGTGAGTCTGTTTCTCAGCGTCCCTTTGATTTGATCCATTCTGATGTATGGGGTCCCGCTCCCTTTGCGTCCAAGGGGGGCCAACGCTACTATATTATTTTTATCGATGATTTCTCTCGCCACACTTGGATCTATTTTATGACTTCTCGCAGCGAGGTTCTCTCGATATACAAGCGTTTTGCTGCCATGGTCCACACTCAGTTTTCCACGCCTATCCGTGTCTTTCGGGCTGATTCTGCTGGTGAGTATATCTCACGGCTGTTGTGTGGTTTTCTTGCTGAGCAAGGCACTCTTGCCCAGTTCTCCTGCCCTGACGCCCATGCCCAAAATGGCGTGGCTGAGCGCAAGCATCGCCACCTTCTTGAGACGGCTCGTGCGATGATGATCGCTGCCTCTCTTCCTCCTCACTTCTGGGCTGAGGCTGTGTCTATTTCCACATATCTCATCAACCTTCAGCCCTCCATAGCCTTGCAGGGTGGTATTCCTCTTGAGCGTCTCACTGGTCACACTCCTGATTACTCGACCCTTCGTCTTTTTGGTTGCGTGTGCTATGTTCTTCTTGCTCCACGCGAACGCACCAAGCTGAGTGCTCAGTCTGTTGAGTGTGTCTTCCTTGGCTACAACCCTGAGCACAAAGGATATAAGTGTTGGGATCCTATTGGTCGTCGGATGCGCATATCTCGGGATGTCACTTTTGATGAGTCCCGTTCTTTCTACCCGCGTCCCTCCTCCTCTTCCTTCTCGGTGGATGATATATCTTTTCTCATGTTTCCTGACTCACCTCCTCCTGTGCCTCCGGTCCCTGCTCTGCCGAGTCTCTCACCACCTTCTCATCCTCCACCCGCTAGACCTTCCTCTCCTCCCTCACCACCTTCCTCTCCCATGTCACATTCCTCGACTACGGTCGTCCCTCCCTACCCTTTTCACTACTCCCGTCGTCCCCGTGAGGATGATGTTGCTTCTCCTGACATGCCCTCTACCTCTGATGTGATGCCCTCTCCGTCCGAGCCGACTCATCATCTTCGTGCTCGTCCTCGTCCTCCTCCTGATCGCTATTCTCCTACTCACTACGGTCTTTCTGCTGCCCTTGAGCCGACCTCTTATCGGGATGCCCTTGCTCATCCAGAATGGCAGCTAGCGATGGCTCAGGAGATTGCTGCTCTTGAGCGTACTGGCACTTGGGATGTTGTCACTCCTCCTTCCTCTGTTCGTCCCATCACCTGCAAGTGGGTCTACAAGATCAAGACTCGCTCCGATGGTTCTCTTGAGCGCTACAAGGCTCGACTTGTCGCTCGCGGCTTTCAGCAGGAGCATGGTCATGACTATGACGAGACCTTTGCTCCAGTGGCTCACATGACCACTGTTCGTACTCTTCTTGCCGTTGCTTCTGTTCGTCACTGGTCTGTCTGTCAAATTGATGTGCAGAATGCTTTTCTTAACGGTGAGTTGACTGAGGAGGTATACATGCAGCCACCTCGTGGCTACTCTGTTCCCGATGGCATGGTCTGTCGTCTCCGGCGCTCTCTCTATGGCCTTAAGCAAGCCCCTCACGCCTGGTTTCAGCGTTTTTCCTCTGTGGTCACCGCTGCTGGTTTTGTCCCTAGCGCACATGACCCTGCGCTCTTTGTCCACACATCCTCTCGTGGTCGGACTCTGCTTCTTCTTTATGTTGATGACATGATCGTCACAGGCGACGACCCTGAGTACATTGCCTTTGTCAAGGCCCGTCTTCGCGATCAGTTTCTCATGACTGATCTTGGTTCTCTCCGCTACTTTCTTGGGCTTGAGGTTTCCTCTACCTCCGATGGCTTCTATATCTCCTAGGAGAAGTATATTCAGGACCTTCTCACTCGTGCCGCTCTTGGTGATGAGCGCATTGTCGAGACTCCTATGGAGCTCAATGTCCGCATCCGTTCCACTGATGGTGATCCTCTTCCGGACCCGACTCGCTATCGTCACTTGGTTGGGAGTCTTGTCTACCTTGCTGTCACACGTCCTGACATCTCCTACCCAGTCCACATTCTGAGTCAGTTCATGGCTGCTCCCACTAGTGTCCACTATAGTCATCTTCTTCGTGTCCTTCTCTATCTTCGTGTCACTATCTCCCGTCGGCTTTTCTTTCCTCGCTCCAGCTCCTTATAGCTCCAGACCTACTCAGATGCTACCTGGGCTAGTGATCCAGCCTACTGTGTCTTTCTTGGTGGCTCTCTCATTGCTTGGAAGACCAAGAAGCAGGTTGCAGTCTCTCGTTCGAGTGTTGAGGCTGAGTTGCGAGCGATGGCTCTCTTGACGACTGAGGTGACTTGGTTACGCTGGTTACTTGCGGACTTTGGTGTTTCTGCTGACGCTCCGACTCCGCTCTTATCGGACAGTACTGGTGCCATCAGCATTGCGCGTGATCCGGTGAAGCACGAGCTCACCAAACACATCAGTGTTGATGCCTTCTATGTGCGTCATGCTGTGCAGCATCAGGTTATGGCTCTTCATTATGTGTCTTCAGAGCTTCAGCTTGCCGACTTCTTCACGAAGGCCCAGACTAGAGCACAACATGGTTTCTTTCTCTCCAAACTCAGTGTTGTTGACCCACCATGAGTTTGAGGGGGGTGTTAGAGTTGTATAGTCCCTTTTCTGTTATTCCCCAGTGTATAAGGGGCTTACCTGCATATTGTAACACATGTACATGTACTGGCCTATGGCCCTCTGTGAATACTAGTTGCTCATTCACAACACGTCCTTCCATTCAAGTGTCTGTAACTTTGGATTTTGCTATTTATGTACACAAGTTCACATTGAAGGGTGTTTTCTCTTTGTGAGAAAGCCCCAACAATTCTGAATTTCTCAAAAGTTAAGATCTCTCTGTATCTGCTAGCCATGTCCCCTATTTGTAGACTTGTTGTAGTCATGAATGTTGGATTGTTACATGTAAAATCTTCTTGCCCAAACGAAACTGTAAATCATGTTTGACGGTATGATGCATCTTCTGCTCATGTCCATCAATATCGAACGCCTCAGACTGAACTTGGAGCGGTGCATACTTTGTTCTAATGTTTCGTATTGGGGAATGAAGTTGAACCAAGGGGAGTAGAAGAGCAAAGAATGAAGGAAATTTCTTTTCATCACTGTATTTGTCCACCTCGACATCACCATATATCGGTCTCTAGAAGATGTACACGAGGACTACTTCTCTCCATCTTTATTCTTCTATGGACAAACACAACAACCGATGAACAAGAATTGCTCATTCATCATCAGCAGATCAGTACTCCGTGCTGCAGATGCGCTGTATGAAATGCCTCTCTTGGTGTCAGTGTTACACACCCTCTCAACATCCGGCTGCCGGCCCTCTGGATGCCCCCCCCCCCCGATGCTGGAAGCAGGTTGAGAAGCACAAGTTTCGACTGGAGGAACTCTAGATGACAAAAGGCACATGGAGGGAGGGCGTCGTCACTAGTAGAAAAAGAGGCTTCCGTCCACCCCCATTAGTCCCGAAAATATAGGAACCGCTACTAAAGGGGTCTTTAGTCGCGGTTCGCTAAAGACCTGGGCCCAGCGCGCTCGGTGGCCAGCTGGTGGACGGGAGGAGCTTTAGACGCGGTTGGCCAGGCCAACCGCGACTAAATGTCCTCATGCCTGGCCCGAAGGCCTTTAGTCGCGGTTGGCCAGGCCAACCGGGACTAAAGGCCCATCCCTACAAAAGGCAGCTCAGCTCACTTCACTTAGCCATTTGGTGCTATTTCTCTTCACAATCTTCACAAGGGGTGGTGACATAGGCATCCCCAATGGGCCTGCCGAAGAAGGTACCCGGGGTTTATTGGAGGCCCACGACCCGAAGGATAAGAAGATTCGGAAGTCCAAGATGCTATTATGGAAAGCTAGAGTTGTAATAGGAAGTATTATTTGTAATCTTGCGGGATGGGTTAGAAACCCTCCCGGACTCTGTAAACCTGTGTATCACGAATCCCTCGGCTCCAACTCCTATATAAGGGGGAGTCGAGGGACAAAGAAAGGATCGAATCATTGTTTCTCAAACCCTAGCTTTTACATCGTCGAGTACTTTTCGGCTGAAACCTTCGAGATCTACTTGCCCTCTACATCCAACGAAACCCAAGTCTACTACTTGTAGGCATTGACAATTTAATACCTTGTCAATTGGCGCCGTCTGTGGGATCTAGAGGCGACAAGGAGCTGATCTCGATGGCACGTTCAAGATCGTCGACTTCGTCGATAGCAAGCAACATCATGGACAGAGGTAAACAGATCGAAACTGGTCTCGTTGATTTTGTTCCTCACCCGCCCTCCCGTTTGGATGCATATGCGTATCTGGAGGAGCCCATGGAGATGACGTTCAGAAAGTTCCACTTCCGCGTCGACAAAGAAGGAGCGTACCGTCTCGAAGTTCCGATCTCGCCGGGATTATCGGTGGTCGATCCCGATTTTTCAAGTTCAGCATCATCCGTTGAGTCAGGCGACGAGGAGATTTCATCGCGACGCCTCATCAGCACCAAAGCAAGCGAAAAACTCACCAAGATCTTCAACGCCAGGTCCTTCGAGTCATCCGCGGACTCCTATATAAGCGATGACTCGAGTAGCATCGACAGCTTCGACTTCATCGACAAATCCATCACTGTTGGAAAGGTCTTCACCAATCTCTATGATGGTGTCACCAAAACCAGCAAGGTGTAGAATTCAAAATATCATCAAATTTACGCCATTGGAGAAGCAAGTCGCGATCAGGAGGAAACATCAGAGGCTTTCGACGAACTGGGAAATCCATATGTCGATCCCTCTGACTTAAGGCGAGGTTTGGGCAGTAAATATGTCGGGCCTACACCACGTGTTAGGGTTCAACTCCCACAATCAGCATGGGATAGAGCCGCAAGAGCTATGGATGGTTCAGAACCAATGGCGACAACTGCTACGACTGAAGAATTGCAGGCTTACCAATATAGGCTCGCTCGAGCTGGAAGAGAATTGGAAAAACAGACAGCTGCTCTGAACAGAAGAAAGGAGGCAGCTTCCGCATCAAGCAGGCGAAGAGCGGAGTTGAGTCGACAATCAGGAACTTCGGGAGATAGTCACAGGGAAGCTCGAAGGAGAGCAAGATCTCGGCTACAAAATATACCTGAAGCTGAAAGAGAGACTTTAATTCAAAACCTCGATATGTCTTTTATGTCAATCGACACGAGGGGGAATATCATTCCAAAAACACCGGAAGCAGGATACATGGCAACGCAAGCTTTCATCTTAGCGTCTAGGCCACCTCCCGGAGATCCAAGAGAGGCGTTGTACAACATGGCCATGGCAGGATGTGGAGCCATGGGAGCAGCGTTCGCAGCCACACCTCCCGAAGGAGCTGCAAGACAAAATAGCCCGAGACCTACCGCAGCAGTGCAAGATCAACCAAGAGCAAGTGGAGTCAGAGATACGGTGACTCAGGCCAGGGTAGATAGAGCGCGACAAGATAGAAGAGAATATCGGCAGTCACCAGAACTTGCTGAAGAAGATATGTGTGGACTCCCGTGTTTTACGCGACGGGTCCGAAAAACTCGAGTCCCATCAGGATTCAAGTTGCCCGATAGTTTCAAGAAATTTGACGGCTTGCAAGATCCCGAGGATTGGCTAGTCGATTACCTCGAGACGGTAAAGTTGATAGGTGGAACCAGAGCAACAGCCATGCAGAGCATTCAAATACACCTAAGCGGAGCCACAAGATCATGGATAAAGAAACTTCCCCCAGGTTCCATCGACAGCTGGGACAGTTTTGAGGATGTGTTTGTCAAGAACTTCCGATCAACCTGCAAAAAGCCCGCGACACTTGAGGAATTGAGATCATGTCGACAAAAGCATGATGAATCAATGAGGAAGTACATCCAAAGGTGGAACATCATCAAAAACTCGGCAGAAAACATATCTGACGAGAGAGCGATAGATGCGTTTGTGGCAGGAGTTCGACGAGGAGATTTTGTGGAGGACTTGGGAAGAACCAACCCAAGGACAGTATCAGCATTAATGGAAATAGAAAATAGATGGGCAGATGGCGAGGATGCTGTGCATAATAAACGGCACAGGTCACCAGAGGAGGACCGCAGTCGAAATTTTCAAAATAGACGACGATTTTCTCGACAATTTTCGAGTTACGATGCACCTGGCCAAATCTCGGCTGGATTTCGAGCAAGCGCTGGAGGAAACAATAGAGATGATTATCAAAGGAGCAACGAGCAGCGAGGCGACAATAGAGATGACTCCCGAAATAATAGGCCAAATAATGGGCCTAGATTCCAGAGACCTTTCGCGTCCCCTGAGGAGATGATGAACGGGCCATGCCAGATGCACTTTTATCTCGACAGCAATGGAAAGAGACAGTCAGGACACCTGCAGAAGGATTGTCGAAATTTTCAGGCAATGTTAAGGTGGGCAGGGCACGCCAATACCCAAGCGACAAATAGAAACCCGCAAGGGCCCAGGAGTGAGATTCACTTGCCACCTCCTCCCGCAATTACGGACGAAAATCGAGATCAGCTCAGAATAGCGGCAGCACCAGCGCCACCACCTTACATTGATCCCAACTCCAATGGAGCGGTCTCGATGATTCAGAAAGGCAGACCATCCAATAGAGCTCAGAAAGTAATCTCGCGACAGGTGTTCATGGCAGAGAAGATGCCTCCACCAACAGTTGAGTACCTCAATTGGTCAGGGCAAGACATTGGCTTCACAATAGCGGATCATCCGCAGCAAGTCCCTCGACCAGGGCAGTCAGCACTTATCTTGCCAGCAGTAATCGCGGGATTCGACGTATCGCGAGTATTCATAGATGGAGGCAGCAGCTTAAACCTTATGTATGCAGATACACTAAGGAAGATGAACATATCTCTAGCAAATCTAAAACCAACCAATACGCGTTTCCATGGAATTACGCCGGAGAAGCCAAGTTATCCGTTGGGGAAGATCAATCTCGACGTTCAGTTTGGGACCCGAGAAAATTACAGGATAGAGAGGCTGGAGTTTGAAGTCGTAGATTTCCCATCGCAGTACCACGCTTTGTTGGGGCGCCCAGCATATGCTAGGTTTATGGCGGTACCACATTATACATACTTGTTGTGGAGGTTACCTGGACCTAAGGGACCAATTACAGTCAAAGGAAGTTTTGCGCTAGCCGATAAATGTGACAAGGATTTTCATCGACTGTCAGAAACTTTTGGGATGCAGGCAGAATACATGGAGTCAAGGCTTACGACCGATTACGACGTACTGCCAGATGTAGGGAGGCCTAATAAGGAATCAACTTTTAACACTGCAAAGGATTCCAAGGAAGTGCAGATTCACCCGACAGATCCGAAGAAGACGACGTCTATCGCGACAAATATGGACCTCGCATAGGAAAGCGCGCTCGTCGAGTTCCTCCGTGAAACCTTTGGAAAATCTTCGCATGGTGTCCAGCTGACATGCCAGGAGTACCCAGGGAACTTGCCGAGCACCACCTAAACTTGGATCCATTAGCGAGACCAATAAAACAACCTTTGCGACGTTTTTCGGAGCCAAACCGCAAAGCTATGCTGTCAGAAATCGATCGACTGAGAGAAGCTGGTTTCATCAACGAGCTACATACAGAGGCCACGTGGGTCGCAAATCCAGTATTGGTCCCGAAGAAAAACACTAAAGTCCTTCGCATGTGTGTCGACTTTACGTGTCTTAACAAACACTGTCCAAAGGATCACTTTCCCCTCCCGAGGATCGATCAAATTATCGACTCCACGGCAGGATGTGAACGTCTTTCCTTCCTGGATGCTTACTCTGGTTATAACCAGATCAGATTGAAAGAAGAAGACGAGGTCAAAACAGCGTTCATCACACCTTACGGCGTGTTTTGCTATCGAACAATGCCCTTTGGTTTGAAAAACGCGGGAGCAACATATCAGCGGATGATGCAGAAGTGCTTAGCAACACAGATCGGAAAAAACGTACAAGTATACATCGACGACGTCGTCATAACGTCAAAAAAGGGGGGCACGCTAATCGAGGACTTGAAGGAAACTTTCGACAATCTCGATAAGTTCTGTCTCAAGCTGAACCCGACAAAGTGTTCTTTCGGCGTCCATGCAGGAGAACTTCTCGGGTTCTTAGTTTCAGCAAGAGGGATTGAAGCAAATCCCGAAAAAATCCAGGCCATCGTAATGATGAGAAAGCCAACAAAGTTGAAAGAAATACAGCAGTTAACCGGGCGAGTCGCAGCTTTAAGCAGATTCGTCGCCAGGTTGGGGGAAAAGGCGTTACCGTTTTACGCCTTAATCAAACAAGGAGAGAAGTTCCAGTGGAATGAAGAGGCAGATAAAGCCTTCGAGGATCTTAAGCGCATAATCTCGACACCACCAATCTTGGTGGCGCCCAAAGAGAAGGAACCCCTCTTGCTGTATATTGCGGCTACACCCCAAGTGGTCAGCACGGCTCTTGTTGTCGAAAGAGAAGAAGAAGGAAAACTTCATGGAGTGCAGAGGCCGGTATATTTCATCAGTGAAGTCTTGTCGCCTTCAAAACAGAGGTATCCTCAGTACCAAAAGCTAGCATATGGAGTGTTTACAACCACAAGAAAATTGCGGCACTATTTTTCGGCACACCCGATAATAGTGGTCAGTGAGGCGCCCTTGTCCAATATACTAAACAATCCAGAAGCTACGGGTCGTGTCTCCCTTTGGGGAATAGAGCTTTCCCCTCGGGACATCACGTACGAAAAAAGAAAAGCAATAAAGTCGCAGATTCTACCAGACTTCATCGCAGAGTGGATGGAGTTACAAAATACAGGACCACTGGATTTATCGAGAACTTGGACTATGAACTTCGACGGGTCCAAGAGATTAGAAGGAGCTGGAGCAGGCGTGATACTAATATCACCTGAGGGCGACAAGCTGAAGTATGTCTTGAGGATGACGTTCCCAAACACATCTAACAATGAGGCAGAATACGAAGCTCTCATACACGGGATGAAGATGGCGAAAGCTTGTGGTGCAACTCGACTAAAAATCTTTGGCGACTCACAATTGGTGGCCCAGCAAGTCATGAACCAATGTGATGCAGTCAATCATAGCATGGTGGCATACAAAGAAGTGTACAACGAGCTCGAGAAATTATTTGATGGATGCGAGGTAAATCATATCAGCAGACTGAGCAACGACGAAGCCGATGTTCTTGCAAATATCGGGTCGCAGTGCCTTGCAATTCCACCAGGTGTGTTCTGGGAGGAAATAACAGAGAGATCTACAAAGCCAAAGAAACCAAAGAAGAAGGAGAAAGAGGAGAAATCCTCGGGGGCTGCAAAAGAAACACTAGAAGAAGAAGAGGAACAGGATCTAGAGTTGATGGTGCAAATACCATGGATGCAAGCGTACATATCATACATCTTAAGGAAAACAATACCCGACGATCCAGTTGAAGCAAGGCGAGTTATTAGACGGTCCAAAGCTTTTACAGTGATCAAAGGGGAGCTGTACAAACGCAGTATTTCGGGTGTGTTACAGCGATGCGTAACACCCGAAGAAGGAAGGATAATCTTGAAGGACGTACACGAGGGAATTTGTGGTCATCACGCGAGCAGTCGAGCTATTGCCGCCAAGGTTTTTCGAGCTGGATTTTACTGGTTGACAGCAATAGAGGATGCAAAGGAGATAGTACGAACTTGTGACGCGTGCCAGAGATTTGCCGCGAAACCTCATTCTCCGGCAGCAGAGCTGATGCCAATACCATTGTCCTGGCCCTTTTCTCAATGGGGCCTCGATATGGTAGGGAAGTTACATAAAGCTTCGCCAGGAGGATACGAGTATATGCTCGTCGCTGTCGATAAATTCACCAAGTGGATAGAAGCCAAGCCGATAAATTCACCAGATGCAGCATCTGCAATAACGTTCGTGAAAAGCATTGTTTTTCGGTTTGGAGTACCTCACAGCATCGTCACGGACAATGGCAGTAACTTCACATCCAAAGAATTCAAAGCATACTGTGCAGAGGCAGGCATCAAATTGCACTTCGCGTCAGTCGCACATCCACAAACCAACGGACAAGTCGAGAAAGCCAATGGTATCATCTGCAATGGTATCAAGAAGCGCTTGCTAGGACCACTGGAAAAAGCTCGACACACCTGGCCAGAGGAGCTGCCGAGTGTATTGTGGAGTATTCGAACAACACCAAATATGGCGACACAGGAAACTCCGTTTTTTCTGGTCCATGGAGCCGAGGCAGTATTGCCAATAGAAATAGAGCATGACTCCCCAAGAGTTACGGAGTATAATGAAGAAGTATCTAGGAAGGCATTGGAAGATGATGTCGATGCATTGGATGAGGCCAGAGACGAAGTACTATCGCGGGTCACCAAGTATCAGCAAGACTTGAAAAACTATCATAGTAGACGTTTGAGACCAAGGTCCTTTCAGGTGGGAGATATAGTTCTACGACTCAATCAACAGAGTACTGAAAAACTCGAGTCACCATGGCTTGGTCCTTACATCGTCATGGAAGTCATCGAAGGAGGAGCATACAGAATGAAGGATAAGAAGTCAGGGGTTCCCGAGAAAAACCCCTGGAACGTGGCACAGCTAAGGCGTTTTTACGCTTAGTGTCGAAATATAGTCCTCCTTGTAAAAATACAATGTACTGAAACGCCCGCGAGTTTTCAGACGCACTCTTTTCCTTTTTCGGGGCACCGAGTGGGGCCGGAAAAGGTTTTTGATGAGGCGGGCTCGCGGTGTTGCAATATAATAAAGATAGTCGAGATATATATTTTTTTCTTCGACAGGCCCGGGGGCTTGTGCTCAAGACTTGCAATATATATTTCCGAAAATATTCCGCCTTGGTGCGAAAACACCTCGCAAAATAAAAAAAATAGCGATCAACAACAAGGCACGGGGGCTCGTACCCGCAAATATAGCATATTCAATATAATTTAGTTGCCTTGGTTTAAAACCTCGCACATACAATAAAGAAATTCACTACCGAGACACTCGGGGGCTTGATGAGGAAAAATAAAAACATTTATTGGCTTTACAATATAGAACATGTTTACAACATACAAGAGACAATTCCTGAGAAAACTCAACGAGTTCAGAGAAAAAGAAAAATCAATTATGGCCTAGTATATTATCTATGGTCATCCGATTTACAGTACGAGTATTGTGTTCAGCATAGCTGCCCTTCACGAAGAACTCAGCGTCCATCCGAAGAAGTCCATCCATCATATCTTCTGCTACAGGGGTCACATGATCATCAATTTTGCCAACATCCCTTTTCCTTTTCGCCATCTTGGCCAAGCACTTGGTAACAATTTGGCTCATTTCAAACTTGGGATAGCAGATTTTGATCATCATCATAGCAAACCTGGCGCCAGCAGAAAGTTGCGCCCGAACAAATCCATGGATTTGAGGAGCATCTCGAAATTTCTCCATCAAACCAAGAAGAGTATCGGGTGCCTCGTTCCGAGGAAACATCGTCTTGTAAACCAGAGACAATGTTCTAGTGCAGAAATACAGGAACTCGCGAACCTGACAGGCCCGGTCTTGAAACCTGACAATCTGTCGGGTCCGCTCTGGCGTGGCCCAGAATAGAGAACCATGGTCAAGAGAAAGGTTAACGAGAAGATTTGTCCTTGTGTTTACCCTCTCTTCTTCGGCAGCAGCGTCGAGAAAGGAACCTATTTGGAGACGGCACAGGAATTTCAAAAAAAAGAGGATACATCAAGAAGACAGAAGAAGTATTGATTTGCAAAAGCATACCTGACATATCCACACTGGCTTCATTCATCAATTCGAGCATAAAATTCTCTCGGGTGGTTGCCTTTTCAGCTTCAGAAACGGCGGCTTCCTTGGCAGCCATGGCTTCTTGAGCTTGTTGAAGTGCAATTTTTTCTGCTTCGGATGCCTTGCGAGATTGCTCCATCATCACAAGTGTTTGTCTCTTCGCATACTGAAGCTGTTGACGAAGTTCTTCCAAATCTTGCGATAAATTCTTACTCGAGGAATCTTCACCAAGTTCAGTATTAACAAGCACTTTTCTCGAGCGAGAAGAAATAGGCAAAATATCGGAAGGAGAAGGAGTTGGAGTATAGTTATCAAATATCAACTGAAATTAAAAGGTTCAACATCAATCATCAATCAAAATAGAATTCCATTGATTTTCAGAATAATTACAAGGCATTACAATGGAGCTAGTGGGATAAGTGTCGCCAAAAGCTACTTTGGTGACAGCATCAAAAGGAAGAAAGAAAAAGAAAAAAGGGGGAAAGACAGGGTGGTCTACTAGACCTCCGTTTTGGATGAGCTTGGAGCTGGAGTTGGCTTGCACCTAAGATAAGCGAGGACCTTCTTCGAGTTCGGTTTCGCAGCCTTGATCAGCGACTGCCACTTTTTGGTCTCCATCTCTTGTGTGTCGCCAACCCTAGTCCAGTCGATATTTTGTTGGCTATCGGCAACCAGGGCAATAGTACCCTCCACGCCAACCTTCAAACTTTCTTGATGAAGTTTGAGCCCAAGGTTTTCGGGAGTATTGAAGCACTTGGCGAGAGCAAGAAATGGCGCGGGTTGTTCTTTCTTCGGGAAGAAGTAAGGGTACAGCTGCGACAACCCCGCCTCAGCTTCAGCAAGACCGTCGCGTGCCTCGTCTCCATGAATCTCAAGGAGAGAAAGCGCGTCAAGAAGGGGATCGTTCTCAGGATCCCTAAGTTCATATTCTTGACCCGTTTTTCCTGCTAAGGCAAAAATTTATTGATAAGTAAGCAAGACAGGAGAAGTTCAAGGAAGTCAAAATAGTTTGGGCACTTACTGGCAAAACGACGGCTCTGCGACGCCAGGCGCTTGATAATCGCCTCTTCGCGAGCAGATTGTGCGGTAATATGCTCACTTAAAGAGGTTTCTGCCTCATGAAGTCTCTTTCGAAGATCTTCGATGGTGGCGGCCTCTGCCTTAGCCTCTTTGGCATCTGCTTCAGCCTTCTTACGAGCTTTTTCACTTTGCTCCAATTTACGAGCAAGTGTGTCAGCACGTTTGTTGGATTCCGCAAGATTTTCTAAAACAAAATAGTCGGCAGAAATCAGAATCATGATAGGAAAAGGAAGAAGACGTCGATTTGCCAAAAGAAGTAGAAGAATATTACCTTCGGCTTGTTTAGCATAATCGTGGTCCCCGACAAATTGGGTACCAAGGCGGATGAATTCCTGCATCAAGGGTTGATAAAGGAAAAAGAGAAGAAAGTGTCGAATAACATAAAAAGGTCGACAGCAAAAAGTAAGAAAAAAAATGAAGAGAGTCCATAGGCACCGAATAGTTTCTTATACAAAAAAGGAGAAGTAAGCAACTTACGTTATCCAGAAGAGGAGCTGCAGAGCCACCAGGTTGAAGAGCAGATTCTGGAGCTGGCTCAACCCTAGCCCTCTTTGGCGAAGGGACATGGGGGCTTGCAGGTGGAGTTGGATGCTCGACGTTCTGTTGAGGAGGCGAAGTTTCCTCCACATCAGGCTGAACATCCGAAACAACTAAAGTACGCGACGTACTCGTTCGAGCAGCCACATCAATAGGTGGATTTTCTTCCTCGTCATCACTGCAATAAAACATCGACAATATAAGGAAAAACGACGACAAGTATTTTGCAGGATAAACAACAAAGAATAATAAGGACTTACGAGCTGACAAGGGCATCCAAGAAAGGGTCGAAAGCTTTCTTCCCTTCGGAAGGACCAACTTCTTCGGCTTTGGAGGTGCCGGAATCTTCGACTTCATTCCTCTTCCTCTTCAACGTTTTCAGAAGATTCCTCTTCCTGTTCTTTGGAGAAACAGCAGGAGGAAGGGAATGTGTTGAGGCAGTGGCCTCAGAGTCGGCTTCTTTTTCAGAAGATACCGCAGATTTTCGAGAACCTGCGGCTTCACTCTCAGGGCGAGAAGTACCCTGGTTGTCGTCGGTGACAACGGCCCGTTCTTCAACTTCTCCACCTTCAGGAAGGGGAGGAAGAGAAACAAGATCTGGATGGTTCTACAAAAAAGAAGAATGTCGAAAAGAAAGTTATACAAAGGATGTCAACAAAAAAAAGTAGTCGATAAAAATAGTTCATACGAGAATTACCTCAGGGAGCGCGTTGGTGGCGCTATACGGCTTTACGCGACAAGACGAGGGGACAGGATCTTTCTTGTTGAGGGAGGAGATTTTTCGGACAAGTTTTTCTAAATCTTTGACCGGCAAATCCATTGACAAGCGATCCACATCTTCGTTGCCAGCGTACTTCCAGAGGGGATTTTTGTGAGCTTGCAGAGGCTGCACTCTAATCCTAAGGAAATACACCGTGATTTGGATACCTGACAACTCTTGGCCACGAGTACTTTGAAGTTCGTGGATGCGAGTCATCAGTGCCTCTGTCGCCGCTTTTTCTTCGGCGGTAGCCTCTGCATCCCAGGATCGGCGGCGACAGATTTTTTCGGCACCATCAAAAGGAGGAATGTTGTCTTCAATAGACCCATGGTTTTCCTCGTGGATATATAACCATTTTTTGCGCCACCCTTGAACTGAATCAGGGAATTTGACATCGAAGTACTCGACATCAGGGCGAACGCAGATAACGACGCCGCCTATGTTATAGGCGACGTTGGCAGAGCCATTGTGGCGACAAAGAAAAAGGCGCTTTCATAAAGCCCAGTTAGGCTGGATTCCAAGGAAGGACTCGCAAAGGGTGATAAAGATCGAGATGTGGAGTATGGAGTTGGGAGTAAGATGGTGGAGTTGCAATCCGTACACGAAAAGCAACCCTCGAAGAAAATTGTGAATAGGGGTAAAGAGGCCACGTATGAGATGATCAACAAAACTAACCCGATACTCCTTTGGAGGGGTTGGGTAGCTTTCTTCGCTAGGGAAGCGCTGTGCGTCTTGCTTCTTGCTGATCCCTAGTTTCTTCAGCAAATTGATGTCTTGGGTGGAGATTTTGGATCTCTCCCACTCAGCGCTTCCCAGATCCGCGGCAGCCATCGTGGATTCAGGAGTATTGTGCCTAGTGAGTCTGCGCGGTGGCATCAACAATGGCGCAGTAGCACAGTGCGAGCGTGGCGGAGCTCAAAGAACTATGGGGCGCAAGAAAAGATTTTGGCAGAGGAGAGCAGAGGAGCGGCGCGAGCGAAAGTGTGGAAGGAGGAAGACGATGACCTTAAATAAAGGTGCGGTGAATCGACACACCGTTGGATGGAGAAAATGTGAGGTAGATGGTCTACACGTGGAATAAGGGTAACAGAGTAATTTCAGCATGAAGGCGTTACAGCGCGTGCGCCAGGAAAAGCGGAGGACGTGTGTCCCCCACTTGCACGACGTGTCAACCTGACAGGAAATTTGGACCCATAAGGCAGGGACAGTAGTACTCGAGCTTCCTGGATACAAAGATCGTGGCTATCGTCAGTACTGAGGTCACTTTGACCAAGGGGAAAATCTCGACAAGTATGAAATAAGAAGATTGGCGGCAGGAAAATTTATCGATTACTTTGGGAGCCTTTGATCAAGTACAAGTTTTTGCCCAAATTCTCGGGGGCTACTTTGGGAAAAAGTAAAATTCGAGTATGACAATATAAGAATTGAGGGAGCCTATGATCAAACGCAAGCATTTGTTCATAGCCTCGGGGGCTACTCCCATCGGGAGCGCTGTTCGCGCACCCGATAGATATGAAAAGCTCAAGAAAGAATGACAATATAGCGGCATAAAGTGTGGAGCCTACAACCAAGTCCAAGTCCTTGGTTGTAGCCTCGGGGGCTACTCCCATCGGGAGCGCTGTTCGCGCACCCGATAGATATAAAAGTTCGAGAAAGAATGACAATATAGCGACACGACGCATTAAGGTGTTGAGCCTACAACCAAGCACTAGTCCTTGGCTGTAGCCTCGGGGGATACTCCCATCGGGAACGCTGTTCGTGTGCCCGATGAAATTATAAAAAAGAGAGAGAAAAAGAAGAAGAAAAAGGGAGCATATTTCGAGTTATATAAATAACTCTACATATACTCCCATCGGGAGAGCAATATAAGTCATCCGTTGACTCAATAAAATGTGCTATTCCAACAGCCGAATAAGCACTCGACAATATATTCTCAGAACGCCAAAGTTGTGAATAATTTCTGAATGCCGCAAAACTTTACGAAGGTAAGACCCCGGATCCGTTCTGTGTGGCGTGGCGCTGTCTCTGACGTCGGTTTGCTACTTTTTTCCGTATCAACAGATACGAAGAAAAATCCTAACGGATGCGTTAGGTACCCGATAAATATTACTGGGACTCGACAGAATGGTAAGACCTTAAGCGGCACCTGTTGAAGTTTACACCAGTATCCCGGGATCATGTCCAGGGACGTGATCTTGAAGTAGGTTTTTGTGGATTGCCACTAGAGCAGTTAACTAGTACCTGATCCGTCAGATGAACTAGCCCCAACTACCATTATCCCTGTACAATATAGAAATTTGTATGCAAAGATATGTGGTAAAGTTCAAAGTTATTGAATAAATATAAAAGTGGAGATTTTCCTTGACTCTACGATTCAAACAAAATCTCGGGGGCTACTGACATAGGCATCCCCAATGGGCCTGCCGAAGAAGGTACCCGAGGTTTATTGGAGGCCCACGACCCGAAGGATAAGAAGATTCGGGAGTCCAAGATGCTATTATGGAAAGCTAGAGTTGTAATAGGAAGTATTATTTGTAATCTTGCGGGACGGGTTAGAAACCCTCCCGGACTCTGTAAACCTGTGTATCACGAATCCCTCGGCTCCAACTCCTATATAAGGGGGAGTCGAGGGACAAAGAAAGGATCGAATCATTGTTTCTCAAACCCTAGCTTTTACATCGTCGAGTACTTTTCGGCTGAAACCTTCGAGATCTACTTGCCCTCTACATCCAACGAAACCCAAGTCTACTACTTGTAGGCATTGACAATTTAATACCTTGTCAGGTGGTGGGTTTGCTTTTGGTTCCTCTTATGCACACAAGGTGTTCGATGAAATGCCCGAGAGCATGAAACAAATATGATATGAAGTGTCCGAGCCACACTTGAGCTTTCTCATTTATTTTTTCTCCTCGATCGCGGTTCGCAACTTGAACCTTTCATGTGTCATTGATAAAATATGCATGTGTGTAGTTGATACGTCTCCGACGTATCGATAATTTCTTATGTTCCATGCCACATTATTGATGATACCTACATGTTTTATGCATACTTTATGTCATATTTATGCGTTTTCCGGAACTAACCTATTGACGAGATGCCGAAGGGCCAGTTGCTGTTTTCTGCTGTTTTTGGTTTCAGAAATCCTAGTAAGGAAATATTCTCGGAATCGGACGAAATCAACGCCCAGCATCTTAGAATCCCCGGAAGCATCCAGAACACCCGGGAGCCGCCAGAGAGGGGCCACAGGCCCCCCAGATGATAGGCCGGCGCGGCCCAGGCCCTGGCCGTGCCGCCTTATGGTGTCGTCGCCTCGTTGACCTTCTGACGCCGCCTCTTCGCCTATTTAAGCCTCCTCGACCTAAAACCTCGAGACGAAAAAGCCACGGTACGAGAAACCTTCCAGAGCCGCCGCCATCGCGAAGCCAAGATCTGGGGGACAGGAGTCTCTGTTCCGGCACGCCGCCGGGACGGGGAAGTGCCCCCGGAAGGCTTCTCCATCGACACCGCTGCCATCTCCACCGCCATCTTCATCACCGCTGCTGTCTCCCATGAGGAGGGAGTAGTTCTCCATCGAGGCTAAGGGCTGTACCGGTAGCTATGTGGTTCATCTCTCTCCTATGTACTTCAATACAATAATCTCATGAGCTGCCTTACATGATTGAGATTCATATGATGATGCTTGTAATCTAGATGTCATTATGCTAGACAAGTGGATTTTACTTATGTGATCTCCAGAGACTCCTTGTCCCACGTGTGTAAAGGTGACAGTGTGTGCACCGTGTGGGTCTCTTAGGCTATATTTCACAGAATACTTATTCACTGTTATGAATGGCTTAGTGAAGTGCTTATTTATATCTCTTTATGATTGCAATGTGTTTTGTATCACTATTCATCTATGTGCTACTCTAGTGATGTTATTAAAGTAGTTTATTCCTCCTGCACGGTGTAATGGTGACAGTGTGTGCATCATGTAGTACTTGGCGTAGGCTATGATTGTGATCTCTTGTAGATTATGAAGTTAACTATTGCTATGATGGTATTGATGTGATCTATGCCTCCTTTCGTAGCGTGAAGGTGACAGTGTGCATGCTATGTTAGTACTTGGTTTGGTTATGTTGATCTGTTGTGCACTCTAAGGTTATTTAAATATGAACATCGAATATTGTGGAGCTTGTTAACTCCGGCATTGAGGGTTCGTGTAATCCTACACAGTTAGTGGTGTTCATCATCCAACAAGAGAGTGTAGAGTCTAGCATCTATCTATTTATTCTGTTATGTGATCAATGTTGAGAGTGTCCACTAGTGAAAGTATGATCCCTAGGCCTTGTTCCTAAATACTGCTATCGCTGCTATCGCTGCTTGTTTACTGTTCTACTGCATTTGTACTGTCCGCAATATTACCACCATCTATCACACGCCAGTCCTGGGCAAAGCACTTTTCTGGCGCCATTACTACTGCTTATATACATTCATACCACCTGTATTTCACTATCTCTTCGCAGAACTAGTGCACCTATTAGGTGTGTTGGGGACACAAGAGACTTCTTGCTTTGTGGTTGCAGGGTTGCTTGAGAGGGATATCTTTGACCTCTTCCTCCCTGAGTTCGATAAACCTTGGGTGATCCACTTAAGGGAAACTTGCTGCTGTTCTACAAACCTCTGCTCTTGGAGGCCCAACACTGTCTACAAGAATAGAAGCTCCCGTAGACATCAAGCACTTTTCTGGCGCCGTTGCCGGGGAGGAAAGGTAAACGGCACTCACACACCGGCAACCCCGGCAACTAGCCACTTTTCTGGCGCCGTTGCCGGGGAGGAAAGGTAAAAGGCACTCATACTCCGGTTCTAGGTAACAGTACTTTTCTGGCGCCATTGTGTTTGTGCTCGAAGCTATTTCCTTTAGATCCTGCAATTGCATCTTTTTGTTTCTTGTTTACACTAGTTAGGCATAATGGACAACAATGAGCTTCTTATTCTATTTCCTGATTTAAGACATGGATGGTTTGATCCGAAAATTAAAAAACCCATGGAACATACTAGTATGAACACTTTGAACACTATTGTTGCTAATGCTATGGAAAATTCTAAGCTTGGGGAAGCTGGTTTTGATGAGCATGATATTTTTAGTCCCCCAAGCATTGAGGAGGAAATTTTCTTTGATGATACTTTGCCTCCTATTTATGATGATTATAATGATATTGGTCTTTTGGTGCCGCCTGTTATGGAGGATAAATTTGATTATGATTACAATATGCCTCCTATATTTGATGATGAGAATAATAATGATAGCTACTTTGTTGAATTTGCTCCCACTACAACTAATAAAATTGATTATGCTTATGTGGAGAGTAATAATTTTATGCATGAGACTCATGATAAGAATGCTTTATGTGATAGTTATATTGTTGAGTTTGCTCATGATGCTACTGGACATTATTATGAGAGAGGAAAATATGGGTGTAGAAATTTTCATGTCACTAAAACACCTCTCTATATGCTAAAAATCTTGAAGTTGCGCTTGTCTAGTTTTCCTATGCTTATTGCATTATGCTTCTTGAACTTGTTTATTTACAAAATTCCTAGGCATAGGAAGCATGTTAGACTTAAATTTGTTTTGAATTTGCTTCTTGATGCTCTCTTTTGCTTCAAATACTATTTCTTGCGAGTGCATCATTAAAACTGCTGAGCCCATCTTAATGGCTATAAAGAAAGAACTTCTTGGGAGATAAGCCATGTGTTTATTTTTCTACAGTACCTCTATTTTATATTTGTGTCTTGGAAGTTGTTACTACTGTAGCAACCTCTCCTTATCTTAGTTTTGTGCATAGTTGTGCCAAGTAAAGTCGTTGATAGTAAGGTTCATACTAGATTTGGATTACTGCGCAGAAACAGATTTCTTTGCTGTCACGAATCTGGGCAAAATTATCTGTAGGTAACTCAGAAAATTATGCCAATTTACGTGAGTGATCCTCAGATATGTACGCAACTTTCATTCAATTTGAGCATTTTCATTTGAGCAAGTCTGGTGCCTCAATAAAATTCTTCTTTACGAACTGTTCTGTTTTGACAGATTCTGCCTTTTATTTCGCATTGCCTGTTTTGCCATGCTTGATGGATTTTTCGATTCCATTGACTTTTAGTAGCTTTGTGCAGTGTCTAGAAGTATAAAAAATGATTGTGTGATGACCCACAAGTATAGGGGGTGTATCGTAGTATCTTCGATAAGTAAGAATGTCGATCCGAACGAGGAGCAGAAGGTGTTGACAAGCAGTTTCGATGAAGGATTCACTGTAAATGCTCACAGACAAGTATTCAGGGGTTTTTGATGTAACAGATGAATAAAGTACGAGTAAGTAAAGTGCGAGAGTAACAATTGCAGCGAGTGGCCCAATCCTTTTTAGCACAAAGGACAAGCCGGTTTGTTTACTTATAATGACCAAACGTTCCTGAGGACACACGAGATTTTAGTCTAGTGCTTTCGCTACATACGGCTAATTAATCTTCATTGTTTTGATAAGTGTTGTGTGGGTGAACCTACGCTAATGTACCGCCCTTCCTAGGACTAATACATACTTGTGATTATACCCCTTGCAAGCATCCGCAACTACAAGAAAGTAATTAAGATAAATCTAACCACAGCCTTAAACTCTTAGATCCTGCTATCCCTCCTGCATCGATATACCAACGGGGGCTCAGGTTTCTGTCACTCCGGCAACCCCGCAATTGGCAAACGAGTACAAGATGCATTCCCCTAGGCCCATAAAGGTGAAGTGTCGTGTAGTCGACGTTCACACGACACCACTAGAAGAATAACGCCATAACTTAAATATCATAACATTAAATATTACTCAACCATACTTCACTACTAACATTTAGACTTCACCCATGTCCTCAAGAACTAAACGAACTACTCACGAGACATCATATGGAACATGATCAGAGGTGATATGATGATGAATAACAATCTGAACATAAACCTTGGTTCAACGGTTTCACTCAATAGCATCAATAACAAGTAGAAATCAACACCGGGAGAGTTTCCCCTATCAAACAATCAAGATCAAACCCAAATTGCTACAGCGGTGACGATGTGCAGCGGTGGAGATGGCGGTGATGGTGATGAAGATGATGATGATGGTGATGGAGATGATGTCCAGCTCGATGACGGTGACGATGGCGTCGATTTCCCCCTCCGGGAGGGAATTTCCCCGGCGGAACTCAGCCTGCTGGAGAGCTCTTTTCTCTCTGGTGTTCTCCGCCTCGCAGAGGCGGCTGTGACGCTCTGCGACTCTTTTTCTGGGGCTTAGTTTTTCGGGACGAAGGCGTACGCGAAGAAAAGGAGGCGAGAGGGGCTGTGGGCCCCCCTCCTCACTGGGCGGCGCGGCCAGGCCTTGGGCCGCGCCGGCCCATGGGGTGGGCCCACCTCGGGTCCCCTCAGCTTCCCCTTCTGGCTTCCTTCGTCATCTGGAAAAATAGGATTTTTGGTATAATTTCCTTCGACTGTTGATCTTCCGAAATATTGCATTCTGACGGTGCTTTTTCCAGCAGAATCCTGGCTCCGGTGCTCGATCCTCCAATAATCATGAAACATCCAAAATAGATGAAATAACATAAGTATTATGTCCAAATATGAAATATATCAATGAATAACAGCAAATTATGATATAAAATAGTGATGCAAATTGGACGTATCAACTCCCCCCAAGCTTAGACTTCGCTTGTCCCCAAACGAAACTGAACTCGGTAAACAAGACCACATGTTTATGGAGTGAAGAGTCGATAAATAAAATACGGACAAGAAGCATCATATTCATTCACACAAGACATTCTAGTGAACAACTTCCTCATATAACTCAACTTGAAACAAGTATAAGGTAATCACAAATAAAGGTGCATAAGAAGTCATAGTTGGTGATGGCAAACTTTGTTCTTGGTCAGAGAACAGTTAACAGATTATACTTATCTATGGAGGGCTTATGGTAAACTTGCATACTCAATCATAGTAAACATTGATAACTTTCAAAACTATATTCATTCAGATAAAACTTGTACTAAACAAGGAAGAGTAAAAGACATGGTGAAGTAAATCACAATATAATGGTTTGATCACAACAACTCAAATGCTTGCTTGAGATGGAGGGAAATAGGTTTACTGACTCAACATAAAGTAAAAGACAGGCCCTTCGCAGAGGGAAGCAGGGATTAAATCATGTGCTAGAGCTTTTTCAGTTTTGAAATCATATAGAGAGAATAAAAGTAACATTTTGAGAGGTGTTTGTTGTTGTCAACGACTGGTAGCGGGTACTCTAACCCCCTCGCCAGACCAACCTTCAAAGAGCGGCTCCCATTTTATTTTTATTTCGTGTGGCACTCCTTCCAACCTTCTTTCACAAACCATGGCTAACCGAATCCTCGGGTGCCTGCCAACAATCTCATACCATGAAGGAGTGCCTTTTTATTTTAGTTTTATTATGATGACACTCCCCCCAACCTTTGCTTACACAAGCCATGGCTAACTGAATCCTTCGGGTGCCGTCCATCAATCACATACCATGGAGGAGTGTCTATTTAGCTTAATTAATTTGGGACTGGGAATCCCATTGCCAGCTCTTTTTGCAAAGTTATTGGATAAGCGGATGAAGCCACTAGTCCATTGATGAAAGTTGCCCAACAAGATTGAAAGATAAAACACCACACACTTCCTCATGAGCTATAAAACATTGACACAAATAAGAGATAGTAAATTTTGAATTGTTTAAAGGTAGCACACGAAGTATTTACTTGGAATGGCAGGAAATACCATGTAGTAGGCAGTTATGGTGGACACAAATGGCATAGGTTTTGGGTTAAGGTTTGGATGCACGAGAAGTATTCCCTCTCAGTACAGGTCTTTGGCTAGCAAGGTTAATTAGCAAGCATAAGAGTCGAGGGAAACAAACAAATATACATGTGATAAAAACAATCATGCAACTTCCTTGTAAGCACAAACAATTTTAACTTCAGAATAATAAGCTATGAGCTAACAAGAAAGAAAGATAATGAAACCACTACATGTATTTCTCTTTTCTACTTAAACCTCAAAGTTTTGTTGCTATTGACCAATGCTAAGTTTGCCAAAACCAAATAGACTTACTCAATGCTCCCAAAGTGGTACCAATACTAAAATCAAGATCAATCATATAATAGAAATTGCAAACTAAAATAAGGTGTGCAATATGTAAATGATAAGACTTCTCATTAATATTCCATAACGATAACTCACACCAAGGGATACATAGACAACCAACTAAAGGAGAGGTACTTCCACACTGCAACCCATCTTATATGATAACTTCCCTACTCATGATATGACACTACTTGATAGTAAAAAGTAAAAAGGTAGTGATGATGTGATACCGCGGCACTCCCCCAAGCTTGGAACAAACCAAGGGGATGCCAATACCGATGATGAATTACTCCTTTGGCGATGGTGGTGATGAACTCCTCCCGCGCTTCTTACAGATCTCCTCCAGCTTCAGTTTCTCAGCTTGGCAATTCTGCACTAAGACTCGAAGAGATTCATTGTTATCTGAAGTTGGCGGTGGCGACCTTGTGATGGGAATCGAGTAATATTCCAGCATTCTACGGAGACGGTAATTCTCCTCCTGGAGTATCTCCACTTCTCTTCTTAGAGCCCGGTATTGATCACAAAACTCATTGGTAGTCCGCAGAGCCTCTTCCAACACGGGGAAAGAGTCGAGGCTAAGAGCAGGTGGTAAGGATCCCTGCAAGTTATGAGAGGAAGAACGTCGAGTGTCAACAGATCCCACCAAGATTTGCTTACTCCCAACGGCTTGCTGCTCTTGTTTTGATGACACCCTTCTCACTTCCTCCTCCGAAAGCCCCTTGCCCTTGTTGTTGGGGGCCATAGTGCTCCTAGATTGAAAATAGATCCTGGCAGAAACAGCTCAAAACAAAACACGTCAAGAAAACGATATACGGACCTCCAGGGGTCCGAGGGATTATATAGCATGAATTTTTATGTCGAAAGGAAAGTACCAGGTCGAACCAGAGTCGGAGAGGGGCAACGAGGTGGCTTCCTCACAGGGCGGCGCGGCCAGGCTGGGGCCCGCGCCGGCCTGTGGGGGCACCTCCTCGTGCGCCTCCTCCACTCTGTTTCGATCTCGTAATTTTTCATATTTTCCAAAAACAGCAAAAATATTGTTCGGAAAGTAAATTGCGAACTTCTCATTACCAGTACTGTTACCTATTCAAAGTCGAGTTCTGGCGGACTGTCAATTTGTCCTTTGATGAAAGCCTCCGGTGTTTCCACTCGAATAATATCGACATCAACATTATAAGAATCACCTGAGATATAATGCTTGAGTCTTTGTCCATTCACCACTTGTGTGACATTGCCTTGGAGAGAGCTAATTTTTATTGCTCCTGAACGATACACCTCCTCAACAACATATGGTCCTTCCCATTTCGAGAGTAATTTCCCTGCAAAGAATCTGAGACGAGACCGATACAATAGGACTTTATCCCCAATATTAAATTCTCTTTTGATAATCCTTCTATCATGCCATTTTTTAACTTTCTCTTTAAAGAGTTTAGTATTTTCATAAGCTTCATTTCTCCATTCATCTAGAGAACTCAATTGCAGCAACCTCTTATTACCAGCTAGTTTAGGATCTTTATTTAATTCTCTAACAGCCCAATAAGCTTTGTGCTCTAGTTCTAAAGGTAAATGACAAGCTTTTCCATAAACCATTTTATAAGGTGACATTCCCATGGGGTTTTTATAAGCAGTTCTATAGGCCCATAGTGCTTCCTTCAATTTACTAGCCCAATTCTTTCTAGTTTTATTAACAGTCTTTTGCAAGATAGATTTAATTTCTCTATTTGATAGTTCTACTTGCCCACTAGTTTGAGGATGATAAGCGGAAGCAATTCTATGATTAATGCCATATTTAGCAAGAGTTTTTCTAAAACCACCATGAATAAAATGAGAACCTCCATCAGTCATAATATATCTAGGAACTATAAATCGAGGAAAAATAATATCTAAAAGCATTCTTAAAGAGGTCTCACCATCATCACTTTTTGTAGGTATGGCTTCCACCCATTTAGTAACATAATCAACAGCAACAAGTATATGAGTGTTACCTTCTGAAGAGGGAAAAGGTCCCATGAAGTCAAATCCCCAACAGTCGAACGGTTCAATAACAAGAGTATAATTCATAGGCATTTCATTGCGTCTGGAGATATTACCAACCCTTTGGCATTCATCACAAGATAAAATGAACTTCCTTGCATCTTTGAAGAGAGTTGGCCAATAAAAACCTGATTGTAGAACCTTTTGCGCGGTTCTATCTCCGGCGTGATGTCCTCCATAAGCACTCCCATGACATTTACTCAATATCTCCTGCTGTTCATATTCGGGAACACATCTTCGCAGAATACCATCCACTCCTTCTTTATATAAGTGTGGGTCATCCCAGAAATAATGCCTCAAGTCATAAAAGAATTTCCTCCTTTGCTGAGCTGAAAAGGTCGGAGGCAAGTACTTGGAAACAATAAAGTTAGCATAATCAGCATACCAAGGACTGTCTCGCGAGCTCACCTTTATTACAGCCAATTGTTCATTTGGAAAACTTTCATTGACAGGAACAGGATCATAAGCAATATTTTCCAATCTAGACAAATTATCAGCAACAGGATTATCAGCACCTTTCCTATCTATAATATGTAAATCAAATTCTTGCAACAGAAGCACCCATCTAATAAGCCTTGGCTTAGCATCTTTCTTTTGCATAAGGTATCTGATTGCAGCATGATCAGTATGAATAGTAACTTTTGAATCAACAATATAAGATCTAAACTTATCACAAGCAAAGACTACAGCTAACAAATCTTTTTCAGTAGTAGCATAATTTCTTTGAGCAGCATCAAGAGTTTTACTAGCATAATGAATAACATTCAATTTTTTATTTACTCGCTGTCCAAGAACAGCGCCTACAGCAAAATCACTAGCATCACACATAATTTCAAATGGTAAGTTCCAATCAGGAGGTTCAACTATAGGAGCAGTTGTTAAGGCTTTCTTTAGAGTTTCAAAAGCTTCCTTACAATCATCATCAAAAACAAAAGGTACATCTTTTTGAAGAAGATTAGTAAGAGGCTTTGAAATCTTAGAGAAGTCTTTAATAAACCTCCTATAAAACCCAGCATGACCAAGAACACTACGAATACCTTTAACATCCCTAGGATAGGGCATCTTCTCAATTGCTTCAACTTTAGCTCTATCAACTTCAATACCTCTCTCGGAAATTTTATGTCCCAATACAATTCCTTCATTAACCATAAAGTGGCATTTCTCCCAATTAAGAACAAGGTTAGTTTCTTCACATCTCTGCAAAACTTTATCAAGGTTCCGCAAACAATTATCAAAAGAATTCCCATAGACAGAAAAATCATCCATGAATACCTCTACAATACTCTCGCAAAAGCCATGAAAAATAGCAGACATGCATCTTTGAAAAGTAGCAGGAGCATTACATAAACCAAAAGGCATACGTCTATAAGCATAGGTTCCATAGGGACAAGTGAAAGTGGTTTTCTCTTGATCCTTAGTTTTAACAGCAATTTGTGAAAACCCAGAATAACCATCAAGAAAGCAAAAATGAGTATTTTTAGATAACCTTTCTAACATTTGATCAATAAAAGGCAAAGGGTAATGATCTTTCTTAGTAACTTTATTAACTTTACGAAAATCAATGCACATTCTATACCCTACAACTACTCTTTGAGGTATGAGCTCATCATTATCATTAGGCACAACAGTCATTCCTCCTTTCTTAGGAACACAATGCACAGGACTAACCCATCTACTATCAGCAATAGGATATATAATACCAGCTTCAAGAAGTCTTAATACCTCATTTCTTACCACATCCTTCATCTTAGGAATTAGACGACGCTGAGGTTCAACAACAGGCTTTGCATCATCCTCCATATTAATGGCGTGTTGGCAAATAGAGGGAGAAATCCCCTTCAAGTCATCAAGAGTGTAGCCAATAGCACCTCGGTGTTTCTTCAATATTTCCAATAACCTTTCTTCTTCAAACTCTGTAAGCTTAGAACTAATAATAACAGGATATATTTTCTTATCATCAATATGAGCATATTTAAGATTATCAGGTAATGGTTTTAAATCAAAGACAGGATCTTCCTTTGGTGGCGGTGTTGTACCCAGATCTTCTACCGGTAAATCATGCTTAAGAATAGGTTGACGGAGAAAAATTTCATCAAGCTCATTTCTTTCTTCCCTAAAAACTTCACTCTCACTATTCTCCAAATGTTGCTGCAAAGGATTATTAGGATCAAGAGCAATAGATGCACACTGTTCAACTCTAAAATCATTATTAGGCAAATCAGCTTTATAAGGAGTTTTGGTAAATTTAGAGAAGTTAAACTCATAAGATTCACCAGCAAATTTAGTCAAAATTTTCTCTTTCTTGCAATCTATAATAGCTCCACAAGTATTTAGAAAAGGTCTACCAAAAAGGATAGGACAATATTTACTAGCAGCAGAACCAAGTACCAAAAAGTCAGCAGGATATTTAATCTTACCGCATAGAACTTCCACATCTCGAACAATACCAATTGGAGAGATAGTCTCTCTATTAGCGAGCCGAATTACCACATCAATATCTTCAAGTTCACAAGAACCAATTTCGTGCATAATCTCCGTGTAAAGCTCATAAGGAATAGCACTAATGCTTGCACCAATATCACATAAACCATAATAACAATGATCTCCAATTCTAACAGATAGCATAGGAACACTAGCTTTCTTAGACTTATTAGGATGTGAAACAATATTAGAAGCATCTTCACAAAAAATAATATGACCATCCTCCACATTTTCAGTCACAAGATCTTTAACTATTGCAACAGCAGGTTCAACTTTTATTTGTTCTTCAGGTTCTATAGGTTTCTTTTCACTTTTATGAACCGCACTATTTATAACAGAGTACTCCTTCATTTTAGCAGGGAAAGGAGTTTTTTCAATATAAGCTTCAGGAATAACATGATCCACAGTTTCAACTACAACACATTTATTTATAGATGAATCAATTTTATCTTTATACGGTTCATGAAACTTATCAAAATTCTTCTTAGGCAATTCATAATGAGAGGCAAAAGCTTTATGAAGATTTGCAGCAACTTGAGAATCAAGACCACAAGTAGCACTCATATTACGAAATTTATCAGTATCCATAAAAGCTTCAATGCATTTGTAATCATAATTTATACCCGATTCTCTATCTTTGTCGTTCTCCCATCCTTCAGTATTTTCCTGGATCCGATTAAGAAGGTCCCTTTTAAACTCTTCTTTGTTGCGCGTGAATGATCCAGAACAAGAAGTATCCAGCAAGGTCTTGTCTTCAAAAGAAAGTCTTGCATAGAAATTATCAATAATAACATTACCAGGAAGCTCATGAATGGGGCATTTGATCATTAAAGACTTCAATCTCCCCCACGCTTGGGCAATACTCTCTCCATCATGAGGCCAAAAATTATATATGCGGTTCCGATCCTTATGAATTTCACTTAGAGGATAGAACTTAGAATAAAACCGGGGCACAATATCATTCCATTCAAGAGAATCCCCATTATCCAGTAATTTATACCAATGCGTCGCTTTACCAGAAAGCGATATAGAGAATAGTTTCTTCCTCACTTCATCCATAGCAATACCTGCACACTTGAATAAACCGCATAATTCATGTAAGAACAGTAAATGATCTCCAGGGTGGACAGTTCCATCCCCTGTATAACGGTTATCCACTACACGTTCAATAATTTTCATAGGTATTTTGTATGGTATCTCTTCCTCACCTGGCGCCTCATCCACTACCTTTGCAGTAGTAGTAGATTTCCCAAATAAACACTCAAGAGAAGATCTCTCCATAATGAATTATGGCAGCAGGCAGAAATAAAATCAGCACAAACAGTAGAAATTTCCCTTACCAATTCCACTTACCAATAGCGCTTCACTCCCCGGCAACGGCGCCAGAAAATAGTCTTGATGACCCACAAGTATAGGGGGTGTATCGTAGTATCTTCGATAAGTAAGAATGTCGATCCCAACGAGGAGCAGAAGGTGTTGACAAGCAGTTTCGATGAAGGATTCACTGTAAATGCTCACAGACAAGTATTCAGGGGGTTTTGATGTAACAGATGAATAAAGTACGAGTAAGTAAAGTGCGAGAGTAACAATTGCAGCGAGTGGCCCAATCCTTTTTAGCACAAAGGACAAGCCGGTTTGTTTACTTATAATGACCAAACGTTCTCGAGGACACACGGGATTTTAGTCTAGTGCTTTCGCTACATACGGCTAATTAATCTTCATTGTTTTGATAAGTGTTGTGTGGGTGAACCTACGCTAATGTACCGCCCTTCCTAGGACTAATACATACTTGTGATTATACCCCTTGCAAGCATCCGCAACTACAAGAAAGTAATTAAGATAAATCTAACCACAGCCTTAAACTCTTAGATCCTGCTATCCCTCCTGCATCGATATACCAACGGGGGCTCAGGTTTCTGTCACTCCGGCAACCCCGCAATTGGCAAACGAGTACAAGATGCATTCCCCTAGGCCCATAAAGGTGAAGTGTCGTGTAGTCGACGTTCACACGACACCACTAGAAGAATAACACCACAACTTAAATATCATAACATTGAATATTACTCAACCATACTTCACTACTAACATTTAGACTTCACCCATGTCCTCAAGAACTAAACGAACTACTCACGAGACATCATATGGAACATGATTAGAGGTGATATGATGATGAATAACAATCTGAACATAAACCTTGGTTCAACGGTTTCACTCAATAGCATCAATAACAAGTAGAAATCAACACCGGGAGAGTTTCCCCTATCAAACAATCAAGATCAAACCCAAATTGCTACAGCGGTGACGATGTGCAGCGGTGGAGACGGCGGTGATGGTGAAGAAGATGATGATGATGGTGATGGAGATGATGTCCAGCTCGATGACGGTGACGATGGCGTCGATTTCCCCCTCCGGGAGGGAATTTCCCCGGCGGAACTCAGCCTGCCGGAGAGCTCTTTTCTCTCTGGTGTTCTCCGCCTCGCAGAGGCGGCTGTGACGCTCTGCGACTCTTTTTCTGGGGCTTAGTTTTTCGGGACGAAGGCGTACGCGAAGAAAAGGAGGCGAGAGGGGCTGTGGGCCCCCCTCCTCACTGGGCGGCGCGGCCAGGCCTTGGGCCGCGCCGGCCCATGGGGTGGGCCCACCTCGGGTCCCCTCAGCTTCCCCTTCTGGCTTCCTTCGTCATCTGGAAAAATAGGATTTTTGGTATAATTTCCTTCGACTGTTGATCTTCCGAAATATTGCATTCTGACGGTGCTTTTTCCAGCAGAATCCTGGCTCCGGTGCTCGATCCTCCAATAATCATGAAACATGCAAAATAGATGAAATAACATAAGTATTATGTCCAAATATGAAATATATCAATGAATAACAGCAAATTATGATATAAAATAGTGATGCAAATTGGACGTATCATTGTGTCACCTCTGAATATGTAAATTTTGATTGTGCACTAACCCTCTAATGAGTTGTTTTGAGTTTGGTGTGAAGGAAGTTTTCAAGGATCAAGAGAGGAGGATGATATACTACGATCAAGAAGGGTGAAAAGTCTAAGCTTGGGGATGCCCCGGTGGTTCATCCCTGCATATTTCAAGAAGACTCAAGCATCTAAGCTTGGGGATGCCCAAGGCATCCCCTTCTTCATCGACAAATTATCAGGTTCCTTCTCTTGAAACTATATTTTTATTCGGTCACATCTTATGTACTTTACTTGGAGCATCTGTTTGTTTTTATTTTTGTTTTTGTTTGAATAAATGCATGCTTGTGTGGGAGAGAGACACGCTCCGCTGGTTCGTATGAACACATGTGTTCTTAGCTTTTAATTTTCATGGCGAAGGTTGAAACTGCTTCGTTAATTGTTATATGGTTGGAAACGGGAAATGCTACATGTAGTAATTGGTATGATGTCTTGAATAACTTGATACTTGGCAATTGTTGTGCTCATGTTTAAGCTCTTGCATCATATACTTTGCACCTATTAATGAAGAAATACATAGAGCATGCTAAAATTTGGTTTGCATAATTGGTCTCTCTAAGGTCTAGATAATTTCTAGTATTGAGTTTGAACAACAAGGAAGACGGTGTAGAGTCTTATAATGTTTACAATATGTCATTTATGTGAGTTTTGCTGCACCGGTTCATCCTTGTGTTTGTTTCAAATAGCCTTGCTATCCTAAACCTTGTATCGAGAGGGAATACTTCTCATGCATCCAAAATCCTTGAGCCAAAAACTATGCCATTTGTGTCCACCATACCTACCTACTATGTGGTATTTCCTGCCATTCCAAGTAAATACTTCGTGTGCTACCTTTAAACAATTCAAAATGCTTCTTAATTTGTGTCAATGTTTTATAGCTCATGAGGAAGTATGTGGTGTTTTATCTTTCAATCTTGTTGGGCAACTTTCACCAATGGACTAGTGGCTTCATCCGCTTATCCAATAATTTTGCAAAAAGAGCTGGCGCGGGGTTCCCAGCCCCCAATTAATTAACTTCATCAATAACTCTCTTCACATGTTTTGCTCTGGTTCATCAGTAAGCAACTTAATTTTGCAAATAGACACTCCTCCATGGTATGAGATTGTTGGAAGGCACCCGAGGATTCGGTTAGCCATGGCTTGTGAAAGAAAAGGTTGGGAGGAGTGTCATCAATAATGAAACTAAAATACATGTGTTAACAAAAGAGAAGAGGGATGATCTACCTTGCTGGTTGAGATAACATCCTTCATGGGAGCCCCTCTTGAAAGTCTGGTTGATAAGGTAGTTAGAGTACCCATTACCATTCGTTGACAACAACAAACACCTCTCAAAACTTTACTTTTATGCTCTCTATATGATTTCAAAACTTGAAAAGCTCTAGCACATGATTTAATCCCTGCTTCCCTCTGCGAAGGGCCTTTCTTTTACTTTTATGTTGAGTCAGTTCACCTATCTCTCTCCACCTCAAGAAGCAAACACTTGTGTGAACTGTGCATTGATTCCTACATACTTGCATATTGCACTTGTTATATTACTTTACATTGACAACTATCCATGAGATATACATGTGCTAGCGTGTAGTTGACGTGGGCGTAGTAGCTTCCTTGTGACGGTAAAGCACTAGTCTGTTGGGAACCCCAAGAGGAAGGTATGATGTGTACAGCAGCAAGTTTTCCCTCAGTAAGAAACCAAGGTTTATCGAACCAGTAGGAGCCAAGAAGCACGTTGAAGGTTGATGGCGGCGAGATGTAGTGCGGCGCAACACCAGGGATTCCGGCGCCAACGTGGAACCTGCACAACACAACCAAAGTACTTTGCCCCAACGAAACAGTGAGGTTGTCAATCTCACCGGCTTGCTGTAACAAAGGATTAGATGTATAGTGTGGATGATGATTGTTTGCAGAAAACAGTAAAACAAGTATTGCAGTAGATTGTATTCGATTAAAAGAATGGACCGGGGTCCACAGTTCACTTGAGGTGTCTCTCCCATAAGATAAATAGCATGTTGGGTGAACAAATTATAGTTGGGCAATTGACAAATATAGAGGGCATGACAATGCACATACATGACATGATGAGTATTGTGAGATTCAATTGGGCATTACGACAAAGTACATAGACCGCTATCCAGCATGCATCTATGCCTAAAAAGTCCACCTTCAGGTTATCATCCGAACCCCGTCCAGTATTAAGTTGCAAACAACAGACAATTGCATTAAGTATGGTGCGTAATGTAATCAATAACTACATCCTCGGACATAGCATCAATGTTTTATCCCTAGTGGCAACAGCACATCCACAACCTTAGAACTTTACATCACTTGTCTCAGATTTAATGGAGGCATGAACCCACTATCGAGCATAAATACTCCCTCTTGGAGTTAAGAGTAAAAACTTGGCCAGAGCCTCTACTAATAACGGAGAGCATGCAAGATCATAAACAACACATAGGTAATAGATTGATAATCAACATAACATAGTATTCTCTATCCATCGGATCCCAACAAACACAACATATAGCATTACAGATAGATGATCTTGATCATGTTAGGCAGCTCACAAGATCCGACAATGAAGCACAATGAGGAGAAGACAACCATCTAGCTACTGCTATAGACCCATAGTGCAGGGGTGAACTACTCACTCATCAATCCGGAGGCGACCATGGCGGTGTAGAGTCCTCCGGGAGACGATTCCCCTCTCCGGCAGGGTGCCGGAGGCGATCTCCTGAATCCCCCGAGATGGGATTGGCGGCGGCGGCGTCTCTGGAAGGTTTTCCGTATCGTGGCTCTCGGTACTGGGGGTTTCGCGACGAAGGCTTTAAGTAGGCGGAAGGGCAGGTCAGGGGGCGTCGCGAGGGGCCCAGGAGACAGGTCAGAGCGGCCAAGGGTGGGGCCGTGCCGCCTACCCTCCTGGCCACCTCGTGGCCCCACTTCGTTGACTCTTCGGTCTTCTGGAAGCTTCATGGCAAAATAGGACCCTGGGCGTTGATTTCGTCCAATTCCTAGAATATTTCCTTACTAGGATTTCTGAAACCAAAAACAGCAGAAAACAGCAACTGGCTCTTCGGCATCTCGTTAATAGGTTAGTGCCGGAAAATGCATAATAATGACATATAATGTGTATAAAACATGTGAGTATCATCATAAAAGTAGCATGGAACATAAGAAATTATAGATACGTTTGAGACGTATCAAGCATCCCCAAGCTTAGTTCCTACTCGTCCCGAGTAGGTAAACGATAACAAAGATAATTTTCTTAAGTGACAATGCTTCCAACATAATCTTGATCAATACTATTGTAAGCACATGTAATGAATGCAGCGATTTGAAACAATGGTAAATGACATGAGTAAACAATTGAATCATAAAGCAAAGACTTTTCATGAATAGTACTTCAAGACAAGCATCAATAAGTCTTGCGTAAGAGTTAACTCATAAAGCAATAATTCAAAGTAAAGGTATTGAAGCAACACAAAGGAAGATGAAGTTTCAGTGGTTGCTTTCAACTTGTAACATGTATATCTCATGGATATTGTCAATGTAAAGTAATATAACAAATGCAATATGCAAGTATGTAGGAATCAATGCACAGTTCACACAAGTGTTTGCTTCTTGAGGTGGAGAGAGATAGGTGAACTGACTCAACATAAAAGTAAAAGAAAGGTCCTTCAAAGAGGAAAGCATCGATTGCTATATTTGTGCTAGAGCTTTAGTTTTGAAAACAAGAAACAATTTTGTCAACGGTAGTAATAAAGCATATGTGTTATGTAAATTATATCTTACAAGTTGCAAGCCTCATGCATAGTATACTAATAGTGCCCGCACCTTGTCCTAATTAGCTTGGATTACCGAGATTATCATCGCAATACACATGTTTTAACCAAGTGTCACAAAGGGGTACCTCTATGCCGCCTGTACAAAGGTCTAAGGAGAAGGTTCGCATTGGATTTCTCGCTTTTGATTATTCTCAACTTAGACATCCATACCGGGACAACATAGACAACAGATAATGGACTCCTCTTTAATGCATAAGCATGTAGCAACAATTAATGTTCTCATATGAGATTGAGGATATATGTCCAAAACTGAAACTTCCACCATGATTCATGGCTTTAGTTAGCGGCCCAATGTTCTTCTCTAACATTATGCATGCTCTAACCATTAAATGAGTGGTAAATCTCCCTTACTTCAGACAAGACGGACATGCATAGCAACTCACATGATATTCAACAAAAGATTAGTTGATGGCGTCCCCAGAAACATGGTTATCGCACAACAAGCAACTTAATAAGAGATAAAGTGCATAAGTACATATTCAATACCACAATAGTTTTTAAGCTATTTGTCCCATGAGCTATATATTGTAAAGGTAAAGAATGGAAATTTTAAAGGTAGCACTCAAGCAATTTACTTTGGAATGGCGGAGAAATACCATGTAGTAGGTAGGTATGGTGGACACAAATGGCATAGTGGTTGGCTCAAGGATTTTGGATGCATGAGAAGTATTCCCTCTCGATACAAGGTTTATGCTAGCAAAGTTATTTGAAACAAACACAAGGATGAAGCGGTGCAGCAAAACTCACATAAAAGACATATTGTAAACATTATAAGACTCTACACCGTCTTCCTTGTTGTTCAAACTCAATACTAGAAATTATCTAGACCTTAGAGAAACCAAACATGCAAATCAGATTTTAGCATGCTCTATGTATTTCTTCATTAATAGGTGCAAAGTATGATGCAAGAGCTTAAACATGAGCACAACAATTGCCAAGTATCACCTTATTCAAGATATTATACCAATTACCACATATATCATTTTCCAATTTTAACCATATAACAATTTAACGAAGAAGAAACTTTCGCCATGAATACTATGAGTAAGGCCTAAGGACATATTTGTCCATATGCAATAGCGGAGCGTGTCTCTCTCCCACACAATGAATGCTAGGATCCATTTTATTCAAACAAAACAAAAACAAAAGCAAACAGACGCTCCAAGCAAAGTACATAAGATGTGATGGAATAAAAATATAGTTTCAGGGGAGGAACCTGATAATATTGTCGATGAAGAAGGGGATGCCTTGGGCATCCCCAAGCTTAGACGCTTGAGTCTTCTTGATATATGCAGGGGTGAACCACCGGGGCATCCCCAATCTTAGAGCTTTCACTCTCCTTGATCATAGTGTATATCATCCTCCTCTCTTGATCCTTGAAAACTTTCTCCACACCAAATTCAAAACAAACTCATTAGAGGGTTAGTGCATAATCAAAATTCACATATTCAGAGGTGACACAATCATTCTTTATACTTCTGGATATTGCACAAAGCTACTGAAAGTCAATGGAATCGAAAAATCCATCAAGCATGACAAAACAGGCAATGCAAAATAAAAGGTAGAATCTGTCAAAACAGAATAGTTCGTAAAGACGTATTTTTAACAGGCACCAGACTTGCTCAGATGAGAAAACTTAAAACTAATGAAAGTTGCATACATATCTGTGGATCACTCACGTAAATTGGCATAATTTTCTGAGTTACCTACAGAGAATTAGACCCAGATTCGTGACAGCAAAGAAAACTGTTTCTGCGCAGTAATCCAAATCTAGTATCATCCTTCTATTAGAGACTTTACTTGGCACAACAATGCAATAAAACTAAGATAAGGAGAGGTTGCTACAGTAGTAAACAACTTCCAAAACTCAAATATAAAACAAATTTACTATAGTAAAAACATGGGTTGTCTCCCATAAGCGCTTTTCTTTAACGCCTTTCAGCTAGGCGCAGAAAGTGTGTATCAAGTATTATCAAGAGACGAAGTATCAACATCATAATTTGTTCTAATGATAGAATCAAAAGGTAACTTCATTCTCTTTCTAGGGAAGTGTTCCATACCTTTCTTTAGAGGAAATTGATATTTAATATTACCTTCCTTCATATCAATGATAGCACCAACAGTTCGAAGAAAAGGTCTTCCCAATATAATGGGACAAGATGCATTGCATTCAATATCCAAGACAACAAAATCAACGGGGACAAGGTTATTGTTAACGGTAATGCGAACATTATCAACTCTCCCCAAAGGTTTCTTTGTAGAGTTATCAGCAAGATTAACATCCAAATAACAATTTTTCAATGGTGGCAAGTCAAGCATATTATAGATTTTCTTAGGCATAACGGAAATACTTGCACCAAGATCACATAAAGCATTACAACCAAAGTCATTGACCTTCATCTTAATGATGGGCTCCAAACCATCCTCTAGCTTCCTAGGAATAGAAGTTTCGCATTCTAGTTTCTCTTCTCTAGCTTTTATGAGAGCATTTGTAATATGTTTCGTGAAAGCCAAATTTATAGCACTAGCATTAGAACTTTTAGCAAGTTTTTGTAAGAACTTTATAACTTCAGAGATGTGGCAATCATCAAAATCTAAACCATTATGATCTAAAGCAATGGGATCATTATCCCCAATGTTGGAAAAAATTTCAGCAGTTTTATCACAGGCAGTTTCAGCAGTTTTAGCAGTTTCAGGTAGTTATTCGCGCTTTGCATTAGAAGTGGAAACATTGCTAACACCAATTCTTTTACCATTGATAGTAGGAGGTGCAGCAACATGTGTAGCATTAGCATTGCTAGTGGTGGTAATAGTCCAAACTTTAGCTATATTATTCTCTTTAGCTAGTTTTTCATTTTCTTCTCTTTCCCACCTAGCATGCAATTCAGCCATTAATCTTATATTCTCATTAATTCTAACTTGGATGGCATTTGCTGTAGTAACAATTTTATTTTCATTATCCCTATTAGGCATAATTTTCAATTTCAAAAGATCAACATCAGCAGCAAGACTATCAACTTTAGAAGCAAGTATATCAATTTTCCCAATCTTTTCTTCAACAGATTTGTTAAAAGCAGTTTGTGTACTAATAAATTCTTTAAGCATAGCTTCAAGTCCAGGGGGTGTATTCCTATTATTGTTGTAAGAATTCCCATAAGAATTACCATAACCGTTACCATTATTATAAGGATATGGCCTATAGTTGTTACTAGAATTGTTCCGATAAGCATTGTTGTTGAAATTATTATTTTTAATGTAGTTTACATCAACATGTTCTTCTTGTGCAACCAATGAAGCTAACGGAACATTATTAGGATCAATATTTGTCCTATCATCCACAAGCATAGACATAATAGCATCAATCTTATCACTCAAGGAAGAGGTTTCTTCGACAGAATTTACCTTCTTACCTTGTGGAGCTCTTTCCGTGTGCCATTCAGAGTAATTAATCATCATATTATCAAGAAGCTTTGTTGCTTCACCAAGAGTGATGGACATAAAGGTACCTCCAGCAGCTGAATCCAATAGGTTCTGCGAAGAAAAATTCAGTCCTGCATAAAAGGTTTGGATGATCATCCAAGTAGTCAGTCCATGGGTTGGGCAATTTTTAACCAAAGATTTTATTCTTTCCCATGCTTGTGCAACATGCTCAGTATCCAATTGTTTAAAATTCATTATGCTACTCCTCAAAGATATAATTTTAGCAGGGGGATAATATCTACCAATAAAAGCATCCTTGCATTTAGTCCATGAATCAATACTATTCTTAGGCAGAGATAGCAACCAATCTTTAGCTCTTCCTCTTAGTGAGAAAGGGAACAATTTTAATTTTATTATGTCACCATCTACATCTTTATATTTTTGCATTTCACAAAGTTCAACAAAATTATTGAGATGGGCAGCAGCATCATCAGAACTAACACCAGAAAATTGCTCTCGCATAACAAGATTCAGTAAAGCAGGTTTAATTTCAAAGAATTCTGCTGTAGTAGCAGGTGGAGCAATAGGTGTGCATAAGAAATCATTATTATTTGTGGTTGTGAAGTCACACAACTTAGTATTTTCAGGAGTATTCATTTTAGCAATAGTAAATAAAGTAAACTAGATAAAGTAAATGCAAGTAACTAATTTTTTTGTGTTTTTGATATAGCAAACAAGATAGTAAATAAAATAAAACTAGCAACTAATTTTTTTGTGTTTTGTTTTAGTGCAGCAAACAAAGTAGTAAATAAAATAAAGCAAGACAAAAACAAAGTAAAGAGATTGGATTGTGAAGACTCCCCTTGCAGCGTGTCTTGATCTCCCCGGCAACGGCGCCAGAAAATATGCTGCTAGCGTGTAGTTGACGTGGGCGTAGTAGCTTCCTTGTGACGGTAAAGCACTCGTCTGTTGGGAACCCCAAGAGGAAGGTATGATGTGTACAGCAGCAAGTTTTCCCTCAGTAAGAAACCAAGGTTTATCGAACCAGTAGGAGCCAAGAAGCACGTTGAAGGTTGATGGCGGCGAGATGTAGTGCGGCGCAACACCAGGGATTCCGGCGCCAACGTGGAACCTGCACAACACAACCAAAGTACTTTGCCCCAACGAAACAGTGAGGTTGTCAATCTCACCGGCTTGCTGTAACAAAGGATTAGATGTATAGTGTGGATGATGATTGTTTGCAGAAAACAGTAAAACAAGTATTGCAGTAGATTGTATTCGATTAAAAGAATGGACCGGGGTCCATAGTTCACTAGAGGTGTCTCTCCCATAAGATAAATAGCATGTTGGGTGAACAAATTACAGTTAGGGCAATTGACAAATAGAGAGGGCATGACAATGCACATACATGACATGATGAGTATTGTGAGATTCAATTGGGCATTACGACAAAGTACATAGACCGCTATCCAGCATGCATCTATGCCTAAAAAGTCCACCTTCAGGTTATCATCCGAACCCCTTCCAGTATTAAGTTGCAAACAACAGACAATTGCATTAAGTATGGTGCGTAATGTAATCAATAACTACATCCTCGGACATAGCATCAATGTTTTATCCCTAGTGGCAACAGCACATCCACAACCTTAGAACTTTCTATCACTGTCCCAGATTTAATGGAGGCATGAACCCACTATCGAGCATAAATACTCCCTCTTGGAGTTAAGAGTAAAAACTTGGCCAGAGCCTCTACTAATAACGGAGAGCATGCAAGATCATAAACAACACATAGGTATATAGATTGATAATCAACATAACATAGTATTCTCTATCCATCGGATCCCAACAAACACAACATATAGCATTACAGATAGATGATCTTGATCATGTTAGGCAGCTCACAAGATCCGACAATGAAGCACAATGAGGAGAAGACAACCATCTAGCTACTGCTATGGACCCATAGTCCAGGGGTGAACTACTCACTCATCAATCCGGAGGCGACCATGGCGGTGTAGAGTCCTCCGGGAGATGATTCCCCTCTCCGGCAGGGTGCCGGAGGCGATCTCCTGAATCCCCCGAGATGGGATTGGCGGCGGTGGCGTCTCTGGAAGGTTTTCCGTATCGTGGCTCTCGGTACTGGGGGTTTCGCGACGAAGGCTTTAAGTAGGCGGAAGGGCAGGTCAGGGGGCGTCGCGAGGGGCCCAGGAGACAGGTCGACGCGGCCAAGGGTGGGGCCGCGCCGCCTACCCTCCTGGCCACCTCGTGGCTCCACTTCGTTGACTCTTCGGTCTTCTGGAAGCTTCTTGGCAAAATAGGACCCTGGGCGTTGATTTCGTCCAATTCCGAGAATATTTTCTTACTAGGATTTCTGAAACCAAAAACAGGCAGAAAACAGCAACTGGCTCTTCGGCATCTCGTTAATAGGTTAGTGCCGGAAAATGCATAATAATGACATATAATGTGTATAAAACATGTGAGTATCATCATAAAAGTAGCATGGAACATAAGAAATTATAGATACGTTTGAGACGTATCAACATGTTATAAGTTGAAAGCAACCACTGAAACTTAATCTTCCTTTGTGTTGCTTCAATACCTTTACTTTGAATTATTGCTTTATGAGTTAACTCTTATGCAAGACTTATTGATGCTTGTCTTGAAAGCACTATTCATGAAAAGTCTTTGCTTTATGATTCATTTGTTTACTCATGTCATTACCATTGTTTTGATCGCTGCATTCATTACATGTGCTTACAATAGTATGATCAAGGTTATGATGGCATGTCACTTCAGAAATTATCTTTGTTATCGTTTACCTGCTCGGGACGAGCAGGAACTAAGCTTGGGGATGCTGATACGTCTCCGACGTATCGATAATTTCTTATGTTCCATGCCACATTATTGATGATACCTACATGTTTTATGCATACTTTATGTCATATTTATGCGTTTTCCGGAACTAACCTATTGACGAGATGCCGAAGGGCCAGTTGCTGTTTTCTGCTGTTTTTGGTTTCAGAAATCCTAGTAAGGAAATATTCTCGGAATCGGACGAAATCAACGCCCAGCATCTTAGAATCCCCGGAAGCATCCAGAACACCCGAGAGCCGCCAGAGAGGGGCCACAGGCCCCCCAGATGATAGGCCGGCATGGCCCAGGCCCTGGCCGCGCCGCCTTATGGTGTCGTCGCCTCGTTGACCTTCTGACGCCGCCTCTTCGCCTATTTAAGCCTCCTCGACCTAAAAACCTCGAGACGAAAAAGCCACGGTACGAGAAACCTTCCAGAGCCGCCGCCATCGCGAAGCCAAGATCTGGGGGATAGGAGTCTCTGTTCCGGCACGCCGCCGGGACGGGGAAGTGCCCCCGGAAGGCTTCTCCATGGACACCGCTGCCATCTCCACCGCCATCTTCATCACCGCTGCTGTCTCCCATGAGGAGGGAGTAGTTCTCCATCGAGGCTAAGGGCTGTACCGGTAGCTATGTGGTTCATCTCTCTCCTATGTACTTCAATACAATAATCTCATGAGCTGCCTTACATGATTGAGATTCATATGATGATGCTTGTAATCTAGATGTCATTATGCTAGTCAAGTGGATTTTACTTATGTGATCTCCGGAGACTCCTTGTCCCACGTGTGTAAAGGTGACAGTGTGTGCACCGTGTGGGTCTCTTAGGCTATATTTCACAGAATACTTATTCACTGTTATGAATGGCATAGTGAAGTGCTTATTTATATCTCTTTATGATTGCAATGTGTTTTGTATCACTATTCATCTATGTGCTACTCTAGTGATGTTATTAAAGTAGTTTATTCCTCCTGCACGGTGTAATGGTGACAGTGTGTGCATCGTGTAGTACTTGGCGTAGGCTATGATTGTGATCACTTGTAGATTATGAAGTTAACTATTGCTATGATGGTATTGATGTGATCTATGCCTCCTTTCGTAGCGTGATGGTGACAGTGTGCATGCTATGTTAGTACTTGGTTTGGTTATGTTGATCTGTTGTGCACTCTAAGGTTATTTAAATATGAACATCGAATATTGTGGAGCTTGTTAACTCCGGCATTGAGGGTTCGTGTAATCCTACACAGTTAGTGGTGTTCATCATCCAACAAGAGAGTGTAGAGTCTAGCATCTATCTATTTATTCTGTTATGTGATCAATGTTGAGAGTGTCCACTAGTGAAAGTATGATCCCTAGGCCTTGTTCCTAAATACTGCTATCGCTGCTTGTTTACTGTTCTACTGCATTTGTACTGTCCGCAATATTACCACCATCTATCACATGCCAGTCCTGGGCAAAGCACTTTTCTGGCGCTGTTACTACTGCTCATATACATTCATACCACCTGTATTTCACTATCTCTTCGCCGAACTAGTGCACCTATTAGGTGTGTTGGGGACACAAGAGACTTCTTGCTTTGTGGTTGCAGGGTTGCATGAGAGGGATATCTTTGACCTCTTCCTCCCTGAGTTCGATAAACCTTGGGTGATCCACTTAAGGGAAACTTGCTGCTGTTCTACAAACCTCTGCTCTTGGAGGCCCAACACTGTCTACAAGAATAGAAGCTCCCGTAGACATCAGTAGTTCATTGTTTAATTTCTATTATTTGTAGCTAGTTAGTTTAGCAAATGCATGATGGTTAATTATATATTTTATATAATAATAATGCAGATGAATCGGCAATGTATGTACGGTAACCGACTCTCCGGCGAGTTTATTACGGGTTTGAAAGATTTCCTCGTAGTGGCTAATGCGAACAAGCAGGGGTTTTTTGTTATCCGTCTATGTGTTGGTTGTAAGAATCAGAAGGGTTACTCTTCCTCAAGAGACATTCACCTGCACCTGCTTCGGCAAGGTTTCATGCCAAGCTATAATTGTTGGACCAAGCATGGAGAAAGAGGGGTTATAATAGAAGAAGATGAAGAAGGGGATGATTTCATCGATGACAACTATCTTGATCATTTCGGTGATACTTTCATGGAGGATGCTGAAGGTGGGGAAGGTGAAGGGGAAGGTGAAGAAGAGGCACGTGATGAGCCCGCTGATGATCTTGGTCGGACCATTGCTGATGCACGGAGAGGCTGCGAAACTGAAAAGGAGAGGAAGAATTTGGATCGCATGTTAGAGGATCACAAAAAGTCGCTGTACCCTGGATGCGATAATGGTCTGAAAAAGCTGGGCTGCACACTGGATTTGCTGAAATGGAAGGCACAGGAAGGTCTATCTGACTCGGGATTTGAAAATTTGCTGAAAATGATGAAGAATATGTTTCCAAAGAATAACGAGTTGCCCGCCAGTATGTACGAAGCAAAGAAGGTTGTCTGCCCTCTAGGTTTAGAGGTTCTGAAGATTCATGCATGCATTAACGACTGCATCCTCTACCGCGGTGAATACGAGAATTTGAATGAATGCCTGGTATGCACTGCATTGCGTTATAAGATCAGAGGCGATGACCCTGGTGACGATGTTGAGGGCGAGAAACCCAGGAAGAGGGTGATGACCCACAAGTATAGGGGGTGTATCGTAGTATCTTCGATAAGTAAGAATGTCGATCCCAACGAGGAGCAGAAGGTGTTGACAAGCAGTTTCGATGAAGGATTCACTGTAAATGCTCACAGACAAGTATTCAGGGCGTTTTGATGTAACAGTTGAATAAAGTACGAGTATGTAAAGTGCGAGAGTAATAATTGCAGCGAGTGGCCCAATCCTTTTTAGCACAAAGGACAAGCCGGTTTGTTTACTTATAATGACCAAACGTTCTCGAGGACACACGGGATTTTAGTCTAGTGCTTTCGCTACATACGGCTAAATAATCTTCATTGTTGTGATAAGTGTTGTGTGGGTGAACCTATGCTAATGTACCGCCCTTCCTAGGACTAATACATACTTGTGATTATACCCCTTGCAAGCATCCGCAACTACAAGAAAGTAATTAAGAATTAAATCTAACCACAGCCTTAAACTCTGAGATCCTGCGATCCCTCCTGCATCGATATACCAACGGGGGTTTAGGTTTCTGTCACTCCGGCAACCCCGCAATTGGCAAACGAGTACAAGATGCATTCCCCTAGGCCCATAAATGGTGAAGTGTCATGTAGTCGACGTTCACATGACACCACTAGAAGAATAACACCACAACTTAAATATCACACCATTGAATATTACTCAACCATAGTTCACTACTAACATTTAGACTTCACCCATGTCCTCAAGAACTAAACGAACTACTCACAAGACATCATACGGAACATGATCAGAGGTGATATGATGATGAATAACAATCTGAACATAAACTTGGTTCAATGGTTTCACTCAATAGCATCAACAACAAGTAGGAATCGATACCGGGAGAGTTTCCCCTATCAAACAATCAAGATCAAACCCAAATTGCTACGGCGGTGACGGTGTCCAGCGGTGATGACGGCGGTGATGATGGTGGAGATGATGATGATGGTGATGGCGATGATGTCCAGCTCGATGACGGTGACGATGGCGTCGATTTCCCACTCCCGGAGGGAATTTCCCCGGAGGATTCCTGCCCGCCGGAGAGCTCTTTTCTCTCTGGTGTTCTCCGCCCCTCGCAGGCGGCTGTAACTCTTCGCGAGGTACCCTACGTGGCTTAGGTCTTCGGGACGAAGGGTTTGGCGAAGAAAAGGAGGCGAAAGGGTCGTGGGCCCCAGAGACCATAGGCCGGCGCGGCCGGGGCACAGGCCGCGCCGCCCTAGGGTGTGGGCCCACCCTAGCTGCTCCTGGCTCCTCCTTCTGGCTTCCTTCATCATCTTGAAAAATAGGATTTTTGGTATAATTTCCTTCCAGAGTTGATCTTCCGAAATATTGCGTTCTGACGGTGCTTTTTCCAGCGAATCCACGGCTCCGGTGTTCGATCCTCCAATAATGATGAAACATGCAAAATAGATGAAATAACATAAGTATTGTGTCCCAATATGAAATATATCAATGAATAACAGCAAATTATGATATAAAATAGTGATGCAAATTGGACGTATCAACTCCCCCCAAGCTTAGACTTCGCTTGTCCCCAAGCGAAACTGAGCTCGATAGACATGACCACATGTTTATGGAGTGAAGAGTCGATGAATAAAATACGGACAAGAAGCATCATATTCATTCACACAGGACATTATAGTAAACAATCTCTTATAACTCATATTGAAACAAGTATAAGGTAATCACAAGTAAAGGTGCATAAGAAATCATAATTGGTGATGGCAAACTTCGTTCTTGGTCAGAGAACAATTAACAGATTATATCTCATTGAGCAGCGCTCCCATGTTAAAGTTTATAAGGCACAACTTGCATACTCAATCATAATGGTTTTCTCATGATCATTGATAACTTGCAAAGCTATATTCATTCAGATAAAACTTGTACTAAACAAAGAAGAATAAAAGACATGATGTAGCAAATCACAATATAATGGTTTGATCACAACTACTCAAATGCTTGCTTGAGATGGAGGGAAATAGGTTTACTGACTCAACATAAAGTAAAAGACAGGCCCTTCGCAGAGGGAAGCAGGGATTAAATCATGTGCTAGAGCTTTTTCAATTTTTGCAATCATATAAAGAGAATAAAAGTAACATTTTGAGAGGTGTTTGTTGTTGTCAACGACTGGTAGCGGGTACTCTAACCCCCTTGCCAGACAACCTCCTAAGAGCGGCTCCCATATTATTTTCATTTTGTGTGGCACTCCTTCCAACCTTTCTTTCACAAACCATGGCTAACCGAATCCTCGGGTGCCTGCCAACAATCTCATACCATGAAGGAGTGCCTTTTTATTTTAGCTTTATTATGATGATGACACTCCCCCCAACCTTTGCTTACACAAGCCATGGCTAACCGAATCCTTCGGGTGCCGTCCATCAATCACATACCATGGAGGAGTGTCTATTTAGTTTAATCAATTTGGGACTGGGAATCCCATTGCCAGCTCTTTTTGCAAAATTATTGGATAAGCGGGTGAAGCCACTAGTCCATTGGTGGAAGTTGCCCAACAAGATTGAAAGATAAAACACCACATACTTCCTCATGAGCTATGAAACATTGACACAAATAAGAGATACTAAGTTTTGAATTGTTTAAAGGTAGCACATGAAGTATTTACTTGGAATGGCAGAAAATACCATGTAGTAGGTAGGTATGGTGGACACAAATGGCATAGGTTTGGGTTAAGGTTTGGATGCACGAGAAGTATTCCCTCTCAGTACAGGTCTTTGGCTAGCAAGGTTAATTAGCAAGCATAAGAGTCGAGGGAAACAAACAAATATACATGTGATAGAAACAATCATGCATCTTCCTTGTAAGTACAAACAACTCTAACTTCAGAATAATAAGCTATGAGCTAACAAGAAAGACAATGAAACATCTACATGTATTTCTCTTTTCTATTTAAACCTCAAAGTGTTGTTGCTATTGACCAATGCTAAGTTTGCCAAAACCAAATAGATTTATTCAATGCTCCCAAAGTGATACCAATACTAACAACAAGGTGAATCATATAGTAGAGATTGCAAACTAAAATAAGATGTGCAATATGTAAATGATAAGACTTCTCATTAATATTCCATAACGATAACTCACACCAAGGGATACATAGATAACCAACTAAAGGAGAGATACTTCCAAACGCAACCCATCTTATATGATAACTTCCCTACTCATGATATGACACTACTTGACAATAAAAGTAAAAGGTAGTGATAATGTGATACCGCGGCACTCCCCCAAGCTTGGAACAAACCAAGGGGATGCCAATACCGATGATGAATTACTCCTGCGGCGATGGTGGTGATGAATTCCCGTCATCAAACTTCCAAGGAAGAAGCTCTCCATCAAGAAACGACATCTTGGTCTCGGGGATCCTGAAACTAGCAGCACGGCTTATGTATTTAAACCTGTTTTCATACTCACAGTTCTGATTCTGAAAATCATAGAGTTGTGCTTGGAGCTTGTTGGTGGTGTCGTGAAGTGAGAGGATGTCGCTCCAAAGCTTTGCAGTTTCCTTCTCATGTTCAGCAATGAGTTCAGACACAATCCTGTGGAAGATATCCACCTCACGCTCAGCCATCTTCTTGTACTTGAAAACCTCTTGTTCTAGCTTCTCCATCCTGTCTTCCAGGCTTCCTTCTCCTTTAGGACCCTGGACATCCTTGACTTGCAGTTCTCCTTCAACGAGCAGCAACTCCTTGGGGTGCATCCTCAGCTCCTCCATGTACAACTTGCCAACATCCTTGCTGGAGCTGTCCTTCGGAGTTTCCGACGAAGACATGATGGCTCTAGATCCGAAGCAAATCCTGGCAGAAACAACTCGAAACAAAACACGTCGAAAACACGATATACGGACCTCCAGGGGTCCGGGGGATTATATAGCAAAATTTTTCACGACGAACGGAAAGTACCAGATCGAACCAGAGTCGGAAAGGGGCGACGGGGCGGCCAAACCATAGGCCGGCGCGGGCCCAGGTCAGGCCGCGCCGCCCTATGGTGGCACCCCCTCGTGCGTCCTTTCCACTCCGTTTCGAACTCGTAATTTCTCATATTTTCCAAAAACAGCAAAAATATAGTTCGGAAAGTAAATTGCGTACTTTTCATTACCAGTACTGTTACCTATTCGAAGTCGAGTTCTGGCGGACTGTCAATTTGCCCTTTGATGTAGGCCTCCGGTGTTTCCACTTGAATAATATCAACATCAACATTATAAGAATCACCCGAGATATAATGCTTGAGTCTTTGTCCATTCACCACTTGCGTAGCATTGCCTTGGAGAGAGCTAATTTTGATTGCTCCTGAACGATACACCTCCTCGACAACATATGGTCCTTCCCATTTCGAGAGTAATTTCCCTGCAAAGAATCTGAGACGAGACCGATACAATAGGACTTTATCCCCAATATTAAATTCTCTTTTGATAATCCTCCTATCATGCCATTTTTTAACTTTCTCTTTAAAGAGTTTAGCATTTTCATATGCTTCACTTCTCCATTCATCTAGAGAACTCAATTGCAACAACCTCTTATCACCGGCAAGTTTAGGATCTTTATTTAATTCTCTAACAGCCCAATAAGCTTTGTGCCCTAGTTCTAGAGGTAAATGACAAGCTTTCCCATAAACCATTTTATAAGGTGACATTCCCATGGGATTTTTATAAGCAGTTCTATAAGCCCAAAGTGCATCCTTCAATTTACTAGCCCAATTCTTTCTAGTTTTATTAACGGTCTTTCCCAAAATAGATTTAATCTCTCTATTTGATAATTCTACTTGACCACTAGTTTGAGGATGATAAGCAGAAGCAATTCTATGATTAATACCATACTTAGCAAGAGTTTTTCTAAAACCTCCATGAATAAAATGAGAACCTCCATCAGTCATAATATATCTAGGTACTCCAAATCTAGGAAAAATAATATCTAAGAGCATTCTTAAAGAGGTCTCACCATCAGCACTTTTTGTAGGTATAGCTTCCACCCATTTAGTAACATAATCAACAGCAACAAGTATATGAGTGTTACCTTCCGAAGACGGAAAAGGTCCCATGAAGTCAAATCCCCAACAATCAAATGGTTCAATAACAAGAGTATAATTCATAGGCATTTCATTGCGTCTGGAGATATTACCAACCCTTTGGCATTCATCACAAGATAAAATAAACTTTCTCGCATCTTTGAAGAGAGTTGGCTAATAAAAACCTGATTGTAAAACCTTTTGCGCGGTTCTTTCTCCAGCGTGATGTCCTCCATAAGCACTACCATGACATTTACTCAATATTTCTTGTTGTTCATACTCAGGAACACATCTTCACATAATACCATCCACTCCTTCTTTATATAAGTGTGGGTCATCCCAGAAATAATGCCTCAAGTCATAAAAGAATTTCCTCCTTTCTTTGAGCTGAAAAGGTTGGAGGCAAGTACTTGGAAACAATAAAGTTAGCATAATCAGCATACCAAGGACTGTCTCGTGAGCTCACCTTTATTACAGCCAATTGTTCATTTGGAAAACTATCATTAACAGGAACAGGATCATAAGCAATATTTTCCAATCTAGACAAATTATCAGCAACAGGATTATCAGCACCTTTCCTATCTACAATATGTAAATCAAATTCTTGCAAAAGAAGTACCCATCTAATAAGCCTCGGCTTAGCATCTTTCTTTGTCATTAGGTATCTAATTGCAGCATGATCAGTATGAATAGTAACTTTTGAATCAACAATATAAGATCTAAATTTATCACAAGCAAAGACTACAGCTAATAATTCCTTTTCAGTTGTAGCATAATTTCTTTGAGCAGCATCAAGAGTTTTACTAGCATAATGAATAACATTCAGTTTTTTATCTACTCGCTGTCCAAGAACAGCGCCTACAGCAAAATCACTAGCATCACACATAATTTCAAAGGGTAAGTTCCAATCAGGGGGTTCAACTATAGGAGCAGTTGTTAAGGCTTTTTTAAGAGTTTCAAAAGCTTCCTTACAATCATCATCAAAAACAAATGGTACATCTTTTTGAAGAAGATTAGTAAGAGGCTTTGAAATCTTGGAGAAATCTTTAATAAATCTCCTATAAAACCCAGCATGACCAAGAACACTACGAATACCTTTAACATCCCTCGGATAGGGCATCTTCTCAATTGCTTCAACTTTAGCTCTATCAACTTCAATACCTCTCTCAGAAATTTTATGTCCCAATACAATTCCTTCATTAACCATAAAGTGGCATTTCTCCCAATTAAGAACAAGGTTAGTTTCTTCACATCTCTCGCAAAACTTTATCAAGGTTTCGCAAGCAACTATCAAAAGAATTCCCATAGACGGAAAAATCATCCATGAATACCTCTACAATACTTTCACAAAAACCATGAAAAATAGCAGACATGCATCTTTGAAAAGTAGCAGGAGCATTACATAAACCAAAAGGCATGCGTCTATAAGCATAAGTTCCATAAGGACAAGTAAAGGTGGTTTTCTCTTGATCTTTAGCTTTAACAGCAATTTGTGAAAACCCAGAATAACCATCAAGAAAGCAAAAATGAGTATTTTTAGACAATCTTTCTAGCATTTGATCAATAAATGGTAAAGGGTAATGATCTTTCTTAGTAACTTTATTAACTTTTAGAAAATCAATGCACATTCTATACCCAACAACTACTCTTTGAGGAATGAGCTCATCATTATCATTAGGCACAACAGTCATACCTCCTTTCTTGGGAACGCAATGCACAGGACTAACCCATCTACTATCAGCAATAGGATATATAATACCAGCTTCAAGAAGTCGTAATACCTCATTCCTTACCACTTCCTTCATCTTCGGAATTAGACGACGCTGAGGTTCAACAACGAGGCTTTGCATCATCTTCCATATTAATAGCATGTTGGCATATAGACGGAGAAATCCCCTTCAAATCATCAAGAGTGTAGCCAATAGCGCCTCGATGCTTCTTCAATATTTCCAATAACCTTTCTTCCTCAATCTATGAAAGCTTAGAACTAATAATAACAGGATATATTTTCTTATCATCAATATGAGCATATTTAAGATTATCAGGTAAAGGCTTTAAATCAAAAACAGGATCTTCCTTTGGTGGCGGTGTTGTACCCAAATCTTCCACCGGTAAATCATGCTTGAGAATAGGTTGGCGAAGAAAAATTTCCTCAAGCTCATCTCTTTCTTTCCTAAAAATTTCGCTCTCGCTATCCTCCAAATGTTGCTGCAAAGGATTATTAGGAACAAGAACAATAGATGCACATTGCTCCATTTTAAAATCATTACTAGGCAAATCAGCTTTATAAGGAGTTTTAGTAAATTTAGAGAAGTTAAACTCATAAGATTCACCAGCAAATTTAGTCAAAATTTTCTCTTTCTTGCAATCTATAATAGCTCCACAAGTATTTAGAAAAGGTCTACCAAAAATAATAGGACAATAATCACTTGCAGCAGAACCAAGTACCAAAAAGTCGGCAGGATATTTAATCTTACCGCATAAAACTTCCACATCTCGAACAATACCAATTGGAGAAATAGTTTCTCTATTAGCCAGCTGAATGACCACATCAATATCTTCAAGTTCACAAGAATCAATTTCGTGCATAATCTCCGTGTAAAGCTCATACGGAATAGCACTAACACTTGCACCAATATCACATAATCCATAATAACAATGATCACCAATTTTAACAGATATCATAGGAACACTAGCTTGTTTGGGTTTATTAGGATGTGAAACAATATTAGAAGCATCTTCACAGAAAATAATATGACCATCCTCCACACTTTCAGTCACAAGATCTTTAACTATTGCAACAAAGAGGTTCAACTTTTATTTGTTCTTCAGGTTCTACAGGTTTCTTTTCACTTTTATGAACCGCACTATTTATAACAGTACTCCTTCATTTTAGCAGGAAAGGAGTTTTTTCAATATAAACTTCAGGAATAACATGATCAGCAGTTTCAACTACAACGCATTTATTAATAGATGAATCAATTTTATCTTTATACGGTTCATGATACTTATCAAAATTCTTCTTTGGCAATTCATAATGAGAGGCAAAAGCTTTATAAAGATTTACAACAACTTGAGAATCAAGACCATATATAGCACTCATATTACAAAATTTATCAGTATCCATAAAAGCTTCAATGCATTTATAATCATAAATTATACCTGATTCTCTATCCTTGTCGTTCTCCCAACCTTCAGTATTTTCTTGGATCCGATCAAGAAGGTCCCTTTTAAACTCTTCTTTGTTGCGTGTAAATGATCCAGAACAAGAAGTATCCAGCAAGGTCTTGTCTTGAAAAGAAAGTCTTGCATAGAAATTATCAATAATAACATTACCAGGAAGCTCATGAATGGGGCATTTGAGCATTAAAGACTTCAATCTCCCCCAAGCTTGGGCAATACTCTCTCCATCATGAGGCCAAAAATTATATATGCGATTCCGATCCTTATGAATTTCACTTGGAGGATAGAACTTAGAATAAAACCGGGGCACAATATCATTCCATTCAAGAGAATCCCCATTATCCAGTAATTTATACCAATGCGCCGCCTTACCGGACAGCGACAAAGAGAATAGTTTCTTCCTCACTTCATCCATAGCAATACCTGCACATTTGAATAACCCGCATAATTCATGCAAAAACAGTAAATGATCACCAGGATGGACAGTTCCATCCCCTTCATAGCGGTTATCCATAACACGTTCAATAATTTTCATAGGTATTTTATATGGTATCACTTCCTCACCTGGCGCCTCATCCACTACCGTTGCAGTAGTAGTAGATTTCCCAAATAGAAATTGAAGAGAAGATCTCTCCATAATGACTTATAGCAGCAGGCAGAAATAAAATCAGCACAACAGTAAAGGTTTTCCTTACCAATTCCACTTACCAATAGCGCTTCACTCCCCGGCAACGGCGCCAGAAAATAGTCTTGATGACCCACAAGTATAGGGGGTGTATCGTAGTATCTTCGATAAGTAAGAATGTCGATCCCAACGAGGAGCAGAAGGTGTTGACAAGCAGTTTCGATGAAGGATTCACTGTAAATGCTCACAGACAAGTATTCAGGGGGTTTTGATGTAACAGTTGAATAAAGTACGAGTATGTAAAGTGCGAGAGTAATAATTGCAGCGAGTGGCCCAATCCTTTTTAGCACAAAGGACAAGCCGGTTTGTTTACTTATAATGACCAAACGTTCTCGAGGACACACGGGATTTTAGTCTAGTGCTTTCGCTACATACGGCTAAATAATCTTCATTGTTGTGATAAGTGTTGTGTGGGTGAACCTATGCTAATGTACCGCCCTTCCTAGGACTAATACATACTTGTGATTATACCCCTTGCAAGCATCCGCAACTACAAGAAAGTAATTAAGAATTAAATCTAACCACAGCCTTAAACTCTGAGATCCTGCGATCCCTCCTGCATCGATATACCAACGGGGGTTTAGGTTTCTGTCACTCCGGCAACCCCGCAATTGGCAAACGAGTACAAGATGCATTCCCCTAGGCCCATAAATGGTGAAGTGTCATGTAGTCGACGTTCACATGACACCACTAGAAGAATAACACCACAACTTAAATATCACACCATTGAATATTACTCAACCATAGTTCACTACTAACATTTAGACTTCACCCATGTCCTCAAGAACTAAACGAACTACTCACAAGACATCATACGGAACATGATCAGAGGTGATATGATGATGAATAACAATCTGAACATAAACTTGGTTCAATGGTTTCACTCAATAGCATCAACAACAAGTAGGAATCGATACCGGGAGAGTTTCCCCTATCAAACAATCAAGATCAAACCCAAATTGCTACGGCGGTGACGGTGTCCAGCGGTGATGACGGCGGTGATGATGGTGGAGATGATGATGATGGTGATGGCGATGATGTCCAGCTCGATGACGGTGACGATGGCATCGATTTCCCCCTCCCGGAGGGAATTTCCCCGGCGGATTCCTGCCCGCCGGAGAGCTCTTTTCTCTCTGGTGTTCTCCGCCCCGCAGAGGCGGCTGTAACTCTTCGCGAGGTACCCTCTGTGGCTTAGGTCTTCGGGACGAAGGGTTTGGCGAAGAAAAGGAGGCGAAAAGGGTCGTGGGCCCCCCAGACCATAGGCCGACGCGGCCAGGGCCTGGGCCGCGCCGCCCTAGGGTGTGGGCCCACCCTGGCTGCTCCTGGCTCCTCCTTCTGGCTTCCTTCGTCATCTTGAAAAATAGGATTTTTGGTATAATTTCCTTCCAGAGTTGATCTTCCGAAATATTGCGTTCTGACGGTGCTTTTTCCAGCAGAATCCTGGCTCCGGTGTTCGATCCTCCAATAATGATGAAACATGCAAAATAGATGAAATAACATAAGTATTGTGTCCCAATATGAAATATATCAATGAATAACAGCAAATTATGATATAAAATAGTGATGCAAATTGGACGTATCAGAGGGTTCCCGCCAAGGTGATGTGGTATGCTCCTATAATACCACGGTTGAAACGTCTGTTCAGAAACAAAGAGCATGTCAAGTTGTTGCGATGGCACAAAGAGGACCGTAAGTCGGACGGGGAGTTGAGACACCCCGCAGATGGAACGCAATGGAGAAAGATCGATGGAGAGTTCAAAGATTTTGCAGCTGACGCAAGGAACATAAGATTTGGTCTAAGTATAGATGGCATGAATCCTTTTGGCGAGCAGAGCTCCAACCATAGCACCTGGCCCGTGACTATATGCATCTACAACCTTCCTCCTTGGTTGTGCATGAAGCGGAAGTTCATTATGATGCCAGTGCTCATCCAAGGTCCGAAGCAACCCGCAACGACATCAATGTGTACCTAAGGCCATTAGTTGATGAACTTTTACAGTTGTGGGGCAGACCTGGTGTACGTGTGTGGGATGAGCACAAAGAAGAGGAATTTGACCTACGAGCGTTGCTTTTCGTAACCATCAACGATTGGCCTGCTCTTAGTAACCTATCGGGACAGACAAATAAGGGATACAATGCATGCATGCACTGCTTACATGAGACTGAAAGTGTGTATTTGCCAAATTGTAAGAAGAACGTGTACCTGGGGCATCGTCAATTTCTTCACCGACATCATAACGTAAGAAAGAAAGGCAAGCATTTCAACGGCAAGGCAGATCACTGGCCGAAGCCTGCGGAACGTACTGTTGCGGAGGTATTTGATATTGTCGAGGGGACTCCTCGGCAATGCCCTCCGATTGGGGCTTAGGGTTGATGGAATCATGTAGGCTGATACGGGACATCGGTTAACAGACAAGCGGGGAGAGCGATTTACCCAGGTTCGGGGCCCTCGATGAGGTAAAACCCTTACGTCATGCCTGTCTAATCTTGATTATAAGAATATTGTGTTACAATGGGGTGCCGAAGGTTTTGGCTGTGATCTCGTCGAGAGGCTAAGTGCTGCGGCGACCTAGCTCTGGACTTCTGGTGGCTAAAGTTACTATGATTGATCCTGTCCCTCGGTAGCCCCTCTCCTGGCCTTTATATAGGAGGCCAGGTCTCAAGAGGTCTGTCCGGGTACGACTAGGTTTACAAAAGACCTAGCTCTAAGCTTTCCTTGTTCGGCTCTTCTATGTCTTGTTCTTCAAGGAATCTTCTCCAGCACCGTCCTAGTGGCCTTCCTTGCCATCGAGTATCTTCATGGGCCTCCAGTTGGGCCGAACGGGATAAGGCGATATCGGTTACCCGAAGGGTAAAGCCCACGTCAGTAGTCCCCGAGTGTCTACCCGAAGATATTTCGGGTAGAGACTAAAGCATGCCTTCATCTAATGATCTTCTTCTTGATTGTTCTTATCCATCTTGTAACAGCATCATCTTCTCTTATTGGTTGCGCGTCCAGCGCTCCCGATGGGAGTAGCCCCCGAGTCTAGGTATGGATGCTTGCAATCCGTGCGTAGACTCAAGTTGTACCACTCGACGTCTTCTTCTGCCGAAGTTTTCTGCGAGTCTTCATGGGTCATCCGACACATTTGCGTCGGGGCTCATGTTCTTCAGTAAGGTTTCAACGCGTAAGGGATAATGAGTAACGTGCCCAACTTTTGCTGGTTAACTGCCGATGGCAACACAACGTCACCCTACACAGAATCAAGTCCCCGTGCATGATCCTGGAGTGCAAAAAAGTTTTACCGAATGCGCGTCCAGCGCTCCCGATGGGAGTAGCCCCCGAGTCTGGGCACGGGTGCTTGCGGCCGGATGCAGACTCGAATTGAACATTCTACCTTTTTCTTCAAACAGTTCTTCACAGAAACATCTTCGAGCTCACGTATTATCGGGTGCGCGTCCAGCGCTCCCGATGGGAGTAGCCCCCGAGTCTAGGTATGGAGGCTCGCAATCCGTACGTAGACTCAAGTCCACCATCCGATACCTTTTATATTTCTTCGAATGCTTCAAGCGACGTCACTCATGACGTTACTAACACTCTTATTTTGACTGATAAGACACGACCCGTTGGGCCCATCCTACTTCTGCCTGGCTCTGTTTTTAAGTAATATCCGCCTTTCTCGTACGGTTACCAAGGCGCCTCCTCGATCTCCGCGATCAACGATGAAGAAAGGGTCCTCTTAATGGACTGGAAACTACGACACGTGCCTACGCAATCCTCAAGTTTCCCCCCTGCTTAAAATCTCTCAGAGCGAAATCCTTAGTATTCTCTCACATCATCGTAGCATCTTCCTTTCCTTCTTCCACCTTCTTATCTCATAACTGCCGCGCCGCCAGCACCGTTTTTAGATCTTCTCCAGATCCAACGATGGTGAAGAAGAAGAACCTCAATGCCGCCACCAGTTCCGCGAGCGGCGGTGCCGCCGCCAAGGCCTCCTCAAATCTTCCGAAGAGAAGCGCTCCAGATGCTCCTCCCCCAGCTCCAGCGCCGCCAGCACCGCCAAGCTCTGTAGCTGTGTCCAATCCCGGAGATTGGCTAGAGTCCTCCATCACGAAGCGTGATGAAAAGAGGGCCCGAAGCCTTGGTCTAATCTCCTCCGACGAGGGGAATGTAATTCTCCCAGGTGCGATCTCTCAGCCCAATCCTCCTGCTGGTTTTACCGTGATGTTCTTGTCGTTCTTGTATCGGGGTCTCTCGCTTCCTGCCCACGAGTTCCTTCATCACCTTCTGCGTTCTTACGAGATCCAACTGTGGCAACTTACCCCCAACTCAATCCTTCATCTTGCTGTGTTTATCACCCTTTGCGAGGCGTTTTTGGGCATTGAACCTCACTTTGGGTTGTGGAAGAAGATATTCTTCGTAAAGAGATACAGCAGTAGTAATGGACCCTTTGTCATTGGGGGAGTGGGGTTCGTTGTCCGTTCAGAAGTCAATTATTTCAGCTTTCCAATGAGAGAATCCGTGCAAGGATGGAGACTGAAATGGTTCTACGTTAAGGATTCCTCAACAACCGAGTCCTAGCTTCCTCGCTTTGCCGACGTTCTCGAAGCCAAACCTAAGCATTCTTGGAAGAACATCCTTTCTCCCGATGAAAGGACAGTAGCCGATGAGTTATTTGTCAAATTTCATCGGATCAAAGAAGTCGATGGACAGACCATGATCGGCACAGAGGTAGCTATCGTGTTCTTAAAACGTCGGGTCCAGCCAGTCATGGCCCGGGTTCATCCGATGTGGTTATATTCGGGTCCGAAGGATGAGACCAGGATAAACGTTGCTGAACTATCGGAAAAGGAGCTGCTTGACGAAGTTCGATACCTCACTCTCCTTAGCCAAGAAGACTCAATCCCAATGATATCTTCTTATCCACCTCTTGATGCCGATCATCCGTCGATGGAGGTAAATTTTCCTTCTTATATTCTTATTTCTTTATTCCGCTTGATTGACACAACTATTATTTTTCTTACTTGTTTTTGTTTCCTCGGCAGGCCCCCATAGCTTCTGGAAACTTGCATGACCTACCGGATGATACTTCCGAAGGGGGAGGTTCCTCAACCCTTGACAAATTTCATACTGTTGAAGACACAATCTCAAAGGACGAGCACGACGATCCGATGGACTCTGAAGCTGCATTTACCAATCCTCCTCCCCCAGCCAACGATACTTGCGACACAGCGGGATCAGTGCGTGATGAAGGAGCTGATCATGATACCTTTGTTAATGCAGCTGTGGAGGCGGCCAGAGCTTCGCCGGTGAAGAGTTTGATCGGCGGCTTTGCCGATGAAGACGATCTCTTCGATCTGTAAGTGCTTACTTCTTGGCCCAGGATTCGTGTTTCGCTTTTACCATCCGCATTTCTCTCTTTAATCCTTATCACATTTCTTCCTTGTAGTGACGAAGGATTCATAGAGCCTCCGTCTAAGAAGGCCAGATCTGGTGCCACTCCGCCGACTGTTGCAGCTTTCGAAGCTTCGGCTCCTACTGCAGCCCCCGTAGCCCAAGTATCAACTGCTTCCTCCCTTTCTACGGGAAAAGATATTCCTTCGACTGCTGCCGCCGCGACTCCTCCTTTAGGGAAACCTGTAAGTCTTCTTTGGTCGCAACATGAATTTTCCTGAAGGTGCTTTGATTGATAAACCTTCGGCAAATATCTTTTTCTTTTTCTTTTCTCAAGGATCTACGAACTGTCATATCTTCTCTGGAGACCTTCGCCTCCCAATTCACTTCCCTGGAAGCAGACAAGGTTCGGCTGCAGAAGGAAGTTAAATCTTCTTCCTCGAAATTGGAAGGTGCAATAAAAATAGCTACCGAATCCCGCCAAGAAGTCGACTCCCTGAAGGAGGAACTTGAGAGGCTGAAGGAAAAGCTGAAGGACGAAGAAGCGTCTAGGCTAGCCGCTGAAGCTTGGGCAGCCGAAAAAGATGATCGTCTTCACCAGTCTTCCTTGACTTTGCTTAGTAATTCCTTTTCTGCTTCCCTGTTGATTATTACTTTGCGAATCCGATCCTTTGTTAGTAATCTTTCCCATTTCATCCTTTTGCAGGGGCCGCTGACATCCCTGCCGATGCCTTGGACAAATTTCCAAACAACTCTCCGGCAAATGGTGTGTCAATGACTCTGGCCTCACACCAGCTTACACGGGAGCTCCTCGAAAAGGGCAAGGGAGCCATGACACGAATGCACTCGATGATCTTCCCCAAGATTAGCCAAGACAAGACTTTGGGGTAGCTAATCGATGCTTTCTCCATCAACACTAAGGAATTTATCGAGGTATTCAAACGTACTTCACGTACCTATGGTGCCCTCTTAGCCTTCCAACTCATGATGGGTCATGGCTTCAAGGCCGATATTGAAGAGATGTCTAAGGAGCTGCCGAAAGGGCGAGATGGGAAGTTTGTCGACCTGGGCATTTTTAAAACCTCGGCTCTTAAGTGTGCACGCCAAGTCCTTGAACTGGTTTCAGCAAAGAAATCATCAGTTGGCCAAGTTTGTCGAACCAGACCCAAGCCCCTTGATTCTTGTAACAGACTTCCTTTTAGCTTGATTTGAAACGATGTCCTGTCGTAAGAATTGTGGTTGTAATAAATTTCATACTGGCAATGTTGCCGGTGTACTCTTATTATGATATTTTTCTTGCATTCTCCCGATGGGAGTAACTTGTACTGCTGAAGCGATACGGTCTATCATATCCTTTGACGCTGTTTGCAGGTTTTCCCCGTGCCTTCGTTTGTCGACGATTCATTGGGTGTTGTATCTGAAAGTGATCGGCTCCAGCGTATGAAGGATCGGATCACACAAATGGAGAAGGATTTGCGCAACACCTATGCCTTGGCCGCCATTATCAAAAAGAAGAGCGAGATTGCGGCTAACGTAGAGCGCTATGCCCTTACTGAGCTGCATAAGGCCACCGAAAGTTTAAATTGTAAGCTTCCTGATCCTTTGGCCCATTACTTTTCTTCAAAATGCATCGTCTGAACTTTGCTTGATTCCTTTGCTAGTCATAGCTCTGAACCGTGCTGAAGAAAACAAACAGATCCATGAATGTGTGAACGCATTGACCCAGCTATCATCAGCTGAAAGAACATCTCTCATATTATGTTTTGTGTGTTTGATGTCAATGTATGTGATACACTAATGTTTGTTTAGGTGGTACAGGGATTATATAGGTACATTTGTATGTGTGTTGGATGTGGTCAGTTCTGTCAAAAAGAAACAGCAAAAAGATCATCAGGTCGGATAATCCGGGCCGGATATTTCCAAAATATCCGGCCCCCAGATTTTCGGCTAAGGACTTGAGGAATTGCAGCTCAGTATGCTTCTGGATAGGGGCCGGATTTTTGCCCGGATATTGTCCCGGTTTTGTCCCAAGGCCGGATTATCCGGGCCGGACATTTCGGAAATATCCGGGGCCCTCGAAAATGGCTAAGGGCCTGAAGAAAAGCTTCACTGGATAGGGGCCGGACATTTGCACGGATATTGTCCCGGTTTTGTCCCAAGGCCGGATTATCCGGGCCGGACATTTCGGAAATATCCGGCCCCCTCGAAAATGACTAAGGACCTGAAGAAAAGCTTGTCTGGATAGAGGCCAGATTTTTGGCCGGACATTGTCCCGGTTTTGTACCTGAGGCCGGATTATCCCGGGGGCGGATTATCCGGCCCTTACTTAGGCCGGATTATCCGCCCCCCGGAAGGCCCAACGGCTGGATTTTGGGGAGGGGTATTTATACCCCTCTTCTTCTTCCTTCCCCGCTTTGCTCAATCATTGCACAAATATCTGCCAAGCTTCACCACCATTAGAGCCACCTCAAGAACACAAGATTTGCAAGATCTCCTTCCTCCCCCAACCAAAGCTCTTGATCTTTGGAGATTTGAAGGAGAAGACACCGATCTACATCCTCACCAAAGCGATTTACATTTCCCCCTCATTTGTTTGAGGGATATCATGCTAGTGTTCCTATTTGGTTCCCTAGTTGATTTGTGTTGATGTGTTGTTGTTGATTGTTGTATTGTTACAGATTTGGGAGCCTCCAATTCAGTTGTGGATGTGTGCCCCAAGAACCTTGTAAAGGCCCGGTTTCCGCCTCGAGGAAATCCTTTAGTGGAAGTGGGCTAGGCCTTCGTGGCGTTGCTCACCGGAGATCTGAGTGAAGCCTTCGTGGCTGTTGGTTTGGCTTTCGTAGCAACCACACTCCTCCAAACGTAGACGTACCTTCTTGCAAAGGAAGGGAACTACGGGAATCATCTCTGTGTCATCGCGTGCTCCACTCTCGGTTACCTCTACCCTATTCTATCTCTTGTATTGCGTAGCTATATCTTGCTTAGTTGCTTATCTTGTCATATAGGTAAATTCACTTAGTTGCATATCTAGAGAATTTACCTTTGTGTGAACTTGTCAACACCCGGTTTTTTAAGTCCAGATGCCTATTATGTCATTCATCGCAATCCCAGGAATAATGTTGTTGCGAGACATAACAGTTGATATCATAAGTCATCATTTATTACAAGCCATAATCGTCTTACGAAAGTAGATCACATGATCCAATATTACAACCATAGTTGATCTATTGATCAACGAACATCACAAATATTACAAAGCGGAAGCGTAGTAGTAGTAGTAGTAGTAGTAGTAGTAGTAGTAGTAGTAGTAGTAGTAGTGGACTATCTAAATCCACAGGCCAACACTTGACGTTAGAAGAGCTCCTAGTTGTTGTAGTCGTCCTGCTGGCCGTCATCTTCGTACTGCTGCTCCTCTTCATAGTCTGGCCATTGGAATAGCCAGGGACACAGCCATGAGTACTTTCAAAGTACTCGCAAACTAATACTAAGGTAAGTAACACTATTTCACTAAAGAGGATTCTAAGCTCTAAGTTTATTTGCATAAAGCCAATTTTAGTTCACAAGCATTTAGTAAAAGACTCATTATTTGCTAACTAACTCAAGTGGGAACATTAGTGTCATTCCCACAACTCAGTGGTGATTGATAGCGTGTATACACACGTCCGTTGGGAACCCCAAGAGGAAGGTGTGATGCGTATAGAAGCAAGTTTTCCCTCAGTAAGAAACCAAGGTTTATCGAACCAGTAGGAGCCAAGAAGCACGTTGAAGGTTGATGGCGGCGAGATGTAGTGCGGCGCAACACCAGGGATTCCGGCGCCAACGTGGAACCTGCACAACACAACCAAAGTACTTTGCCCCAACGAAACAGTGAGGTTGTCAATCTCACCGGCTTGCTGTAACAAAGGATTAGATGTATAGTGTGGATGATGATTGTTTGCAGAAAACAGTAGAACAAGTATTGCAGTAGATTGTATTCGATTAAAAGAATGGACCAGGGTCCACAGTTCACTAGAGGTGTCTCTCCCATAAGATAAATAGCATGTTGGTTGAACAAATTACAGTTGGGCAATTGACAAATAGAGAGGGCATGACAATGCACATACATGACATGATGAATATTCTGAGATTCAATTGGGCATTACGACAAAGTACATAGACCGCTATCCAGCATGCATCTATGCCTAAAAAGTCCACTTTCAGGTTATCATCCGAACCCCTTCCGGTATTAAGTTGCAAGCAACAGACAATTGCATTAAGTATGGTGCGTAATGTAATCAATAACTATATCCTCGAACATAGCATCAATGTTTTATCCCTAGTGGCAACAGCACATCCACAACCTTAGAACTTTCTGTCACTGTCCCAGATTTAATGGAGGCATGAACCCACTATCGAGCATAAATACTCCCTCTTGGAGTTACTAGCAAAAGCTTGGCCAGAGCCTCTACTAACAACGGAGAGCATGCAAGATCATAAACAACACATATGTAATAGATTGATAATCAACATAACATAGTATTCTCTATTCATCGGATCCCAACAAACACAACATATAGCATTACAGATAGATGATCTTGATCATGTTAGGCAGCTCACAAGATCCGACAATGAAGCACATGAGGAGAAGACAACCATCTAGCTACTGCTATGGACCCATAGTCCAGGGATGAACTACTCACTCATCAATCCGGAGGCGACCATGGCGGTGTACAGTCCTCCGGGAGATGAATCCCCTCTCCGGCAGGGTGCCGGAGGCGATCTCCTGAATCCCCCGAGATGGGATTGGTGGCGGCGGCGTCTCAGTAAGGTTTTCCGTATCGTGGCTCTCGGTACTGGGGGTTTCGCGACGAAGGCTATTTGTAGGCGGAAGGGCAGGTAAAGGGGCGTCACGAGGGGCCCACACCACAGGCCGGCGCGGCCAGGGCCTGGGCCGCGCCGCCCTGGTGTGTCGCCACCTCGTGGCCCCACTTCGACTCTCCCTCGGTCTTCTGGAAGCTTCGTGCAAAAATAGGACCCTGGGCTTTGATTTCGTCGAATTCCGAGAATATTTCCTTACTAGGATTTCTTAAACCAAAAACAGCAGAAAACAGCAACTGGCTCTTCGGCATCTCGTTAATAGGTTAGTGCCGGAAAATGCATAATAATGACATATAATGTGTATAAAACATGTGAGTATCATCATAAAAGTAGCATGGAACATAAGAAATTATAGATACGTTTGAGACGTATCAAGCATCCCCAAGCTTAGTTCCTACTCGTCCCGAGTAGGTAAACGATAACAAAGATAATTTCTTAGTGACAATGCTACCAACATAATCTTGATCAATACTATTGTAAGCACATGTAATGAATGCAGCGATTTGAAACAATGGTAAATGACATGAGTAAACAATTGAATCATAAAGCAAAGACTTTTCATGAATAGTACTTAAAGACAAGCATCAATAAGTCTTGCATAAGAGTTAACTCATAAAGCAATAATTCAAAGTAAAGATATTGAAGCAACACAAAGGAAGATAAAGTTTCAGCGGTTGCTTTCAACTTGTAACATGTATATCTCATAGATATTGTCAATGTAAAGTAATATAACAAGTGCAATATGCAAGTATGTAGGAATCAATGCACAGTTCACACAAGTGTTTGCTTCTTGAGGTGGAGAGAAATAGGTGAACTGACTCAACATAAAAGTAAAAGAATGGCCCTTCGCAGAGGGAAGCATTGATTGCTATATTTGTGCTAGAGCTTTGGTTTTGAAAACAAGAAACAATTTTGTCAACGGTAGTAATAAAGCATATGAGTTATGTAATTTATATCTTACAAGTTGCAAGTCTCATGCATAGTATACTAATAGTGCCCGCACCTTGTCCTAATTAGCTTGGACTACCGGGATTATCGCAATGCACATGTTTTAACCGAGTGTCACAAAGGGGTACCTCTATGCCGCCTGTACAAAGGTCTAAGGAGAAAGCTCGCATTGGATTTCTCGTTATTGGTTATTCTCAACTTAGACATCCATACCGGGACAACATAGACAACAGATAATGGACTCCTCTTTTATGCATAAGCATGTAGCAACAATTATTTTTCTCATATGAGATTGAGGATATATGTCCAAAACTGAAACTTCCACCATGGATCATGGCTTTAGTTAGCGGCCCAATGTTCTTCTCTAACAATATGCATGCTCTAACCATAAGGTGGTAGATCGCTCTTACTTCAGACAAGACGAACATGCATAGCAACTCACATGATATTCAACAAAGAATAGTTGATGGCGTCCCCAGGAACATGGTTATCGCACAACAAGCAACTTAATAAGAGATAAAGTGCATAAGTACATATTCAATACCACAATAGTTTTTAAGCTATTTGTCCCATGAGCTATATATTGTAAAGATAAAGAATGGAAGTTTTAAAGGTAGCACTCAAGCAATTTACTTTGGAATGGCGGAGAAATACCATGTGGTAGGTAGGTATGATGGACACAAATGGCATAGTGGTTGGCTCAAGGATTTTGGATGCATGAGAAGTATTCCCTCTCGATACAAGGTTTAGGCTAGCAAGGTTATTTGAAACAAACACAAGGATGAACCGGTACAGCAAAACTCACATAAAAGACATATTGTAAATATTATAAGATTCTACACCGTCTTCCTTGTTGTTCAAACTCAATACTAGAAATTATCTAGACCTTAGAGAAACCAAACATGCAAATCAGATTTTAGCATGCTCTATGTATTTCTTCATTAATAGGTGCAAAGTATATGATGCAAGAGCTTAAACATGAGCACAACAATTGCCAAGTATCACATTATTCAAGATATTATACCAATTACCACATATATCATTTTCCAATTCCAACCATATAACAATTTAACGAAGAAGAAACTTTCGCCATGAATACTATGAGTAAAGCCTAAGGACATATTTGTCCATATGCAACAGCGGAGCGTGTCTCTCTCCCACACAATGAATGCTAGGATCCATTTTATTCAAACAAAAACAAAAACAAAAACAAACCGACGCTCCAAGTAAAGTACATAAGATGTGACGGAATAAAAATATAGTTTCAGGGGAGGAACCTGATAATGTTGTTGATGAAGAAGGGGATGCCTTGGGCATCCCCAAGCTTAGACGCTTGAGTCTTCTTGATGTATGCAGGGGTGAACCACCGGGGCATCCCCAAGCTTAGAGCTTTCACTCTCCTTGATCATAGTGTATATCATCCTCCTCTCTTGATCCTTGAAAACTTCCTCCACACCAAACTCAAAACAAACTCATTAGAAGATTAGTGCATAATCAAAATTCACATATTCAGAGGTGACACAATCATTCTTTATACTTCTGGACATTGCACAAAGCTACTGAAAGTCAATGGAACAAAGAAATCCATCTAACATAGCAAAACAGGCAATGCAAAATAAAAGGCAGAATCTGTCAAAACAGAACAGTTCGTAAAGACGAATTTGTAACAGGCACCAGACTTGCTCAGATGAGAAAACTTAAAACTAATGAAAGTTGCGTACATATCTGAGGATCACGCACATAAATTGGCATAATTTTCTGAGTTACCTACAGAGAATGTTACCCAGATTCGTGACAGAAAAGAAATCTGTTTCTGCGCAGTAATCCAAACCTAGTATCTTACTTCTATTAGAGACTTTACTTGGCACAACAATGCAATAAAACTAAGATAAGGAGAGGTTGCTACAGTAGTAAACAACTTCCAAGACTCAAATATAAAACAAAAGTACTGTAGTAAAAACATGGGTTGTCTCCCATAAGCGCTTTTCTTTAATGCCTTTCAGCTAGGCGCAGAAAGTGTGTATCAAGTATTATCGAAAGATGGAGCATCTACAGCGGGGTGTGGAGTTTTCTCAACCATGCATAGTATTTTGGATACATAGGTTTCAGCGGCTCCCTTTTCATTAGTCTTGGGCTTGCTACTCTCATCAAACAAATTTTCAGGAACAAGCCAAGCATAGTTATTTTCTAGTGCCTCATGCATTGCTAGGAGCTTACATGGTATTGGTGCTTTAATCTCCCCACCATTATTAACATTACTAGTCATCAACCCGTGCACTGCACGGGCTAGCACTTGTAGTGCATCTTCCATTTTGTCCTAATCTGGACATATCGAGAAGTTCTATAAATATTTTTGTCACAGAATGTGTAGTCTCCCGAGCCTTGAAAATAATAAACAATACATTAGTTTCAAGTAGCAATTTTGGATTCAACATTTGCAAAAGTTTCTTAGAAATATATGAGAATCATGTTTAGTTTTGCAAGGCACTCTAGCATGAGTTTTATCTATTAGCTTTGGTGTGATAGATTATATGGAATTTACTCTATTTGCATAATAATGAAACTTTTAGATGTTTTATCAAAGACTAATGGAATATATCTAGTGCTTCTTTCTTTAAGCGTGTATATGAACCTTTCACGCAGGACACACAACATATTTGCCAATAGAGTACTCCTCATATACGTTTTAAGAAGTCCTAATTTTTTTCTTTGAATCACGACATTATTAAATATCTTAAAAAATACAGGAGTACAAAGTTTCCATACTTATGATTAACCTGGAAGCAACATATTTTGGTACTGACACACAACCACGGTGCAGATATCGCAGGAAAATGAAAAATAAATAAACATTTTATTCATTGAAATTATTTGCCATTAATTAGTCAAGAAATAAGCCACAAAATTACATCCTTAATAATTCTAACTGGCAGGCAAACATAGTGGAAAGTATGTATCTTAACTATATACCATGAATATATGTATTTATTAAAATGACATATTAAGAGCTGGAGAGATTGCAATATAAATATGAGTAGAGTAGTGCTTCTGGGATTATGAGGTTATGCATGGTACTACGATGGCTAACAGTTCCATATGTCTCACCCTGTTCTTTTCTATATACCAATCAGCTCATTAGATGGTATAACCGTAGAAGTATGGGGTTTTCCTAACATTCACGTATTGGTCATTGTAGCCAAAACTTATGTATCTTTCTTGTTTTCATTTGTTCATATGTAGAGAAATTAAAAGCGTAAACATGTTCGCCAGAATTATCATCAGCTCTTTTAAGTATTGTAATTGCTTTTGACATTCACATTTAGTTCCTCGGTTACTTGCTTACATTGATATTGTTACACTGTGAATCAAAATGTGGAAAAAAGAAAATTTATGCAAGCAATACAAATTAGGAGCATTTATCTTAATATTACCTTACCAAGCAAACCTGAAGAATTTCCTTAAAATTCAGTCTTTCTAGTATAACTGGAGAGACCACACCGTGTGGACATGGAACAGAAACGACATGCGTACATTTATGAAAACTTACTTAGAAATAACTGAATAAATAGGTTCCACCTGCCATAAAAAATGCTGCGAGGATAACCTTACCTACTGATCTCCTCTATGCATACAGATATCTTTGAACGCCTTGGGTGTGATTTGTGAAGAAGCATTACCCATCACAGCGAAGGCAGCCAAATTGGCGAATGAAAAAGACACCGAACTAAATTCACCATAAAGGTTCTTAAATTAATTGTCTCGTAGTAAGTTTGTGGAGCTTCTAAATCTGCACGTCCTGTGTATAAGAAACAGTTGATTGGTAGTGGTAGAGGATAATAGCAATAGTTGATCGGTAGTGGTAGAGGATAATAGCAATAGTTGATCGGTAGTGGTAGAGGATAATAGCAATAGTTGATCGGTAGTGGTAGAGGATAATAGCAATAGTTTCCTAGCTATTTGGTAGAGGAAAATAGCAATAGTTGATCGGTAGTGGTAGAGGATAATAGCAATAGATGATATGTAGGCTATCATATTGGAGGTCCAAAATCCATTCTAAATCTCTGATGCAGGACATAAGCCGATAGATTACCAGGGCAGAATCTGTGCGTTGGCTTCCACTGAACAACTGAGGATCAACAAAAACAATTCTATCTTGACTATATTGCAATCACATGATATCCTGTGTGCTAGCTCGTGGATCAAAATCTCTGCAAAGAAAGATGAACGAAGAGATATCAATGATGGGATTTTACATATTGGAAATATTTTCTGAAGTATATCCATGGCTAATTTACCAAGTAGGAAAGATAGATTTGAAAGTGGCGATCTACTCAGGTAGAAGAGTTGAGGACGAAATCCTTTTGCTGTTCGTGCTGCCTCTGGTCTGGTTGTTTCTGCCACCTGCCTCGAGGCACAGGAGATGGAGGGGTCGCGCCGCAGCAGTGATCGGAATCAGAGATTGGGTCTGTCCAGCTCGTCGTTGTTGCCGCTCCTGCTGGCAGCCCGCTTGGACCGTGCTGCATCTCCATTGGCGTGGCTTAGCATCACTTGGTAGTCTTGCAGCTCGCCGCAGTCTGCTTGGACCGTGTTGCGCCTCCATTGGGCGCAGTATCGGATCTCATCGGAAGAAGATACGTGCTGGGGAGTCGCCATGAAGGATGCAGAGGGTGGAGAAGAGCGATCGTGCTGATACACAGGACGGGATACCCAGATATAACATAACTATTTCTATGGAAGACCACGCGTCACGATATTCATACGGTTTAGATTTTTCACGAACAAATATTGCACGGATCGTTTGTTGCATTTGAACTCAAGATTCAATGTCAGGCTATCGTGCCAGTTTATTTGTGATGACCTACACAACTTTATTTCGCACGGTTCATCCTAGCTGTATAATTAGGACCTGCCAGCTTAAGGCAGATTTCATGAGAGAAGAAGGGAGTAGTAGACTACTTTGATTTTTTTTTAAAGTTTTATTACGTGAACATGCACCTGCCACCGATTTTTTTTAAAGCAGCACATACCCAACCAAGTTAAGGACTCTTCACATTAGAATCGCAAAAAAAAAGGGACTCTTCATTAGAAGTAGTAAACTATTTGGACTCTCCTGCACAACGCAAATCTAAGCTGTTTATGTGTTAAATCTAAGATCAACAGACCATATTTGTTTTCCCAACTAACGTGACTAACGACAACTATCCTCCTTCCAGCTCATGATCAAGCCACGGAACTATAAACAAAAGAAACAACCATGTAACGTGTGCCTACGTGACATAACGTGTTTACGTTACTTTTTACGGTACATTAAAAATCACGACTTCCTGGATTAATCTTAACCATAAATTTTAGATCTAACTGTCATAATTATTTTAATGATGTGGCTTAACGTGGAGTCTTTTACGGTGCCTCCAATTAGTAAATATAAGATTAGTATACTTAATTCTATCCATATCCATCTTTTTAAGTGTTCTTTTAAAATCGGTGATCATGCCAAGCCTATCATGCTTACTAAAAACTTTTATAACTTCTTTAGCTATATCCGCAAATTCTCGCACTAGGACTTTTAAAACAAAATCTCTCTTCTCTCCCCTCTCCATATCAGAAAGTGTAAGAAACATGTGTTATATCATGGGGTTGAGACTAACAAATCTAGCTTCCATCATGCGTACCAAACAAACAGAGGCATCTTCATAGGTAGGGACAGCTTTTGCAAGGGGTATATCTTTAAGATCTTCATGCATACTAACATGGGTGAAAAATTCTTCTATATTATCTCTCCCAATTATAGACCCTTGTCCTACCGGTATATCTTTTTCAGTAAAATTAAAAGGAAACATGATGAAATAAGTAAAGCAGATGCAAGTAACTAATTTTTTGTGTTTTTGATATAGCAAACAAGATAGTAAATAAAGTAAAACTAACAACTAATTTTTTTGTGTTTTGATTTAGTGCAGCAAACAAAGTAGTAAATAAAATAAAGCAAGACAAAAACAAAGTAAAGAGATTGGGATGTGGAGACTCCCCTTGCAGCGTGTCTTGATCTCCCCGGCAACGGCGCCAGAAAAAGAGCTTGATAGCGTGTATACACACGTTCGTTGGGAACCCCAAGAGGAAGGTGTGATGCGTATAGAAGCAAGTTTTTCCTCAGTAAGAAACCAAGGTTTATCGAACCAGTAGGAGCCAAGAAGCACGTTGAAGGTTGATGGCGGCGAGATGTAGTGCGGCGCAACACCAGGGATTCCGACGCCAACGTGGAACCTGCACAACACAACCAAAGTACTTTGCCCCAACGAAACAGTGAGGTTGTCAATCTCACCGGCTTGCTGTAACAAAGGATTAGATGTATAGTGTGGATGATGATTGTTTGCAGAAAACAGTAGAACAAGTATTGCAGTAGATTGTATTCGATTAAAAGAATGGACCGGGGTCCACAGTTCACTAGAGGTGTCTCTCCCATAAGATAAATAGCATGTTGGGTGAACAAATTACAGTTGGGCAATTGACAAATAGAGAGGGCATGACAATGCACATACATGACATGATGAATATTCTGAGATTCAATTGGGCATTACGATAAAGTACATAGACCGCTATCCAGCATGCATCTATGCCTAAAAAGTCCACTTTCAGGTTATCATCCGAACCCCTTCCGGTATTAAGTTGCAAGCAACAGACAATTGCATTAAGTATGGTGCGTAATGTAATCAATAACTATATCCTCGAACATAGCATCAATGTTTTATCCCTAGTGGCAACAGCACATCCACAACCTTAGAACTTTCATCACCGTCCTGCATTTAATGGAGGCATGAACCCACTATCGAGCATAAATACTCCCTCTTGGAGTTACTAGCAAAAACTTGGCTAGAGCCTCTACTAACAACGGAGAGCATGCAAGATCATAAACAACACATAGGTAATAGATTGATAATCAACATAACATAGTATTCTCTATTCATCGGATCCCAACAAACACAACATATAGCATTACAGATAGATGATCTTGATCATGTTAGGCAGCTCACAAGATCCGACAATGAAGCACATGAGGAGAAGACAACCATCTAGCTACTGCTATGGACCCATAGTCCAGGGATGAACTACTCACTCATCAATCCGGAGGTGACCATGGCGGTGTAGAGTCCTCCGGGAGATGAATCCCCTCTCCGGCAGGGTGCTGGAGGCGATCTCCTGAATCCCCCGAAATGGGATTGGCGGCGGCGGCGTCTCAGTAAGGTTTTCCGTATCGTGGCTCTCGGTACTGGGGGTTTCGCGACGAAGGCTATTTGTAGGCGGAAGGGCAGGTAAAGGGGCGTCACAAGGGGCCCACACCACAGGCCGGCGCGGCCAGGGCCTGGGCCGCGCCGCCCTGGTGTGTCGCCACCTCGTGGCCCCACTTCGACTCTCCCTCGGTCTTCTGGAAGCTTCGTGCAAAAATAGGACCCTGGCTTTGATTTCGTCCAATTCCGAGAATATTTCCTTACTAGGATTTCTGAAACCAAAAACAGCAGAAAACAGCAACTGGCTCTTCGGCATCTCGTTAATAGGTTAGTGCCGGAAAATGCATAATAATGACATATAATGTGTATAAAACATGTGAGTATCATCATAAAAGTAGCATGGAACATAAGAAATTATAGATACGTTTGAGACGTATCAGTGATTCAAGCCAAGTCACCATTCACCATTCAACCTTTTCAAGAAATTCTGACACCGGAAACTGTATGGCCTTTCCAACCGTTCGTAACCGTGGACACGGCTATTCGAATAGGTTTACACTCTGCAGAGGTTGCACACTTGTGCCACAACATTTGATTACATCCGTCGGGGATAACCACGAATCATCGTAACTCAGTACGCGGATCATCAACCCTAACCTTTCACTTATATATCCTAGTATAGGCACCTCTCCCCATGAGCTTGGCCTCCCAGTGAAGACAAACCGTTAGCCTGGGAACTGCACAGGGCTTGGCCGGACAATTCACCTCAGTTCACATCATTTCTCAACAATGGAGGCAGCCTCGGCATAACCCCTATGATGCTTGTTTAGAGGGAACCCATACTAAGACATACAAACTTCCAGTTAAGCCCTACCCATAATCAGGTATTGTGGGGGTACTCGTAAATTGGAAAGGTATCGCATCCAAACCACTATCAGTTTTAATCAAAAATCACCATCTTCTCTTAGTCATATCACCTTTCAAAAATTATTCCAAAAACACTTCACTTCACCAAGTTCCCATCTAGAGTAGTCAAGTTTTATTTGTTAGCAATAGCACTAATCATGAGGGGTGCTAACTTAGCTTTGCTTGTTCTAGGCTAAGCTTGGTACTCATATGCTATTCTAGACCAAGTGAATCATGAATCAAAAAGTAACTTTGAAAGTAAAAAGTAGTAAAACTTGTATAGTAAAACTTGGGATAGGACCACTAAGAATAAGGTAAAAGAGGGTGATGCATTGCTCTTGAGAGCTTTGCACTTGGCAGGTGTATTAGCTTGCCTTGGTGGTGGTACTGATCAAATTGGTCTTCTTCTCCTTGGAAGTAGGCCTCCTCCTCCTCTTGATATTCTTCCGTACTAGCGTCTAAAATACGAATACGAAGTACAATCACCACACCAATCTTATATGCTATACTAAGCACATATAAGTCACCCAAGCTAAACTATCATCACACCTTGCTAACCAATTGGTGGAGTTGCTTTCTTATTAAAAGAATAATTTCCTCTCATACTAATTAAGGTGCTTCTTTTCCTTCTTTAGAGAAATAAATTCCTCTCATTATCCTATTAAGATTTAATTTCTTTCATGAATAATATATGACCTAGGTTGACCAAAGTCAACCTCTTCATACTTATCATTTAAGAAAAAGATTTAAATGAGGTGGAGCACCTCATACATTTTACTCCTAACATGGTGATGATTTAATATCCTCAAACCAACCATATGATAACTAAATGACCAGAGTCTCTATCTCATAATGGCATGTTCGTGACAAGATTTAAGTGAGAGTCAAACTCCCATAAGATTTTTAAATAGTTTTGGACAATATCTTTGACTAGAAATAGCCAAATAGTCCTCTAATTAATCTAGGCCATGATCATCCAAAGTAAGCATGGCATATTTTTGCAGAAAAAATTAGTGCAAGTGAAATGTGGATTATAGGAGTTGGAATCAACTCAAAAGCATTTTTGGTTGAATTTTAACAATTGTTTGAAGTCAGAAAAGTCCCTGCCTTGTTTATTTTGTTACTTTAATTCTACCACACATCTAGGGTTCAAACCAGTGGCATTGCAAAGATAAAACTCTAAGCTTTCCAACCATATCCATTTCATAAATTTTGGCCCAGTGGTTTGGAAACTAGGCAATTTTGAAAACAGCATCTGCAAGCAAAACTGATAGAATTGGTTTATTTGAATTTGAAATGGTGGGCTTTGCGCGGGAAACCAGCTGGGCTGCAGAGCTAAAAAGAAATGGGCCGGCCCACTTCGCGTCCAGTGCGAGCAGGCCGTCTGACGGCGGGTCCCACGCGTCAGCGGGTCATACCGACCGAATCGGTAAGTTTCTTTCGGGGCCGTAGGATTAGAAGGTGATCTAACGGGCGAGGAGCGTCGTCGTCGGCGACGAGAGGCGAGGCTACTGGCGGCAACGGTAGGGGGTGGGAGGCTCACCGGCAGCGCGGCGATGGTCGGCGACGTGCTGCAGGGAGGTTGTCGACGATGAGGAAGCAGCTGGCACCGACGGCGTCTCCAACGGTGGTCGAAATCGGCGGCGCGCTTCTCAGCACCTCCGCGGCTCCGACGTTGCAATTGGACCGCGTCGGCGGCTAATCGAGCAAGGGGAGTGAGTGAGGCGAGTGAGAAGAGAGAGGGGAGGTTGGCGGTGTGAGGAATTCGAAGCAGGAGGGTCTCCTTTTATAGCAACTGGAGGTGGCTGTGGGGCAGCGATGAGCTCATCGTCGATGACGAAGCTACAGAGGGGCTCGGCCACTGGCGATGATGCAGCGGGGTTGGCGAGTCTCTGGCGGTGACGCAGCGCTTGACGGTGTTGAAAAAGAGGGAGAAACAAGCTCGTACGCATGACGGGAGCGGCCAGTACCCGCAGCGGACGTCGGCGAGATGGGCGTTGGCTACGGTGTTCCCGCGGTCCAATGGCGATGTCCTGGCGGTGCGTGGTGACGTTGCGAAGTGTGCGGCGCAGAGAGCGAGGGCAGGGGTCAACGGAGCTGGTGGCGCGACGTCGTGGCCAGAGGCGTCTGCGACGCTCGCCGGGCGCGCTCTGGCGTGCGTGGTGCACGTCTGGGCGTGTCTGGGCGTCACGTTCCTGGCGCGTCTGGTGCACCAATCGATCGAGCAGCGTGTCTAGCAGACTCAGGGAGGTGAGAGGAGGTCAGTGGACAAGGTGGTGCATGGCTGAGGTGAGCAGAGAGAGAGAGGGCATGATCATGCCATGCCATGCCACGACATGGTGTGTTCTGGTCAAAATGGTGATGATTTTGTGTACCCCTCCTTGTCTGGTGTGTTTGGCAGGGTAGAGGGAGGTCAGGGGAGTACAATTGGTGACCTAATGGTGATGGTTTAGGCTATGGTCTGCTGGATATTGCAAGGTCTTGAGTTGGCAGATTGCTGCCCACCAAGTGTTTGTTTATATGGCCGCAAGAACAAAACTTTCAAATTTTGAAATGATTTTTGGTGGAGTGTAAAGATATAATAAGAGAAGTAGAATGGAGGTGGTGGTGGTCAAAATGAAGTTGAAATGCAAAAATCCAAAATGCATATGATCTTACATATGCAACAATGTCTCAACTTTGCTAGCTTGTCATTTGAGATTGGGAAAGAATTTGGGGTGGTGGTTTTGGGCAAAGTTGTTCTCCTTGATGTTGTCTTGGATGAGGTGCAAAGTTTGGGCAAAGTCTAGAAGATAAATCTCAAAATAACAGGGCTCAAAGTAGGTACCAGATTAAAAATGTCACATGTGACCATATTGCATGTAACTTGAAATTTGAATTTGGTTTTGATTTGATTTGAGTTTCTCCACTTCCAAAAGTGTTTAAAAGTGTTTAGTAACCATTTACAACCAATGGTGCAAGCCAAAGTGGTCTAGGTTAAGTATTTGCAAAAATGGCATAAGCCATATGTGAGTATTGAGTTGATTTTTATAATTTCTTTCTATTTTCTTTTTCCTTGTATTTGGATGATCTAAAGATCAAAGTTAGGGTTTAGGTATGAGTGTAATCACACAAGCACATAACATGGTCAATTGCACACTCAAGTAAATAGACAAGTGATCTATATGCATAGCACTATATGATGAGAAAAAGTTTTTGTTGGTTCTCAAATTTGGTATTTGGGAAACTCTCTCTTTGTCTCTTTATTGAAAAGTTGGGATGTTACAAACCCTTCCCCCTTACAAAAGATCTCGTCCCGAGATCTAAAGAAAATCTGGTACTAAAGAGATCTGGGTATTCCTTCTTCATGTCCTCTTCGCGCTCCCAAGTGGCTTCGTCTTCAGTGTGATTGCTCCACTGAATCTTCAGGAACTTGATACTCCTGGTGCGGGTGGTCCTGAAGGCTTCTTCAAGGATGCGAATAGGCACTTCGCGGTATGTCAAGTCTGTGTTGATATCCACCGAGCGGTGATCGATGTTCTTGAACACTTCAGTTTTCTCCGGCACTTCGAGGCACTTTCGAAGTAGCGAGATGTGAAACACATTGTGCACAGCCGACATTTCCTCCGGTAGTTCAAGTTGATATGAAACTTCTCCTCGGCGACTCAGAACTTTGAAGGGTCCGACATATCTGGGGGCGAGCTTTCCTTTCAGCTGGAACCTCTGCATTCCTTTAAGGGGCGACACTTTAAGATAGACAAAGTCTCCGATCTCGAAGGTCATCTCTCGGCGTCTCTTGTCGGCGTAACTCTTCTGTCTTGACTGAGCGGTCTTGAGGTACTCGCGGATCTTGTGCACCTTCTCTTCAGCTTCTCGGAGAACATCTGGTCCAAAAACTTGGCTTTCTCCGACTTCCGACCAGTTCAGGGGGGTACGATACTTCCTTCCATACAGGGCTTCAAAGGGGGCCATTTGCAAGCTGGCTTGATAACTGTTGTTGTACGAGAATTCTGCGTAAGGCAGGCAGTCTTCCCACTTGGATCCATATTCTAGGACACAAGCTCTCAACATGTCCTCAAGTATCTGGTTGACTCTCTCGGTCTGTCCGTCAGTCTGTGGATGATATGCCGTGCTGAAATTCAGCCGGGTTCCAAGTCCTTCATGTACTTTCTGCCAGAATCTTGAGGTAAATTGCGATCCTCTATCTGACACTATTGACTTCGGTGTTCCGTGCAGGGCGACTATTCTGGAGATGTATAACTCCGCTAACTTGGGGCCTTGGTATGTGGTCTTGACGGTGATAAAATGGGCTACCTTGGTCAATCTGTCTACCACTACCCAGATAGAATCATTTCCTTTGCTTGATTTGGGCAATCCGGTGATAAAATCCATTCCTACCGAATCCCACTTCCATTCCGGAATCTGCAGGGGCTGTAGCAGTCCTGCGGGTCGCTGATGTTCTTCCTTGACTCTCTGACAGATATCACACTTGGCGATGTAGCTTCCGATCTCTCGCTTCATTCCGTGCCACCAAAATTGTTCCTTCAAATCCTGATACATCTTGGTACCTCCGGGGTGGATGGAATACAAGGTGTCGTGAGCTTCCTTCAGAATGACTTGCTTCAACTCTGAATCTGATGGCACACATAGGCGTCCGTTGTACCAAAGTACTCCTTCTTCATCTTCGGTGAATCCTGGTGCCTTCCCGGCAGCTATTTGGCTCTTGATTCCGTCAATGCTGGTGTTTCCCTTCTGGGCTTCCTTGATTTGACTCATCAAAGTAGACTGAAGCTCTATGCTGGCTAGAAATCCTTCGCTAACTAGCTCAGTCTAAACTGCTCAAACTCTTGATACAAACTAGGCTGCTCGATGGCGATCATGGAGTTCAACTGCATTGGTTGTCTACTCAGGGCATCCGCCACCACATTGGCCTTGCCGGGGTGATAGTGAATTTCCATATCATAGTCCTTAATCAACTCTATCCATCTGCGCTGCCTCATGTTCAGCTCTTTCTGGGTGAAGATATACTTCAAGCTCTTGTGATCCGAATATATCTCGCATCGATTACCCATGAGGTAATGACGCCAAACTTTCAAAGCTAAGACTACGGATGCTAACTCCAGGTCATGGGTGGGGTAGTTCTGCTCATGCTGCTTCAGTTGTCTTGACAGGTATGATATCACCTTGTCGTCTTGCATCTGTTGCGGTCAGAAACCCACCGGCGAGCAGCGACGGGCAACACAGTAGAGCCGGGAGGCTCCCAGGACTGCGGCTGGCCCTGGTCCCTCCGAGCGACGGCCCGCAAAGACTCGGCACGCACGTCCGATGCTGGTGCAAGGGCGTGCCACCTGACCTATACCTGGTCAGGAAGGTGATGGAGATGCCTCGCTTAGTTTCCTGCATGGCATACACGTAAACATTAAATACGAGCCTCGATCGGTTCTCAGGTTGTCCTGTGAATCGGCTCAAAGAGCCGATCCACCCATGATTCGCACGAGGTGTACAAATATATGGTGGTCCTGCTTGATCAATATAAAGCTAAAACGATCTACCACGATTTAGGGTTTTCACCACATAATCGGAACGTCCTACTCGTGATTGAGCCTGGCGGCCACGCACGGTGATCGTAAACCGTCCCTAGACAAGGCCTAAAAACCAACACGAGGTTGATCCCCGGAACATCCTGTCTAGGGCTAGCAAACTACACCCTACGCGCCACTGGATCCTTCAATCCGTTTGTAAGGCCTAACTATGCAGATATTAAACTAATCCTTGAAGAACAAGGAGCAATCATGACGGATCGGATCTACTAAATAATGATCAAGCGGGGTGCCGCCCCTACACCTAAGATAGGTGTAAGGGCGGCTAGATGTCTCAGGGTTGCACGACGATAGCATATGATACGATGAACAATGCTAACCCTAACACATCTAAGATAACTACGTTGCTCGCCATCAAAAAGGCTTCAGTACGAGCAACGCATGAACAGCGAATAAACTTGTACTGCCTAGATCGCAAGATGCGATCTAGGCAGCATGATGCTTACCCGGAAGAAACCCTCGAGACAAGGGAGTTAGCGATGCGCCTAGATTGGTTTGTGGTGAACGTGATTGTTGTTTATTTCATAAACCCTAGATACATATTTATAGTCCGTAGACTTTCTAACGTGGGAATAATCCCAACCGTGCACGAGCCAAACTCTAACTAACCGACACGTATCCTACTATATTACAGATACACGGGCAAACTAGCCCAAACTTTGCATATAAGGCCGATTCACATATATTCTTCCATGTATATTCTTCAAGCCCATCTTGATCGCGGCCCACCTCTAACTCGGTCAAATTCTGGTGATAACACATGCCCCCCTGGTTTTGGAATTGATAATTCCAAAATCACTCTGCTTTTTCTTCGTCTGGTCATGTCGTGGCAGAACCGTCGCAGTATTCTTCATCATGATGCCTTGCCTTCTCAACTTCTCTGCAAGATTTGATAGCTTTAGCATCACTTCCTCGGAAACTGCAATGGCATTAAATCTCCACTAGGCTCCCCCTTATTTAACTGTGCCGACCGATTTGCCTCTTCATCCCCCTCCTCTGTTCTAGCTATCGGCACCGAAAAACCCTCTTTCCCTGTAGCAATGTCTTCTTCTTCCTCCGTCTCCTCCGGCCTCTCTTTCCAATCCTCTTCCTCGAGCGAGCCGATGTCAGAGCCAGAGTGGGACTTCGACTTCGTGTCAGATGGCCCACCAGAAGCCCTCGTCGGATCAGATGGCGACCTGCCCCTGACTGATGGGGAGGTCGACCTCCAGTTCCTCATCGAAGGGGAACTGGAGAGCGAGAGCGAGGATGACCTCCACTCCTGGAGGAACCCCACTTCCTCCGATAAGGAGGAGGAAGAGGAAGACGAGGAAGAAGAGGAGGAACATGAAGAAGAGGAGGAAGACGACTCCTCCTCCTCCGCTGGGTACCCGCCGGCGAAGCGCTTCCGCGCTTGGGCGGACAGTGAAGATGACGATGATGACGAAGAGGAAGAAGCTCCGGCCGAGGGCTGGGGCAGCAGCGACGAGGAGTTCTCCGGAAACAGCGCCGGTGGCAGCTACGATGCCGACGACGAGGGCAGCGAGGATTAGTAGAGTAGGAACAGTAGTACTCGAGCAATCGGCTCTTCTTTTGTTCCCCCTTTCTTGAGCAATCGACTCTTCATTGTAAAAAACCCTCCTTTTATTAATGAAGAAGTATTTCCAATCAACTTTTTGCCGATAGTCAAAGTCAAATGATCTCCCAAAAAAGCCGATGGCATCGCATCGGTCTCTACCATAAAAACACGAGTAAGGCCAACCCAGCTGCCCCTCCAAACGGTAACCTGCGACCTCCGTCTGAGAAAGCAAACTCAGATCCCCAAATCGCCGCCTGAGCAGTTCCAACTCACGGCCACCCGCATCCCAGATCTCGACCGCGCCGCCCCCAACTCTACAGCGCATCCAATGGTGGAATCATCCAATACCAACGCCATGGTCTCCGGTCTGAAGGTAATCCTTAACCTCCTCTCGCCATTCGAATCGACGTTAGGATTAATAGCAAACACCTGAATTAATGTTCTGTTCTGTTATTAATTTTAGGTTTCAGACATCCTACTGCCACATCCTTCTCTCGCAAATTCTATGTGCCTCGGTCCCCGTTCTTCCGAGAGTTCCGCCCTCTTAATTTCATGCGAGGCTAACAGAATCCCCTTCGTGAACCAGAACTTGGATCTGTCTTCCTAGACCGACTGCCTGCGAGCCTGGCCTAATCCTCCTGAGGGTTGGGTGGCATGGTACAATAGAGTATCCAAAACCCACTATGCCACCTGGGAAGCCATAGGGATAGCCGATGCCTTGTCATTATCATTGTCTCCCCTTGAAAAGAATGAAAATATTCTGAAAACCATCGGCTACTTCTGGTCTGATGCACTGAACTGCTTTATGTTTGGCCATGGCCCTATGACACCAACTCTGCTGGATGTGGCCATGATCACAGGCCTAGACATTGCATCCCCCAGCCCTTCTGCATTTAAACTGCCGAAAGTTCCTTTCACCCTTTCCTCTAAAAAAGAGTGTACCAGCTGGGGTGCCTACCTCAATCGTTATATAAAACCAAAGGCCCTGTGACAGAGAGAGAACACACAGCCTTCCTGAACTTCTGGTTGGAGCACTTCATATTCTGTGGCCCATCACTCGCCCCTACCAAGAATTACCTTTCCCTGGCCTATGAACTTGCCAAAGGCACCCAACTTGGCCTCGGCAAACTGTTTCTTGGAGAGGTCTATCGATCTCTTCAACTGATGTCTGTCAAACTGTTCTCTCAAAAGACAGTTAAAACTGGCGGCCCCTGGTGGTTTATTCAGTTATGGGCTCAGCTGTACTTTCAAAACCAGATCCCAGACTTCCCACCTTTGGCCACCTACACCTTCCCGGATGCTAATGGAAAGGACATCCGATGCACCAGCTATGGCCAAGCTTTGTATGGTCTCCCAGGCAGCAGGCTGATCCCTAAGGAAGCAGCAGGGTGGTTCAAGATTTTCTTCCAATGTTTGGACAACCCCCTGTTCTTTCCTTATGCTGAATCGGAGAACTTTGAGAACCCAGTCTCCTTTCGATTGGATAACTTTGCCGATGACGCTAGTACCCGGCATCTGTACTCTATCATGATTCGTCCTTGCTTTCTCCCAGTTGGCATGAGTACCTCAAACCGGATCATCAAGCCCGGTTATGAATCTTACCAACCGGTAATAGTAGCCCGACAACTTGGTCTCGGGCAGGTGCCTCCACACTTCTTCCTACACCACCTGACAGCAAGCAGAGCTGAACTGCCTGACATCCTCACTGGCCAAAGGTGCTATACCTTCTTTGATGCTCTGGCCGTTCCAATTCCCCACAACCTCCGTTTCACCTTCACTACCGATGGTTTCGAGACTTGGTGGTCCATGTGGAAGACCCATGCCTTCAGAAGAGCTCTAGGACCACTGCTGAGACAACTTGATGCTGAGTATGACGTTCCTGCCGACCAGGTACCATTACTTATAAATTTCTTGCAATGGTTTTATGGTGATTGTCTGTAACCTGACTCCATCTCCTGGCAGCAACAAGATGGCCCAGTTCCAATGCAAGCCGATGGCTCCCCCTTCGAATTCCTTCCTCCGGCCCCAGTGGTTCTCTTCTGCCAGAGCTCGCCACCCCTGAAGAAAGTCATAATGCAGAGTCAGCCGATTTCGGTGAAATCGGCTCCCAAGAGTAAAGCATCTTCGGGGCCGGATGCCCCCCGAGCCTCAACTCAGGCGAGGACGGCAGTGAGGAAGGTGGCTGCCAGAAAGACCCTGAAGCGCAAAGCTCCTGCCCAAGAAAGCTTGCACGTACGTTGACTTGTGCCCTATCCACTTTTATCTGCTTCCTAGTCTTTTGCAACATGCTTGTACTTCTTTCTACAGACTTCCACCGAAGAGAACTCCAGTGGGGACGCAGGGTCCAGCCAGAGGGATTCGAGCTCGGGCAACTCCGAGAGGTCCACCACACAGAGCCAGACGGCCTCGCCAGCGCCGGCTTCTAAGAAAAGGTCGATTCCCGAGCCTCCTGTTCCCCAAGCCCCGATCAAATCAGGGTCACGCGTGAAGCGTCGATGCGTCAAAAGGGCTCGCAAAGACCCACGAGCTTCTCCATCAAGCCAGGAGGTCTCAAATGTAATTATCTCCCTGGTTTATATTTCATGCTAACCCATTGCCACTTAGATCGGCTAATTACTTCCTTTTGCAGACCAATGATACCTCTAGCGGAGACGTCGAGGAGGCACTGATGCCGTCCGTCACGCTAGACCTAGCCACCTCGACGATCGTGGCTGACCAAGTGGCTCGCCTAGCCAAGTCCACGGAAAAGCCGATTATCACGACATCGGTTGCTCCTCCTACCTTGGGAGAGGTACACCCCACTTCCTTGGCTCTATCACTTTCTTCGTTGTATACTAACACCACTTTTGTTTGCCTTGTCAGGGTTGTGATCTCTCAAGCTTGCTGACGTTGGATCCTGAATCCATCGAACCAACTACTTCCAAGGCAAGTGAAGAGCCCAATCCTAGCACGGTCCATGGTCCGCTCCAGCGTCTCAAGGATTTGCTCTCTTCCTCAATTGAGTCCCTGGTTGAAAATTCTGAGGAAGTCAAAGGCATCCTCGAAGGTATCCAGCCCCATCTCCCTATGACACTGCAAGTGAAGCTTTGGCCAGCTGTGACTCTGTCGGTCTTCAAGTCAAGGGTGCAGTCGGCTCGCCAAAGGATTAATCTTCGCCACACCCAGCTTCCATTGAGAGCCGATATTGCAGACAAGTGTCAACGGCTCAACGAGAAAAAGGCTGCTTTAGACGCCAAAACTGACACTTCTGCCAATAGTGCCGAACTCGAGACCCTGCGTAAGGAACTAGAGAACCTTGAAGAGAGGGTCAGGGTGACCAAGCAGCTTATCCAAGACAAGGAAGCCCTTATTGCCCACTCTCAAGAGGAAGCAAAGGGCCTCACAGCCGATCTGAAGACCGATCTGGCTGAAATTGCACTCCGAGCGATCGATTGGTGACGGGCAAAGACGAGGACGACGAGGCTGAGATCGCCGAGGTGGATCGCATCCGTGCTGACGCCCTTCGCGCCCTCAGCGCGTTTCTTCAGTAGAGCCTTTCTGTATAAAACTGTCAAATGTTTTGCTGAACTTGTACCTCTAGAATCGATGACTGTGCATCGGCTCCTTACCTTCTGAAGCCGATGTCTCTGCGTCGGCTGTACTTGTTACACACTTTTTTTTTTGTTTTACTGGCCGATTTTCCTATCGGCCCCTAATATTTTATTGCCCATGTATCGCACATGTTCATAGCATCTGTCTATCTGCTCATGTGCCCCCCGAGCCGAATCTATCAGGTTACTGCAGATATCGGCTCTGCAGTTATCCACAGAACTATACCTGAACATCGGCTCTGCAGACATGACCAATGCCGGTTTCCCCGAGCTCACAAGCCGATGTAGACCCATACCCTAGCTTTCCGTCACCTGTTAGATCGACACTAAATACAGGGAGAACGTGTGGTAAGGATAATACGGGCCGATTGCTGGAATCGGCCTTCATCTTGATTGTAACCGGGGCTTTTTGGAGTTGTCGGGGCCGATCGCATGGAACGGCTTCCTCCTTGTCCTCGCTATGAGAGCAGCTGCCCTCGTCTCTGTCCTTACCAGGGTGGCGCCCAAGTCCTACCACGTTGATGTTGAACGAGAATCTTGGCTGGCACCAGGGTATGTGCATTCCACCATGTCAACGGCGTATGCCGGTGAATTCGGCACTTCTGGTGCTGTCAACGTGAATGGCAACGGTGGACGGGACTGGAGTGGCATCTCTCCTTGGTAAGTCCCGAGAGCTGGTCCTGACGGAGAGTACTGATGCATCATGATTTCCTGGATCACCCGAAGAGCGACACGCTCCAAAGTGTTCACCAGGCTCTCAGAATGGCGGTGTAGCGAATGAGCTACCATGAAGTTAACCTCCTGACGCAGGGACCTGGTGCGTTCTTCTGACGGGGCGGACAGGTCCACTCCATCGAGCGCGCCTTCAGGTGGGAACCCTTTCCACCTGATGCCATGTGAGCGGGTTCTGTGAAAAGAGCCGATGAGGTCGGCTTCGAGGATTGCTTTGACCTCGTCATACTTCTTCTTGAGCTCCTCGGTCAGATCCTCGTACGTGACTGGGGTGCCGTCCGCCATCTCAGATGTAGATGGCGATGCGGTTGATGTCGAAGACTGTCCCACCGGGCATGCCAGAATGTGTTGCGGTCAGAAACCCACCGGCGAGCAGCGACGGGCAACACAGTAGAGCCGGGAGGCTCCCAGGACTGCGGCTGGCCCTGGTCCCTCCGAGCGACGGCCCGCAAAGACTCGGCACGCACGTCCGATGCTGGTGCAAGGGCGTGCCACCTGACCTATACCTGGTCAGGAAGGTGATGGAGATGCCTCGCTTAGTTTCCTGCATGGCATACACGTAAACATTAAATACGAGCCTCGATCGGCTCTCAGGTTGTCCTGTGAATCGGCTCAAAGAGCCGATCCACCCATGATTCGCACGAGGTGTACGAATATATGGTGGTCCTGCTTGATCAATATAAAGCTAAAACGATCTACTACGATTTAGGGTTTTCACCACATAATCGGAACGTCCTACTCGTGATTGAGCCTGGCGGCCACGCACGGTGATCGTAAACCGTCCCTAAACAAGGCCTAAAAACCAACACGAGGTTGATCCCCGGAACATCCTGTCTAGGGCTAGCAAACTACACCCTACGCGCCACTGGATCCTTCAATCCGTTTGTAAGGCCTAACTATGCAGATATTAAACTAATCCTTGAAGAACAAGGAGCAATCATGACGGATCGGATCTACTAAATAATGATCAAGCGGGGTGCCGCCCCTACACCTAAGATAGGTGTAAGGGCGGCTAGATGTCTCAGGGTTGCACGACGATAGCATATGATACGATGAACAATGCTAACCCTAACACATCTAAGATAACTACGTTGCTCGCCATCAAAAAGGCTTCAGTACGAGCAACGCATGAACAGCGAATAAACTTGTACTGCCTAGATCGCAAGATGCGATCTAGGCAGCATGATGCTTACCCGGAAGAAACCCTCGAGACAAGGGAGTTGGCGATGCGCCTAGATTGGTTTGTGGTGAACGTGATTGTTGTTTATTTCATAAACCCTAGATACATATTTATAGTCCGTAGACTTTCTAACGTGGGAATAATCCCAACCGTGCACGAGCCAAACTCTAACTAACCGACACGTATCCTACTATATTACAGATACACGGGCAAACTAGCCCAAACTTTGCATATAAGGCCGATTCACATATATTCTTCCATGTATATTCTTCAAGCCCATCTTGATCGCGGCCCACCTCTAACTCGGTCAAATTCTGGTGATAACAGCATCAACACACAGCCAAGACCAATCTTGGATGCGTCACAATAGACGTCAAATGGCTAGCTTGGTGATATTGGGCATGATCAGGATTGGGGCGGTGGTTAACCTGAGCTTGAGTTGCTGGAAGCTTTCTTCGCACTTGTCAGTCCAGTCAAACTTCTTGTCCTTCTTCAACAGCTGGGTCATGGGTCTTGCGATGCTGGAAAATCCTTCAACAAACCTGCGGTAATATCCCGCCAATTCGAGAAATGCACGGACTTCAGTCTGAGTGGTTGGGGCTTTCCATTCCTCAACAGTTTTGATCTTGGCGGGATCTACGGCTATTCCTCCTGCAGACAAGATGTGTCCCAGGAATCCTACTTCCTTCAACCAAAACTCGCACTTGCTGAACTTGGCATATAACTTGTGCTGTCTAAGGGTTTCTAGGACCACTTCCAAATGTTGTTCATGTTCCTCCTCGGATTTGGAGTAGATAAGGATGTCGTCGATGAAGACAACGACAAACTTATCCAAAAAGTCCATGAAGATCTTATTCATGAGGTTCATGAAATAAGCGGGGGCATTGGTTAATCCGAATGACATAACATTGTACTCATACAACCCATATCTGGTGGTGAAGGCAGTCTTCGGGATATCCGTTGCACAGATCTTCAGCTGGTGATAACCAGTCCTAAGATCAATCTTAGAGAACACTTTGGCACCGGTCAACTGGTCAAACAGGTCTTCTATCTTTGGCAAGGGATACTTATTCTTGATGGTAACATCGTTAAGCTTACGGTAATCCGTACATAAACGACTGGCACCATCTTTCTTATCGACAAACAAAACTGGGGATCTCCAAGGCGACGCACTTGGTCGAATCAGACCTTTGTACAGCATATCATCCAGTTGCTTCTTCAGTTCCACTAGTTCTGCGGGGTTCATGCTATAGGCTCGCTGGGCTATAGGTCCGGTTCCGGGAATTAGCTCAATGATAAACTCGATATCCCGATCTAGGGGCATACCGGGTAAACCATCAGGAAACACATCAGGGTATCGACAAACGACCCTGATCTGATCCAAAGTGGGCTTGGCTACACTCTGGTTGCAGGTGAATTTTCTGGGTAGTCTTTCAGACACATGTTCTACTACCACTCCGGTGCTACTAGTCATGGTGATGGCCTTCTTGGCACAGTCAATCAATCCATGATGTTTCGACATCTAGTCCATACCAAGTACTACTTCCAAACCTTTGGCTCCCAGTACAATCAAATTTGCATAAAAATCTATCTCATGTATTCTGATGGGTACTTCTTTGCAAAATTTTCTAGCTTTCGTTGTTGATCCTGGTATTTGAACTATCATGACATGCTTCAAACTAATTGGTTGAATTTTACTAGTGCATGCAAAATCTTCAGTAACAAACAAATGCGATGCTCCAGAATCAAACAACACTCTGGCAGGTACTGAGTTAACAGAAAACATACCCAGCACGACATCAGGTGCTTCCTGGGCTTCCTCGGCGTTCATGTGAAAGAGGCGGCCGGTGCGGTTGTTGGGGTTGTTGGGGGTGAACTTCTTGCCGGTGGAGACTCGGCGTTGCTGCTGAGCAGGGGCAGCGGTGTTGGCAGCATTCTTGGCTAACCTTTTGGGGCACTCGTTGGAGTAGTGTCCCACGATTCCGCACTCATAACAGGTGATGGTGGATTTGTCCTTGGGGGTGACGGGGATGGCATTGCTCCCAGTCCTCGGAGCGGTGTTGGTGTTGGTGTTGTTGTTGTTGGGGGCTCTCGGCGGAGCGCGGTTGAAGTTGTTGCTGTTGTTGTTGTGGTAGTTGCTGTTGTTGTGGTGGCCTCCTGGCCTGGGGTTTCCTCCACTCCGGTTTTGAAAACCCGGACGTGACATAGGTGCATTGGGCTTGTTGTTCCTTGGGGCAAAGCCTCCGCTTGAGTTGGGGCGATACCTCGGGGTATTGCTGGGCCCACTCTGGTGCATCATGCGGCGTTTGCGGTTCTCATTGGCTTGGTGAAGTTTGCCTTCCATCTGGATGGCGGAATCCACTAGGGCTTCAAGGTCGGCAAAGGGGATGTTGACTAAGACTGTCTGCATCTCATCATGCAGACCATTCAGGAACCTCTCCTTCCTCTTCTCGGTGGTGTCCGTTTCATCGGGGGCGTACCTTGACAGGGTGAGGAACCTGTAGCGGTATTCTACCACCGACATTCTGCCTTGTTTCAGTTCGCGGAACTCATCCCTCATCTTCTTTATCAAACCTGGGGGCACATGATACTTGCTGAACTTAAGCTTGAAATCTGCCCAAGTCATGAACTGTCCGGCGTTCATGGCACGGGTGCTTGTCCACCAAGCTCTTGCTGGTCCTGCTAGGTAGTGCGTGGCAAATAGCACTTTCTCCTGGTCCTCTACTCCCGCCACTTCTAAGTTGTTTTCCATAGTTTGGAGCCAATCATCGGCGTCCAAAGGTTCTTCAGTCTTGCTGAAAACTGGTGGGTTGGTGTTTTGGAAGTTTTTGAGTTTTGACCCTGGGTGATGATGGTTCCCATGGCCATGGTTGTTGTTGGCAAGATGTTGGAGTGCTGCAATATTGGCCTGTCGTTCGGCGCGTTCAGCTTCTCTGTCTTCCAGCATGATCTGCAGCATCTGCATCATAGCGTCTTGATTTGCGTTCCGATTGGGAGGGGCCATCTGAATATGGAAAGAGATCATGAGATGAGAGGGAAATTTCTATGGCTTATTTTGAGTAAGTTCAAAATGTAAAACTTGAATTCTTTTTATGATAACACAAACACACATTCATTCATTCATTCAGCATTTATTACAAACTAACACCCGATGGTTTTAAGAACCATTTCATTCGTGCTACGATACAGTGGGACGGGATACAACTCACACCTACATAAGTGAACTAGTGCATCTACTCCTCATCATCATCCACATCGATCGGGATGATTCCATCTTCTCCGGCCTCCAGGAACTCGTAGTCCTCCTCCTCGGTGAACTCATCCTCCTCGAAGTCGTCGTCGTCACTCAGGAAGGCTTCTCCTCCCTGAAGGTCTTCACCTTCTTCTTCCATCTCATTCAGCTGGTCCTCTTGGGCCTTGACAGTGTCCTCCAAGGATGCTATCCTGGCGCGAAGGCGCGCAATGGTAGCGTCCTTCTTGGCACGCTGCAGGCGGAGGTTCTTGCGGTCCTTGTTGAGCAGTTTGATTGCATCGGCTTGATTTGCCAGTGCAAGGTGGGTCTGGTTGGCGTAGGCGCGCGCGTTGTCCAGATCCTGCTGGGTGTGGTACAGCATGAAGTCCAAGTGATCCACATGGTGCCTCATCTGGGGGTGCAGTGGCAGATCCATGGGTCCTCCGGCGGTGTTACGCCTTGCGAGATGCGCAAAGCGTTCCTCCTGAAGGGCTTCCACATTCTGTCCGCACAAACGAGCAAGTGCTTCCTGAAGAGCACGTGCAAGTCCGTCGAGCCAGTTGCTTTCCCTGAAGGAGAAAAGGATCCTCTCAGAGGTGGGAGGCTCCATCTTGCCCCTCAAGTCAGCGGTGATGATCCACTGCAGTTCCCCTCCAGGCTGGTCATTGACCTCGACTCCGTGGAACTCGGGGTGCGGGCGGCCAAGGTGATCTGACAGGGCGTTGAGGTCGTGCTCGAAGATCAAGCTTCCCCCATTCCCAAGCTGGTAAAACTTGATGTTGTTGGGCTCCATCTGAAAGAGAATTGGATGAGTAAGTTAGAGAGTGAACAAGTGTGTCAAACTTTTATGTAGGTTCAAAGGAAGAGCATGACTTCTTATTTAAACAAGATCTCAAAGAAAAGGAAGTGGCTAAGTTTTTCAGAAATATTCACTTCATTTGTTTTTGAACTTAAGTTTTGCAGAACGTCCATTCTAACTAGGGTCTCCTAAGGTCAAACAATGGCTCTGATACCAACTTGTCAACACCCGGTTTTTTAAGTTCAGATGCCTATTATGTCATTCATCGCAATCCCAGGAATAATGTTGTTGCGAGACATAACAGTTGATATCATAAGTCATCATTCATTACAAGCCATAATCGTCTTACGAAAGTAGATCACATGATCCAATATTACAACCATAGTTGATCTATTGATCAACGAACATCACAAATATTACAAAGCGGAAGCGTAGTAGTAGTAGTAGTAGTAGTGGACTATCTAAATCCACAGGCCAACGCTTGACGTTAGAAGAGCTCCTAGTTGTTGTAGTTGTCCTGCTGGCCGTCATCTTCGTACTGCTGCTCCTCTTCATAGTCTGGCCATTGGAATAGCCAGGGACACAGCCGTGAGTACTTTCAAAGTACTCGCAAACTAATACTAAGGTAAGTAACACTATTTCACTAAAGAGGATTCTAAGCTCTAAGTTTATTTGCATAAAGCCAATTTTAGTTCACAAGCATTTAGTAAAAGACTCATTATTTGCTAACTAACTCAAGTGGGAACATTAGTGTCATTCCCACAACTCAGTGGTGATTCAAGCCAAGTCACCATTCACCATTCAACCTTTTCAAGAAATTCTGACACCGGAAACTGTATGGCCTTTCCAACCGTCCGTAACCGTGGACACGGCTATTCGAATAGGTTTACACTCTGCAGAGGTTGCACACTTGTGCCACAACATTTGATTACATCCGTCGGGGATACCCCCGAATCATCGTAACTCAGTACGCGGATCATCAACCCTAACCTTTCACTTATATATCCTAGTATAGGCACCTCTCCCCATGAGCTTGGCCTCCCAGTGAAGACAAACCGTCAGCCTGGGAACTGCACAGGGCTTGGCCGGACAATTCACCTCAGTTCACATCATTTCTGAACAACGGAGGCAGCCTCGGCATAACCCCTATGATGCTTGTTTAGAGGGAACCCATACTAAGACATACAAACTTCCAGTTAAGCCCTACCCATAATCAGGTATTGTGGGGGTACTCGTAAATTGGAAAGGTATTGCATCCAAACCACTATCAGTTTTAATCAAAAATCACCATCTTCTCTTAGTCATATCACCTTTCAAAAATTATTCCAAAAACACTTCACTTCACCAAGTTCCCATCTAGAGTAGTCAAGTTTTATTTGTTAGCAATAGCACTAATCATGAGGGGTGCTAACTTAGCTTTGCTTGTTCTAGGCTAAGCTTGGTACTCATATGCTATTCTAGACCAAGTGAATCATGAATCAAAAAGTAACTTTGAAAGTAAAAAGTAGTAAAACTTGTATAGTAAAACTTGGGATAGGACCACTAAGCATAAGGTAAAAGAGGGTGATGCATTGCTCTTGAGAGCTTTGCACTTGGCAGGTGTATTAGCTTGCCTTGGTGGTGGTACTGATCAAATTGGTCTTCTTCTCCTTGGAAGTAGGCCTCCTCCTCCTCTTGATATTCTTCCGTACTAGCGTCTAAAATACGAATACGAAGTACAATCACCACACCAATCTTATATGCTATACTAAGCACATATAAGTCACCCAAGCTAAACTATCATCACACCTTGCTAACCAATTGGTGGAGTTGCTTTCTTATTAAAAGAATAATTTCCTCTCATACTAATTAAGGTGCTTCTTTTCCTTCTTTAGAGAAATAAATTCCTCTCATTATCCTATTAAGATTTAATTTCTTTCATGAATAATATATGACCTAGGTTGACCAAAGTCAACCTCTTCATACTTATCATTTAAGAAAAAGATTTAAATGAGGTGGAGCACCTCATACATTTTACTCCTAACATGGTGATGATTTAATATCCTCAAACCAACCATATGATAACTAAATGACCAGAGTCTCTATCTCATAATGGCATGTTCGTGACAAGATTTAAGTGAGAGTCAAACTCCCATAAGATTTTTAAATAGTTTTGGACAATATCTTTGACTAGAAATAGCCAAATAGTCCTCTAATTAATCTAGGCCATGATCATCCAAAGTAAGCATGGCATATTTTTGCAGAAACAATTAGTGCAAGTGAAATGTGGATTATAGGAGTTGGAATCAACTCAAAAGCATTTTTGGTTGAATTTTAACAATTGTTTGAAGTCAGAAAAGTCCCTGCCTTGTTTATTTTGCTACTTTAATTCTACAACATATCTAGGGTTCAAACCAGTGGCATTGCAAAGATAAAACTCTAAGATTTCCAACCATATCCATTTAATAAATTTTGGCCTAGTGGTTTGGAAACTAGGCAATTTTGAAAACAGCATCTGCAAGCAAAACTGATAGAACTGGTTTATTTGAATTTGAAACGGTGGGCTTTGCGCGGGAAACCAGCTGGGCTGCAGAGCTAAAAAGAAATGGGCCGGCCCACTTCGCGTCCAGCGCGAGCAGGCCGTCTGGCGGCGGGTCCCACGCGTCAGCGGGTCATACCGACCGAATCGGTAAGTTTCTTTCGGGGCCGTAGGATTAGAAGGTGATCTAACGGGCGAGGAGCGTCGTCGTCGGCGACGAGAGGCGAGGCTACTAGCGGCGACGGTAGGGGGTGGGAGGCTCACCGGCGGCGCGGCGATGGTCGGCGACGTGCTGCAGGGAGGTTGTCGACGATGAGGAAGCAGCTGGCACCGACGGCGTCTCCAACGGTGGTCGAAATCGGCGGCGCGCTTCTCAGCACCTCCGCGGCTTCGACGTTGCAATTGGACGGCGTCGGCGGCTAATCGAGCAAGGGGAGTGAGCGAGGCGACTGAGAAGAGAGAGGGGAGGCTAGCGGTGTGAAGAATTCGAAGCAGGAGGGTCTCCTTTTATAGCAACTGGAGGTGGCTGTGGGGCAGCGATGAGCTCATCGTCGATGACGAAGCTACAGAGGGGCTCGGCCACTGGCGATGACGCAGTAGGGTTGGCGAGTCTCTGGCGGTGACGCAACGCTTGACGGTGTTGAAAAAGAGGGAGAAACAAGCTCGTACGCATGACGGGAGCGGCCAGTACCCGCGACGGACGTCGGCGAGATGGGCGTTGGCTACGGCGTTCCCACGGTCCAATGGCGATGTCCTAGCGGTGCGTGGTGATGTTGCGAAGCGTGCGGCGCAGAGAGCGAGGGCAGGGGTCAACGGAGCTGGTGGCGCGACGTCGTGGCCAGACGCGTCTGCGACGCTCGCCGGGCGCGCTCTGGCGTGCGTGGTGCACGTCTGGGCGTGTCTGGGCGTCACGTTCCTGGCGCGTCTGGTGCACCAATCGATCGAGCAGCGTGTCTAGCAGACTCAGGGAGGTGAGAGGAGGTCAGTGGACAAGGTGGTGCATGGCTGAGGTGAGCAGAGAGAGAGGGCATGATCATGCCATGCCATGCCACGGCATGGTGTGTTCTGGTCAAAATGGTGATGATTTTGTGTACCCCTCCTTGTCTGGTGTGTTTGGCAGGGTAGAGGGAGGTCAGGGGAGTACAATTGGTGACCTAATGGTGATGGTTTAGGCTATGGTCTGCTGGATATTGCAGGGTCTTGAGTTGGCAGATTGCTGCCCACCAAGTGTTTGTTTAAATGGCCGCAAGAACAAAACTTTCAAATTTTGAAATGATTTTTGGTGGAGTGTAAAGATATAATAAGAGAAGTAGAATGGAGGTGGTGGTGGTCAAAATGAAGTTGAAATGCAAAAATCCAAAATGCATATGATCTTACATATGCAACAATGTCTCAACTTTGCTAGCTTGTCATTTGAGATTGGGAAAGAATTTGGGGTGGTGGTTTTGGGCAAAGTTGTTCTCCTTGATGTTGTCTTGGATGAGGTGCAAAGTTTGGGCAAAGTCTAGAAGAGAAATCTCAAAATAACAGGGCTCAAAGTAGGTACCAGATTAAAAATGTCACATGTGACCATATTGCATGTAACTTGAAATTTGAATTTGGTTTTGATTTGATTTGAGTTTCTCCACTTCCAAAAGTGTTTAAAAGTGTTTAGTAACCATTTACAACCAATGGTGCAAGCCAAAGTGGTCTAGGTTAAGTATTTGCAAAAATGGCATAAGCCATATGTGAGTATTGAGTTGATTTTTATAATTTCTTTCTATTTTCTTTTTCCTTGTATTTGGATGATCTAAAGATCAAAGTTAGGGTTTAGGTATGAGTGTAATCACACAAGCACATAACATGGTCAATTGCACACTCAAGTAAATAGACAAGTGATCTATATGCATAGCACTATATGATGAGAAAAAGTTTTTGTTGGTTCTCAAATTTGGTATTTGGGAAACTCTCTCTTTGTCTCTTTATTGAAAAGTTGGGATGTTACAGAACTAAAAATTGGTTAGCACCTATTCACCCCCCCCCCTCTAGGTGCGGCATACGATCCTTTCGATTGGTATCAGAGCCTCGGCTCTTATTTCGGGCTTAACCGCCTAAGAGTATGCCGGACGAGGAGCCTCCGGTAGAGGCCGCTAAGATGGTATCCATGGATGACTTCAATTCGTTGAAGTCCTCCATGGAAGCTCAAATGGAAAGCATGAAAAAGATGATTTCCGAGCTTTTGACTCCGGTCCCTCCCAAGGCTCCCATCGTAGAGGTTAAGTACACGGGTGCGTTAGAAGAGGGAGATGCTTCAGCATTACGGCTCTACCAAACCTGTGGAAGGTGATAACTTAAACACTATCAAATCTCCCATTGCATCTCCTAGGGGAACTAGTGGAGGTGAGAGCTGATACGTCTCCGACGTATCGATAATTTCTTATGTTCCATGCCACATTATTGATGATATCTACATGTTTTATGCATACTTTATGTCATATTTATGCATTTTCTGGAACTAACCTATTGACGAGATGCCGCAGTGCCAGTTCCTGTTTTCTGCTGTTTTTGGTTTCAGAAATCCTAGCAAGGAAATATTCTCGGAATCGGACGAAATCAACGCCCAGAACCCTATTTTCCCGGAAGCTTCCAGAGCACCGAAGGAGGGTCAGAGGGGGGGCCAGGGGGGCCCCACCCCACAAGGCGGAGCGGCCAGGGGGTGGGCGCGCCACCCTATGGTGTGGCCCCACCAGACCCCCTCTGACGCCGCCTTTCCGCCTACTTAAAGCCTCCGTCGCGAAAACCCTATGACGATCGACGAAATCCGCAAAAACCTTCCAGAGCCGCCGCCATCGCGAAGCCAAGATCTGGGGGACAGGAGTCTCTGTTCCGGCACGCCGCCGGGACGGGGAAGTGCCCCCGGAAGGCTTCTCCATCGACACCACCGCCATCTTCATCAACGCTGCTGTCTCCCATGAGGAGGGAGTAGTTCTCCATCGAGGCTCGAGGCTGTACCGGTAGCTATGTGGTTCATCTCTCTCCTATGTACTTCAATACAATGATCTCATGAGCTGCCTTACATGATTGAGATCCATATGATGATGATTGTAATCTAGATGTCGTTATGCTAGTCAAGTGAATTTTACTTATGTGATCTCCGGAGACTCCTTGTCCCACGTGTGTAAAGGTGACAGTGTGTGCACCGTGTGGGTCTCTTAGGCTATATTTCACAGAATACTTATTCACTGTTATGGATAGCATAGTGAAGTGCTTATTTATATCCCTTTATGATTGCAATATGTTTTGTATCACTATTCATCTATGTGCTACTCTAGTGATGTTATTAAAGTACTCTATTCCTCTGTCATGATGTAATGGTGACAGTGTGTGCATCATGTAGTAGTTGGCATAGTTTATGATTATGATCTCTTGTAGATTATGAAGTTAACTATTACTGTGATGGTATTAATGTGATCTATTCCTCCTTTCATAGTATGAAGGTGACAGTGTGCATGCTATGTTAGTACTTGGTATAGTTGTGTTGATCTATCATGCACTCTAAGGTTATTTAAACATGAATATCGAATATTGTGGAGCTTGTTAACTCCGGCATTGAGGTGCTCTTGTAGCCCTACGCAATTGGTGTTCATCATCCAACAATAGAGTGTAGAGTGGTTTTATTATGTGATCAATGTTGAGAGTGTCCACTAGTGAAAGTACGATCCCTAGGCCTTGTTCCCAAATACTGCAATCTCCGCTTGTTTACTGTTTTACTGCATGTTTACTTACTGCATGCCAGCAAGCACTTTTCTGGCGCCGTTACTACTGCTCATATACTTATTCATACCACATGTATTTCACTATCTCTTCGCCGAACTAGTGCACCTATTAGGTGTGTTGGGGACACAAGAGACTTCTTGCTTTGTGGTTGCAGGGTTGCATGAGAGGGATATCTTTGACCTCTTCCTCCCTGAGTTCGATAAACCTTGGGTGATCCACTTAAGGGAAACTTGCTGCTGTTCTACAAACCTCTGCTCTTGGAGGCCCAACACTGTCTACAAGAATAGAAGCTCCCGTAGACATCAAGCACTTTTCTGGCGCCGTTGCCGGGGAGGAAAGGTAAACGGCACACACACACCGGCAACCCCGGCAACTAGCCACTTTTCTGGCGCCGTTGCCGGGGAGGAAAGGTAAAAGGCACTCATACTTCGGTTCCAGGTAACAGTACTTTTCTGGCGCCATTGTGTTTGTGCTCGAAGCTATTTCCTTTAGATCCTGCAATTGCATCTTTTTGTTTCTTGTTTACACTAGTTTGGCATAATGGACAACAATGAGCTTCTTATTCTATTTCCTGATTTAAAACATGGATGGTTTGATCCGAAAATTAAAAAACCCATGGAACATGTTAGCATGAATACTTTGAACACCATTGTTGCTAATGATATGGAAAATTCTAAGCTTGGGGAAGCTGGTTTTGATGAGCATGATCTTTTTAGTCCCGCAAGCATTGAGGAGAAAATTTACTTTGATGATACTTTACCTCCTATTTATGATGATTATAATGATAGTGGTCTTTTGGTGCCGCCTGTTATGGAGGATGAATTTGATTATGATTACAATATGCCTCCTATATTTGATAGCTACTTTGTTGAATTTGCTCCCACTACATCTAATAAAATTGATTATGCTTATGTGGGTAGTAATAATTTTATGCATGAGACTCATGATAAGAATGCTTTATGTGATAGTTATATTGTTGAGTTTGCTCATGATGCCACTGGATATTATTATGGGAGAGGAAAATATGGTTGTAGAAGTTTTACTGTTACTAAAACACCTCTCTTTTTGCTGAAAATCTTGAAGCTGCACTTGTTTTATCTTTCTATGCTTGTTGCATTATGCTTCATGAATTTGTTTACTTACAAGATTCCTATGCATAGGAAGCATGTTAGACTTAAATGTGTTTTGAATTTGCCTCTGGATGCTCTCTTTTGCTTCAACTACTATTTCTTGCGAGTGCATCATTAAAATTGCTGAGCCCATCTTAATGGCTATAAAGAAAGAACTTCTTGGGAGATAACCCATGTGTTATTTTGCTACAGTACTTTATTTTATATTTGTGTCTTGGAAGTTGTTTACTACTGTAGCAACCTCTCCTTATCTTAGTTTTGTGTTTTGTTGTGCCAAGTAAAGTCTTTGATAGTAAGGTTCATACTACATTTGGATTACTGCGCAGAAACAGATTTCTTTGCTGTCACGAATCTGGGCAAAATTCTCTGTAGGTAACTCAGAAAATTATGCCAATTTACGTGAGTGATCCTCAGATATGTATGCAACTTTCATTAAATTTGAGCATTTTCATTTGAGCAAGTCTGGTGCCTCAATAAAATTCGTCTTTACGGACTGTTCTGTTTTGACAGATTCTGCCTTTTATTTCGCATTGCTTCGTTTGCTATGTGGGATGGATTTCTTTGTTCCATTGACTTCCAGTAGCTTTGGGCAATGTCCAGAAGTGTTAATAATGATTGTGTCACCTCTGAACATGTGAATTTTTGATTATGCACTAACCCTCTAATGAGTTTGTTTCGAGTTTGGTGTGAAGGAAGTTTTCAAGGGTCAAGAGAGGAGGATGATATACTATGATCAAGAAGAGTGAAAAGTCTAAGCTTGGGGATGCCTCGGTGGTTCATCCCTGCATATTTCAAGAAGACTCAAGCATCTAAGCTTGGGGATGCCCAAGGCATCCCCTTCTTCATCGACAAATTATCAGGTTCCTTCTCTTGAAACTATATTTTTATTCGGTCACATCTTATGTACTTTGCTTGGAGCGTCTGTGTGCTTTTGTTTTTGTTTTTGTTTGAATAAATTCTTGTGTGGGAGAGAGACACACTCCGCTGGTTCATATGAACACATGTGTTCTTAGCTTTTAATTTTCATGGCGAAGGTTGAAACTGCTTCGTTAATTTGTTATATGGTTGGAATCGGAAAATGATACATGTAGTAATTGCTAAAATGTCTTGGATAATGTGATACTTGGCAATTGTTGTGCTCATGTTTAAGCTCTTGCATCATATACTTTGCAACTATTAATGAAGAAATACATAGAGCTTGCAAAAATTTGGTTTGCATAATTGGTCTCTCTAAGGTCTAGATAATTTCTAGTATTGAGTTTGAACAACAAGGAAGACGGTGTAGAGTCTTATAATGTTTACAATATGTCTTTTATGTGAGTTTTGCTGTACCGGTTCATCCTTGTGTTTGTTTCAAATAACCTTGCTATCCTAAACCTTGTATCAAGAGGGAATACTTCTCATGCATCCAAAATCCTTGAGCCAACCACTATGCCATTTGTGTCCACCATACCTACCTACTACATGGTATTTTCTGCCATTCCAAGTAAATACTTCGTGTGCTACCTTTAAACAATTCAAAATGCTTCTCAATTTGTGTTAATGTTTTATAGCTTATGAGGAAGTATGTGGTGTTTTATCTTTCGATCTTATCATTTACTTTTGACAGACTTTCACAATGCACTAGTGGCTTCATCCGCTTATCCAATAATTTTGCAAAAAGAGCTGGCAATGGGGTTCCCAGCCCCAATTAATTACAACTTGCATTAATAATTCTCTTCACATGTTTTGCTCTGATTCATCAGCAAGCAACTTAATTTTGCAAATAGACACTCCTTCATGGTATGTGAATGTTGGAAGGCACCCGAGGATTCGGTTAGCCATGGCTTGTGTAAGCAAAAGGTTGGGAGGAGTGTCACCCATAATGAAACTAAAATACATGTGTAAACAAAAGAGAAGAGGGATGATCTACCTTGCTGGTAGAGATAACTTCCTTCATGGGAGCCGCTCTTGAAAGTCTGGTTGGCGAGGTCGTTAGAGTACCCATTACCATTCGTTGACAACAACAAACACCTCTCAAAACTTTACTTTTATGCTCTATATGATTTCAAAACTTAAAAAGCTCTAGCACATGATTTAATCCCTGCTTCCCTCTGCGAAGGGCCTTTCTTTTACTTTTATGTTGAGTCAGTTCACCTATCTCTCTCCACCTCAAGAAGCAAACACTTGTGTGAACTGTGCATTGATTCCTACATACTTGCATATTGCACTTGTTATATTACTTTGCATTGACAACTATCCATGAGATATACATGTTACAAGTTGAAAGCAACCGCTGAAACTTAATCTTCCTTTATGTTGCTTCAATACCTCTACTTTGATTTATTGCTTTATGAGTTAACTCTTATGCAAGACTTATTGATGCTTGTCTTGAAAGTACTATTCATGAAAAGTCTTTGCTTTATGATTCAGTTGTTTACTCATGTCATTACCATTGCTTTGATCGCTGCATTCATTACATGTGCTTACAATAGTATGATCAAAGTTATGATGGCATGTCACTCCAGAAATTATCTTTGTTATCGTTTACCTGCTCGGGACGAGCAGGAACTAAGCTTGGGGATGCTGATACGTCTCCGACGTATCGATAATTTCTTATGTTCCATGCCACATTATTGATGATATCTACATGTTTTATGCATACTTTATGTCATATTTATGCATTTTCTGGAACTAACCTATTGACGAGATGCCGCAGTGCCAGTTCCTGTTTTCTGCTGTTTTTGGTTTCAGAAATCCTAGTAAGGAAATATTCTCGGAATCGGACGAAATCAACGCCCAGAACCCTATTTTTCCCGGAAGCTTCCAGAGCACCGAAGGAGGGTCAGAGGGCGGCCAGGAGGGTGGACGCGCCACCCTATGGTGTGGCCCCACCAGACCCCCTCTGACGCCGCCTTTCCGCCTACTTAAAGCCTCCGTCGCGAAAACCCTATGACGATCGACGAAATCCGCAAAAACCTTCCAGAGCCGCCGCCATCGCGAAGCCAAGATCTGGGGGACAGGAGTCTCTATTCCGGCACGCCGCCGGGACAGGGAAGTGCCCCCAGAAGGCTTCTCCATCGACACCACCGCCATCTTCATCAACGCTGCTGTCTCCCATGAGGAGGGAGTAGTTCTCCATCGAGGCTCGGGGCTGTACCGGTAGCTATGTGGTTCATCTCTCTCCTATGTACTTCAATACAATGATCTCATGAGCTGCCTTACATGATTGAGATCCATATGATGATGATTGTAATCTAGATGTCGTTATGCTAGTCAAGTGAATTTTACTTATGTGATCTCCGGAGACTCCTTGTCCCACGTGTGTAAAGGTGACAGTGTGTGCACCGTGTGGGTCTCTTAGGCTATATTTCACAGAATACTTATTCACTGTTATGGATAGCATAGTGAAGTGCTTATTTATATCCCTTTATGATTGCAATATGTTTTGTATCACTATTCATCTATGTGCTACTCTAGTGATGTTATTAAAGTACTCTATTCCTCCTTCATGATGTAATGGTGACAGTGTGTGCATCATGTAGTACTTGGCATAGTTTATGATTATGATCTCTTGTAGATTATGAAGTTAACTATTACTATGATGGTATTAATGTGATCTATTCCTCCTTTCATAGTATGAAGGTGACAGTGTGCATGCTATGTTAGTACTTGGTATAGTTGTGTTGATCTATCATGCACTCTAAGGTTATTTAAACATGAATATCGAATATTGTGGAGCTTGTTAACTCCGGCATTGAGGTGCTCTTGTAGCCCTACGCAATTGGTGTTCATCATCCAACAATAGAGTGTAGAGTGGTTTTATTATGTGATCAATGTTGAGAGTGTCCACTAGTGAAAGTACGATCCCTAGGCCTTGTTCCCAAATACTGCAATCTCCGCTTGTTTACTGTTTTACTGCATGTTTACTTACTGCACGCCAGCAAGCACTTTTCTGGCGCCGTTACTACTGCTCATATACTTATTCATACCACCTGTATTTCACTATCTCTTCGCCGAACTAGTGCACCTATTAGGTGTGTTGGGGACACAAGAGACTTCTTGCTTTGTGGTTGCAGGGTTGCATGAGAGGGATATCTTTGACCTCTTCCTCCCTGAGTTCGATAAACCTTGGGTGATCCACTTAAGGGAAACTTGCTGCTGTTCTACAAACCTCTGCTCTTGGAGGCCCAACACTGTCTACAAGAATAGAAGCTCCCGTAGACATCAAGAGCTACAATCGAGTACCTCCACCTTTTCGATCTCCCGATATACCGGTTCCCCATCCCCATATGAACATTCGGGGCGACCCACCTAAGTTTTCCGCTGAGAATTTCGATACTTGGCAATTTGAGTTTCGCTCTCATGTTGGCAGTGCCTCCAATGAACTTTGGAGAATCATCATGGAAGGCTTCAAGCCATACAACCCCGACAAGTTGACTAGAAGAGAAGCGGTTGATAGTCAACTCAACAACACCACCTTGCACATGATTCAAACTAGTGTGGGGACAAACGACTTGTTTCTTGTTCGGAATTTCACCACCGCCAAGGAAGCTTGGGATGGTTTGGCCGCTAGTTGCATTGGAAGTGAGAGCACAAGAAGGAACAAGTATAATGCTCTTCGGAATAAAGCCGAAGGATTCATGAGGTTACCGGATGAAAATCATGAAGTCATGTATGGAAGACTTCTCACCGTTGCCGATTCCTTCCGGATTGTTGGTGCCACCCACATCAATGACTCTTGGATCAAGGAGAAGTACATTGAATGCATGATGTCGTTTGTACCCATTGACGTCAAGACTCTTGTCGGTAGAGAATGCTATCCCTCTCTCACTTCTCGATAGGTCGTGCACGAGATGCAAGCTCTCAAGGTGCTTGAGCAAAACTCTCATGATTCTCGCAATCGAGCTCTTGGGATGACAAAAGGGTCCAACCTTGCCTTGGCGGTCAACTCCGTTGAAGAAGTGATTCCTCAAGAATCTTATAGGGCATCTTGGAGTATGTCCTATCCGGAAGACTTGGAACACCACTACCATGACCACATGGCATTCCATGCTAAATCTTTTTGGGTTGACCCATCCAAGGCCAAGGAAGACAACATCAAGAGAAACAACCCAAGGGGGTTCACAAGTTCGGGCCCAAGGACAAGATCTTGCTACAATTGTGATGACAAGCGCCACTTCATTGCCGAGTGCCCTTATGAGAATAGGGAGACTCATGGTGGAAGGCTCATTCCCAAGGACAAGAGCAAAGACTCAAAGGGAAAATATTCAAAAGCCCCCAAGAAGAAATTCTACAACAACAAGACCAAGAAGGGCAAGAGGCCCTCAAAAATTGTGCTAGTGACTAGGGAAGAATATTCTTCCGATGAAGTTGAAAGCTCTAGTGATGATGAAGATAAAGAAAGCTCAAAGGAAGTGGCCGCCATTGTCACCACCAACATTCCCTCTTCATCTCTCTTTGAATCCCCCAATGAGAATCCTCATATCAAGAATGCACATTGCTTCATGGCAAGGTCCTCCTTGGACACATCTATTGTGCTATCAACTCAAGAAGAGTATACCTCCGGAGATGATGATGTTGATGATGAAGAAGATGCAACCTCTAATGGATTGGTCGCTCTTGCCTCCCTCTCCACTAACTCTTTATCACCAAGTGAATCCCCCAATGAGGTCATTCATGTGGAGGAAGAAAGTTGCCTCATGGCTAAATCCTCCGAGGTATCATCCCCTAACCCCTCTATGCCTATCATTTCAAGTGATCTAGGGGTTGATCTTGCTAGTTTAAAAGTGAAACAAGAAATGCTAGAGTTTGATGATTTCATTCTTAACCTACAAGGCAACACTAAGAAGCATGTTTCAAGTCTCATGGTTCATATAGCTCAACTAAATGATACTCTTGAGAAAAAGTGCAAAATAGAAAGAGAAGACTCCCTAGAGATACATGCTCTTAAAAATGCTCTTGAGGAATGATACGTCTCCGACGTATCGATAATTTCTTGTGTTCCATGCCACATTATTGATGATATCTACATGTTTTATGCACACTTTATGTCATATTCGTGCATTTTCTAGAACTAACCTATTAACAAGATGCCGAAGTGCCAGTTGCTGTTTTCTGCTGTTTTTGGTTTCAGAAATCCTAGTAACGAAATATTCTCGGAATTGGACGAAATCAACGCCCAGGGTCCTATTTTGCCACGAAGCTTCCAGAAGACCGAAGAGGAGACGAAGTGGGGCCACGAGGCGGCCAGACTACAGGGCGGCGTGGCCTAGGTCTTGGCCGCGCGGCCCTGTCATCTGGGCCCCTCGTGTGGCCCCCTGACCTGCCCTTCCGCCTACTTAAAGCCTCCGTCGCGAAACCCCTAGTACCGAGAGCCACAATACGGAAAACCTTCCAGAGACGCCGCCGCCGCCAATCCCATCTCGGGGGATTCAGGAGATCGCCTCCGGCACCCTGCCGGAGAGGGGATTCATCTCCCGGAGGACTCTACACCGCCATGGTCGCCTCCGGAGTGATGTGTGAGTAGTCTACCCCTAGACTATGGGTCCATAGCAGTAGCTAGATGGTTGTCTTCTCCCCATTATGCTTAATTGTCGGGTCTTGTGAGCTGCCTAACATGATCAAGATCATCTATCTGTAATTCTATATGTTGCGTTTGTTGGGATCCGATGAATAGAGAATACTTGTTATGTTGATTATCAAAGTTATGTCTATGTGTTGTTTATGATCTTGCATGCTCTCCGTTACTAGTAGATGCTCTGGCCAAGTAGATGCTTGTAACTCCAAGAGGGAGTATTTATGCTCGATAGTGGGTTCATGTCTCCGTGAATCTGGGGAAGTGACAGAAATCTCTAAGATTATGGATGTGCTGTTGCCACTAGGGATAAAACATTGGTGCTATGTTCAAGGATGTAGTCACTGATTACATTACGCGCAATACTTAATGCAATTGTCTGTTGTTAGCAACTTAATACTGGAGGGGGTTCGGATGATAACCTGAAGGTGGACTTTTTAGGCATAGATGCATGCTGGTAGCGGTCTATGTACTTTGTCGTAATGCCCAATTAAATCTCACTATACTCATCATAATATGTATGTGCATGGTCATGCCCTCTCTATTTGTCAATTGCCCAACTGTAATTTGTTCACCCAACATGCTGTTTATCTTATGGGAGAGACACCTCTAGTGAACTGTGGACCCCGGTCCAATTCTCTATACTGAAATACAATCTACTGCAATACTGTTTTACTGTTTTCTGCAAACAATCATCTTCCACACAATACGATTAATCCTTTGTTACAGCAAGCCGGTGAGATTGACAACCTCACTATTTCGTTGGGGCAAAGTACTTTGGTTGTGTTGTGCAGGTTCCATGTTGGCGCCGGAATCTCTGGTGTTGCGCCGCACTACATCCCGCCGCCATCAACCTTCAACGTGCTTCTTGACTCCTACTGGTTCGATTAAACCTTGGTTTCTTATCGAGGAAACTTGCCGCTGTGCGCATCACACCTTCCTCTTGGGGTTCCCAACGGACGTGTCAACCACACGCATCAAGCAAATTTCTGGCGCTGTTGCCGGGGAGATCAAGACACGCTGCAAGGGGAGTCTCCACTTCCCAATCTCTTTACTTTGTTTTAGTCTTGCTTTATTTTATTTACTACTTTGTTTGCTATATCAAAAACACAAAAAAAATTAGTTACTCGCATTTACTTTATCTAGTTTGCTTTATTTACTACTGCTAAAATGAGTAATCCTGAAGTTGAAGTTCGTACGTTTAAGCAACGAGGGGGAGAATGTTTAAGAGATGTTTGGTATAGAATTATTGATGCCCATAATAGGTGCACTAAGAAACACTCCACCACTATCCTACTCAGGAATTTTTATGTTGGTATCTCTAGCTGGAATAGGTATGTTCTTGATAGTCTCACGAAAGGTAACTTCCTAAGTACTCCTGCACTAGAAGCTAGTTGCATTATTGAGAGTCTATTTGGAATACCCCCTGTTGATGAAGTTAAAACTGAAATCTCTCTTGAAGATGTTATGAAAAAATTGGAAACCATAGAGAAATTTTTTCCAAGTATTGAAACTAAATTGGAAATGTTACTTGATAAAACTGATGAACTTGATAAATCCTTAGAAGGAATTGATGAAAGAATTAGTGTCCTAGGAACTTGTGTTGTCCATGATGATCAAACCAATAGGATTGACGAACTTGAAAAAGCTATGGGAACCTTGGGTTCAACATTTTCTTCTCTTAAATATAAGGAGAAAGCTTATGTGGGTAAGGAGCAAAAGTTTATGTATGTCTCTAAGGTGCCTAAACCAAAGAAGTATTATTATAGGCCTAAAATTGACAAAGCCCTTAGTACCACTACGGATGGGGGAGCTCATGATAACGATGCTCCATCTCTTGATAATACTTGATATACACTTTCTACGCCTAGCTGAAAGGCGTTAAAGAAAAGCGCTTATGGGAGACAACCCATGTTTTTACTACAGTACTTTGTTTTTATTTTTGTGTCTTGGAAGTTGTTTACTACTGTAGCAACCTCTCCTTATCTTAGTTTAGTGTTTTGTTGTGCCAAGTAAAGTCGTTGATAGTAAAGTTCATACTAGATTTGGATTACTGCGCAGAAATAGATTTCTTTGCTGTCACGAATCTGGGCAAAATTCTCTGTAGGTAACTCAGAAAATTATGCCAATTTACGTGAGTGATCCTCAGATATGTACGCAACTTTCATTCAATTTGAGCATTTTCATTTGAGCAAGTCTGGTGCCTCGATAAAATTCTTCAATACGAACTGTTCTGTTTTGACAGATTCTGCCTTTTATTTCGCATTGCCTCTTTTGCTATGTTGGATGAATTTCTTTGATCCATTAATGTCCAGTAGCTTTATGCAATGTCCAGAAGTGTTAAGAATGATTGTGTCACCTCTGAACATGTATATTTTGATTGTGCACTAACCCTCTAATGAGTTGTTCTAAGTTTGGTGTGGAGGAAGTTTTCAAGGATCAAGAGAGGAGTATGATGCAATATGATCAAGGAGAGTGAAAGCTCTAAGCTTGGGGATGCCCCGGTGGTTCACCCCTGCATATTCTAAGAAGACTCAAGCGTCTAAGCTTGGGGATGCCCAAGGCATCCCCTTCTTCATCGACAACATTATCAGGTTCCTCCCCTGAAACTATATTTTTATTCCATCACATCTTATGTGCTTTTCTTGGAGCGTCGGTTTGTTTTTGTTTTTGTTTTGTTTGAATAAAATGGATCCTAGCATTCACTGTATGGGAGAGAGACACGCTCCGCTGTAGCATATGGACAAGTATGTCCTTAGGCTTTACTCATAATATTCATGGCGAAGTTTCTTCTTCGTTAAATTGTTATATGGTTGGAATTGGAAAATGATACATGTAGTAATTCTAAAATGTCTTGGATAATGTGATACTTGGCAATTGTTGTGCTCATGTTTAAGCTCTTGCATCATATACTTTGCATCCATTAATGAAGAAATACATAGAGCATGCTAAAATTTGGTTTGCATATTTGGTCTCTCTAAGGTCTAGATAATTTCTAGTATTGAGTTTGAACAACAAGGAAGACGGTGTAGATTCTTATAATGTTTACAATATGTCTTTTATGTGAGTTTTGCTGCACCGGTTCATCCTTGTGTTTGTTTCAAATAGCCTTGCTAGCCTAAACCTTGTATCGAGAGGGATTACTTCTCATGCATCCAAAATCCTTGAGCCAACCACTATGCCATTTGTGTCCACCATACCTACATACTACATGGTATTTCTCCGCCATTCCAAAGTAAATTGCTTGAGTGCTACCTTTAAAATTCCATCATTCACCTTTACAATATATAGCTCATGGGACAAATAGCTTAAAAACTATTGTGGTATTTAATATGTAATTATGCACTTTATCTCTTATTAAGTTGCTCGTTGTGCGATAACCATGTTCACTGGGGACGCCATCAACTACTCTTTGTTGAATTTCATGTGAGTTGCTATGCATGTTCGTCTTGTCTGAAGTAAGAGCGATCTACCACCTTATGGTTAAGCATGCATATTGTTAGAGAAGAACATTGGGCCGCTAACTAAAGCCATGATCCATGGTGGAAGTTTCAGTTTTGGACAATATCCTCAATCTCATATGAGAAAAATAATTGTTGCTACATGCTTATGCATAAAAGAGGAGTCCATTATCTGTTGTCTATGTTGTCCCGGTATGGATGTCTAAGTTGAGAATAATCAATAGCGAGAAATCCGATGCGAGCTTTCTCCTTAGACCTTTGTACAGGCGGCATAGAGGTACCCCTTTGTGACACTTGGTTAAAACATGTGCATTGCGATGATCCGGTAGTCCAAGCTAATTAGGACAAGGTGCGGGCACTATTAGTATACTATGGATGAGGCTTGCAACTTGTAAGATATAATTTACATGATACATATGCTTTATTACTACCGTTGACAAAATTGTTTCATGTTTTCAAAATCAAAGCTCTAGCACAAATATAGCAATCGATGCTTTTCCTCTATGGAGGACCATTCTTTTACTTTCATTGTTGAGTCAGTTCACCTATTTCTCTCCACCTCAAGAAGCAAACACTTGTGTGAACTGTGCATTGATTCCTACATACTTGCATATTGCACTTATTATATTACTCTATGTTGACAATATCCATGAGATATACATGTTACAAGTTGAAAGCAACCGCTGAAACTTAATCTTCCTTTGTGTTGCTTCAATGCTTTTACTTTGAATTATTGCTTTATGAGTTAACTCTTATGCAAGACTTATTGATGCTTGTCTTGAAGTACTATTCATAAAAAGTCTTTGCTTTATGATTCACTTGTTTACTCATGTCATATACATTGTTTTGATCGCTGCATTCACTACATATGCTTTACAAATAGTATGATCAAGGTTATGATGGCATGTCACTCCAGAAATTATCTTTGTTATCGTTTTACCTGCTCGGGACGAGCAGAACTAAGCTTGGGGATGCTGATACGTCTCCGACGTATCGATAATTTCTTGTGTTCCATGCCACATTATTGATGATATCTACATGTTTTATGCACACTTTATGTCATATTCGTGCATTTTCTGGAACTAACCTATTAACAAGATGCCGAAGTGCCAGTTGCTGTTTTCTGCTGTTTTTGGTTTCAGAAATCCTAGTAACGAAATATTCTCAGAATTGGACGAAATCAACGCCCAGGGTCCTATTTTGCCACGAAGCTTCCAGAAGACCGAAGAGGAGACGAAGTGGGGCCACGAGGCGGCCAGACTACAGGGCGGCGCGGCCTAGGTCTTGGCCGCGCGGCCCTGTCATCTGGGCCCCTCGTGTGGCCCCCTGACCTGCCCTTCCGCCTACTTAAAGCCTCCGTCGCGAAACCCCCAGTACCGAGAGCCACGATACGGAAAACCTTCCAGAGACGCCGCCGCCAATCCCATCTCGGGGGATTCAGGAGATCGCCTCCGGCACCCTACCGGAGAGGGGATTCATCTCCCGGAGGACTCTACACCGCCATGGTCGCCTCCGGAGTGATGTGTGAGTAGTCTACCCCTGGACTATGGGTCCATAGCAGTAGCTAGATGGTTGTCTTCTCCCCATTATGCTTAATTGTCGGGTCTTGTGAGCTGCCTAACATGATCAAGATCATCTATCTGTAATTCTATATGTTGCGTTTGTTGGGATCCGATGAATAGAGAATACTTGTTATGTTGATTATCAAAGTTATGTCTATGTGTTGTTTATGATCTTGCATGCTCTCCGTTACTAGTAGATGCTCTGGCCAAGTAGATGCTTGTAACTCCAAGAGGGAGTATTTATGCTCGATAGTGGGTTCATGTCTCCGTGAATCTGGGGAAGTGACAGAAATCTCTAAGATTATGGATGTGTTGTTGCCACTAGGGATAAAACATTGGTGCTATGTTCAAGGATGTAGTCACTGATTACATTACGCGCAATACTTAATGCAATTGTCTGTTGTTAGCAACTTAATACTGGAGGGGGTTCGGATGATAACCTGAAGGTGGACTTTTTAGGCATAGATGCATGCTGGATAGCGGTCTATGTACTTTGTCGTAATGCCCAATTAAATCTCACTATACTCATCATAATATGTATGTGCATGGTCATGCCCTCTCTATTTGTCAATTGCCCAACTGTAATTTGTTCACCCAACATGCTGTTTATCTTATGGGAGAGACACCTCTAGTGAACTGTGGACCCCGGTCCAATTCTCTATACTGAAATACAATCTACTGCAATACTGTTTTACTGTTTTCTGCAAACAATCATCTTCCACACAATACGGTTAATCCTTTGTTACAGCAAGCCGGTGAGATTGACAACCTCACTGTTTCATTGGGGCAAAGTACTTTGGTTGTGTTGTGCAGGTTCCACGTTGGCGCCGGAATCTCTGGTGTTGCGCCGCACTACATCCCGCCGCCATCAACCTTCAACGTGCTTCTTGACTCCTACTGGTTCGATTAAACCTTGGTTTCTTACTGAGGGAAACTTGTCGCTGTGCGCATCACACCTTCCTCTTGGGGTTCCCAACGGACGTGTCAACCACACGCATCAAGGAATGTCAAGAAACTATAGCATCTCTTGAAGAGAGGCTAGAAAATCTTGAAGAACCTCAAGATAAACTTAACAAGCTCACTAAAGCTAGAGATATTGCTAGAGCTAAGACTAAAGTGCTTATAAAGGAAAAGGCCAAATTTGGTGTTGATCATGAGAAACTTGTGAAGGATCTAGATGAACTAGACAAGGTTCACAAAGCTTTGAAGAGTGAATACTCTCTCCTCTCCGAGTCTTATGAGCAACTTCAAATTAGGCTTGCTTCATATGACATACCTAGTACCTCTACTCCTTCATGTGATCATGCAAACATTATTGAGGAAAATGCTAGGTTGAAGGATGAACTTGCTAAGGCCTCCTCTCCCCAAAGTAAACTTTCCTTGGATGATCTTTTGAGTAAGCAAAGGTCAAACAATGGGAAGGAGGGACTTGGTTTTAACACCAAGGCTAAAAAGGCAAACAAGAGAAAGGCCAAGCCCGCACATGAGAAAGCTAATGGTGAAACCCAAAAGGGCAAAACCATTAATGATGATGGTGCGGGAATAGATAACCCTCACTATGTTCTTTTTAAAGATTATTATGGTGATGTGTATGCTAAATATGTTGGTCCATACGATGGTTATGTTGCTTGGTCTATTTGGGTCCCAAAGACCCTTGTTGCTAACAAAAGAGGACCCATTGAGAAATGGGTACCTAAATCCAAGAATTGATCTCATGTAGGACTATGCCGCCGGAGGTTCAAAATGGGTACTTGATAGTGGATGTACAAGTCATATGACCGGCGGCAAGAACCTCGTCAAGGAGTTGAGGCCCAACATAAATGATATCACCGTCTCCTTTGGCGATAATTCTACATCCGAGATATTGGGTTTTGGCAAGGTTGTGGTTGCACACAACATTACTCTTGTGGATGTCATGCTTGTCAAAACCCTTGGTTACAATTTGCTTTCCGTTTCCGCCCTTGGCAAGATGGGTTTCGCCGTCTTTATTGATAATGATATTGTGGTCCTCTTGTGGAGCAAGACTCTAAAAGTCACTTTCGTTGGGTATCGCGAACACAACTTGTATGTGGTGGACTTTTCGGGGACCACCACGACAAGTGCGATGTGCCTATTCGGAAAGGCGGACGTGGGTTGGTTGTGGCATCGCCGCCTAGCCCATGTCAACATGAGAACTTTGCAAAGTATTCACAAGGGGAACCATATTGTGGGACTAATGGAAAATGTGTCTTTTGCCAAAGATCGTGTTTGTAGGGCTTGTGTTGAAGGCAAAATGCATGACTCTCCGCATCCAAGCAAGACCATCATCTCTTCCAAGAGGATCTTGGAGCTCCTTCATGTGGATCTCTTTGGTCCCGTTACTCATGCAAGTCTTGGTGCGAAGAAACATTGCTTGGTGATTGTCGATGACTACTCAAGATACACTTGGGTCTACTTTCTCAAGACGAAAGATGAGACTCAACAAATATTCATTGACTTTGCTACCGAGGTGCAACGCCAACACAACCTCCTCATTATGGCAATAATAAGTGACAACGGCTCCGAGTTCAAGAACTATACACTCAATGACTTTCTTAGTGACGAGGGGATTCGACATCAATATTCCGCTGCTTACACCCCTCAACAAAATGGTGTTGCGGAGAGGAAGAACCGAACTCTTATGGATATGGCAAGATCTATGATGGCGGAGTATAAATCCCGCTATAACTTTTGGGCCGAAGCCATCTCCACCGCTTGCCACTCTTCTAACCGGCTCTATCTCCGCAAGGGCTTGAACAAGACTCCATATGAAATACTCACCGGGAACAAGCCTAATATCTCATACTTCAAGGTGTTCAGGTGTAAGTGTTTCTACAAAATCAAAGGAGTTCGTTTATCTAAATTTGCTCATAAAGCTTTGGAGGGTATATTTGTTGGTTACGGTGCCGAATCTCACACTTATAGAATCTTTGATGCATCCTCTGGGATTATCATTGAATCTTGTAGTGTGAAGTTCGAAGAAAATGATGGCTCCCAAGTGGGGCAAGTTGATGTTTGTGCAGGTGATGAAATACCTCAAGATGCCATAGTAAGAATGGGTGTGGGATTTTTCCGCCCCATTGAGGGACACGGTGTGGCGTCTCGGGAAGAACTATGCTCTACCACGGTGGAGCCCTCATCTTCTCAACATCAACAAACCCCATCTAGTGAAGCAAATGATGCACCAACCCAAGAACAAGAACAAGACCCTCCCTCTTGTGTGCAAGATCAAGGACAAGATCAACCAAGCATTCATGATGGCTCCAATGAGGATCCAATCAACTCTTGCCCTTCTCCGAATATTGTTCAAGATCAAGCACATGAGGATGAGCAACCTCAAGAAATTGAGGAAGCTCACGGGGACCCAAATGATCAAGTTGATCAAGTGACACCTCCAAGGCCAAGAAGGACCAAGGAGGAGATCGAGGCCCGTCGTCTAGCGAGAAGAGAAAGACAACTTGAACGTCTTGAACACACTCATGACAAGGTTCTTGGTGATGTAAGGGCAAAGGTTTCCACAAGAAGGCAATTGGCTAACTTTAGCAATCATCATGCTTATATCTTCTTGGTGGAACCTAAGAAAGTATTTGAAGCCCTTGAAGATTCGGATTGGTTGGAAGCTATGCATGAAGAACTCAACAACTTCAAGCGCAACAAAGTGTGGACCTTAGTAGAGAAGCCAAAGGGTGCCGCAATGTTATAGGCACTAAATGGATATTCAAGAACAAGCAAGATGAGTTTGGAAATATTGTGAGGAACAAGGCAAGATTGGTGGCTCAAGGGTTCTCTCAAGTTGAGGGAATTGACTTTGGAGAAACCTATGCTCCCGTGGCTCGCCTTGAGTCCATCCGTATCCTTCTTGCTTATGCATCGCATCATAACTTTAAGTTACAATAAATGGATGTGAAAAGTGCATTTCTTAATGGTCCCTTGCATGAAGAGGTTTATGTTAAGCAACCCCCGGGGTTCGAGGATCTCAACTTTCCTAACCATGTCTACAAGCTTGATAAAGCACTTTATGGTCTCAAACAAGCTCCTAGAGCTTGGTACGAGCACCTTAAGGAATTGTTGGTAGACCGTGGGTTTGATGTTGGGCTAATCGATCCCACTCTTTTTACTAAGAGGGTCAATGGGGAGCTTTTCGTTTGCCAATTATATGTTGATGATATTATCTTTGGCTCTACTAACAAAGCTTTCAATGATGAATTCTCAAAGCTTATGACCAATAGGTTTGAGATGTCTATGATGGGAGAGATGAAGTTCTTCCTTGGTTTTGAGATCAAGCAATTGAGGGAAGGAACCTTCATCAATCAAGCAAAATATCTCCAAGACATGCTCAAGAGGTTCAAGATGACCGAGATGAAGGGTGTGGCCACTCCTATGGTTACTAAATGTCATCTTGCACTAGATCCCAATGGTAAAGAGGTGGATCAAAAGGTATATCGCTCCATGATTGGATCCTTGCTTTACCTTTGTGCATCTAGACTGGACATAGTGTTGAGTGTTGGTGTGTGTGCAAGGTATCAAGCTTCTCCTAAGGAGAGCCACATGTTGGCTCTCACAAGAATCTTTCGATATTTGGTTGATAACCCAAGATATGGTATTTGGTACCCCAAGGGCTCAAGTTTTATTCTCAATGGATATACCGATGCGGATTGGGCGGGTGACAAGGATGATAGGAAATCAACTTCCGGGGCTTGCCAATTCCTTGGTAGGTCCTTGGTGTGTTGGTCTTCTAAGAAGCAAAATTGTATATCTCTCTCCACCGCCGAAGCCGAATATGTTGCCGCCGCAAGTTGATGCACTCAATTGTTATGGATGAGGCAAACTTTAAAGGAATACGGTGTCATTTGTGACAAAGTGCCTCTATTATGTGACAATGAAAGTGCCATCAAGATAGCCTATAATCCGGTGCAACATTCAAGAACGAAGCATATTGAGATCCGGAATCACTTCATTAGGGATCATGTTGCCCGTGGTGATATTGAGCTTATCTATGTTCCTACCAAAGATCAACTTGCCGATATATTCACGAAGCCTCTTGATGAAGCAAGGTTCACTTATTTGAGGAATGAGCTAAATATCATTGATTCAAGGAGTATAGCTTGACCATCTTGCAAACACACCTTTGTCTCAAAACTTTATTTGGTTTAGATGTGGGCATGGAAATAGGGGGAGTGCGGTTTAAATTATTGAGCTATCCCTCCCCCCATAATGCCAACATGAAGATATCATTCTCTTTATATCATATGTTGATATGTGAGCTTCAATGATAAGTAGTGGCTTGGACCCAAGATATATCTTCGCGGTACCATGCCACAACACTCATATATGGTGGCCTAGACCACCACACTCTTCTTTGTGAAGAGTTGGAGTTATTTGGATCTTATCGTTTTTATTTGACAACTCCATGTTCTTATGGGAAATCACTCTAGTTTGGCCTTATTTGCTCATATCTTGCAAACTTGAGTGATCATGTACCATTAACAGTTTGTACCCTCTAAACCTAAGCCTACACTCTCCTATAAGCCTCTTCCATCTTGCTCATTTGTCATGTTTGGTAAAAACTTGGAGTCTGAGGTTTCTCGGTCGGATGATCTAGGTTGCCCCATCTTATTGGTAAATATGCATCTTATATGTGACGTGATATTTTATTGCACCACATATGGGTTCGCAAATAACCAACTAAAGATAGGCAGGATTTCCGGTGTTCTGGAATTTTCCAGAAAACCGGATAATCCGGCCCCCTGGCACCCCGGAATATCCGGCCTGGCCGGATTATCCGCCCCTACTTTGGGCCGGATTATCCGGCCTAGGCGATTTGTGGGAGGACTAAGAGGGGCCGCGGGGAGAACAGTTGCCACAGCAATCAGTTCACCCCACGCGCCCTCCTCTTCCTCCTCAAGCCGCTGGAGCTCCTCCTCCTCGCCAGAGATGCCCCGTCCGCTCCCTCTCGGAGTTCTTGGGTGGATCGGGTGCCTCTCCTCCCTAGCTACCTTCTCCTCCAAGCGGCTTTCGCAATGGATGCGGGTATGACTCACAATCCCTAACCCTAGGTGTTGTGATTTCTATGTGCTATTTTCTTGGTGGATTTGGTGTCTAGTTGTTCCAAATCGTGTGTAGTATACTCCTCTTGCATGCTATGAGGTCGATCTGGTCATAGACAAGTTTTTGATTGGAAGAACTGCAAGATTCGCAGGGCCGGATTATCCGGCCCCCGTAAAAACCGGATTATCTGGCCTCGCCGGATTATCCGCCCCCAGGGGACACCGGATTATCCGGCCTGGAGCTTCATCGCCACTGCAGTTCTGTTTTAATCCATCGTGTCTAGACTTGTACCGACTTATAGTATGTTTCTAGAGTACATTATTGTATCATACATGACTTATGAGCATTATCTTCCCTTTTGCTATCCATCTTTGCTTCTCACAGGTGGTGCTTCTCGGGCTGGTCGGAGACGCTCTAGGCATGATCGATCAAGTGACGAGTTTGCACCCAACGCTCCTCGCAAGTCCTCAGCATCTAGGAAGAAGAACAAGGCTACAAGGGAAAACTACAAGAACATGGACATTGTCTCTTATTCCGCTATCCGCATGAAGAACTGGTATGAAGACCTCCCAAGGGATGAAGAGACAGAGGGCAGGAAATTCTGGTGCATGGAGCAGGAGTTCATCTACAAGGACATTTATGAGCCCATGAGGAAACTGCGACCCATGCAAGCAATCGATGTGGATGTTCTAGCTGAAAACAATCATTTTGAAGATGCAATCTGGGTAGTTGGCAAGTTGGGCTTGAAGGATATCATGAAGATTCAATGTGACTATAGTCCAGAGTTGGTGAAGCAATTCTTTGCCACTTTGGCCATCCGGAAAGATGAGGACCGCACTATGGAATGGATGTCTGGCTCTACTCTTTGTAGGGCATCCTTGCGCCGGTTTGCTGGTATTCTTGGACTTCCTGCAGGAGGAGGTCGTCGCCTCCATGGGCCACAGAAGATAGATAAGAATGTCCTGTTTCATCTCTATACCTCAGCTGGAATAGTTGGTACTTCCAAGGGGCTGCTTCCCATCTATGGTCAGTTACTCAGGTTCTTTCGGACCACCATTACTCCATGTGGTGGTAACAACGATGCTCTCCGGGGAACCCTTGTGGATCTTATGCACCTCAGCTTGAAGTGTGCTCGTGATGTTAATGAGGAACGTGACTACACTATTGATGTCATGGACTTCATCTTCAATGAGATTCATGATGCCATGGTCTCCCGGACCACCATACCTTATGCACCCTATATCCAGCTCCTCATCAACAACTCTGTGGCTTTGGATGGTGAAGATTTGAGCGGGTATCCTTTGATGAAGCACTCTGTCAAGAAGCCTTACAAGATTAAGCCTGTCTCTTCTGCTGCACCTGCACCTGACTCCTTCATGGGTGATGCTCGTTCTAGTGGATTTGCTCCTGCTCGCCATGCTGACCTCCCAGCTATGAAGAAACAAGTGCGCAGACTTAGTTGGTTTCAGCGTCACATCCTTTGCATGAACATTGAGATCCATAAGGAGAACTATGCGGCCAGCCGAGAGCATTCTGAGATTAAGCATACTCAGGCGGTTATTCTGCACAAGCTCAGTGGTGAGCAAGGACCCCCTCCTCAGCCTCCAGTTCACCCAGGTTACAGTGGGTGGCATTCTGCTCAGGTTCTGTGGAGTGATCTTGATGATTGCATTCAAAGGTCCAGCCTCACTCGCCGCTCTCCGGATGCCCCTGACACTGATGAAGAAGAAGAAGAAGCAGCGTACCAGTCCGATGATGAAGATGGCTCCGAGTGATCTCCATGGGGCGAGTAGCATCGCGCTTGTCCCCTTTTTGGCATCTCGATGCCAAAGGGGGAGAAGTGTTCTATTAGGACTTCTCTCGGGGATTTGCATGGTTTGGGCACAAGCATATGCGTTTATCATTCTTCTATCGCTTGTGTGCCCTTTTATTTGCACTATTTGGTTTGTTTGTGTCCCGTTTGAAACTATGTGCTATGTGGTGTGAGACATTGTGCTATGTGGTGTGAGACATTGTTATGGTTTTCGGATTTCTATATGTTGAGATCAAGGTTATTATATTATGTATGATGCTATATCTCCGTATCATATATCTACACATGGGTATGATTTCTAGCATCCTATCTCAACTTCATATATGTATATGTCTCTCGTTAGAGCTCATTATGGATACCTCTTGTGTTGAGGCACCTCACTCCTATGTGTTGTGTATTTGTATTCAAATGCAAATTACTTATATGCACACATGTAGGGGGAGTGCCTCTATGTTTTGCCATCATGCTTGTCTCTTTAGTGATTCTCTTGCAAATCCGTATATTGTCATCAAACACCAAAAAGGGGGAGATTGAAAGAACATCTCTCATATTATGTTTTGTGTGTTTGATGTCAATGTATGTGATACACTAATGTTTGTTTAAGTGGTACAGGGATTATATAGGTACATTTGTATGTGTGTTGGATGTGGTCAGTTCTGTCAAAAAGAAACAGCAAAAAGATCATCAGGCCGGATAATCCGGGCCGGATATTTCCAAAATATCCGGCCCCCAGATTTTCGGCTAAGGACTTGAGGAATTGCAGCTCAGTATGATTCTGGATAGGAGCCGGATTTTTCCCGGATATTGTCCCGGTTTTGTCCCAAGGCCGGATTAGAAGACACCGATCTACATCCTCACCAAAGCGATTTACATTTCCCCCTCATTTGTTTGAGGGATCTCATGCTAGTGTTCCTATTTGGTTCCCTAGTTGATTTGTGTTGATGTGTTGTTGTTGATTGTTGTATTGTTACAGATTTGGGAGCCTCCAATTCAGTTGTGGATGTGTGCCCCAAGAACCTTGTAAAGGCCCGGTTTCCGCCTCGAGGAAATCCCTTAGTGGAAGTGGGCTAGGCCTTCGTGGCGTTGCTCACCGGAGATCTGAGTGAAGCCTTCGTGGCTGTTGGTTTGGCTTTCGTAGCAACCACACTCCTCCAAACGTAGACGTACCTTCTTGCAAAGGAAGGGAACTACGGGAATCATCTCGGTGTCATCGCGTGCTCCACTCTCGGTTACCTCTATCCTATTCTATCTCTTGTATTGCGTAGCTATATCTTGCTTAGTTGCTTATCTTGTCATATAGGTAAATTCACTTAGTTGCATATCTAGAGAATTTACCTTTGTGTCAAGCCTAAATTGAAAAAGAACTAAAAATTGGTTAGCACCTATTCACCCCCCCCCCCCTCTAGGTGCGGCATACGATCCTTTCATCAGCGGCTGAGGTTTTCTGGAGAGAGCACTCGAAAGCTTCGGCTGTGGCGAAGTTCCAAGATCGTGTCCAGCAAGTTCACCGCTTCTTCGACAAGTGCTACAAAGGGCTCAGAGTAATATGGAGGACGATGTTCCCTTTGAACGTGGTTCCTCCCACGTATTGACTTTAATGTCGGAGTTTGGCAACATCAAGAAGATTCGAGATTTGGTGCGAGCTCAGGTTTTTGCAGGAGCCAGATTTACACTTGCCCTCGTCCTTGCATGTTATCCTTTGGCAAGGCTGCTGAGCATTGCTAATGCGGTTGGTGATTTGGAGCTGCTGTACCCGAAGGTAGTATTGCCTGCCAATATAATTGTCGACAGGCTTGAGAAGGATTCGAAGGCACCTGAAGAAAAAGAAACTCTGCAAGAGTAATTCAGGATCATGCTCTTACTGTAAATAGATAATTTAGCTATTTCATCCATGGTATTGGATTGCGAAATTTAAACTATTTTTTCGGTAGGTGCATGTGTATGCACCTTTTACCATTTTAATGCCGTTGGCAAATTTTGGGAGGAGCAAATCTTAATTACTCGTCTAAGCGTATGTGTGTTCGTTGGTCAGCAAATTATTTAAGTGATCAGCTTGTGTTGCGGGTCTTGCTAGACCCGTTGTATGTGCAACTTTTGTTTCAACCGATGTATGTCCTGACAGCAGCTCCCGAATGTATCGGAAGCACTAACTCTGCCGATGAGCCCGTTGTTCTTTGATATTTCCACAAGTAAAATATCGAACGTGGGTTGTTTTGATGTAGACATTTCCTATTCCTTGCTATTTGCGGCACTCTCTGAGGCATCTATAGCAAAGGAGGAAGGGAGGGTCCTTGTGTTTTCGCGTTCTTTTAGCACTCGTAATTTCAGAGGCTTTTTTGAAGCACAATCTTTGGACGTGTTCCTCGTCGCCTCAGCATTTGCCGAAATATGCGAAGAGGGCTCATGATGATACGATTCGGGTGATCCGAATTACTGCAATGCTTTGCAAGAAATCAAAACGTAAGTTCTTGTTAATAAAGTAAGTAAGGAACTAAGGGGCAAAAAGAGGGCCCTGTTGAAAAGGAAGGGAAAAACTAAATACTATCCATCCGCTTAAGCAAGGGGAGGATTCTTCTTATCTTCTGGCTTGTCCACCGCGTCAGCGATTTTGGGAGCGTTGTTGATTTCACCGGGGGTCTCGGCGGTGATTGCCAGTGTCTTGCTTTCTTCTATGACTGCTGCGCCACCAGCTGCCGAAGCTTTTACTGCCGAAACTTCTAGGGCAAGGTCGGCTGGCTTCTTCTTCGTCTCCCTGACGTGGTTTTCTTCCTTATTATCGCGTGCCGATGACTTGGAAGGGAGATCGATGATTTCCTATTTTAACCGAAATTTCACAGCGATCCTCTGAAAATCGCGATCACAATTATCCGAGCGTGAGGAACTTCCATAGACTGTGATATTTGTGCCATTGCTCCCAGGCATTTTCAGCTTGAGGTATGCGTAATGTGGCACATCCATGAACTTGGCATAAGCTGGTCTTCCGAGTACAGCGTGGTACTGCGATTCCCAGTTCACGACTTCGAACTCGATTTTTTTCCTTCCTGAAGTTGTCGGGTTTGCCAAAGACGACATTCAGGTAAACTTTGCCAAGGGAGTACGCCGATGAAGTGGGGAGAATCCCGTGGAAACAGGTGTCTATCTCTTCTAGCATCCTCATAGTGATCCCCATACTTTTGATTGTGTCGACGAATATCAGGTTGAGTCCACTTCCGCCATCCATGAAGACTTTGCTCATCTTGAACCCTCCAATTTGCGCCTCAACTACTAAGGCAGCGTGTCCTGGTTTCGGGATTTTCATCGGGTGATCCACCCTGCTGAACGTAATGTTCTGAGATGACCACTCGACATACTCGGGAATGTTGGCCGTGATGCTTTCCGCCTGATTGATTTCTCGGGTGAGCTTCTTCATTTCCCTTCTCGAAACACCTATCCTGTGGATCATGCTCATCTGCCCACGTGGTGGTGGGAACGTTTCGTTGGGTTTATGAGGCTGAGCCTGCTGGACCTGGTGCTGCGGTGGGGGTGGTGGTGGCGGTTGTTGCTGCTGCTGGATGAGCTTCTGCATTTCAATGAACTGCCTACAATCTCTGAGCAGGTGACTTGACTTCGTTTTGTTGTCCTTAGAGTCGACGTACGAGTGCAAGTAGCAGGGAGCGTTTATCTGTTCGGCGAAGGGTAGCTCGGGAGTCCTCTGTGGTCGTGGTTTGTAGTTGTCGCGATTTCCAGAGTTGTTCCGGTTGCCGTCCTGCCGATCGTCTCGTCTGTCGTCGTACCGATCATCCTGCCGATCAGAGTATCCCGCAGCTACCAGGTTACTATCGTCGTAACTGCGGTCTTTTCTTTTCTTACGACGATCCCTTCGTCCACCCGAGTCATGCTTCGGCTGGTCATCGTCTTCGTCGTCACTGCGCTGTCGTGGCCTTCGTACGTTGTCCTCGCCATCAGCCCAGCTGTTGGCGATTTCCATTAACTTGGTTATAGTTTTCGGTTTTTTGCGCCCGAATTCCTCTATGTAGGTTTCACGTCGGATGCCATCGCTGAAAGCATCGATTGCTCTGTCGACAGAGACATCTTCGGCAGCGTTTAGGAGCTTGGTGAATCTCCCGATGTATGCACGCATCGATTCCTTCTGCTTTTGTTGGCAATGCCGTAATTCCTCAATCCCGACGGGCCTTTTGTATGTTGCTTGGAAATTGGCAGCGAAAGAGTCTACTAAGTCGTCCCATGATTTGATGGAACCCTTCGGCAGGCCTCTTAACCAAGCTCGTGTTGAATCCTTCAGGTAAAGCTGCAAGCATTGCATTGCTGCTATCTGATTTCCCTTGTGCAGAATCACAGTCTACAAGTAGTCGTCTATCCAGGACCTCGGCTCCGGCTGTCCATCGTATTTGGCGGCGTCAGTAGGGGTGGGCTTGAACTTTTTGGGCGGCATCGCCTCGCGGATTTTGTAGCTTAAGCAATCGGCCCCCCTTAGCTCGCCGTCGTTCTCCTGGCTTTCATCCGAGGTATCACTGTCGTAGTCCTCCCTAGCGGCGCGTCGTCATCTCGCTTTATCGATTCTACTTTGGGTGATTTCGTCTCGAGCATCCCTTGAGCGATGCTTTGAGCCACTGGCCTGTAACGTGGTATTTTCCTTTCGCGGGACCAAGTTGTCTCCTAATATTGCGAGACTTTCTAAGGCGCCCCGGTGGGCTTGAGCCATAGAACCCTCAGGTCGCTGATTGATGAGGTATGCTGCAAGATTGGCAGTTGCTCCCTCGACGGTTTTCGGCCGTAGCATGCCTGCGGTGTCCGTGGTCATGAAGGACTTGGTCAGATTCGATGTGATTTCTCTGGCGTCGTCTTCCGAGAGCCTGGATAACCTCGATCGGTGCTTGCCTACACCTTGACTGCTTCGGGAGGCGCTTCCTCGTGAGCCCCTCCGTCGTTCACTAGATTGGTCTGCAGCGGATAGGCGTCTCTCGAGGGTGTCTTGCTCTTTTGATAGGTGCTCCCAATTTTTCTCCAATATAGAGTGATAAGCGTTGAGGGTTCCAACCGAGGTTCCTGCAGGGAGTGGTGTGTTGTTAAGCATGGCTGCCCTGGCTTCTGCCCACTCTTCCTCTGCGATGGTGTAATCGTTGTTGTTGTTACTAGCGCTGTTTTCAAAACTTGCCCGTCTGCTGGAGCGGGGGGTGTGATCTTCATCTCCCCTGTTCCTTGTGTTTCCTGTGTTATTGGCGGCATAAACTTGGTGGTGTGCCGCTTTCCAGGTGGCCTCGGACGATGCTGTCGACACTATCCTCTCCCGATGAATACTCGGCGTTGCAGATGAACGGTGTGTCGCTTGATCCCAGCCCGTGCCTGGTATCGCAGTTCAAGCAGTAGTACGAGGCCATCTCCGAAGATGCAGGATTATCGGATCCAACCGACATTGAAAACGTCGAACGAGGAGTTGATGGTGGAGACGAGTTCATCGAGTCCGTCAGACCAGCCGAAAGATCGACTGATGACGACGTGCCTGGACTTGCCGATCTGGAGGCGAGTGGTTCTAGCAATCGAAGGACTCCTTCCGCGTTGACGTTGTAGTGGACGCTGCCGAAGGTCATCTCCATGTTCCCTTGTAGATCTGAAAAGGTCGAGCGAGAAGAGTCGCTGTGCGGGGTGAACTCGTAGGAGCCGAATCGAATCGGGCTTCCTAGACTTGGCGATGATGATGATGATGGCGTCGACGAAGCTACCGATGACATGACTGGATCTGCCGATGACCGATCTTGTGCCGACAGTTTTCCCACAGACGGCGCCAATTGTCGAGGGGACTCCTCGGCAATGCCCTCCGATTGGGGCTTAGGGTTGATGGAATCCTGTAGGCTGATACGGGACATCGGTTAACAGACAAGCGGGAAGAGCGATTTACCCAGGTTCGGGGCCCTCGATGAGGTAAAACCCTTACGTCCTGCCTGTCTGATCTTGATTATAAGAATATTGGGTTACAATGGGGTGCCGAAGGTTTCGGCTGTGATCTCGTCGAGAGGCTAAGTGCTGCGGCGACCTAGCTCTGGACTTCTGGTTGCTAAAGTTACTATGATTGATCCTGTCCCTCGGCAGCCCCTCTCCTGGCCTTTATATAGGAGGCCAGGTCTCAAGAGGTCTGTTCGAGTACGACTAGGTTTACAAAAGACCTAGCTCTAAGCTTTCCTTGTTCGGCTCTTCTATGTCTTGTTCTTCAAGGAATCTTCTCCAGCACCGTCCTAGTGGCCTGCCTTGCCATCGAGTATCTTCATGGGCCTCCAGTTGGGCTGAACAGGATAAGGCAATATCGGTTACCCGAAGGGTAATGCCCACGTCAGATATGGTCAAGGATTTGAAAGTCATCTTTGGAAAGGGTCCTGGTGGACAATCAGTTCCACAGGGAGCTGACGGGCACGCACCCATGTGGAAGAAGAAATCTATATTTTGGGAGCTAGAATATTGGAAAGTCCTAGATGTCCGCTCTGCAATCGACGTGATGCATGTTACGAAGAATATTTGCGTGAACCTGCTAAGCTTCTTGGGCGTGTATGGGAGACAAATGATACAAAAGAAGCACGACAGGACCAGCAACGTTTGAAAGACCCTGATGACCGGCATCCGGAATGGTTTCAAGGTCGTGCCAGCTATGCTCTTAGCAAAGAAGAGAAGGTCATCTTTTTTGAATGCCTGAGTGATGACGCCTGAAGCACACGTTCGTTGGGAACCCCAAGTGGAAGGTGTGATGCGTACAGCAGCAAGTTTCCCTCAGTAAGAAACCAAGGTTTATCGAACCAGTAAGAGATGAAGGCCACGTGAAGGTTGTTGGTGAAGGAGTGTAGTCCGGCGCAACACCAGGGATTCCGGCGCCAACATGGAACCTGCACAACACAATCAAAATACTTTGCCCCAACTTAACAGTGAGGTTGTCAATCTCACCGGCTTGCTGTAAACAAAGGATTAAACGTGTGGTGTGGAGAATGATGTTTGTTTGCAAAGAACAGCAGAGAACAATGATTGCAGTAGATTGTATTCAGATGTAAAAGAATGGACCGGGGTCCACAGTTCACTAGTGGTGTCTCTCCAATAAGATAAATAGCATGTTGGGCGAACAAATTACAGTTGGGCAATTGACAAATAGAGAGGGCATAACAATGCACATACATATCATGATGACTAATATGAGATTTACTTAGGGCATTACGACAAAGAACATAGACCGCTATCCAACATGCATCTATGCCTAAAAACTCCACCTTCGGGTTAGCATCCGCACCCCTTCCAGTATTAAGTTGCAAACAACAGACAATTGCATTAAGTATTGTGCGTAATGTAAACAATACAAATATCCTTAGACAAAGCATTGATGTTTTATCCCTAGTGGCAACAACACATCCATAACCTTAGAACTTTCTCACATCGTCCTGCATTCAATGGAGGCATGAACCCACTATCGAGCATAAATACCCCCTCTTGGAGTCACAAGTATCAACTTGGCCAGAGCCTCTACTAGCAACGGAGAGCATGCAAGATCATAAACAACACATATATGATAGATTGATAATCAACTTGACATAGTATTCCATATTCATCGGATCCCAACAAACACAACATGTAGCATTACAAATAGATGATCTTGATCATGATAGGCAGCTCACAAGATCTAAACATGATAGCACAAGAGGAGAAGACAACCATCTAGCTACTGCTATGGACCCATAGTCCAAGGATGAACTACTCACGCATCAGTCCGGAGGCGATCATGGTGATGTAGAGTCCTCCGGGTGATGATTCCCCTCTCCGGCAGGGTGCCGGAGGCGATCTCCTGAATCCCCCGAGATAGGATTGGCGGCGACGGCGTCACAGTATGTTTTCTCGTATTGTGGCTCTCGGTTATAGAGTTTTCGTGATGGAGAGAATATATAGGCGAATGGGCAGAGTCGGGGGAGTCCCGAGGGGCCCACCCCCTAGGGCGGCGTGCCCCCTCCTTGGCCGCGCCGCCGGGTGGTGTGGGGCCCCCTCGGCTCCCCTTCCTTTCCTCTTCGGACTTCTGGAAGGCTCCGTGGAAAATAAGACCCTGGGCTTTTGTTTCGTCCAATTCCGAGAATATTTCCTGTGTAGGATTTCTGAAACCAAAAACAACAGAAAACAGGAACTGACGCTCCGGCATCTTATTAATAGGTTAGTGCCGGAAAATGCATAATAATGATACAAAGTGTATATAAAACATGTGAGTATTGTCACAAAACTAGCATGGAACATAAGAAATTATAGATACGTTTGAGACGTATCACTGAGCAGTATGAAAGGTCCCATCTGGATTCTCGTCGAATATAAAGGGAATAATAAACATGGCGGACAAAAAGTTCCAAAACCTGAAGTCTCATGACTGTCACGTGATTATGACGCAATTGCTTCCGATTGCTTTGAGGAGGCTTTCGAGTAGCCATTGTGAAGCTATGTGCATTCATCAATGCAATCTCTCAGAAGGTAATCAATCCAGAAGTTTTGAGTTGGTGTTCCCGCCATCCTTCTTCAATATTATGACGCACCTCCTGGTTCACCTAGTCGAAGAGATTTCAATCCTCGGTCCTGTATTTCTACACAATATGTTCCCCTTTGAGAGGTTCATGGGAGTATTAAAGAAATATGTTCGTAACTGTGCTAGGCCAGAAGGAAGCATTGCCAAGGGCTATGGAAATGAGGAGGTAATTGAGTTTTGTGTTGACTTTGTTCCTGACCTTAAGCCGATTGGTCTTCCTCGATCGCGGCACGAGGGGAGACTAAGTGGAAAATGCATGATCGGAAGGAAATCAACGATATGTATGGACGTCCATTCTATGACTCAAGCACACCACACAGTTCTGACCAATTCCAGCTTGGTGGCTCCGTACTTTGAGAAACACAAGAATATTTTACGCTCGGACAACCTGGTGAAGTCTGAATCCTGGATTAGAAAGGCCCACATGGAGACTTTCGGCAGTTGGTTGAGAAAATATTTAATGAATGACAATGATGCTGGAGATCAACTGTACATGTTGGCCAAGACACCATCTTCGACTATAATGACTTTCCAAGGGTACGAGATAAATGGGAATACATTTTACACGATCGCCCAAGATAAAAAGAGCACCAACCAAAACAGTGGTGTCCGCTTTAATGCAGCAACCGAGAATGGGCAAAAGGTCACATATTATGGTTACATAGAGGAGATATGGGAACTTGACTATGAACCCTCCTTTAAGGTCCCTTTGTTCCGGTGCAAATGGTTCAAGCTAACAGGAGGTGGGGTAAAGGTGGACCAGCAATACGGAATGACAATGGTGGATTTCAACAATCTTGGTTACCTTGATGAACCATTCGTCCTAGCCAAAGATGTCGCTCAGGTTTTCTATGTGAAGGACATGAGTAGCAAACCGAGGAAACGGAAAGATAAGAAAACGATCAGTACATCGAGCGATGATCCAAAGCGCCACATTGTTCTTTCAGGGAAAAGAAACATCGTGGGAGTGGAGGACAAGACAAACATGTCAGAAGATTATAATATGTTTGGTGAAATTCCGCCCTTCAAAGTGAACACCGACCCAAGCATTAAGTTAAATGATGAGGATGCTCCATGGATACGGCACAATCGTAAGCAAGCAGGGACACAAGGGAAAATGATGTGTAATAATTTATTGTACCAAACTTTGTTGAATGGATCATGTGAATTATATTATCTGTGATGTGTTTGGTGTCCATTTTTGAATGATTCGATTGATTCGAGATACCACTGATGATACATGAAATTTGGAGTGACTTAGTCATACTCCTGCCTAGGCGTATAATATGCATACTCGTAGTCTTCATAGTCGCCGCCGTTGTACTGGTAGTCGTCGCCTTCTAAGTTGCCGCCGTCGTCGTCGCTGCCGTCGTCGTCGCTGTCGTCGGGCGGCGCTCGTGGCTCGAACTGAGGGTAGCGCAGGCGGGGGATATCGCCGGCCGTGATGTAGTCCATGACGCTCTATAGAGTCCGGCCGTACCAACATAGCCGACGGCCGGCCTCATGGAAGTTCCCAGGAGGCAGACCATCCTCCTCATACCTGGCGAGCGCCCTGTCACGCCGATTGATGAAGAAGGCGTCCCAAGTATGCTGGTTATCGGGATGCCAGCGGGGATTCATCCGCTGCTCCGGCGTGAGGTCGAGGTAGTAGTGGTTCGTGATGGCCGCCCGGCGCGCAGTACCCTAAGGGACGGGAGGGACCGGCACGCCTCCGGCGCTTAGGCTCCAGCCGGCGGGGACGCGGTAGCCCGGTGGGCAAGGGTAGTTCGAGGCGCAAAGCTCCTCCACCTGCTGGTAGGTTAGAGTGGGTACGGTGGAAGCCATGAGAGAGTGATGAGAGATTGTAGAGATGTGATAATGTTGGCCAAGTCGGGCTACATATATGTAGTGAGAAATGGCGGGAAAAATGGGAGCGGGAAGACAGGAGGCGGGAAGAAAGAGGCGGGAAGGAAGAGGCGGGAAGACAGGGAAGAAATGGCGGGAAGAAGAGGAATCTAGAGCTGGTCATCTAATCTTTAGTCCCGGCTGGTGGGTGCAACCTGGACTAAAGGTGGTTTTGTATCATCTAATAAAATTGTCGGTGGGATAAGGATGTCTGGGTAAGCTTTAGTCCTGGTTGGTGGGTGCAACCGGGACTAAAGGTGGTTTTGTGTCATCTAAGAAAACTGTCGGTGGGATAAGGACGTTTGGGTAAGCTTTAGTCCCGGCTAGAGGGTGCAACCGTGACTAAAGCCGTCGGCAGGATAAGGACGCGTGGGTGGACGCACTGCTCGATGAGATAAAGCATGTAGCGCACGACGCCCTGTCGAAGGAACAAGACAAAGCAGCAACGACGCCGTGCCTATAAAAGGAGCATCGATACGCCTTGGCAAGCAGACCAACAAGCCAACCTAGCAGGTAGGGAGAGTTTCATCCCCATGGATGGAGTTAAGGGTTGGAAAATCTCCCGTGGCGCAACTTCTCGAAGATGTCGTTGGTGCACACGCCCTACGACATCTTCGGAAGTTGCTCCTCGGGAAAATTTTCCTGCAAGCTCGTGAAAGACTCCATCTCCTCTAACAGTGTTGGGTAAAGGGTTCGAAAATCTCCCGTGGCGCAGCTTCTCGAAGATGTCGTCGGTGCACACGCCCTACGACATCTTCGGAAGTTGCTCCTCGGGAAAATTTTCCTGCAAGCCCGTGAAAGACTCCATCTCCTCTAACAGTGTTGGGTAAAGGGTTCGAAAATCTCCCGTGGCGTATCTTCTCGAAGATGTCATCGGTGCACACGCCCTACGACATCTTCGGAAGTTGCTCCTCGGGAAAATTTTCCTGCAAGCCCGTGAAAGACTCCATCTCCTCTAACAGTGTTGGGTAAAGGGTTCGAAAATCTCCCGTGGCGCAGCTTCTCGAAGATGTCATCGGTGCACACGCCCTACGACATCTTCGGAAGTTGCTACTCGGGAAAATTTTCCTGCAAGCCCGTGAAAGACTCCATCTCCTCTAACAGTGTTGGGTAAAGGGTTCGAAAATCTCCCGTGGCGCAGCTTCTCAAAGATGTCGTCGGTGCACACGCCCTACGACATGGTCGGGAAGAACTTGTGGGAAGCGGGGGCGGGAAGACAGGAGGCGGGAAGATAGATGAGGGAAGAAATTGAAATTTTCTGAATTTTTTGATATATTATTTCTATTTTTAACATTTTAAAATGAATTAGTTTTATTTTTCTGAATTTTTTGATATATTATTTATATTTTTAAGATTTTGAAATGAATTATTTGTATTTTTAAGATTTTGAAATGAATTAGTTTTATTTTTCTGAATTTTTTGATATATTATTTATATTTTTAAGATTTTGAAATGAATTATTTTTATTTTTCTGACTTTTTTGATATATTATTTGTATTTTTAAGATTTTGAAATGAATTAGTTTTATTTTTCCGATTTTTTGATATATTATTTGTATTTTTAAGATTTTGAAATGAATTAGTTTTATTTTTCTGATTTTTTTGATATATTATTTGTATTTTTAAGATTTTGAAATGAATTAGTTTTATTTTTCTAATTTTTTTGATATATTATTTGTATTTTTAAAATTTTGAAATGAATTAGTTTTATTTTTCTGCATTTTTTATATATTATTTGTATTTTTAAGATTTTGAAATGAATTAGTTTTATTTTTGTGAATTTATTGATATATTATTTCCATTTTTAAGATTTTAAAATCAAAAGTATTTGGAAAAACACCTTTAGTCGCGGTTGGGCTCGCCAACCGCGACTAAAGGGTCTTTCCGCGGGAACCAAAATTCCGGCGAAAAAACCCTTTCGTCGCGGTTGGTCTGGCCAACCGCCACTAAAGGTACCCCTTTAGTCGCGGTTGGTGACTATATACCGCGCGGAACGGCCGCACCGAACACTTCGCCATTCGTTTCGTCTTCATCCGCGCGCTTGAGGAGGATCGTCGCCACGCCGCCTGGAGAATCGCCACACACGCCGCCGGAGCGCGCCGCGCCACCGTTCGTCTCCGCGCCGCCCTTCTCCGCCTTGCGCCCCTCTTCCTTCTCCGCCCTGCCTCTCCGCGCGCTCTGGCCGGGGCCGCCGCGCGCCTGTGGCGCTCGCGCGCGCTCTCTCGAGGCCGGTTCGCGGCGGCGCCCCTTCTCCGCCTGCGCCGCCGCTCCGCACGCTCGCCGGCCGCTGCGCCGTTCCGCCTGCGCCGCCCGCGCGCGTGTCTCCACGCCGCGTCGTTCGCCATGCATGATGGCCGGGGCGGCGGCGCCGGCGCTGCCCGCGCGCGTGTAGTGTAACAGAGAGAGAGGGCGCCGCGCGCGCTGGGATCAGAGAGAGAGATCAGAGAGGAGGGCCGCCAGCGGCCGATTTTTTTTAACTAATTAAAATTGTAACTTAAATAAATTGTAAATTTACGGAAATTCAATTCGGCACATGGGAGCATATGCTCCTGCCACCGAAAAAATATTTTGAAATGTTCAAAAAATTCGAACAAAAAATTTCTCGCTTACGTATCAACATGTGCGCACATCAAGTCTTGCGAAAAACCAACATTTCTTGTGACTTATATGAAAAAGATAAACAAAACGTCCCGCTAGAGGTCGTTGGGCCACCGCGTCAGTAGCCGCTGCCGCAACGCCTCGTCGGAGGCATCCTCGGTCTTTTTTGTTTTTTTAATTAACTAATTAAAGTGTAAATTTGTAACTAATTAAGTTGTTTTTTTACTAATTAAAGTGTAAATTTGTAACTAATTAATTAAAGTGTAAATCTATATCTATATCTATACTAATAATAAAGCAAAAAACAAAAAAAACAGAACCTTTAATCGCCGCCGACGCGCTCAACAACGTCCTCCTCCGCCTCCCTCTCTGTGACGCTTAGTCCAGAAGCTCGCTTCCGACCAATTCAAGAGGAACAAGCAGGATTTTTGATGAGGGAAGTCCTCCATCCTAAAGGAGAACACTATCACGAGGACGTAGAACTTCTGATACCGTAAATTATGTATGGAAACTTGTTCGAAATTGTATATGGTCATCCGAGATTGAATATATATTGTATATTCCTCTTGAATTCTTCTTGGTTCTAATTTCAAACTTGTTTGAAATTGTACATTCATATGCATGCATATAGTAGCGTAGAATATGTGAAACTCCTTCAAAATTAAAATAAAACACAAAATAAAATATAAAAGAAATAAAATAATACAAATTAAAAAGAAACCAGATTTAGAGGGGGCTAAAACTCTAAACCTGCGGAGGCCTTTAGTCGCGGTTGGCCAGGAGAACCGCGATTAAAGGTCCTCCGCCCCGACGGTCGCCGCGCGCCCACGTGGACGTACCTTTAGTCACGGTTCGTAAGCAACCACGACTAAAAGAGGGGGCCTTTAGTCGTGCTTAATTGGTCCCGGTTGCGCAACCGCGACTAATGGCAGTTGCGAACCGGGACTAAAACCCCTTTTTTCTACCAGTGCGTTGACCTACCTGAGGGATCACCTTGATGAGGCTGATTCGATCCATGTCATCGTGTAAAGGGAAAAAGCTGCTTCCCAGGCTATCGGCGTTCCCTGGCCCTGGGCTGTCCCTTTTATGATGATGTTCAGTGAAACTTCAGTGTTTGTCACTACCTTTTGGTGCTTAGAGAAGGATGTTTTAGTGGTGTTTTTTCCCACTAGATTTTGCTGAGGCTTTAGGCCTGTAGGTTGAATAGCAGTTTCTGATTGTAGCTTGGGGTGTGCGTTTTGGTCCAGACTGAAAAAGACTGTATGGTTTCGTTTCTGTTTGAAATGGAACCGGGGAGGCTCTCCCTGTGAATCTAAAAAAAAAAAACTATAACCTTGTATGATCATCTGATAGGTTTTGCTGTTGGCGCGGGTTGGCAAAATGTAGTTGCATATGTTAACATCACAGCATATTAGTGACGGGTATCCCTCTTGGAGCGATCCTTGGTTATGGTCTTGGAATGACTGTTGTAGTAAATCAGTTACTCCTAGACTCAGTAACGTTTGCCTCTTGGCTCTAGTAGATGCCAGACATCCTGAAACAACACTGAAAATACTACTACAACTAGAATAATATAATGGACTACAAGTCCAGAAACCCCATTGGCCTGATGCTCATTTTTCTACCATCTAGTTTAATGCTTCATGTGGTCACCGAAATCAGAATCAGTAACTGACAAGATATTATTTATCATACAGTGGAACCCATTTCGTTCAACATTGTTAGATTGTACATATTGTATTTACAATAGAACTATATTATAATTGTATCCAAATCCTAGGCCTCTGACCTATTATATAAACACCGGAACCCCACGTCATTATACGTGTGAGGCTTCCCCAAAACCCTTCTATATGGTATCAGACTAATCTCGGTCCTACCCTAGCCGCCGCCGCCCCCTCCCCAACCCTAGCCGCCACCGCCTCTTCGGCCGCCGCCGTCCTAGGTCGGGCCTCCGCCAACCCTAGCCCCACTCCACCTTCCGCTGCCATGGTGCTCCCCGTCCTCACCGACGGGACCTCCGCCGCCCCTGCGGCTGCTGCGGTCGCCACCCTCACCACCACTGGCGGCGCCCCACGTCACGCCGGCCCCGTCATCCTCTCCTTCGCCGCCGGGAACTACTCCAAGTGGTGCATCTACATGCGAGCTTCTCTCGGCCGCTCCGGCTACCTCGGCCACGTCGACGGCACCGTCGCCGCCGCCCCCACCAACGCCGAGTGGGCCACCGCCGACTACACCGTCCTCAACCACCTCCACGCCGCCATCGACAAAGACGTCGCGGACATGATCCTTGCGGGGGATCAGACCGTGCGTCGGCTGTGGCTCGCGGCACGAGACTTCTTCACTACGAACAAGGCGAACAAAGCCATCTACCTCAACAATCAGAATCACTGACAAGATATTATTTATCATACAATGGAACCCGTTTCGTTCAACATTGTTAGATTGCACATATTGTATTTACAGTAGGACTGTATTGTAATTGTACCCAAACCCTAGGCCTCTGGCCTATTATATAAACACCGGAACCCCACGTCATTATACGTGCGAGGCTTCCTCCAAAACCCTTCTACAAACATTAATATGAAAAGGAACCTGGATCATTGTGACGCATACCATACATTCAAGCTGCATCACATTTGTATCATTCAACCTTAGAAGTATCAACCGACATTCACTATCACTAGGATCAAAGCAAACCATACGCAGAGGACAGAACACCTTAACGTCAACTGAGTGTTTAAACATATTTGAAGTTGTAGTTCACAGATATAAGCACTAAATGATAAAAAAACATGCAATAAAATGATTAGTCTACGTCCTTCTCCTCATAGCAGACTTGACAGCACACAAGATCCTGAAGTAATCAAAGAATAAAGCTGAGTGCTTGCCCTCCAAGCCATCACGGTTGTACCGGTTGCTGCCTGTAAGATTGTTACATGGGCTGCCCCCAATCACCAAATCAAAGCCACCAAATCTATCAATGAATGAAGAAATCATATCATCGGTGACAGATTGCACATCGGCAATTTCAATCAGCCTGCCAGTTTGTGTTTGATCCCACCAACCCCTTAAAATCCTCCTGTTAACTTCACCTATCTCAACAGAAATAACTGTTCTCATGCGGATCCCGAGCCTATGCAGAGCAACCTCTCCTCCTCCAATGCCAGTGAATAAGGACAGTACATTTATGCCATTAGGAAACATGTCCTTCAGCACTGACAAGTGCCAAGCAACGGAATCCACTTGGAATGAATTTCCCAGAGATTTATACCTCTCTGTCTTGCTGCAGCACTGACTCCGAGGAAAGCTTTCCTACATATTTACAACGAGTGAAGAGGTAGTTGCCGCAGTTGCTGATCTCTCGCCTCTCCTGGCCATCTCTATCTTGTTGAATAGTGTTCAACCAGTACTATCAGGTAATCATTTCTTCAGCTTTTTGACTGAATGCCGACAATCATTTGATTTGGTTTATTTTTCATGAAACACAAACTATTTTCCTTCTATGTCAATAAAGATAGTTCACTGAAACTATAACCTTGTTTGATCATCTGGTAGGTGTTGCTGTTGGGGCGGGTTGGCAAAGTGTAGTTGCGTATGTTAACATCACAACATATTACTTGATTGGTATCCCTCTTGGAGCGATCCTAGGTTATGTTCTGGGATATCATGTGAAGGTAAGATGACACTGTTGTGGTAAATCAATTACTGAACTCAGCAGCGTTTGCCTCTTGGCTCTAAGTTGTCATAACTCTCCTTGGTTGCTACTATAGGGCGTTTGGGTTCGCATGCTGCTCGGAACACTGGTTCAAACAATTGTACTTCTGTTCATAACAATTCGGACTGACTGGGATAAACAGGTAAGCTTTGCCAACTGTCCAATCACATTACTGTACTCAAACATTATTACCCACAGTCTTCATATGACTTATCTATGGAAACAAAAGTTCATTACATAAATATATATTGAGTGCTAGATTAGTGTAGAAGATATACTGAACAATGGTTTTTAATCTAATTTTCAGGTAGAGGTTACTCGGCAGAGATTGAATAAATGGTTCATCGATGGGAACAGAGAAAAGGCAGTTTCCAGTGGAAGTCCATGAGGTTAAAAAAATTGGGTACAAGCAATGAATCGCCACGCCATCAAAGTAGAACTTGTATACTCTCCTTGATCGGGTTCACAACCTTTCAGAGGATAAAATACACTTGTCTCAACATGTTAAGATTTTTTTCGCGAAAACGCAAAAGACTTGCGTTTCGATGCATTGATAGATAGGGAAAAGGTTATATGTACAAGTTCACGAAGGGACCAACACCCCGCACTACAATTCAACATGTTAAGATTGAATTTGCAGAACAGGGGTTATTCCTCAAGATCGAGCGAACAATGTGATCACAGTGATGCAAGCCCAGTAGAAGACCCACTTGATTTTCAGCAATCTCCGCCACTAACCTCGGCATGTAAAAATAGCTGTGACCTAGTGGCATAAGTGTGGTTCTGTTTTGATTAATTCTGGTTCTGGTGATTTTGGACTTTGGGCTTATCGTCCATCTATCATGTTGGTTGCACAGACCAATAAGTTTTGGTGGAAGTACTATTGCTCGCAGGTGGAGATGAATCTGCCCCAGCATACAGACAAGTGGAATTACGATATAGTATCTCGGCAATGTGCTGGGGAAAACATGATTGAGAGGGTAGACTGACTGAGCACACGGAAACTGATTGGAAGCAATGAGACACGAACCGAGATGGAACCCGCCGGCGATGGTGAGTCCCCATGCCTCCGACAGATCCGTGGCCGGTCGCCTGCCCGCCGGGTGCCATCGGACCGCCGGCTGCAATGTCATCCTCTATTCCTCTGTCATCTCCCTCAGGCCTTGTTTACTTCTAGGGTATTTATGGGGATGGGAGGGGATTATTTCGTATCCCGGAAAATCCCCACTAGTCCGTTTACTTCTCCGGTTTTGAACGACATAATCCCGACATATCCCCTCCCATCCCCTCCCATCCCCACATTTTTTGCCTAAATCAAAAACTCTCCATCATACTAGTGTATTTTTGGGGAAGGGTATTTGAGGGGATTGGGTGAACACCAAATCCCCTCCCATCCCCATACCCATTGGGAAGAAAAATACGAGATAAGTAAACAAGGCCTCAAGGTGGGTCGAGGCTCCTCGGCCGGCGTCATGCACCCATCAGCCGCCGCCGTTGAGCGCAGCAGCTTTGTCTTCACTCCTCTGAGAATGCGTGGGCTGACTACCTGAAAGGCCCAACGCGAGTGGGCTTTGCCAGTGAATGTGTAGGGCAGCATGAAAATGCAAACGCGATGGGGCGTTTAGTCCCACCTCGCTTACCCAAGAGACACAGCGCAGGGAGCTCGGCTATATAAGAGGTCGGGGTGCGCCCGATGGAAATCACGCAGCTGCGTGGTGAGCACAAAGCGAACTATTCTTTCGCCTTTTACTAAAGAATACCGTGTGAACGCCACACTAAGCAGCATACGCTAATTTTTATAGGGTTCTTCCTCTCTTGGAGGAGGGTCCCACAATTCTTAATTTCAAGGTTTGTTTGTTTGTTTGTTCTGAGTGTATTAACTGTTGGAAAGATAGATTGACTTAGTGCAAAAGCACAGCATAATTTGCACTGAATTTCTGTTTAACCAGACTTTCGCAGAGACAGGCACTTGTTCTTGGATAACGAGTGCAGAGACTTCTGCTTGTTTGCTTAGGGCGTGCCATTGACTGCAAAATCAGTGTGGATACAGCAGAGCTAAACTGAACACGCATGGTATGTTCGTCCTTCCATCCAAGTCTCTGTAACTTTGGATTTTGGTATTTATCTACAAGTTCACATTGAAGGGTGTTTTCTTTTTGTGAGGAAGCCCCCACAGTTCTGGATTTCTCAAAAAGTACAGTTCTCTTTGTATCTGCTGCCATGTCCCCTGTTTTTAGTCATGAATGTTGGACTGTTACATGTAAAATCTTCTTGCCCAAATGAAACTGTAAATCATGTTTGGCGGTATGCATCTTCCGCTCATGTTTAAGGAAAGCCATCAATTTCAAACGCCTCAGACTGAACTTGGAGCGGTACATACATACGAGTACTATACTTTTTTCTAATGTTTCATATGGACGGATGAAGTTGAACCAAGGGGAGTAGGAGAGTAAAGAATGAAGGAAATTTGTATTCATCATTGTATTTGTCTAGATGACAAAGACACATGGAGGGAGGGCGTCGTTAGCCTACCTGAAGGATCACCCTGATGAGGCTGATTTGATCCATATCCATGTCATCGTGTGAAGGAAAAAAGCTGCTTCCTAGGCTATCGACGTCCGCTGGTCCTAGGCTGTCCCTTTTACGATGATGTTCAGTGAAACTTCAATGTTTGTCACTACTTTTTGGTGCGTAGAGAAGGATGTTTTAGTGGTGTTTTTTCCCACTAGATTTTGCTGAGGCTTTAGGCCTGTAGGTTGAATAGCAGTTTCTGATTGTAGCTTGGGGTGTGCGTTTTGGTTCAGACTGAAAAAGACTGTATGGTTTCGTTTCTGTTTGAAATGGAACCGGGGAGGCTCTCCCTGTGAATCTAAAAAAAAAACTATAACCTTGTATGATGATCTGATAGGTTTTGCTGTCGGCGTGGGTTGGCAAAATGTAGTTGCATATGTTAACATCACAACATATTACTGACGGGTATCCCTCTTGGAGCGATCCTTGGTTATGGTCTTGGAATGACTGTTGTAGTAAATCAGTTACTCCTAGACTCAGTAACGTTTGCCTCTTGGCTCTAGTAGATGCCAGACATCCTGAAACAACACTGAAAATACTACTCCAACTAGAATAATATAATGGACTACAAGTCCAGAAACCTCATTGACCTGATGCTCTTTTTCTACCATCTAGTTTAATGCTTCATCTGGTCACCAAAATCAGAATTAGTAACTGACAAGATATTATTTATCATACAGTGGAACCCATTTCGTGCAACATTAATATGAAAAGGAACCTGCATCATTGTGACGCATACCATACATTCAAGCTTTTGCATCACATTTGTATCATTCAACCATCAACCGACATTCACTATCACTAGGATCAAAGCAAACCATACGCAGAGGACAGAACACCTTAACGTCAACTCAGTGTTTAAACATATTTGAAGTTGTAGTTCACAGATATAAGCACTAAATGATAAAACATGAAATAAAATGATTAGTCTACATCCTTCTCCTCATAGCAGACTTGACAGCACCCAAGATCCTGAAGTAATCAAAGAATAAAGCTGAGTGCTTGCCCTCCAAGCCATCACGGTTGTACCGGTTGCTGCCTGTAAGATTGTTACATGGGCTGCCCCCAATCACCAAATCAAAGCCACCAAATCTATCAATGAATGAAGAAATCATATCATCGGTGACAGATTGCACATCGGCAATTTCAATCAGCCTGCCAGTTTGTGTTTGATCCCACCAACCCCTTAAAATCCTCCTGTTAACTTCACCTATCTCAACAGAAATAACTGTTCTCATGCGGATCCCGAGCCTATGCAGAGCAACCTCTCCTCCTCCAATGCCAGTGAATAAGGACAGTACATTTATGCCATTAGGAAACATGTCCTTCAGCACTGACAAGTGCCAAGCAACGGAATCCACTTGGAATGAATTTCCCAGAGATTTATACCTCTCTGTCTTGCTGACTCCCCTTGTGTGGTCTCTGGGGAAACCGAGTAAATACTCAATCTCATCGGGCTCCAGTGGGGCAACCTTATTCTTTCCCACCCAAACAAGGTTATATTTTTTGCACTCCTTCATGACATATTTCTGAACACTTGGACGTGGTGGATTGCTTGAGCTTTCAAGAGCACGCTGGATCCTTCCTGCCAGCTTTGCACTTGCCACAGATGTCCGTAAGCAGTTGAGCTGCTTTCTATTGTCCCAGGAAGGCCACCACTTCTTGTAATGAGGGAAGGCCTCAAATATTGTCTTCGGAGGGGGATGGAGGAGTTCTACCCTGCCCTCAATTGGCAAATTATGGATGTAGCCTCTTTTCCTAGCAGCTGCACAAATGTACTTAGAATCCAGAAACTCTGGACCTATGTCATATAGAAATCTAGAAAATTTGGCCCATGCGCCTTTTGGAGCTATGGCCACATTTTCGAAGTAGAAGTATGGTGGCCCAGTAGCTTCTTTGGGAAGTCTCCTACTCACTGTCCGTAGCATGTCACCAGGAAGGTTGAATCCAACCATTGGTTTAGGGAGAGGCATTGATTCCTCATCCAAGGGGGATCGACTTCCTTGTGCTCCATCTCCAGAACGCTTCCTTTTTTTCTTGCTCTCTTCCATCAATCTTGCTTTCTTTCTCCCTCCGAAGGAATCAGAGCATCTACCAGTAACCTGCCAAATTACACACAGATTCCAGCGTCCTTGCATCAAATTAAAAGAGAAAATAATTTATTTATTTAATTGTACAGTCATGCCCAAAAGATACCTCATGTTCTCCTGCAGCTTGTGATGCACATACCGAATCAACTAATACATAGAGAGGGGCATCCACGCCTAGGAATTTTTAATAAAAAAATATACAGCATATAAGGTGTATTTTCCATAAAAGCGTGATCATCAGTTAACAATTTCAAAAAGAGGCATACCACATATGGAAATAGCCATATTTGCTTCATCTTCATGATAGCCCATGTCTACTAAGGAGTTTATCTTCTTGTCTTTCTCTGACATCTCTTGTAGAAAATCCTGCACAAAAGAAAAGCAAAAACAAAGATTACAGCACCTGCTATATCTTACTTCCTTTTAAATGCCAACTTCGTGACTACTGGTAAGGGAAAGAGGGGGAGGGATCAAGAAATATATAACAGACTACTCATGAAACTGATCGAGAATTAACTCGATGAGATGATTTAGGAACTTAGATTGTTATTTTCCGATTCTGTTTGAGAATGACCTTAGTACAAGAGTTAATGTATGCATGATCACAAATGCTAATAGTCTTACACTTGAAACAAATACCTACTCTAGCAATATGATGCTCTTTTGGTTACGCTGGAATAACCTCAAGGTCCAGTAAGCCCGCTCACGATTTATCTTCACATTGGAAGTTTTTCTTGTGGTATATAAGATATAGGATCGATGCACACGTAAAGAATTCCTACTAGCCTTAATGGCCTGATTACATTATCTACAACAGGCACTAACTGTGGCAGGGATTAGGATACGTGCAAGAGCGACTCACATTGCCTGGTCTCTCATCTGTACGTGCCTGAGATTAAATCCATGTATTATCTTAGTTTGGCCAAAACAATTGACCAGGCCACCATGTACCGTGTACTACTACCCTGATATGCATACTGGTTGTTTGACATTTGTCCTGAGATTGGAGATCTAATTGTAATATTATGTGTGTTGGCGATGTTTTACTTAGTAGCACAGTTCTTCAGTAAAATGGTTAGGAACCAAATAATAGATAACCACACAATTCACTTATAATACTTACCTTGTAAATGCTGAAGTCACATGCACATCTCCATGGAGATTGAAGATAATTTATTGCAGGTGCATTTCTTGTACAAGTAAATCGGGCATGAGTAATCTTGAGCATTTCCAACATTTTTATTGCTTAAGAAGGATAATGGCATTGATGTTTTGCTTGTGAAAGTAATTAGGTGACTTTTGGTAACAGTTAATCCATGCCTCAAATTATGTTCCATTTTGTCGTATTTTACATACTGATCTGATTTTCTAAGATCTGAACTGGTAGAGCATATAGATCAAGATCATTTTCATCTTGCCTACAGATGCTTCATTATTTGAGAATTGTGCATTGAAAGAATTGCAGCTCCAAACTACTTTTGAGCCGCCTTGCAGTGAAATATACTGCCAAACAGATTTTTTGTCAGCCCTAGAATATCTTGGATTTTTTTCAGCCGTAGAAGACCAAATGTAGAGTAGGGAGCCGCTATTAAATTCAATCATGTTGAGGCCTTTGCCTAATACCCTTTGTGCAGGGCTTGAAACAAGGTAGATGTTTTCCAGCATTGAAAATAGTGGTTCATGACTTCATCAAGAAAACACAATCATCATATAATATCACCAAATCATTTTAATAAATCCCTTTTTAGTAAGATAATATTTTATAATCATCTTACCCCTATTGACATTTTTATTTTACTGTTTACTCTATGCTTCGTATTCCTAAATATGGTAGCCACACAATATAAACAACCTTAATCTGCATTTGTTTGTGCTAGTGTTATAACTTATAAGGAAAATTGTCAAAAAATGTTCCCTTCTGATCACAATTTTCTTTATTACCATAGATATATGCAGTGCGGATACTATTTCTCTAAGGTTGGTCCTGACACCCAAAACTCCCCTTACAGCTTTAAAAAAAAACTCCCCTTAGAGCTACCCTCTGTACAGCACATCAGTCAGTGGCTCAAGACAGACTATCTGTAGCTTCAAAAGGAGCACCATCCTTGCGTGCACCGCCTTACCTTAATAACCTTATTTTCCCTACCCTAAATTATATACATAATTTTTGGATCATCTCGAGATATCCAATTTTCATAGGAATAATCTTTATTTTTTATATGGAAAACCTGTTACAGGCTTACTATATCTATGTTTGAAAGATTCTGTAACATACTAATTCTGAACGAATGCTCTGTCGGGTTACGTTAACTCATACATTAATATTTTTGTTCTTGCTTCTTTCATGTCAAAAAGATTGGGTGTTTCAGATTTTAGTTTAACGATTAAACCATTAGAATACATGTTCAAGATATATGTTACTTCAGCAAACATAATAAACTACTCGTGTATATTGTGCTGTTTCTTATAGTATTTTTCTGGTATGAAACAGCCTACAGTCATGGCAATATATTTTACTATGCCTTCAGCAACATCACTATTTCCAACAACATTAATTTAGGCTCTCTTTACAACTGGAAAAAGATATTGAAGACTCTTCATTACATATGAAAGACAGCTCTTTTACAATGAAATCGCTAGCTGTATGTTGTTGGTGATTATTGGTTGGTTTGTGACTAATGAAATATGATCACCGGCTATCTATCCTAGATTTATTTTACAGATACTACTTCCTACAATCCATAGTATAGAGGAGTTTGCATTGATATAATAGATTTCTACCTATGTTACCTTCTCGATTTATTACCTGTGTGTTTTATATTCATGAAATTAATTGGAAGTACATTAGTGAGTTCCTGCCAATGGTCGCAATGGGACTAGCTGCTAAATATGAGCAACTTTGAAGCGGGTTACCGTATTTGTATTCTTATTTGTGCACTTTATGAAAAAGAGAAAAGAAAAAAGAAAAAATGAGGATAATACCACATGTGATATTCTCTATCATCAAGCAACACAAATCAAGTTTATAGAAATTTGTCTATGCTTGATACTGGGATGTACAAAACAAGTGTGTTAGACTGCAATATCAATATTGCTATAAAAAATGTTTATTCTTGATTCTGGGAATGTACAAAAGAGGTACGTTTTTTTCGAAATTGATGCGTGCGGCTCTTTATTGCCAGAAGTCTCAGAAGATTATTATTACAAAACAGGTATGTGAGACTGCAATATTGATATTACCTTTTTAATTGTATCACTAACCATGAAACATGATGAATCTTTTTGGTACGAAAATAAGACAGATGAAAATATTTACTTGTAAAAAGGGAAAACATGATGCAAAATCAACAACATATCCTCCAAGACAATGATAAAAGGCCATTGACTAGAGTGCAATGCATTAGACATACATGTATATGACTGATAAAGTAACAGTATCATATGCAGATTCTCATTATCAGAGATGACTCTTTTAATTTTATTATATGCTTAGAATATATATTGGTTCACTTGTGACTAAGAACCAGACCACGGAAGGATTTTCTCCAATCACTTCCTGTTAGCTCTGCTAAATATTTGCTTTTGTTCTTTTACAAAAATTTATCGTGCTAGAGCAGCGGCCCTACCAATAAAAAATCACTGGAGTCTCAGATATATTTATGTTTGACATTTGTTTCAGCATAAACACTTGCTATCTAAAGCTCCACAAAACACTTACTATCTATAAAAGGTATCTAAAAATACTTTCTACAAGATGATGTGAAGATGCTGCCCATGCATGTGTGTGGGCCACTGTTCTAGTTTTATGTAAGCAACATTAAGTGCTCAAACTTACAATGTAATTCTGAACTGATGAAAGGCTAGGAGCAAAATATCAAAATATACGTAAATGAGTCTCAAGGTATGCATGGAAAATATTTCGCACGTGTCATCATACATATAATCAAAAATTTCTTAATTACTGAATTAATGACAAGGAATTATCTACCTCATCACTAGAACCATCAGAGTTGGGTTCTCTACCATCAGAATCGTCGTCTCCATCCCAGTATTCAGAATCAAGATCGTCGTCATCTTCAATACTCTGGGGGGTGAAGCCAGAAGTAGAGCAATTACCCACTGCAGCGTCATCACCTAGTGTCTGCATTTTGACATGACCAGTTGTAACATGTAATCTTTGCCATCATGCAGCAAAAGCATCATAGATAAATTAAGTACCAAAGGCACATGAGCCAATACCTTATAAGTGAGTAGAAGTTCGACCAAAGCATTTTCATCACTGTGCCCTGAAAGTAAAATGCCGGGTTGAAACAGAAGGCGCAAACACACTATGACAAATGAAATGAAATTTATTACTTTTAGTATTACCAATCTCCTTAATTCCTTTGACCACCATTTCCTTTGGGAAACCCATTCCCACATATCCATCGATTAAAAAAGTAGGCGGTGCTTCCCCATTGGCCCACCCATTAGAATCCTGTAAACAGTTCATGAACAAATAGCAGTAAGATCTTTATAATAACAAGGAAATAACAAGTCCTGGCTAGTCTTGTGCTAAAAGACACAATTTTCTATCAGTTACTACCTGGTGCACCAGTGTTGATGGGCCAGCAGCATCCAAGTTCCTCAAGGCCGGAGCGGATGAGGGTTCAGCCTCACCACTGGCCTCACCATCACTTTTCCATTCAAACTTATCACTATCGTCACTATCGCTAAGCCAGTCCTGTGACATGAGTTAAGCACAGCACGATCAATATTGATAGCAAATCACCAGAAAAGAAATAACCACAGCCCAAAACAAACATAAATATCATCTAGCATGAAATCAGCACAACTAGATTCAGTTCTAAAGTCTATGAAGAACAAAAAAATAAAGAATAAAAATCCATTTTTTTATCGAACAAACCCCCTCCACTACCGTCACAAGACATTACACTAACCCCCCCAAAAAAATGGACGCTAATATAGCGCAACGTCGAGCGTTTGCCTCCTGGTGCGGTGCAACCACGAGCGACCCTAAGAGTTGCTAGGAAAAATGAGTGTGGGCCCTGCCAATTTGCCACATGGCATTTGTTTTCTTCAAAAATGCCATCCACCGTATACTTGAAGATCTGAAGGCTCCTGATGTGTTTGCTCCGCAAGACTAAAATTCTCACGTCCACTCAATATAATTTTCCAAAACATACATCAGTACAATTAGAAACAGTTCAAGTTTTATTCATGGGGATGGCTAACTAATTTAAGTGTGCTACCTTTCAGACATCAGGTAGAACACATTGTGCATAACAGAACTTTCACGGGAGGAAAGTGATCAAATCTATAAAAGGATACTGCGAGAGTATTTCCGTGTTCTATTTTTTTTTTCAGTTGGTCTCTAGGCCGCCGGCTTATTGAAACTCTCCTTAATTAATGAAATGAGGCAAAGTTTTTTCTTCTGCTTTGGAAAAAAGTCTATAAAAGGTGATCAGATTGACTAGGTTTGCCAACCAAGCGCTGGCTTGGTGGCTAGAGCTCAGGGTGTTGAGCCATCCCACCCGGGTTCGAGTCGCAGCTGAAGCACACTCGGACAGGAAAAATCTCTGGAGAGGTATAATCAATCTAAAAATGTATAGCCAAGAAATTGATCCTTCTCCCGTTAGTCATCATTTTAGGTTTGAAACATTTTATCGCCTGCAATAAGATAAACCAAAAAGGCACTAGCGCAGAACGACTTGATGTTGCGTGTATTAAACAACTGTAATGTACGGTCCAAATTAGCGACTCAAATGAATGAGCTGAAGTGCCAAACAAGTGATAATTTTGGATCATATAGGTGGACCACCGTAACATGAAGTAAACCCACTGAACTCCTTATAAAAGAGTCCCGACCTGTAAATTACTTATGAAGAACATACAAAGCAAAATATCATTCAACTATAGAGTCTAGGATGCATCAAACAGGATTTTAAAAACATATATTATTGAGTAGACCATACAAAAAGATACAGACATGAGAGTGCCCTATGAATAATGTCTACTACGGTTTCACCTATAGTCCTATACAGGTCAATATTTTGGCATCCTATTGCATCAACATACTCGGTGTAATCCTGACACATGAACGATGTGTAAAATGCAGAAAAAAAGGGTCAGTAAACTGATCACGTAGTATGAGGAACAGACCTAGGAGCTAACAAGCCAATGGAATATGAAGTATGGTGATTGCTATATGGCGAAATCAGAAGAGGGCGATCCAGTGCTCGGTCAGGGACACATCCAGGAAAGGGGAAAACATTTTTTTTAGATCAAACAAACCACCAAAAACCCCAGACGTACGCAAACTCGTGCACGAGAGAGGTACTAGATTAAACGAACACAAAGGGTCTCTATTCTTGTGTTCCGAATCAATGGAAATAGGACATACTGCAAAAGAACTCTTTTTTAGAATAAATTCCTACGATATACAATCCTCGCATGGAAAATTACTACTCGAAGCCTTGAACCTACCACCATAGTTGATACCCTCTGGGTCCTTTCTCTCTCGCTTCTGTCTTTCTCTGTGTAGTGAGAAGAGGATGAGGAGGATAATGAGAGCACGAGGAAGAGCGGCGGCAAAGTAGTGGCGACGGCCGAGGAGGAGCGTATGCCAAGGAGAGCACGACGGCGGAGGAGGCGAGCACAAGGAACAGCGGAGCTGTAGGAGAATGAGAGGAGAGCCCGTCGGCGACGGCCACAGCGCGGGCTCCTCCGTCCCTCTCTGCTTTTGACAAGCGATCGCACTGCGCAATATTGCACAAGCCTTTTTGTTTTGAATGAACAAGTCCATGCGGCGGGCTGCGTACACGATTTTTTTTTCTGATTATTATTCAGCCAGAGAAGGAAACGGGTGCGACGCCAATGCTTTCCTTTTCTTGTGGGCTGCCCACAAGGCTGGCTACTGCCATCTCGTGCGCAGCTCATATTCTGGTGGATAATTAGATGGAGAGTAATAAATAAGTATATAGCTGGCGGTGATATTGATAGAGCTAAATTTGGTTTAGCTATTTAGGCTGTTTTTAAATAGTGTATAAATATGATAATACCTATTGCTTCTACAATTAAATCGACTAGTTATTCTTATGTCTAAATCGACGGTAATAGCCGCCAAATTCTAATCTTGATTCCATCCGTCATCGCATGTATTTTAACTTTGGGTTATAGACTGAATTTCCACGTCGAGATGTCGGACGGTTAAAGATATCAACTTAGCCATGAAACCTGTGATTGATCTATCGAAATATTTCAATATGGATGGAAATTGGTATCTCCCAATAATATCACATACTCAATGAAAAAAAATAGGTAGAATTTATTGAATTATTTATTAGTGCAAAATATTGGTAATATCCCAACTTTAATACTTTCTTTGTTTATATAATTCATACAAATTTAGTCAACACTAATCGTTCTTCTAGGCTTGACCAAGTTAATAGACAAATTTATGACTAGCACCAAATTAGTATCAATAGATATACCATACAATATATACTTACAATACATTATTCAATATTGTAGATGTTAAATATCGTAGATGTTAAAAAAAAATTATACATTTGATTAAACTTAGTAAACTTTGCTTTTTATTTAAATTTTATACGCCACATATCGTGAAATGGCATATTACTTTCCATAAATATGAGATGCTGTTTTGGAGTGGAAACCAAGAGGAATGAGACCGTTCTAAAGTTTACATTATCACAGTGTTTGGTAAACGGTTCCTCAATTGCTCACTATCTCACACAAGCTTTTTGTGAGCAATAAGAAGGGTCTCACACAAGCTTTTCGTAAATGGCAATAACGAAACAATTGCTTGGAGACTCACAGGGATATACGGTGAGCCGGCATGGGCTGACAAATATAAAACTTGGGAAAGATTAAGGGAGCTCCATAGCCAGGTTACTATGAGATGGCTAGTTATTGGTGATCGGAACGAAATTCTTTACAACCATGAAAAAGAAGGAGGAAACCCAAGGCCAATCCAATATATGCAGGCCTTTAGGGATGCCCTAACTGACTGCGGTCTGGAGGACCTCGGCTATATGGAGAAGAGCAAGAAGTAGGAGGGGACCAGGAATAAGGGAGAGGTTAGACAGAGCATGTGCTAATGCGGCTTGGGCATAACTGTTTCCTTATGCAAGCCTATCGAATCTGGATATGCTTAAGTCTGAGTCTGACCATCGCCCAATATTGATGGATACAGATTACTACCAAAGGATTGCAGCGTCGGGTAGAATTATCAACACCCGGATTTTTAAGTCCAGATGCCTATTATGCCATTCATCGCAATCCCAGGAATATTGTTTTTGCGAGACATAATAGATTGATATCACAACACATCATTCATTACAACACATAATTGTCTTACAACAAAGGATCACATGATCCAGTCTCATTACAATAATAGTTGATCTATTGATCAATTACAAAACACATAGCGGAAGCGAAGTAGCGTAGTAGTAGTCCATCTATTCCACAGGCAACTGTTGATGTCAGGAGTGGTCCTAGTTGTCGTAGACGTCTTGCTGTCCTTCTTCCGGGTTCTGATACTCCTCTTCATAGTCTGGCCATTTGAATAGCCAGGGACACAGCCGTGAGTACTTTAAAGTACTCGCAAACTAATATTAAGGTAAGTAACACTATTTCACTAAAGAGGGTTCTAAGCTCTAGGTTTATTTGCATAAAGCTAATTTTAGTTCATAAGCATTTTAGTAAAGCCTCTTTATTTTCTAACTAACTCAAGTGGGAACATTAGTGTCATTCCCACAACTCAGTTGTGATTCAAGTCAGGTCACCCTTCACCATTTACTTCACCAATATTTTCAAGAATCTGACACCGGAAACTGTATGGCCTTTCCAACCGTCCGTAACCGTGGACACGGCTATTCGAATAGGTTTACACTCTGCAGAGGTTGCACACTTGTGCCACAATATTTGATTACATCCGTCGGGGATAACCCCGAATCATCGTAACTCAGTACGCGGATCATCAACCTTAACCTTTCACTTATATATCCTAGTATAGGCACCTCTCCCCATGAGCTTGGCCTCCCAGTGAAGACAAACCGTCAGCCTGGGAACTGCACAGGGCTTGGCCGGACAATTCACCTCATTCACATCATTTCGCTTTCAACGGAGGCAGCCTCGGCATAACCCCTATGATGCTTGTTCAGAGGGAACCCATACTAAGACACATAAACTTCCAGCTAAGCCCTACCCATAATCAGGTATTGTGGGGGTACTTGTAAATTGGAAAGGTATCGCATCCAAACCAATATCAGTTTTAATCAAAAATCACCATCTTCTCCAAGTCATATTCACTTTCAAAAATTCATTCAAGTCACTTCACTTCACTAAGTTCCCATCTAGAGTAGTCAATTTTATTTGTTAGCAATAGCAACTAATCATGAGGGGTGCTAACTTAGCTTTGCTTGTTCTAGGCTAAGTTTGGTACTCTTGTGCTATTCTTAACCAAGTGGAACATGAATCAAAAAGTACTTTGATAAATAAATTTCAGTAAAACTTGTAAAGTAAAAACTTGGGATAGGACCATTAAGCATAAAGTAGAAGTAGGGTGATGCATGGATCTTGTAGAGCTTTGCACTTTGCAAGTTTATTAGCTTGCCTTGGTTGGGGAATTGGTCAAAGTGATCTTCTTCTCCTTCTTCTTGGTAGAATACCTCCTCCTCCTGATAGTCTCCGGTACTAGCGTCTAAAATCGAATACGAGGTATACAATCACCAAACAAGTCTTAAGACCAAACTAAGCTCACACATAAATCACACCTCTTAGGCTAGCATCACACATTACTACTAGATTGGTGGACTTTGCTTGCTTCTTTTAAGAAAAATAATTTCCTCTCATACTAATTTAGGTGTTTCTTTTCCTTCTTTAGGGAAATAAATTCCTCTCATTATCTTATTACAATTTAATTTCTCTTATGAAAAAGATATGACCTAGGTTGACCAAAGTCAACCTATTCATACTCATCATTTAAGAAAATGATTTAAATGAGGTGAAGCACCTCATACAATTTAATCCTAACATGGTCATGATTTAATATCATCAAACAAATTCACATGAGACCTAATAGACCAGGGTCTATACCTCATTTTGAAATGTTTGTGACAAGATTTAAATGAGAGAAAACTCCCATATGATTTCTAAATAGTTTTGGACAATATTATTGACTAGAAATAGCCATATAGTCCTCTAATTAAACTAGGCCATGATCACTCAAGGTAACCATGCCATATTTGTGCAGAAACAATTAATGCAAGTGAAATGTGATTTATAGGAGTTGGAATCAACTCAAAAAAAAATTTGGTTGATTTTTAACAATTGTTTGAAGTCACAAAAGTCCCTGTCTTGTTATTTTTGCTACTTTAATTCTACACAAGAACTAGAGTTCAAACCAGTGGGATTGGATAGATAATTTCACAGGCTTTCCAACCATATGAAATTCACTAAATTTAGCCAAGGGGATTGGAAGCTATTCAATTTCTAATTTGACACCAGTATTGAATTTGACTGAAAAGGTTTAAATCTAAATTAAAAAAACATGGGCTTGGCGGGAAAGGGTTTGGGCCGCAGAGGGGGGAAAAAGAGTTGGGCCAGCCCAGCTAGCGTGCCACGCACACAGCGGGCCGCCTGACTGGTGGGTCCCCACTGTCAGCTGTTTTAAATTGCCGAACCGGTACGTGAATTGGGAGCCGTTAGATTAGAGGGGATCGGACGGCTGCGGGTCGTCCTCATTGGCGACGAGCTCCGACGAGCTCTAACCCTAGCCGGCGGCCAGGAGGGTCCAGAGGAGGTCCTTACCGGCGTCCAGCGAGGTCAGCGAGGCGGGCAAACGATCGAGGCGACGTCGGCGAGTCGAGGGAGGGTCGCGGCGGCTCCTGAGGTGGACGAATTTGAGGGCTCGATCTTCCGCGTCTCCGGCGGCCTCCGGTGGTAAAATTGGGGCGGCGTGTTGGCTAATTTGAAGGGGGAGAGGTGCAAGGAGAGCAAGAAGAGGTAGGGGAAGATGGTGCTGTGCTCAGAGAGTGAGAGGAGAGCTCCATTTTATAGCTGGCCGAGGAGGCCGAGGGGGCGGGACAGGTCGACCATGGACGCGACGCTACGGTGGGCTAACGTCACAAGCGAGGATGCTGCAGTGTTGGCGACGTCGAGGCGAGTGTGTGGGACTTGATGGCGCGGAAAACGGGGGTCTATGGCGATCGTCATCCTCTCGCGACCGTGCAGTACTGTGGCGGAGTTCACCGTCGTGGGCGTCGGCTACAGGGCGTGCAAGGGTCGGTGAGCGTGTCCACTGGGTTGCTGATGTCGAGGGGAGGCTGCAGGTGCAAGGAGAGAGGGAGGAGTGAGCTGAGTCGACAGGGCAGGGCGGTGTACTGGCGCGCCCGTGGCCATGCCTGTGCACGCGCTGGCGAGGCCGAGGGCAGTGACCACGTCGCGGCTGGGGCTCTGGCTGCTTCTCCTTGGCTAAGGACTGTGTCTGGCTTCATCAGCAGGATATGAGGGGTCTACTGGACATGGTGTGGCAGGGCTGAGGTGAGAGGAGGAGGGGATCACATGGTGGTGACTATGGTGATTGGCATGGTGTTGTCCTTGGTGTTCTGGTGCAATGTACTCGTCTCTGAGGGCATGGCTTAGTAGAGTGGGGTGAGGCAAGGTGGTTTGACATGGGGAGCCAGGTTGGAGAGGCTAGAGGGTGCCTAGTTGAGTAATGCCAACATGTATGAGGGACATATGCAAAGATAAGGGCAAGGTTTGTGTCATGGTGATCAAGCAATGATAGGTGAGGTCATGGTACTGGTTAGAGGTACAAGTCTACTATAGATGAGGTACAAGTGAGGGAGAGAGGAGGTGGTACATAGTGGTTGGGGGTGGGTGTACCCTAATTCTTACTCTATGTAACCAAATGATCACAAGCAAAGGTCTCCCTTGGGTTTGACTTTTGGCCAAAATTCTGCATGGATGGGTTCTAAGTAATGTTTGGCACTCATTGGTGGTCTTGGTTTGAAATTTGGAGTGGGTTTGTGAAATTTCGAAAAGTGGAGGGAATCTAGCATCTGTTTCAATGTTGCATTTTGGCTTGACTAAATTAAGCAGTGGTCAACTCTCTGGTCAAAGTGCTCAACATCAAAAGTGTTCACCTTGATGAGGTCTTGGATGAGGTGCAAAGAGTTCGCAGGGTTTGGTTTGAAAAACTCCTAATAAAAGGGCTCAAAGTGGGTAAGATGTTAAAATTGTCACATGTGACCATTATCACATGTAACTTGGTTTTTGATTTTTCTTTGATTTGATTTTGGTTTCTTTGATTCAAAAAGGATCCTTTTGAGTTTAAAAGAGTTTCCAAACCATTGGCACAATTTTATATGGCCTAGGTTAAAGATTTTGCAAAAATGGCCATAAGCCATATGTGAGGGTTTTTGTAATTCTCAAAACCTTTTCTTTCTTTTTCTTTGATCCTAAGGATCATGGTTTTGCGTTCAATTGAGGTTGGTTGGGTTTACTCATGGTTTCCAACCATTTGGGTAAGGTACATAGGGCATAGACCAATTATTGGAGAATTAGCCATTAGCCCACATATGCCTCACAATTTGCTTTATTTTCTTTTTTAAAAGTTCCTCTTTGGTCTTGAGAAGGGTAGGGTTAGGGTTTAGAAAACATTTCAAAATACTTCACACAAGCATCTTAGCAAAATTCACAACAATTGGGTAGGAGCTCTATGCACCAAACTAAATTTAATAAAAGTTTTTGTTGGTTCCAAATTTTGGAAAAAGGAAATTCATTTTCTCTTTGTTTTAAAATTTGGGATGTTACAAACCCTTCCCCCTTAAACAAATCTCGTCCCGAGATTTTAAGAAAAGTTAGGTTCCTAAGAGAGATTGAGCAACTTGATTAAACAGGAAAACATACTTGGCATGGTCTGAGGGGCTTCTTGGGCTTCTGTTGCAGTCATGTTGTAGAGGCGGCCGTTGTGGTTGTTCTGGTTCCTTCTTGCGGCAAAGCGGCGCTGGTTCTGAGCAGGTGCAGCGGTATTGGCAGCAATCTTGGCAAGCTTCTTGGGGCACTCATTAGACTAGTGACAGTTGACTTGTCTTTGGGGTTGACGGGAACAACGTTGCTTCCCGTCCTTGGGGCAGTATTGGGGTTGTTGTTGTTACCATTGGGGTGGTTGTTGTTATTGTTGGGGTTGCTGTTGTTGTGGTTGTTGCTGTTGTGGTTGTAGTTGTTGCCTCCGGGCTTTGGGGGTCCTCCGTTGTTGTTGGTGTAGTTGGGGCGATAATTCTGAGCAGGGGGTTTGTTGTATCTTGGGGTGAATCCTCCAGAGGAGTTGTTGCGGTACTTCTGGGCATTGTTGGGCCCATTCTGGTTCATCATTCTTCTCTTGCGGTTCTCGTTGGCTTGATGCAGCTTCCCTTCCATTTGGATGGCTGAGTCTACTAGGGCTTCGAGGTCAGCGAACGGAATGTTCACTAACACAGTTTGCATCTCGTCATGCAGTCCGTTCAGAAATCTTTCCTTCCGCTTCTCATTGGTGTCGGTTTCGTCCGGGGCGTACCTTGACAGAGTGAGGAATCTGTCGCGGTATTCTGCCACGGACATTCTGCCTTGCTTGAGTTCGCGGAACTCGTCTCTCATCTTCTTGATCAGTCCTTGGGGCACATGGTATTTGCTAAACTTGGTCTTGAAGTCCTCCCAGGTCATCATCTGTCCCGCATTCATTGCGCGGGCGCTTGTCCACCAGGCTCGTGCAGGTCCTGACAGGTAGTGGGTGGCGAACAGTACTTTCTCTGCGGCTTCTACTCCCGCAACTTTTAGGTTGTTCTCCATTGTCTGGAGCCAGTCATCAGCATCTAGGGGCTCTTCAGTCTTGTTGAACATGGGTGGGTTGGTGTTCTGAAAGTTTTTCAGCTTTGACCCAGGGTGGTCATGGTTTCCATGGCCGTTGTTGTTCTGAGCGATCTGCTGCAGTGCCGCAATGTTGGCTTGACGTTCAGCTCTCTCAGCTTCGCGGTCGGCCATCATCATCTGGAGCATCTGCATCATTGCGTCTTGGTTGGTGCTGCGAGTTGGTGGGGCCATCTGGACAGTGAGGTAGATGATAAGATAAGAGGGAAATTTCTAAGGTTTGTTTTGTTATAGTTTAAAAAGTTCATAACTTGAAAATTTTGAGTAGTGTTGTGGGGGTAAACACCAACAACACTTTTTCATTCATACCAAACATCATACATTACAAAGCTAACACACCGTTGGTTTGAAGAACCATTCATTCGTTCTACGATACAAGGGGATCCTGATACAACTCACACCTACGATAGTGCTTTAACGATACTACTCTTCAGGGTGAATTCTTCGTCTTCACAGGTAATGTGTTTGGCGAAAGCTGAGGGCGTTGTCCAACTCCTTGCGTGTCGTCGTGGTGAACGGACAGATGCCATAGGATGGCTTAGATTGGGGCCGAATGGACGCTAGAGGATTCGGGGGAGGGTTTGTGATCAGGTGGGATGAACTTCCGGATGGTTTCCTCAAGAACTTGGCCAAGGCCAGAGGTTGAAGAAGAAAGACACAAGGAAGAACTCGCTCTAGATCACCATGTTCATTGATTCTCACAAGTTACAGGTTTGTCTCTCCCTCTGTGTTTCGCGCCCGTGAAGGAGGGCTGCCCCCTCTCCTTATATAGGGGAGAGGGTGGCTTACAGTGCAAGAAACCCTAATGGCATCTTTGACTAGACAAACTACTTTACAAAGCTACTTTACAAAGCTACTTTACAAAGCTACTTTAATCATAGATGACACCGGGGTCTTCTTTAATCAGGGAGGATGACGTCCTCCGGCTTCTTTCTTCGCCATCTTCTTCTTTATCGTCAGCCCTTCGTTTAAAGCTACTTTGCTTAGCTCATCTTTGTCTTCTAGCTCTGGAGAGGATCTTTGACCAGCCTTGCCGACAAGCTCTTCCTTCCGGTGGTCCGGTACCTTTTCTATCCGGCTCCGGTATCCCTCCTCTGAGGATACCGGCTTAGCCTGTTCAGCCAAACGCCTATCTTAGACTCCGGCATGAACATCTAACCGGTATCCTGATGGCTCAAACCATCCGGTTTGGCATGCCTTTGGCATACCGGGGGTCATCCCCCCAACATTAGTCCCCGAAGCTGGTATAGTCTGGCGGATTCTATCCAACAGACCATGCCAGATTCTCATGTCTTTGGATACCGGTTTAATCCATCTGGCTTAGGGCTTGGATCCGGCATCTTTGCCCGGATTTTCATTATCTTTCTTTTCAAGTCATTCTCCGGTATCTTTTCTTCCGGCATCTTAGTCATTTAACGCCTCCTCGGCGAAGTCAAGAATATCTTGGGCCCCGCGTGCGACAGAGACATGCGCACCGTGGATCGACGCGCCGTTGTCGCTTGTCACTTCGCTTCGACTCCCGCGCGCCCATTTAATGCACCGCTGCGGATCCCACTAGCCGTTTTGGATCCCGTGTGTGCCTCCGTGTGGCCTCCTATTATCTCGCGTGTACCTCTCCGCCACGTGGCGGCCCATGATGCGAACCGCCGCGGGCCGCGAGGCGAACCGCCGCGGCCCAGCAGTTTTCAGCCCACCTCCCTTCTTCTTTATAACGACAACCGCCGCTCCTTCTTCCTTTTCTCGCATTCTCCACTTCCTCGCGCACAGTGCTCCTCGCCTCTGCGCCTTTGCCGTTCTCCGTCCGCCGTCGCTCGCTCGAGCTCCGTCGCCCGGCGAACTCACGCCGTACTTCCGCCGGACTTCGTTGTGCGGGAACCTTCTGCAGCGCCCTCACCGCGTCCGCTGCATTCGTGCTTCCTCGAGTTCTTCCTCACCTCGCCGTCGACGGACTTCGTCGCCGGCCGCAGGCTCACCGTTTCTCCGGCGAACCTCTTCCTCCGTGACTCCGCCGCCTCAGGTTAGGCCCGATGCGCCTTTACCCCTTTTCTTCTTGCATTTTAGATCTTGGGGGCGGTAGAGTATTTATCCCTTCTTTGTTTTGCTTTTCCTCTTACTCGTAGATCTTCGCGTGAGGGTCTCTTTGGGGAAAACTGTTTTTGGTAGATCCCGGTGTCGCCTAGATCCATATGTCCAGTGAAGGGTCTCTCCCCGCTGCTACCTCTAGTAACCAAGGCAGTAGCACCTCCGACGGGCTAACCGAAGATCTGGCCCGGATGGATCTGGCATCTAGCCGAGACCAAGAGGCCGGCACATCTAGCCGGGCCTCCGGAAAGGATAAGACACGCGGAGCCTGGAGGGGTTCCGACGTGACTCAGTTTGTGATCGACTGGCTCTACCGGTCTAGGAGGATTCCGGAAGGAGTCATCTGCCGGCTTCCAGGTGACGAGATTGAACCGGTGCTCAAACCCGGTGAGGTCGTTGTTTTCCTTGCTCATTTTGAGCGCGGCTTCGGCCTTCCTGCCTCTGATTTCTTTCGCCAATTCCTTGACTTCTATCGACTCCAACCTCACCACCTTCCCGGCAATGCCGTTTTTTATCTTTCTTGTTTTGTGGCCTTCATGGAGGGCTACATTGGCATCCGTCCCGCTCGCGAGACGTTTGCCCGCTTTTTCTCTCTCCGGATCAACTCGGTCCAGGGCAAGGACATTCCCAAGCCCAAACCCCCCGTTCAATGCGGGTCTTGTATCATCGGCTCCCGCCAAGGGAGCCCCTTTTTTAAGTTTAACGGCCTCGAGTCTTGCCGCTTGTGGCAGACTACGTTCTTCTATGTGAAGAACAAGAGTGCCACCGACCTCATCAACTTGCCGGCGTTCAACCCGGCGCCGCCCGCCAAGACCAACTGGCAGTACAACCCTGGTACGGATCACAGCGAGACGAACCGGGTGGTACGCTTCATGTTGAAGTTGATGAAGGACACCAAAATCTGCTCCGACGATATCATCCGTGCCTTCATCTGCCGCCGGGTGCTTCCCCTTCAGCAGCGCGCTCACAAGATTAGTGAGATGTATGGCCCCGGTGATCCCACCAAGATCACCGGCCTGCCCTTGAGCAAGGAAGATGTAGTCCTAAAGGCTAGCCAAATCTGCCAAACGGACATGCCGGATGACTGGGAGTGGGGCCTTTGCCCTCTCAGCTCCAGAAATCCCCCATCCCAAGAAGTAAGAAATTGTGCGGCTCGGGTCGTGATACCGGTAACTTTTATTCTCGCAACTAATCCTCGTTTTTTCCTTTGTTTTCAGGCTAAGGCCCGCTTCCCCCGGATTGACTCAGACCGGCGAGGCCCTTGCCGGAAGAGGCCTCTGGACAAGTACGATCCGGATCCTGTCATTCATTGGCTGGATCTGAGGATGGGCCGGACTCCAGCTTCACGCCTTGGCAAGTCTCCGCCGGAGCCAACTGGTTCGTCTAATGACTTGACCTTGCTTGAGGTAGCTTTTCTATTCGTTTTCTTATATTCTTTTTGTTACTGCCATTCTGTAGACATTCCCTCAGCCAGCGTCAACCCACAGGTCCATGAGCATGTGCCCCCCTTGCAGGCCGAGGTTGGGGATGAGTTTCTGGACAAACTCATGGCCGAAGGCCAGAAGAGTGATCCTCCAGCTGCTGGCGCCGGCCCTAGCCATGCTCCCCCTGCCAAACGCCCTCGCACAGAGGTCATTGGAGGGAAGCAGGTTAGCACCAAGCGCTACAAGCAGAAACGGATGCCGGTTTCTTCCGGGTAAGTTCTTCTTTTCCTTTTTTTTTTTTTTGTGTTTTCCCCATCTTCACCAAGTCCTTTTCCAGTTGCTTTTTCCCAATCCGCTCTCTTTTTCTCTCTTTCAGTCCTGCGCTTGAGCTTGGCTCCAAGCCGGAGGGCTCTGCCGGCTCCGCAAGGACCTCAACTCCTCCTCCTCACTCAAGTCCGGTACCATCTGGTGCCGGCAACAGCTCTGCCTCCCCTTCGGGAGGCACTACAAGTTCGGGGTGCGCGGCCCCAACACCTCCTGATCACCGCGCGGAGGAGGACTTCACCTCCCCTCCAGAAACCCAAGACACCGGCGCCAGCAACATCGGCGCCGGCCAGACAGATGCCGGGCAGGCGGAACCTCTGGTTCCTCCTCCCCCGAAAAAAAAGAAGAAGCAGTCAAGCTCTTCCCCTACCGCGCCGGATACTTCCGCGCCGGTATCTTCTCCTCCTCCTGGGGCCACGCTAACACCGCCGCCCAGCCAAGGACCTTCCGTGGCCAAGCGAATGGCGCCGGCAGAGACCCCCAAGATCACCAAGTTCCTCAAGCCCGGGGCTTCCCGTGGCAAGGCTGTGGAGGGCGACGCCTCAGGCGGCTCGCGGGACGTGGTGCTGCACGTCGGGCCTGCCGCTGCTGCTGTCCAGGACAAGCCTACCGGCCTCCTAGGCCGGATCGTTGAGCTGGAACGCGCGGGCAAAGATCTGGGGCACCTTCTCCCCTACACCCAGAAGTGGAATGAGGCGGACATCTCCGCATCTACCCGCGGCCTGGGCAAGGGCCGCCTTCCGGCACCAGACCCTGCTGGGCCTCGATCCACTGAAGAACACTTCACGCGGCTTAAACGCGCCGTGAAAGAGTTTGACAGTGCATGGTACGATGCTACCAACAACGTGGTGGTAAGTTTTGCTAAACCTCTTGTATTTTTGTTGATGCCGGTTTCTTTTCTTTCCGGATCTTGTCTATCCTCCCAGTCCCCGAGTTTCGTGTTGAGAGCGTAGCTCTTAGCGCGAAACTTCAACTAGGAACGCGCGAAACCGGCATAGCCAGTCCCCGAGTTTCGGGTTAAGATCTCTTGTTTCTTTCTTTCTCACAACCATCTTCCTTTGAACAGAGCACTGCTGACGCCCGGAAGCAACTCTTTGAGGAGCTTCTGTGGGAGCATCGGGACCTCGCCGAGGCCCACAGCCACTGCCAAGGTTTGTTTTGTTTCTTTTCCCTCCGGCATCTTTTCACCGGAATGTTTCTTTCTTTGATATTTACGCATCCTTTTGTTCAACAGTTGTTCCGGAAGCTACCATCGAGGCCCTGAAGGCCCAGGTTACCAAGCTTCAAGGTACCATCCTTTCTTTTTCGGCTAACCCGTTCCCTTTTTTCATTTCGTCTATTGTCGCTTGCTAAAACCTTTCTTTCCGGTACTTAGGCGAGAAAGAGCAGCTTCTCAAGGAGCACAACGAGGCACTGGACGCCCAGAAGACTGCCTTGAGGGAGCTGAAGGAAAAGGCTATGCAAGCCACGCTCCAGCACGATCAAGCTCTGAAGGACGCCCGGGCTGCAGCCGAGGCCAGGTTGGCGGAGGTCGTGGAGGATTCCACGAACTCCAACACCGTACTGACGGCAGAGCTGGAGGAGGAGAGGAAATCGCGGAAAGCAGCGGAGCGCCTCATTGACACCATGACCACTGATCACCGGGAATACGATCGGTTGATTATGAAGATTGACGCGCTGGCTCTCCGTAAGTCCCTGCCTTGCCCCTTCTTTCGCTTATAAGCTTTCTCCTTCTGAAAATGTACCTTCGTTCCTTGTTCTTCCGACATGCTTGTTTCCGGTGTCTTGTGTTTATGCTTTTTCCTTCTTCCTGTAGAGCATTTCCCGGAATCCCAGGTCTACGCCGTGAAGAAGGTGAGGGAGGATCGGGTGGCGCGGGAATTTCCCAATCTGGACGCGCACTGGGATGGGTACGACTATCTTGTCGCCCTCTCCGCGCGAGTTCAACACATGCGCTCCGTCGACCGGCTCCTTGCCGACCTACCAGACGCCGCCATCCAAATCTTCAAGGTGCTGTGGCCTGAGGAGGAGCTGCCGGAGAACATCACGCTTACTGCCAACCGGCTCAAGGATGCCGGGCACCGGATTCGCGAGTGGCAATGCTCCGCGGCTCGTGCCGGAGCTGACACGGCGCTGCGCTCCGCATGCTCCTGGTACCCTGATCTGAATCTGGATGCCCTTCAAGGCGTACGCGAAGATGCTCCCACGGACACGGATCCGGCGCTCACCGCGAAGCGGCAGGATCGGGCGTACCGGCTTGCTGAGTATGCCGAGGTCCGCACCTTCATCCCTCCCCCTCCTGGTGTCAAGGACTACCTCAGCGATGAGGAAGAAGAAGACGAGGGAGATGAAGATGAGGCAGCTGAGGACGTGCCGCCGGAAGCTCCCGAGGCCGGCGCTGCTCCCCCTGAAGACGCTGAGGCCGGTGCCGCTCCACCTGATGCCCCCGTGGCCTGAACAAGTTATCTGCTCCTGTTTACTTTACAACAGACTTTGTTAAATTTGACCCCGGTATGCCGGGGTGTATGATGTAAAACCTTAAGTCCGCTTTTGCTTATCCGACAACATTTTATGCCGGTAAGTTATACCGGTAGCTAATTATCTTAAGTTTGCTTTAGCATATTTGCTTTTGGTTCTGCTTTTATCCTGCACTGCAAAGATTTCCCAATTGTTTCCGCATCCAATTTGATGCATACTTGGTTCTTTTGCCTTGGCTCTGCCTGCCTTCTCTGGGCGTTCTTTGGCGTATGAGCACAAGGTTCTTTCACCAAACAAGCATTTTCTTGAACTTAGAAATAACTTTGAAATTTTGCAAAAAACCGGTTAAACCGGGGTTAGTTAAATTTTCCGGATTGTTCTTTCCTGCTCTCCCTCTTCGCAGTTCATGTGCTTATCTCCTACCGGTTTATCTTGCTTGCCATGAAGCCGGTTTGCGGACAGCAGCAGAGTCGAAGACTCCGGTAGGATTTAGCACACTACTAAACCGGAAAGAAAAAAACATTCAATAAGCAACCGGTAAACTGAAAAAATAAACAAGTTACATGCAACCTTATTGGGGTAGTCCCGAGATTCATTCAATGTTCCGCATCTTTTATTCATAGCATATAAGGTACAAAAAGGAACTTCTTACACCACCACTTCAAGAGTAGAAAGGACGCAACAGAGCTACGTTCCATGGACGCTTGCTCTCCTCTCCGGACCTGTCCGCCTTTCCTTTCTTCCACTCCTGCGCATCGATCAAGTAGTACGCATCATTGTGAAGCACCTTGCTTACAATGAAGGGACCTTCCCATGGTGGCAAAAGCTTATGCCGGCCTTCAGTGCGCTGCACTAGGCGAAGCACAAGATCTCCTTCCCGGAAAACTCTCGGGTTAACCTTCCGGTTATGATAGCGTCTTAGGTTTTGCTGGTAAATGGCTGTTCTTGCCAAAGCCAGCTCTCTTGCTTCTTCTAGCAAGTCCACGTCATCTTCTCTGGCCTCTTTGACCTCTTGCTCAGTATAGAGCTGTACCCTTGGTGAATCATGAATGATGTCAGTCGGTATGACCGCTTCTGCTCCATAAACCATGAAGAAAGGAGTGTATCCGGTAGACCGGTTTGGAGTTGTTCTTATACTCCACAGCACCGATGGTAGCTCGTCGAGCCAACATCCCGGTGACTTTTCCACTGCATCAATGAGTCTAGGTTTGATACCGGAAAGTACCAAAGCATTCATTCTTTCCACTTGGCCATTGCCTTGTGGGTGTGCTACTGAGCATAAATCCAACCGGATGTTGTTGTCCTCACAGAACCTTTTGAACTCACCTTGAGCAAAGTTGGTTCCATTGTCAGTGATGATGCTGTGGGGGTATCCATACCGCAAAATGACATCTTTTAAGAATTTCACCGCTGTGTGCCCATCACATTTTGCGATAGGTTTCACTTCTAGCCACTTGGTGAATTTATCCACCATAACCAATATGTGAGTCATGTTGCTTCTTGCAGTTTTGAATGGGCCAACCATATCAAGGCACCAAACGGCAAACGGCCATGTTAATGGTATTGTCTTTAAACCGGATGCTGGGGTATGATTTTGCTTGGCGTACCTCTGGCACCCATTGCATTTTCTTACCAAATCCTCAGCGTTCTCCAAAGCAGTGGGCCAATAAAACCCATGCCGGAATACTTTTGCCACTAACGCCCTTGATGAGGCATGATGCCCACATTCTCCTTGGTGAATTTCCTCAAGCATTTCTTTCCCTTCTTCTGGTTCCACACATCTTTGAAGGACACTGATGTCTACGTTCCCCCTCCTTTCCTGTAGACAGTGTTGGGCCTCCAAGAGCAGAGGTTTGTAGAACAGCAGCAAGTTTTCCCTTAAGTGGATCACCCAAGGTTTATCGAACTCAGGGAGGAAGAGGTCAAAGATATCCCTCTCATGCAACCCTGCAACCACAAAGCAAGAAGTCTCTTGTGTCCCCAACACACCTAATAGGTGCACTAGTTCGGCGAAGAGATAGTGAAATACAGGTGGTATGAATATATATGAGCAGTAGCAATGGTGCCAGAAAATAGCTTGCGGGTGTGTAGTTGATGGTGGTAGTATTGCAGCAGTAGTAACACAGTAAAACAGTAAACAAGCAGTAGTAACGCAGCTGTATTTAGGAACAAGGCCTAGGGATTACACTTTCACTAGTGGACACTCTCAACATTGATCACATAACAGAATAGATAAATGCATACTCTACACTTTTGTTGGATGATGAACACATTGCGTAGGATTACACGAACCCTCAATGCCGGAGTTAACAAGCTCCACAATAATGCTCATATTTTAGTAACCTTTAGTGTAAGATAGATCAAAAGACTAAACCAAGTACTAACATAGCATGCACACTGTCACCTTCATGCATATGTAGGAGGAATAGATCACATCAATATTATCATAGCAATAGTTAACTTCGCAATCTACAAGAGATCATGATCATAGCATAAACCAAGTACTAACACGGTGCACACACTGTCACCTTTACACACGTGCAGGAGGAATAGAACTACTTTAATAACTTTGCTAGAGTAGCACATAGATAGTAGTGATACAAAACTCATATGAATCTCAATCATGTAAAGCAGCTCATGAGATCATTGTATTGAGGTACATGGAAGAGAGATGAACCACATAGCTACCGGTACAGCCCCGAGCCTCGATGGAGAACTACTCCCTCCTCATGGGAGCAGCAGCGGTGATGAAGATGGCGGTGGAGATGGCAGCGGTGTCGATGGAGAAGCCTTCCGGGGGCACTTCCCCGCTCCGGCAGCGTGCCGGAACAGAGACTCATGTCCCCCAGATCTTGGCCTCGCGATGGCGGCGGCTCTGGAAGGTTTCTGTGGTTTTCGTCGAACGCCTCAGGGTTTTCGCGACGGAGGCTTTATATAGGCGAAGAGGCGGCGCAGGAGGGCTTCTGGGGGGACGACACCATAGGGCGGCGCGGCCAGGGCCTGGGCCGCGCCGGCCTAGGGTCTGGGGGCCCAGTGCCCCCCCTCTGGTCCTTCCCGGGTGTTCTGGATGCTTCCGGTGAAAATAGGAACTTGGGCGTTGATTTCGTCCGATTCCGAGAATATTTCGTTACTAGGATTTCTGAAACCAAAAACAGCAGAAAACAGGAACTGGCACTTCGGCATCTTGTTAATAGGTTAGTTCCAAAAAATGCACGAATATGACATAAAGTGTGCATAAAACATGTAGATAACATCAATAATGTGGCATGGAACATAAGAAATTATCGATACGTCGGAGACGTATCAGCATCCCCAAGCTTAGTTCTGCTCGTCCCGAGCAGGTAAAACGATAACACAGATAATTTCTGGAGTGACTTGCCATCATAAACTTGATCATACTATTTGTAAAGCATATGTAGTGAATGCAGCAATCCAAGACAATGGTAATGACATGAGTAAACAACTGAATCATAAAGCAAAGACTTTTCATGAATAGCACTTCAAGACAAGCAGCAATAAGTCTTGCATAAGAGTTAACTCATAAAGCAATAATTCAAAGTAAAGGCATTGAAGCAACACAAAAGAAGATTAAGTTTCAGCGGTTGCTTTCAACTTGTAACATGTATATCTCATGGATATTGTCAACATAGAGTAACATAATAAGTGCAATAAGCAAGTATGTAGGAATCAATGCACAGTTCACACAAGTGTTTGCTTCTTGAGGTGGAGAGAAATAGGTGAACTGACTCAACATTGAAAAGTAGAAGAATGGTCCTTCAAAGAGGAAAGCATCGATTGCTATATTTGTGCTAGAGCTTTTATTTTGAAAACATGAAACAATTTTGTCAACGGTAGTAATAAAGCATATGTATCATGTAAATTATATCTTACAAGTTGCAAGCCTCATGCATAGTATACTAATAGTGCCCGCACCTTGTCCTAATTAGCTTGGACTACCGGATCATCACAATGCACATGTTTTAACCAAGTGTCACAAAGGGGTACCTCTATGCCGCCTGTACAAAGGTCTAAGGAGAAAGCTCGCATTGGATTTCTCGCTATTGATTATTCTCAACTTAGACATCCATACCGGGACAACATAGACAACAGATAATGGACTCCTCTTTTATGCATAAGCATGTAACAACAATTAATAATTTTCTCATATGAGATTGAGGATATTTGTCCAAAACTGAAACTTCCACCATGGATCATGGCTTTAGTTAGCGGCCCAATGTTCTTCTCTAACAATATGCATGCTTAACCATAAGGTGGTAGATCGCTCTTACTTCAGACAAGACGGACATGCATAGCAACTCACATGAAATTCAACAATGAATAGTTGATGGCGTCCCCAGTGAACATGGTTATCGCACAACAAGCAACTTAATAAGAGATAAAGTGCATAATTACATATTCAATACCACAATAGTTTTTAAGCTATTTGTCCCATGAGCTATATATTGCAAAGGTGAATGATGGAATTTTAAAGGTAGCACTCAAGCAATTTACTTTGGAATGGCGGAAAATACCATGTAGTAGGTAGGTATGGTGGACACAAATGGCATAGTGTTGTTTGGCTCAAGGATTTGGATGCATGAGAAGTATTCCCTCTCGATACAAGGTTTAGGCTAGCAAGGTTGTTTGAAGCAAACACAAGCACGAACTAGTACAGCAAAACTCACATAAAAGACATATTACAAGCATTATAAAACTATACATCGTCTTCCTTGTTGTTCAAACATCTTACTAGAAAATATCTAGACTCTAGAGAAACCACTCATGCAAACCCAAATTTTAACAAGCTCTATGTATTTCCTCACTAATGGGTGCAAGGTATATGATGCAAGAGCTTAAACATGAGCACAACAATTGCCAAGTATCACATTACCCAAGACATTTATAGCAATTACTACATGTATCATTTTCCAATTCCAACCATATAACAATTTAACGAAGAACTTCGCCATGAATATTATGAGCTAAGAACACATGTGTTCATACGAACCAGCGGAGCGTGTCTCTCTCCCACACAAGCATGATGTAATCCAATTTATTCAAACACAAACAAAAACAAAAGCACATAGACGCTCCAAGTAAAGCACATAAGATGTGACCGAATAAAAATATAGTTTCAAGAGAAGGAACCTGATAATTTGTCGATGAAGAAGGGGATGCCTTGGGCATCCCCAAGCTTAGACGCTTGAGTCTTCTTGATATATGCAGGGGTGAACCACAGGGCATCCCCAAGCTTAGAGCTTTCACTCTTCTTGATCATAGTATATCATCCTCCTCTCTTGATCCTTGAAAACTTCCTCCACACCAAACTCGAAACAACTCATTAGAGGGTTAGTGCACAATATAAATTGATATATTCAGAGGTGACACAATCATTCTTAACACTTGTGGACATCGCATAATGCTACTGGACATTAGTGGATCAAAGAAATTCATCCAACATAGCAAAAGAGGCAATGCGAAATAAAAGGCAGAATCTGTCAAAACAGAACAGTTCGTATTGACGAATTTTAAAATGGCACCAGACTTGCTCAAATGAAAATGCTCAAATTGAATGAAAGTTGCGTACATATCTGAGGATCATGCACGTAAATTGGCTTAATTTTCTGAGCTACCTACAGGGAGGTAGACCCAGATTCGTGACAGCAAAGAAATCTGGAACTGCGCAGTAATCCAAATCTAGTACTTACTTTACTATCAAAGACTTTACTTGGCACAACAAAACACAAAACTAAGATAAGGAGAGGTTGCTACAGTAGTAAACAACTTCCAAGACACAACATAAAAACAAAGTACTGTAGCAAAATAACACATGGGTTATCTCCCAAGAAGTTCTTTCTTTTTAGCCATTAAGATGGGCTCAGCAGTTTTAATGATGCACTCATAAGAAATAGTAATTGAAGCAAAAGAGAGCATCCAGAGGCAAATTCAAAACACATTTAAGTCTAACATGCTTCCTATGCAAAGGAATCTTGTAAATAAACAAGTTCATGAAGAGCAAAGTAACAAGCATAGGAAGATAAAACAAGTGTAGCTTCAAAAATTTCAGCACATAGAGAGGTGTTTTAGTAACATGAAAATTTCTACAACCATATTTTCCTCTCTCATAATAACTTTCAGTAGCAACATTAGCAAACTCAACAATATAACTATCACATAAAGCATTCTTATCATGAGTCTCATGCATAAAATTATTACTCTCCACATAGGCATAATCAATTTTATTAGTTGTAGTGGGAGCAAATTCAACAAAGTAGCTATCATTATTATTCTCATCAAGTGTAGGAGGCATAGTATAATCACAACAAAATTTACTCTCCATAGTAGGTGGCACCAAAAGACTACTATCATTATAATCATCATAAATAGGAGGCAAAGTATCATCAAAGAAAATTTTCTCCTCAATGCTTGGTGGACTAAAAAGATCATGCTCATCAAAACCAGCTTCCCCAAGCTTAGAATTTTCCATATCATTAGCAACAATGGTGTTCAAAGTATTCATGCTAACATGTTCCATGGGTTTTTTAATTTTCGCATTAAACCATTCATGTCTTGACTCAGGAAATAGTACAAAGAGCTCACAGATGTTTTCCATTATGCCTAACTAGTGTAAACAAGAAACAAAAAGATGCAATTGCAGGATCTAAAGGAAATAGCTTCGAGCACAAACACAATGGCGCCAGAAAAGTACTTTACCTGGAACCGGAGTATGAGTGCCTTTTACCTTTCCTCCCCGGCAACGGCGCCAGAAAAGTGCTTGATGCTGTCCAGGACTGGCGCGTGGTTGACGAGGGAGGAAATCCCTGTTGTGTAGCTTTCTGGTCCCCAGCAACGGCGCCAGAAAAGTGCTTGATGTCTACGTTCCCCCTCCTTTCCTGTAGACAGTGTTGGGCCTCCAAGAGCAGAGGTTTGTAGAACAGCAGCAAGTTTTCCCTTAAGTGGATCACCCAAGGTTTATCGAACTCAGGGAGGAAGAGGTCAAAGATATCCCTCTCATGCAACCCTGCAACCACAAAGCAAGAAGTCTCTTGTGTCCCCAACACACCTAATAGGTGCACTAGTTCGGCGAAGAGATAGTGAAATACAGGTGGTATGAATATATATGAGCAGTAGCAACGGTGCCAGAAAATAGCTTGCGGGTGTGTAGTTGATGGTGGTAGTATTGCAGCAGTAGTAACACAAGAAACAAGAACAAGCAGTAGTAACGCAGCTGTATTTAGGAACAAGGCCTAGGGATTACACTTTCACTAGTGGACACTCTCAACATTGATCACATAACAGAATAGATAAATGCATACTCTACACTTTTGTTGGATGATGAACACATTGCGTAGGATTACACGAACCCTCAATGCCGGAGTTAACAAGCTCCACAATAATGCTCATATTTTAGTAACCTTTAGTGTAAGATAGATCAAAAGACTAAACCAAGTACTAACATAGCATGCACACTGTCACCTTCATGCATATGTAGGAGGAATAGATCACATCAATATTATCATAGCAATAGTTAACTTCGCAATCTACAAGAGATCATGATCATAGCATAAACCAAGTACTAACACGGTGCACACACTGTCACCTTTACACACGTGCAGGAGGAATAGAACTACTTTAATAACTTTGCTAGAGTAGCACATAGATAGTAGTGATACAAAACTCATATGAATCTCAATCATGTAAAGCAGCTCATGAGATCATTGTATTGAGGTACATGGAAGAGAGATGAACCACATAGCTACCGGTACAGCCCCGAGCCTCGATGGAGAACTACTCCCTCCTCATGGGAGCAGCAGCGGTGATGAAGATGGCGGTGGAGATGGCAGCGGTGTCGATGGAGAAGCCTTCCGGGGGCACTTCCCCGCTCCGGCAGTGTGCCGGAACAGAGACTCCTGTCCCCCAGATCTTGGCCTCGCGATGGCGGCAGCTCTGGAAGGTTTCTGTGGTTTTCGTCGAACGCCTCAGGGTTTTCGCGACGGAGGCTTTATATAGGCGAAGAGGCGGCGCAGGAGGGCTTCTGGGGGGACGACACCATAGGGCGGCGCGGCCAGGGCCTGGGCCGCGCCGGCCTAGGGTCTGGGGGCCCAGTGCCCCCCCTCTGGTCCTTCCCGGGTGTTCTGGATGCTTCCGGTGAAAATAGGAACTTGGGCGTTGATTTCATCCGATTCCGAGAATATTTCGTTACTAGGATTTCTGAAACCAAAAACAGCAGAAAACAGGAACTGGCACTTCGGCATCTTGTTAATAGGTTAGTTCCAGAAAATGCACGAATATGACATAAAGTGTGCATAAAACATGTAGATAACATCAATAATGTGGCATGGAACATAAGAAATTATCGATACGTCGGAGACGTATCAGACACCGGTAACGCTTCTCTTGTACACCTCACCATTGATGAATGTGTAAGCTTTGGACCTTCTTTGTATCCTCCTTGACTCATTTTCGTCAGCCGGCAAGGTGCCGTTGATTAGGAATTCCTTAATAGGTTTAACCCATGACGGTATCTCTCGAACCAAAAACACCGGTGCATCTATCTCCATGCTATCTACCAGCATCATTTCTTCCGGTATGGGTACAACAGTCCCCGAGCTTGCCGGAGCAGTCCCCGAGCTTGCCGGAACAGTCCCCGAGTTTGCCGGTACAGTCCCCGGGTTTCCTTCATCAATATCCATGGGTACTACATGTGATTCCGGTACGAAAATTGATTCCGATTCTGGACTTGGTTTGATCGATGGTACTCTTAAGTGAGCCAAGGCTATTCCGGGAGGAATTTCTTGCCTAGATGAGCCCAGCTTGGACAAAGCATCCGCGGCTTCATTTTCTGCGCGTGGCACATGGTGAAACTCACAGCCTTCGAAGAATCCGGCAATCTTTTGCACGTGAAACCGGTACGAGGCCATGTTGGCATCTTTTGCATCCCAATCCCCGGAACACTGCTGTACCACAAGATCTGAATCTCCATAGCAAATGATCCGGTGCGCACCGATTTCTTTTGCGACCTTAAGCCCATGGATCAAAGCTTCATATTCAGCGACATTATTCGATGCCCTGAAATGCACTTGCAAAACATACCTGAGGTGATCCCCTTTTGGCGAGGTAAGCACCACACCAGCACCTAGACCCTCTTTGAGTTTGGATCCATCAAAGTGCATTTTCCAAGATTTCTATCCTCTGATCTGGCGGTTTGTATTGCATCTCCGCCCAATCAACGAGGAAATCAGCCAAAGCCTGTGATTTTATGGCATCTCTTCTTTCATATACCGGCACGTATGGTGATATCTGGATTGCCCATTTTTCAATCCGGCCGCTGGCGTCTTTGTTGCACATGATGCCGGAGATTGGTGCTTCACTCACCACCTTCATGGGGTGCTCCTCAAAGTAATGCTTGAGTTTTGTGGCGGCCATGTACATGCCATAAGTCATTTTTTGGAAATGAGGGTAGTTTTGTTTCGAGAGGGAGAGCACCTCGCTCAGGTAGTATACCGGCCTCTGGACGGTTTTTTCTTCCTCTTCTCTTTCAACTACAACCACTACGCTCACAACCCGGTTTGTTGCCGCTATGTATAATAGCATAGGCTCTCTCTCTAGAGGTGAAGCCAGTATAGGTGCTGTGGCTAGCATTGTTTTCAGTTCCTTAAACGCTGCGTCTGCCTGAGGGGTCCAGACGAACTTGTAGGATTTTTTCATCAGAGCATAGAGTGGCAGAGCTTTTTCTCCCAACTTGCTTACAAACCGGCTTAGCGATGCCAAGCTTCCGGTAAACTTTTGCACATCTTTCAGTTCTCGAGGGACAGTCATTCTTTCTATCGCCCGGATTTTTACCGGATTGACCTCTATACCCCGGCTTGACACCAGGAAACCGAGCAACTTGCCGGCAGGGACACCAAAGGTGCATTTTGCCGGATTAAGTTTCATCCAGAACCTTCTTAGGTTGTCGAATGTTTGTCGGATGTCATCGATTAAGGTGTTCTTTACCTTAGTTTTTATCACAATGTCGTCCATATAGACTTGCACATTCTTTCCGATTTGATCAAACAAGCATTTTTGCATGCAGCGCTGGTACGTTGCACCAGCGTTGCGCAAACCAAAAGGCATAGTAACATAGCAATAAGCCCCGTGCGGGGTAATGAACGCAGTTTTTATTTGATCTTCCTTTTTCAAGGGAATCTGATGGAAACCGGAATACGCATCCAGGAAGGACAACAATTCACACCCAGTGATACGTCCCCGACGTATCCATAATTTCTGTCGTTCCATGCTTGTTTTATGACAATACTTACATGTTTTGCTTGCACTTTATGATGATTTCATGCATTTTCCGGAACTAACCTATTAACGAGATGCCACAGTGCCAGTTCCTGTTTTCTGCTGTTTTTGGTTCCAGAAAGGCTGTTCGGGCAATATTCTCGGAATTGGACGAAATCAACGCCAAACCTCCTATTTTTCCCGGAAGCATCCAGAACACCGAAGAGGAGTCGGAGAGGGGCCAGAGGGCCACCAGACCATAAGGCGGCGCGGCCTGGCCTGGGCCCGCGCCACCCTATGGTGTGGCGCCCCCAGGTGCCCCCCTGCGCCGCCTCTTCGCCTATAAAATCCCTTTCGACCTAAAAACGCGATACCAATTGACGAAACTCCAGAAAGACTCCAGGGGCGCCGCCGCCATCGTGAAACTCCAATTCGGGGGACAGAAGTCTCTGTTTCGGCACCCTGCCGGGACGGGGAAGTGCCCCCGGAAGCCATCTCCATCAACGCCATCGCCTCCATCATGCTCCGTGAGTAGTTCCCCCATGGACTACGGGTTCTAGCAGTAGCTATGTCGGTATACTCTCCCCCATGTACTTCAATACAATTGTCTCATGAGCTGCCTTACATGATTGAGATTCATCTGATGTAATCAGTGTTGTGTTTGTTGGGATCCGATGGATGATACATTATGATTAGTCTATCTATAAAGTTTGTGAAGTTATTGTTGCTGCAATCTTGTTATGCTTAATGCTTGTCACTAGGGCCCGAGTGGCATGATCTTAGATTTGAGCTCTATACTTATTGCTTAGATTGTATCTACAAGTTGTATGCACATGTCGCTGTCCGGAACCAAAGGCCCCGAAGTGACAAGAATCGGGACAACCGGAGGGGATGGCGGTGATGTGAGGGACACATGTTTTCACAGAGTGTTAATGCTTTGCTCCGGTACTCTATTAAAAGGAGTACCTTAATATCCAGTAGTTTCCCTTGAGGCCTGGCAGCCACCGGCTGGTAGGACAAAAGATGTTGTGCAAGTTTCTCATTGCGAGCACGCACGACTATAATTGGAAAACATGCCTACATAATTAATAATCTGGATGTTCTGTCTTAATGCTTTGATTCCTATCAATTGCCCAACTGTAATTTGTTCACCCAACACTTGTCACTTGTTATTGGAGAGTTACCACTAGTGTAGATCGCTGGGAACCCCGGTCCATATCTCATCATCATATACTTGTTCTACATGTCATTGGAAGTAGTATCAACTATCTTCTAGTGCCATTGCTCTCATATTGCTATTACTTTCTGTTATTCTGTTACTATTGCTCTCATATTACTGCTACTTTCACATCACCCCTGTTGCTAGTGCTTTTCCAGGTGCAGCTGAATTGACAACTCAGTTGTTAAGGCTTATAAGTATTCTTTACCTCCCCTTGTGTCGAATCAATAAATTTGGGTTTTACTTCCCTCGAAGACTGCCGCGATCCCCTATACTTGTGGGTTATCAAGACTGTTTTCTGGCGCCGTTGCCGGGGAGGCATAGCTCTACTCATAAGTTCACCTGGGGAGTACACTCTACCTCTCTCTCTGTTTTATTTTATTTTGTTTTGCTTAGTTTACTTTTGTCTAGTTTATTTTTGCTTAGTTTATTTCTGTCTAGTATTAGTTTGCGTAGTTTACTTTTGCTTAGTTTATTTTTGTCTTGTTTTATTTGTCTCATATACCCAAAAATCCATAAAAATTTGAAAAACCAAAAAAATTAAAAACTACTGTTATGGGAGAACCAACAACCTACTTGGAGCTCATAGAATGTTATAATAATTATAGGAAATCAAGAGCTGGTGAAATAATGAGTGCTATGATAGAAAAAGTGGATACAATTGCTAAAATCTTGCTTAAACGCCATGATATAAACTGTTGCTCTCAACAGGATACTAAACATCTTAAATTTCAATGTGGCTTTACTGAGGAATTTTTAATTAAGAACTATAATCAGAATTGCTATATTCATTATGGGTTCGAAGAGGTAGAACAATTTGTCGTGTTTATGGGAGCCTCTGAGATCGAATCCTTCATGGTTGAGAATTATGAAACTTGTGTTGTTTGTAAGGACCTTAAAGATTATGTCTCTTCTATCCTTAATTGTTGCATAGAATGCTTCGGTAATAATCCTTATATCATTGATTATAAAGAGAGACACATTAATGCACAAGAATGCACTCACAATTTGCAGGAACCGGTGGAAGAAGAAATTGATGAACCTGAAAGCTCATTGGATGAAAAAGAGGAGGAAATTGATGAACCTGAAAGCTCATTGGATGAAAAAGAAGAGGAGAGCGGCAGAACAAAAGGAGGAAGAATGGATTAGCTACCCATGCCAACCTTCTAATGAGAGTAACTCTTTATCCCTTACACTATTTGATTGTCCTCCATGCTTACCGGAAGAGGTTGAATGTTATGTTCCTGTGGATTCTCTTGAAATAGTACCTATGAGTAATACTTGTGAGAATAATTATGCTACTGTTATTTATGATAATCCATGCTACTTTGATAAATCTTATGATAATGCTTTGTTTGTGCCTGATGTCGAAATGCATGGTACTAAAGAATTTTGCTTGGCAAATGTTTATGATAAATCTCTAGATGATGGTCCTATGTTACTTGATAATATTAATTGTGCTACTAATGAAAATGGGATTGGAGAGTTCTTGACTTATTCTATGAGTCCCATATCTCTTGAGAATGATCGACTACCTTGTTATATTATTAATAAAAGTAAGTTTGAAAGCATTAAATCCACTATTCTTGAACTTGATAAAAATTATATGTTTGTAGATCATGAAAAGTATGCTGCATGTGATAGCTATATTGTTGAGTTTGTTCATGAAGCTACTGAAAATTATTATGAGAGAGGAAAACATGGTTGTAGAAATTTGCATAGTACTAATACGCCTCTCTATATGCTTAAAATTTTGAAGTTATACTTGTTCTATCTTCTTATGCTTGTTACTTTGCTTTTCATGAACTTGTTTATTTACAAGATTCCTTTGCATAGGAAGTATGTTAGACTTAAATGTTTTTTGGATTTGCCTCTTGATGCTCTCTTTTGCTTCAAATACTATTTCTTGCGAGTGCATCATTAAAACTGCTGAGCCCATCTTAATGGCTAAAAAGAAAGAACTTCTTGGGAGATAACCCATGTGCTATTTTGCTACAGTACTTTGTTTTATATTTGTGTCTTGGAAGTTGTTTACTACTGTAGCAACCTCTCCTTATCTTAGTTTTGTGTTTTGTTGTGCCAAGTGAAGCCTCTAATCGAAGGTTGATACTAGATTTGGATTTCTGTGCAGAAACAGATTTCTATCTGTCACGAATCTGGGCTGTTTTCTCTGTAGGTAACTCAGAAAAATATGCCAATTTACGTGCGTGTTCCTCAGATATGTACGCAACTTTCATTAGTTTTGAGTTTTCTGATTTGAGCAACGGAAGTATTTTATTAAAATTCGTCTTTACTGGCTGTTCTGTTTTGGCAGATTCTGTCTCTGTTTTTTGCATTGTCTCTTGTGGAATTTAAGCAAGGCTTTCTAGACGTAGAGGGCTGTAGCTAATGTTTTATTGAGTTCTTGCAATGTGCCAGTACAGGATCAAGGTGGATTCAAATTTTTTGAGTACTAACCCCTCTAATGAAGTTTATGAGAAGTTTGTTGTGAAGGAAGTTTTCAAGGGTCAAGAGAGGAGGATGATATATGATCAAGAAGAGTGAAAAGTCTAAGCTTGGGGATGCCCCCGTGGTTCATCCCTGCATATTTCAAGAAGCCTCAAGCGTCTAAGCTTGGGGATGCCCAAGGCATCCCCTTCTTCATCAACTTATCAGGTTCCTCCCCTGAAACTATATTTTTATTCGGTCACATCATATGTGCTTTACTTGGAGCGTCTGTTTGCTTTTATTTTCGTTTTGTTTGTGTTTGAATAAATTCGGATCCTAGCAATCCTTGTTTGGGAGAGATACACGCTCCGCTTTTTCATATGAACACTTGTTCTTCGTTTTACTTTTAATGTTCAATGAATAAAAGTTGGAAGCTACAATACTTATCTTTATTTGGTTGGAAAAGGAAAATGCCTCATATGTCTTGGATAATTTGACACTTGGCAATTGTTTTGAGCTTTCAAGTAGATCATGTTTAAGTTTTTTCATGTAGTTTAAACCTATTAGTGGAGAACTACTGTAGAGCTTGTTAAAATTGGTTTGCATAATTGATCTCTCTTAAGGTCTAGATATTTTCTGGTAAAGTGTTTGAGCAACAAGGAAGACAGTGTAGAGTATTATAATGCTTGCAATATGTTCTTATGTAAGTTTTGCTGTACCAGTTCATACTTGTGTTTGCTTCAAACAACCTTGCTAGCCTAAACCTTGTACTGAGAGGAAATGCTTCTCGTGCATCCAAAAACCTTGAGCCAAAACCTATGCCATTTGTGTCCACCATACCTACCTACTATGTGGTATTTCCTGCCATTCCAAAGTAAATTGCTTGAGTGCTACCTTTAAATAATTCAAAATGCTTCCCAATTTGTGTTAATGTTTTATAGCTCATGAGGAAGTATGTGGTGTTTAGCTTTCAACCTTGTCATTTACTTTTGACGGACTCTCATATGGACTAGTGGCACATCCGCTTATCCAATAATTTTGCAAAAAGAGCTGGCAATGGGATTCCCAGTCCCGAATTAATTAACTTAAATAGACACTCCTCCATGGTTTGTGATTGTTGGACGGCACCCGAAGGATTCGGTTAGCCATGGCTTGTGTAAGCAAAGGTTGGGGGGAGTGTCAGCATCATAATAAAAATAAAATAAAAAGGCACTCCTTCATGGTATGAGATTGTTGGCAGGCACCCGAGGATTCGGTTAGCCATGGTTTGTGTAAGAAAGGTTGGAAGGAGTGCCACATAAATATGCAAATAATTCATGGGAGCCGCTCTTGAAAGTCCGGTTGGCGAGGTAGTTAGTGTACCCATTACCATTCGTTGACAACAACAAACACCTCTCAAAATTTTACTTTTTATGCTCTCTATATGTTTTCAAAACCAAAGCTCTAGCACAAATATAGCAATCGATGCTTTCCTCTTTGAAGGACCATTCTTTTAGTTTTAATGTTGAGTCAGTTCACCTATTTCTCTCCACCTCAAGAAGCAAACACTTGTGTCAACTGTGCATTGATTCTTACATACTTGCATATTTGCATTCATCATATTACTCTATGTTGACAATATCCATGAGATATACATGTTGAAAGTTGAAAGCAACCGCTGAAACTTATATCCTCCTTTGTGTTGCTTCGATGCCTTTACTATGAACTTATTGCTTTATGAGTTAACTCTTGTGCAATCTTTTGATGCTTGTCTTGAAAGTACTCTTTATGAAAAGTTTTGCTATATGTTATCTACTTGTTAGCAACTATAGATCATTGCCTTGAGTCACTTCATTCATTTCATATGCTTTGTAATAGTATGATCAAGGTTATGTAAGTAGCATGTCACTACAGAAATTATTCTTTTTATCGTTTACCTGCTCGGGACGAGCAGGAACTAAGCTTGGGGATGCTGATACGTCCCCGACGTATCCATAATTTCTGTCGTTCCATGCTTGTTTTATGACAATACTTACATGTTTTGCTTGCACTTTATGATGATTTCATGCATTTTCCGGAACTAACCTATTAACGAGATGCCACAGTGCCAGTTCCTGTTTTCTGCTGTTTTTGGTTCTAGAAAGGCTGTTCGGGCAATATTCTCGGAATTGGACGAAATCAATGCCAAACCTCCTATTTTTCCTGGAAGCATCCAGAACACCGAAGAGGAGTCGGAGAGGGGCCAGAGGGCCACCAGACCATAAGGCGGCGCGGCCTGGCCTGGGCCCGCGCCACCCTATGGTGTGGCGCCCCCAGGTGCCCCCCTGCGCCGCCTCTTCGCCTATAAAATCCCTTTCGACCTAAAAACGCGATACCAATTGACGAAACTCCAGAAAGACTCCAGGGGCGCCGCCGCCATCGCGAAACTCCAATTCGGGGGACAGAAGTCTCTGTTCCGGCACCCTGCCGGGACGGGGAAGTGCCCCCGGAAGCCATCTCCATCAACGCCATCGCCTCCATCATGCTCCGTGAGTAGTTCCCCCATGGACTACGGGTTCTAGCAGTAGCTATGTCGGTATACTCTCCCCCATGTACTTCAATACAATTGTCTCATGAGCTGCCTTACATGATTGAGATTCATCTGATGTAATCAGTGTTGTGTTTGTTGGGATCCGATGGATGATACATTATGATTAGTCTATCTATAAAGTTTGTGAAGTTATTGTTGCTGCAATCTTGTTATGCTTAATGCTTGTCACTAGGGCCCGAGTGGCATGATCTTAGATTTGAGCTCTATACTTATTGCTTAGATTGTATCTACAAGTTGTATGCACATGTCGCTGTCCGGAACCAAAGGCCCCGAAGTGACAAGAATCGGGACAACCGGAGGGGATGGCGGTGATGTGAGGGACACATGTTTTCACGGAGTGTTAATGCTTTGCTCCGGTACTTTATTAAAAGGAGTACCTTAATATCCAGTAGTTTCCCTTGAGGCCCGGCAGCCACCGGCTGGTAGGACAAAAGATGTTGTGCAAGTTTCTCATTGCGAGCACGCACGACTATAATTGGAAAACATGCCTACATAATTAATAATCTGGATGTTCTGTCTTAATGCTTTGATTCCTATCAATTGCCCAACTGTAATTTGTTCACCCAACACTTGTCACTTGTTATTGGAGAGTTACCACTAGTGTAGATCGCTGGGAACCCCGGTCCATATCTCATCATCATATACTTGTTCTACATGTCATTGGAAGTAGTATCAACTATCTTCTAGTGCCATTGCTCTCATATTGCTATTATCGCTGTGTTATCACATTACTATTGCTCTCATATTACTGCTACTTTCACATCACCCCTATTGCTAGTGCTTTTCCAGGTGCAGCTGAATTGACAACTCAGTTGTTAAGGCTTATAAGTATTCTTTACCTCCCCTTGTGTCGAATCAATAAATTTGGGTTTTACTTCCCTCGAAGACTGCCGCGATCCCCTATACTTGTGGGTTATCACCCAGCAGTTGAATCAATCACTTGATCGATTCGTGGTAGAGGAAAAGGGTCTCTTGGGCAGGCCTTGTTTAGGTTGGTGTAGTCGATGCACATACGCCACACCTTCGGAGCTTTTGCCTCCAGGTTCTCATCTTTCTTCTTTTCAACCATTACCGGATTGGCCAGCCACTCTGTGTGCGTGACCTCCACAATGAATCCGGCAACAAGCAGTTTGGTTACCTCTTCTCCTATGATTTTCCTTCTATCTTCAGCGAACCGGCGCAAGGGCTGTCGCACCGGCTTAGCATCTTTCCGGACGTTTAGAGAGTGCTCAGCCAGCTCCCTCGGAACACCCACCAAGTCATCAGTGGACCAGGCAAAGATATTCCGATTCTCACGGAGGAAGCTGACGAGCGCGCTTTCCTATGCCTCATTCATGCCGGCACCGATGCGAACGGTGCGCTCTGGGTAAGCCGGATCCAGCACAATGTCCTTTGTTTCATTTGTCGGCTTGAATGCCGGTGAGCCCAAGTTTCCACTCATTGCCACTAAGCTCAACTGTGAGGACTGAGCCAGCGCAACAGCTGTTCGCATCCTCTTCTTTTCCTCCGCGATCACCAGCGATTCCGCTAGGTTTGATCTAGCAGATGCGGTTTCCAGTGAGACTTTATAGTTTCCCACAACAGTCAGCGGTCCACGAGGTGCCGGCATCTTCATCTTGAGGTAAGCCGTATGAGTTGTGGCCATGAAGGCTGCCAATGCCGGTCTCCCCAGTAATGCATGGTAGGGACTGTCTAGATCCACCACCTCAAACTCAACATTTTCAACCCGGCAATTGTCACGGCCTCCAAATGCTACGTCCACCCGAACTTTTCCTATCGGGGCACAGGACAAACCCGGAACGATTCCGTGGAACGTTGTGCGCGTTGGCTGAAGCATGTTTTCTGTTATGCCCAGCGTATGCATGGTATGCTTGTACATGATGTTTATGCTGCTGCCGTTATCTATCAGCACCTTGCTGAATTTTACTCGAGCTTGCGGCCCTTTCATGATTGGGTCCACAACAAGAGCATATCCACCCGGGTTCGGCATGATTTTGGGGTGATCCTTTGATGACCAGGTAATTTCTTGATTGGAACACATCATGTATTTGGGAACTACCGGCATCACGGCGTTTACCTCCATGGAGCGGCGATGCACACTTTGCCTGTCTGTTGGCTCAGTGACAAAAACAACACAGCACAGATGCGGGTCTTCGTAAACATTCCGGCCTAAAGGTGCCGGTGGAGGTGGTTGGTTATCGTTTTGCTCCACCCGGTTAACTTGCTGGTACTGCTGCCGGTTTGGCTGTACCGGTAAGGCGTTTGCCCCGGTAAGCGGCGGTGGTGGCGGTAGCTGCTGTTGCCGCGGCATATCTTGTGGTGGTTGTACATCTTTTACCGCTCCCTTTTGCATCAAGTACTTTGTCCAGGTACAATCCTTCGTCGGGTGGTTTGACTGGTGTGCCGGATTCGGTGTGTGCCACCGGCATGGTTGGTCCATGGCAGCTTCCATGGTGTATTTTGCGGGTTCTTGCCAGTTTCTTTTCTGGACCCAGGGTTTCTTTTCTACCCATTGCTTCTTAGGACCTGCCCACGGCTGCGATCCGGTTCTTTGCCTCTGACTGCCGCTGGCCTTAGAGTTTTCCTGCACAGCAGCAACTTGCTGCGGACCGTACCTTCGATCCGGAAAATCTTCTCTTCTTTTGTTATTCCGGTTATCCCGGTGTTGCTCTTGGCGTAGCTGTTCCGGCTCAGGTTGCACTGCCGGCTGCGTTGGGTCTCCCAACGCATAGCTATCCGCCACACGTATCATCTCTACCAAAGTTGTCGGCATGTTCCGCTGCAGCTTTTGCCACAACGGTGAGCCTCTTCTGCACCCACTGCTAAACCAAGCAATGGCCTGTGCCTCGATTACTCCTTCACAGGAGTTCCTCGTAGTGTTCCACCGGGCCAGATAATCCCGATCTGTTTCGTTCGGGCGCTGTACGCACAGAGCAAGTTGCTGCGGCCTATTTGGCCTCTGATAGGTGCTGCTGAAATTGCTCACGAAAGCTTCCTCAAAATCCAGCCAGCCATTTATACTTCCTGCCGGCAAGTTGTTTAGCTAGATTCTTGCCGGTCCAACCAAAAACGATGGTATGATTCTCACGGCCCAACGCCTGTTTCCTCCTCCTGCTACGGTTCCTCCACCGCCTGCGACGTATACCGCGGTCACGTAATCCGCGAGCCAATCTTCCGGCTTCGTAGTGCCATCGTATGTTTTTGTGTCACGGGGCAACATAAAGTTACGCACTGGTGGTTTTTCTTTCATGATCCTTGGGCCAAAGCACTTTGGGCCTGGAGGACCTTCCTCCTCGATCATTTCTGACAAGTACACTCTATCCAGACGGTGCCTCGCATCCCGTTCCGGTAAGTATCTCTCTCCCAAGCGTTCTCCCAATGCGTTCCGGTATGCTGCCGGTCTTGCAGAATCAGCTTCATCATAACATTCCGGTACCGCGGCCCTTGCCTGCCGGTACCTCGGGGGATCTATCTCCTCCTCATCATACGCTGCCCTTGCAGCTCGATAATTTTGCCCGGTCTCATATCTACCGGCATGATTGTTTCCGGCATAGCCTCCTTTGGCGTAGCCTCGTTCTGCCCCTTGGCTTTTTCTACCGGCATCATGTTGCCCGGCTTGTTGCTTTCCGGCAAGAACCGGATCGTACACAGTCATCTGCTGCGCATTCACTTCTTTTTCCCTTCTTCTGTCCGGATGGGGGGACGAAGCCTGCCCATGGGACTTGCTACCGGCATTCTTTGTTGAACGCGCGGATTTTGAGGCCGCGGCCTTGTTCAGCTTTGCCAGCTGCTCAGCGTTCTGCTGCTCAATAGTTTCCAGCAGCTCTCTAACACGCTCTTGCTGTTTTGCCAAAGCATCTCCGGAAAGCGAGTCACATAGCGCTACAGCAGCTTTAGCAGCTTTTATTGTTTTATCCAGGCTACTGTACTTAGGTTTTTCCACGATGCTAACAGATGCAGAGGTACTTTTGCCGGCATGAATCTCTTTGCGCAAATCTTGATCTAGGTTGCGAGCTTTTAGCCGGTTTTCCGGCATCCTAGCAGCATGTGCGCTAACAGAAGCAAAGCCATGGGCAGCGTTGTACTCACGTACGGTTAGGTTCAGCTCGCGCTGCGCCCTGACGATGTCCTTGCCGCTCTCGAGCATATTCTGGCGCTGCGCCTCCAGCTCCGCCTGAGCTGCTGCCGGGTCGATGTTCTGCGCGATGGGGGTGGCGAGAACGTTCATCGCCGCTTGGAGCGGCGTCTCCGGTGGTGCGGATGATGCTCCCGCTGCGCCTGCGCCTCGCTCCAGCGGTGGCTTGGCCGCACGGGTCGAAACCGCACGCCCAGCGCCTTCACCCACAGCCTCTTTTCCTGCACCAACCACACCGGTCATCATTACCTCGACGCTGCCGGCGGCGCGACCAGCACAGAGTCATCTTGGCGGGTCCGGTGCCACCAGCACCGGCGAGAGGCGCTGGCGCACAGGGACGGTGCCGAAGTAGACGCGGTGGCTGCCAAACTCGATGATGCGGCCGTTCTTGGGGAAGATGCCGCCGTTGGCGAAGCAGCCCGTGTTGTCGTTGATGAAGTCCATGGCGTAGATGCGCTGCACGAGCGCGGACACCGTACGTTCGCCGGCGACCTCGAGGATGCCCGCCCGAATGTGAACTCCTTCAAGCGCCACTTCCAGCCCCACGGTGGGCGCCAACTGTCGTCGTGGTGAACGGACAGATGCCATAGGATGGCTTAGATTGGGGCCGAATGGACGCTAGAGGATTCGGGGGAGGCTTTGTGATCAGGTGGGATGAACTTTCGGATGGTTTCCTCAAGAACTTGGCCAAGGCCAGAGGTTGAAGAAGAAAGACACAAGGAAGAACTCGCTCTAGATCACCATGTTCATTGATTCTCACAAGTTACAGGTTTGTCTCTCCCTCTGTGTTTCGCGCCCGTGAAGGAGGGCTGCCCCCTCTCCTTATATAGGGGAGAGGGTGGCTTACAGTGCAAGAAACCCTAATGGCATCTTTGACTAGACAAACTACTTTACAAAGCTACTTTACAAAGCTACTTTAATCATAGATGACACCGGGGTCTTCTTTAATCAGGGAGGATGACGTCCTCCGGCTTATTTCTTCGTCATCTTCTTCTTTATCGTCAGCCCTTCGTTTAAAGCTACTTTGCTTAGCTCATCTTTGTCTTCTAGCTCTGGAGAGGATCTTTGACCAGCCTTGCCGACAAGCTCTTCCTTCCGGTGGTCCGGTACCTTTTCTATCCGGCTCCGGTATCCCTCCTCTGAGGATACCGGCTTAGCCTGTTCAGCCAAACGCCTATCTTAGACTCCGGCATGAATATCTAACCGGTATCCTGATGGCTCAAACCATCCGGTTTGGCATGCCTTTGGCATACCGGGGGTCATCCCCCCAACATTGCGGGTCTTGTACAACATGAAGTCCAGGTGTGCTACATTGTGGTTCATCTCCGTGTGCGGGGGCATGATCATCGGTCTTCCCATGAGGTCATGTCTTGGGTAGTAAACAAAGCGAGTGTTCTTGATCTTGTTCTCATTTTGTCCACACAGACGGGCAATTGCTTCTTGCATAGCTCTGACTAGTCCTTCCTTCCAAGTGTTTCCCGTTACAGAAAACCAAATGGTTTCCCATATTGGGGCTCCAAGCTTTCTTTGCAGATCTGTAGTAACTTCCCACCGAGGTGGTCCTCCCGACGGATGGTTGAGGGGTATTCCGAAGAACTCGGGATACGGGCGTCCTAGATATTCAACTAGTTGTGTCAGATCCTTCTCGAACATCAGGTTTCCTCCGTGGCCAAGCTGGTAGGACTTGCAGGTGTACTCCATCTGTGAGAAATTAGGATGAGCAAGTTAAAGAAGTTGTCAAGTGGGCAAAGTTTTAGATAGTTCTACAAAGAAAAAGTAGAGCATGAATTTCTTCTTTTGAAAAAGATCTTAAGGATAAGAGTGAGAATAAGTTTTTCACAAATATTCACTTCTTTGGTGTTGAAACTAAGTTTTTCAGACGTCCATTCTAACTAGGGTCTCCTAAGGTCAACAATGGCTCTGATACCAACTTGTCAACACCCAGATTTTTAAGTCCAGATGCCTATTATGCCATTCATCGCAATCCCAGGAATATTGTTTTTGCGAGACATAATAGATTGATATCACAACACATCATTCATTACAACACATAATTGTCTTACAACAAAGGATCACATGATCCAGTCTCATTACAATAATAGTTGATCTATTGATCAATTACAAAACACATAGCGGAAGCGAAGTAGCGTAGTAGTAGTCCATCTATTCCACAGACAACTGTTGACGTCAGGAGTGGTCCTAGTTGTCGTAGACGTCTTGCTGTCCTTCTTCCGGGTTCTGATACTCCTCTTCATAGTCTGGCCATTTGAATAGCCAGGGACACATCCGTGAGTACTTTAAAGTACTCGCAAACTAATACTAAGGTAAGTAACACTATTTCACTAAAGAGGGTTCTAAGCTCTAGGTTTATTTGCATAAAGCCAATTTTAGTTCATAAGCATTTTAGTAAAGCCTCTTTATTTGCTAACTAACTCAAGTGGGAACATTAGTGTCATTCCCACAACTCAGTTGTGATTCAAGTCAGGTCACCCTTCACCATTTACTTCACCAATATTTTCAAGAATCTGACACCGGAAACTGTATGGCCTTTCCAACCGTCCGTAACCGTGGACACGGCTATTCGAATAGGTTTACACTCTGCAGAGGTTGCACACTTGTGCCACAACATTTGATTACATCCGTCGGGGATAACCCCGAATCATCGTAACTCAGTACGCGGATCATCAACCTTAACCTTTCACTTATATATCCTAGTATAGGCACCTCTCCCCATGAGCTTGGCCTCCCAGTGAAGACAAACCGTCAGTCTGGAAACTACACAGGGCTTGGCCGGACAATTCACCTCATTCACATCATTTCGCTTTCAACGGAGGCAGCCTCGGCATAACCCCTATGATGCTTGTTCAGAGGGAACCCATTCTAAGACACATAAACTTCCAGTTAAGCCCTACCCATAATCAGGTATTGTGGGGGTACTTGTAAATTGGAAAGGTATCGCATCCAAACCAATATCAGTTTTAATCAAAAATCACCATCTTCTCCAAGTCATATTCACTTTCAAAAATTCATTCAAGTCACTTCACTTCACTAAGTTCCCATCTAGAGTAGTCAATTTTATTTGTTAGCAATAACAACTAATCATGAGGGGTGCTAACTTAGCTTTGCTTGTTCTAGGCTAAGTTTGGTACTCTTGTGCTATTCTAAACCAAGTGGAACATGAATCAAAAAGTACTTTGATAAATAAATTTCAATAAAACTTGTAAAGTAAAAACTTGGGATAGGACCATTAAGCATAAAGTAGAAGTAGGGTGATGCATGGCTCTTGTAGAGCTTTGCACTTTGCAAGTTTATTAGCTTGCCTTGGTTGGGGAATTGGTCAAAGTGATCTTCTTCTCCTTCTTCTTGGTAGAATACCTCCTCCTCCTGATAGTCTCCGGTACTAGCGTCTAAAATCGAATACGAGGTATACAATCACCAAACAAGTCTTAAGACCAAACTAAGCTCACACATAAATCACACCTCTTAGGCTAGCATCACACATTACTACTAGATTGGTGGACTTTGCTCGCTTCTTTTAAGAAAAATAATTTCCTCTCATACTAATTTAGGTGTTTCTTTTCCTTCTTTAGGGAAATAAATTCCTCTCATTATCTTATTACAATTTAATTTCTCTTATGAAAAAGATATGACCTAGGTTGACCAAAGTCAACCTATTCATACTCATCATTTAAGAAAATGATTTAAATGATGTGAAGCACCTCATACAATTTAATCCTAACATGGTCATGATTTAATATCATCAAACAAATTCACATGAGACCTAATAGACCAGGGTCTCTACCTCATTTTGAAATGTTTGTGACAAGATTTAAATGAGAGAAAACTCCCATATGATTTCTAAATAGTTTTGGACAATATTATTGACTAGAAATAGCCATATAGTCCTCTAATTAAACTAGGCCATGATCACTCAAGGTAACCATGCCATATTTGTGCAGAAACAATTAATGCAAGTGAAATGTGATTTATAGGAGTTGGAATCAACTCAAAAGCATTTTTGGTTGATTTTTAACAATTGTTTGAAGTCACAAAAGTCCCTGTCTTGTTATTTTTGCTACTTTAATTCTACACAAGAACTAGAGTTCAAACCAGTGGTATTGGATAGATAATTTCACAGGCTTTCCAACCATATTAAATTCACTAAATTTGGCTAAGGGGATTGGAAGCTATTCAATTTCTAATTTGACACCAGTATTGAATTTGACTGAAAAGGTTTAAATCTAAATTCAAAAACGTGGGCTTGGCGGGAAAGGGTTTGGGCCGCAGAGGGGGGAAAAAGAGTTGGGCCAGCCCAGCTAGCGTGCCACGCACGCAGCGGGCCGCCTGACTGGTGGGTCCCCACTGTCAGCTGTTTTAAATTGCCGAACCGGTGCGTGAATTGGGAGCCGTTAGATTAGAGGGGATCGGACGGCTGCGGGTCGTCCTCGTCGGCGACGAGCTCCGACGAGCTCTAACCCTAGCCGGCGGCCAGGAGGGTCCAGAGGAGGTCCTTACCGGTGTCCAGCGAGGTCAGCGAGGTGGGCAAACGATCGAGGCGACGTCGGCGAGTCGAGGGAGGGTCGCGGCGGCTCCTGAGGTGGACGAATTTGAGGGCTCGATCTTCCGCGTCTCCGGCGGCCTTCGGTGGTAAAATTGGGGCGGCGTGTTGGCTAATTTGAAGGGGGAGAGGTGCAAGGAGAGCAAGAAGAGGTAGGGGAAGATGGTGTTGTGCTCAGAGAGTGAGAGGGGAGCTCCATTTTATAGCTGGCCGAGGAGGCCGAGGGGGCGGGACAGGTCGACCATGGACACGACGCTACGGTGGGCTAACGTCATGAGCGAGGATGCTGCAGTGTTGGCGACGTCGAGGCGAGTGTGTGGGACTTGATGGCGCGGATAACGGGGGTCTGTGGCGATCATCATCCTCTCGCGACCGTGCAGTACTGTGGCGGAGTTCACCATTGTGGGCATCGGCTACAGGGCGTGCAAGGGTCGGTGAGCGTGTCCACTGGGTTGCTGATGTCGAGGGGAGGCTGCAGGTGCAAGGAGAGAGGGAGGAGTGAGCTGAGTCGACGGGGCAGGGCGGTGTACTGGCGCGCCCGTGGCCATGCCTGTGCACGCGCTGGCGAGGCCGAGGGCGGTGACCACGTCGCGGCTGGGGCTCTGGCTGCTTCTCCTTGGCTAAGGACTGTGTCTGGCGTCATCAGCAGGATATGAGGGGTCTACTGGACATGGTGTGTGATACGCGTTCAACACGCGTCCGTTGGGAACCCCAAGAGGAAGGTGTGATGCGTATAGCGGCAAGTTTCCCTCAGTATGAAACCAAGGTTATCGAACCAGTAGGAGCCAAGAAGCACGTTGAAGGTTGATGGCGGCGGGATGTAGTGCGGCGCAACACCAGAGATTCCGGCGCCAACGTGGAACCTGCACAACACAACCAAAGTACTTTGCCCCAACGAAACAGTGAGGTTGTCAATCTCACCGGCTTGCTGTAACAAAGGATTAACCGTATTGTGTGGAAGATGATCGTTTGCAGAAAAACAAGAGAACAAAGATTGCAAGAGATTGTATTTCAGTATAGAGAATTGGACCGGGGTCCACAGTTCACTAGAGGTGTCTCTCCCATAAGATAAACAGCATGTTGGGTGAACAAATTACAGTTGGGCAATTGACAAATAAAGAGGGCATGACCATGCACATACATATCATGATGAGTATAGTGAGATTTAATTGGGCATTACGACAAAGTACATAGACCGCCATCCAACTGCATCTATGCCTAAAAAGTCCACCTTCAGGTTATCATCCGAACCCCCTCCAGTATTAAGTTGCAAAGCAACAGACAATTGCATTAAGTATGGTGCGTAATGTAATCAACGACTACATCCTTAGACATAGCATCAATGTTTTATCCCTAGTGGCAACAGCACAACACAACCTTAGAACTTTCTCATCACGTCCTGTGTCAATGCAGGCATGAACCCACTATCGAGCATAAATACTCCCTCTTGGAGTTACAAGCATCTACTTGGCCAGAGCATCTACTAGTAACGGAGAGCATGCAAGATCATAAACAACACATAGATATAACTTTGATAATCAACATAACAAGTATTCTCTATTCATCGGATCCCAACAAACGCAACATATAGAATTACAGATAGATGATCTTGATCATGTTAGGCAGCTCACAAGATCCGACAATGATAGCACAATGGGGAGAAGACAACCATCTAGCTACTGCTATGGACCCATAGTCCAGGGGTAGACTACTCACACATCACTCCGGAGGCGACCATGGCGGCGTAGAGTCCTCCGGGAGATGAATCCCCTCTCCGGCAGGGTGCCGGAGGCGATCTCTGGATCCCCGAGATGGGATCGGCGTTGGCGGCGTCTGGAAGGTTTTCCGTATCGTGGCTCTCGGTACTGGGGGTTTCGCGACGGAGGCTATTTGTAGGCGGAAGGGCAGGTCAAGAGGCGGCACGGGGGCCCCACACCACAGGGCCGCGCGGCCAAGGGGGGGGGCCGCGCCGCCCTAGGGTGTGGCCCCCTCGTGGCCCCTCTTCGTCTCCTCTTCGGACTTCTGGAAGCTTCGTGGCACTATAGGACGCGGGGCGGTGATTTGGTCCATTTCCGGGAATATTTCGTTACTAGGATTTCTGAAACCAAAAACAGCAGAAAAACAAAGAATCGGCACTTCGGCATCTTGTTAATAGGTTAGTTCCAGAAAATGCACGAATATGACATAAAGTGTGCATAAAACATGTAGAAAACATCAATAATGTGGCATGGAACATAAGAAATTATCGATACGTCGGAGACGTATCAGCATCCCCAAGCTTAGTTCTGCTCGTCCCGAGCAGGTAAAACGATAACACAGATAATTTCTGGAGTGACATGCCATCATAATCTTGATCATACTATTTGTAAAGCATATGTAGTGAATGCAGCGATCAAAACAATGTATATGACATGAGTAAACAAGTGAATCATAAAGCAAAGACTTTTCATGAATAGCACTTCAAGACAAGCATCAATAAGTCTTGCATAAGAGTTAACTCATAAAGCAATAATTCAAAGTAAAGGCATTGAAGCAACACAAAAGAAGATTAAGTTTCAGCGGTTGCTTTCAACTCATAACATGTATATCTCATGGATATTGTCAACATAGAGTAATATAATAAGTGCAATAAGCAAGTATGTAGGAATCAATGCACAGTTCACACAAGTGTTTGCTTCTTGAGGTGGAGAGAAATAGGTGAACTGACTCAACATGAAAGTAAAAGAATGGTCCTCCATAGAGGAAAAGCATCGATTGCTATATTTGTGCTAGAGCTTTGATTTTGAAAACATGAAACAATTTTGTCAACGGTAGTAATAAAGCATATGTATCATGTAAATTATATCTTACAAGTTGCAAGCCTCATGCATAGTATACTAATAGTGCCCGCACCTTGTCCTAATTAGCTTGGACTACCGGATCATCACAATGCACATGTTTTAACCAAGTGTCACAAAGGGGTACCTCTATGCCTTTGTACAAAGGTCTAAGGAGAAAGCTCGCATTGGATTTCTCGCTATTGATTATTCTTCAACTTAGACATCCATACCGGGACAACATAGACAACAGATAATGGACTCCTCTTTTATGCATAAGCATGTAACAACAATTAATAATTTTCTCATTTGAGATTGAGGATATATGTCCAAAACTGAAACTTCCACCATGGATCATGGCTTTAGTTAGCGGCCCAATGTTCTTCTCTAACAATATGCATGCTTAACCATAAGGTGGTAGATCTCTCTTACTTCAGACAAGACGGACATGCATAGCAACTCACATGAAATTCAACAAAGAGTAGTTGATGGCGTCCCCAGTGAACATGGTTATCGCACAACAAGCAACTTAATAAGAGATAAAGTGCATAATTACATATTCAATACCACAATAGTTTTTAAGCTATTTGTCCCATGAGCTATATATTGCAAAGGTGAATGATGGAATTTTAAAGGTAGCACTCAAGCAATTTACTTTGGAATGGCGGAAAAATACCATGTAGTAGGTAGGTATGGTGGACACAAATGGCATAGTGGTTGGCTCAAGTATTTTGGATGCATGAGAAGTATTCCCTCTCGATACAAGGTTTAGGCTAGCAAGGCTTATTTGAAACAAACACAAGGATGAACCGGTGCAGCAAAACTCACATAAAAGACATATTGAAAATATTATAAGACTCTACACCGTCTTCCTTGTTGTTCAAACTCAATACTAGAAATTATCTAGACCTTAGAGAGACCAAATATGCAAACCAAATTTTAGCATGCTCTATGTATTTCTTCATTAATGGGTGCAAAGCATATGATGCAAGAGCTTAATCATGAGCACAACAATTGCCAAGTATCACATTACCCAAGACATTAATAGCAATTACTACATGTATCATTTTCCAATTCCAACCATATAACAATTTAACGAAGAAGAAACTTCGCCATGAATACTATGAGTAGAAACTAAGGACATACTTGTCCATATGCTACAGCGGAGCGTGTCTCTCTCCCATAAAGTGAATGCTAGGATCCATTTTATTCAAACAAAACAAAAACAAAAACAAACCGACGCTCCAAGACAAGCACATAAGATGTGATGGAATAAAAATATAGTTTCAGGGGAGGAACCTGATAATGTTGTCGATGAAGAAGGGGATGCCTTGGGCATCCCCAAGCTTAGACGCTTGAGTCTTCTTAGAATATGCAGGGGTGAACCACCGGGGCATCCCCAAGCTTAGAGCTTTCACTCTCCTTGATCATGTTGCATCATACTCCTCTCTTGATCCTTGAAAACTTCCTCCACACCAAACTCGAAACAACTCATTAGAGGGTTAGTGCACAATAAAAATTAACATATTCAGAGGTGACACAATCATTCTTAACACTTCTGGACATTGCATAAAGCTACTGGACATTAACGGATCAAAGAAATTCATCCAACATAGCAAAAGAGGCAATGCGAAATAAAAGGCAGAATCTGTCAAAACAGAACAGTTCGTATTGACGAATTTTAAAATGGCACCAGACTTGCTCAAATGAAAATGCCCAAATTGAATGAAAGTTGCGTACATATCTGAGGATCACTAACGTAAATTGGCATAATTTTCTGAGTTACCTACAGGGGAAAACAGCCCAGATTCGTGACAGCAAAGAAATCTGTTTCTGCGCAGTAATCCAAATCTAGTATGAACTTTTCTATCAGCGGCTTTACTTGGCACAATAAAACACTAAACTAAGATAAGGAGAGGTTGCTACAGTAGTAAACAACTTCCAAGACACAAAATAAAAACAAAGTACTGTAGGTAAAAACATGGGTTGTCTCCCATAAGCGCTTTTCTTTAACGCCTTTCAGCTAGGCGCAGAAAGTGTGTATCAAGTATTATCAAGAGACGAAGTGTCAACATCATAATTTGTTCTAATAATAGAATCAAAAGGTAACTTCATTCTCTTTCTAGGGAAGTGTTCCATACCTTTCTTGAGAGGAAATTGATATTTTATATTACCTTCCTTCATATCAATGGTAGCACCAACAGTTCGAAGAAAAGGTCTTCCCAATATAATGGGACAAGATGCATTGCATTCAATATCCAAGACAACAAAATCAACGGGGACAAGGTTATTGTTAACGGTAATGCGAACATTATCAACTTTCCCCAAAGGTTTCTTTTTGTAGAATGATCAGCAAGATTAACATCTAAATAACAATTTTTCAGCGGTGGCAAGTCAAGCATATTATAAATTTTCTTAGGCATAACAGAAATACTTGCACCAAGATCACATAAAGCATTACAATCAAAATCTTTAACCTTCATCTTAATGATGGGCTCCCAACCATCCTCTAGCTTTTTAGGAATAGAGGCTTCGCGCTCTAGTTTCTCTTCTCTAACTTTTATGAGAGCATTTGTAATATGTTGCGTGAAAGCCAAATTTATAGCACTAGCATTAGGACTTTTAGCAAGTTTTTGCAAGAACTTTATAACTTCAGAGATGTGGCAATCATCAAAATTCAAACCATTATAATCTAAAGCAATGGGATCATCATCCCCAATGTTGGAAAAAATTTCAGCAGCTTTATCACAGGCAGTTTCAGCAGTTTTAGCAGTTTCAGGCAGTTTCTCGCGCTTTGCATTAGAAGTGGAAACATTGCTAACACAAATTCTTTTATTATTAATAGTAGGAGGTGCAGCAACATGTGTAGCATTAGCATTACTAGTGGTGGTAATGGTCCAAACTTTAGCTACATTCTTCTCTTTAGCTAGTTTTTCATTTTCTTCTCTATCCCACCTAGCACGCAGTTCAGCCATTAATCTTATATTCTCATTAATTCTAACTTGGATGGCATTTGCTGTAGTAACAATTTTGTTATGATGATTTTCATTAGGCAAAACTTTCGATTTCAAAAGATCAACATCAGCAGCAGGACTATCGACTTTAGAAGCAAGTATATCAATTTTCCCAAGCTTTTCTTCAACAGATTTGTTAAAAGCAGTTTGTGTACTAATAAATTCTTTAAGCATGGCTTCAAGTCCAGGGGGTGAACTCCTATTATTGTTGTAAGAATTCCCATAAGAATTACCATAGCCGTTGCCATTATTATAAGGATATGGCCTATAGTTGTTACTAGAATTGTTCTGGTAAGCATTGTTGTTGAAATTATTATTTTTAATGAAGTTTACATCAACATGTTCTTCTTGTGCAACCAATGAAGCTAATGGAACATTATTAGGATCAATATTAGTCCTATCATTCACAAGCATAGACATAATAGCATCAATCTTATCACTCAAGGAAGAGGTTTCTTCGCCAGAATTTACCTTCTTACCTTGTGGAGCTCTTTCCGTGTGCCATTCAGAGTAGTTGATCATCATATTATCAAGAAGCTTTGTTGCTTCACCAAGAGTGATGGACATAAAGGTACCTCCAGCAGCTGAATCCAATAAATTCCGTGAAGAAAAATTTAGTCCTGCATAGAAGGTTTGGATGATCATCCAAGTAGTCAGTCCATGGGTTGGGCAATTTTTAACCAAAGATTTCATTCTTTCCCAAGCTTGAGCAACATGTTCAGTATCTAATTGTTTAAAATTCATTATGCTACTCCTCAAAGATATAATTTTAGCAGGGGGATAATATCTACCAATAAAAGCATCCTTGCATTTAGTCCATGAATCAATACTATTCTTAGGCAGAGATAGCAACCAATCTTTAGCTCTTCCTCTTAATGAGAAAGGGAACAATTTTAATTTTATAATGTCACCATCTACATCCTTATACTTTTGCATTTCACATAATTCAACAAAATTATTGAGATGGGCAGCAGCATCATCAGAACTAACACCAGAAATTTGCTCTCGCATAACAAGATTCAGTAAAGCAGGTTTAATTTCAAAGAATTCTGCTGTAGTAGCAGGTGGAGCAATAGGTGTGCATAAGAAATCATTATTATTTGTGGTTGTGAAATCACAAAACTTAGTATTTTCAGGGTTGGCCATTTTAGCAACAGTAAATAAAGCAAACTAGATAAAGTAAATGCAGGTAACTAATTTTTTTGTGTTTTCGATATAGCAAACAAGATAGCAAATAAAGTAAAACTAGCAACTAAATTTTTTGTATTTTGATTTAGTGCAGCAAACAAAGTAGTAAATAAAACTAAGCAAGACAAAAACAAAGTAAAGAGATTGAGAAGTGGAGACTCCCCTTGCAGCGTGTCTTGATCTCCCCGGCAACGGCGCCAGAAAAAGCTGCTTGATACGCGTTCAACACGCGTCCATTGGGAACCCCAAGAGGAAGGTGTGATGCGTACAGCGGCAAGTTTCCCTCAGTATGAAACCAAGGTTATCGAACCAGTAGGAGCCAACAAGCACGTTGAAGGTTGATGGCGGCGGGATGTAGTGCGGCGCAACACCAGAGATTCCGGCGCCAACGTGGAACCTGCACAACAGAACCAAATTACTTTGCCCCAACGAAACAGTGAGGTTGTCAATCTCACCGGCTTGCTGTAACAAAGGATTAACCGTATTGTGTGGAAGATGATCGTTTGCAGAAAACAGTAGAAACGATGCGGTAGATTGTATTTCAGTATAGAGAATTGGACCGGGGTCCACAGTTCACTAGAGGTGTCTCTCCCATAAGATAAACAGCATGTTGGGTGAACAAATTACAGTTGGGCAATTGACAAATAAAGAGGGCATGACCATGCACATACATATCATGATGAGTATAGTGAGATTTAATTGGGCATTACGACAAAGTACATAGACAGCCATCCAACTGCATCTATGCCTAAAAAGTCCACCTTCAGGTTATCATCCGAACCCCCTCCAGTATTAAGTTGCAAAGCAACAGACAATTGCATTAAGTATGGTGCGTAATGTAATCAACAACTACATCCTTAGACATAGCATCAATGTTTTATCCCTAGTGGCAACAGCACAACACAACCTTAGAACTTTCATCCTTGTCCCGGTGTCAATGCAGGCATGAACCCACTATCGAGCATAAATACTCCCTCTTGGAGTTACAAGCATCTACTTGGCCAGAGCATCTACTAGTAACGGAGAGCATGCAAGATCATAAACAACACATAGATATAACTTTGATAATCAACATAACAAGTATTCTCTATTCATCGGATCCCAACAAACGCAACATATAGAATTACAGATAGATGATCTTGATCATGTTAGGCAGCTCACAAGATCCGACAATGATAGCACAATGGGGAGAAGACAACCATCTAGCTACTGCTATGGACCCATAGTCCAGGGGTAGACTACTCACACATCACTCCGGAGGCGACCATGGCGGCGTAGAGTCCTCCGGGAGATGAATCCCCTCTCCGGCAGGGTGCCGGAGGCGATCTCCTGGATCCCCCGAGATGGGATCGGCGTTGGCGGCGTCTCTGGAAGGTTTTCCGTATCGTGGCTCTCGGTACTGGGGGTTTCGCGACGGAGGCTATTTGTAGGCGGAAGGGCAGGTCAAGAGGCGGCACGGGGGCCCCACACCACAGGGCCGCGCGGCCAAGGGGGGGGGCCGTGCCGCCCTAGGGTGTGGCCCCCTCGTGGCCCCTCTTCGTCTCCTCTTCGGACTTCTGGAAGCTTCGTGGCAAAATAGGACCCTGGGCGTTGATTTCGTCCAATTCCGAGAATATTTCGTTACTAGGATTTCTGAAACCAAAAACAGCAGAAAACATCAACTGGCACTTCGGCATCTTGTTAATAGGTTAGTTCCAGAAAATGCACGAATATGACATAAAGTGTGCATAAAACATGTAGATAACATCAATAATGTGGCATGGAACATAAGAAATTATCGATACGTCGGAGACGTATCAGTGTGGCAGGGCTGAGGTGAGAGGAGGAGGGGATCACATGGTGGTGACTATGGTGATTGGCATGGTGCTGTCCTTGGTGTTCTGGTGCAATGTACTTGTCTCTGAGGGCATGGCTTAGTAGAGTGGGGTGAGGCAAGGTGGTTTGACATGGGGAGCCAAGTTGGAGAGGCTGGAGGGTGCCTAGTTGAGTAATGCCAACATGTATGAGGGACATATGCAAAGATAAGGGCAAGGTTTGTGTCATGGTGATCAAGCAATGATAGGTGAGGTCATGGTACTGGTTAGAGGTACAAGTCTACTATAGATGAGGTACAAGTGAGGGAGAGAGGAGGTGGTACATAGTGGTTGGGGGTGGGTGTACCCTAATTCTTACTCTATGTAACCAAATGATCACAAGCAAAGGTCTCCCTTGGGTTTGACTTTTGGCCAAAATTCTGCATGGATGGGTTCTAAGTAATGTTTGGCACTCATTGGTGGTCTTGGTTTGAAATTTGGAGTGGGTTTGTGAATTTCGAAAAGTGGAGGGAATCTAGCATCTGTTTCAATGTTGCATTTTGGCTTGACTAAATTAAGTAGTGGTCAACTCTCTGGTCAAAGTGGTCAACATCAAAAGTGTTCACCTTGATGAGGTCTTGGATAAGGTGCAAAGAGTTGGCAGGGTTTGGTTTGAAAAACTCCTAATAAAAGGGCTCAAAGTGGGTAAGATGTTAAAATTGTCACATGTGACCATTATCACATGTAACTTGGTTTTTGATTTTTCTTTGATTTGATTTTGGTTTCTTTGATTCAAAAAGGATCCTTTTGAGTTTAAAAGAGTTTCCAAACCATTGGCACAATTTTATATGGCCAAGGTTAAAGATTTTGGAAAAATGGCCATAAGCCATATGTGAGGGTTTTTGTAATTCTCAAAACCTTTTCTTTCTTTTTCTTTGATCCTAAGGATCATGGTTTTGGGTTCAATTGAGGTTGGTTGGGTTTACTCATGATTTCCAACCATTTGGGTAAGGTACATAGGGCATAGACCAATTATTGGAGAATTAGCCATTAGCCCACATATGCCTCACAATTTGTTTTATTTTCTTTTTTAAAAGTTCCTCTTTGGTCTTGAGAAGGGTAGGGTTAGGGTTTAGAAAACATTTCAAAATACTTCACACAAGCATCTTAGCAAAATTCACAACAATTGGGTAGGAGCTCTATGCACCAAACTAAATTTAATAAAAGTTTTTGTTGGTTCCAAATTTTGGAAAAAGGAAATTTATTTTCTCTTTGTTTTAAAATTTGGGATGTTACAAGAATAAAGAGGAAGCGTTTTGAAGGAAAATGGCTGAGAGAGGATGGTGTGGGGGAGGTAGTCCAGAATGCTTGGGAGGATGGCTTGCATGCTGGAAGTGGAAGGGTCATACATACGGTAGCGTCTGTTCAGAATGCTCTGCATACATGGGGTAATATAGTTTTAAAGAAACCTAGAGTAAAGTTCAGAACTCTGGCGAGACAATTAGAAGAGGTATTGGGGCGAGAGATGTCGGAAGAAAATGTACTACGACAAGAAGAGCTCACAGAAGAAATTGAAAAAGTCCTTGAACAAGAAGAAATTTACAAGATGCAGAGAAGCCGAGTTAATTGGATGGCAAATGGTGACCGAAATTCGGCATACTTTCACAACTTTGCTCGAGGTAGGCGTAAGGTCAATATGATTGTGAAATTGAAGGATTCGAACGGGGAGATCAGGCAAGGAAATAGTCTCATAAAATTGATTATAACTAACTAATTTTCTGAGTTGTTTTCTTCCGAAGTTGCAGAAACAAATGAGGATTTGTTACAGAAGGTCAAACCAAAAGTTAAGACAGAGATGAACGAGCGGCTGATGGCTCCATTCACCGCTGAGGAAGTCAAGAAAGATTTGTTTGCAATAGGGGATTTTAAGGCGTCTAGAACAGATGGGATGCATGCTATTTTCTTTTAAAAAATCTGGCCCTTAATTGGAGATTCGGTAACAAGAGAGGTTTTGGAGGCTTTGAATTCGAGTGTGATGCCAGAGGGGTGGAACGAGACAACGATTGTGTTGATACCCAAAGTAAATGAAACCGAGATGATCACACAATTTAGGCCGATAAGCCTGTGTAATGTCCTACATAAGATCATCTCAAAAGTCTTGGCTAATAGACTAAAGGTGATCTTACCTGAGATAATCAGTGTGACGCAGAGCGCTTTTGTACCAGGTCGATTGATCACAGATAACATCTTGGTGGCTTATGAATATGTCCGTGCAATAAGAGGGAAAATACAAGGAAAGAATGGATATTCTGTTGTTAAGCTAGACATGCTCAAGGCGTATGATAGGGTGGAATGGGGATTTTTTGAAGGATATGATGCAGAGGTTGGGGTTCACACAACAATGGGTGGAGCTCATCATGGCTTGTGTCACCACAGTCAATTATAGAGTGTGGTTTAACTCAGATGAAACTGACAGTTTTACACCTACAAGGGGTTTATGACAAGGTAATCCATTATCGTTGTATCTGTTTTTTACTTTGTGCAGAGGGTCTCTCAAGTTTGTTGACACATGAAGAAGAAGCGGACCGCATACAAGGTGTCAGGGTGTGCCGGGGGGCACCGCCGTTATCTCACTTACTCTTTGCCGATGATTCCCTGATTTTGATGAAAGGCTGATATGGCAAATGCGACTACTCTTCGATAGGTGTTAGATACTTATTGTACTAGTTCCTGCCAACTAGTGAGTGATCCAAATTCAAGTATAATTTTTAGTCCCAATACCCCGGTGGCGGATAAGGAGGCGGTGTGTGCAGCGCTACATATTAATTCTGAAGCTTTAACGGAGAAATACTTGGGTCTTCCTTCCCATGTGGGGATTGAGAGATCAGATTGCTTCCAACATCTAGTGGACCGTGTTTGTCAAATTATAAATGGATGGAATGAGACAAACCTCTCTATGGGAGGAAAGGAAATCCTTTTGAAGGCGATGGCTCAAGCAATACCCACATATGCTATGTGAGTTCTTAAGATTCCGAAGGGGATTATCAAGGCAATATCGGCCGCAGTTGCTAGATATTGGTGGGGGAGGATGGAAAGAAGACTATGCGCGCGCTGGTATTCTTGGTGGAAGATGTGCACCCCGAAGAAGGAAGGCGGCATGGGGTTTAGAGACATGCACTGCTTTAACCTTGCGATGCTTGCCAAACAAATATGGAGGCTAACCATTGATCATAGTTCTTTATGTGCGCAGGCTGTGAGTGCAAAATATTACCCTTCAGGAGATATACTAAAAGCAGGCCCAAAGAAGGGCGCATCCTTCACTTGGCAGAGTTTGATGGCAGGAATGGAAACATTTAAACGTGGGTATATATGGCGTGTGGGGAACGGAGCGAGTATCGATGTTTGGTCTGATCCATGGCTACTAAACAGTCCAACAAGGAAGGTGTTTACACCCCGAGGTCGAATAATGATCAGCAAAGTACAAGAGCTTATTAACCCAAGTAATGGGAGTTGGGGCGTACAAATGTTGGAGGAAAAAATTTACCCCTGTGACGCACATACAATCATGGCGCTACCATTGTCACCATGGGACGCAGAGGACAATGTAGTATAATCGGAATGGCATGTTCGCGGTGAAATCTGCTTATCACATGGAATGGAAGCACCAATACGGAAGCCGCGCGACGAGACGAGATCAGCAAAGTAGCTCCAGCATAAATCCTGTTTGGCAAAAAGTTTGGGAGCTAGTGGTTCCTGCCAAGGTGAGAATTTTTACATGGCGTGCCTTGCATGGCATTGTTCCATGCATGTGTATACTAGAAAATCGACACATTGAAAGAAGTGGGCAATGTCCCCTATGTGAGAGTGGAGCATTGGATTCAAATCATATGATGTTTCTATGTGAAAAAGCTCAATTAGTATGGAGAGCATTGGGCCTGATGGAAATGATCCAGGAGGCATTACAGGTAGATCTCTCGGGCTACATGGTTCTGGAGCACCTACCGAGAACAAAACTGACAACACCACCAGGTCTGAATGGCTTACCAATTCATGAAATCATAGTGATTGCTACTTGGTTTATGTGGCGGAAAAGAAGAGAAATAAAGCATGGCGGAACTGTGCCCCTAGCTATCAGAACAACTCTATCCATAAAGTCCATGGTCACGAATTGTGTGAAGGCGAAGAAGACAAGAGGGGGATGTGTGAAGAAGGGCAGGATGAAACCACCGCTGGGCTTTGTAAAACTTAATACTGATGCAGCAGTAAATTTGGATACAAGAAGGGCTACGTCGGGATGCATCATACGAGATTCTACAGGTTAATTCTTGGCGGCTTGTAGGATTCCGATTGAGGGGATTATTGATGTTACCATAGCGGAGGCTCAGGTGGTACGAGACGGTCTATGGCTGGTTGGGAGAATTGGATGCAATCATATATATGTGAAAACAGATTCTTTGGAGGTTGTCCAGGCTTTCATGGAACCAGAAGATCACATGATAGTGGGCATGCCATTCATTGACGAGTGTCTGTCGAACAATCTTGACAGGGTTTGCTTCGTCACGCTTTAGCAACTGTCCTAGGGAGAGTATAGTGGCGGATGTAGTATCAAAATCAGTAGATGATAGTGAGAATAGCTTCTGGTTAGATGATTCGCCCCTTCTTTTATCCACAATTAGTGGAAGATGTAACCGTTATGTAACCATACTCTGTGTTTTGGCGGGCAAGTTTCGAGACGCACTCTTTTCCTTCCAGGGTACCGAAGGGGAATGGAAGATTTTTTAACGACGCGGGCTTGCTCTGCATAATAGAAATTGTTCAAAAAAAAGAGCTAGCGGTCTAGATGACCACGGTGGAGCTTCATTCAAGAACCACGTGGCAGGTAAAAATTACAATGTGGCCCTTCACATAATTCACCGTAAAGAACCTAAAATTTGAAGATAAGGCCTCCACTTTTACATAAAACACCCTAGGAGAAAAGGAGAAAAAGCATGTGCAAGGGTGCCTTCGCCACCATTTGTCGGAGATCTCCAAGCGCTTCCGCTGAAATTAGAGAGTTGAGTGCTCGTTGGCTCTCTCCCGATAAACAAACCCAGTCGCCGGCTAGTTCTAGGATTCCGGGGACGATACCACTTGGCATCCTAGAGGCGTCGAGCTCTGGCGATGGATTGAAGAGCAGGCCTCCTCGATGGAGGTTGAAGAAGGGCCACCATTTCGGTCGAGGATCACGACGAAAACATCGGTCACCGTGTGCTACGCACAAGGGACAACTCCAAAGCACCAAGAACCCAACCGCCATAGGCCGAGAAGAGCTCCCATGTTTCCTTCGTTGCCTCAATGATGAGCGAGACGAGGAAGCACCTCAAGATCTGGGTGGATGGATCCACAACCGTGCTTATTGAAGAAGGCTATGACGGATCTGCTGCCGCCGCCACACCTCCACCTTGAAGGCTTGGCAGAGAGCTTCATCGAAGGCCGCTCGGTGTCGCGCCAAAGCACCAGAACGTCGAGCCTCCGTCACTACATGGCATCACACCAGACTCCATATAGGTAAAACAGGGACAAGCCCTAACCCTAAACCTACACCTAGAATTGCATCTACAGAGGGAGGAAGAAGAAGACCTGCTATCTACAACAGGAGAGGCCCGACCACTCCACTCATCCTCACTCCAGCCAGCGGCACCGACGGAGGAAGAGGAGAGGAGGGTCAGGGGTGCACGAGAGACTCTCAAGGGGCGGTGGAAGAGAGAAGGGAGGGGAAAGAAAGTGCTATGTGTCTCTCGACACGAGCTATTGGGGCTTTCTGCCACTATTTTGACCAAAGCTTCATTGTTTCTCCAAGGTCAGGTTATTCAGGAGCATGATGACACTGGCGTGGAAGATGTCAGCATCCCGAGTGTACTCGACAAAATATGCGTACAATTTATTCTTCATGGACAGGACACTGACACTCGCAATTACTGAACTTTGGTCTGCATGAGCGTCGGGTTACTACATAAGCTTCATTTGTTGTTTACAATGAAAGGAAGATTGTGGACAACATATAGACTAGAGAAGAGGGATACAACCCCCAAGTGAATGCCCTTTGTGCTGCAGGAGCCTGTCATGAAACTTCTGATCATCTCACATTGCAGTGCTCTTTCTCCTGCTAGATTTGGTTCATGGTGCTACTACCATGTAAACTTCAAATATTCACGCCCATGCGTCGACAACTATTTCCGGATGGTGGAGTAAGTTGATGTTGTGTCAAAGAAGCAACAAAAGGAGCAGAACTCACTACTGATTCTAGTCGCTAGATGTTTCTAACTCGAGCGTAACAACAAAATCTCCGCCACTATCGCCACCAAGCCCTACTAGAAAACAGGTTACCCGTGGCGCACCACTGCTATATCGGTAACTATTAACGATATGCCACTATTTTTTTTATATTTTTTGGAAACCCTAGACCTGATGGAAGTTTTACGATTATCCCCACACACCGCCGGGCATTTTTTTCCATCGGGTCCTCCTTGCCATCAAAAGGTAGGGAGTAGGAGGTAGAGACGATGGCGTCTATGGCAGGGGCGAACCAGGTCGAGGATGAGCGGCTGGGGTGGAGTAGATCGCCATAGTCCATGGAAAGGGTGGAGTAGGTCGCTAGCGTCCATGGCAGGGCGGTTGGAGGAGGACGAGCAGACGAGGCAGAGCACGGCGCCGACATCCTTGGCAACGGCGGGGGAGCAGGGTGTAGCTGTTGAGGACGAGCCGCCGGGGCAGAGACGGAGGAGGAGGCAGGGATGTCTCCCTTTGGTATAGAAGGGGAAATAAGAAGGAGGTGAAGGGGAAAGAGGATGTCATATCCTGCTCATATAGTCGGGCAAAGTTAGTTGTGGCGCACTAATTTTTTTTAGTAGAAATTTTTATTTCCTTTTTGATTTTGAGAATTCTAAACAATTGGCAAACGGCCATAGGCGTTGAAATTGGATGTAACTTTTTTTACAGATACTCTTTCATATAAAAAACTTTTTCATCGTAGGTTGTATGCAAAATCTAGAACCATTTTTCCGAAACATAATATGTTTTTTGCACAATTTATCGAAATTATGTTTGCTCTTTTTCATAAAACATAGATTACGTAACATATGGATATCGCAAAGGATTTGAAATTTTAAAATTTCTACCATTTTCTTATTTTTTTTCCAAAACTGAAGAGGCGATTCACGTGGGGGGTGGGAACCAAACCGTGGAAAATTATTTAAATTTTAAACTTAGTCGTGGTGCACCATGTATAGATGTGCCACACGGGTACCAGATGTACACGTGGTGCACCAGTATGTGGTGTGCCACGGCTACGTGTGGCCACCCTGGCCAGCCCGGTCCAATGATAGCTAGGTGTGGTGCACCATATTTTAATGTGTTTCACTGGTAGCTCATCATCTATGACGCACCACCTTCTTGGTGCGCCACGGGTAATACATCTACCTGTAGTGATGCGAGGTGTGCCGCAAGATCAAACTGGAGTTCGATCGGTGGAGAATGTCCAAGTTGTGTGGAACCCTAGGAAAGATAGAGTAGGAGTTTAAATGTGGATAAATGGCAGGAACCTTTGTGATCTAGGTCCAGGTCGGTCTTGTACGAAAACCTTCTCTACCTTAATATAGATAGAAGACACACATCTTGTGTGTTCTACCTTAATATAGGTTGCATATCAATATGTCTATCCCCTGATGTCTGCTCTACCTTAATATATGTTGCATATCAATATGTCCATTTGCTTCCACGTCATGTTAGCTAGTGGGCCCAATGGTCACCTTTTGTGTCAGTTCATGCTTAGCGAGCCATTAGTGTTTTTTTGTAAGAAAAATTAGAAAATGTAAAGTGGTAGTAAAGGATAAATTTATCATGTAAAGTGATGGTTTTAATATTCACTTATCATGGAGACGTAATGCATGGCTTGGCGGGATAGCTCTCGAAGACATGCTCTCATTTTCTCTGTTTTGAAGACGAAAAAATGCAACATCAAAAATGCCTTGAAGGAAAGCACTTGGATTGGCAAGATCTACATTAATGAAGCTTTCTTCTATGTTCATGCCACCCAATACATAAGTTTGGATCAAACTTGATAATTTCCAATTATATGATGATGTGGAGGATATCGTAACTTAGAAGTTAACCACAAGTGGATAATATACTGCGGCATCGGCATACAAGACGCAATTTCTAGGAACCACATCTACCAACATGAACAACCTCGTGTGGGAAGTTTGGGCTGCGCCTATTTTTTTTTGTTTGGCTTGACATGAAGAATAGCCTTTGTACTGCCGATCTAATGGCAAAAACTGGATTGCCAAATCGTGGTGTTTGTCCCCTTGGTAAAAGGACCCCGGAAACAAACAATCATATTATTGTCAAATGACACTACATCATGCATTTTTGGGACTTCATTAAAGATTAGGTGGGGTTGCATGCTCTTGATATTCAAGAATGGCCTACCTTATCCCTCGAGCAATGGTTGGTCAAGATATCGGATGGATCAACCCTTATTAGGAAATTTTTGTCTTCGCTTGTGTTACTTTTTTTTATGTTTGGAACGAACTTAATGCACGTGTCTTCCATAACAAGCACCCCCCCTACACACACATGATCATCGTTGACAAGATAAAAAATAAAGCAAAACTTTTGTAACCATGAGTGCCAAAAGTTTGAGTGATTTAATGATGGGAAGTAGTTCCCTTGTAATTTTAGAGAGTTGTGTTTATGTTCTTGAGTAACTCAAGAATGTCGTTTGGTTGCTTTAATGAGTAACGATAGATGGAATGCTTTGGGTTTGCCTAAACGGCTGACTGCTATCTGGGATGGACACCTCCCTAAATGCATGTAGTGATTGAGCTGCTTCCATGTGGGTCCCTTTCTGGTTCAAGTTTCAAGCTTTACTTGTTCATCACCCCTTGTGGATGAGCTCACGAGTGTTAACTTGGCTTGCACTCTAGCTAGCTTGTTTTATTTATGATATTTATTTCTTACTACTGTTAGTTTCCTTGGATACATTTACTACATTACTTTTAACTACGTTGCTAATCACTGATCATGCACTTGTCCACTCATGCTTTAGTATCTAATAATTTGGTAATGTCCTTGAATATTAATGTCATGATTATTTCCATTGCTCTCTTTACCCTTTGCTTGGATACAAATGAGCTTGGTTTATTCCTTTGGATTTTTGGTATGTTGTCAAATTATTCTATTGCTGTCAATGTTCTCTGCTTTGCTTCATAATTTAGTAAAATTGGATGTCAAATAGTTTGGTCAAACTTTTCCTTGGTCCTTTGTCACTTGATCCTTCTCTTGGTAATCTTGATACCTTGTGTTTCTTTCTTGTTTTAACTTTATTTGCAAACATATATTCTAGGATTATTCATAGAATCTAATATGTCAAGCTCATATATCAAATGCCTCACCACAATGGTGTTGGCTACATTTTAATAATAACCATTTTCCTTTAGTTTTTGCGTATGTGTAGGTTTAAATACTTGGAATGAAGATTCTTTAGTCTAGGTGTAGCATAGGTCTACTATCCATTACACCCTCATTTGTAAAGAGTCAAATTTGTACTCTTCTTTTATTCAAGTCATGTGTAAAGACAATGTAATGAATAAAATGGGTGTTTAATTTTTTGCACAAGTGCTCTACTTTAATATTTGAGTTGTATTAGAATTTGAATGGAAGATTGAAATTCCAATTCTGAATTCAATTGAACTTTGGTTCATTTTTCCCATGTTTTCCGTTTTCTACTAAAATCAACAAAGATTATCTCGAAACAAAACATCTGTCGAGATGCTAACCCTAATTCATCTAAACCATGTCCCGATCTCGATCACTTTGTGTTTTAAACAAGAGCCAAAAAAATTCCCTCACTTTCTATTATGAATGCACGAATTCTAGTTCTACCCTTGGGTGCCCTTAGAATCCGGGTGCTACATCTGATCCGAGTTCCGTCTTCGCAAGCCAGGTTAAAGTATTTGACGAAGCGGTTCCATCGACGTATGGTACAGTCACACTGTACGGTCAGGTTTGACCATACCACAAGTCGTTAAGTACTCTATATTCGTAGCTTCGCAATTTTCTTCCTTGTTCCAACTTCTGGGTAGCTTGCACGTGTATGGAAGGTGCTTTAATGCCTTCAATCATCATTATTGTTCCTGGATATGATCTATTTTGTTGATTTATCAATCTTCCTCCTTAATTATGGGATCCTGGTGAAACAAACAAAATTAATAGGAGCGTGCTAGCGCGGTAAAATAATAAAATTCCCTACTACTAAGGCATTTTTAATGCCGTAAAACACGTCGTTTTTTTCACTCATTAACCAACCTACTCAAACGGATTTCATGCCTGGTCGTCACATTTTAGAAGGAGTTTTATTTTTGCATGAAACCATTCAAGAGTTTCATAGTAAGAAAATGAATGATATTCTTTGGAAGATAGATTTTGAAAAATCCTACGACAAAGTGAATTGGTCTACTTAAAAGCATTAAGAGCGAATGGTTTTGATCCCAAATGGTTTCAATGGGCACACATGAATGTATAAGAGGTGGGATCATAGTTATTAGACTGAATGATGATATATGTCATTGTTTTGAAAATAAAGGTCTATGACGAGGCAACCCATTATCTCTAATTCTATTCGGCATAGTTACAAATATGTTGGCGATCTTGATCAATCGAGCAAAACAATATGGGAAAGTGAGTGGTCTCGTTCCACATCTAGCTGAGGGAGAAGTATCCATTTTACAATATACCAATGACACCATAACTTTTCTTAAACAAGATTTCAAAAAGTTTCTCAGCATGAGACTAATTCTGTGTATTTTTAGCAACTTTCTGCCTATAAATACCTTTTACAAGAGCGAAATTTTCTGTTTTGTTCAAGCAAAAGGGTGTTGGAGATATGCCCAAGAGGCGGTAATAAAGTGGTTATTATTATATCTTTGTGTTTATGATAAATGTTTACATCCCATTCTATAATTGAATTAACTGAAAACTTTAATACATGTGTGTTTTGTAAATAAACCGGAGTTCCTAGTAAGTCTCTCGTTTAACTAGCTTATTGATAACTGATGATCAAGATTTCCTGATCGTGAACATTAGATGTTATAAATAACAAGATCACGATATGGTGGAGACACACCCAAAATAAGCATAGAAATAAGATCAAGTCATTAAGTTTGTTTTTGTTGTAGCTATCAAATGCATAGTAACATAATCCTTCGACCATGAGATCTTGTGAATCACCAACACCGGAGGAATACTTTGATAACGTCAAATGCCACTTCGTAACTGGGTGGTTATAAAGGTAGCATTGGGTATTCTGAAAGTACGAGTTGAATCACATGGGTCAAGAGTGGAATTTATCCATCCAAATGATGGGGAGATAGACTCTGGGTCCTCTCGGTGGAATGGCATCCAATTGGCTTGCAATCATGTGACTAGATCACAAGGGATGTCATACCACAGAACGAGTAAAGAGTACTTATCAGTAACGATATTGAACTAGGTATAGAAATAATGATGATCGAATCTCGAATAAGTAAAATATCACGCGATAAAGGGAATTGGTAACGAATGTTTATGGTTCATTCAATCACTTAGTTCATCATTGAATATGTAAGAATCATTACATATCTCTAGGTCTCGCTAGTGATTATTGATTGAAGAGGAGTCTCGGTCATGTCTGCACATTCTCGAACCGTAGGGTGACGCACTTAAGGTTTCGATGTTGCTCGGGTAGTTTCAGGATTAAAGAAATACATTTAGAGAGTTGCAGAATTGTTTCCAGGAAGAGTATTAATAATTTATTAAATTATTAATTATTAATATATATTTATTTAGTAGAAATAAATATGAGACTAATTATAGTCTATAAAAGGTTTAGCTAATGTAGAGACAAACTGTCAAAGTAAAAGGCAAAGAAAAAAAAGGAAGAAAGCGGCCGGCCAGGAAATTGTTCCTAGGCCGCGCACGTATGGATCAAACTTGGCAAGCTTGGCCGATCAGTTTAAACGATCGAGGCAGCTGCCTTGCGCAATCCCTTTTGCCACTCATAGCGGGAGCGATTCGCTCCCTCCTAAAGCGGCGGACGGGGTGTGCCGGCCCATTAGCGTCTACACTGTACAGTTTTTTCTTTGATTTCCGGTTTTACTGGGTTTTCACATGTTTTTTCGGTTCTAGTTTGTTTTTTTTGCTGGTTTTGTTGATTTCGAAATTTGTTCAGATTTGTTTTTTTTCAGATTTAAAAAAGTTCATACTTATAAATTTGTTCAAATTCAAAATTTGTTCAAATCCGAAATTTGTTCAATTTTAAAATTCTTTGTTTTCAAATTGTTCCATTTTGAATTTGTTCGATTTTGATTTTTTTTCAAATTTTTGAGGTTGTTGGTCGATCGCATGACAGCCATGTTCGTAGAAGAATAAATGGGCCTGGCCCAGCAGCCAGCGCTTGACGCCGCACTAGCACCTCGCGCCGCTTAAAACGGTGTATAGGCGCTCCCACTGCCTTGCCTGCATCGTACGCCTACGCGCGGAGGCACCTAGGCCCACTGTCATGCGCCTATAAAAGAAGACGCGCCATTAGATCTGATTTTTTGGCCTCCCTCTCTTGTTTCCGTTTTGCCTCTTTTTGTCTAGTTTCTTCCACCCAACACGAACATCTAAAGCTCTCTCCGTGAAAACTCATCACCACGCCGTCGTGCTGCTGGACTAGATTCTATCTACCATATCTCCCCGCTTGCTGTAACAAGAAGGGAGGAGGTATCTTCATCAAGATGTACGTGTGACCGAGTACGGAGGTGCTGCCCGATTACAGCGCCGGAGGGATCGTCATCATAATCTTGAGATCGGCAAGTGAACGACTACATCATTCACGCGATCCTATCCTATTTTCGCTTAGTGATCTATAAGGGTATATGTATGCGATCTTTCTCGTTGATTCTATCTAGTAGATTAGATCTTAGCGTTTTTCCTGATTGGATCTTGGTTTTGTTCGTTCTTACGGTAGATTTTTTTTTCTATGCTACGACCCCTACAAAGGGGAGTATAGGCAGCTTTTTGGCAGTGAATCTGGAACTCTACGGTTCAAGTACTTAGGGATTCCAATTTATTTTAAAAAGTTTAAAAATAATGAGTGGAAACCAATAGAAAATCAATATGAGATTAAGTTGAGTTGTTGGATTGGGAAAATACTTTCGTACGGGGACTAGTTATTTTTTTTTTAGCATTCGTATGGGGACTAGTTAATACATCCTGATCTAATTAGTCTGCGTTCATGTATTTCTTGAAATACCAGTGTTATGGGCTTTGTGAGGAATGGGCATTGTTTTTAACAAACAAATTAAAAGCTTCGTCCTTTTTGCAAATTATTCCTATGATCATCCGTTCGATCCATACGTGTTTCTATCTACAACCATCGAAGCAGTGGCAAGAGATGGATTATGAGTACAACCGGTTAGAAAGATCGCTCGGGATTTATTCAATCGGTGCGGTTGGTGGTCGCATATAATAATAGATTAAACTGTTGATGTATCGTTGAAAATAGATTAAACTGTAATAATGTGAAACAAACTTTAACTGGATGCGGAGGCCGGGCTACCCATTTCGAAATCAATACGGTGAGATAACTTATGTTTCAGAGCATATACTAAAAGGAAAACGCTCTTGATCATCCGGGTTGTTCCATCGTCCGCCTTCGCGCGTCGACGTGTGTCTAGCGGGCCCACCTTACCTTCTCCCCTTTCTCTATCCTTTCTTCAATCCTCTGCCTCGCTCAGGTCCGTTCGCTCCTCCGCTCGCCCAACTCCACTTCCACCTATCAGAGCTCCTCCATCTCGTCCACCTCCACCTCCACCTCGCGGATCTACTATGTCTCGTCCACCTCCACCTCATGGCCTCGCCACCGAGAAAGCCCCTCTCGCCACCCGAAGTTCGCCCGTGTCGACCTGGCCTCCTTTCTGCCTACGAGGTGTGGTCGGTGTCGGGACGACGACAGGTATGCGATCGCTGATGCCGGGGTCGCCCGTCGAGAATCGCCGCTGCTCTCTATCTCCACATCCGCGTGCTCCATATCCGGGGCTCACCCGCGCAGCTCGCCAAGGCGGTGACCGCCATGGATTATACTGCAGAGGTCGGTGGTGGGAGATGGGTGTTGCTCCCAGTGGCGGACGTGGTTGCTCCTAGCGGCTCCTGGTATTGCTACAAATGGCCACGACTAACCTTGCTACAAAAGGGCAACACCTTGCTACAATGGGCGACCATCCTTGCTACCATGGCATGTCTGCTTCGCTGCCATGGTGGCGTTGCTACGAAGGGTTGCTGACCTTTCTACAAAGGGTAGCCAGCCTTGCGCTACAACCGGCGACCAACCTTGCTACCATGGCGCGGTGGTGCTGCTCGGCCGGGGTGACCTTGCTACAAAGGGCGTCTGGATTTGCTGCAAGGGGTGACCAGCGTTGCTACCTTGGTGCGAGGACGTTTTTTCGATGAAGCTTCTGGCGTTGCTACCCATGGCGAGGCCATGTTGCTGCAAGAGGGCGGGAGGCGATGCTATCAGAGGTATGCGGTGGTGCTACAAAGGGCTGACGGTGTTGCTACAAAGGTGGACGGTGATGACGACCACCATGGTCGCGGAGGACCGACACTGGCGTGCATGGAGGTGATGCATGGCGAGGGGAGAAGATGTTGCGTCAGTTCTCCGGCAACGCCCGCGATGGGGTTCTCCAGCATGCCCGCGACTAGTTCTCCGGCGATAATTTCGGCTCACAAGAGGAGCGGGTGCGGGGGAAGATAGCGGCTGTGACACACAGAGCCATGTGCACAAGCAGCAGTTTCCGCAGAACCATGTGCTCCTGTTTCACGTCTCATTCTTTTTCTGAAGATATTTTTTTAGCAGGAAAAGGACACGTGTCAAGCTCTCCACCAGGGGATCGAGGGATTTGATCACCTGGGGACGCTCAGCGCTCGCCGTACTAAAATCGTTTGGTAAGAAACCATGTTCACTGTTCACTTGCAGAATGTGTGTTCGTGCCCTCGATTTTGTCCTCAGTTGTAATTTTTTTCTATCAAAGGCGGATGATTTCATACGGTGTCAATGCTTTTTCTTTGCTCGGACACTGTTCCGACAGGAGTGTTCGTGAGAGCCAGCCAACGATTCAGGCAGTTTAAGGCCCAAAACAAGTGGCCCGCTGCCACTGCGTGGGCTGCGTACGTCATTGGCCCAAAGCGATCACAGTTGTGTGGGCTTTGCTGGTGACCCTGTGGAGCCGCAGTAGAAGGGAAACCAGATGCCGGAGATGGGTGCGTTTTGGTTTAGTCCCACCTCGCCTAGCCAGAGAGACAGCGCAGGGAGCTGGGCTATATAAGAGGTCGGGGTGCGATCTGTTTAAAGGCACGCAGCTGCGTGGTGAGCACAAAGCGAACTATTCTTTCGCCTTTTACTAAAGAATACCGTGTGCACGCCATACTAAGTAGCATACGCTAATTTTTATAGGGTGTTTTCTCCTTGTGAGAAAGCCACACAATTCTTAATTTCAAATTTCTGTAGTCTCAAATCAGGCCTCCAGCGAGGAAGCTAGAATGCTTAAGTGTGCCTTTTTTATCTTCTGCAGAAAGCAGGGAATTCTGTACAATGTTAGATGACACTGCAGTGGACAAAGGGCTAATGCATTGTAAATGTGTTATATTATGCACCTACGGGACAATCAAAGTCTGAAATGTGCTCAGCACAAAGATCCACTCTGCCGAAACCAGGAACCGCTCCCACAAAAAGACATCGGGGCGATCTCTGCCAGCAAACTACAGCGGCTGTCCCTGCCTCCTTCGTCGGCCACTCCGGCGACGGGAGGGGGTGGGGACCCCGGAGTATCGGCTCTGGCCAGTAGTTTGGTCTAGTGTTTTCTTGGGGCGCCTTTCTATGGAGGAGATTGCGTCACGTCGGAATAATTTGCCTCTGCTCTTTCTTCATCTCGGCGTCGCTCTAACCGGTGACGTCGGAGGGCAGGTGGCCTGGTCTTCTCGCCGGTCTTTGGATCTGGTGAGATTCGTGTCTGGTGGTTGCCGTTCGGCACTCTCGCGGGTGACGGTTGCGTTGGTTGCTGCAGTTATGTCTGGTGTCTTGCAGTTGGGTGTGAGGATGACGGCAGGCGGCAACGTTTGTCTTCTTCGTGAGTCTGGAGAAGATGACGATGTTGGGATCTGGTGACCACGGGGAAGATCCCCGGCCGACGTGCCACAAAGTCTCGGGCTCGTCCTCTACGTCGACCCGGTTCATCGGCTCAAAAAGCATCATTGAATGCGATGGTGCTCTCCCAGATCTAGGTGTGGTGGTTGTTCGCCTCCTTTTCCAGCGCTACCATGGTGGCGGTGGAGTAAGATAGACGATGTTTCGGCGAGACACAGGTTTCTCCAAGGGTGAATTTGTAGTTTTACTTCTTGTGAGTTTTCTTGTGCAAAGTTGCTTAATGCAAATGTTTGTCTTGTGTGGTGATCATATGTGCAATCTCTGTAAACAGATTGTCTAATGATTTTTTTTTTGAGGGGGAAAAACAATTAATCAGCTCACAAAGTAGTTTACAGAGTCTTGATTACATAATTCCCTAACAGCTTCTGGGACAGGGGAAAGCCAAATATTACTAGACCCAGAGGAAGTAGCAAGATGTGCCAGCCTATGGGCAGCTTCATTACAATTTCTACCAACTTTAGAGAAGATACAGTTAGGCAGCACGCTCGTATACAACTTTATGTTCTTGTAAATATGCCAGTTCACAGAAGAAATAGCTGAGTGATTGTTGACAGCTGCAACCGCATTAGCACAATCAGACTCCAGGGAAGAGGGTGTCAGGTTGTACTCCACAGCAATCTTCAAGCCTTCATATATAGCAGTAGCTTCTGCTTCTTCCGCATCCCTGCACTTTGTTCCCACCATACTTGCTGCTAGGATGATGGCACCCTGGTGATCACGGATAACTACCCCGGCCGCCGATTCTCCTGAGGCCGGGCAGAAGGCCGCGTCCACATTCATCTTTGTTTCCCCTTCACACGGTGGCGACCAGGATGTTTGCTTGCTGGGGTTGGCGGCAAACGTTCGGCTATCTTCGGTAACCTGCACAGGGTCAACAGTAGATGAACCAAGACCAGAGGAATCCTCATGGCTCGGATCCTGGAGAAAATTGTTATAATTTATGAGGAAAACAGCGGATCTGGCAATGGTCTCGTCCCCTTTACCGTGGACAATATCGCATCTCAGGTGCCAAGATCTCCAAAGCAGTATCAGGATTTGGCATCTTTGGGCTTTGGTAGAATTGATAAGCAGGTTTTGGAACCATTCAGGTCCAGTGAGTCTGAAAGCTCGTTCTGGTGGGAGCTGCCAGTAAGTCCTCATTTTGGTTCTCAGTGCTCTAGATTTAGTGCACATGACAGTAGCATGGAAACTGTCTTCCTCTTCTCTCCCGCAGATATTACAAATACTATTCGTTTCGAGGGTTCTTCTCATCTTGTTCTTCTTAGTGGCTAGGTTATCACAGGCAACTCTCCACCCAAAATTTTTGACTTTGTTTGGAACGTTTGCCTTCCAAATGACTTTCCAAATTTTCCTACTGTTGTCTCTGCTTTCGCTATGACATGCACGCCATCTGGTGCCATGTTGAAGATTGAAAGCCAACCTGTATGCGCTTTTGACAGAGAACAATCCCGATGGTTCATAGTAGCCAAGCTAAAAAATCATTGCATTGGTTGATAGGGAGTTTCATGTCGAGGATCCAATCAACATCACTGCTATAGCATACATCCCGTACCAGGGCTTCATTCCAGGATTTACCATCAGGTGCTAGAAGTTGGTTTACTCGTCGGATTCTAGTTCTCGTCTTCCCCTGGGAGACCTTTAGGTTATAGTCTCTCGGAAGGCAGTTATCCCTCCAAATATTGACCTTGTTGCCATTACCTATCCTATAAATGATGCCCTCTTTGATGAGATCCAAACCATGCTCGATACCATGCCATGAAGGGGATGCATCTTGTCTGAAGACGGTGTCAAGAAAGTTCCCACGAGGGAAATAAATTGATTTGAGGAGCCTAGTACACAAACTGTTTGGGTTTTTTATGATTCTCCAACATTGTCTGGCTAGCATGGCTTGGTTCATAAGCCTGGAATCTCTGAATCCGACTCCACCCAGGTCCTTAGGGCTAGTGAGAATATCCCATGCCGCCCAGTGAACCTTTCTCTTCATCTCATCTTCCCCCCACCAAAAGTTGCGCACCAACTTCATGTAGTCGTCATGGAACCCAGCCGGGAGCTTAAAGATACCCATAACATGGATGGGGATGGCCTGAGCGACAGATTTGATGAGTTCTTCCTTTGCCCCCATAGACATTAGCTTCTCGACCCAATTATTCAGTTTCTTGGAGAGACGATCTTTAGATGGCTGAAACTTCCCTTTATTCATGCGTCCTTCAGGAGTTGGGTAGCCCAAATATCTATTTTCAAAGGAGTCTCGAGAGACCTCCAAGATCTGTTTGACTTCGACCTGTTTAGTTTCTGGGAAATTCTCGCTGAACAACAAGGAGCATTTGTTGGCACTTAGAATCTGACCTGATCCCTTCTCGAACTCTAAAATAGCCTCTTTCACCACTCTCGCTTGTTCTTGATTAGCACGGAAGAACATGAGACAGTCGTCTGCAAAAACAGGAGGTGTGAGATACCTGGAGAGCTTCTACTAATTTTGAACTCCTGGAGGCTTTTGGTGAGGATATCATTATTAATCACCGAGGAGAAACACTCAGCCACGAAGAGGAAAAGATAAGGAGACAGCGGGTCTCCTTGTCTTAGCCCTCTAGTGGGAATGATGGTTTCGGTGAGTTGGTCATTCACCTGGACAGCGAACTTTACAGATTTAACACAGTTCATAACCCAACCGACCCAAACACTGTCAAACCCCCATTTGAGTAGAGCTTGTTCCAGGAAAACCCAATCAACTCTGTCATAAGCCTTGGACAGGTCCATTTTGAACGCACAGAAGGACTCCTCACCCTTCCTAGACCTGTGAATGGTATGGAAACATTCAAATGCGATGAGTGCATTATCTGAGATGAGTCTGCCGGGCAGGAAAGCACTTTGGTTCTCAGAAATCAGATCATTGAGGAACGGTCTCAACCTATTGACCAAACATTTGGATAGGATTTTGTATATGACGTTACACAGAGAGATAGGCCTGAAGTCTTTAAGGTCCGAGGCATCATTAATCTTTGGGATTAGGACAATTTTGGTCATGTTGAAGTTCTCCGGGAAGGACCCATCACGGAAGAACTGTTTGATGGCAGCACAGACTTCCTTCTTCAGCAGACTCCAATTCCTCTGGAAGAACCTCGCAGGCAGGCCATCCAGGCCCGGGGATTTTAAAGGTCCTATTTGGAACAGGGCATCGCCTATTTCTTCATCCGTGAGCTCTGCAAGCAGAGCTCGATTAATCTCCTCTGAAACTTTGGGTTGGATCAAGTCAATCAGTATAGAGGGGTCAGTTGATGGGTCATCAGTGTACAGATCTTTGAAGAACTCGGTTGCAATCTTGTTGAAGTCATCCTCATTGTTAGTTTCATACCCCTCTTTAGATTTGAGCTTTCTGATTCTGTTCTTCTTAGCTCTTCCTGTGGCTTTTCGGTGGAAATATTTGGTATTCTGGTCACCCTCCGTCAGCCATTTGATGGTTCCATAAAAAAAAAGATCCACTCTGCCGGCTCTTCTTGTATACATGAACTCGCCATCTTCGGTCGCAACCTCATAGTCCTCCCTCTCTTTCTGCAGGCACAACAAAAATACATGTTGGTTCATTAGTCCTCATGTGCTCTCATGGACTTGCACTTTACTTCTGCAATGTAAATTGTTCGCAAACACTTTACCGAACCAAGATACCTGATGCACTGGCTCTGAAGCTTAGACCGAGCGCACCGGTCTTCGAGATCGATCTCCTTGCCTTCTCCAGCATCAACCCTGAAGAACCAAACATGGTAATAACTCATAAGATCATACTAACTTTCATCATATGGTGACCTGACCAAAGATTCAGAAATCACAACAAGCATGGACAGTTCAGTTGTAAGACTCGCCACTAGAAGATGATTTCATTTGGGCAAAAAGGCACAGCACAATTTGCACAGAGTTTTGAATGCATATTTGCTCAACTTTATTTTGTTCTTTAGCCAGGCTTGCAGAGACAGGCGCTCGTTTTTGGGTAACCAGAGTTTTGAATGCAGATTTGCTCAACTTAATTTTGTTCTTTAGCCAGTCTTGCAGAGACAGGTGCCTGTTCTTGGGTAAACATTTTGCTAAGGTTAATACCTGTTGGGAGCGAGCGGTGAATGGCACCGCCCACACTAAGCAGCATACGCTAAAAGCATGCTTCCTCTTTGTGAGGAAGCTCCAATAATTCTGAAATTTCCAGTTTTGTTTGGACTAACTTTCTTTGTTTAATACTTTTCCCAATTCGAAACAGCAGAGGCTCTTGACAAATAATTTGGTCGCCATCTTATGTGAGAAGATTTTAGTCAGTGTTTTCTGTTGTATTATTTCGTTTAGCGAGGAAAATCGAAGGGAAGACTGCAAAGTTCACGTTGGGAATATATGAGCAAAGAATGAAAGAATCTGTATTGATCACGGTATATATCGCTGGCTACAGGATGTACACGAGGAGTACTTTTACTCCGTCTTTATTCTTCTACGATTATGCACAATCTACGAACAAAGAATGGCTCACTCATCATCAGCTAATCATCAGTACCCCCTGCTGCAGCTGCAGATGCGCTGTATGAAACGCCTCCCTCGGCGTCAGCGGCTCGCACCCTCTCGACATGGGGCTGCCGGACCTCTGCGGCGACGAGAACCGTGACGTCGCCCTGCCGCTCCTCGGCGACAGGTGCACCTCCTCCAGCGCCCGGTGCTGGAGCTCCGGCGGGTAGTCCCGGACGCACACGATCCGGGGACCGGCGCCGGTCGTCCACTTGAAAGACAGCTGCTTCCCCAACTTGTACGAGTTGACCCTCTCAAGGATTTTCTCTCTTGGCACCGCTGGCTGATGATCATCGCTGCCTTTCTGATGATCTTCAGACACACAGGCCGTCGATGTTCCGGTGTTTACCACATTTTCGAATGAATCCAGCCTTGTGAATGTCTTGACTTGGCTAAGATGGTTGCCTAGTTCTTGGTGCTGGGAGGCCTCTTCAGGTGTGGTTTCAGTGACCTGAAGTGTCCGGCAAGTGGTGGTTTCTTCAGCAGGAACCATTTCTGCTGCTTCTTCAGGTTTGTCGGCATCGGTGCACCGGTCAGAAGGGATGCTCCTGAGCCTGCTCCAGAACTCTTCATCCTCTTCAGTTGGGCTCATCTGCAATCATATGAGAACAGTTGAGAATGCAGATCGTATAACATTATTGTCACCACATTTTAGGAAGTGTCCAATTCTATGCCAGTCATCAGTCACAGACGTGGTTGCTCACCTTGACATCACTGAGATCGACATTGTTCTCTCTGAGGAAGCTCTGGAAATCCTGGAAGTTCTCCTCCGTTGGGCGGTAGTGCCCGCTGTGTGGCCAGATAGCCTTCAGAACACCATCTTCGACAACTAGTCGTCCTGCAGCAGATGCCGCGCCTCCAGCGAGGAAGCTGGAATGCTGGAATGTGCCCTTTTTCTTCTGCAGAAAGTACGGAATTCTTGACAGTGTTAGATGGTAATCCAGTGTACAAAAAGCTAATGCAGTGTTATTGTGTTCGACAGCATCAAGTCTGAACATTACCTGCCCAACATAGAGATTCCTGGAGGTGCTCAGCACAAAAATCCACTTGGCGTCCCTCGGCCCGCCGGACGTGTCGAGGATTTGCCTGCTGTTCTTGTACATGAACTCGCCATCCTCGATTACAACCTCATAATCCTCTCTTTCTTTCTGCAGCCACAGAACAAATACAGTTTGGTTCATTAGTCCTCCTGAACTCTCATGGACTTGCATTTGACCCCAGCAATGTAAACTTTTAGCAAACACTTACCGGCCCAAGATACTTGATGCACTGGCTCTGAAGCTTAGACCGCGTGCACCGCTCTTCGAGATTGATCTCCTTTCCTTCTCCAACGTCAAGCCTGAACCAGACATGGTAATAGCTCGTAAGATTATAACTTTCATCGTCTGATGACCCGACCAAAGATTCAGAACTCACAACAAGCAAGCATGGACAGTTCAGTTGTAAGACTCACCAGTAGAAGAAAGGCTCCTTGCTTTCGCACCGCAGCCAGCAGTCGTAGTAGTAGTGGAGATTGTGGCCGTACCGGTGGCGTGGGTCAATCTGTACATCAAGAAATTCAGCATTTTGCTCGGCAAAAACAGCAAACTAACTGAAAACTTCGCAATGTCTCTGATAAATAAGTACTCACCGCTTCAAGCCAGTGCTGCAATGCGAGCTTCCGAGCCTTGTCGTCCTTGGAGAGCCCCTTCCCGACCTGAAATCACACGAACAAATTAGTCCAGCTGCACCAATCAGTCTGTCAGTCAGGCAGCAGATAAATAATCTGTGGAAGAATAACAGACGGGAGGTGGCATTTTACTTACGATGGCGGCCCTGGTCCTTGCGCGCGCCCACTTGGACACGGCGGACTCCTGCTTCTGAATGTCGAAGAAGGAGACGGAGCTGCGCCTGAGCTGCGCGAAGTCGAGCAGCTCCCACCAGTTCTGCTCCACCAGCACGGCGCAGTCGGCGAGCCGGCGGCGCGTGCGGAAGCTCTTGTACACCTTCTGCAGCGTCACGGCCGCCGCCTCCTGCTGCTTCGGGCTCTCCGGCGCCGCCGCGTCGGCGAACCGCGTCCGGACGAGCTCCCTAGGCACGGGCACCGGAAGCGGCGGCGCGGTGACCGCGTCGAGCGCGTGGGGCGAGGTGGTGCTGATGGAGATCTTGGTCTCCAGCTGGAGCGAGCCGGCGCCGGGGCTCTGCTGCTCCCGCTTGAAGCTGAGGGAGCCCTCGATCCGGAGCTTGCCGGAGCTCAGCGACGCCTTGAGGACCGTCGCCGCCGCGTCTCCCGCGCCGCCGGGGCCGTCGGCGATGAGGCCGCCGCATTCGTCGTCGACCTCCACCGGACACGAGAAGAGCATGCCCATGGCGCGCAGAGCAGAGCTGAGTAAACTAAGGCGCGCGCGGCGCCTGCCTCGTGTTGATGATCTTGGTTGACTCCCCACCTAGAGGCCGATCAAGTAGAGCTGGCTGGGATGGATGTATGCGTTTCTTGGTGCGAGCTAGCTACCCGAGCTGGCTGATGGAGCCACTGGGCGATTATATAGCAGGGAGGAGACCGAGTTGAGAGCTCGGGCGACGCGGGAGCGCGAGAGGGATGGCCAGCGAGCCAGGTAGAGAGAGGTGGTAGGCGCGGTGAGGGTGGGGCAGGGCCACCTCGGATGCGGAAAAGCGTCGTGCTGGACGGACCGCTGCGGCGCTCCACGTGTTCTTGGGGTATGTCACTCGGATCTGCACAGCCGCGGTGCGCGTGCTGATCTGTCGAGGTTGACGAGAGCGTGTGGCGGGGCAGGTGAGTTAACCTTGGAGCTTTCTGTGAGCCTTTCACCCGCGTGAAGACCAAATTTTGAGTTCTAAATTCCGTTTGTAGCTGGATTAATTTTGTGTCAGTGGTGGCGAGGTTCTATCATTTGAAATTCGTCATAGTTAGTTTAGATTTTTCGTATGTTTAAGATGATAGTTACCACAAAAGAGTGGGCGTCCGGGGTTTTTTGAAAGACAAATTAAGGTTTCTTCACCGGAAACATATCACCCATCACATCTCTTCCTTTTATTTCCTCCACCTCCAATGAGCTAATTGCATGCAGAAAATAAAACGACTATGTACGAAATATTATCGGGCCTGATTCCCGTACGATGGAAGAAACATTTTTTGTTTGTTTTAAAGTGCATTGAAAAGAGAGAAATACAATCTTTTATGAACAAATTCTAAAGCTAAACATCCACTTGTTGGTGCACACAGGGAGTAGTCGTGAACCCTATAACGGTCTAATTCACTACGTGAGTCATAAGCATATATGAAACAATTCCGAGCATCGACTTAGGCAGAAGAATTCACAACACTTGGATTTAGCGAAATCTAAAACAAAATTTAGAGGTGCAAAGTCAACAATGTTGGAACAAGGGACGGAGCCAGGAATGAGGTATAAGGAGGGGGGGGGGGGGGGGCAATCTTAGTCTAAGGGGGGCAGAACTAGCTAAAATCACACAAATAAGGAGCTGACATGCCTTGTGTTCAAAGAAAAATCATGAGCATAGGGGGCAGCCCCCCCCCCCCCCTCACCCCCCTTGTCCCCGTCCCTGGTTGGAACTGAAATGCTTGAATTTCTTGGAATAAAAGCTTGATCATCACCCAGTTTGCGTTTTTGTGCGAATTATATATCAAAGTTTTTTTTGACGAAATCAAGAGTTCTATCCTTAGTGCTCACGTATTGGTCATGCATGATGGTCATTATTATAACGATTTTGCTAATTCTCAGCTAACTAAGAATTAGATTAGTTCTCGGTAAACTCCTAGACCACATGATTAATTGCACCGTGATTAGTGCTAGCATGAGTTGCAACATGTGCCACAACTGACATTATTTTGGCCGCATATGGTTTTCATTCTTGAGAATTAAAAAAGGATGTTTATCAAAACTTGATAGTAGTACTCCACTATAATTAAGTAAAATTTGTGGTCATACTAAGTACTAACCCGTGTTCAGAAATTAAGACTAGCATTCCCTTTCGGCGTGATTCTCTTCTCAACTACAGGATTGGTTCGCGCCTGTCCTAACTTGAGGCGAGGCGAGGTGAGGCGAGGAGAGGAGATGGAGCTTGATAGTCAAACCACCGGCCACTAACCCGATGCATGCATGATTCTGGTCGAGCCAACAGCGCTAGCCAGCCTGGCCCGTACGTCACCCGTGCCTGATGATGCCTACGGCCTCCCTTCCCATCCACTTGATTTGACTTTGGTGATGGAAATGTGCGACCAAGCTTATTCTGCCTCCATCCCTCGTCTACGCCTGCCGACTGGCTGCCCTGTCCAAACGCGACCACCGCGCGCGTCCCAGAGGACCATTGGTCGGGCCCGACGCTTTGGCTTCTTCTTCACAATCACAGACCGTAGTTGGTGGAATAACCAGGACACATGAAAAAGGCAAATGTGTAAAGTTGTAACCGGTGCGCGCTAATCAATGCCTACATGAATCTTATGGTAGATAAAGTGTTTTTTGAATTTTCATGGATCCGATCTAAAGTTTTTTTAATAAAAAATACACTACAAATTTTTTATTGAATTTTTTTGTAAGATATGTTCTTATAAGAATCAAACGACCCAAGTAAGAATTTTGTTCATAGAATTTTCTATATTAATCTTATAAATTAAAGCCTAAATCTGGCAAGTTGTTGATAGGATGGTTGGTTCGGCAAATTCGTGAGACGCTCGAGGAGTCGGTAGAACGCGGGTCTCCAAAACCCGATGTCGTAGGTTCAAATCCTACATAGCGTGATTTTATCTATCTTACGTCGAAGCAGAATAAAATAATTTAACAAAACAAAGTTGAATTGCGCTCGGATCACCAATTGCTCATCTCAATCTACCTAGCACACAGCAAACCCTGCACCTGCATGCATGCACTCGTACCGTCGTAGTACGTGGGAGGGGCCGAAGAACAAATGATGCACGCCAAAATTCAACGAACATCGCTGTATTCCTCAATTACACTACCAGGCCATGATTAGATTGAGCTGAGAGGAGAGCGAATTTGCATGCATACTTGATGCAGCCATGCATCGATCGAGTCGAATTAATGGTAATGGATGGCCGATCGACTGACAGCATTATATTTGTGTGTGCCTGGCTGCCTTTGGCAATGCACCGGTACTACCACCTATCTAGGATCGAGTACCACATACCCATATGTTCATTAAAAGATCTGAGATTTGTTTAAATTTATATGTATTATCTGAATCACATCTAGAACATCTAAATTTAGTCAAATCTATAACATTCTTTTTCGGAAGAATATAATGCTATCAGTCGATCGGCCATTCATTATAAAGTAAAAGTACTACAAACAGACCACTCTCACTCTCCCTATATGATTTCATTTAAGTGTTTTGCTCGTTTGGTTACTCAAACTTTTTGCCCCCTTCTTCATCTTTTCAAAGATGACCAATGACGTCGTGTGTTTATTATGAAGAACTCTAGCATGTTTTCTCACTCCACACTTTCCATGATCTAAGCAAGTTAAGGGAAGCGATGGCCTTTTATTCTTGATAGATGTTGTTGCCCATTCTTTAATATCAATAGCCACGCCGAGATTCGCGATTCCACTCCCCTCGCGTCGCCCCCTCTTGGCGACCGAGGGGGCAAAACCATAGGCCACCGCCGCTGTCCCCCCTCCGTTCTTCCCCTCCCCGTCGCTCTCGGAGGCACCACCGGGCTAAGCCCGACACGCCGGTGAAGGGGGCGGCGGGGATCTGGGCTCTTGGATCCCCGCGCGGTGGGTAGAAGGAGGGACACCACGCCGGGCTCGCCATGGCCGATGCGGCTGCTCGGTGGTGCCCCCGATCCGATGGCTTGGCCCCTGGCTCGGCCTCACGTAAGGGCGTCCTCTGTCGGCGGTAGCCTCGGTGGGAACTCGGGATCTCAGAGCGGCGGCCCTGGTCTGGTGGTAGGGCAGCACCGGCTTGGCGGGGAGCGGTGTCTGTGGGTGCAGGCCAGCCTCTGCGGCCGTGTGGACGGCGCGGAACTGGCGGGTGCTGGCCGTGGCCTGGGGGCCCATTCGGTGGTCGCCGGCGTCAGATTGGAAGCCACCAGCCCCTCTTCTCCTCGGATGTGCCCGATCTGGCTGGTTTTGTCAGCTTAGAGGTTGGCGGGACTTTGCGAACGGGAGAATTCCCTAACCGGTGGTGCCGGTCATGATGGCGACGACGTCCATGGGAGCCGCCTTCCCTGTTGGGGGCGTTGTCGAGGTACTGTCCTCCCCCTCCTCCTATGACCCTAGGTGAAAACCTAATCTTGGATTGGGCTGCGGTGGCATCGTGGCGTCGTTCCCCTTGCTGAAGGCACGGCCTTGGGGTGCTTGAGGTGGGTGTGGGCGTTTGATGTGCGGTTGGAGGTGTGCTGGTATCTTCTCCAGCGTTCCCATCAGCTTCGTCTCCGACGTGTTCGATCCCCGGTCCGCTGAGGTGCTTCTCGATGTGCTTGGTCTGGCGTTGCTTGCTTGGTTTGGTCTACTTCGGTCCTCGCCATCAATCTGCATCCAGGCTCAGGGGAGCGATTCCATCGGTCGACTGTGCGGCGCCCTTCGAGCCAGGGCGAGGAGGCAGGGAGCCTTCTTCGACGATGGACTGGATGTGGTTGTTGTGCAACTACATGGTGTTTCTCCCTTGTCAAGCTACACAGTGCGGCTCCCTCTTGATTTCTTCGGCACCGGGTTGCAGATAGCTGAAGAGGACCATGTTGTTTGAAGCCATTCTTCATGTTTTCGGGTGTTTGCTTGTAATTGCATTGTGCCGTTATGGCTTTATTAATTTAAAGCTAGGCTTATGCCTTATATTTAATATCATTGGAGTAAAGCCCTGATCAATCCTTTGAGTCAGCACAACCTAGTGGTGAGACGAAATTGGACAAGCAAATGCATCGCCGATCATTTGTTCTTTGGCAAAGTGAACAAAAAAATGCCGCAATTTAGCCAACTGTTTTTCAAGGTTTTCCACCGTCCAAGACATATTTTGCTAGGTGTACATATATATATTCACTTCGCTCTGTATTTGTTATCACTTATTTGAATATATCTAGATACATTTTATGTATAAATAGGTCTGAATTTATGAAAATTCATATGGAATGGAGATGTGTAGGTGTTTGTGACTTTGTATATATGTCTATAGATCAAACTCGTGAACCCAATATTTTTTCCTTGGTCGACAAGATCAGCTGAAACGCTGACCAATCAAAATAGATTATTAGGTATGCCATGCACTCATTTCGCATCTATATATGCTACCACTACCGGTGTGTCGCCCAGCCATGGAACAGCATTGCTGCCTGGTGGTACGGCTCTACGCAACCGCTACGACCCCAGAACCAGAGACACTGCATGCAGCTAGCTGACCACGCACGCATCATGTGCCCTAAGCCGATTCCCAATAATGTAAGCATAAAAAAGAAGAAAGGGAACAAAGATGGAGCCGTGGAAAGAATTCGGTACGTACAACTTAAGCACCACAACTAATCTGCTACTGCTAATGGTGACATTCTCCGTCCGGAAGCATCGTTTTAGAGCATGTGCTGCTGGATCGAAGGGTCGGGAGGTGAAGTAGTTTTGCATCGATCATCTCGACGATGACGGTTCTTAGCGGCGTGGCACATCGGGGTTTTGGAGACTAGCGAGTGAGGAACCCGCCATGGTGGCGCCAACGATCGATAGGCCCAGGGGCGGACCCAAGTACAGCTCCAGTGGACGCATGCGTCCCCACTCAAAATTTTGAATTTGTTTAGTGCTTGTTCATATTTCAGTGAAATTTCTTCAGAATTTTGCAAATTTATACAAGGAATGCCCCCACTCACTTGATTTGCCCTCACTCGCATATTTTTCTAGGCCGGCCACTGGATAGGCATGGCGAGGTTGATCTCTGCCCTAGAGATAGGTCGACGCAGAACGTGCACGTGCAATGCATGTTGCGGGTGGACAAGTCCTATGCTCGGGCTAGCCATAGGGTGACTCGTTGATGCCACATGATCTAGCTGGTGTGTGCGCCGTTGTAATGTCATGGCACATGATGGCCTCGATGGTATGACCATCCCATCGTCAACTTGTAGGTATGGCCACAGTTATTTCTAGAGACTTGGCTTCGAGTTGTTGATCTATGTACTTCCTCTATCCATACAAAGATATCTTAGAGTGGAGAACCAACCTGAGGTTGGGTGGTTAGGAGGATGGTTGTATCCTCAGCCCACCAGAGTTCAAACCCCAGGTTTGACATCTGTGTGTCTCATAGAAGGCGGAATATTCATTCAGTGGGAGGCGACGTTCCCGTCGACAGCGAGGCGCCTGTGGTGACTTCGTCAATTTCAAGATCCAATCCGCCGGCTCAGTCTTCCGGAGGTGCTCATAGGGGTAGGGTGTGCGTGTGTGCGTTCATAGGGGTGAGTGTATGCGCGTGTATGTGAGCGCCTGCGTTTGTACTGTGTTTCTCAAAAAAAAAAGATATCTTAGAGTGGTCTAAATTTATTTAAATTTAGATAAAATCAAGACATCCTTTTGTTAACACTGTCTAAACTTTCTTTGCTAGGACACTAACTCCGCTAAGCAATCAATTAATCAGTCGCAATCGGTAGTAATAATTATTCTCAACAAGTACATGAATAATAGTATTTAAGGATCGATAATGCTATGCTGGTGAATGAGTTTTGGCAACCGATCGATCGATCGTGCGGTTGGCTCAATACCCATGGATCATGCGGCGGCGTGATGCGGCTGCCTCATGCTTGCACGCGAGCTAGTACAACGGTACAACTGTACGTGCAGCTGGCCAGCTGCATATTGGATCGGACAAGTCTCTGCCCAGAGAGAAGTTTCGACAGGAAGCTTCCGGGAAGCTTCTTTTGTTTGCACCCCTTATCCATATGGAACAAAATTAAGCAGCTTTTGTGCGTACGTGTCATCTGGTTAGTAAAGCTTGACAACCCCCTTTTTTTTGTTTATTTCTGCTCACAGAAGTGGTCTGTCATGGCCGGTGCAATTAACTCGGTATTTGCACTTTACAACCTGAACAAGCTTCCTTTGGGACAGACAGAGACAGATAGTAACGTGACAAAACCTGTCCTGGCCAAGCAGGAAATATAATGAAGATATATGTTTTTTTTTTCAATTTCTTTGTGAGGAGGGATGGTTTTGTATATGCATAGCGGCATAAAAACTGTCGTCAAAATCTTTGCCGAGTTCCAAGGTAAAACACACTCGGCAAAGTGTCTTTGCCGATGAGCAGTGCAAAGGTTTTGCCAAGTTTCAGGTAGCTTTTGCCGCCTATTTCAATCTCTTGTACAGATGGACCTGTAGCGGAAATGCATGGTGTACTGTATGAAACGATGATAATATTATTATTTTCTTTAATTCTACAAACGTTAAACGATTTTAGCCTTTTTCAGAAAAAATATGCCGTCAAGCTGGCCTAACTCGACTAGTACCTGTCGAGCTAGATGAACCGAACAGATCAAGATTCCATGGACCCCAATGTGACAAAACATTATATATGGGCTATCTTTCGGGTTTTTCTACCGCAACAAGTCTCTTTCAAGATTCCCAAACCTGACCTATAATATTACTGAAATTTTTCAAAAAATGCATAATATTTGGAGGACTAAAGAAATGATACAAATAGTTTTTCGAAAAATCGCCTAAAAGTCGCCAGCTCTGATTGAGGCATTGAGCAAGGCTCATTGCGCCAGTGTAAGCTAGCGAAATAATTATAGCCGAGCACGGATGGTTCAATTAAATGGAGCAGCGCTGGAGCATTCTGAAATAGTGAATGCAGCCGAGCTGTGGTTGTATCCGTGCGTTCGTGCATCGTTCAAATAATGTGGCTGTATCACTGTACATCCGGTTCTGAGAGGATTAATTATCGGTCCAGTCTGTTATGCTGTCGTCTCGTCCGTGTGGACCTGTCTGGTTGCCAGTCGAACCAGCTTGTAGCGCCGGGGAGCGTCGTCCTTCCCGTTGATGCGCCGACGAGTGCAGGCGTCTCCCACAAGTGGCGCAGGAGTCCCTCCTCCACGTCGCACGCGCTAAGCTTTATTTTCTGGGCCAGACCCGGACCCCGCCAGGTGAAGATTGACATGTCAAAAAAAAGAAGTGTCGAAGCTTTGCTGTAATGTGTAATCTCGGTCAGTTTCTTCAGTTGTACTATACTATGAATCGCCCCCACTCACACAGGTGTCTCTTTGATTTAAAGAGATTTCAGAAGATTTTAAGATTGTAAGCTTTTCAACATTTTCTTACGTACGTCAGTCATTTGATTTGCGGGTTTGCAGTCATTAAGAAAAATTCCTATAAACTACTATGTTCTGGGTGTTTTGGAGCTAAATTTTCATCTACTCCAATCTTTTCCTTGGAATGTTTACGGTGGAACATCATTGAAAAATTTCAAGGATTAAAAATAACATGGGCTCGAACCCTACACTTTTCCTATTTCTATGTATGTGGAATCCTGTGAATCATGCATAGAAGCACTAAATATTTCACGTGGAACTAGGCTGCACATGAACGTGCAAAATCATTTTGATTATCAAACATCGTCTCAAAGTTTTGGTTTCCAGCGAGTGATGATTAGCAACGACCTTGTTAATGGAGCCATTTCAGGTACGTACGTGTGTGGATGCAAGGTAAGGAACTTGACGGCGTGTGCTGGTCAAAACTCAAAAGCTAATGTGTTCTAGACGGGCTAGCGACCTTGCCGCAAATTAAAGCAGAACCAAAGCATGAGTTTGAGGCACATGCAAGGAGAAGAGAACAGCAGATCCGAGCTGGTGTTCGATTGGATCCAAAGGACGTGCATAAGTCAAGGCCTCGTCCCCAAGCAATGCACGCCGTACCCACCGTACTACTTGCATGTACGACGGACCGACGACGTACGTGGCGGCGTGGTGCCGAAGATGCTCTGGCCGCTTGCGCAGCTGGACATCACGTTCCATTGTCGTTGAAAAATTCAGTGGGATTTGCCGAATCTGAACTCCTGGTAATTAAAGGGACGAGGACATTGTTTCCAGAATCTTGGGAAAAGTGAGAAGTTGTTTAGTGCAGAGGGACAGTAGTCACGGACATGGAAACCCCCGTTTTCAAAACTTAGAGCATCTCCACTCGTCCCCCCGACGAGGCCCCCGAGCGACGTTTTTTCCATCCGGACGGCGAAATTCGGTCCAGTCGCGCCCCCGGTTCCTCGTTTTCGTCCGGATTTGGCCCTTAATCCATCCGGCGAGCCCACGCCACCCTCGGCCCCCCGGGGAGCGCTCGGGGACTCCGGACGAAAGATTTTGGCGCGAAACGGCGTGTGGACCCGCGTAGTCGGCGACTGGAAAACCAAATCCTGTCGATTTTCCCTCCAATTTGCTTGCATATCCCCATTCCCTCCAATTTGCTTGCATATCCCCATTCTCTCCCGCCGAAATCCCCCAATCTCCTCGTCTTCCAGCTCCAGTTCCTGGCGGCATCTTCTCGTCCACCACCACTCTCCTCCTCGTCTTCTCGTCCACCACAATGCCGCCGAAGGCGCCGGCGAGGAAGATGCGGGCGAAGAAGACGAAGCCGCCGGGCATGTCGAACGCCGAGTGGGCGGCGGACGAGAAACGGCGCGAGGTGGAAACAAGCGCCAGGGCGGAGAGGGTGAAAAGAGCCGCCGCCAAGAGGTCGGCGGAGGCGGCCCAGGACGAACAAGCGAGGCTGATCAGCATGGCCTATAGCGGCGGCATGTTCCCCGGCCAATGGCCGACGCAAGGTACAACAAGTTCCCCGTCTTCCTTCTCGCCTTCGCTGTACTCGCCGTCGCCGACTGCCGTGTTCCAAGAGGGCGCCTACGTCCAACCGTCCAAGCCCACACCGTCGCCGCCCGAGCTTGACGTTGGCGGCGGCGGCCTGTTCGAGGGCACCTCGCCGGCCCTGCGACGAGGGCCGCTCACGTTCGGTGCGATGGCGGCGCCGAACGAAGAGGAGATCCACGAGATGATCACCTCCGGCTCCACCGCCGCCGCTGCGAGCCCGGGGTTCTTCATGACCGCCGCCGCTGCGTGCCCGGGGTTCTTCACGCAAGAGGAGACGAGGGCGACGGCAGCTGTGGCGGCGCGCAACGAGCATCGGGAGGATGTTGCCGACGGAAGCCAAGCCGTCGAAGAAGAAGGCGAGGAAGAAGAAGAGCCAACTGAAGCCGCCGCCAACCTGTCGAAGGGGAAGAAGAAGAGGAAGAAGGACTCGCCGCCTGCCGAACCGCGTATTGATGTCTACGTTCCCCCTCCTTTCCTGTAGACAGTGTTGGGCCTCCAAGAGCAGAGGTTTGTAGAACAGCAGCAAGTTTTCCCTTAAGTGGATACCCAAGGTTTATCGAACTCAGGGAGGAAGAGGTCAAAGATATCCCTCTCATGCAACCCTGCAACCACAAAGCAAGAAGTCTCTTGTGTCCCCAACACACCTAATAGGTGCACTAGTTCGGCGAAGAGATAGTGAAATACAGGTGGTATGAATAAGTATGAGCAGTAACAACGGTGCCAGAAAATAACTTGCTGGCGTGTAGTTGATGGTGGTAGTATTGCAGCAGTAGTAACACAGTAAAACAGTAAACAAGCAGCGATAGCAGTATTTAGGAACAAGGCCTAGGGATTACACTTTCACTAGTGGACACTCTCAACATTGATCACATAACAGAATAGATAAATGCATACTCTACACTTTGTTGGATGATGAACACATTGCGTAGGATTACACGAACCCTCAATGCCGGAGTTAACAAGCTCCACAATGATGCTCATGTTTAAGTAACCTTATAGTGTAAGATAGATCAATAGACTAAACCAAGTACTAACATAGCATGCACCTTTGTCACCTTCATGCATATGTAGGAGGAATAGATCACATCAATATTATCATAGCAATAGTTAACTTCGCAATCTACAAGAGATCATGATCATAGCATAAACCAAGTACTAACACGGTGCACACACTGTCGCCTTTACACACGTGCAGGAGGAATAGAACTACTTTAATAACATCACTAGAGTAGCACATAGATGAATTGTGATACAAAACTCATATGAATCTCAATCATGTAAAGCAGCTCATGAGATTATTGTATTGAGGTACATGGGAGAGAGATGAACCACATAGCTACAGCGAAGCCCTCAGGCTCAGGGGTGAATTACTCCCTCCTCATCATGGGGGCAGCGATGGCGGTGAAGATGGCGGTGAAGACGGCGGTGGAGATGGCTCCGGGGGCAATTCCCCGTCCGGCAGGGTGCCGGAACAGAGAGTTCTGTCCCCCGAATTGGAGTTTCGCGACGGTGGCGGCGCCCCTGGAGTCTTTACGGAGTTTCGTCAATTGGTACTGCGTTTTTAGGTCGAAAGGGCTTTTATAGGCGAAGAGGCGGCGCAGGGGGGCACCTGGGGGCGCCACACCCTAGGCCGGCGCGGCCTAGGCCTGGCCCGCGCCGCCATGTGGTGTGGTGGCCCCCTGGCCCCTCTCCGACTCTTCTTCGGTGTTCTGGACGCTTCCGGGAAAAATAGGAGGTTTGGCGTTGATTTCGTCCAATTCCGAGAATATTGCCCGAACAGCCTTTCTGGAACCAAAAACAGCAGAAACAGAACTGGCACTGTCGCATCTTGTTAATAGGTTAGTTCCGGAAAATGCATGAAAATGATATAAAGTGTGAACAAAACATGTTGGTATTGTCATAAAACAAACATGGAACATCGGAAATTATAGATACGTTGGAGACGTATCAGCATCCCCAAGCTTAGTTCCTACTCGTCCTCGAGTAGGTAAACGATAAAAGATAATTTCTGAGGTGACATGCTACCAACATAATCTTAATCATACCATTGTAAAGCATATGAGATGAATGCAGCGATTCGAAACAATGTAAATGCAATGAGTAAACAAGTGAATCATATAGCAAAGACTTTTCATGAATAGTACTTTCGAGACAAGCATCAATAAGTCTTGCATAAGAGTTACTCATAAAGCAATAAATTCATAGTAGAGACATTGAAGCAACACAATGGAAGATTAAGTTTCAGCGGTTGCTTTCAACTTGTAACATGTATATCTCATGGATAGTTGTCAATGCAAAGCAATATAACAAATGCAATAAGCAAGTATATAAGAATCAATGCACAGTTCACACAAATGTTTGCTTCTTGAGGTGGAGAAAGATAGGTGAACTGACTCAACAATAAAAGTAAAAGAATGGTCCTTCAAAGAGGAAAGCATCGATTGCTATATTTGTGCTAGAGCTTTTATTTTGAAAACATGAAACAATTTTGTCAACGGTAGTAATAAAGCATATGTATCATGTAAATTATATCTTACAAGTTGCAAGCCTCATGCATAGTATACTAATAGTGCCCGCACCTTGTCCTAATTAGCTTGGACTACCGGATCATCACAATGCACATGTTTTAACCAAGTGTCACAAAGGGGTACCTCTATGCCGCCTGTACAAAGGTCTAAGGAGAAAGCTCGCATTGGATTTCTCGCTATTGATTATTCTCAACTTAGACATCCATACCGGGACAACATAGACAACAGATAATGGACTCCTCTTTTATGCATAAGCATGTAACAACAATTAATAATTCTCTCATATGAGATTGAGGATATATGTCCAAAACTGAAACTTCCACCATGGATCATGGCTTTAGTTAGCGGCCCAATGTTCTTCTCTAACAATATGCATGCTTAACCATAGGGTGGTAGATCTCTCTTACTTCAGACAAGACGGACATGCATAGCAACTCACATGAAATTCAACAATGAATAGTTGATGGCGTCCCCAGTGAACATGGTTATCGCACAACAAGCAACTTAATAAGAGATAAAGTGCATAATTACATATTCAATACCACAATAGTTTTTAAGCTATTTGTCCCATGAGCTATATATTGCAAAGGTGAATGATGGAATTTTAAAGGTAGCACTCAAGCAATTTACTTTGGAATGGCAGAAAATACCATGTAGTAGGTAGGTATGGTGGACACAAATGGCATAGTGTTGTTTGGCTCAGGATTTGGATGCATGAGAAGTAATCCCTCTCGATACAAGGTTTAGGCTAGCAAGGCTTATTTGAAACAAACACAAGGATGAACCGGTGCAGCAAAACTCACATAAAAGACATATTGAAAACATTATAAGACTCTACACCGTCTTCCTTGTTGTTCAAACTCAATACTAGAAATTATCTAGACCTTAGAGAAACCAAATATGCAAACCAAATTTTAGCATGCTCTATGTATTTCTTCATTAATGGGTGCAAAGCATATGATGCAAGAGCTTAATCATGAGCACAACAATTGCCAAGTATCACATTACCCAAGACATTAATAGCAATTACTACATGTATCATTTTCCAATTCCAACCATATAACAATTTAACGAAGAAGAAACTTCGCCATGAATATTATGAGCTAAGAACACATGTGTTCATACGAACCAGCGGAGCGTGTCTCTCTCCCACACAAGCATGATGTAATCCAATTTATTCAAACACAAACAAAAACAAAAGCACACAGACGCTCCAAGTAAAGTGCATAAGATGTGACGGAATAAAAATATACTTTCAGGGGAGGAACCTGATAATTTGTCGATGAAGAAGGGGATGCCTTGGGCATCCCCAAGCTTAGATGCTTTAGTCTTCTTGAAATATGCAGGGATGAACCACCGGGGCATCCCCAAGCTTAGAGCTTTCACTCTCCTTGATCATGGTATATCATCCTCCTCTCTTGACCCTTGAAAACTTCCTTCACACCAAACTCGAAACAAACTCATTAGAGGGTTAGTGCATAATCAAAAACTCACATGTTCAGAGGTGACACAATCATTCTTAACACTTCTGGACATTGCATAATGCTACTGGACATTAGTGGATCAAAGAAATTCATCCAACATAGCAAAAGAGGCAATGCGAAATAAAAGGCAGAATCTGTCAAAACAGAACAGTTCGTATTGACGAATTTTAAAATGGCACCAGACTTGCTCAAATGAAAATGCTCAAATTGAATGAAAGTTGCGTACATATCTGAGGATCATGCACGTAAATTGGCTTAATTTTCTGAGCTACCTACAGGGAGATGGACCCAGATTCGTGACAGCAAAGAAATCTGGAACTGCGCAGTAATCCAAATCTAGTACTTACTTTTCTATCAACGGCTTTACTTGGCACAACAAAACATAAAACTAAGATAAGGAGAGGTTGCTACAGTAGTAAACAACTTCCAAGACACAAATATAAAACAAAGTACTGTAGCAAAATAACACATGGGTTATCTCCCAAGAAGTTCTTTCTTTATAGCCATTAAGATGGGCTCAGTAGTTTTAATAATCCATTCGCGGGAAATAGTATTTGAAGCAAAAGAGAGCTTCAAGAGGCAAATTCAAAACAAATTTAAGTCTAACATGCTTCCTATGAAGAGGAATCTTGTACACAAATGAATTCATGAAGAACAAAGTGACAAGCATAAGAGGATAAAACACAAGTAACTTCAAGATTCTCAACATAAAGAGGGGAAACTTAATATTATTAAGATGCATATAACCATATTTCCCTCTCTCATAATAACTTTCAGTAGCATCATTGATGAAATCCACAATATACCCATCACTTAAAACATTCTTATCATGGTTCATATGCATAGAAGTATCATTAATTTTGGCATAAGAAGAGTTATTCTCATTATTAGTAATTGGAGCAAGATTATTATCAAGAATTTGAACATGGTAAACAAGTTGCATATTAAAAGAATTTTTTTTGGTAATCCAATCATGACTATGACAAGTTTCATAAGGATAATTATAACCTATATCATAGCATTCTTTATAATAATCATCAAAGATCGGAGGCACAGTGTCATCATAAGAAATAGAATAGTTATCTTTCACAGTCGGTTTATCTATAACCATACCATCATTGTTATTAGAAGGAGATGTATCAAACACATAATGATCAGTAGCAAAAGGATTTTCAAACACCTCTTTCCCAAGCTTACAGCTTTCTATATTATTATGGGAGGAAGCATGGATAGCACTGACACTATGGCAATTATTATCATCATTTTCAGAATTAGTTTCCTGAGATTTGCAATATCAAAAGTAGTGTGTTCATTCAAATCATGATTGCTAATGTATGTAAAGGGCATAGGAAGATCATCGTATTCAGATTCATTATCACAATAATCATTAGGAGCAACATACTTACGGTTACCTAGCGTTATCTCATTCACGCGGGGATACGCCGTTACCTCTTTCTTTTTATTCTCCTTCTTCTTCTTCTTCTTCGTTCCTTCTTCTTCTTCTTCTCTTCCTTCTCCTCGTTCCCTTCTTTAGGAGGAAGAGGCTTGAAGGGTGGCTCGTCCGCATAACCTGATTTACTTTCGAAAACAATAGAAGAAACTTGGGAGGATCCCTCCTTTTCATTAATTAGTTGAAAACACACAGCGGTCCTATCATATTTTGGCAAGGTGTCATCTTCTAAAATATTTTGTATGTAAGTATTTGTATGGCTATTATCAATGCAATAAGAAAAACACCCATGCAGGACATCATCAATATCAAGATCACTCATATGTAACAAAGAGATTTTTCTCGACAGTTCTTCACACCCCAAAAATAAAGTAAGTTCATCATGCTGATTAGGAGTAATTTCATCATCACAATACAAATTTGCAGCACTCATTGGGTTCAAATTATCATTGGAGGAGCATTGAAAATTAAAATGACCCACTTCATGGCAAACTTCACAAATAAAAGGATAGAGGGCACAAACTTTTTTACCAAGATCATCTAGAGCCCTAAACCACTTTCTAGTTTTTTCATTAATATGATGGATGCAATATTCATCTTTGACTTGATTAATTCCGCAAGGCCTATGCATTCCACAAAAATTAACATGCTTATAAGAAATAGCATTTTTAGGAGTTTGAGCATGCTTATTGCAATAATTAACAACAATTTCATTCTTCATGCAAGCCTCTTTAAAAGGTTCATGATACTTATCAAAATTATTTTTAGGCAATTCAAAATGAGAAGCAAAGGCTTTATAAAGATTTGCAGCAACTTGAGAGTCAAGACCATAAGTAGCACTCATATTTCGAAATTTATCGGTATCCATAAAAGCTTCAATGCATTCATAATCATAATTTATACGACTCTTTACCTTTGTCGTTCTCCCATCCTTCAGCGTTGTCCTCAATCCGATCAAGAAGATCCCACCTAGCTTCAACCTCTTTGCTTGTGAAAGATCCTTCCGAACACGCGTCCAGATAGTCCTTGTGTTGTCCTGAAAGCCTCGCATAAAAATTATTAACAATAACATTACGGGGGAGCTCATGAATGGGACATTTGAGCATTAGTGACTTCAATCTCCCCCACGCTTGAGAAATACTCTCTCCATCACGAGGATAAAAGTTATAAATATAATTCCTATCAATATGCACTTCATGAGGAGGATAAAATTTAGAATAAAAGAGAGATGCAATTTCCTCCCAACCAAGAGAATGTCTATTCTCCAACAATTTATACCAATGTGCCGCTTTACCGGACAATGAAACGGAGAATAGCTTCTTCTTCACTTCATCCATAGAGATACTGCACACTTGAATAACCCGCATAATTCGTGCAAAAACGGTAAATGATCTCTAGGATGGACAGTTCCATCCCCTTTATAGTGGTTGTCCATAACACGTTCAATAATTTTCATAGGTATTTTATACTGAATACTTTCAGCAGGTGGATTCAAAATATCAGAAGCATCATTAGAGTTATCGCATATGGGAGATAAAGCATTATCAGAACAAATTTTCTCCCCTAAAGATGGGAAGCTAAAAAGATCACAAAAACTAGCTTCCCCAAGCTTAGACTTCTCCATAGCATTAGCAGTAATTGCATTCATACTAATAACATCACTACTAGCATGCAAATAAGGTTCCATAGGTTTTTTAATTTTTGCATCAAACAATTCTAAATCAGGAAAAAGACTAAAAAGCTCACCAATTTTTTTGTTGTTTTCCATTATGCCTAACTAGTGTAAACAAGAAACAAAAAGTTGCAATTGCAGGATCTAAAGGAAATAGCTTCGAGTACTTACAATGGCGGAAAATAGCTTAGTAGCCGAGATCCGGAGTGTGAGTACCTTTTACCTTTCCTCCCCGGCAACGGCGCCAGAAAAGTGCTTGATGTCTACGTTCCCCCTCCTTTCCTGTAGACAGTGTTGGGCCTCCAAGAGCAGAGGTTTGTAGAACAGCAGCAAGTTTTCCCTTAAGTGGATACCCAAGGTTTATCGAACTCAGGGAGGAAGAGGTCAAAGATATCCCTCTCATGCAACCCTGCAACCACAAAGCAAGAAGTCTCTTGTGTCCCCAACACACCTAATAGGTGCACTAGTTCGGCGAAGAGATAGTGAAATACAGGTGGTATGAATAAATAGTAGCAGTAGCAACGGCACCAGAAAAGTGCTTTGCCCAGGACAGTAAACAAGCAGTAGTAACGCAGCAGTAGTAACGCAGTAAAACAGTAAACAAGCAGCGATAGCAGTATTTAGGATCAAGGCCTAGGGATTATACTTTCCCGCCGAAATCCCCCAATCTCCTCGTCTTCCAGCTCCAGTTCCTGGCGGCATCTTCTCGTCCACCACCACTCTCCTCCTCGTCTTCTCGTCCACCACAATGCCGCCGAAGGCGCCGGCGAGGAAGATGCGGGCGAAGAAGACGAAGCCGTCGGGCATGTCGAACGCCGAGTGGGCGGCGGACGAGAAACGGCGCGAGGTGGAAACAAGCGCCAGGGCGGAGAGGGTGAAAAGAGCCGCCGCCAAGAGGTCGGCGGAGGCGGCCCAGGACGAACAAGCGAGGCTGATCAGCATGGCCTATAGCGGCGGCATGTTCCCCGGCCAATGGCCGACGCAAGGTACAACAAGTTCCCCGTCTTCCTTCTCGCCTTCGCTGTACTCGCCGTCGCCGACTGCCGTATTCCAAGAGGGCGCCTACGTCCAACCGTCCAAGCCCACACCGTCGCCGCCCGAGCTTGACGTCGGCGGCGGCGGCCTGTTCGAGGGCACCTCGCCGGCCCTGCGACGAGGGCCGCTCACGTTCGGTGCGATGGCGGCGCCGAACGAAGAGGAGATCCACGAGATGATCACCTCCGGCTCCACCGCCGCCGCTGCGAGCCCGGGGTTCTTCATGACCGCCGCCGCTGCGTGCCCGGGGTTCTTCACGCAAGAGGAGACGAGGGCGACGGCAGCTGTGGCGGCGCGCAACGAGCATCGGGAGGATGTTGCCGACGGAAGCCAAGCCGTCGAAGAAGAAGGCGAGGAAGAAGAAGAGCCAACTGAAGCCGCCGCCAACCTGTCGAAGGGGAAGAAGAAGAGGAAGAAGGACTCGCCGCCTGCCGAACCGCGTATTGATGTCTACGTTCCCCCTCCTTTCCTGTAGACAGTGTTGGGCCTCCAAGAGCAGAGGTTTGTAGAACAGCAGCAAGTTTTCCCTTAAGTGGATACCCAAGGTTTATCGAACTCAGGGAGGAAGAGGTCAAAGATATCCCTCTCATGCAACCCTGCAACCACAAAGCAAGAAGTCCCTTGTGTCCCCAACACACCTAATAGGTGCACTAGTTCGGCGAAGAGATAGTGAAATACAGGTGGTATGAATAAGTATGAGCAGTAACAACGGTGCCAGAAAATAACTTGCTGGCGTGTAGTTGATGGTGGTAGTATTGCAGCAGTAGTAACACAGTAAAACAGTAAACAAGCAGCGATAGCAGTATTTAGGAACAAGGCCTAGGGATTACACTTTCACTAGTGGACACTCTCAACATTGATCACATAACAGAATAGATAAATGCATACTCTACACTTTGTTGGATGATGAACACATTGCGTAGGATTACACGAACCCTCAATGCCGGAGTTAACAAGCTCCACAATGATGCTCATGTTTAAGTAACCTTATAGTGTAAGATAGATCAATAGACTAAACCAAGTACTAACATAGCATGCACACTGTCACCTTCATGCATATGTAGGAGGAATAGATCACATCAATATTATCATAGCAATAGTTAACTTCGCAATCTACAAGAGATCATGATCATAGCATAAACCAAGTACTAACACGGTGCACACACTGTCGCCTTTACACACGTGCAGGAGGAATAGAACTACTTTAATAACATCACTAGAGTAGCACATAGATGAATTGTGATACAAAACTCATATGAATCTCAATCATGTAAAGCAGCTCATGAGATTATTGTATTGAGGTACATGGGAGAGAGATGAACCACATAGCTACAGCGAAGCCCTCAGGCTCAGGGGTGAATTACTCCCTCCTCATCATGGGGGCAGCGATGGCGGTGAAGATGGCGGTGAAGACGGCGGTGGAGATGGCTCCGGGGGCAATTCCCCGTCCGGCAGGGTGCCGGAATAGAGAGTTCTGTCCCCCGAATTGGAGTTTCGCGATGGTGGCGGCGCCCCTGGAGTCTTTCTGGAGTTTTGTCAATTGGTACTGCGTTTTTAGGTCGAAAGGGCTTTTATAGGCGAAGAGGCGGCGCAGGGGGGCACCTGGGGGCGCCACACCCTAGGCCGGCGCGGCCTAGGCCTGGCCCGCGCCGCCATGTGGTGTGGTGGCCCCCTGGCCCCTCTCCGACTCTTCTTCGGTGTTCTGGACGCTTCCGGGAAAAATAGGAGGTTTGGCGTTGATTTCGTCCAATTCCGAGAATATTGCCCGAACAGCCTTTCTGGAACCAAAAACAGCAGAAAACAGGAACTGGCACTGTGGCATCTTGTTAATAGGTTAGTTCCGGAAAATGCATGAAAATGATATAAAGTGTGAACAAAACATGTTGGTATTGTCATAAAACAAGCATGGAACATCGGAAATTATAGATACGTTGGAGACGTATCACGTATCAAATGGACGCCGAAGGAAGAGGAGTGCCTCGCCGAAGCTTGGATGACCGTGTCCACGAACGGCATAATCGGGGCCAATCAGTCGTTCGACACATACTGGTTTCGAGTGAGGCAGGCGTACGAGGAACGCAAGCTCGTCGATCCCTACTTCAACAAGACGAACATGAACGTGTACCGGGGAGACAAGGCGATGGCCACCCATTGGGGGATCATGCAGACGGCGTGCAGCAAATGGCACGGCGTACAGGAGGAGATCGACAAACGGCCGATCAGCGGCCACGACTTGGAGCAAAGGGTATGCTCCGCCGGCCCTACACCACCGAGGTACATCGTCGTTAGCTGACCCGTATCGCCGTGCTCTTTTTTCCCCAGCTGCGCCGAGCTTTGGACATGTACACGGACGACACCGGCCTGCAGTTCAAGTTCCTCAACGTCTACGCCCGCCTCGAGAAGTGCGAGAAGTGGAAGGAAGTTCGCACGTCCCTCTCGAAAAGCAAGACCGAGCAGTATAACCCCGACGCTCCGCCGGCTTGCGCGGCGGAAGGGCGCCCTGAGCTCGGCCAGAAGAAGTAGAAAGAGCTCAAACGGACGGACAATCCCGCCGACAGGATGCAGGCGTCGATCGACAAGTGCTGGGCCGACTTGAGATCGCACGCCGACGGGAGGAACGACAAGTTCGACGGCAGGTGGCGGGAGATGCTCGCCAACCAAGGCGCCCGGATCGCCCTGCTGAAGACGACGGTGGCGGCGAAGAAGAGGAACACAGACTTGGCGTTCCTCATGGGCGGCGGCGACATGGAACTGATGGACGAGGAGACGAGGAATTGGTACCAGGGCCACCGCAACGACATCCTCCGAGCCACTACGTCGTCTCCGCCGGCTCCTACCTCGTCTACCTCACCATCTACCTCGTCGACTGCGGCTGCTTCGACGTCCACTGCCGCTGCTTCATCGTCGCCCGCCGCAGCCGCTTCGGCCACGGCGTGTGAGGAAACTGGTCCGTCGGACACCGCCGTGCCGGCCGGGACTGCCGACGAGCCTGTCTCCGTGTAATTTCCCTCCGATCGCCGATCTGTGGCTGATCCTTTTGCTCCTTTTGCCGATCAACTGGCCGTACTTGTAGCGCGGGACGGCGATGTGTTTGAATTTAAACTCTATCCGCCGAACTCCGGGTGGACGACTGGAAATATGGTACTCCCCACGCCTTAATTTCGTCCAATCCGACGGTAGTTTCGTCCGGATTTGGGCGTGGGGAGCGCCAACGAGTGGGGATGCTCTTAGTTAAAACCGCAAATTTTCAACAACTCGGAAAACTAGAAAGCTCCAAACTACTATTTTCTTCTACGAAAAAATAATGATACTCCCTCCGTCTCTAAGCATAAGGCGCAATGTTTTTTTTCAAAATTTCATCAGAACTTAAGGCGGGGGTTGCATACTTATAACCTTCCCGAAATACCCTCGTCAGGTTTAAATGATCCTTAACATTCGCGCTGCAATTACCCCTAGCCAGCCCACTACCCATCCGTTTTTCCTGCGCTGGATTTAATTCTCCTCTATTCTCTCTCATCTCCCGTGATGTTAATTGGCTGTGCATGCATAGGACTCTCTATATTCAACGGCACCATCACTCAGGCGTGCATGCATTGGAGTCTCGCTTGGTATAGGCAACGGAACGACCAGCGATTAATAAGGGGCAGGGTGGGAAAGATCATTCAACATAGATTCTTCTTAATAACCGTGCAAAACTATTTACGCCTTAGACCACCCACAATGGAAGTATCATAGGTAGATACCGTATCATAGCACATACTACTAGAAAAAATAATGTCAAGTAAATCTTGTACACATATTTGCATTGAGATTCTACAAAACAATTAATATATGGAGACTATGATACTAGTATATGATACCATGCATTGTGGAGATAGTAACATGTAGTAGTATCATACGCACGATACTTCTATATGATACTATGCACTGTGACTAGTCTTAGACTAGTCACAATGGGAAGTATCATACACTAGTATCATGTACATGATACTAGTTTGTGATACCACCTCCACAATGCATAGTATCATAATATGGTATCATACTTATGTCATATTTAATGTTTTGTAGAATCTTAATGCAAATGTGTGTACATGATGTATTTGTCATGAAGTTTTCTAGATTTATGTGTCATGATACGGTATCATATTATGATACACTACTCTCATCTCTCACCTCATTAATTGATGTGGCACATCAGATTTTTGCCAACATGGCATGCATGATACTACTTATGATACTCCCATTAGGGCTAGTCTTATGCTTAGAGACAGAGGGAGTACATGGTAAGGCCTCGTGACCACCTCACGTTGTCTCCTCCAAGGCTCCAAGTAACCGAGGGGGCGAACGCTAGCCCTTCTCCACTGCCACCTCCTTCCCGGCCCACTCCCCTGGCTCCTCGCCCTAGAGGTTGCTGCTGACAAGGTTGTATGGCGCCGGTGATGGGGGCGGTGGGGATTTCGTCCCGGGGCTCTTGCACGGCGGCATGGAGGTGGCTGCTGAGCTCACTGCTTCGTGGTACGATCGAGCTGTTGTTGAATACATGTCACTGAGGTGGTAGTTCTGACGGATGGTCTAGCCGTGTGGCAGCTCATTGTTGTGTCGATGGTCCTAGGATGGCTTGTCTCCTTCAATCAGTGAGGAGAGGTGCTGTCGGGGTATGTGCAATGAGGTCTAAGTGTGAGGTCCGTGATGCCACCGTGGCAGGAGCAGGGGCTCACGACTCCTCCTTGCCGACCCGCCTCAACCCCTAATTCCGTGTGTCAGGCCGCAACTCTAGACTGCCTACCCCGTAGACATTTGCTATGCCCTCTCCCGTTGTCCCATTGTGTTGTTGCCCTTCTAGCGTAGGTGGGCTTCAGAGAAAGCTAGGCAAGATTCATCTCTAAGAGTGACGATGACGCCTGTGGGCGTCATTTTCCTCCTCGGGGGCATAGCATCCAAAGATCCTTCCCTCAGTTTAATGGGTTGCAATGCCTTTTGCCACTACGCCCCCCTTGATTCGTCCTAAAAGAGGCGGTCTCGTCTTTGTTTCGGTATCAGTTCCTCCTCAGCTTTCCTGGCGAGCGGTGATCTTCTCAGTTGTCGTCTTGGTGTCATATATGCAGTGGGTTGTAGATTGTGTGGCCAATCTCGAGCCGAGGGTGGGTTGTCGGGGTTGTTGCTTGGCCTTGGGCTCCAACGATGTTTTCATTGTCAAGTTCATATTCAGTTGGGTTTAGCCTAGGTCACGTGGTGTCATCTTAGGGCGATATTTTCCTCCTTGGAGGTGTCGTAAATCTTGTCCCTCTTGCATTGTGATTATCCTTCGAAGTTCTTGTTATCATCGCCTAGTCGGATGCTTCGGTGTTGGTGTTAGCAGGAGGTGGGTTCGATGTGGTCCGACCGTTTCCACAACCCGTCTTGTGTTCGAAGTCTCGGTGCTGCCTCCCGTTCAACACAAGACACTGCTCAACAAAATTGTGGTTCAAGCGGCATGCTTTTACTTAGCTTAGCTTTCTTGTTCCCTGTTTTTCTTTCATCTTATGTCCTATGAGCTATAATCTTAAGCTGGCATCCCCAATAGACGGTCGTGTGATGTACTTGGCTATAGAGGGATTTATGAATTTAAAGTTGGGCTATGTTAGCCTTTATCTAAAAGCAAAAAAAAAATCCCTAGCATTATAGACAACTCTACAAAAGAAATACAACCATGTCTTTGAGATAAGCATCACCGAAGAAGCACTAAGGTCACCCTCACCCCCCCCCCCCCCCCCCCCCGAGCAACAAGAAAGGAAAGATCAACCACTGAGCTCGCCAATGTGGAATTAAATGCTCTAGCAAGTTTATAAGCGTGAGCCTCGCGATAGAGGACATGAATTCCATGAATTTACCCATCTAGGGATATGTTCTTTTCACGACTTTAGTTGTCAAAGGACCCCAACCCAATTCGGTAATAGCTCTATCAAAGATTGGCAATACCAGATATGTAAAGGTGAAGGTTCCCTGTTTACAATTGACCATATTATCAATCCTCTCATTTTCTAGGTCTGTGCTCCCTCAAACCATGACCTCACTCTTGTGAAACTTGATGCCTAGCCTGGATATGTTCTCAAAACATAGGAGCAAGAACTTGAGATTAGCAATGTCCAAAACGTCTAGCTGAATCATGATGATCGTGTCATCTATATACACCATGCGAATCACACCCCTCTAGTATTAAAGATGAGTAACCTCTCTTGTGAAATAACATGCGAATCACACCCCTAATGTGTCCCCGGTCTTGGCCGCTTGCAGGGTTAGCACTGTAGGCGCATTACGTTTTTCCATTTGTCCACTAGCTTTCCCTATTCTGCCCGTGTCTATTTAATTTGACTACTAAAATTCTAAACAGAGGCCTAGCGATTTCATTGGTGAGATCCGATGCAGAAGTCGACAAATCTTCACTTTCTCTCAAGCTAAGCTAGTCTCTGAAAATGAAGCTCTCGAATCCATACGAGCTACTACTACTTTAGTTCAACCTCCAATTATTTGCAGAGATCCAGATCAAGCAATCCTCCCCAGCTACCACCTCTACACAGGACAGCTGGGAAGGCAGGTCTCCAGCCCTCCAATCCACTGTTCCAAAGATCTTGATGCTCATCTATGCATCATCACCAAGAACCCATATATTTATGCGATGTTAGGTTAAAAGTTCACCTCTAACCCGCTGACTTAATAATACACACAAAGAAACACAAAGAAATCCCAGATGAGTAGGCATGCTAGAGGGAGAGATGTGGATTGGATTGAGCCATTGGCCTGCCCTCTCCACGAACTGTTCTATACTGAAGTTAAGAACGATACGTGATACTCAACTGCATGTAGTAGCATGATTGAGCAATTAAAAAGTGTGTGCGTGCGTAGGGATCAAGAGCCTCCAGCTTGGCCAACAACAGGTCCAGCTGTTGGCTGCGTTAGCGAGCCCATTTTTAATCAAGTCGTAGACTAATCGCGTGTAGTATTTGGGGAGTTGGGGTCGTGATCTTCCGCTGGCTACTGACATGTGCAGGGTTCATATGCTTCCTGTATTTTTCTTTGGGAGACTCGTCGAGAAATTGAATATACCTCCTGCGATATTCCTATGTTTTGCTGTGATCATCTTTGATTCGGTAACAGTTGTTCGTAGTGAGATACTCCCTACAAAATCAAGCGCACTATATATCCTTGTCTAGGATCGCATATAAGCAATATACTAGTCGGCTTGATGCCACAGTGCACGCCACCGGGAGTTTGCATGTGGTTTTACAGCAAGTACGGGGGCTATGGGAATCTATCTGCTTCCTCCATATATACTCCCTTCGTTCCTATACCACTTTATTTCTCGAGCCAAAACTTTGATTGATAATTTGAACAACCAAATAGAAGCTATATAACACTAAAGATATATTGTTGGGACATCTTTCCGATAAGAATCCAATGATATACTTTTGGCGAGATGTAACACATATTTTGATGACCAAACTATCAGTCAAAGTTATACATTGAAATGTGTGATGATCTTATATATAAATGCTGAGGGGGTGCCGGTTTATTAAGGTAATAATACTTAATAGAAAAACTTTTACCACTAATTTAGTTAACGAAATATGAGATATATATATCTCACACAATACATTTTACTCATATTCAAAAGAATGTCACTCACCTGTTGGAGCTTGTGGCGAACTCAAAATGATATGGTCCTTGAGGGAGCCACATCTTGGCGGATGTGGTAGTTAGGAGGATCTCCACGGAGGCGAATATGAGGTAGGGCGGCGAATTTTTAGAAAATGATGTAAAGACCAAAAATAGTCATTAGACGTTAACATTATATATGATTCTAAGACAATCCCTTAGAACGATAAAAATATAAACATATTTGATAATAAGTAAAACCTACCAACATAGCAAATTCTCATCTCAATGGTTGCTTAAAAAATCCTCTATGATCCTATAGATCAAGACTTCTGAATATCCCTCAATAGATATGTAACTCAATCTTGATGATCTTTGTCGTCAGGAAATATATTTCAGTTTTTATCATCGACACTGGTAAAAGCAAATCTAATTCAATGAGCTAATAATATCGCTAGAGGAAACATGATGTGCCTTTCAAATATCATGAAATCTTTAAAGCTGCCAATTCTCCAGCTCAATGTTATCTTGTATTTAGTAAGGTTCATGGTAAATCTCTGCAAGTCAAGCAATCTTATTCACATTCAACCTAGAAAATGAGTCTATATTTTTATACCTAGTTTCTTTTCTGTTCGAAATCAGTTTTACGCAGTGTTCACTAAAACAAGTAAAAATATTTTTATATAAAGTTCGTTTTCGATGTATGCACACTTAAATTGTTCAGAAAAAACACGTGCATTCACCAAAAAATCAAGGTAGGACGGCTACCCTGCCTTGCCCAAAGGGGAGCTTCGCCCCTAGGCGTATGGCAGGGTTGTTTCGAGGCAATCTTGGCTCGGTGGATAGGTGGAGTATTCAGGAGCAGTTGGCTAGTGAATGTGTACTTCCCCGGCTTGGGATCGCGTACATGGCGTCTGCGCAATATCGCGTTGTAAAATGGGCGCTTAGCCTTCCTTCTACGAGACCGATACATCTATCCATTGCATATCCTTAACATCCATATTTAAGGAAAAAGTTTCTAATGATATAATTTTTATGGAATATATATTATATTTTATTGACTAAATTAATGGCCAATTATTTTCTGGAAATACGTGGTGCCCTAATAAACCTGCATGGAAGGAATATCCGGAATCCCGAAGAAGTAATAATCATTTGGACGCCGTTTAACATGCATGCAACGTTGTTTAAGAAAAAACCTTTGATCGGCATTTTTGTCTTCGAAAAAGGGAATATATTAATATCAGGAGATATCAAATACACCCAGGATATGCAGCAATGCAATATCCTAATGGCAGTATGGATACAGACATTCAAAAAAAAAACTAAGAAATAAAAGTCCCGGTACAGTATTCCAGCCCTAGCAACAATAATATATCAACCACCAAAACAGCACCTAAACTTTAGGCTCTTCAAAAACGACGTCTCCAAGAAAAGAACGGTGAACAAACACCTGAACTTTGACCGGCACTTGTTTAACACAATATGAGAAAACATGCCATAAAATCTATATGCCACTAGATTCATACTCAAAAAAGAAATCAATGTTACAATTTTTACGACATATAATTCATAATTTGTTGACCAGATTAATCTTCAAACTTTTTCTTGAACTACATCCATTCTACCGTTGACCAGGCAATGTGCAGGCGATCAAATGACCGATCATTCGATCTGTGCTTAAAAGCTGATCTCGCTGAGTCGCCCTACGTACGTACCGGCGGTGAGGCCACATCTATCTAGAAGAAAAAAAGAAGTTAGATAGCCATAGCTATCGTTCCACCTCCGGGACGTACGTACGTCGGCAGGCGAAATTAGAGATGAGCTGCACGTCTCAGTCTCACACCGCGAGCATCATGCAAGTAATTAAAGGGAACCTCCATGATCGATTTGCAACTGTAGATGATTAAATTTGTCAAGACATGAAGCTCTCCTCCCCCGAAAAAGAAGAAGACAGTGACCGGAAATTCGCATGAAGTAAGCAGAGATGACGGCGACCCAGCTAGCTAGCGCTCGCCTTATCCTGTGCATCAGCTATGGATCGATGTTAACTGCCGAACTGAAGCAATTGACGGGATCACCCGCCCGACCGCGACATTCGTTTCACTCCGGAGCCGAAGCGAGGTCAACACGTACTACGCGTCTTGTTAACATGGCGTCCGGCAGTCCGTGAAAATGGTTTAGCTCGTGGCCATTGGCTCGATCGGTTTAGCTAGCTTGACAGCGAGGTAATGCTAGTAGTAGTAAAGACCAACTAGATCGAGCAGCGTCTCACGCATGGCATAGTCAACCAGCTGCTAGCTCACACACGCTCGTGTGTGAAAAACTTAAAAGAGACTCTCGCGACGACTTTGGGTCCGATCGGGTATGTGGGGCTAGCTGCACGTACTGAGCTGTCGCGGTTCTTAATCTATGGCTGCTCGATCGGGGCACCGTGTCCATCGACATGCTAACAAAGTCGCGAGAGCTTGCGTACGTATAGTTCCATGCTGGGGATGGATGGATTCTTGTGGTTAATTTGGGTATATATCCTTCTGGCCAAGCCTGTTTTCAGAGACCGTCCAAGAGGCTATTGGTCGAGCTGGTTGTGCATTTCACATGGCGGTCGAGGCCGGCCACCAGTTCACCAACTATACAGTAGTTGCTGCTTCTTCTCCACGATCCAGTATCATCCGCCGGCGCACGCGGTTCCGGCCTCGTCGCCTTTCGGTGAGGGTTTTAGCGGCGCGGCTGCGGGTTTTGCTTAAGACAGCGTGGGGTGTCTCCTTAGCTCTCTCCTGGTCAACAAGTGCAGCATCCCATATCTTTTTTTTTTAGCAAATGCAGCGTCCCACACCAGCGCATCCATGGCACGACGCGGCCCAGCATGTGCCAACTCTCTTTGATTTGGGCTGCATTTCGCATCATAATTGTGCCTTAACGAGCGTTCTTGGTTTTTCCTCCCGAAAAGAATGTTCAAACCCGCCTCTTCAGAACCCAATGACCTGACTTCACAATCACGCCCTATGGCGAGCCAGGGGGCAGGGGCAATAGGTTCAGAGTGACCCTCAACACGCACCATATATGCATGGTAAAAAAGTCATCGCCACCGTGTTTCGTCAACCCATTTCAGGGAAGAGATCAACGTGCGCCACGCTGCTGAGGTCTAACATCTTTGTGTGCAGGTATGCACAGTTACGCAGAGTAAGTGTCAGTGCCTGTGTTGTAATCCTTTGCTATATACTTATTGTGACAGCCTTGGGTCCTTTTGGACCCTCCAATCCCTCCATCTGAAGTGGATCGGGGGCAGGGTCTCGATTGCTTTTTTTTCTTTTCCCTGAGGTCCTTTGTGTAAACATGCAGGTTTGTTTTGTAGATCAGGTGTTCTACAAGGTCCTGTATGTAAATTTGTACCCACCGTCTGGAATTTAAGTGCTGCTTCGGGGTCCTTCGAGGCCCCTCCTTTGTTCAAAAAAAAAAAAAAAATCCCTCCATCTGTCAAAATGAAAATACTACTCCGTATGTGCCGAGAGTTCATTGCTTTTTTTTTTACATAACGATTTTTCCATTAAGTTCAGCAACATTTTACAAAAGCAAGCGTGCACAAGGCATCGCTGAATTCTGAAAATACATCTCTGAATTCTGAAAATACATCTCTGAAGGAGCATCGTAGGCCATCCTCCGAGAGTTCATTGCTGGGGAACTAATTCAGAATGCTGCCAGGGTGGCAGGTATGTGCCGAGAGTTCATTGCTGAGGAACTAATTCAGAATGTTGCCAGGGTAGCCGGTGTCGCCGTAGTCTCTGTCTCTCAGACAGTACAGTAGATCATAATGCACACGAGGAGCCGTCCCTGTTGGTGACCCAGGTTGCAGCTTCAGCCACAAGAAGAACTGGCCCTTTGCCATCGCCAATGAAGCCAGATGAGCCTCAAAGGGGACGCAGGCAGACCAATGAACTGGACGAGAGTCTCCAACACTTTCTCCATGTAATCGCGAACAAGCTCAGCCAGAGGAAACGCAAAGTAATCATCTTTACATACTGAATCTCACGTACAGTACAAAGCATAAGCGCACACTGCCACACACCCCAGTCTGCAGTTTATTCAAACTTCTGCTAGTACACGATGGCGAACTCTATATAGATCCACGGATTTCGATAAGGTTCAAAATATTGTGATATATAGCAACTAGGTTTACCACGAGGCACTAGTCGTCTCCACCGCAGTTCTGAACGCCAAACAGAGCTACTGCTACTTCATTCGCTAACAGAGACGGACCTCTCTCTTCGCGCAGACCTTCTGTAACGCCCATCAGAAGGCGTTGGGCTCCTTGATCTGCTGTCAGCGGGTGAACGTGAGTAAGACTCCTCTCTGAACCTGCGCCTTGAGTACCGAGGAGAGGGAGACCTGTCACGGTAGCAAACAGGTTTGGAGTTCCATTCGGGTCCCGGGAGTGAAGAAACTTGACTAGCAAAATCAACGAAGATGCAAAGGAGGAGCAATCGTACCTTGAGTAGCTACGGCCTCGGTAAGATGGCCGGGCCCTCGGAGAAGGAGAGTACCGCCGATCGTAAGACCGGCCTCTGCTATGGCCTCTGCTACTGCAGACATGCGCAAACAAACAGTAAATGGAGTGGCCATGCATGCATTTGGAGCTTAACTGATGATTCTAGGTTGTGGTAGGAAGAAACACATACCTTTCTCTGGTTCTCATCTCACCAGGCTTCTTTCTGTTCTCCTGGGCAAACACAACTGCTATTTCTCTGCCAAGAACAACCTGTCCATCCATATAGTATTTTGCATCAGCAGCATCAGCAGGATCGAAGTACTGGACAAACCCAAATCCTCTCGGCTCCCTGTGACAGGTCCAAAACAAGTAGAAGGGATTATATCATTCCTTCAAAAAGGATAGTACAAATCCGTTCAAGTACACAGCAACCACACAAATGTTAACTTCCCATAGTCGTGGACACACACAAATTAAGGGAAACAATTAAAAGGTGCACTCGGCTGCTGACCTTACAGCTGTAAGTCGTAAGAGTACTAATACAGACTTCAAACTCTTCATGAGGACTTGCAAATCTCTTAAACCTGTAACTATATCTTCCGTTCTCTTCAATAGTAATCTTAGTTGCATTTGCATATCCCTTAATTTCCAACTCTCTATTTCTTCCATTCTCTTCAAATCTCTTAAACCTGTAACTATATCTTCTGTTCTCTTCAATAGTAATCTTAGTTGCATTTGCATATATCTTAATTTCCAACTCTCTATTTCTTCAATTCTCTTCAACAATAATCTTTAACTGCATGTTTCTTAAGTTGCAACTTCTCTAGCCTTCCTTCTCTTCAACAGTACTCTTATGACTTGTCTTCAAAAAATTATTTCCACCGTTAATTTCAAGGGTTGATAGAAGTATTTAATGTCTGCTAATACAACTAGAGTGAAAAAAGAACTTTGCGAGGTGCGTTTTTATAGGACTAAAGCGACATGTGCGATCATACAAAGCTCAACTAACAAAATATGAATTTGCCATTGCTTTATACAAAATTGTCGATATCCCCAGATTTAAAGGCCAATGAACAGAAGTTTAGTGTCTTACTGAGTATGATAATCCCTTGGAATATACACATCTTTCAGACGGCCAAACTGCCCAAATGGCCTACGAAGATCATCTGGCCTGCATCCATAATATATCATCATCATGAGTTAAAAGGACTAGGAGGAAAGAAGAAAGATCCCTAAACTTGCAAAGAATTAGAAAACTACAACTAAGGAAAAAGGAAAACTTCAACCTGAGAAAACAGTGAAGACAGAAAGGGAGGACAGAGGCACACAGAAGAAAACCAGTGAGCAAAAGATAGCAGAGGTAAATGAGGTAAATGCCTACCTATGGATGCATTCAAATTGATGCATATTCCCTAATGATAAGTGTTGAATCCCCCACGTGGAGAAGCCCGGGGGAACAAACTGAAGATATGGTTATTTCCTTACCGCCATACTACATTTGAAACTAAATGCATCAACTTACAAACTACCTTGGTTAAGATGAATGCACCTTTGCTTCAAAAACTATAGAATTTCACAGATGTACTTTTTGTTCAAATATGTTTAACACCAAGATGAGTTTAGGTATAGTATATACACCACACAGAAGAATACACGCAATTACTGGTCTAGGAGAAAGTTGTGCGAAAACCTCACCTGCAGTCCCGGCGAAGGTTCCTGACCAAAAGACTGGTCGGGATATCTCTACCTTGGGCACCATAACGATCACCACGTGGACTTGGGCTGCGTGCCCTTCCCCTTCCCCTGTAGCCTCTTGGCGGCGGAGATGGACTGTAACTGTAGCCCCTTGCCATATTGGTCTATGATAAAACCACAAGATAGTATTATTGAAATGATTCAATGCGCCACAGAATCACCTTACAAGTTGTCAGTATGCACATAAGAAGACTGTCAGAGAGGAACGATCTAAACATCAAGCACCTAACTTGTAAATTATAGTGGGCATTTACAACGATGTTAGCCTTAAGATTCCACATAGGCTTTACTTGGAACAGAGGGAAGATTCTGATGATCTGTGCACACCATATTTTCTCTATTATACAATGATAAATATGTCATCCATTTGTCACACGTTTTCTAATTTAATCATAGCAATATTGCTATTCTGTTGCGAGCATTACTTGCTAGTAATAACGATAACACCAGAAACACATTTCTATGTCCTGCTATCCCAAAAGTAAGATACCGCCGAAAACACACTTTCATGTCCTGCTACAAACTTCCCTTCCTAATAGCAAGTTTCAGGATTTCTAGGACTTGGAGGGATGCTCCACAGGAGAACCCAGTAATTTTGCCTGACCTTCGAAAAAAAAAAAAAAAGAACACGAACAGCGAGCACACAGATATATCGTCTAAAACTGAATCAGGTTGGTCCGCAGGCAAGGGCTCAGACAGCTTTCTGAGTATATTTCGGAACGAGAGATCAAGAACGCGCATAGGCAAGGACATGAACCCTCAGAGGCAGAGTTCATGCAGGGCAACAACGCACCAGGAAGGGAATTTGCTTTCAGACCTAAGCAGACGCACGCGCGCGCTAACGAATCGCTAGATCTGAGGCGCGACTAGAAGAACCACAAACCATCCGCTTACATGTTCAATCATCAGGATCGTATATCATGAGCGGAACCGTTAATCGCAAGGCTGCTTGCATTTCCTCGGGGATCATACGCGCGCAATCAGGAACCGGGAACTGATCGCAGCGCGGAGATTCAGAAAATAGATAGACCAGACTGATGATCAAGGAGCCAAGCGACCAAATCGAGCGAAGCTTACCGCGGAGGATTCGTATGGAACAGAGGGGGCGCGCGCCGCTCGTCACGGGAGAGAGAGAGATCAAGGGAAGGGACCTACTGTTTCGTGTAGAGCCCAGAAGCTTCCCGATGCGACGGGAGGGTGCGCTGCCTTTATTTGGCGAGGAGGTGTCGCACGTGTCCGGCCCCTGCTGGTGTTGCGGCTGCTGCTGCTGTGGATGGCGATTTACACACAAATAACCCTTTGTTGCAATTATAGCACAGACTGATCCTCCGGCTAAATTATTTCATACATCTAACCCTTTTGTATGACACCCCGCACATCGGCATCATACCTTACTGTGTGGCGCCCGTGCCGGCGGCGCCACTCTCCCAGCCGACGTGGCGCCCTCGACGCTGAGTTGTGCGTCGATCTGACGTGGCAGGATGTGTGGCGCCGCTCCCATCGGCGCCACACATCCACTTATAATTGCTAAAACATACTGTAAGACAATTCTCCTGGGACTTAGCTGTTTTGGCGAGGCTGTATGTGCGGCGCCGACGCTATGGGCGCCCATAGCGTCGGCGCCGCACATACAGCCTCACCAAAACGGCTAAGGACTAAACTTCCGGAGCCCCTGGATGTTTTCCACATATAACTTGCATTGTGTGGCGCCCGTGTCATCGGCGCCACATTGTGAAGTGTGGCGCCCATGACGTCGGCGCCACACAATGACTTTTGCTAATCCATGAAATTATGTACCTTATTTCAACAGTTTTCAATACAACAATAGCACTTTCATCAGCAATTTCATACACATAGCACACATCATAGCTCACATCATAGCACATAGATTCAAACAACACGTAGCAACAATATACATGGTTCGAAATGACATAGAGTTCACAACACGATACTTATGAAGATAGAGTTCACAACACGATACTTATGAATATAGAGTTCACAACAACACGTAGCAAATGCATCTATCCTCCGCGACGTCCCCTCCTCACGGGCTACTTCCGGACGGCCAACCTTTTTGTCCGCTGTCGTGGCTCTTGTTGCTGCTGCTCCTCCTGCTCCTGCTCCTGGTGCTCCTCCTCCTCTGAAGATAACGGCTCATCGTTCCTCATCCTCCTCAATGATGATCTCCGCGGCGGCGCCTCATCCTCCTCAATGACAACCTTCTTTCCTCGGTTGACATAATCATCCGGAGTGTATCGGTTTGGAGCCATGCCCCTTGGCTTCAACTGGTAAGCAGACCGTGTGGCTTGCTTTTTGCCTCGACTAATGCTTTGACTCGGAATGGTGTCGTCGTCAGGAATCTTCACAAACATGAACACATGAGATTACAAAAGTTGAAATTAGTAAGCACATGCTTGACAGCAACAAAATAGTCCATACCTCCGCCTCTTCAGAAGAGGACGTAGGAATTTCGCCGTTGCGGCAACCTAGCAAGTTGGCTAACCGCCGCATCTTTCGTGCAGTGTTCTGCGTCATGGAAGTCATGGTTACAAAGCCACCCGAACATAATAGCTTACATTCAAAGTTGGTGATCATACCTTAATGAAATGCCGCAACGGTCCGATATGCTTTTCATCTCTATGGCTCTGATCCCAAACAACCTCGCACTCCTCAGCTGTTTTTTGGATCTCGGACCGCTGTGACAAACATATTATACACAATTTAAACGAGCACATGCCAATGTAGATGATGTACTAGCTAATGAGAGAATACATTACCACGAAGTTCAGCGCGGAAGCAATAGAAGTCGATCTCCCTTTGCGAGCATAAATGTCGTGATGACTTTGCGCAACCTCATCGAACTCGATGGGGTCGTCCAAGATGTTGTCATCATACGCGGGTTTCACTAACTCGATACGCATGCTTTGATGAAACCATTGGAGATAGTTGTTGAAAGCGGCCAAGTCGTGAGGAACAATCTCCACATGGCTAGCATTCCGTATCGCTTCCAAACAGTGTTGGAACGCTGTGAAGTGGCATCTATGATGGACAGGCCAATTTGTTGAAGGAGATATGCCCTAGAGGCAATAATAAAGTGGTTATTATTTATATCTTTATGTTTATAATAAATGTTTATATATCATGCTATAATTGTATTAACCGAAACATTAGTACATGTGTGATATGTAGACAACAAGAAGTCCCTAGTATGCCTCTTAAACTAGCTTGTTGATTAATGGATGATTAGTTTTATAATCATGATCATTGGATGTTATTAATAACAAGGTTATATCATTATATGAATGATGTAATGGACACACCCAATTAAGCGTAGCATAAGATCTCGTCATTAAGTTATTTGCTATAAGCTTTCGATACATAGTTACCTAATCCTTATGACCATGAGATCATGTAAATCACTTATACCGGAAAGGTACTTTGATTACACCAAACGCCACTGCGTAAATGGGTGGTTATAAAGGTGGGATTAAGTATCCGGAAAGTATGAGTTGAGGCATATGGATCAACAGTGGGATTTGTCCATCCCGATGACGGATAGATATACTCTGGGCCCTCTCGGTGGAATGTCGTCTAATGTCTTGCAAGCATATGAATAAGTTCATAAGAGACCACATACCACGGTACGAGTAAAGAGTACTTGTCAGGAGACGAGGTTGAACAAGGTATAGAGTGATACCAAAGATCAAACCTCGGACAAGTAAAATATCGCGTGACAAAGGGAATTGGTATCGTATGTGAATGGTTCATTCGATCACTAAAGTCATCGTTGAATATGTGGGAGCCATTATGGATCTCCAGATCCCGCTATTGGTTATTGGTCGGAGTGAGTACTCAACCATGTCCGCATAGTTCACGAACCGTAGGGTGACACACTTAAAGTTGGATGTTGAAATGGTAGAACTTGAATATGGAATGGAGTTCGAATATTTGTTCGGAGTCTCGGATGAGATCCCGGACATCACGAGGAGTTCCGGAATGGTCCGGAGAATAAGATTCATATATAGAATGTCATTTTATGTGAATTAAAATGATGCGGAAGGTTCTATGGAAGGTTCTAGAAGGTTCTAGAAAAGTCCGAAAGAAACCACCAAGGAAGGTGGAGTCCCGGAGGGAGGCCGGCCAACCCTAGTGGGGGTGGAGTCCCAAGTGGACTCCCCCTATGGGGGCCGGCCACCCCCCCATATGGAAGGGGGGAATCCCACCCCAAGTGGGATTCCCACCTTGGGTAGGTTTCCCTATCATATGGAAGGTTTTGGGTTCGGGTCTTATTCGGAGACTTGTAGTCCAACACTTGGGGTTCCACCTATATAATGAGGGGCCAAGGGAGGGGGCCGGCCACCCCAAGACCACAAGCTGGCCGCCCCCCTTGAAGTGGCCGGCCACCCCCTCCCAAACCCTAGCCGCCCCCCTCTCCTCCATATCTCCCGCGTGCTTTAGCGAAGCTCCGCTGGAGTTCTCCACCACCACCGACACCACGCCGTCGTGCTGTCGGATTCAAGAGGAGCTACTACTTCCGCTGCCCGCTGGAACGGGAGGTGGACGTCGTCTTCATCAACAACCGAATGTGTGACCGAGTACGGAGGTGCTGCCCATTCGTGGCGCCGGAGGGATCGTGATCAAGATCTTCTACGCGCTTTTGCAAGCAGCAAGTGAACGTCTACCGCAGCAACAAGAGCCTCCTCTTGTAGGCTTTGGAATCTCTTCAAGGGTGAGACTCGATAAACCCCTCGTTGCTACCGTCTTCTAGATTGCATCTTGGCTTGGATTGCGTGTTCGCGGTAGGAAATTTTTTGTTTTCTATGCAACGTTATCTTACAGTGGTATCAGAGCCGTGTCTATGCATAGATGGTTGCACGAGTAGAACACAATGGTTTTGTGGGCGTTGATGCTCTTGTTATCTTTAGTTTGAGTACTTTGCATCTTTGTGGCATAGTGGGATGAAGCGGCTCGGACTAACTTTACATGACCGCGTTCATGAGACTTGTTCCTCGTTCGACATGCAACTTGTATTGCATAAGAGCCTTTGCGGGTGTCTGTCTCTCCTACTATAGTGAAGATTCAATTTACTCTTCTATTGAAAACATTAGTATCAACGTTGTGGTTCATGTTCGTAGGTAGATTAGATCTCTCTCGAAAACCCTAAACCACGTAAAATATGCAAACCAAATTAGAGACGTCTAACTTATTTTTGCAGGGTTTGGTGATGTGATATGACCATAATGTGATGATGAATATGTATGAGATGATCATTATTGTATTGTGGCTACCGGCAGGAGCCTTATGGTTGTCTTTAAATTTCATGTTGAGTAGTATTTCAAAGTAGTTGTAATAGTTGCTACATGGAGGACAATCATGAAGACGGCGCCATTGACCTTGACGCTACGCCGACGATGATGGAAATCATGCCCGAAGATGATGGAGATCATGTCCGTGCTTTGGAGATGAAGATCAAAGGCGCAAAGACAAAAGGGCCATATCATATCACATATGAACTGCATGTGATGTTAATCCTTTTATGCATCTTATTTTGCTTAGATCGCGACGGTAGCATTATAAGATGATCCTCACTAAAATCTCAAGATAATAAAGTGTTCATCCTTAGTAGCACCGTTACCATGACTTGTCGTTTCGAAGCATCTCGTGATGATCGGGTGTGTTAGAATCAACAAGTACATACAACGGGTGCAAGACAGTTTTGCACATGCGGATACTAAGGTGGCCTTGACGAGCCTAGCATGTACAGACATGGTCTCGGAACACGTGATACCGAAAGGTAGAGCATGAATCATATGGTTGATATGATGAACAATTTGAGTGTTCGCCATTGAAATCACACCTTGTCTCGTGATGATCGGACTTAGGTGCGGTGGATTTGGTTCGTGTGATCACTAAGACAATGCGAGGGATATTGTTTTGAGTGGGAGTTCACTTAGTTTTTAATTATGTTGAATTAAAATTTGAACTCAATTTGTCATAAACTTAGTCTAAACTTTTGCAAATATATGTTGTAGAGATGGCGTCCCCAATCAATTTTAACCAGTTCCTAGAGAAAGAAAAACTTAAGAGCAACGGTAGAAACTTCACCGACTGGTTCCGTCATGTGAGGATCTTCCTCTCTGGCGGAAATCTGCAATATGTGCTTGATGCACCGCTAGGTGACCCTCCTGCAGAAACTGAAACCGATGAAGTAAAAGCTGTTTACGAGACTCGGAAAATTCGGTACTACGAAGTTCGTGTGCCATCCCGTGCGATCCTGGAATCCGATCTTCAAAAATGTTTTGAGCACCACGATCCTCATGAGTTGATGAAAGAGTTGAAAGCTATTTTTGAGACTCATGCGGATGTGGAATGCTATGAAGCATCGAAACAATTCTTCAGCTGCATGATGGAAGAAGGTAGCTCCGTTAGTGAGCACATGCTCGCCATGACCGGGCATGCGAAGAAACTCAGTGACTTGGAAATAGTGATTCCTAACAGACTGGGGATTAATCGTGTTCTTCAATCACTGCCACCAAGTTACAAGAACATTGTGATGAACTACAATATGCAGAACATGAATAAAGAGTTACCTGAACTCTTTGGCATGCTAAAAGCTGCTGAGATTGAGATCAAGAAAGAGCACCAAGTGTTGATGGTCAACAAGACCACCAGTTTCAAGAAACAGGGCAAGTCTAAGGGGAAATTCAAGAAGGGTGGCAAGAAAGCTGCCACGCCTCCTATGAAACCTAAGAACGGCCCTAAGCCTGATGCTGAGTGCTATTACTGCAAGGAGAAGGGACACTGGAAGCGTAATTGCTCCAAGTATCTGGCTGATCTGAAGAGCGGCCTTGTCAAGAAGAAGAAAGAAGGTATATCTGATATACATGTTATAGATGTTTATCTCACTGGTCCTTGTTCTAGTACCTGGGTATTTGATACTGGTTCGGTTGCTCATATTTGTAACTCGACACAGGAACTAAAGAATAAATGGAGACTACTGAAAGATGAAGTGACGATGCGCGTTGGAAATGGATCCAAGGTCAATGTGATCGCAGTCGGCACACTTCCTCTACATCTACCTTCGGGATTAGTTTTAAGCCTAAATAATTGTTATTTTGTACCCGCGTTGAGCATGAACATTATATCTGGATCTTGTTTAATGCAAGACGGTTATTCATTCAAGTCTGAGAATAATAGTTGTTCTATTTTGATGAATAATATCTTTTATGGTCGAGCACCACAAAAGAATGGCTTATTTCTGTTAGATCTCGATAGTAGTGATACGCATATACATAACGTTGATGCTAAGCGAATTAAATTAAATGATAATTCTACTTATATGTGGCACTGTCGTCTTGGTCATATTGGAGTGAAACGCATGAAGAAACTCCATAAAGATGGATTACTTGAATCACTTGACTTTGAGTCACTTGATAGATGCGAAGCATGTCTAATGGGAAAAATGACAAAGACTCCATTTTCTGGTATAATGGAGCGAGCTACTAACTTATTGGAAATCATACATACCGATGTGTGCGGACCAATGAGCGTAGCATCGCGCGGTGGTTATCGTTATGTTTTAACCTTCACAGATGATTGATACGTCTCCGACGTATCGATAATTTCTTATGTTCCATGCCACATTATTGATGTTATCTACATGTTTTATGCACACTTTATGTCATATTCGTGCATTTTCTGGAACTAACCTATTAACAAGATGCCGAAGTACCAGCTTGTTTTCTCATTGCTTTTTGGTTTCAGAAATCCTAGTAAGGAAATATTCTCGGAATTGGACGAAATCAAAGCCCAGGGGCCTATTTTCTCACGAAGCTTCCAGAAGTCCGAAGGAGAGACGAAGAGGGGCCACGGAGGGGCCACACCATAGGGCGGCGCGGCCCCCCCTTGGCCGCGCCGGCCTGTAGTGTGGGGCCCCCGTGCCGCCTCTTGACCTGCCCTTCCGCCTATAAAAAGTCTCCGTGATGAAACCCCCGCACCGAGAGCCACGATACGGAAAACCTTCCAGAGACGCCGCCGCCGCCGATCCCATCTCGGGGGATCCAGGAGATCGCCTCCGGCACCCTGCCGGAGAGGGGAATCATCTCCCAGAGGACTCTACGCCGCCATGGTCGCCTCCGGTGTGATGTGTGAGTAGTCTACCCCTGGACTATGGGTCCATAGCAGTAGCTAGATGGTTGTCTTCTCCCCATTGTGCTATCATTGTCGGATCTTGTGAGCTGCCTAACATGATCAAGATCATCTATCTGTAATTCTATATGTTGCGTTTTTTGGGATCCGATGAATAGAGAATACTTGTTATGTTGATTATCAAAGTTATGCTATGTGTTGTTTATGATCTTGCATGCTTTCCGTTACTAGTAGATGCTCTGGCCAAGTAGATGCTTGTAACTCCAAGAGGGAGTACTTATGCTCGATAGTGGGTTCATGCCTCCATTGACACCTGGGACAGTGACAGAAAGTTCTAAGGTTGTGTTGTGCTGTTGCCACTAGGGATAAAACATTAGTGCTATGTTCAAGGATGTAGTCACTAGTTACATTACGCACCATACTTAATGCAATTGTCTGTTGTTTGCAACTTAATACTGGAGGGGGTTCGGATGATAACCTGAAGGTGGACTTTTTAGGCATAGATGCAGTTGGATGACGGTCTATGTACTTTGTCGTAATGCCCAATTAAATCTCACTATACTCATCATGATATGTATGTGCATGGTCATGCTCTCTTTATTTGTCAATTGCCCAACTGTAATTTGTTCACCCAACATGCTGTTCGTCTTATGGGAGAGACACCTCTAGTGAACTGTGGACCCCGGTCCAATTCTCTTTACTGAAATACAATCTACTGCAATACTTGTTCTACTGTTTTCTGCAAACAATCATCTTCCACACAATACGGTTAATCCTTTGTTACAGCAAGCCGGTGAGATTGACAACCTCACTGTTTCATTGGGGCAAAGTACTTTGGTTGTGTTGTGCAGGTTCCACGTTGGCGCCGGAATCCCTGGTGTTGCGCCGCACTACATCCCACCGCCATCAACCTTCAACGTGCTTCTTGGCTCCTCCTGGTTCGATAAACCTTGGTTTCTTTCTGAGGGAAAACTTGCTGCTGTGCGCATCATACCTTCCTCTTGGGGTTGCCCAACGAACGTGTGAAATACACGCCATCAAGCTAAATTTCTGGCGCCGTTGCCGGGGAGATCAAGACACGCTGCAAGGGGAGTCTCCACTTCTCAATCTCTTTACTTTGTTTTTGTCTTGCTTAGTTTTATTTACTACTTTGTTTGCTGCACTAAATCAAAATACAAAAAAATTAGTTGCTAGTTTTACTTTACTTGTTATCTTGTTTGCTATATCTAAAACACAAAAAAATTAGTTTACTTGCATTTACTTTATCTAGTTTGCTTTATTTACTGTTGCTAAAATGGCCAACGCTGAAAATACTAAGTTGTGTGATTTCACAACCACAAATAATAATGATTTCTTATACACACCTATTGCTCCACCTGCTACTACAGCAGAATTCTTTGAAATTAAACCTGCTTTACTGAATCTTGTTATGCGAGAGCAATTTTCTGGTGTTAGTTCTGATGATGCTGCTGCCCATCTTAATAATTTTGTTGAATTATGTGAAATGCAAAAATATAAAGATGTAGATGGTGATATTATTAAACTAAAATTGTTCCCTTTCTCATTAAGAGGAAGAGCTAAAGATTGGTTGCTATCTCTGCCTAAGAATAGTATTGATTCATGGACTAAATGCAAGGATGCTTTTATTGGTAGATATTATCCCCCTGCTAAAATTATATCTTTGAGGAGTAGCATAATGAATTTTAAACAATTAGATACTGAACATGTTGCTCAAGCTTGGGAAAGAATGAAATCTCTGGTTAAAAATTGCCCAACCCATGGACTGACTACTTGGATGATCATCCAAACCTTCTATGCAGGACTAAATTTTTCTTCACGGAATTTATTGGATTCAGCTGCTGGAGGTACCTTTATGTCCATCACTCTTGGTGAAGCAACAAAGCTTCTTGATAATATGATGATCAACTACTCTGAATGGCACACGGAAAGAGCTCCACAAGGTAAGAAGGTAAATTCTGTCGAAGAAACCTCTTCCTTGAGTGATAAGATTGATGCTATTATGTCTATGCTTGTGAATGGTAGGTCTAATGTTAATTCTAATAATGTTCCGCTAGCGTCATTAGTTGCTCAAAAAGAATATGTTGATGTGAATTTCATTAAAAATAACAATCACAATGATTCTAGGCCATACCCTGCTAATGGTAATTTTTATGGTAGATATGCTTCATCTAATGAAGAAAAGATGCTAGAAATTGAAAGATCCACCAAGAGCTTTATGCAATCACAATATGAGCAAAATAAATTGTTTACTAAAACTATGAATGAGCAATCTACCTTGTTGAAGAATATAGGGAATCAACTTGAAAATCTGAATAGGGAGATCTCGGGGTTGCAAACTAAACTTGCTAGTGCTGAAACTCGAATCTCATATATGTCTGCATCACAATCTTCTTTAATTAATAAAATGGCTGCTAAACCTGAGGATTTAGATGATAAAATTACTACTACAGCAAATGCCATTCAAGTTAGAATTAATGAGAATATAAGATTAATGGCTGAACTGCGTGCTAGGTGGGATAGAGAAGAAAATGAAAAACTAGCTAAAAAGAAGAATATAGCTAAAGTTTGGACTATTACCACCACTAGTAATGCTAATGCTACACATGTTGCTGCACCTCCCACTAATACTAATAAAAGAATTGGTGTTAGCAATGTTTCCACTTCTAATGCAAAGCGCGAAAAACTGCCTAAAACTGCTAAAGCTCATTGAAATCGCTCGTGATAAAGCTGCTGAAATTTTTTCCAACATTGGGGATGATGATCCCATTGCTTTAGATTATAATGGTTTGAATTTTGATGATTGCCACATCTCTGAAGTTATAAAGTTCTTGCAAAAACTTGCTAAAAGTCCTAATGCTAGTGCTATAAATTTGGCTTTTACACATCATATTACAAATGCTCTTATAAAAGCTAGAGAAGAGAAACTAGAGCGCGAAGCCTCTATTCCTAAAAAGTTAGAGGATGGTTGGGAGCCCATCATTAAGATGAAGATTAAAGATTTTGATTGTAATGCTTTATGTGATCTTGGTGCAAGTATTTCTGTTATGCCTAAGAAAATTTATAATATGCTTGACTTGTCACCGCTGAAAAATTGTTATTTGGATGTTAATCTTGCTGATCATTCTACAAAGAAACCTTTGGGGAAAGTTGATAATGTTTGCATTACCGTTAACAATAACCCTGTTCCCGTTGATTTTGTTGTCTTGGATATTGAATGCAATGCATCTTGTCCCATTATATTGGGAAGACCTTTTCTTCGAACTGTTGGTGCTATTATTGATATGAAGGAAGGTAATATAAAATATCAATTTCCTCTCAAGAAAGGTATGGAACACTTCCCTAGAAAGAGAATGAAGGTACCTTTTGATTCTATTATGAGAACAAATTATGATGTTGACACTTCGTCTCTTGATAATACTTGATACACACTTTCTGCGCCTAGCTGAAAGGCGTTAAAGAAAAGCGCTTATGGGAGACAACCCATGTTTTACCTACAGTACTTTGTTTTTATTTTGTGTCTTGGAAGTTGTTTACTACTGTAGCAACCTCTCCTTATCTTAGTTTTGTGTTTTGTTGTGCCAAGTTAAGCCGTTGATAGAAAAGTAAGTACTAGATTTGGATTACTGCACAGTTCCAGATTTCTTTGCTGTCACGAATCTGGGTCCACCTCCCTGTAGGTAGCTCAGAAAATTAAGCCAATTTACGTGCATGATCCTCAGATATGTACGCAACTTTCATTCAATTTGAGCATTTTCATTTGAGCAAGTCTGGTGCCATTTTAAAATTCGTCAATACGAACTGTTCTGTTTTGACAGATTCTGCCTTTTATTTCGCATTGCCTCTTTCGCTATGTTGGATGAATTTCTTTGATCCATTAATGTCCAGTAGCATTATGCAATGTCCAGAAGTGTTAAGAATGATTGTGTCACCTCTGAATATGTCAATTTATATTGTGCACTAACCTTCTAATGAGTTGTTTCGAGTTTGGTGTGGAGGAAGTTTTCAAGGATCAAGAGAGGAGTATGATGCAACATGATCAAGGAGAGTGAAAGCTCTAAGCTTGGGGATGCACCCGGTGGTTCACCCCTGCATATATCAAGAAGACTCAAGCGTCTAAGCTTGGGGATGCCCAAGGCATCCCCTTCTTCATCGACAACATTATCAGGTTCCTCCCCTGAAACTATATTTTTATTCCATCACATCTTATGTGCTTTTTCTTGGAGCGTCGGTTTGTTTTTGTTTTTTGTTTTGTTTGAATAAAATGGATCCTAGCATTCACTTTATGGGAGAGAGACACGCTCCGCTGTAGCATATGGACAAGTATGTCCTTGGTTTCTACTCATAGTATTCATGGCGAAGTTTCTCCTTCGTTAAATTGTTATATGGTTGGAATTGGAAAATGATACATGTAGTAATTGCTATAAATGTCTTGGGTAATGTGATACTTGGCAATTGTTGTGCTCATGATTAAGCTCTTGCATCATATGCTTTGCACCCATTAATGAAGAAATACATAGAGCATGCTAAAATTTGGTTTGCATATTTGGTTTCTCTAAGGTCTAGATAATTTCTAGTATTGAGTTTGAACAACAAGGAAGATGGTGTAGAGTCTTATAATGTTTTCAATATGTCTTTTATGTGAGTTTTGCTGCACCGTTTCATCCTTGTGTTTGTTTCAAATAAGCCTTGCTAGCCTAAACCTTGTATCGAGAGGGAATACTTCTCATGCATCCAAAATACTTGAGCCAACTACTATGCCATTTGTGTCCACCATACCTACCTATACTACATGGTATTTTTCCGCCATTCCAAAGTAAATTGCTTGAGTGCTACCTTTAAAATTCCATCATTCACCTTTGCAATATATAGCTCATGGGACAAATAGCTTAAAAACTATTGTGGTATTGAATATGTAATTATGCACTTTATCTCTTATTAAGTTGCTTGTTGTGCGATAACCATGTTCACGGGGGACGCCATCAACTTTTCATTGTTGAATTTCATGTGAGTTGCTATGCATGTCCGTCTTGTCTGAAGTAAGAGAGATCTACCACCATATGGTTAAGCATGCATATGTTAGAGAAGAACATTGGGCCGCTAACTAAAGCCATGCTCCATGGTGGAAGTTTCAGTTTTGGACAACAATCCTCAAATCTCAAATGAGAAAATTATTAATTGTTGGTATATGCTTATGCATAAAAGAGGAGTCCATCATCTGTTGTCTATGTTGTCCCGGTATGGATGTCTAAGTTGAAGAATAATCAATAGCGAGAAATCCAATGCGAGCTTTCTCCTTAGACCTTTGTACAGGCGGCATAGAGGTACCCCTTTGTGACACTTGGTAAAAACAATGCATTGTGATGACCCGGTAGTCCAAGCTAATTAGGACAAGGTGCGGGCACTATTAGTACGCTATGCATGAGGCTTGCAACTTATAAGATATAATTTACATGATGCATATGCTTTATTACTACCGTTGACAAAATTGTTTCATGTTTTCAAAATCAAAGCTCTAGCACAAATATAGCAATCGATGCTTTTCCTCTATGGAGGACCATTCTTTTACTTTCAATATTGAGTCAGTTCACCTATCTCTCTCCACCTCAAGAAGCAAACACTTGTGTGAACTGTGCATTGATTCCTACATACTTGCTTATTGCACTTATTATATTACTCTATGTTGACAATATCCATGAGATATACATGTTACAAGTTGAAAGCAACCGCTGAAACTTAATCTTCTTTTGTGTTGCTTCAATGCCTTTACTTTGAATTATTGCTTTATGAGTTAACTCTTATGCAAGACTTATTGATGCTTGTCTTGAAGTGCTATTCATGAAAAGTCTTTGCTATATGATTCACTTGTTTACTCATGTCATATACATTGTTTCGATCGCTGCATTCACTACATATGCTTTACAAATAGTATAATCAAGATTATGATGGCATGTCACTCCAGAAATTATCTGTGTTATCGTTTTACCTGCTCGGGACGAGCAGAACTAAGCTTGGGGATGCTGATACGTCTCCGACGTATCGATAATTTCTTATGTTCCATGCCACATTATTGATGTTATCTACATGTTTTATGCACACTTTATGTCATATTCGTGCATTTTCTCGGAACTAACCTATTAACAAGATGCCGAAGTGCCGCTTGCTGTTTTCTCGCTGTTTTTGGTTTCAGAAATCCTAGTAAGGAAATATTCTCGGAATTGGACGAAATCAAAGCCCAGGGGCCTATTTTCTCACGAAGCTTCCAGAAGTCCGAAGGAGAGACGAAGAGGGGCCACGGAGGGGCCACACCATAGGGCGGCGCGCCCCCCCCCCCTTGGCCGCGCCGGCCTGTAGTGTGGGGCCCCCGTGCCGCCTCTTGACCTGCCCTTCCGCCTATAAAAAGTCTCCGTGACGAAACCCCCAGTACCGAGAGCCACGATACGGAAAACCTTCCAGAGACGCCGCCGCCGCCGATCCCATCTCGGGGGATCCAGAGATCGCCTCCGGCACCTGCCGGAGAGGGGAATCATCTCCCGGAGGACTCTACGCCGCCATGGTCGCCTCCGGTGTGATGTGTGAGTAGTCTACCCCTGGACTATGGGTCCATAGCAGTAGCTAGATGGTTGTCTTCTCCCCATTGTGCTATCATTGTCGGATCTTGTGAGCTGCCTAACATGATCAAGATCATCTATCAGTAAATATATAATGTGCGTTTTTTGGGATCCGATGAATAGAGAATACTTGTTATGTTGATTATCAAAGTTATGCTATGTGTTGTTTATGATCTTGCATGCTTTCCGTTACTAGTAGATGCTCTGGCCAAGTAGATGCTTGTAACTCCAAGAGGGAGTACTTATGCTCGATAGTGGGTTCATGCCTGCATTGACACCTGGGACAGTGACAGAAAGTTCTAAGGTTGTGTTGTGCTGTTGCCACTAGGGATAAAACATTAGTGCTATGTTCAAGGATGTAGTCACTAGTTACATTACGCACCATACTTAATGCAATTGTCTCGTTGTTTGCAACTTAATACCGGAGGGGGTTCGGATGATAACCCGAAGGTGGACTTTTTAGGCATAGATGCAGTTGGATGACGGTCTATGTACTTTGTCGTAATGCCCAATTAAATCTCACTATACTCATCATGATATGTATGTGCATGGTCATGCTCTCTTTATTTGTCAATTGCCCAACTATAATTTGTTCACCCAACATGCTGTTCGTCTTATGGGAGAGACACCTCTAGTGAACTGTGGACCCCGGTCCAATTCTCTTTACTGAAATACAATCTACTGCAATACTTGTTCTACTGTTTTCTGCAAACAATCATCTTCCACACAATACGGTTAATCCTTTGTTACAGCAAGCCGGTGAGATTGACAACTGAAAGGACACGGATGTCGCCTAGAGGGGGGGGGGGGTGAATAGGCGATTTAAAACTTTTACGAGATGGGCTTAACAAATGCGGAATAAAACTAGCGTTTACTTTGTCAAGCCCAAAGCCTATATACTATGGTTCACCTATGTGCACCAACAACTTATTCTAAGCAAGAGTTCACCTATGTGCACCAACAACTTATGCTAAGCAATACAAGCAAGTATGTGATAGCAAGATATATATAACTTCAAGCACGATGGCTATCACAAGGTAAAGTGCATAAGTAAAGAGCTCGGGTATAGAGATAACCGAGGCACGCGGGAGACGATGATTTATCCCGGAGTTCACACTCTTGCGAGTGCTAATCTCCGGTGGAGAGGTGCGGTTGCTTAGTGCTCCCGAACGCCACAAGAGGCTCACCTTGAGGTGTGGTTGCTCGATGCACACCAACGCCACAAAGGCCTCACCCCAAGATGCGGTACTCACACCACACACCGAACGCCACGAAGGCGCCTCACCTAAATCTCCGGTGACCCTCGCCACAAAGGCCTAGGTCACGGTTCCACTAAGGGATTTCCTTCGAGGCGGAAACCGGGCCTTACACAAAGATTGGGGCACACATCCACAACTTAATTGGAGGCTCCCAACAAACCGCCACAAAGGCCTAGAGTCCGTCTAGGGTTCCAAGAACCCAAGAGTAACAACCTTCTTGCTTTCACCACCACGAATCACCGTGGAGAACTCAAACCGATGCACCAAATGCAATGGCAAGAACACCACAAAGATGCTCAAGTCCTTCTCTCTCAAATTCCAACAAAGCTACAAAAGCTATTGGGGGAATAAGAGAGGAAGAACAAAGGAATTCACAAAGAACACCAAGATCAAGATCTAGAGAGTTCCACTCACAAAGAGATGGATTTGATTGGTAGAAATGTAGATCTAGATCTCCTCTCTCTTTTCCCTCAAATGGGGGCAAGAATCATGGAGGGATTGAGAGATGGAGCAAGCTTCTCTAGTTCAACAATGGAGGGGAGAGAGAGTGAGAGAAGCACAGCCCAAGGAGGAAGAAGGGGGGTATTTATACCCCCCAAGAAAATCGAGCCGTTTGGGCAAAAACGGTGGCCGGATATTCCGGCCCAAGTTGGGGCCGGATTATCCGGGGCCGGATAATCCGGCCTCAGTGGACAAAACCTGGACAAAATCCGGCCAAAAATCCGGCCCCTATCCAGAGCTGCTTTTCTTCCGGTCCTTAGACGATTTCGGGGCCGGATATTTCCGAAATATCCGGCCCGGATAATCCGGCCCGGATATTTCCAAAATATCCGGCCTAAGAAAACCGCAGAAACACCAAAACTAAAACGGGCATAACTTTTGCATCCGGACTCCGATTTCGATGATCTTGGGCTCGTTGAAATCACAACAACGAGCTCTACAACAATATGCATAGAAACATCATAGTCCAGCAAAGGAGGATAGAAACAAATGATGAAAGGTTTGACCTATCTCAAAAGACATACCGGTAAAACCTCCAATCTTGAAAATGCAACAAGTTGCCCATGGAAAAACCATTCTCAATGAACTAGAGCTTGTCATGAGAATAAGCACAAGCTCTAAAACATCACATGGATAAGATCCAAATAAAACCAAGAAAGATGATGAACCAAACTCGAAAACGCAACAAGTGATCTATGCGAAATCCGCTGATGAACTAGAGCTTGTCATGAGAATAAGCACAAGCTCTAAAACATCACATGGATAAGGTCCAAATAACAACCAAGAAAGATGATGCAAGGATGCAAAGGTTTGAGCTCTCTCCGAACGATACGATCAAGTTACTCACTCGAGAGCCCTCTTGATAGTACGGCAACTAAACTATAAACCGGTCTCCAACTACACCATGAGACCGGTGAGAAACAAACCCTATCAAGAGCAAACCTTATACTTGCGCATTCCACTTGAGCTCGATGACGACGATCTTGACCTCAACAAGATGGAACGCCTTTCTTGCTTGTGCTTGCTTGACGAAGTCTTGTGGATTGCTCCCCCATAATCCACCATGGGAGAGCTTCTTCTTGGCGCATCTTCACATATCCATGATCACCATATGGATGGCAAGACTCAAGCAAAGGATCTCTTCGAGATGGCTCATCTTGAACTTGCACTTCATTTCTTCATTCTTCATCATGTTGATGTCTTGAAGTAGCTTGAGGGCTCACTTCATCTTCATCTTCAAGACATACTTGACACTTGATATCCTTCATCAATTTCTTCTTATTGCAACCTTGAAGCCAACATATGGTTCAAGAATTGCCTATGGACAACTCCTACAAATATAACTCAATGCAAACATTAGTCCATAGGGATTGTCATTAATTACCAAAACCACACATGGGGGCTCCATGCACTTTCAATCTCCCCATTTTGGTAATTGATGACAATCTCTTTGAGAGGGTTTATATAAGGAATTGAAGTAACAAATAAGTTGAATATATAGAGCAAACTCCCCATAATATATGCATGTGTGAATGATCTTGACTTTCATTGCATATATTGGCATTCAAAGCCTAGTGGAGTTTCCTCTAAATATTCAACTATGCAAAGCAACAAGATGCAATGCAATAAAGGCACATGCTTAAGCACAAAGCAAAGACATAACCAAATTCCCTTAAACCCTCCAAACTTCTCCCCCATTGGCACCAATTGCCGAAATGGATGAAAAATTTAGAAGGCTAATATAGTGAGAGTTCCTCCATAGCGTGTGCATTTCTCATAATTTGAGTGGAATCAAATGCACATATCCAATGGCGAATATTCGGAAGGAATCACACTATAGATAGGATCAAAGATTGCAAAAAGATAACAAAGTCAAGAAGCTTCAACAAATGAAGCAAGCAACCAAATGAATCACAAAGAGGATACCAAAAGAAAGATAGATATTATGATAAGATCAAGAAGATTGCTCTAAATAATATGAGGAAGCTCCCCAAGGTTTGTGCACAAAACTAGACAATTTGCATTGGAGTATAAAGTGCACAAACATGGAATCATCACTCCCATAATATCATTCAAAAACAAAAGATACCAAGTGAATCAAACTCTAATGATCACCACAAGATAGTGCTCTAAATCAAATGAGGAAGCTCCCCAAGGTACATGCATAAATTAAAATGTTGTCTTTGAATACAATATGCATAACATGGAATCCTCACTCCCTCATTACCATTTAAAACACAAACATTTGGAATAGATCATAGATAGAGAAATAAGCTTAACACTTGCAACAAACAAATAGTTGAGCAATAAGTAAGAGGCACCATAATAAAAGGCTCAACCAAGAGGATATGTGAAAGGCATGATAAAGCATATTATAAGACTATTATATGGATGAGCAAAAAGCATCATCATAGTCTTCAATGAATTATATTTCTTAGCATGACCAATCAACATGCAACAAATAAAAAAGATATCAAATGGAGATGTATCATCTCTTATGTGTATAAGTTTCTCTAAGTGGACAATATCACAAAGATATTTATCCACAAAGAAACATGCACACACCAAATAGATACACAAGAAAAATAGCATGATATCCAAGACGAAGTCATGCAATATACCAATAAGATTTTTGCTTAATAGCATGGCCAAAGGCTCAATATTATCTTATTGTACATTCATGAACTTCAACCACAAACAACTAAAATACATCACAAATATCAACAAGGGATAGAAGATAGTTGGGATTCATTTGAGAAAGGTAACAAGTATCACAAACGGGGATACCAAAAGAAGTAACTAAATTTGCACTTTCATCTATATTGCACATGTGAGAGCCTTGAGGAATTGATATGCAACAAAATTGCTAGATAGGCATAGTTGGGATGGATGAATCATGAGCATGATTTAAAATACTTCCCAACAAATGCACTCATCTCAAATTACTCACATTCACAATAAAGAGGTTTCATTAAGACTTTTGCAAGAAGCACAACATTTGCAAATCAAGAGATTCATGCCAAGATGGAACCATAAGGTTGGATACAAGAAAAGTATGTATGAGAAGATACTTGTTACCAAGATAGCATTGGTGTGGATGTAGTAGATATGTGTTCGTTGATCATCCTAGCTTGCCTCACGTTACCATTGAGTCACCACTTCTTTCCAAGAGTGAGACAAGCATTCAATGCATATCCATTGTACCTAACACAAAGGTAAGTACAAAATGGTCCCCAAACTAATTGGGTCCGAAGTAGTTAGACACACTACAACATATAGGACAAACTCCACAATTCTATGTGCATATAGATATGAAATTGAATTTCATGCACATCTTAGCCAAATTAGGATTTGATGGAGTTTACCCTATATATTGGATCAAAGAAAGTGACACATGCCATAAGATATACATATATTAAATATGCATGCACAATACTTTCAAGAACCAAAGGAAGATACAATTTGGACAAAACACCAAATAAACCAAGAGACAATGGTTGTCCAAATTATATCAAAGAATCAAATCAACACAAGATTGACTCCAAAGACTTATCTCATTATAAGAAGCTAATTAAACCTAAGCACAAAGGAATGAGATAACCAACTCCCAAGAGAGCAAGGTTCCAACAAATAAACCAAACCCTCGACACTTTTTATGATGGCACACAGTACCAAAAAGAAAATTTATGACTCCCAAAACCAAATTTTTGATAAAGATCAAGAGAAGTTTATATAACAAATATAGGAGAGCTCCCCCAAGATTAGTGCATTATCTAGGATTTAGAATATGGATACAAAATGCACACAACTAGGATCATCACACTACCTATATCTACAAAAAAAAGCTAAGAAAGTTTGAATAGAAAAAAGAACACATGGGAGTCAAAGCACAACAAATTCATGGCAATTAATAAGGCAATTTAAACACAAGAGCCAATGTAGATATGATCAATAAATATCTACCTCATAATTGATTACCAATTGTCCTAGGACAAGAGGTATTAGGAAATATTTCCCGGTGGTAGTTTGTAAGTATACATAAGATCATATTTACAACGAACAAAGCATATGGTAAAAGATAAGAGTTAACCATCATGCAAAGATAGTTTCTTGATAGCTTCATTTAGTCATACCAACATGCAAGGCAATTAATAGTATTCATACCAACATGCGAAGCAATTAATAGTATTCATACCAACATGCAAAGCAATTAATAGTATGACTTGAAGCACATGGTTTTCCAAAAAAGTATTGATGGACACGTTGTGAAAAACCATGCCAAGAAAAACTTTCACAAATAAGATCCACAAAGATATTAGCAATGAAGCCATTTAAGCAAATTGGAGCTTGTTTGAGCAAACATGCCACATAGGAGAGAGATAAATTACGGTATCAATTCTATGTGACACAACCTCAAATGTTCACATTTTCTAGGCTTGTAATATGCACAAAGCTTATTACTCCCCCATAATGTGATAAGGAATTTATTTTCACAAGAGGCAAATAAGATCCAAGTAGAGATATTAATGGACATTAGAATTTGAATTTCTCATGAAGATGACATACCACATAGAGACTAGATAATCTTGCAATATCAATTCTAAGTGGTATTCCTCATGTACACACATTGTTAGGATCATGAAATTCCCAAAGGAATGTCACTCCCCCAAAATGGGATTGTCCATTAATCGCTCATAAGAGCCATATAGGATACAACAAGATGCAAAGAGGCTCCAACACACACACAAATACATGGTGTGCAACCTAACATACATAGACTTGATTTCTCAAGAAAAACTAGTAGGATGCACAACATATACAAACATATGTTAGGAACAAAACTAACACATGCAAAGGGGCGAGTAACTTTCAATATAAAAGAGTTGAGCACATGTTACCGCAAGGAGGAACATTGGGTGTATGATAGAAGTAAGATAACCAAAAGACTTGGCTTGAGATAAGATAAGTGATGAAGATCCCTTAATTCTTCATGATGTAACCAAGTCTCCAATGCCCACCAAAAAGCACCTATTGATCAAGTTTTGGATTGTTGGTCCCCAACTAAGTTGGGTCCTAAGAGGTTAGTCACAATAGGCTTGGCAACCCAAATGGTTCTTTTCTTGACACCACTTTGAGCACCAACATATTTGGCAAACACATTGCCACCCTCATCCTTACAAAGAGAATAAACATCATCAATGGAGATAGAGTTGGATGAGGTACCAATAGTGCAAAAAGAGGAGATGTGGCCCTTCTCACGGCATATGTAGCAAGTTCTTTTCTTCTCCTTCTTCTCACTAGATTTCTCCACAATGGGAGCATTGGCTTGATTCTTCTTGGGAAGTGGAATTTCTTCAACTTGAGGTTGAATATGAGTTTGAGCTTGAGGCCGCTTCCCTTTTTGCTTCTTCTTCAAAGGGCAAGATCTAACATGGTGCCCTTCAATTTTGCACTTGAAGCAAACAATCTTGGCCGGGTCTTTGACTTGTACTTGGCCCTTCTTGTTGTTGTTGTTCTTGGACTTGTTCTTGTTGTTGGATTTGAATCCAAGTCCACTCTTGTCATTGGGGGATTGTTGCACACTTAACATCGTGTCAAGTTTGCATTTCCCTTCATGACTCTTTACCAAGTCGGTCTTCAAAGAAGTGACTTGGGCCTTGAGCTCTTTGATTTCCTCTACATGGTTAGTAACAACACAAGTACTAGAGGAAGTAGAACCTTCATTGTTAGAGCAACAAGGCAAGGAAGATAATTCATCACAAGATTTAGCAATACTATGAGTGGATGAATTACTAGGACTAGCACATGGCAATATAGCATTTTGGGTAGTAGTGCTAGTATCCACATGAGGCTCACAAGGTGTTGCCTTCGATATGATAGTCTCATGAGCTAACTTTAGCCTATCATGGGAGGCTAGAAGATCCTTATGGGAGCTAGAAAGCTTTCCATGATTTTCTTCCAATTTCCCATAATTGCTAGTTAGCAATTCAAGTTGAGCCCTTAGCTCAACATTCTCCTTCAAGATAGATGCTTCACAAGAAGTAGAGTTAGTAGCACAAGCATCATCACAAGACATATTAAGAAGAGAAGGTAACATAGCATGCTCTTTTAAATATGAAGCTTGTAGTTGCTCATATGACTTGGTGAGGATAGAGTGTTCGCTCTCCAAGGCCTTGTGGGCCTTGTCTAGATCATCTAGATCCTTAACAAGTTTATCATGGCCAACACCAACTTTGAACTTTTCATTTTTAAGCAATTTTAATTTAGCTTTAGCATGGTCTCTTTCTTTAGTGAGTTTAGCAAATATTTCATTTTGAGACACCTCAAGGGTTTGAAGTTGCTCCTCAAGAGAGGCTACGGTCTCTTGTTCTTCTTCAAGATCATTCTTTAAAGATGCTACATCATCGGCATACTCTCGTTCAAGAGCACCCTTTTTATCAATGGTGTTCTCATGCATCCAAATAAGTTTTTGGCTCTCAATAGCGGTAGTCAAGATTTCAAAGAAGTGAGAGCTAGCAATTTTATCTTTGTAAAGAACCTTGAATACACTCTCACCTTTATCGCGTAGAGAGACAACCCAATCCTCTTCTTCATATTCATCCTCATTCTTATCACCACGAGACATATTAGGTTCCATGGTAGGAGGTACCGTGGAACCCTTGGCCATAAGGCATATATGAGGACCGTGAAATAAAGATGAGGAGTTACTTGAGGCTCCTTTCAAGATCTTGTCTTGACCAATAGAATCTTTGGTTTCCTCTACATTGTTAGACACACAACAACTAGAGGAAATAGAATCATTTTTATCATGGCCACAAGACAATGCAAGCATATCATCATTAGATTTTTTCAAGCAACTTACACATGATATGCAAGGACTATCAACACAAGCATGTAAATCATTTCTAGTGCTAGATGTGTTTAAGTCCAAAGATGAACCATTGCAATGAGATATAGATGAAGGATCATCAATAGTAAGCTCAATACCAACATTGCAATTTCCATCACCACTCACCATATCATTACCTTGTGTCTTGAAACACTTTGGTGAAGTGGATGAAGATGAGAACTCATCACGGCCGGAAGTGGAAGCAATACAATCATCCTCAATGATATTGGACACATCATATTTATCTCGAAGCTTTGTCCATAATTCATGAGCGCTCCCAAAAGGCATGATTGAAGAAGTAACTACATTGCTCACAACAATGGAAAACACATGAGAAGCAAGAGCATCGAGACAAGAGTTTTTCTTCTCCTCATAAGATAAATTTTGGGGATCCTTAGGAGAAGAAAAACCCATGTCAAGAAATCGCTCCATGTTCGGGGAAATACCCCGCAAAATATTAAGCACATAAATTTTCCATAGATCATAATTCGTGCCATCAAATATAAACAAGTTATTGTGATCTAATCCCCTAACCGACATCTTTACTCTCAAGGCGGTGAAGCCTAAGAATGAGAGACCTTGCTCTGATACCAATTGAAAGGACACGGATGTCGCCTAGAGGGGGGGGGTGAATAGGCGATTTAAAACTTTTACGAGATGGGCTTAACAAATGCGGAATAAAACTAGCGTTTACTTTGTCAAGCCCAAAGCCTATATACTATGGTTCACCTATGTGCACCAACAACTTATTCTAAGCAAGAGTTCACCTATGTGCACCAACAACTTATGCTAAGCAATACAAGCAAGTATGTGATAGCAAGATATATATAACTTCAAGCACGATGGCTATCACAAGGTAAAGTGCATAAGTAAAGAGCTCGGGTATAGAGATAACCGAGGCACGCGGGAGACGATGATTTATCCCGGAGTTCACACTCTTGCGAGTGCTAATCTCCGGTGGAGAGGTGCGGTTGCTTAGTGCTCCCGAACGCCACAAGAGGCTCACCTTGAGGTGTGGTTGCTCGATGCACACCAACGCCACAAAGGCCTCACCCCAAGATGCGGTACTCACACCACACACCGAACGCCACGAAGGCGCCTCACCTAAATCTCCGGTGACCCTCGCCACAAAGGCCTAGGTCACGGTTCCACTAAGGGATTTCCTTCGAGGCGGAAACCGGGCCTTACACAAAGATTGGGGCACACATCCACAACTTAATTGGAGGCTCCCAACAAACCGCCACAAAGGCCTAGAGTCCGTCTAGGGTTCCAAGAACCCAAGAGTAACAACCTTCTTGCTTTCACCACCACGAATCACCGTGGAGAACTCAAACCGATGCACCAAATGCAATGGCAAGAACACCACAAAGATGCTCAAGTCCTTCTCTCTCAAATTCCAACAAAGCTACAAAAGCTATTGGGGGAATAAGAGAGGAAAGAACAAAGGAATTCACAAAGAACACCAAGATCAAGATCTAGAGAGTTCCACTCACAAAGAGATGGATTTGATTGGTAGAAATGTAGATCTAGATCTCCTCTCTCTTTTCCCTCAAATGGGGGCAAGAATCATGGAGGGATTGAGAGATGGAGCAAGCTTCTCTAGTTCAACAATGGAGGGGAGAGAGAGTGAGAGAAGCACAGCCCAAGGAGGAAGAAGGGGGGTATTTATACCCCCAAGAAAATCGAGCCGTTTGGGCAAAAACAGGCCGGATATTCCGGCCCAAGTTGGGGCCGGATTATCCGGGGCCGGATAATCCGGCCTCGGGGACAAAACCTGGACAAAATCCGGCCAAAAATCCGGCCCCGATCCAGAGCTGCTTTTCTTCCGGTCCTTAGACGATTTCGGGGGGCCGGATATTTCCGAAATATCCGGCCCGGATAATCCGGCCCGGATATTTCCAAAATATCCGGCCTAAGAAAACTGCAGAAACACCAAAACTAAAACGGGCATAACTTTTGCATCCGGACTCCGATTTCGATGATCTTGGGCTCGTTGAAATCACAACAACGAGCTCTACAACAATATGCATAGAAACATCATAGTCCAGCAAAGGAGGATAGAAACAAATGATGAAAGGTTTGACCTATCTCAAAAAGACATACCGGTAAAACCTCCAATCTTGAAAATGCAACAAGTTGCCCATGGAAAAACCATTCTCAATGAACTAGAGCTTGTCATGAGAATAAGCACAAGCTCTAAAACATCACATGGATAAGATCCAAATAAAACCAAGAAAGATGATGAACCAAACTCGAAAACGCAACAAGTGATCTATGCGAAATCCGTTTTCGATGAACTAGAGCTTGTCATGAGAATAAGCACAAGCTCTAAAACATCACATGGATAAGGTCCAAATAACAACCAAGAAAGATGATGCAAGGATGCAAAGGTTTGAGCTCTCTCCGAACGATACGATCAAGTTACTCACTCGAGAGCCCTCTTGATAGTACGGCAACTAAACTATAAACCGGTCTCCAACTACACCATGAGACCGGTGAGAAACAAACCCTATCAAGAGCAAACCTTATACTTGCGCATTCCACTTGAGCTCGATGACGACGATCTTGACCTCAACAAGATGGAACGCCTTTCTTGCTTGTGCTTGCTTGACGAAGTCTTGTGGATTGCTCCCCCATAATCCACCATGGGAGAGCTTCTTCTTCGGCGCATCTTCACATATCCATGATCACCATATGGATGGCAAGACTCAAGCAAAGGATCTCTTCGAGATGGCTCATCTTGAACTTGCACTTCATTTCTTCATTCTTCATCATGTTGATGTCTTGAAGTAGCTTGAGGGCTCACTTCATCTTCATCTTCAAGACATACTTGACACTTGATATCCTTCATCAATTTCTTCTTATTGCAACCTTGAAGCCAACATATGGTTCAAGAATTGCCTATGGACAACTCCTACAAATATAACTCAATGCAAACATTAGTCCATAGGGATTGTCATTAATTACCAAAACCACACATGGGGGCTCCATGCACTTTCAACAACCTCACTGTTTCGTTGGGGCAAAGTACTTTGGTTGTGTTGTGCAGGTTCCACGTTGGCGCCGGAATCCCTGGTGTTGCGCCGCACTACATCCCGCCGCCATCAACCTTCAACGTGCTTCTTGGCTCCTCCTGGTTCGATAAACCTTGGTTTCTTTCTGAGGGAAAACTTGCTGCTGTGCGCATCATACCTTCCTCTTGGGGTTGCCCAACGAACGTGTGAAATACACGCCATCAATGATCTGAGTAGATATGGGTATATCTATTTCATGAAACATAAATCCGAAACTTTCGAGAAGTTTAAGGAATTTCAAAGTGAAGTAGAAAATCAACGTAACAAGAAGATTAAATTTCTACGATCTGATCGTGGAGGTGAATATCTGAGTTATGAGTTTGGCATGCATTTAAAGAAATGCGGAATACTTTCACAATTGACACCGCCGGGAAAACCACAACGAAACGGTGTGTTCGAACGTCGTAATCGAACTCTCTTAGATATGGTTCATTTTGTGATGTCTCTTACTGATTTGCCGTTATCATTTTGGAGTTATGCATTAGAGACAGCCGCATTCACTTTAAATAGAGCACCATCAAAATCCGTAGAAACGACACCGTATGAATTATGGTTTAATAAGAAACCTAAGCTGTCGTTCCTGAAAGTTTGGGTTGCGAAGCCTATGTAAAGAAGTTACAACCGGACAAGCTAGAACCCAAAGCGGAGAAATGCGTCTTCATAGGATACCCTAAGGAAACTATAGGGTACACCTTCTATCACAGATCCGAAGGCAAAATCTTTGTTGCTAATAACGGAACCTTTCTTGAGAAAGAATTTCTCACTAAAGAAGTGACTGGAAGAAAAGTAGAACTCGATGAGATTGATGAATCTATACTCGTTGATCAGAGTAGCGCAGTACCGGAAGTTGTACATGTACCGCCTACACCGGCAACAGAGGAAGCTAATGATAATGATCATGAAACTTCGAACGAGGAAACTACTGAACCTCGCAGATCGACAAGGGAACGTGCCACTCCTGATTGGTATGATTCTTGTCTAAATGTCATGATTGTGGATAACAATGATGAGGATCCTGCGACGTATGAAGAAGCGATGATGAGCCCAGATTCCAACAAATGGCAAGAAGCCATGAAATCCGAAATGGGATCCATGTATGATAACAAAGTATGGACTTTGGTAGACTTACCTGATAGCCGAAAGGCTGTCGACAATAAATGGATCTTCAAGAGAAAAACAGATGCTGATGGTAATATTACTGTCTATAAAGCTCGACTTGTCGCAAAGGGTTTCCGACAAATTCAAGGAGTTGACTACGATGAGACTTTCTCACCTGTAGCGAAGCTAAAATCTGTGAGGATTTTGTTAGAAATAGCTGCATTTTTCGATTATGAGATTTGGCAGATGGATGTCAAAACGGCGTTCCTTAATGGAGACATTGAGGAAGAGTTATATATGGTACAACCCAAAGGTTTTGTCGATCCTAAAAATGCTGACAAAGTATGCAAACTTCAGCGTTCAATCTATGGACTGAAGCAAGCATCAAGAAGTTGGAACCGACGCTTTGATAAGGTGAACAAAGACTTCGGGTTTATACAGTGTCATGGAGAGGCCTGTATTTACAAGAAAGTGAGTGGGAGCTCTGTAGCATTCCTGATATTATATGTAGATGACATATTATTGATCGGGAATGATATAGAACTATTAAGCAGTGTTAAAGGTTATTTGAATAATAGTTTTTCAATGAAAGACCTTGGTGAAGCATCGTATATATTAGGCATCAAGATTTATAGAGATAAATCAAGACGCCTAATAGGGCTATCACAGAGTACATATCTGGACAAGATTCTAAAGAAGTTTAGAATGGACGAAAGTAAGAAAGGGTTCTTACCTATGTTACCAGGCAAAGTCTTGAGTAAGACTCAAGGACCGGCTACGGCAGAAGAAAGAGAAAGGATGAGTAATATCCCCTATGTCTCGGCAGTAGGATCTATCATGTATGCCATGCTATGTACTAGACCGGATATAGCACATGCTGTTAGTTTGACTAGCAGATATCAAAGTGATCCAGGAATGGAACACTGGACAGCGGTCAAGAATATCCTGAAGTACTTGAAAAGAACTAAGGATATGTTTCTTTGTTATGGAGGTGACCAAGAGCTCGTTGTAAGTGGTTATACCGATGCAAATTGGAACACTGATCCTGATGACTCTAAGTCACAATTTGGGTACGTGTTTATATTGAATGGTGCTGCAGTAAGCTGGGCAAGCTCGAAGCAGTGCACGGTGGCGAAGTCTTCAACAGAATCAGAGTACATAGCGGCTTCAGAGGCTTCATCAGAAGCGGTATGGATGAAGAGGTTCATTGTAGAGCTCGGTGTGGTTCCTAGTGCATTGGACCCATTAATCATTTACTGTGATAACATGGGTGCCATCGCCAATGCACAAGAGCCAAGGTCACACAAGAGGCTGAAGCATATCAAGCTGCGTTACCAGTCGATTCGCGAGTACATCGAAGATGGAGAAGTAAAGATTTGCAAAGTACACACTGATCTGAATGTAGCAGATCCGTTGACTAAAGCTCTCCCTAGGGCAAAGCATGACCAACACCAGAATGCCATGGGTGTTAGGTATATTACAATGTAATCTAGATTATTGACTCTAGTGCAAGTGGGAGACTGAAGGAGATATGCCCTAGAGGCAATAATAAAGTGGTTATTATTTATATCTTTATGTTTATGATAAATGTTTATATATCATGCTATAATTGTATTAACCGAAACATTAGTACATGTGTGATATGTAGACAACAAGAAGTCCCTAGTATGCCTCTTAAACTAGCTTGTTGATTAATGGATGATTAGTTTCATAATCATGATCATTGGATGTTATTAATAACAAGGTTATATCATTATATGAATGATGTAATGGACACACCCAATTAAGCGTAGCATAAGATCTCGTCATTAAGTTATTTGCTATAAGCTTTCGATACATAGTTACCTAATCCTTATGACCATGAGATCATGTAAATCACTTATAACGGAAAGGTACTTTGATTACACCAAACGACACTGCGTAAATGGGTGGTTATAAAGGTGGGATTAAGTATCCGGAAAGTATGAGTTGAGGCATATGGATCAACAGTGGGATTTGTCCATCCCGATGACGGATAGATATACTCTGGGCCCTCTCGGTGGAATGTCGTCTAATGTCTTGCAAGCATATGAATAAGTTCATAAGAGACCACATACCACGGTACGAGTAAAGAGTACTTGTCAGGAGACGAGGTTGAACAAGGTATAGAGTGATACCGAAGATCAAACCTCGGACAAGTAAAATATCGCGTGACAAAGGGAATTGGTATCGTATGTGAATGGTTCATTCGATCACTAAAGTCATCGTTGAATATGTGGGAGCCATTATGGATCTCCAGATCCCGCTATTGGTTATTGGTCGGAGTGAGTACTCAACCATGTCCGCATAGTTCACGAACCGTAGGGTGACACACTTAAAGTTGGATGTTGAAATGGTAGAACTTGAATATGGAATGGAGTTCGAATATTTGTTCGGAGTCCCGGATGAGATCCCGGACATCACGAGGAGTTCCGGAATGGTCCGGAGAATAAGATTCATATATAGAATGTCATTTTATGTGAATTAAAATGATGCGGAAGGTTCTATGGAAGGTTCTAGAAAAGTCCGAAAGAAACCACCAAGGAAGGTGGAGTCCCGGAGGGAGGCCGGCCAACCCTAGTGGGGGTGGAGTCCCAAGTGGACTCCCCCTATGGGGGCCGGCCACCCCCCCATATGGAAGGGGGGAATCCCACCCCAAGTGGGATTCCCACCTTGGGTAGGTTTCCCTATCATATGGAAGGTTTTGGGTTCGGGTCTTATTCGGAGACTTGTAGTCCAACACTTGGGGTTCCACCTATATAATGAGGGGCCAAGGGAGGGGGCCGGCCACCCCAAGACCACAAGCTGGCTGCCCCCCTTGAAGTGGCCGGCCACCCCCTCCCAAACCCTAGCCGCCCCCCTCTCCTCCATATCTCCCGCGTGCTTTAGCGAAGCTCCGCCAGAGTTCTCCACCACCACCGACACCACGCCGTCGTGCTGTCGGATTCAAGAGGAGCTACTACTTCCGCTGCCCGCTGGAACGGGAGGTGGACGTCGTCTTCATCAACAACCGAACGTGTGACCGAGTACGGAGGTGCTGCCCGTTCGTGGCGCCGGAGGGATCGTGATCAAGATCTTCTACGCGCTTTTGCAAGCGGCAAGTGAACGTCTACCGCAGCAACAAGAGCCTCCTCTTGTAGGCTTTGGAATCTCTTCAAGGGTGAGACTCGATAAACCCCTCGTTGCTACGGTCTTCTAGATTGCATCTTGGCTTGGATTGCGTGTTCGCGGTAGGAATTTTTTTGTTTTCTATGCAACGTTATCTTACATTTGTGATCTTCCTCTGCCGCTGCCTATCAAGCCTGCAAGAATCAAGAAGTTAGATTCTATCTCTTCAATCAACAAGCTTCCATCGCATGATTAAAGAAGTTTACCTATGAAGCGCGTGGTCCGTGTCTTGCCACTGAGGTGGGCACTCCTGATACATCCCAAACTGTCTTATCACTCTGTGCGGCTGATGGTATTCAACAAGCCACATGCATATGAGTGGGCAGCGCATACGCCAGAAACGCGCCTCCTCAAGGCACTTGGGGTTGAGGTCAGCCATCCCCGCGCCAATATGGTAGTAGGTACCATATGGCTCCCAATCCACCTGCAGCATACAAATATTTCAGAATTTACAACATGCCAGTAGAATTTATGAACTCGGATTGCAAAAGAGTGATCGGTTACCTGCTCAGTGGTAAGAGTGTCCAACTCCTCAGTGTAGTGCATGTACATGATCTTTGGATCGCTCGTCATCTCGGAGACATTGTCCCAAAGGTATGCCCAAGTGGGCTCCCGATCAAGGTTGTTCCGGTGATGAGGCCATGGCCTCTCGTTGAGTATCCTGGGCCGCCCAACTGATAGGCGGTCCCAGCTCCATACGGAAAGTAGGAGCAAGCATCCACCAATACCGCCGCTCCCAGTCCTGCGACAAGCTTCGTCCAACTGCGTACATAAGACATTTGGTTAGTACTTTGTCTAGCACACTACTATAGAAGAATAGTACATACAACAAATCATCACCTACCGGTAGAGGTAGGCAAGTGCCGCTGTTCCCCAACTCCACCGGTGCTCCAACACCGTAAGCGCCTTGAGCCAACACCAATGGGCCAGCTTCCAACCACTGTCAGGAAAGAGAGTCCTCGAAATCATGTACCACAAGTACACGCGGGTGTACGTCCTGATAGTGTCCTCGTTGGCCCCTTGAGGGCATTGTCCAAAGTTAAGCCTAATCCAAGAGAAAGGTGCGCCGGCGGGAGCTCTCTCCTTTGGATCTGCTGGCGGCGGAGGAGCCATGCCAATAAGGTTCTCCATCTACTGGCGCCACCCATCAGAAGCCGTGTTCATACACAGTGGGTCGCCCTGTATAGGAAGTCCAAGTATCATGGAAACATCCTGAAGAGTAGGGGTCATCTCGCCGGCCCTCAAGTGGAAGGTGTGCGTCTCCGGCCTCCACCGGTCGACAAGGGCGGTGACTGCCGCGGCGTTCATGTCCGGCCCCCACGGCTTACAAGCGATATGAACGGGAGAAGACCGGTAGGCTGGATGAACTCCGTGTACCTCTCGTCATACGCCATATCCACTGTGCCATGGTAACGAATCTTCAAAGGGTGAAGATCCGTTCTCCTCTCTGTCATATGAAAAGCCCGGTGATCCCTGTCATACTCTTGATCTAGGAGCCACACCATTCTACATGTTTACACAAATACATCATATTATGAGCCATTCCTAACAAATATGAGTTATTCCATCACAAATAATATGAGCAACACATACATGAGAATATATCTAGCTTTTGTATCACATATACATCACACATACATGAGAATTAAAATCCAAATAAGCCATCACACATACCTCACATACATACATCCACTTACATAAGAATATGGATACCTCACATACATATATCCTCATTGAAATTTGATGTCTAGGGATTCAACAAATCTAGGATTTCAACACATAGATACATGATAATATGGATTTCAACACATACATGAGCACATTGATTCAATTTCTAGAATATCATATCTAGGGTTCCATGTCTAAATTGAATTAAATCCGAGAAAATCATGGATGAAACGAAGGGGATCGAGGGAGAATACCTTGAGGAAGGGATTGGGAAGAGATTGGCCGGACAGATCTGATGATTTGGTGGTGGATTTGGTGGGGGGAGAGGGGGGAGGAGGAACCGCCGGCCGCCCAAAGTCTTCATGCGAAACAGAGAGGAGAAAGACGAGAGCTCGGGCTGGGGCGGGCGCAGGCGCCACACTTAAGTGGATGTGTGGCGCCCTTCCGAGCGGCGCCACAGGTTCGCAGTGAGGCGCCGATGGGAGCGGCGCCACACATCCTACCACGTCAGATCGGCGCATAGCTCAGCGTCGAGGGCGCCATGTCGGCTGGGAGAGTGGCGCCGCCGGCACGGGCGCCACACAGTGAGGTGTGGCGCTGATGTGCGGGGCGCCACACAAAAGGGTTAGATGGGTGAAATAGTTTGGCCGGAAGGTCAGTCTGTGCTATAGTTTCAGAGAAGGGTTATTTTTTGTAAATCGCCGCTCTGGATGATGGACGGGTCATTAACATGAATTATATTATTTCGCAACATTGATACCGTTTGGAGTGATTGTAATCCCGTTGATTAATCATTAAAGCTCTCTAAATTCACAAAAAAACATGAATTTTATTTATTTTATAAATCTCAAAAATTATATACAATACAAAATGTTTTTAACAAAATATATTTAGAAAGTTGGGAAAATAATGTCCAAAGAGTTAATTATTTTTGTTAACGAGCTCTAGAGAAATGCCAAATGAGATAACAAGCCCACACGTACAAACAAGATGTTTCCGTGAGTTGGAAAAAAAGTTCATACTGACCCAAAAAAAACTGTTCACCCGGTATAAAATAATACTCGTTCACAAGGATAAAAAAAACACATTTGAAATAATAAAGATATGAACAAAAACACGCCCTTCATGAACCTTGACCTGTGTATGTTCTCAAGTATCTGATTGGTGCTTGCCAAAAGATCAGCCATATCACTGAATCCTTGAGATGTACGCGGAAATCTCGTCCTGGAGAAATGCAAAGAGAAATTTACCAATGTTGGCAATAAAAATTATAGGGGACAGAAATAATCGATGGTAATATTATGAAGATTGGGTTCCTCTATTAGGCGGCCAGGTTCAAGATCGTTGAGAAAAGACCTAACTCTTCACAGGGATGCAAAAGGCAACCAATCCGCCACGCAGAGCAAAATATATCAGTAATATTCACAGAGGATCAAAGGCCAGTAAACAAATGCAAGATTCCAGTGTCATGTGCCTTCTCTTTGCACAAACATCTTGTGCAGCGAATGGGAAAATCAGATCAGACAAATCTGTTGTGAATGAGCAACTGATATTCATATTCACAAAGGGTCATAGGCCAGTACATGTACATGTGTGACAATGTGCAAATAAGTCCCTCATACACTAGGGAATAGTAGAATATAGACTATACAACTCTAACAACCCCCTCAAACTTGTGGTGGATCAACAACACTGAGTTTGGAGAGAAAGAAACCATGATGTGCTCTAGTCTGGGCCTTCGTGAAGAAGTCAGCAAGCTGTAGCTCGGAAGACACACAATGAAGAGCCATAACCTGATCCTGCACAGCATGACGCACATAGAAGGCATCAACACCGATGTGTTCGGTGAGCTCGTGCTTCACCAGATCACGCGCAATGTTGATGGCACCAGTACTGTCCGATAAGAGAGGAGTCGGAGCGTCAGCAGGAACACCAAAGTCCGCAAGTAACCAGCGTAACCAAGTAACCTCAGCCGTCAAGAGAGCCATCGCTCGCAACTCAGCCTCAACACTCGAACGAGAGACTGCAACCTGCTTCTTGGTCTTCCAAGCAATGAGAGAGCCACCAAGAAAAACACAGTAGGCCGAAAGAGACTTGCGATCCTCTGGATCGCTAGCCCAGGTAGCATCTGAGTAGGTCTGGAGCTGTAAGGAGCTGGAGCGAGAAAAGAAAAGCCGACGGGAGATAGTGCCATGAAGATAGCGAAGGACACAAAGGAGATGACTATAGTGGACACTAGTGGGTAGGAGATATCAGGACGGGCGACAGCAAGATAGACAAGACTCCCAACCAAGTGACGATAGCGAGTCGGGTCCGGAAGAGGATCACCATCGGTGGAACGGAGGCGGACATTGAGCTCCATAGGAGTCTCGACAATGCGCTCATCACCAAGAGCGGCACGAGTGAGAAGGTCCTGAATATACTTCTCCTGGGAGATATAGAAGCCATCGGAGGTAGAGGAAACCTCAAGCCCAAGAAAGTAGCGGAGAGGACCAAGATCAGTCATGAGAAACTGATCGCGAAGGCGGGCATTGACAAAGGCAATGTACTCAGGGTCGTCATCTGTGATGATCATGTCATCAACATAAAGAAGAAGGGTCCGACCACGAGAGGATGTGTGGACAAAGAGCGCAGGGTCATGTGCGCTAGGGACGAAACCAGCAGCGGTGACCACAGAACCAGACGCGAGGGGCTTCCTTAAGGCCATAGAGAGAGCGCCGGAGACGACAGACCATGCCATCGCGAACAGAGTAGCCAGGAGGTGGCTGCATATATACCTCCTCACTTAACTCACCGTTAAGAAAAGCATTCTGCACATCAAGCTGAGAGACAGGCCAGTGACGAACAGAAGCAACGACAAGAAGAGTACGAACAGTGGTCATGTGAGCCACTGGAGGGATGACCGTAGGCGAGGAAGGTGTGGAGGGTGGGGACGGTGGTGAGGGAGGAGAGGATGGTCTGGCGGGTGAAGGAGGAGAAGGTGGTGCGAGACTCGGCAGAGCAGGGACCGGAGGCATAGGAGGAGAGGAGTCAGGAAACATGAGAAAAGAGATATCATCCACCGAGAAGGAAGAGGAGGAGTGACGCGGGTAGAAAGGACGGGACTCATCAAAAGTGACATCCCGAGATATGCGCATCCGACGACCAATAGGATCCCAACACTTATATCACTTGTGCTCAGGCTGTAGCCAAGGAAGACACACTCAATAGATTGAGCACTCAGATTGGTGCGTTCGCGTGGAGCAAGAAGAACATATCAAATGCAACCAAAAAGACGAAGGGTCGAGTAATCAGGAGTGTGACCAGTAAGACGCTTGATACGTCTCCAACGTATCTATAATTTCTTATGTTCCATGCTAGTTTTATGCCAATAGCTACATGTTTTATATGCACTTTATATCATATTATGGCATTTATTGGACTAACCTATTAACGAGATGCCACAGTGCTAGTTTCTGTTTATTATGTCTGTTTATTGCACAAAAGGCCCAAAAACCAAAGTGCTCGGAAAAATCCAGAAAAATCACAGAAATTTTATTTCGTCAGAAGACCCACGGAGCCAGAAGGACTAGGCCAGAGGAGGCCCAAGGCCTCCTCACCATCAGCTGGCGCGGCCAGGAGGGGGACGGCGCCGCCCTATGGGGTGGGCCCCTCGGGCACCCCCTCGCGTTGCCCTTTTGCCTATATAAAGCTCCTGCTGCGAAAACCCTAGGACAATCAAGTCATGTTCCACCAAGGGTTCCGCAGCGCCGCCGCCATCGATGACAAGTTTCGGGGGATAGAATCTCTGTTCCGGCACGCCGCCGGGACGGGGAATTGCCCCCGGAGTCATCTCCATCGACACCACCGCCATCTTCATTGTCGTTGCTGTCTCCCATGATGAGGGGGGAGTAGTTCTCCCCCGAGGTTGAGGGCTCTACCGGTAGCTATGTGGTTCATCTCTCTCTCCCATGGTGTGATCTTTATGTGATCATGAGCTTTGTAATCTAGTTGAATATGTAGATGTAGCTCTTGTCTATTATGCACTCTAGAGGTTACTTTAATATTAACTCCGGAGTCACTCTCCACGGTGTGATGGTGACAGTGTGCGCATCGTGTGTGATTCCTTTATGACGTTGTGGAGCTTGTTTATTCCGGCTTGAGGTGTGCTTTTGCAGCCCTACACAATGAATGGTGTTTGTTATCCAACAAGAGAGTGTTTGAGAGTAGAATTTATTTATTCAATTATGTGATCATTGTTGAGAGTGTCCACTAGTGAAAGTATGATCCCTAGGCCTTGTTTCTAAGCATTGAAACACCGTTTCCAACAAGTTCTGCTACATGTTCGCTTGCTGCCATTTTTATTTCAGATTGCAATTACTACTTATAATCATCCATATTATTTGTATTTCACTATCTCTTCGCCGAACTAGTGCACCTATACATCTGACAAGTGTATTAGGTGTGTTGGGGACACAAGAGACTTCTTGTATCTTAATTGTAGGGTTGCTTGAGAGGGATATCTTTGACCTCTATCTCCCTGAGTTCCATAAACCTTGGGTGATTCACTTAAGGGAAACTTGTTGCTGTTCTAGAAACCTCTGCTCTTGGAGGCCCAACACTGTCTACAGGAATAGAAGCGTGCGTAGACATCAACGCTCAAGAGGAATACCACCCTGCAAGGCTGTGGAGAGCTGAAGGTTGATGAGATAGGTAGAAATAGACACAACCTCGGCCCAGAAGTGAGGAGGAAGAGAGGCAGCGATCATCATCGCACGAGCCGTCTCAAGCAGGTGGCGATGCCTGCGCTCAGCCACGCCATTTTGGGCATGGACGCCAGGGCAGGTGACGTGGGTATTACCCTTCGGGTAACCGATATTGCCTTATCCCATTCAGCCCAACTGGAGGCCCATGAAGATACTCGATGGCAAGGCGGGCCACTAGGACGGTGCTGGAGAAGATTCCTTGAAGAACAAGACATAGAAGAGCCGAACAAGGAAAGTTTAGAGCTTGGTATTTTGTAAACCTAGTCGTACCCGAACAGACCTCTTGAGACCTGGCCTCCTATATAAAGGCCAGGAGAGGGGTTGCCGAGGGACACAATCAATCTTAGCAACTTTAGCCACCAAAAGTCTAGAGCTAGGTCGCCGTAGCACTTAGCCTCTCGACGAGACCATAGCCGAAGCCTTCGGCACCCCATTGTAACCCAATATTCTCATAATCAAGATCAGACAGGCATGACGTAAGGGTTTTACCTCCTCGAGGGCCCCGAACCTGGGTAAATTGCTCTCCCCGCTTGTCTGTTCACCGATGTCTCGTGTCAGCCTACAGGATTCCATCAACCCTAAGCCCCAATCGGAGGGCATTGCCGAGGAGTACCCTCGACAATTGGCGCCGTCTGTGGGAATTCTGTCGGCACAAGGAAATTCATCAGCAGTACCAGTCACGTCTACAACGTTTGTGCTCAAATCATCAACACCGTCAAATCCAAAAGATTCAGTCCGCTGCGGGTCCTTCGAGTTTGTACCACACACCGAGACGTCGCGCCTGATCTCTGCAGAATCGTGCGGCAACATGGATACTACTTCCGGTAGTGTCCACTTCATCGTTGACTCCGAAGGGTTTCTTCGCCTCTCTAGGTTTAGCGCGTCAAGCCCAAGGACTTCGGTTCCAGAAGGAGCCACTCCAGCGGCAACCCCGGCAGTCCCATCCAGAAGCACGCAAGAAGGCAGCCGAAGCAATTTCGATGTCATGACGGAACAAAGAAAGAGACGAAGGGACTCGCGCCGTGAAGAGAAAGAACGAATCGCGACTCATCCTCATCAGTACGAACAAGGATGCCACAACACACAATCGAACAAGGGTCGCACTCGCGCACCTTATCTATCGGCCACGGAGCAGCTCGAGGCACCGTGTTATCTGCACTCTTATATCGATCCAAAGGATGGCCATGAAAAATCTAGCCATCTGCTAAGGAATTGTCGACAGTTCCTCGAAATTCGGCAGTTCTGCGACGACCTCAGGGCCGAAGCCATGGCAAGAGTTCATACGATGGAGAGAAAAGCAGGATCCTACAATTACCCGCCAGAACCATACGTACCAGAGCTGTACATGCCAACAGGAGGAGGAAAGTACATGCCAACCGAGATATTTCCAGAACCATGCGGGCAGGTCAGCATGATCCATAAAACCAGCTTTTCAAAGAGAGAAATCAAAAAGTTCTCGTGAGAGGTAAAGTATGCAGAGGTTGCCATGGTCGACACACCCGAATACATCGACTGGTCAGAGCAGAGCATCTCCTTCAGCAAGGCGGATCACCCGAAGGCTGTTCCAAGGCCTGGTCATGCGGCCCTTGTCCTTGAAGCACAGATCGGAGGATACAATATGAGCAAAGTATTCATGGATGGAGGAAGTCGCCTGAATTTGTTATTTGCCAGTACGACGAAAGCAATGGGCCTAACAGTCGACATGCTGAGAGAGTCCGACACAGGATTCAACGACATCATACCGACTCGACCCGCTTATTCCCTCGGAAAAATATCACTGGATGTAGTCTTCGGCACGCCTAGCAATTTCAGGAAGGAGAAAATCGAGTTTGAAGTGGTTGATTGGGAATCTCAGTATCACGCCATCCTCGGCAGGCTTGCGTTTGCCAAATTTATGCCCGTACCCCATTACGCGTACTTGAAACTAAAGATGCCAGGCAATAATGGGACAGCGATAACCATCCATGGAAGCTTCTCCCGCTCAGATAATTGCGACAGAGATTTCCAGATGATCGCCTCAAAATCCGGAGCTGCGGAAGAACTTAACGCAGTCGACACCATCATGGACCACACGAAGCCACCAGTCGACAATCGAAACGTGATACCCGACGAGTTTGACATCGCGAAGGGAGCAAAGAAGCAGCAGGTGCACCCCTCTGACCCGAAGAAAACGGTCAACATGTCGGCAGACCTCACTGTCGCATATGAAGGCGCGCTCATCGAGTTCCTCCGTGAGCGCTGGGAGATATTTGCATGGGAACCATCCGACATGCCAGGTATCCCTAGGGAACTCGCTGAGCACGCCCTCAATGTTGACCCAAAAGCCAAACCAGTACAACAGTCGATGCGTCGGTTTTCTGAGCCAAAGAGAAAAGCAATCGGTGAAGAAGTTAGTCGACTTCGCAAGGCATGATTCATTCGGGATCTCAAGGAAGCCGAGTGGGTGGTGTCGTGGTATCGTCATGGCATATGCCATAGGGTGGCTAACGAAGGTGGTTCCTAGGTGATCTCACGGCGGAATCCAGATGCGGGTATGGGGACGAGCGACACGGCGACGTACCCAGGTTCGAGGCCCTCCGATGGAGGTAACACCTCTACTCCTGCTATGAGTGTATAAGATGATCACACAATACAATGTTGCTCCTAGAGCTGTGTCCGGCTGCTCCTGGGGGGCTAAGGAAGACGATAGTCTCTCTCACAGGGCGGCGCTAAGGGTGGAAGTGGAACGAGAATGATCGATCCCCTGCACGAGAGGGGGTAGTGCGGCTTATATAGGCACCGGCACTTTACAGAAAAGACCCTATAGTCTACTGGCCGGCTTGGCCGGCTCCGGCTTCCGCTCCTTCCCGAGGTACTGACGTCAGTAGCCGTTGAGGCCTCATGGCCTGTCCCATCCGGCTGCCTGAGTCAGCGGTATGGAGAGGAAGCGTCCCTGTCGCCATCACGCACTGTATCCAGTACGGATCGACGTACACCATGATGGCCTGTCCGGCGCGTGGCACTATTGCTCCACAGTGCCCCGCGCTTTACGGGAGATGAAGTCAGCGTGGACTTGTGAACCCGGACTACCTACCCGGTTCCTTCTAGTGCAAGACTCGCCAGCCTCGAGTCGGTCTGAGGTACAAACCCCCAGTCGGATATGGCTTGTAGAAGCCGGCCCAGCTACAGCATTGGTGGCCGTAGCCAGGCCGACTAAGACCTAGAGCCAGCCGGCTTCCGGACCAGCCGGCTGCTCCTCAGCCGGCCTTTGCTGCGAGCCGGCTGGTGGTCAGCCAGATGCTCCGCGTCCATTGCCCTACCCGGGGTCTTCCCCCCGACATTAGCCCCCGAAGCTGGCAAGGTCCTGCGTTTAGAGGGACCTTGGCAAGTTTTCCTGGGTTTTTGATCTCTCGAATATACTTGACGGCACTCGGAGGGGCCGACTGAGAATTTCCATTCAGCCGGCTGCGCCCTCATCCGGCTCGTCTCGGCCGGCTGCTCCTAGCCAGACGCTATTTTTACTTCTGCAGCTTTTGTTTTTTCACAAGTTTTGGCGATGTCTCCGCCTTGCTAGGAGAGTTTGGGGCCGGATCGAAGTTACTGTCCGACTCCGGCTTGAGTGGGCCGGAGTCTCCGCCGCCTCGGGCCCTGCGCCCGACTTGACCGGTCTGACGTCAGGCCGCTGCTGCCGCTTCGTCTGGTCACATCAATGTCTCCTCCGGATCCGATGCGGTTGTGGGGGACGTGGTGTGGCGGTTTCTGGGAACTGCAGCGGTCGTGGGGGAAGTTGTGGCGCAATAAATCCGGGCGGCGTGGCCACGATTGCCACTTGGAGGCTAACCGTCCGCCGCGGACGGCTATAAATGCCGCGGGTGAGGGCACCGAGGCGGCCACTGCCCTCACTTCATCTTCCTCGCGTTTTCTCCCTCGCACTCGAGCCCTTGCTGCCCCGGCGAGCGTCTTCTCACTGGCGAACTCCGGCGAGCACATCTCCGCCGATCCGCCGCCGCTACTCCAACGAGCCGGCGCCACAGGGCCTCGCGTTTCAACGGTGCGTCCTCCGCCGCCATCGTCGCCGCCGTCGCGAGGTTCTTCTTCACCCTTCCGTCTTTCTTGGTCTTCTTCCTCCTCCTCTTCGTCGATGGCCGGTGATACGTCTCCGACGTATCGATAATTTCTTATGTTCCATGCCACATTATTGATGATATCTACATGTTTTATGCATACTTTATGTCATATTTATGCGTTTTTCGGAACTAACCTATTGACGAGATGCCGAAGGGCCAGTTGCTATTTTATGCTGTTTTTGGTTTCAGAAATCCTAGTAAGGAAATATTCTCGGAATCGGACGAAATCAACGCCCAGCATCTTAGGATTGCACGAAGCTTCCAGAACACCCGAGAGTCGCCAGAGAGGGGCCACAGGGCCACCAGATGACACCCTGGCGCGGCCAAGGGGGGGCCGCACCCCCCTGTTGTGTCGTCGCCTCGTTGACCTTCCGACTCCGCCTCTTCGCCTATATAAAGGTCCCTGACCTAAATCTTCGATACGGAAAAGCCACGGTACGAGAAACCATCCAGAGCCGCCGCCATCGCGAAGCCAAGATCTGGGGGACAGGAGTCTCTGTTCCGGCACGCCGCCGGGACGGGGAAGTGCCCCCGGAAGGCTTCTCCATCGACACCGCTGCCATCTCCACCGCCATCTTCATCAACGCTGCTGTCTCCCATGAGGAGGGAGTAGTTCTCCATCGAGGCTCGGGGCTGTACCGGTAGCTATGTGGTTAATCTCTCTCCTACGTACTTCAATACAATGATCTCATGAGCTGCCTTACATGATTGAGATTCATATGAGTTTTGTATCACTATTCATCTATGTGCTACTCTAGTGATGTTATTAAAGTACTCTATTCCTCCTGCACGGTGTAATGGTGACAGTGTGTGCATCGTGTAGTACTTGGCGTAGGCTATGATTGTGATCTCTTGTAGATTATGAAGTTAACTATTGCTATGATAGTAGTGATGTGATCTATGCCTCCTTTCGTAGCGTGAAGGTGACAGTGTGCATGCTATGTTAGTACTTGGTTTGGTTATGTTGATCTGTCATGCACTCTAAGGTTATTTAAATATGAACATCGAATATTGTGGAGCTTGTTAACTCCGGCATTGAGGGTTTGTGTAATCCTACACGATTCGGTGTTCATCATCCAACAAGAGGGTGTAGAGTCTAGCATCTATCTATTTATTCTGTTATGTGATCAATGTTGAGAGTGTCCACTAGTGAAAGTATGATCCCTAGGCCTTGTTCCTAAATACTGCTATCGCTGCTTGTTTACTGTTCTACTGCATCTGTACTGTCCGCAATATTACCACCATCAACCACACGCCAGCAAGCACTTTTCTGGCGCCGTTACTACTGCTCATACTTATTCATACCACCTGTATTTCACTATCTCTTCGCCGAACTAGTGCACCTATTAGGTGTGTTGGGGACACAAGAGACTTCTTGCTTTGTGGTTGCAGGGTTGCATGAGAGGTATATCTTTGACCTTTTCCTCCCTGAGTTCGATAAACCTTGGGTGATCCACTTAAGGGAAACTTGCTGCTGTTCTACAAACCTCTGCTCTTGGAGGCCCAACACTGTCTACAAGAATAGAAGCACCCGTAGACATCAAGCACTTTTCTGGCGCCGTTGCCGGGGAGGAAAGGTAAAAGGCACTCATACTCCGGTTCCAGGTAACAGTACTTTTCTGGCGCCATTGTGTGTGTGCTCGAAGCTATTTCCTTTAGATCCTGCAATTGCATCTTTTTGTTTCTTGTTTACACTAGTAAGGCATAATGGACAACAATGAGCTTCTTATTCTATTTCCTGATTTAAGACATGGATGGTTTGATCCGAAAATTAAAAAACCCATGGAACATATTAGTATGAACACTTTGAATACCATTGTTGCTAATGATATGGAAAATTCTAAGCTTGGGGAAGCTGGTTTTGATGAGCATGATCTTTTTAGTCCCCCAAGCATTGAGGAGGAAATTTAGTTTGATGATACTTTACCTCCTATTTATGATGATTATAATGATAGTACTCTTTTGGTACCGCCTGTTATGGAGGATAAATTTGATTATGATTACAATATGCCTCCTATATTTGATGATGAGAATAATAATGATAGCTACTTTGTTGAATTTGCTCCCACTATTACTAATAAAATTGATTATGCTTATGTGGAGAGTAATAATTTTATGCATGAGACTCATGATAAGAATGCTTTATGTGATAGTTATATTGTTGAGTTTGCTAATGATGCTACTGAAAGTTATTATGAGAGAGGAAAATATGGTTGTAGAAATTTTCATGTTACTAAAACACCTCTCTATGTGTTGAAATTTTTGAAACTACACTTGTTTTATCTTCCTGATCTTGTCACTTTGCTCTTCATGAATTTATTTGTGTACAAGATTCCTTTTCATAGGAAGCATGTTAGGTTTAAATGTGTTTTGGATTTGCCTCTTGATGCTCTCTTTTGCTTCAAATACTATTTCTTGCGAGTGCATCATTAAAACTGCTGAGCCCATCTTAATGGCTATAAAGAAAGAACTTCTTGGGAGATAACCCATGGTTTTTATTTTGCTACAGTACTTTTGTTTTATATTTGAGTTTTGGAAGTTGTTACTACTGTAGCAACCTCTCCTTATCTTATTTTTATTGCATTGTTGTGCCAAGTAAAGTCTTTGATAGTAAGGTTCATACTAGATTTGGATTACTGCGCAGAAACAGATTTCTTGCTGTCACGAATCTGGGCCTAATTCTCTGTAGGTAACTCAGAAAATTATGCCAATTTACGTGAGTGATCCTCAGATATGTACGCAACTTTCATTAAATTTGAGTATTTTCATTTGAGCAAGTCTGGTGCCTCAATAAAATTCGTCTTTATGGACTGTTCTGTTTTGACAGATTCTGCCTTTTATTTCGTATTGCCTCTTTTGCTATGTGGGATGGATTTCTTTGTTCCATTAACTTCCAGTAGCTTTAGGCAATGTCCAGAAGTGTTAAGAATGATTGTGTCACCTCTGAACATGTGAATTTTTGATTATGCACTAACCCTCTAATGAGTTGTTTCGAGTTTGGTGTGGAGGAAGTTTTCAAGGGTCAAGAGAGGAGGATGATACAATGTGATCAAGAAGAGTGAAAACTCTAAGCTTGGGGATGCCCCGGTGGTTCATCCCTTCATATTTCAAGAAGACTCAAGCATCTAAGCTTGGGGATGCCCAAGGCATCCCCTTCTTCATCGACAAATTATCAGGTTCCTTCTCTTGAAACTATATTTTTATTCGATCACATCTTATGTACTTTACTTGGAGCGTCTGTGTGCTTTTGTTTTTTGTTTTTGTTTGAATAAATGCGTATGTGGGAGAGAGACACGCTCTGCTGGTTCGTATGAACACATGTGTTCTTAGCTTTTAATTTTCATGTCGAAGGTTGAAACTGCTTCGTTAATTGTTATATGGTTGGAAATGGGAAATGCTACATGTAGTAATTGGTAGAATGTCTTGGATAATGTGATACTTGGCAATTGTTGTGCTCATGTTTAAGCTCTTGCATCATATACTTTGCACCTATTAATGAAGAAATACATAGAGCTTGCTAAAATTTGGTTTGCATAATTGGTCTCTCTAAGGTCTAGATAATTTCTAGTATTGGGTTGAACAACAAGGAAGACGGTGTAGAGTCTTATAATGTTTACAATATGTCTTTTATGTGAGTTTTGCTGCACCGTTTCATCCTTGTGTTTGTTTCAAATAACCTTGCTAGCCTAAACCTTGTATCGAGAGGGAATACTTCTCATGCATCCAAAATCCTTGAGCCAACCACTATGCCACTTGTGTCCACCATACCTACCTACTACATGGTATTTCTCCGCCATTCCAAAGTAAATTGCTTGAGTGCTACCTTTAAACAATTCAAAATTTATCACCTCTGATTTGTGTCAATGTTTTATAGCTCATGAGGAAGTATGTGGTGTTTACCTTTCAATCTTGTTGGGCAACTTTCACCAATGGACTAGTGGCTTCATCCGCTTATCCAATAATTTTGCAAAAAGAGCTGGCAACGGGATTCCCAGTCCCAAATTAATTAATCTAAATAGACACTCCTCCATGGTATGTGATTGTTGGACGGCACCCGAGGATTCGGTTAGCCATGGCTTGAGAAAGCAAAGGTGGGGAGGAGTGTCATCTAAATAAAACTAAAATAAAAAGGCACTCCTTCATGGTATGAGATTGTTGGCAGGCACCCGAGGATTCGGTTAGCCATGGTTTGTGAAAGAAAGGTTGGAAGGAGTGCCACACAAAAATAAAAATAAAATGGGAGCTGCTCTTTGAAGGTTTGTCTGGCAAGGGGGTTAGAGTGCCCACTACCATTCGTTGACAACAACAAACACCTCTCAAAATATTACTTTTATGCTCTCTATATGTTTTCAAAACCAAAGCTCTAGCACAAATATAGCAATCAATGCTTCCCTCTGCGAAGGGCCTTTCTTTTACTTTTATTGTTGAGTCAGTTTACCTATTTCTCTCCACCTCAAGAAGCAAACACTTGTGTGAACTGTGCATTGATTCCTACATACTTGCATATTGCACTTGTTATATTACTTTACATCAACAAATATCCATGAGATATACATGTTACAAGTTGAAAGCAACCGCTGAAACTTAATTTTCCTTTGTGTTGCTTCAATACCTTTACTTTGAATTATTGCTTTATGAGTTAACTCTTATGCAAGACTTATTGATGCTTGTCTTGAAGTACTATTCATGAAAAGTCTTTGCCATATGATTCATTTGTTTACTCATTGCATTATCATTGTTTGGATCGCTGCATTCATTACATATGCTTACAATAGTATGATCAAGGTTATGATGGCATGTCACTCCAGAAATTATCTTTGTTATCGTTTACCTGCTCGGGACGAGCAGAAACTAAGCTTGGGGATGCTGATACGTCTCCGGCGTATCGATAATTTCTTATGTTCCATGCCACATTATTGATGATATCTACATGTTTTATGCATACTTTATGTCATATTTATGCGTTTTCCGGAACTAACCTATTGACGAGATGCCGAAGGGCCAGTTGCTATTTTCTGCTGTTTTTGGTTTCAGAAATCCTAGTAAGGAAATATTCTCGGAATCGGACGAAATCAACGCCCAGCATCTTAGGATTGCACGAAGCTTCCAGAACACCCGAGAGTCGCCAGAGAGGGGCCACAGGGCCACCAGATGACAACCTGGCGCGGCCAAGGGGGGGCCCGCGCCCCCCTGTTGTGTCGTCGCCTCGTTGACCTTTCGACTCCGCCTCTTCGCCTATATAAAGGTCCCTGACCTAAATCTTCGATACGGAAAAGCCACGGTACGAGAAACCATCCAGAGCCGCCGCCATCGCGAAGCCAAGATCTGGGGGACAGGAGTCTCTGTTCCGGCACGCCGCCGGGACGGGGAAGTGCCCCCGGAAGGCTTCTCCATCGACACCGCTACCATCTCCACTGCCATCTTCATCAACGCTGCTGTCTCCCATGAGGAGGGAGTAGTTCTCCATCGAGGCTCGGGGCTGTACCGGTAGCTATGTGGTTAATCTCTCTCCTATGTACTTCAATACAATGATCTCATGAGCTGCCTTACATGATTGAGATTCATATGAGTTTTGTATCACTATTCATCTATGTGCTACTCTAGTGATGTAATTAAAGTACTCTATTCCTCCTGCACGGTGTAATGGTGACAGTGTGTGCATCGTGTAGTACTTGGCGTAGGTTATGATTGTGATCTCTTGTAGATTATGAAGTTAACTATTGCTATGATAGTATTGATGTGATTTATTCCTCCTTTCGTAGCGTGAAGGTGACAGTGTGCATGCTATGTTAGTACTTGGTTTGGTTATGTTGATCTGTCGTGCACTCTAAGGTTATTTAAATATGAACATCGAATATTGTGGAGCTTGTTAACTCCGGCATTGAGGGTTCATGTAATCCTACATAGTTAGTGGTGTTCATCATCCAACAAGAGAGTGTAGAGTTTAGCATCTAATTATTTATTCTGTTATGTGATCAATGTTGAGAGTGTCCACTAGTGAAAGTATAATCCCTAGGCCTTGTTCCTAAATACTGCTATCGCTGCTTGTTTACTGTTCTACTGCATCTGTACTGTCCGCAATATTACCACCATCAACCACACGCCAGCAAGCACTTTTCTGGCGCCGTTACTACTGCTCATACTTATTCATACCACCTATATTTCACTATCTCTTCGCCGAACTAGTGCACCTATTAGGTGTGTTGGGGACACAAGAGACTTCTTGCTTTGTGGTTGCAGGGTTGCATGAGAGGTATATCTTTGACCTCTTCCTCCCTGAGTTCGATAAACCTTGGGTGATCCACTTAAGGGAAAGTTGCTGCTGTTCTACAAACCTCTGCTCTTGGAGGCCCAACACTGTCTACAAGAATAGAAGCACCCGTAGACATCAACCGGCGCGAGCGGGTTGATACGTCTCCGACGTATCGATAATTTCTTATGTTCCATGCCACATTATTGATGATATCTACATGTTTTATGCATACTTTATGTCATTTTTATGCGTTTTCCGGAACTAACCTATTGACGAGATGCTGAAGGGCCAGTTGCTGTTTTCTGCTGTTTTTGGTTTCAGAAATCCTAGTAAGGAAATATTCTCGGAATCGGACGAAATCAACGCCCAACATCCTATTTTTCCACGAAGCTTCCAGAACACCCGAGAGTCGCCAGAGGGGAGCCCTGGTGGGCCCAGGAGGTAGGCCGGCGCGGCCCAGGCCCTGGCCGCGCCGCCCTATCATCTCACCGCCTCTTCGACCCTCCGACTCCGCCTCTTCGCCTATATAAAGATCCCTGACCTAAAACCTCGATACGGAAAAGCCACTGTACGAGAAACCATCCAGAGCCGCCGCCATCGCGAAGCCAAGATCTGGGGGACATGAGTCTCTGTTCCGGCACGCCGCCGGGACGGGGAAGTGCCCCCGGAAGGCTTCTCCATCGACACCACCGCCATCTTCATCACCGCTGCTGTCTCCCATGAGGAGGGAGTAGTTCTCCATCGAGGCTCGGGGCTGTACCGGTAGCTATGTGGTTCATCTCTCTTCCTATGTACTTCAATACAATAATCTCATGAGCTGCCTTACATGATTGAGATTCATATGATGATGCTTGTAATCTAGATGTCATTATGCTAGTCAAGTGGATTTTACTTATGTGATCTCCGGAGACTCCTTGTCCCACGTGTGTAAAGGTGACAGTGTGTGCACCGTGTGGGTCTCTTAGGCTATATTTCACAGAATACTTATTCACTGTTATGAATGGCATAGTGAAGTGCTTATTTATATCTCTTTATGATTGCAATGTGTTTTGTATCACAATTTATCTGTGTGCTACTCTAGTGATGTTATTAAAGTAGTTTATTCCTCCTGCACGGTGTAATGGTGACAGTGTGTGCATCGTGTAGTACTTGGCGTAGGCTATGATTGTGATCTCTTGTAGATTATGAAGTTAACTATTGCTATGATAGTATTGATGTGATCTATGCCTCCTTTCGTAGCGTGAAGGTGACAGTGTGCATGCTTTGTTAGTACTTGGTTTGGTTATGTTGATCTGTCATGCACTCTAAGGTTATTTAAATATGAACATCGAATATTGTGGAGCTTGTTAACTCCGGCATTGAGAGTTCGTGTAATCCTACACAGTTAGTGGTGTTCATCATCCAACAAGAGGGTGTAGAGTCTAGCATCTATCTATTTATTCTGTTATGTGATCAATGTTGAGAGTGTCCACTAGTGAAAGTATGATCCCTAGGCCTTGTTCCTAAATACTGCTATCGCTGCTTGTTTACTGTTTTACTGCATCTCTACTGCCCGCAATATTACCACCATCAACCACACGCCAGCAAGCACTTTTCTGGTGCCGTTGCTACTGCTCATACTTATTCATACCACCTGTATTTCACTATCTCTTCGCCGAACTAGTGCACCTATTGGGTGTGTTGGGGACACAAGAGACTTCTTGCTTTGTGGTTGCAGGGTTGCATGAGAGGGATATCTTTGACCTCTTCCTCCCTGAGTTCGATAAACCTTGGGTGATCCACTTAAGGGAAACTTGCTGCTGTTCTACAAACCTCTGCTCTTGGAGGCCCAACACTGTCTACAAGAATAGAAGCACCCGCAGACATCACGGGTCTTTGAGGGGGTCTTACATGAGGGAGGACGACATTGAGCGCTTGGTGCGCCTCTGCCGGATCCCGTCGACGGTGACCACGAGGGCGCCCGGCGCGGAGGTGGAGCCCAGGCCGGAGCCCGGCGAGCGCGTTGTCTTCGGCGCGCATTTCGACCGCGGGTTGGGCCTGCCGGCGTCCAACTTCTTCCGCCAGTTCCTCGACTACTTCGGCCTGCAGCCGCACCACCTTCCGGCCAACGCCTGCGTCCTCCTCAGCTGCTACGTGGCTTTCATGGAGGCGTATGCCGGCTTGTGGCCGGACATCGACTTCTGGAGCCGCCTCTTCTTCATCAAGGCGCAAACGACCGACGGCCATCTGCGGACCTGCGGCGCCGCCTCGATCTACTCCCGGCCGGGTACGCCTTTCCCAAAATTCCGACTGTCGACTCGGTGAAGAACTGGCAGATGTCGTTCTTCTACGTGCGCAACGAGAATCTGGGCTTCGACCGGATCAACCTGCCGGAGTACAATCCGGCTCCTCTAGACGGCCGGATCAACTGGGGCTACAACGCCCGAACGACGGACCCGGATGCGGAGGTGAGCCAGCTCTGGGACTTCCTGGGGGCCACCGCCGCGGGCGGGCTGACTGCCGAGGATCTCCTCTGCACCGTCGCCGAGCGCCGGGTGCTGCCGCTTCAGCTGCGCACCCACAAGATTGGGCACATGTCCGGCCGGTTCGATCCGACCCGGACGTCCAAGGCGGAGCTCTCCAAGGCCCAGGTGGCCCGCCGGGTGAACAACATCACCAAGGCCAACATGCCAGACACCTGGAACTATGGGCTGGTGCCCTGCAACCGGGACTCGCCGCCTGAGCTGGTAAGTTTCGTTGTTTTGGCCGACTTCCGGCTTGCGGCTGCGTGGCCGACTTCGCTCTTCGCCGACTTCCGGCTTGCGGCTTACTTATATTTCTTCTGTCTTCTAGCTCTTCGACCGCCAGAACGCTGAGGACGGCGACCTGGCGACAGGGAGGTGGACGCCGGATCACGCCGATCCGGCTGACCAAGCCGGCGACCAGGCTGGCGACGATGATCTGCCGCAGGCGCCTGACCAAGGCGGCCAAGGGGAGCACAATCCGCCCCCTTCGCCGGAGCAGCAGGAGGACGACGAGCCGGCGACGTCCACCACGGGGCCGATCCCTGCGGTGCCTCTGCGCGCGAGGCCGCCTAGCACCACGGCGACTTCGGCGCCCAAGGGGAAGAAGCGGGTCGGCGACCGCTCCACTGCCGCCTTGGAGGCGAAGGTGAAGAAGCAGCGCCGGCTGCAGCCGAAGAAGGTTCCGGAGCAGGCCGGGTGAGTTTTTCTTCTCTTCCTGTTTGATTCCTTTTCTTTCCTTTCTCTTTATACTCATCTTTTTCTTATTTGTTCGGCTAGGGCTCCCATCAAGTTCACCCAGGGCGGCGGCTCCCGGCAGGCTCCCCGTGTCGTGTTGCCGCCTCCGCGACAAAGGAGGGAGTCGACGCCGCAGCCTTCGGCGCGCGCGCCCACGCCGCCACCGGTCGTTGTGCCGCCTGCGGGTACTCCGCCTCCCGCAGGGGCGCCTTCTTTCGTTGTGCCTCGGGCTTCAGCGCCTGGCCGGGGGGACGGGGTTGAGCCGGCGCGCCAGCCGACTCTGGACGATATGTTCCCGCGCCGCGCCCGTCTTCTGGACCCAGCGGCTGGAGCCGGCAGGGGCATGCCGCCTGCGACCGGAGCCGGAGCCAGCGGGGCTGCGCCGCCTTTGACTAGGATCGGTGGTGGCGCGCCCAGCGTGGTGGTGCTGGAGGAGAGCCCGGAGGGGGCACCTCAGGCGCCGGAGACGGCTGCCCCGACCGGGCCGACTGCTTCGCCCGGAGCGCCTCCATCTTCGAAGCCGACAAGGGAGGAGCCAGCCAGGCAGGAGCCGGCAAGGGACGAGCCGGCGCGCACGGGGGACACCGGCTCGCGCGCGTTGGTGAGGATGGAGGGCCCGTCGGTGCCGTTGGAGGGCCTTCACGTGGCTAAGGGTGCTCGGCTTCTGCATGTGGCATCCGCCTCCGACTCTAGCCTTGGCTCGGCTGGCACTATGGAGCAGGCGTGGCTGAGCGCAGACTCCTACGAGGTGACCAGCCGGGAGGGGAACCCAGGCGTGGCATCGGTGAAGATGTTCTTCTCCGGCTTCGACGCCAACCTCAAGGCCAGGGCTGCTGAGATCGCGGCCAACCTCACCAAGCTGGAGGAAGCCAGCAAGGTAAGTACTTCGTCTTTTTTGCAATTTGGTTATTATCCTGGTAGCCCTCCGAGGCGTGGGCCGGCTGCTTGGAGCCGGTCCGGGTTTCGTCTGGTTGACTGATTCTCTTTTTCCTTAGGCGGTTACGGAGCGGCGTACCGTCTTGTACAACCGCGTCGTGACCCGCTACCACAAGGCTAAGCTTGATCGGGCCGACTTGGCTCGCGAGCTGGAGGCCGTCAAGGGTAAGGTTTTCTCCGTTTGACTTGATTTCTTCTTCCTTGATCTTGGTTGGCTGACGCTTTTTCTGGCTGTCTTACAGCTGAAGCCGCCAGGGTCCCGCAGCTGGAGGCGGATCTTCGGGCCGCTCGCGCTCAGTGCGCCGAGAGCGAGGAGGCGGGCCGGGTTGCTGCCGCCAAGCTCAAGGTGGCTGATGGGGAGCTGGCGCGCCTGCGCCGGCTTGAAGCCAACCACCTCCAGGAGCTCGCTGCCCTCAGGAAGACTGAGGAGGACAAGGTGGAGGGCCTGAGCAAGCGGCTGGAGGAGGTGGAGAAGCAGCGGCTTGCGCTTCACCAAGAGGTGACTGCTAAGTCTGCAGAGCTGTCGGCCACCGCCAAGCGGTGGGTGGAGGAGATTGGCACGCTCGACCGCGGCTTGGCGGGTGAGTGCATTTTTCTTTCTTCCTTTCCCTTTGCCGGCTTTCGGCTGTCGGCTGCCGGCTTAGGTTGGCAGCCGGCGGCAGAAACTGATTTTTTCGCTATCTTTGTCTTCGAGCTGGGGGCAGTCGGCTCGTGCCGGCTGCCGCCAGGCTTTTTTCTTTTAGTCTTCGAAATCTCCATCTTCGGGCTGGGGGTAGTCGGCTCGTGCCGGCTGCCGCCAGTCTTACTTTAGAGCTTCGGAATCTCCATCTTCGGGCTGGGGGCAGTCGGCTCTTGCCGGCTGCCGCCAGGCCTACTTTAGGACTTCGAAAATTCGCATTTTTCAGCTTTTTTTTTCTGGCTTTGACAGATTTCTGACACGTTTCTCCTTTGCAGCGGCCTTCCCGGAGGCGCAGGATGCGGCGTTAGCGGCTGTTGGTGCTGCGTGCGATGCTAGGAGGCGGGCGACTGGCGAGGGCAGCGCGGAGTACTTCACCATGGAAGATTACATGGCGTCCATGGCCGCCCGCGTCGAGCCCATCACCAAGCTCGGCTGGGAGCTCCGGAAGGCGGCTGAGAAACTGATCCGGCTGTTGTGGCCGTTGGAAACGTTGCCGCAGGACCTCTCCAACCTCATCGCCTGGCTGGAGAGGGCGCCCGACCGCTTCCTCGACTGGAAGGAGTCTGCCACGCGCGCTGGAGCTGACATGGCGTTGTCCTTCGTGCTCTCATGGTACAGCGAGGTCGATCTTGGGCAGCTCGAGTACCGGCGGGCCGGCGTGGAGGACTCCCTCCCGGCTGAGACCAACACAGCCCGGCTTGCCCGAGCCTGCGCCATTGCCGACTTCGTCGACAAGGGCCTCTTCATCCCGGACCCGAACCCGCCGTCTGAGGACGAGGACGAGGAGATGGAAGACAAGGAGGCGGAGGACGTTCCTGAGGATGACCCGGCAGCCCGCTCCGCTGATGCTCCCCCGGCTGGTCCTAATCCAGCCGGTGCTTAGATGTGCCTGTCTTTAGGTGTTGCTTTTGAAGAACAATTCGTTAAATCCCCGGAATGCCGGGTGCATATGTATGAATATTATTATCCTTTTATTATATCGCACTTTAATGTGTTTGTTAATCATTTGCGTGCCGATTTGCTTTCTTTCGACTTGTTCGCTTTTTCCCATCCGCCCCACTCTTTGGCTTTGCTCTTGCCGATCGTACGTCCGACTTGCGATCCATCGCCGGATCAAGAGCGGGCCGCTGGGTGAGGCCGACAGTATTTCAGTCGAACGAGCCGAGTTCGGCAATCCGGCACTTTTATGAAAAGTTATAAGTCAATTCGCTTTCACTCTTTCCCTTAGTCGTCTTTCGCGTGCCGGCTTGATACGCGTTCAACACGCGTCCGTTGGGAACCCCAAGAGGAAGGTGTGATGCGTACAACAGTAAATTTCCCTCAGTATGAAACCAAGGTTATCGAACCAGTAGGAGCCAAGAAGCACGTTGAAGGTTGATGGCGGCGGGATGTAGTGCGGCGCAACACCAGGGATTCCGGCGCCAACGTGGAACCTGCACAACACAACCAAAGTACTTTGCCCCAACGAAACAGTGAGGTTGTCAATCTCACCGGCTTGCTGTAACAAAGGATTAACCGTATTGTGTGGAAGATGATTGTTTGTAGAAAACAAGAGAACAAAGATTGGCAAGAGATTGTATTTCAGTAAAGAGAATTGGACCGGGGTCCACAGTTCACTAGAGGTGTCTCTCCCATAAGATAAACAGCATGTTGGGTGAACAAATTACAGTTGGGAAATTGACAAATAAAGAGGGCATGACCATGCACATACATATCATGATGAGTATAGTGAGATTTAATTGGGCATTACGACAAAGTACATAGACCGCCATCCAACTGCATCTATGCCTAAAAAGTCCACCTTCAGGTTATCATCCGAACCCCCTCCAGTATTAAGTTGCAAAGCAACAGACAATTGCATTAAGTATGGTGCGTAATGTAATCAACAACTACATCCTTAGACATAGCATCAATGTTTTATCCCTAGTGGCAACAGCACAACACAACCTTAGAACTTTCTCACATCGTCCCGAGATGTCAATGCAGGCATGAACCCACTATCGAGCATAAATACTCCCTCTTGGAGTTACAAGCATCTACTTGGCCAGAGCATCTACTAGTAACGGAGAGCATGCAAGATCATAAACAACACATAGATATAACTTTGATAATCAACATAACAAGTATTCTCTATTCATCGGATCCCAACAAACGCAACATATAGAATTACAGATAGATGATCTTGATCATGTTAGGCAGCTCACAAGATCCGACAATGATAGCACAATGGGGAGAAGACAACCATCTAGCTACTGCTATGGACCCATAGTCCAGGGGTAGACTACTCACACATCACTCCGGAGGCGACCATGGCGGCGTAGAGTCCTCCGGGAGATGAATCCCCTCTCCGGCAGGTGCCGGAGGCGATCTCTGGATCCCCCGAGATGGGATCGGCGGCGGCGGCGTCTCCGGAAGGTTTTCCGTATCGTGGCTCTCTGCACCGGGGGTTTCGCGACGGAGGCTATTTGTAGGCGGAAGGGCAGGTCAAGAGGCGGCACGGGGGCCCCACACCACAGGGCCGCGCGGCCAAGGGGGGGCCGCGCCGCCCTAGGGTGTGGTCCCCTCGTGGCCCCTCTTCGTCTCTTCTTCGGACTTCTGGACGCGTCGTGGCAAAATCGGACCCTGGGCGTAGATTTCGTCCAAGTCCGAGAATATTTAGTTACTAGGATTTCTGAAACCCCAAACAGCAGAAAACAAAGAATCGGCACTTCGGCATCTTGTTAATAGGTTAGTTCCAGAAAATGCACGAATATGACATAAAGTGTGCATAAAACATGTAGATAACATCAATAATGTGGCATGGAACATAAGAAATTATCGATACGTCGGAGACGTATCAGCATCCCCAAGCTTAGTTCTGCTCGTCCCGAGCAGGTAAAACGATAACACAGATAATTTCTGGAGTGACATGCCATCATAATCTTGATCATACTATTTGTAAAGCATATGTAGTGAATGCAGCGATCAAAACAATGTATATGACATGAGTAAACAAGTGAATCATAAAGCAAATACTTTTCATGAATAGCACTTCAAGACAAGCATCAATAAGTCTTGCATAAGAGTTAACTCATAAAGCAATAATTCAAAGTAAAGGCATTGAAGCAACACAAAAGAAGATTAAGTTTCAGCGGTTGCTTTCAACTCATAACATGTATATCTCATGGATATTGTCAACATAGAGTAATATAATAAGTGCAATATGCAAATATGTAGGAATCAATGCACAGTTCACACAAGTGTTTGCTTCTTGAGATGGAGAGAAATAGGTGAACTGACTCAACAATAAAAGTAAAAGAATGGTCCTTCAAAGAGGAAAGCATCGATTGCTATATTTGTGCTAGAGCTTCTATTTTGAAAACATGAAACAATTTTGTCAACGGTAGTAATAAAGCATATGTATCATGTAAATTATATCTTATAAGTTGCAAGCCTCATGCATAGTGTACTAATAGTGCCCGCACCTTGTCCTAATTAGCTTGGACTACCGGATCATCACAATGCACATGTTTTAACCAAGTGTCACAAAGGGGTACCTCTATGCCGCCTGTACAAAGGTCTAAGGAGAAAGCTCGCATTGGATTTCTCGCTATTGATTATTCTCAACTTAGACATCCATACCGGGACAACATAGACAACAGATAATGGACTCCTCTTTTATGCATAAGCATGTATCAACAATTAATAATTTTCTCATTTGAGATTGAGGATATATGTCCAAAACTGAAACTTCCACCATGGATCATGGCTTTAGTTAGCGGCCCAATGTTCTTCTCTAACAATATGCATGCTTAACCATAAGGTGGTAGATCTCTCTTACTTCAGACAAGACGGACATGCATAGCAACTCACATGAAATTCAACAAAGAGTAGTTGATGGCGTCCCCAATGAACATGGTTATCGCACAACAAGCAACTTAATAAGAGATAAAGTGCATAATTACATATTCAATACCACAATAGTTTTTAAGCTATTTGTCCCATGAGCTATATATTGCAAAGATGAATGATGGAATTTTAAAGGTAGCACTCAAGCAATTTACTTTGGAATGGCGGAAAATGCCATGTAGTAGGTAGGTATGGTGGACACAAATGGCATAGTGGTTGGCTCAAGTATTTTGGATGCATGAGAAGTAATCCCTCTCGATACAAGGTTTAGGCTAGCAAGGCTTATTTGAAACAAACACAAGGATGAACCGGTGCAGCAAAACTCACATAAAAGACATATTGAAAACATTATAAGACTCTACGCCGTCTTCCTTGTTGTTCAAACTCAATACTAGAAATTATCTAGACCTTAGAGAAACCAAATATGCAAACCAAATTTTAGCATGCTCTATGTATTTCTTCATTAATGGGTGCAAAGCATATGATGCAAGAGCTTAATCATGAGCACAACAATTGCCAAGTATCACATTACCCAAGACATTTATAGCAATTACTACATGTATCATTTTCCAATTCCAACCATATAACAATTTAACGAAGGAGAAACTTCGCCATGAATACTATGAGTAGAAACCAAGGACATACTTGTCCATATGCTACAGCGGAGCGTGTCTCTCTCCCATAAAGTGAATGCTAGGATCCATTTTATTCAAACAAAACAAAAACAAAAACAAACCGATGCTCCAAGCAAAGCACATAAGATGTGATGGAATAAAAATATAGTTTCAGGGGAGGAACCTGATAATGTTGTCGATGAAGAAGGGGATGCCTTGGGCATCCCCACGCTTAGACACTTGAGTCTTCTTAGAATATGCCGGGGTGAACCACCGGGGCATCCCCAAGCTTAGAGCTTTCACTCTCCTTGATCATGTTGCATCATACTCCTCTCTTGATCCTTGAAAACTTCCTCCACACCAAACTCGAAACAACTCATTAGAGGGTTAGTGCACAATAAGAATTAACATATTCAGAGGTGACACAATCATTCTTAACACTTCTGGACATTGCATAAAGCTACTGGACATTAATGGATCAAAGAAATTCATCCAACATAGCAAAAGAGGCAATGCGAAATAAAAGGCAGAATCTGTCAAAACAGAACAGTTCGTATTGACGAATTTTAAAATGGCACCAGACTTGCTCAAATGAAAATGCTCAAATTGAATGAAAGTTGCGTACATATCTGAGGATCATGCACGTAAATTGGCTTAATTTTGTGAGCTACCTACAGGGAGGTAGACCCAGATTCGTGACAGCCAAGAAATCTGCAACTCCGCAGTAATCCAAATCTAGTACTTACTTTTCTATCAACGGCTTTACTTGGCACAATAAAACACTAAACTAAGATAAGGAGAGGTTGCTACAGTAGTAAACAACTTCCAAGACACAAAATAAAAACAAAGTACTGTAGGTAAAAACATGGGTTGTCTCCCATAAGCGCTTTTCTTTAACGCCTTTCAGCTAGGCGCAGAAAGTGTGTATCAAGTATTATCGAAGGGTGGTGCATTCTCAGCGGGGTGCGGAGTTTTCTCAACTAGGCATAGTATATTAGATACATATGTTTTAGCATTTCCCTTTTCATTAGTCTTAGGCGTGCTACTCTCATCAAACAGATTTTCAGGAACAAGCCAAGCATAGTTATTTTCTAGTGCATCATTCATAGCTAGGAGCTTACATGGTATTGGTGCTTTGATCTCCCCGCCATCATCAATATTATTAGTGTATCTTATTCTATCCATGTCCATCTTTTCAAGGAGACTAACAAAATTAGTATGCGAACCAAGCATATTAAAGCAAAGACCTTTCTAGCTTCTCTTGCTAGACCACCAAATTCTCTAAGAAGGGTTTCTAAAACAAAATCTTTCTTTTCCCCTTCTTCCATATCACCAAGTGTGAGAAACATGTGTTGGATTATAGGATTAAGATTAACAAATTTAGTTTCCAACAGGCGAACTAAATGCGCAGCAGCAATTTCATAAGTAGGCGCAAGGTCTACCAAGTGTCTATCTTCAAAATTTTCAATGGTACCAACATGATTGAAGAATTCTTCTATATTATTTCTCCCAACTATAGACCCACGTCCTACCGGTATGTCTTTTGTGGTAAAATTAAAAGGAAACATGATGAATCAAGTAAAGTAAATGCAAGTAACTAATTTTTTTGTATTTTTGATATAGCAAACAAGATAGCAAATAAAGTAAAACTAGCAACTAATTTTTTTGTATTTTGATTTAGTGCAGCAAACAAAGTAGTAAATAAAACTAAGCAAGACAAAAACAAAGTAAAGAGATTGAGAAGTGGAGACTCCCCTTGCAGCGTGTCTTGATCTCCCCGGCAACGGCGCCAGAAAAAGAGCTGTTGACGTGGGAGTTGAAAATCTTTGTGGCGTAATTTTTCTTCGTTCCCCGGCAACGGCGCCAGAAAAAGCTGCTTGATACGCGTTCAACACGCGTCCGTTGGGAACCCCAAGAGGAAGGTGTGATGCGTACAGCGGCAAGTTTCCCTCAGTATGAAACCAAGGTTATCGAACCAGTAGGAGCCAAGAAGCACGTTGAAGGTTGATGGCGGCGGGATGTAGTGCGGCGCAACACCAGGGATTCCGGCGCCAACGTGGAACCTGCACAACACAACCAAAGTACTTTGCCCCAACGAAACAGTGAGGTTGTCAATCTCACCGGCTTGCTGTAACAAAGGATTAACCGTATTGTGTGGAAGATGATTGTTTGCGTAAAACAGTAGAACAGTATTGCAAAGAGATTGTATTTCAAGAAAGAGAATTGGACCGGGGTCCACAGTTCACTAGAGGTGTCTCTCCCATAAGATAAACAGCATGTTGGGTGAACAAATTACAGTTGGGCAATTGACAAATAAAGAGGGCATGACCATGCACATACATATCATGATGAGTATAGTGAGATTTAATTGGGCATTACGACAAAGTACATAGACCGCCATCCAACTGCATCTATGCCTAAAAAGTCCACCTTCAGGTTATCATCCGAACCCCCTCCAGTATTAAGTTGCAAAGCAACAGACAATTGCATTAAGTATGGTGCGTAATGTAATCAACAACTACATCCTTAGACATAGCATCAATGTTTTATCCCTAGTGGCAACAGCACAACACAACCTTAGAACTTTCTCACATCGTCCTGTGTCAATGCAGGCATGAACCCACTATCGAGCATAATACTCCCTCTTGGAGTTACAAGCATCTACTTGGCCAGAGCATCTACTAGTAACGGAGAGCATGCAAGATCATAAACAACACATAGATATAACTTTGATAATCAACATAACAAGTATTCTCTATTCATCGGATCCCAACAAACGCAACATATAGAATTACAGATAGATGATCTTGATCATGTTAGGCAGCTCACAAGATCCGACAATGATAGCACAATGGGGAGAAGACAACCATCTAGCTACTGCTATGGACCCATAGTCCAGGGGTAGACTACTCACACATCACTCCGGAGGCGACCATGGCGGCGTAGAGTCCTCCAGGAGATGAATCCCCTCTCCGGCAGGGTGCCGGAGGCGATCTCCTGGATCCCCCGAGATGGGATCGGCGGCGGCGGCGTCTCTGGAAGGTTTTCCGTATCGTGGCTCTCGGTACTGGGGGTTTCGCGACGGAGGCTATTTGTAGGCGGAAGGGCAGGTCAAGAGGCGGCACGGGGGCCCCACACCACAGGGCCGCGCGGCCAAGGGGGGGCCGCGCCGCCCTAGGGTGTGGCCCCCTCGTGGCCCCTCTTCATCTCTTCTTCGGACTTCTGGAAGCTTCGTGGAAAAATAGGACCCTGGGCGTTGATTTCGTCCAATTCCGAGAATATTTAGTTACTAGGATTTCTGAAACCAAAAACAGCAGAAAACAGCAACTGGCACTTCGGCATCTTGTTAATAGGTTAGTTCCAGAAAATGCACGAATATGACATAAAGTGTGCATAAAACATGTAGATAACATCAATAATGTGGCATGGAACATAAGAAATTATCGATACGTCGGAGACGTATCACGGCTCCCTAGGCCTTACTCCCGCCAGCCGGGCAGCCGGGTTGCGGTCTGTAGCTGGATCGGAAGCCGGCTGTCGGAAGCCGGATCACGTTACTTAGCCGGCCACGTGAGAGGGTGTAAGCCAACTGGCGAAACAATGTAGAGTGTGCGAAAAGCTTGTCGGAAATGGCGCTCTTGGCGTATGCTTTTTCATAGCTTACAAAAGGAGTACAAGGGATACATACATTCCTGCTCTCAGGTGTAAAATGGGCGGAGCAAGTTGACATTCCAGGGACGTTTAGTCTCCTCGTCAGCCTTGTCCGGCCTGTTTTCTCTAGCCTCTTGGGCATCTATGAGATAGTAGGAATCATTGCCTGCTGCCTTGCTCAAGATGAAGAGACCCTCCCATGGGGATGACAGCTTATGCTGTCCGGCTGTCCGTTGGATCAGCCGTAGCACTAGGTCTCCTTCTCTGAATGCTAAGGGCTGGACCTTCCGGCTGTGATAGCGTCGGAGGCTCTGCTGGTAAATAGTAGATCTGGACGCGGCCAGCAGCCGGGCCTCTTCGACCAAGTCGACTCCATCTTCACGAGCTTCTTTGGCTTCAGCTTCTGTGCAGAGCTTGATCCTTGGCGTGTCGTGCTCGATATCAGTTGGCAGGACGGCTTCGGCTCCGTATACGAGGAAGAATGGTGTGAAGCCGACTGAGCGATTCGTAGTTGTTCGCAGGCTCCACAGCACATTGGGCAGCTCTTCAATCCAGCAGCCGGCTGCTCGCTCGAGCGGCTCCACCAGCCGGGGCCGGATGCCGGCTAGGACCAGACCGTTAGCCTTCTCCACTTGTCCGTTAGACTCCGGGTGCGCCAGAGAGGCTAGGGCCATCCGGATCCCCACTTCCCCGCAATAGCGAGAGAAGATGCCTGATACGCGTACAACACGCGTCCGTTGGGAACCCCAAGAGGAAGGTGTGATGCGTACAACGGCAAGTTTTCCCTCAGTATGAAACCAAGGTTTATCGAACCAGTAGGAGCCAAGAAGCACGTTGAAGGTTGATGGCGGCGAGATGTAGTGCGGCGCAACACCAGGGATTTCGGCGCCAACGTGGAACCTGCACAACACAAACCAAGTACTTTGCCCCAACGAAACAGTGAGGTTGTCAATCTCACCGGCTTGCTGTAACAAAGGATTAGATGTATAGTGTGGATGATGATTGTTTGCAGAGAACAATAGAACAATTGCAGTAGATTGTATTTCAGATGTAAAGAATTGGACCGGGGTCCACAGTTCACTAGTGGTGTCTCTCCCATAAGATAAATAGCATGTTGGGTGAACAAATTACAGTTGGGCAATTGACAAATAGAGAGGGCATGGCCATGCACATACATATTATGATGAGTATTGTGAGATTTAATTGGGCATTACGACAAAGTACATAGACCGCTATCCAGCATGCATCTATGCCTAAAAAGTCCACCTTCAGGTTATCATCCGAACCCCTTCAAGTATTAAGTTGCTAACAACAGACAATTGCATTAAGTATGGTGCGTAATGTAATCAATAACTACATCCTCGGACATAGCATCAATGTTTTATCCCTAGTGGCAACAGTACATCCATAACCTTAGAGGTTTCTGTCACTCCCTGCATTCACGGAGACATGAACCCACTATCGAGCATAAATACTCCCTCTTGGAGTTAAGAGTAAAAACTTGGCCAGAGCCTCTACTAATAACGGAGAGCATGCAAGATCATAAACAACACATAGATATAAATTGATAATCAACATAACATAGTATTCTCTATCCATCGGATCCCGACAAACACAACATATAGCATTACAGATAGATGATCTTGATCATGTTAGGCAGCTCACAAGATCCGACAATGAGGCACATAAGGAGAAGACAACCATCTAGCTACTGCTATGGACCCATAGTCCATGGGTGAACTACTCACTCATCACTCCGGAGGCGACCATGGCGGTGTAGAGTCCTCCGGGAGATGAATCCCCTCTCCAGCAGGGTGCCGGAGGCGATCTCCTGAATCCCCCGAGATGGGATTGGCGGCGGCGGCGTCTCTGGAAGGTTTTCCGTATCGTGGCTCTCGGTACTGGGGGTTTCGCGACGAAGGCTATTTGTAGGCGGAAGGGCAGGTCAGGGGGCCACACGAGGGGCCCAGGAGACAGGCCGGCGCGGCCAAGACCTGGGCCGCGCCGCCCTACCTCCTGGCTGCCTCGTGGCCCCACTTCGTTGACTCTTCGGTCTTCTGGAAGCTTCGTGTGAAAATAGGCCCCTGGGCATTGATTTCGTCCAATTCCGAGAATATTTCCTTACTAGGATTTCTAAAACCAAAAACAGTAGAAAACAGCAACTGGCTCTTCGGCATCTTGTTAATAGGTTAGTTCCAGAAAATGCATAAATATGATGTAAAGTATGCATAAAACATGTAGATATCATCAATAATGTGGCATGGAACATAAGAAATTATCGATACGTCGGAGACGTATCAGCATCCCCAAGCTTAGTTTCTGCTCGTCCCGAGCAGGTAAACGATAACAAAGATAATTTCTGGAGTGACATGCCATCATAACCTTGATCATACTATTGTAAGCATATGTAATGAATGCAGCGATCAAAACAATGTAAATGACATGAGTAAACAATTGAATCATAAAGCAAACACTTTTCATGAATAGTACTTCAAGACAAGCATCAATAAGTCTTGCATAAGAGTTAACTCATAAAGCAATAATTCATAGTAAAGGTATTGAAGCAACACAAAGGAAGATGAAGTTTCAACGGTTGCTTTCAACTTATAACATGTATATCTCATGGATATTGTCAATGTAAAGTAATATAAGAAGTGCAATGTGCAAGTATGTAGGAATCAATGCACAGTTCACACAAGTGTTTGCTTCTTGAGGTGGAGAGAAATAGGTGAACTGACTCAACATAAAAGTAAAAGAATGGTCCTTCAAAGAGGAAAGCATCGATTGCTATATTTGTGCTAGAGCTTTAATTTTGAAAACATATAGAGAGCAATAAAAGTAAAGTGTTGAGAGGTGTTTGTTGTTGTCAACGAATGGTAGTGGGCACTCTAACCCCCTTGCCAGACAAACCTTCAAAGAGCGGCTCCCATTTTATTTTTATTTTTGTGTGGCACTCCTTCCAACCTTTCTTTCACAAACCATGGCTAACCGAATCCTTCGGGTGCCTGCCAACAATCTCATACCATGAAGGAGTGCCTTTTTATTTTAGTTTTATTATGATGACACTCCTCCCCACCTTTGCTTTCTCAAGCCATGGCTAACCGAATCCTTCGGGTGCCGTCCAACAATCACATACCATGGAGGAGTGTCTATTTTTATTAATTAATTTGGGACTGGGAATCCCATTGCCAGCTCTTTTTGCAAAATTATTGGATAAGCGGATGAAGCCACTAGTCCATTGGTGAAAGTTGCCCAACTAGATTGAAAGATAAACACCACATACTTCCTCATGAGTTATAAAACATTGACACAAATCAGAGGTGATAAATTTTGAATTGTTTAAAGGTAGCACTCAAGCAATTTACTTTGGAATGGCGGAGAAATACCATGTAGTAGGTAGGTATGGTGGACACAAATGGCATAGTAGTTGGCTCAAGTATTTGGATGCATGAGAAGTATTCCCTCTCGATACAAGGTTTAGGCTAGCAAGGTTTATTTGAAACAAACACAAGGATGAAGCGGTGCAGAAAAACTCACATAAAAGACATATTGTAAACATTATAAGACTCTACACCGTCTTCCTTGTTGTTCAAACTCAATACTAGAAATTATCTAGACCTTAGAGAGACCAAATATGCAAACCAAATTTTAGCATGCTCTATGTATTTCTTCGTTAATGGGTGCAAAGTATATGATGCAAGAGCTTAAACATGAGCACAACAATTGCCAAGTATCACATTATCCAAGACATTTTAGCAATTACTACATGTAGCATTTTCCAATTCCAACCATATAACAATTTAACGAAGAAGAAACTTCGCCATGAATACTATGAGTAAAGCCTAAGGACATATTTGTCCATATACAACAGCGGAGCGTGTCTCTCTCCCACACAATGAATGCTAGGATCCATTTTATTCAAACAAAACAAAAACAAAAACAAACCGACGCTCCAAGCAAAGCACATAAGATGTGATGGAATAAAAATATAGTTTCAGGGGAGTGATACGTCTCCGACGTATCGATAATTTCTTATGTTCCATGCCACATTATTGATGTTATCTACATGTTTTATGCACACTTTATGTCATATTCGTGCATTTTCTGGAACTAACCTATTAACAAGATGCCGAAGTGCCGATTCTTTGTTTTCTGCTGTTTTTGGTTTCAGAAATCCTAGTAAGGAAATAGTCTCGGAATTGGACGAAATCAAAGCCCAGGGGCCTATTTTTCCACGGAGCTTCCAGAAGACCGAAGAACACACGAAGTGGGGCCACGAGGTGGCGACACCACGTGGCGGCGCGGCCCAGGGGGGGCCCGCGCCGCCCTATGGTGTGGCCCCCTCGTCTGGCTCCCGACTCTGCCCTTCCGCCTACAAATAGCCTCCGTGACGAAAACCCCAGTACCGAGAACCACGATACGGAAAACCTTCCAGAGACGCCGCCGCCGCCGATCCCATCTCGGGGGATCCAGGAGATCGCCTCCGGCACAATGCCGGAGAGGGGAATCATCTCCCGGAGGACTCTACGCCGCCATGGTCGCCTCCGGTGTGATGTGTGAGTAGTCTACCCCTGGACTATGGGTCCATAGCAGTAGCTAGATGGTTGTCTTCTCCCCATTGTGCTATCATTGTCGGATCTTGTGAGCTGCCTAACATGATCAAGATCATCTATCTGTAATCCTATATGTTGCGTTTGTTGGGATCCGATGAATAGAGAATACTTGTTATGTTGATTATCAAAGTTATGCTTATGTGTTGTTTATGATCTTGCATGCTCTCCGTTACTAGTAGATGCTCTGGCCAAGTAGATGCTTGTAACTCCAAGAGGGAGTACTTATGCTCGATAGTGGGTTCATGCCTGCATTGACACCGGGACAGTGAGAAAGTTCTAAGGTTGTGTTGTGCTGTTGCCACTAGGGATAAAACATTGATGCTATGTCTAAGGATGTAGTTGTTGATTACATTACGCACCATACTTAATGCAATTGTCTGTTGCTTTGCAACTTAATACTGGAAGGGGTTCGGATGATAACCTGAAGGTGGACTTTTTAGGCATAGATGCGGTTGGATGGCGGTCTATGTACTTTGTCGTAATGCCCAATTAAATCTCACTATACTCATCATGATATGTATGTGCATTGTCATGCTCTCTTTATTTGTCAATTGCCCAACTGTAATTTGTTCACCCAACATGCTGTTCGTCTTATGGGAGAGACACATCTAGTGAACTGTGGACCCCGGTCCAATTCTCTTTCTTGAAATACAATCATCTGCAATATTGTTCTACTGTTTTCTGCAAACAATCATCTTCCACACAATACGGTTAACTCTTTGTTACAGACAAGCCGGTGAGATTGACAACCTCACTGTTTCGTTGGGGCAAAGTACTTTGGTTGTGTTGTGCAGTTCCACGTTGGCGCCGGAATCCCTGGTGTTGCGCCGCACTACATCTCGCCGCCATCAACCTTCAACGTGCTTCTTGGCTCCTCCTGGTTCGATAAACCTTGGTTTCTTTCTGAGGGAAAACTTGCTGCTGTGCGCATCATACCTTCCTCTTGGGGTTGCCCAACGAACGTGTGAAATACACGCCATCAAGCTCTTTTCGGCGCCGTTGCCGGGAGATCAAGACACGCTGCAAGGGGAGTCTCCACTTCTCAATCTCTTTACTTTGTTTTTGTCTTGCTTTATTTTATTTACTACTTTGTTTGCTGCACTAAATCAAAATACAAAAATTAGTTGCTAGTTTTACTTTATTTGCTATCTTGTTCGCTATATCAAAAACACAAAAAATTAGTTTACTTGCATTTACTTTATCTAGTTTGCTTTATTTACTTGTTGCTAAAATGGCCAACGCTGAAAATACTAAGTTGTGTGACTTCACAACCACAAATAATAATGATTTCTTATGCACACCTATTGCTCCACCTGCTACTACAGCAGAATTCTTTGAAATTAAACCTGCTTTCTTGAATCTTGTCATGAAAGATCAATTTTCTGAATTAGTTACTGATGATGCTGCTGCCCATCTTAATAATTTTGTTGAACTATGTGAAATGCAAAAATATAAAGATGTAGATGGTGATATTATTAAACTAAAATTGTTCCCTTTCTCATTAAGAGGAAGAGCTAAAGATTGGTTGCTATCTCTGCCTAAGAATAGTATTGATTCATGGACTAAATGCAAGGATGCTTTTATTGGTAGATATTATCCCCTGCTAAAATTATATCTTTGAGGAGTAGCATAATGAATTTTAAACAATTAGATACTGAACATGTTGCTCAAGCTTGGGAAAGAATGAAATCTCTGGTTAAAAATTGCCCAACCCATGGACCGACTACTTGGATGATCATCCAAACCTTCTATGCAGGACTAAATTTTTCTTCACGGAATTTATTGGATTCAGCTGCTGGAGGTACCTTTATGTCCATCACTCTTGGTGAAGCAACAAAGCTTCTTGATAATATGATGATCAACTACTCTGAATGGCACACGGAGAGAGCTCCACAAGGTAAGAAGGTAAATTCTGTCGAAGAAACCTCTTCCTTGAGTGATAAGATTGATGCTATTATGTCTATGCTTGTGAATGATAGGACTAATATTGATCCTAATAATGTTCCATTAGCTTCATTGGTTGCACAAGAAGAACATGTTGATGTAAACTTCATTAAAAATAATAATTTCAACAACAATGCTTACGGAACAATTCTAGTAACAACTATAGGCCATATCCTTATAATAATGGCAACGGCTATGGTAATTCTTATGGAAATTCTTACAACAATAATAGGAGTTCACCCCTGGACTTGAAGCCATGCTTAAAGAATTTATTAGTACACAAACTGCTTTTAACAAATCTGTTGAAGAAAAGCTTGGGAAAATTGATATACTTGCTTCTAAAGTTGATAGTCTTGCTGCTTGATGTTGATCTTTTGAAATCAAAAGTTTTGCCTAATGAGAATCATCATAATAAAATTACTACTACAGCAAATGCCATTCAAGTTAGAATTAATGAGAATATAAGATTAATGGCTGAAGCTGCGTGCTAGGTGGGATAGAGAAGAAAATGAAAAACTAGCTAAAGAGAAGAATATAGCTAAAGTTTGGACTATTACCACCACTAGTAATGCTAATGCTACACATGTTGCTGCACCTTCTACTCATACTAATAAAAGAATTGGTGTTAGCAATGTTTCCACTTCTAATGCAAAGCGAAAAACTGCCCGAAAGCGCTAAAGCTGCTGAAACTGCCTGTGATAAAGCTGCTGAAATTTTTTCCAACATTGGGGATGATGATCCCATTGCTTTAGATTATAATAGTTTGAATTTTGATGATTGCCACATCTCTGAAGTTATAAAGTTCTTGCAAAAACTTGCTAAAAGTCCTAATGCTAGTGCTATAAATTTGGCTTTCACGCATCATATTACAAATGCCCTCATAAAAGCTAGAGAAGAGAAACTAGAGCGTGAAGCCTCTATTCCTAAAAAGCTAGAGGATGGTTGGGAGCCCATCATTAAGATGAAAGTTAAAGATTTTGATTGTAATGCTTTATGTGATCTTGGTGCAAGTATTTCTGTTATGCCTAAGAAAATTTATAATATGCTTGACTTGCCACCGCTGAAAAATTGTTATTTGGATATTAATCTTGCTGATCATTCTACAAAGAAACCTTTGGGTAAAGTTGATAATGTTCGCATTACCGTTAACAATAACCTTGTTCCTGTTGATTTTGTTGTCTTGGATATTGAATGCAATGCATCTTGTCCCATTATATTGGGAAGACCTTTTCTTCGAACTGTTGGTGCTACCATTGATATGAAGGAAGGTAATATAAAATATCAATTTCCTCTCAAGAAAGGTATGGAACACTTCCCTAGAAAGAGAATGAAGGTACCTTTTGATTCTATTATGAGAACAAATTATGATGTTGACACTTCATCTCTTGATAATACTTGATACACACTTTCTGCGCCTAGCTGAAAGGCGTTAAAGAAAAGCGCTTATGGGAGACAACCCATGTTTTTACCTACAGTACTTTGTTTTTATTTTGTGTCTTGGAAGTTGTTTACTACTGTAGCAACCTCTCCTTATCTTAGTTTTGTGTTTTGTTGTGCCAAGTTAAGCCGTTGATAGAAAAGTAAGTACTAGATTTGGATTACTGCACAGTTCCAGATTTCTTTGCTGTCACGAATCTGGGTCCACCTCCCTGTAGGTAGCTCAGAAAATTAAGCCAATTTACGTGCATGATCCTCAGATATGTATGCAACTTTCATTCAATTTGAGCATTTTCATCTGAGCAAGTCTGGTGCCATTTTAAAATTCGTCAATACGAACTGTTCTGTTTTGACAGATTCTGCCTTTTATTTCGCATTGCCTCTTTCGCTATGTTGGATGAATTTCTTTGATCCACTAATGTCCAGTAGCATTATGCAATGTCCAGAAGTGTTAAGAATGATTGTTTCACCTCTGAATATGTCAATTTATAATGTGCACTAACCCTCTAATGAGTTGTTTCGAGTTTGGTGTGGAGGAAGTTTTCAAGGATCAAGAGAGGAGTATGATGCAACATGATCAAGGAGAGTGAAAGCTCTAAGCTTGGGGATGCACCCGGTGGTTCACCCCTGCATATATCAAGAAGACTCAAGCGTCTAAGCTTGGGGATGCCCAAGGCATCCCCTTCTTCATCGACAACATTATCAGGTTCCTCCCTGAAACTATATTTTTATTCCATCACATCTTATGTGCTTTTTCTTGGAGCGTCGGTTTGTTTTTGTTTTTTGTTTTGTTTGAATAAAATGGATCCTAGCATTCACTTTATGGGAGAGATACACGCTCCGCTGTAGCATATGGACAAGTATGTCCTTGGTTTCTACTCATAGTATTCATGGCGAAGTTTCTCCTTCGTTAAATTGTTATATGGTTGGAATTGGAAAATGATACATGTAGTAATTGCTATAAATGTCTTGGGTAATGTGATACTTGGCAATTGTTGTGCTCATGTTTAAGCTCTTGCATCATATGCTTTGCACCCATTAATGAAGAAATACATAGAGCATGCTAAAATTTGGTTTGCATATTTGGTTTCTCTAAGGTCTAGATAATTTCTAGTATTGAGTTTGAACAACAAGGAAGACGGGGTAGAGTCTTATAATGTTTTCAATATGTCTTTTATGTGAGTTTTGCTGCACCAGTTCATCCTTGTGTTTGTTTCAAATAAGCCTTGCTAGCCTAAACCTTGTATCGAGAGGGAATACTTCTCATGCATCCAAAATACTTGAGCCAACCACTATGCCATTTGTGTCCACCATACCTACCTATACTACATGGTATTTTCCGCCATTCCAAAGTAAATTGCTTGAGTGCTACCTTTAAAATTTCATCATTCACCTATGCAATATATAGCTCATGGGACAAATAGCTTAAAAACTATTGTGGTATTGAATATGTAATTATGCACTTTATCTCTTATTAAGTTGCTTGTTGTGCGATAACCATGTTTACTGGGGAACGCCATCAACTCATTGTTGAATTTCATGTGAGTTGCTATGCATGTTCGTCTTGTCTGAAGTAAGGGCGATCTACTCTGAGTTGAATGGTTTGAGCATGCATATTGTGAGAGAAGAACATTGGGCCGCTAACCGAAGCCATGTTCCATGGTGGAAGTTTCAGTTTTGGACAAACATCCTCAAATCTCTAATGAGAAAAGAATTAATTGTTGTTGAATGCTTTAAGCATTAAAAGAGGAGTCCATTATCTGTTGTCTATGTTGTCCCGGTATGGATGTCTAAGTTGAGAATAATCAAAAGCAAGAAATCCAAATGCGAGCTTTCTCCTTAGACCTTTGTACAGGCGGCATAGAGGTACCCCTTTGTGATACTTGGTTAAAGCATATGTATTGCGGTGATAATCCAGGTAGTCCAAGCTAATTAGGACAAGGTGCGGGCACTATTAGTACACTATGCATGAGGCTTGCAACTTATAAGATATAATTTACATGATGCATATGCTTTATTACTACCGTTGACAAAATTGTTTCATGTTTTCAAAATCAAAGCTCTAGCACAAATATAGCAATCGATGCTTTTCCTCTATGAAGACCATTCTTTTACTTTCAATGTTGAGTCAGTTCACCTATTTCTCTCCACCTCAAGAAGCAAACACTTGTGTGAACTGTGCATTGATTCCTACATACTTGCTTATTGCACTTATTATATTACTCTATGTTGACAATATCCATGAGATATACATGTTACAAGTTGAAAGCAACCGCTGAAACTTAATCTTCGTTTGTGTTGCTTCAATGCCTTTACTTTGAATTATTGCTTTATGAGTTAACTTTTATGCAAGACTTATTGATGCTTGTCTTGAAGTGCTATTCATGAAAAGTCTTTGCTATATGATTCACTTGTTTACTCATGTCATACACATTGTTTTGATCGCTGCATTCACTACATAAGCTTTACAAATAGTATGATCAAGATTATGATGGCATGTCACTCAGAAATTATACGTGTTATCGTTTTACCTGCTCGGGACGAGCAGAACTAAGCTTGGGGATGCTGATACGTCTCCGACGTATCGATAATTTCTTATGTTCCATGCCACATTATTGATGTTATCTACATGTTTTATGCACACTTTATGTCATATTCGTGCATTTTCTGGAACTAACCTATTAACAAGATGCCGAAGTGCCAGTTGCTGTTTTCTGCTGTTTTTGGTTTCAGAAATCCTAGTAAGGAAATATTCTCGGAATTGGACGAAATCAAAGCCCGGGGCCTATTTTTCCACGGAGCTTCCGAGAAGACCGAAGAACACACGAAGTGGGGCCACGAGGTGGCGACACCACGTGGCGGCGCGGCCCGAGGGGGGCCCGCGCCGCCTATGGTGTGGCCCCTCGTCTGGCTCCCGACTCTGCCCTTCCGCCTACAAATAGCCTCCGTGACGAAAACCCCGATCGAGAACCACGATACGGAAAACCTTCCAGAGACGCCGCCGCCGCCGATCCCATCTCGGGGATCCGGAGATCGCCTCCGGCACCCTGCCGGAGAGGGGAATCATCTCCCGGAGGACTCTACGCCGCCATGGTCGCCTCCGGTGTGATGTGTGAGTAGTCTACCCCTGGACTATGGGTCCATAGCAGTAGCTAGATGGTTGTCTTCTCCCCATTGTGCTATCATTGTCGGATCTTGTGAGCTGCCTAACATGATCAAGATCATCTATCTGTAATCCTATATGTTGCGTTTGTTGGGATCCGATGAATAGAGAATACTTGTTATGTTGATTATCAAAGTTATGCTTATGTGTTGTTTATGATCTTGCATGCTCTCCGTTACTAGTAGATGCTCTGGCCAAGTAGATGCTTGTAACTCCAAGAGGGAGTACTTATGCTCGATAGTGGGTTCATGCCTGCATTGACACAGGACAGTGATGAGAAAGTTCTAAGGTTGTGTTGTGCTGTTGCCACTAGGGATAAAACATTGATGCTATGTCTAAGGATGTAGTTGTTGATTACATTACGCACCATACTTAATGCAATTGTCTGTTGCTTTGCAACTTAATACTGGAAGGGGTTCAGATGATAACCTGAAGGTGGACTTTTTAGGCATAGATGCAGTTGGATGGCGGTCTATGTACTTTGTCGTAATGCCCAATTAAATCTCACTATACTCATCATGATATGTATGTGCATTGTCATGCTCTCTTTATTTGTCAATTGCCCAACTGTAATTTGTTCACCCAACATGCTGTTCGTCTTATGGGAGAGACACATCTAGTGAACTGTGGACCCCGGTCCAATTCTCTTTACTGAAATACAATCTACTGCAATACTGTTCTACTGTTTTCTGCAAACAATCATCTTCCACACAATACGGTTAACTCTTTGTTACAGCAAGCCGGTGAGATTGACAACCTCACTGTTTCGTTGGGGCAAAGTACTTTGGTTGTGTTGTGCAGGTTCCACGTTGGCGCCGGAATCCCTGGTGTTGCGCCGCACTACATCTCGCCGCCATCAACCTTCAACGTGCTTCTTGGCTCCTCCTGGTTCGATAAACCTTGGTTTCTTTCTGAGGGAAAACTTGCTGCTGTGCGCATCATACCTTCCTCTTGGGGTTGCCCAACGAACGTGTGAAATACACGCCATCAGGGAGGAACCTGATAATGTTGTCGATGAAGAAGGGGATGCCTTGGGCATCCCCAAGCTTAGACACTTGAGTCTTCTTGATATATGCAGGGGTGAACCACCGGGGCATCCCCAAGCTTAGAGCTTTCACTCTCCTTGATCATGTTGTATCATCTTCCTCTCTTGATCCTTGAAAACTTCCTCCACACCAAACTCAAAACAACTCATTAGAGAGTTAGTGCACAATCAAAATATACATGTTCAGAGGTGACATAATCATTTTTAACACTTCTGGACATTGCACAAAGCTACTGAAAGTCAATGGAATCGAAAAATCCATCAAACATATCAAAACAGGCAATGCGAAATAAAAGGCAGAATCTGTCAAAACAGAACAGTTCGTAAAGACGAATTTTATTGAGGCACCAGACTTGCTCAAATGAAAATGCTCAAATTGAATGAAAGTTGCGTACATATCTGAGGATCACTCACGTAAATTGGCATAATTTTCTGAGTTACCTACAGAGAATTTTGCCCAGATTCGTGACAGCAAAGAAATCTGTTTCTGCGCAGTAATCCAAATCTAGTATGAACCTTACTATCAATGACTTTACTTGGCACAACAATGCACAAAACTAAGATAAGGAGATGTTGCTACAGTAGTAAACAACTTCCAAGACACAAAATAAAAACAAAATTACTGTAGTAAAAACATGGGTTGTCTCTCATAAGCGCTTTTCTTTAACGCCTTTCAGCTAGGCGCAGAAAGTGTGTATCAAGTATTATCAAGAGACGAAGTGTCAACATCATAATTTGTTCTCATAATAGAATCAAAAGGTAACTTCATTCTCTTTCTAGGGAAGTGTTCCATACCTTTCTTGAGAGGAAATTGATATTTTATATTACCTTCCTTCATATCAATGATAGCACCAACAGTTCGAAGAAAAGGTCTTCCCAATATAATGGGACAAGATGCATTGCATTCAATATCCAAGACAACAAAATCAACGGGGACAAGGTTATTGTTAACGGTAATGCGAACATTATCAACTTTCCCCAAAGGTTTCTTTGTAGAATGATCAGCAAGATTAACATCCAAATAACAATTTTTCAGCGGTGGCAAGTCAAGCATATTATAAATTTTCTTAGGCATAACAGAAATACTTGCACCAAGATCACATAAAGCATTACAATCAAAATCTTTAACCTTCATCTTAATGATGGGCTCCCAACCATCCTCTAGCTTTCTAGGAATAGAGGCTTCGCGCTTTAGTTTCTCTTCTCTAGCTTTTATGAGAGCATTTGTAATATGATGTGTAAAAGCCAAATTTATAGCACTAGCATTAGGACTTTTAGCAAGTTTTTGCAAGAACTTTATAACTTCAGAGATGTGGCAATCATCAAAATTCAAACCATTATAATCCAAAGCAATGGGATCATCATCCCCAATGTTGGAAAAAATTTCAGCAGTTTTATCACAGACGGTTTAGCGATTTTAGATTTAGGCAGTTTTTCGCGCTTTGCATTAGAAGTGGAAATATTGCCAACACCAATTATTTTACCATTAATAGTAGGAGGTGCAGAAACATGTGTAGCATTAGCATTACTAGTGGTGGTAATAGTCCAAACTTTAGCTATATTATCTTCTTTTTCATTTTCGTCTCTTTCCCACCTAGCACGCAATTCGGCCATCAATCTTATATTCTCATTAATTCTAACTTGGATGGCATTTGCTGTAGTAACAATTTTATTATTATGATTTTCATGAGGCATAACTTTCGATTTCAAAAGATCAACATCAGCAGCAAGACTATCGACTTTAGAAGCAAGTATATCAATTTTCCCAAGCTTTTCTTCAATAGATTTGTTAAAAGCAGTTTGTGTACTAATAAATTCCTTAAGCATGGCTTCAAGTCCAGGGGGTGTGTTCCTATTATTGTTGTAAGAATTCTCATAAGAATTACCATAGCCGTTGCCATTATTATAAGGATATGGCCTATAGTTGTTACTAGAATTGTTCCGGTAAGCATTGTTGTTGAAATTATTATTTTTAATGAAGTTTACATCAACATGTTCTTCTTGGGCAACCAATGAAGCTAACAGAACATTATTAGGATCAACATTAGTCCTATCATTCACAAGCATAGACATAATAGCATCAATCTTATCACTCAAGGAAGAGGTTTCTTCGATAGAATTTACCTTCTTACCTTATGGAGCTCTTTCCGTGTGCCATTCAGAGTAATTAATCATCATATTATCAAGAAGCTTTGTTGCCTCACCAAGAGTGATGGACATAAAGGTACCTCCAGTAGCTGAATCCAATAGGTTCCGCGAAGAAAAATTCAGTCCTGCATAAAAGGTTTGGATGATCATCCAAGTAGTCAGTCCATGGGTTGGGCAATTTTTAACCAAAGATTTCATTCTTCCCCATGCTTGTGCAACATGCTCATTATCCAATTGTTTAAAATTCATTATGCTACTCCTCAAAGATATAATTTTAGCAGGGGGATAATATCTACCAATAAAAGCATCCTTGCATTTAGTCCATGAATCAATACTATTCTTAGGCAGAGATAGCAACCAATCTTTAGCTCTTCCTCTTAGTGAGAAAGGGAACACTTTTAATTTTATTATTCACCATCTACATCCTTATACTTTTGCATTTCACAAAGTTCAACAAAATTATTGAGATGGGCAGCAGCATCATCAGAACTAACACCAGAAAATTGCTCTCGCATAACAAGATTCAGTAAAGCAGGTTTAATTTCAAAGAATTCTGCTGTAGTAGCAGGTGGAGCAATAGGTGTGCATAAGAAATCATTATTATTTGTGGTTGTGAAGTCACACAACTTAGTATTTTCAGGAGTACCCATTTTAGCAATAGTAAATAAAGCAAACTAGATAAAGTAAATGCAAGTAACTATTTTTTTTGTGTTTTTAATATGGCAAACAAGATAGCAAATAAAGTAAAACTAGCAACTATTTTTTTTGTATTTTGATTTAGTGCAGCAAACAAAGTAGTAAATAAAGTAAAGCAAGACAAAAACAAAGTAAAGAGATTGGGATGTGGAGACTCCCCTTGCAGCGTGTCTTGATCTCCCCGGCAACGGCGCCAGAAAAAGAGCTTGATACGCGTACATCACGCGTCCGTTGGGAACCCCAAGAGGAAGGTGTGATGCGTACATCGGCGAGTTTTCCCTCAGTATGAAACCAAGGTTTATCGAACCAGTAGGAGCCAAGAAGCACGTTGAAGGTTGATAGCGGCGAGATGTAGTGCGGCGCAACACCAGGGATTTCGGCGCCAACGTGGAACCTGCACAACACAAACCAAGTACTTTGCCCCAACGAAACAGTGAGGTTGTCAATCTCACCGGCTTGCTGTAACAAAGGATTAGATGTATAGTGTGGATGATGATTGTTTGCAGAGAACAATAGAACAATTGCAGTAGATTGTATTTCAGATGTAAAGAATTGGACCGGGGTCCACAGTTCACTAGTGGTGTCTCTCACATAAGATAAATAGCATGTTGGGTGAACAAATTACAGTTGGGCAATTGACAAATAGAGAGGGCATGACCATGCACATACATATTATGATGAGTATTGCGAGATTTAATTGGGCATTACGACAAAGTACATAGACCGCTATCCAGCATGCATCTATGCCTAAAAAGTCCACCTTCAGGTTATCATCCGAACCCCTTCCAGTATTAAGTTGCTAACAACAGACAATTGCATTAAGTATGGTGCGTAATGTAATCAATAACTACATCCTCGGACATAGCATCAATGTTTTATCCCTAGTGGCAATAGTACATCCATAACCTTAGAGGTTTCTGTCACTCCCCGAGATTCACGGAGACATGAACCCACTATCGAGCATAAATACTCCCTCTTGGAGTTAAGAGTAAAAACTTGGCCAGAGCCTCTACTAATAACGGAGAGCATGCAAGATCATAAACAACACATAGATATAAATTGATAATCAACATAACATAGTATTCTCTATCCATCGGATCCCGACAAACACAACATATAGCATTACAGATAGATGATCTTGATCATGTTAGGCAGCTCACAAGATCCGACAATGAGGCACATAAGGAGAAGACAACCATCTAGCTACTGCCATGGACCCATAGTCCAGGGGTGAACTACTCACTCATCACTCATGGCGGTGTAGAGTCCCCCGGGAGATGAATCCCCTCTCCGGCAGGGTGCCGGAGGCGATCTCCTGAATCCCCCGAGATGGGATTGGCGGCGGCGGCGTCTCTGGAAGGTTTTCCGTATCGTGGCTCTCGGTACTGGGGGTTTCGCGACGAAGGCTATTTGTAGGCGGAAGGGCAGGTCAGGGGGCCACACGAGGGGCCCAGGAGACAGGCCGGCGCGGCCAAGACCTGGGCCACGCCGCCCTACCTCCTGGCTGCCTCGTGGCCCCACTTCGTTGACTCTTCGGTCTTCTGGAAGCTTCGTGTGAAAATAGGCCCCTGGGCGTTGATTTCGTCCAATTCCGAGAATATTTCCTTACTAGGATTTCTGAAACCAAAAACAGCAGAAAACAGCAACTGGCTCTTTGGCATCTTGTTAATAGGTTAGTTCTAGAAAATGCATAAATATGATGTAAAGTATGCATAAAACATGTAGATATCATCAATAATGTGGCATGGAACATAAGAAATTATCGATACGTCGGAGACGTATCAATGCCTTGGGAGAAGTTGCTACCGTTGTCGGTGATGATGCTGTGGGGGTAGCCGTATCTTACGATGATTTCCTTGAGGAATGTGACGGCTGTGGAGCCGTCCAGCTTCTTGATTGGCTTGGCTTCGATCCACTTGGTGAATTTATCAATCATCACCAAGAGATGTGTCATGCCGCCTCGCGCCGTTCTGAATGGGCCCACCATGTCCAAGCCCCATACGGCAAACGGCCATGTGATGGGGATGGTTTTTAAGGCGGAAGCCGGCAGGTGCCTCTTCTTTGCGAAGCTCTGGCAGCCGTTGCACTTCTTCACCAGTTCTTCTGCGTCTCTGAGCGCAGTCGGCCAGTAGAAACCGTGCCGGAAAGCTTTGGCCACTATGGCTCTGGATGAGGCGTGATGTCCGCACTCTCCTTGATGGATTTCCCATAGGAATTCAATCCCTTCAGCCGGCTCGACGCACCGCTGGAACACCCCACTTACGCTGCGTTTGTACAGCTGGTGGTTGATGATTGTATAGGCCTTGGCCCTTCTCTCAATCTGCCTGGCTTGGACTCTATCATCAGGCAGCACACCGTCGGTGAGGTAGGAGAGGAATTTTTGTGCCCATGAAGGTACGCATCTTATCTCGAATACGCTAACCAACAAGGCCTCCTGCGTGGGAGCTTCCGGATTCGACTGCGTGGTCGCCGGGTTCGGCTTGCTAGCCGGCGGGTTCGGCTTGCTAGCCCCGAGTTTGGCGATGAAGCCCCCGGGTTGGACTGAGAAGTCCCTGGGTTCGGCATGGTAGCCGGCGGGTTTGGCTTTGAAGCCCCCGACTTGGGCGATGAAGCCCCCGGGTTCGGCTGAGCAGCCCCCGGGTCAGCCGACACGAATATTGAGTCCGAGTCCGGTGACGGTGTGATGGACGGCTTCTTGAGAACCGCCAAGGTGACACCCGGCGGAATGGCTTGCCGGGTTGAGCCAATTTTGGACAAGGCGTCAGCCGCATCGTTGTTTGCTCGTGGCACATGGTGAAATTCGCAGCCGTCGAAGAAGCCGGATAGCTGCTGGACATGGAAGCGGTACGAGGCCATGTTGGCGTCCTTCGCGTCCCAGTCGCCAGATGCTTGCTGTATAACCAAGTCGGAGTCGCCGAAGCAAAGTATGCGACGCACGCCGATCTCCTTGGCCAGCTTCAGCCCATGGATGAGCGCTTCATACTCCGCCACATTGTTGGATGCGGCGAAGTGGATCTGCAGGACATAGTCCAGCCGGTCTCCCTTGGGAGAGGTGATGACGATGCCGGCTCCCAAGCCATTGCGCATCTTCGAGCCATCAAAGTGCAGCTTCCAATGTGTGGAATCCGGCACAGGTGGCAGGTATTGCATCTCAGCCCAGTCGACGAAGAAGTCCGCGAGGATCTGCGACTTGATGGCCGTGCGAGCCTCGTAGAGGATGGTGTGGGCGGCTAGCTCCAGAGCCCACTTGGCAACCCGGCCGCTGGCGTCCTTGCTGCCGATGATTTCCGCCAAGGGCGCTGTGGCAACCACCTTGATGGGGTGCTCTTGGAAGTAGTGCTTGAGCTTCTTGGCCGCCATGTACACGCCGTAGGTGACCTTCTGGTAGTGGGGGTAGTTTTGCTTCGACTGGGAGAGCATTTCGCTGAGGTAGTAGACTGGGCGCTGAACCAGCTGCTCCCTGCCGTCTTCTTTGCGCTCCACCACCAGGACGACGCTAACCACTCGATTGGTGGCTGCGATGTACAACAGCATCGGCTCCATTGAGGCCGGCGTTGCGAGGATTGGCGCGGTTGAAAGCACGCGCTTCAAGTCACGGAAGGCTTCATCCGCCTGTGGTGACCAGATGAACTTGTCCGACTTCTTCAGCAATTGGTACAAGGGCAGTGCCTTCTCCCCCAGCCGGCTGACGAAGCGGCTCAAGGAGGCCAGGCAGCCAGTGAACTTCTGGACGTCCTTGAGGCACTGCGGCAGTTCCATCTTCTCCAGGGCACTGATCTTCTCCGGGTTGGCTTCGATCCCACGCTGAGAGACGAGGTAGCCAAGGAGCTGGCCAGACGGCACGCCGAATGTGCACTTGGCCGGGTTGAGCTTCATCCGGAATCTTCTCAGATTGGTGAAGGTTTCTCTCAGGTCATCAAGGAGGGTAGTCGTCTCCTTGGTCTTTACAACGACATCATCCACATATGCGTGAACGTTTCTGCCGATTTGATCCTGCAAGCATTTTTGCATGCATCTTTGGTAGGTGGCGCCTGCATTTTTCAAGCCGAACGGCATATTCGTGTAGCAATAAGCCCCATACGGGGTAATGAACGAAGTCTTTATTTGATCATCCAGATTCAAAGGAATCTGGTGGTAGCCTGAATAGGCATCTAGAAAAGACAACAGTTCACAACCGGCAGTCGAGTCTATGACTTGATCTATGCGCGGCAGGGGGAAGGGGTCCTTCGGGCACGCCTTGTTCAGGCTGGTGTAGTCGATACACATGCGCCAGGAGCCGTTCTTCTTCAAAACCAGGACCGGGTTCGCCAACCAGTCCGGGTGCAGCACTTCCATGATGAAGCCGGCTGCTAGCAGCCTGGCGATTTCTTCACCGATGGCCTTCCTTCTTTCTTCGGCGAAGCGCCTGAGAGGCTGCTTCACCGGCTTGGCTTCAGGCCGGACGTGGAGGTGGTGCTCAGCCAACTCCCTCGGCACACTCGGCATGTCTCTCGTAGTCCATGCGAAGATGTCCCGATTCTCACGGAGGAAGCTGGTGAGCTCGCTTTCCTATTTCTTGCTCAAGCCGGCACCGATGGTGACGTACTTGTCCGGCTGCGCCGGGTCCAGCACGATCTTCTTGGTGTTGTCGGCCGGCTGGAAGTGAGTCGTCCCAGCCGGGTTGCCTGCAGCCGACATGTCCGTCTGTGCGGCCTTGGAGAGGGCGACGGCTGACGTGGGAATTACCCTTCGAGTAACTAGCGTTGCCCTATCCGGTATTGACTAATTGGAGGCCCATGAAGATACCTGAAGGCGTGATGGGCCGCTAGGTCGGCGTACTAGAAGATTCCTTGACGGACAAGACAATGAAGTGAACAAACAAGGAAAGATTGGATCTGAACTACTGTAAATCTAGTCGTATTCGGTTAGACCTCTTGAGACCTGGCCTCCTATATAAAGGCCAGGAGAGGGGCTGCCGAGGGACACGATCAATCTTAGCAATCTTAGCCAGGAAAAGTTAGAGCTAGGTAACCCTAGCAATAGCAATCTCGACTAGATCTCAGCCGAACTATTCGGCACCCCATTGTAACCCATTGTCTTCATAATCAAAGAACAGACAGGCAGGACGTAAGGGTTTTACCTCATCGAGGGCCCCGAACCTCGGTAAATCGCTCTCCCCGCTTGTCTGTGAACCGATGTCTCGTGTCAGCCTACAGGATTCCATCAACCCTAAGCCCCTATCGGAGGGCATTGGCGAGGAGTACCCTCGACAATTGGTGCCGTCTGTGGGAAATCTGTCGGCACAAGGCAGGTCATCGGCAGCACCAGTTATGTCCGCGGCGTTCTTACTCGAGTCGCCGACGCCAGCGAAGCCAACAGATCCGATCCGCTGTGGATCCTTTGAGTTCGTGCCGCACCACGAAGAACTTCACCCGAATTCTATGGCATCGTCTCACAGCACGGAAGCTGTTTTCGGTGGCGTCCACTTCATCATCAACTCCGGAGGTTTTCTTCGCCTCCCCGGGGCCGGCGTGTCCCACCCAAAGGCCGTGCCTCAGGAGGGTGTCCCTTCGGCAACAGCCCTAAAAATTTCGCCCAGAAGCATACAAGAGAGCAACCGAGAAAATCTTGATGCCGCAGCTGGACAAAGAAAGAGACAAAGGAGCTCACACCGTGAAGAGGAAGGCAGAACAGCAGTCCACTCTCGATGCTATGACATGTCGTCGATTAGAGGCCGCACCCGTTCTCCACACCTCTCAGCTACAGAGCAACTTGAGGCGCCATGTTATCTCCACTCCTACTTCGATCCTAAGGATGGTCGGGAAAAGTCCAGCCATCTGTTAAGGAACTGCCGACACTTCCTAGAGATTCGGCAGTTCTGCGACGACCTTAGAGCTGAAGCCACATCAAGAGTTCGCATGATGGAAGAGAAAGCAAGGTCCTATGATCATCAGCCAGAACCATATGTACCAGAACCGTACGAGCCAATGGAAAAAGATGAATATGTACCAGTCGAGGCATTCCCAGCGCTGCGTGGACAAATCAACATGATCCACAAAACCAGCTTTTCGAAAAGAGAAATAAAAAAGTTCTCCCGAGAAGTAAAATACGCGGAAGTTGCCATGGTTGATACGCCGGATTTCATCAATTGGTCAGATCAGAGCATCACCTTCAGCAGGGCGGACCACCCGAAAGCCGTCCCAAGGCCCGGTCACGCGGCCCTTGTCCTGGAAGCACAGATTGGAGGATACAATATGGGCAAAGTATTCATGGACGGTGGAAGCGGCTTGAACTTGTTATTCGCCAGCACAATGAGGGCAATGGGTTTAACAGTCGACATGCTAAAAGAATCCGACACAGGGTTCCACGGCATTATACCGACTCGACCCGCCTACTCGCTGGGCAAAACATCATTGGACGTAGTCTTCGGCACGCCCAGTAATTTCAGGAAAGAAAAGGTCGAGTTCGAGGTAGTCGACTGGGAATCTCAGTACCACGCCATCCTTGGCAGGCCTGCGTTTGCCAAATTCATGGCCGTGCCTCATTATGCATACCTGAAACTAAAGATGCCAGGCAACAACGGGACCCCAATAACCGTTCACGGCAGCTTCGCTCGGTCAGACAACTGCGACAGGGAATTCCAGAAGATCGCCTCGAAGTTTGGAGCCAAAGAACAACTCAACGCGATCGACGCCACTACAGACCACACACAACCACCAGCCGACAATCGAAACGCAAGATCTGATGAGTTCGATACTGCAAAGGAAACCAAGAAGCTGCAGGTGCACCCTACTGATCCGAAGAAGACGGTCAATACTTCGGCTGACCTAGCTGTCGCATAGGAAAGCGCGCTCATCGAGTTCCTCCGTGAGCGCTGGGAGATATTTGCATGGGAGCCATCCGACATGCCAGGTATCCCCAGGGAACTCGCTGAGCACGCCCTAAATGTTGATCCGACGGCCAAACCAGTACAGCAGTCGATGCGGCGATTTTCCGAACCTAAAAGAAGAGCAATCGGTGAAGAAGTTAATCGACTTCGCAATGCGGGATTTATCCGAGAGCTTAAGGAATCTGAATGGGTGGCTAATCCAGCCATGGTGCCAAAGAAGGACACAACCGCCCTTCGCATGTGCATCGATTACACTAGCCTTAACAAGCACTGCCCGAAAGACCATTTCCCACTGCCTCGAATAGATCAGATAGTCGATTCTACGGCCGGGTGCGATCGTCTCTCTTTCCTCGATGCGTACTCCAGGTATAACCAGATCAAACTGAAGAAGGAGGACCAGGAGCTAACGGCGTTCATCACTCCACACGGCGTTTTCTGTTAAAACGTCATGACCTTCGGGTTGAAAAACGCAGGAGCTACCTACCAACGATGCATGCAAGCCTGCCTCGCGGAGCAGATTGGAAGGAACATTGAAGTCTACATCGACGATATCGTGGTGAAAACAAAGCACTCAGCCACACTCATCGATGACTTGAGGGAAACCTTCGACAATCTGGACAGATACAAAATCAAGCTAAATCCCAAGAAATGTTTCTTCGGGGTGCCAGGAGGACAAGTACTCGGGTACTTCATATCAGCTAGAGGAATCAAGGCTAACCCCCTGAAGATCAAAGCTATTCTCGAAATGGAGCCACCAAAGAATCTGCATCAAGTGCAGCAGTTGGCAGGCCGATTAGCAGCGCTTAGCAGGTTCATCGCAAAGCTAGGGGAGAAAGCTCTGCCCTTCTACAACCTGATGAAAAAGTCAGAAAAGTTCGAGTGGACAAAGGAGGCACAAGACTCCTTCGACAACCTGAAGAAAATCCTATCGACCTCCCCGGTGCTCGTGACCCCGCACGAAAAGGAGACACTGCTGATGTACATAGCCGCTACGGCTCAAGTCTTCAGCAGCGTTTTGGTTGTCGAACGAGAAGAAGCAGGGAGAGTTCATGGTGTGCAGAGACCCGTTTACTACCTCAGTGAAGTACTTACCCCCGCAAGGCAGAGGTATCCCCATCACCAGAAGTTGGCATATGCAGTGTGGAGGTCGGCTCGCAAGCTACGGCACTACTTCACGGAGAACCCGATCAAAGTTGTGAGCGAAGCACCTCTAAAGAGCATAATGACCAATCCGGAAGCCACAGGTCGAGTGTCTCAATGGGCCATCGAGTTAGCACCATACGACATAACTTACGTCAACCGAACGGCGGTAAAATCCCAAATCCTCCCAGATTTTGTGGCAGATTGGATCCAATCACAGACACCAGCAACACCCGATATGTCGGGGTCATGGGTAATGTACTTTGATGGGTCAAAACGGAGTACAGGCGCGGGGGTAGGTGTGGTGCTGATATCACCACAGGGAGATAAGATGAAGTATATACTACGCATGAATTTCCCCCTGCCGACAAACAACGAAGCAGAATACGAAGCGCTGCTACACGGAATGAAAATGGCGAAGGCATGTGGTGCTACACGCCTAGAAATCTACGGAGACTCAAACCTGGTGGTCCAGCAGTCGATGAACCTGTGCGATGCAGTCAGTGACAACATGATTGCTTATCGACAGCTGTATCAGAATATGGAGGCTAAATTCGAAGGATGCGAGCTTAAGCATATCGGCAGAGCCAGTAACGAGGAAGCCGACACTCTGGCAAACATCGGGGCCACATGCTCCCCTATCCCAGACGGGGTTTTTTACGAAGTGATCGCTCAAAGATCGATTAAAGAAAAGACGTCTGTATCTCCAAAACCATCGGCTGGAGATTTGGAGAAAAGTTCACTACAAAAACCCTCGACTGAAGAACCTTCAATCCTCCCTGCCGAACAAGTCCTCCTCCTCGAGCCGCTATGGACCGAACCATTCCTAGCGTACCTATCGAAACAAGAGCTGCCAGAAGACCCCGTGGAATCTAAGCGAATCGTTAGACGATCCAAGGCCTTCACAGTGATAAATGGTGAGCTTTACAAGCGTAGCATCTCAGGGATCTTCCAAAGGTGCATCGCCATCAACGATGGAAAAGCACTGTTGCGCGAGATACATGAAGGAACCTGTGGGCATCATGCAGGGAGCAGAGCCCTTGTGGCGAAGGCCTTTAGGGCAGGATTTTATTAGCCAACGGCAGTGTCGGATGCTAGGGACCTAGTCATGAAGTGCGATGCGTGCCAACGTTTCTCGTCGAAACCACACGCCCCTGCGACGGATTTAATGACAATACCCTTGGCATGGCCGTTCGCTCAATGGGGACTCGATCAAGTTGGGCCATTGCCAAGATCGTCACCCGGAGGTCACATGTACTTACTGGTTGCAGTCGACAAATTCACTAAGTGGATCGAGGCGGTACCAGTGCGAAACCAAAAGGCTGAAACAGCGGTTCAATTCTTCAAAGGAATAACCTGTCGATTCGGTATGCCCCACAGCATCGTCACAGACAACGGCTCCAACTTTGATTCCGAGGAGTTCAGAAAATTTTGTGATGATGGAGGGATCAAATTGAAATTCGCATCAGTCTCGCACCCCCAGACCAATGGCCAGGTGGAAAGGATCAATGGTTTAATAGGGGATGGTTTAAAGAAACGCCTTAAAGGTGCAGCCGGAGCCTGGGTTGAAGAGTTACCATCTGTGCTATGGAGTTTGCGTACCACCCCCAATAGGTCGACTCAATACACTCCATTCTTCTTGGTGTACAGAGCCGAAGCAGTCCTACCAGCCGACGTCCGATTTGAAGCGCCTCGAGTAACAGCGTACACAGAGTCCTCCTCCAATATCGCGTTATAAGATGCCGTTGACCTCCTTGACGAAGCACGAGATATCGCCTTGGCAAGAACAACGGTCTACCAACAAGCGCTGAGAAATTATCACAGCCGACGAATACGCAGTCGAAATTTCAGTGTTGAAGATATGGTACTGCGGTTGAAGCAAAAAAGACCCTTAAAACTAGAATCCCCATGGGAAGGACCATACATCATCACCGAAGTGATACCAGGAGGAGCTTATCGGCTCAAAAATCCAGTCTCAGGAAAAGATGTCGAGAATCCGTGGAACATCGCGCAATTGCGCCGGTTTTATACATAGGATACGATTGTTTTTCATTCAACGGCCTACAAGGTTGCTTTTTATTATGAATAAAGATCTCATCAGATTTTTGTTACCACTTTTTCTTGCTTCAGGCTTTGGCACCCGAACGTAACGTTTGGAGCCTTTTCCATCGGCTCTAACTCCCATCGGGAGCATTGGCCCAGAAGAAACGTGTTTATACGATGTCATTAATTAAATACTCTCAGCGAGAGCTAAGATTAATGACACACAAAAACAACCAATCCAAGCCTCGAAAAATACGCGAGTGCTGCAGTCGATGGTTACATTGTCATAAGAAAAGGCTCAAACCGGTGCACCGTGTGACGAAGCCGAGCTTTCGCATAAATTACATATCGACTTCGCAATAACATTGCATAAAATACAACGAAGTCGTCGAGTAAGCAGGTTGAACTGATCACTCAGCCGCACTCGACAACAAAAATACCAAATTAAATTAACATAAGCGTACAGCGTACGCAGTAAACAATCTTATGCGAACACAAGGATTACATTCATAATCGGGACCCCCGGTCCCAGTGGGCCATCAGTTCCTTTTCAAGGCATGATTCCATACGAGAAACAATGGTGTGAGCAGGACCTCTAGCAACATCATAGTACTGGCCTAAATCCCTTTCAGTGTTCGCCACGGCTCTTAAATCTAAGGATGGATGACATGCCAATATTGAAGCAAAGGCAAGCTCGGCACCAGCTAGAAGCTCTTTTCGCACTAGCAGCCGAATCCTCTCGGGAGACTTGAATCGGGTGAACAAGCTAGACAAAGTTTCGGGTGCCTGATCCAGGGGAAACAAAGTGTGCCAAACCATCGTGAGAAGGGCATAGTATTATCAAAATAGTAATGTGCCTTCATCACCCGGTACTTAAACTTCGCCATGATGACGGCCTTCGGACGATGCAGCCATAAATCGTGCGTTGGGTGCGCAACGTCGGTCATCGCTTCAACCTCTTCATGAATCTTCTTGTCCTCTTCAGCTACATCCGAAGCTACGACTGGAAAAGGAACGAATGTTAGAACATTCAAGCTATACCCGGAATCAGAAGACAGGCTAATACTCACAGCTCAAACTTTCGGTAGCAACATGAAGACCATCGAGAGCGTATTGTTCGACGGCAGTCGCTATTTCTCCCTTTTTCTTCCCAACGCAGCCATCGCACGAAGGGAAGTAATGTCTTTATTTAGACTAGACACTTGGTCACGTAATTGACGAACAAGGCCTGACTCGTCATTACCCGAAGAATTCAGAAAGAGCTCGGCACAGGAAGAAGATGAAGGAATCTGCAGTACATCCTCAGTTCAGACCAAGCATTAATATAAAAAACTCCCATCGGGAGCGTTGAGTGTGCATCATACAGGCAAAAGGATGCTCTGGCAACAAAGCCGAATTTAAAAAAGTTACGGATAATCTTATGTACAACACATCGAATAACAGTTTAAGGATTCGCCGACATTGAAACGGGGGTTGACTCAGGAATAGGCTCGGCTTGTGCTTCGTCCACCAACTTCAGAAGCCGGTTGGCGCAAGTTATTGCCGATCTCTTGAAAGGCTCAAGGTCGACTAGATGGTTTTCATCATCAACAGGGAGTGCCTTGGAGAAATCTTCTAATTCCGACCCCATCCCGTGGCCCATGAGCAACTGGAAAGTAAGAACCGCACCAAACAAGCGGTTGCGACGTTTCAATACCTCTACAGGCTCAGAAGGATCGACAAGAAAAGCTTCTGCCATCTCATCGAGAGTCTTGTCCAGCTTCGCCTTTGGGAAGATCATCGAGTACAACTTCGACAGTGCCTCCTTGGATTTCTGCAGTAATCTGAGGATCTGGACATTAGACTCAGCAGCAAGAGACAAAGCATCGGCTGTGGAATCCTCCCGAAGCTGATGACATCGGCTGACAGTTATATCATCGGCCTCTGAAAGAGAGACGTATCAGCAATTAATGGAGAAAGCATCAAGAAAGGAGCGGAGTGTCGTGAGGATTTTTACCCAATAAATTCTTGATGGACTCACGGAGGACACCCTCCTTCTCATCAATTGCAGCCGCCGCTACACGCCTAGCATCTTGATCATCCTTCATCTGACGCTTCAGCCTCTTTACTTCTTCCTTCAACAAGGCGTTCTCACTCTTGGCATCGGCAGCGAGCCTGTTGGCTTCAACCACCTGATCAGCCGAAGATTTGACGGCCTTCCGAAGTTGGGAGTTTTCGGCCTCAAGGCGAATAAATTGTCCAGCAAAGTCCGCCACGGCATCGACTGTAGCGTAAATTGGCTGTAGCCAGGAAAAATCAAGAGCAGTCAGGTGATGGAAATTCAGCAAAGCCAGACAGGTTAAGTACTTACGTGATCACGGCCAGTCGGCGGGATGGAAGCATCATCAGGAGGAATAACTCTCGATACTAGGACCTTCTCTACACCCGTTCGGGATGGAGGTGTTGACTTGGCAGGAGAAGGGTACGATGCCTTAGCCGATGCTGCTCTCTCAGAAGCTAGTTTAGCCCTCTTTGCGAGAGGAACATCGTCATCGTCGTCGGCAGAGCTGTTTAAGTACAGTGCGCAGTTAGCATACAAGGTGATAGGAAATAAAAATAAAAAGAGTATGAATGCTCACAGGTCCAGATCATCTTCGTCTACGAAGAAACTTGTTGACCCCTTCTTAGCAGGAGGAGGCGAAGCAGCTTCGTCGGCATCATTATCTCCTCCTCTAGGACTTGATTCAGCCGATGTGATAAGATCATCATGTACCTGCTTACGACGTCTGCTCTTAAGAAAGGCATCATCTTCGGCAGCCTCCTCCTCTTGGACATCGCTGTCCTCAAGGACGTGCTGAGCATCCTCGGTTCCCTCAGAGTCGTCGTTGTCATCCTCTAATACCACGCCGCTCTCGGGTGAAGGAGGATAACATTGGGTGACAGCGGGAACCTGTGGAAGGATAGAAAACATGTAAAGCACAAGCAGAAAGAGGAAGTAATAACAGTAAACGAAGAATGGTAAAGTCACCTCGGACGGAAGATGCTTGAAATCATAAGGAGGGCGCGCTGATGTCAAGACAATGGTGTCCTTGGTGCTGAGGCATGTTAGACGACGAACTTCGTTTTGGAGCTCATCTGCCGATAGGTCGGCAGAGTTGATCCTCGACTTGTCGTTTTTGCCAGTATAGAGCCACAACTGGTGAGGGCGAGACATCAGCGGCTGCACTCGACGTTGAAGGAACACTGAAACTACTTCAGTGCCGCACATCGTCAAGCCGCCTGTATTCTTCAAAGTGGCTATTTGCTCAAATAGCTCATCGGCTGTCGCCTTTTCTTCGGGAGAAAGGGCATTGTTCCAAGACTTCTTCTTATGAGCTACCAAGACATCGTCAAAAGGAGGGAGATTTGAATGCCGCCCAGGAACAGCAGGGTCCCGAAGGTAGAACCACTTGTTGCGCCAGCCCTGGACGGATTCCTTCATCGGATAGTCGAAGTAGTTGACCTCCTTCCTCACAACGAAGCCAACACCGCCGACAACGGGGGGGGGGGGGGGCGTTGCTATCGTTATGACGCTTCACATAAAAGATCTTCCTCCAAAGGCCCCAGTGAGGCTCAATGCCGAGGAAGGCCTCGCAGACGGTGATAAAAATGGAAAGGTGGAGGATGGAATTCGGGGTCAGCTGCCAAAGCTGAATCCCATAGAAAAAAAGGAGGGAGCGAAGAAACTCGTGTGCCGGGAGAGAGAGGCCACGGAACAGAAAAGCGGCAAACATGACGGTGAAGCCCTTTGGGGGATTTGGGCGAGAAACCGAACCTGGGAGACGAATGTCATCCTCAGATGCGGAGATGAAGCCGAGGGCGCGAAGTTTGTTGATGTCGCGGTTGGAAATGGCAGAGGCGTTCCAGTCGCGGCTAACTTTGGCCGCCTCCGATGCACTGCCACTCTTCTTTTTGCCCATGGTGAACGAAGCTTCAGATGGAGAGATAGAGGAACAGGAGGCTTGAAGGAGAAGATGAGCAGTGAACGGGGTAAAAGATAAAAAAAGAAAGGAGCCTCCCTATTTATCCCGTAAAAATTTGAGTCCAGTCGTGGCCATAACTTCACAAAGCATCGTGGGGGGGTGGAGCAGATCTGACTGTACACGTGGCACTTGAAGAAGGAGTGGAACTGGCGGCCCATTATTCCCACGTCGTGCGAAAATTGAGGAGACGCCTCGATCGCCATGCGTGCACAGGTCAAGACCTAAAAACTACCTGCGCAGAACTAGAGTGGGCCCGCCAGGTCAAGTCCTATCAATTGGCCCACAGCAGCTATACGTCAAGTCAAATCCCGTCAATCGGCCCACAACAATGATGTCATATAAAAAAAACTAGAAGCACTCGAAGGAAACATGAAAAATCATCGGATAAAGGACTTGAGTCTACGCACGGATTACGAGCATCCGAACTTAGACTCGGGGGCTACTCCCATCGGGAGCGCTGACGCGCGCCCGATAAAAGAAGACTCGACAGAATAAGCAGTCGAAGGAAGAAGGTTTGAGTCTGTACCCGGACTCGATAATTACTCCCATCGGGAGGACGTGGTGCACACCAGTTAAAAGTTTTTTCGCACTCCAGGATCATGCCCGGGGACTTGATTCTGTGTAGGGTAACATTGTTTTGCCATCGGCTGTTAACCAACAAAAGTTGGGCACGTTACTCATTATCCTTTGCGTAAAGAAAAGTATATCGGATGACCTATGAAGATCTGCGAAAAATTCGGCAGAGGAGAGTATTCGAGTAGAACAACTTGAGTCTACGCACGGATTGTAAGCATCCGTACCTAGACTCGGGGGCTACTCCCATCGGGAGCGCTGACGCGCACCCGATAAAAGAAGGTGAAGCAGATTCAAGATGAACAAGGACAATGAAGGAGAAGAATATCAGGAGAAGACATGCATTAAGTCTCTACCCGAATTATCTTCGGCTAGACACTCGGGGGCTACTGACGTGGGCATTACCCTTCGAGTAACTAGCGTTGCCCTATCCGGTATTGACTAATTGGAGGCCCATGAAGATACCTGAAGGCGTGATGGGCCGCTAGGTCGGCGTACTAGAAGATTCCTTGACGGGCAAGACAAGGAAGTGAACAAACAAGGAAAAATTGGATCTGAACTACTGTAAATCTAGTCGTATTCGGTTAGACCTCTTGAGACCTGGCCTCCTATATAAAGGCCAGGAGAGGGGCTGCCGAGGGACACGATCAATCTTAGCAATCTTAGCCAGGAAAAGCTTAGAGCTAGGTAACCCTAGCAATAGCAATCTCGACTAGATCTCAGCTGAACTATTCGGCACCCCATTGTAACCCATTGTCTTCATAATCAAAGAACATACAGGCAGGACGTAAGGGTTTTACCTCATCGAGGGCCCCGAACCTGGGTAAATCGCTCTCCCCGCTTGTCTGTGAACCGATGTCTCGTGTCAGCCTACATGATTCCATCAACCCTAAGCCCCTATCGGAGGGCATTGGCGAGGAGTACCCTCGACAACGGCGTCGTGGATGAGCTGCTTCTCGGTGGCGATGACCAGCGTCTGGGCCATCTTGGAGCTCTGCGTGGCGCAGCCCATGGAGCGGCGGTAGTCGCCGGCTATGGTGATGACCCCTTTAGGGCCAGGCAGCTTCATCTTCAGGTACCCATAGTGGGGCACCGCCATGAACTTGGTCAGGGCCGGCCTGCCCAGGAGCGCGTGGTAGGGACTGACGAGGTCCACCACATCGAACTCGATCTTCTCGGTGCGGAAGTGATCCGGCTTCCCGAACATCACCTCCAGCGTGATCCGGCCGATCGGCTGGCAGCAATGGCCCGGCACGATGCCATGGAAGACGGTGGGGGTGGGACGTAGCTCGGCTTCGTGGATGCCCAGCTTGCAGGCGGTGTCGCGGTAGAGGATGTTGATGCTGCTGCCGCCATCAATGAGGACGCGCGAAAAACGCACGCTGCGCCGAGTCGTGCCAATGGTGGGGTCGAGGACCATGGCGTAGCTTCCCGGCTTCGGCAGGACAGCCGGTGTGTCGCGGCGATCAAAGGTGATGGCCTGCTCTGACCAGTTTAGGTACTGGGGGACCGGCGGTATGACCGCGTTGACCTCGAGGGAATGGCTCTGCTGGCTCGTCTTGTCCTCGGGCTCGGAGGTGAAGATGATGTAGGTAGCATCTTCGGCCAGATATCGGCCATGGTGCACTTGGTTAGCCTCGTGGTGCTCGAGGTTGGCGTTCTCTGCGCTGGCTTGGCCACCCGGCCCGCCGGCTGGAGGGGGCGGGGGTGGAGGCGGGAGAGGTTCACCGCTTGTCAGCCGCTTCATGAAGTGGTAGTCGCGGGTGGTGTGGTTGGAGGGGTTCTTGTCGTTGTGGTACTTGCACGGCGAGTCGAGCATTTGCTCGAAGGTGTACTTCGGCTTCCATTGCCGGTCTTGCTTCTGGCGGTGGCTGCCGCCTGCCGCGTTGTCTGACACGGCTGCCACATGGGCAGAGCCGTACCGGCGGTCCGGCTGGTCGCTGTGACGCTTGCCGCGGTAGTTGTCCCGCCGGCTGCCATGAGAGGCGCCGTCTGCCGGCTTGTGCTCGGCCGACTTGTGGTGGTCCCGCCTGGAGGGAGCCGGCGTTGGTTTAGCCGTCGCTTTGCCGGCTTCTTCAGCCAGCGCGTACTTGTCGGCAATGGCCATGAGGGAGGCCATGGATTTGGGCTCGCTGCGGCACAGCTTGTGCCACAGCATGGTGTTGGGCCGGCAGCCGCCCATGAAGAAGCTGATGGCCTGGATCTCGTGCACGCCCTCGCAGGAGTTGCGCATTTCGCACCAGCGCGTCAGGTATGCGCGATCCGTCTCGTCCGGGCCCTGCTTGCACATCTCTAGCTGCTGGGGGCGACCCGACCGGCAGTAGGTGCCGGTGAAGTTGCTGATGAAGGCCTCCTCGAAATCAAGCCAGCCGTTGATGCTGCCGGCTGGAAGGTTGTTGAGCCAGGTGCGGGCGGAGCCGACCAGCATCAGGGGGGAGTATCGCACCGCCCAGCGCTTGTTGCCTCTGGAGATGCCGACTGCGGTGGAGTAGTCCTGCAGCCAGTCTTCCGGCTTGGCGGTGCCGTCGTACTTGGGCGTGTCGCGGGGGAGCTGGAAGCCGTCGAGCATGGGCTCGTTGGCGATGTGGGGCCTGAAGCACTTGGGGCAAGCCGGCGCCTCTTCTTCCGCGATGCGGGATTCGACCAGCCGATCGAGGCGGTCTCTGGCGTCGGTGGGCTCGATGCGGGGGCCCAGCCGGGAACGTGCCGGCTGTCGAGTGCCGGCTCGCTCTGGAGCCGGCCTGTGCTGGCGCCTTGGCGCCGCCTGCTCGGAGTCATGCTCCTGGTTCCGGCTTGGTGGTGGCCGGCTACGGCCGCTATGGCCGCTGTCCAGCCGGCTTGTCCGGCTTGAACCTGCGTGCGTGGCGCGGGAGTCCTTGCGCCGGCTTGGTGCAGGCGAGGCGGACTCGGCCGTGTCCCTGTGGGGGTCCTTGCTGTTGCCTACAGCAGCGCGGACGTGAGGGGCTTTGGGAGCACCATACCTGGGGTCCTTGGTCTGCTCAGCTGCAGCCCAGCACAGGTCAGCTACGCGCTGCGTCTGGCGGCGCAGCTCTTCTCCTTCGAGGAGGCTCAGCTCCTTGGCAGCGGCTTCGGCTGCGAGGATGTTCTTGTCAGGGGTGTTGTAGACGGGTAGCTCCATTGATGGAGCCGGCGCTTCCGCGCCGTCGCGCTCGATCTCGGCGCCTAGGCCGCCTCCTCGCCGGCGGATCATGCCGGCTCGGCTGGGGTTGTTGCCGCCTGGCGTGAAGCCATGGGCGTGGTCGTACTCGCGCTGGGTGATGGCCAGCTGGCCCTTGGCGGTAGCTAGCTCGTCAGCCTGCTAGAGGAGGAGCTGGCAATGCGCCTCCAGGTCCGCCTCGACGGTGGTGCCGTCGCCGCCTGCGGTGAGCGGAGAGCTCAGCTTCGCCCGGACTTCGTCCAGCCGGGATGGAGGCGGGGGCGCCTTTGGTCCCGAGCCGGATGCGTTGGGGTCGACGTTGCGCTCCAGGTTGGGGCCGCGGATGCGCGTGGACTTGATGGGGGGCTCCTCGCCAGCCATCATGACTTGCACGACGGCGGGGCTGGCAGGAGCGCTGCTGGCGCCGGCTCGCGGAGGAGGGCTTGCGCAGCGCAGCACCTGCCGCGGGTAGCGCGGCGGTGCGACGGTGGCGACGTAGACGTCGTGGCCGCCGAAGGAGATGACGCTGCCGCCGGCTGGGAAGGGCCGGTCGGTGAAGCAGCCAGCGTTGTCGCTGACGCAGTCGAGGGAGCCGAATCTCCAGATCAAGCCTGAAGCGACTCGCTCGCCGGTGGTGATGGTGAGGCCCGTCCGGATGAAGACACCGGCCGAGGATGCTGAAGGCCCCACGGTGGGCGCCAAATGTCGTGGTATCGTCACGGCATATGCCATAGGGTGGCTAACGAAGGTGGTTCCTAGGTGATCTCACGGCGGAATCCGGATGCGGGTATGGGGACGAGCGACACGGCGACGTACCCAGGTTCGAGGCCCTCCGATGGAGGTAACACCTCTACTCCTGCTATGAGTGTATAAGATGATCACACAATACAATGTTGCTCCTAGAGCTGTGTCCGGCTGCTCCTGGGGGGCTAAGGAAGACGATAGTCTCTCTCACAGGGCAGCGCTAAGGGTGGAAGTGGAACGAGAATGATCGATCCCCTGCACGAGAGGGGGTAGTGCGGCTTATATAGGCACCGACACTTTACAGAAAAGACCCTATAGTCTACTGGCCGGCTTGGCCGGCTCCGGATTCCGCTCCTTCCCGAGGTACTGACGTCAGTAGCCGTTGAGGCCTCATGGCCTGTCCCATCCGGCTGCCTGAGTCAGCGGTATGGAGAGGAAGCGTCCCTGTCGCCATCACGCACTGTAGCCAGTACGGATCGACGTACGCCATGATGGCCTGTCCGGCGCGTGGCACTATTGCTCCACAGTGCCCCGCGCTTTACGGGAGATGAAGTCAGCGTGGACTTGTGAACCCGGACTACCTACCCGGTTCCTTCTAGTGCAAGACTCGCCAGCCTCGAGTTGGTCTGAGGTACAAACCCCCAGTCGGATATGGCTTGTAGAAGCCGGCCCAGCTACAGCATTGGTGGCTGTAGCCAGGCCGACTAGGACCTAGAGCCAGCCGGCTTCCGGACCAGCCGGCCACGGCTCCAGCCGGCTGCTCCTCAGCCGGCCTTTGCTGCGAGCCGGCCGGTGGTCAGCCGGCTGCTCCGCGTCCATTGCCCTACCCGGGGTCTTCCCCCCGACAGGTGGCCAACCCCGTCATGGTACCAAAGAAAGACACAACTGCTCTTCGCATGTGTATCGATTACACCAGCCTTAACAAGCATTGCCCAAAGGATCACTTCCCACTGCCTCGTACTGATCAGATAGTCAACTCCATAGCTGGATGCGACCGTCTCTCCTTCCTCGATGCATACTCCGGGTACAACCAGATCAAGCTCAAGAAGGAAGACCAGGAGTTAACCGCGTTCATCACCCCACACGGCGTTTTCTGCTACAACGTCATGACCTTCTGGTTGAAAAACGCGGGAGCAACTTATCAACGGTGTATGCAAGCCTGTCTTGGAGAACATATCGGGAGGAATATCGAAGTTTACATTGATGATATTGTGGTAAAAACAAGGCACGCCGCTACTCTCATCGACGATTTACGGGAAACCTTTGACAACCTTGACAAGTATAAAATCAAGTTGAACCCGAAGAAATGTTTCTTCGGGGTGCCGGGGGGGACAAGTACTCGGATACTTCATCTCAGCCAGAGGAATAGAAGCCAATCCTTTTAAGATCAAAGCTATTCTTGACATGGAGCCGCCAAAGAATCTACACCAAGTGCAGTAATTGGCAGGACGACTGGCAGCGCTTAGCAGGTTCATCGCCAAGCTAGGAGAAAAATCTTTGCCCTTCTATAGTCTAATGAAAAAATCAGAAAAGTTCGAGTGGACAAATGAGGCGCAGGAGTCTTTTGATAATCTAAAGAAAATCTTATCGACGTCCCCAGTGCTTGTAACTCCGCGCGAGAAAGAAACATTGCTTATGTACATAGCAGCAACGGTGCAAGTCTTCAGCAGCGTCCTGGTTGTCGAACGAGAAGAAGCAGGGAGAACTCACGGCGTGCAAAACCCATTTACTACCTCAGTGAAGTACTCACACCTGCGAAACAGAGATACCCTCATCACTAGAAGTTGGCGTATGCAGTATGGAGAACTGCTCGCAATCTACGGCATTATTTCGTGGAGCACCCGATCATCATCGTAAGCGAGGCACCGCTGAAGAATATACTCACTAACCCAGAGGCCACGGGTCGAGTATCCCAATGGGCTATCGAGATAGCGCCACACGACATAACTTACGTCAACCAAACGACGATAAAGTCCCAAATTCTCCCAGATTTTGTGGCCGACTGGATCCAGTCACAAACTCCGGCAGCACCCGACATGTCGGGGTCATGGACAATGTACTTCGACGGGTCGAAATGAAGCACAGGTGCAGGAGCAGGGGTGATGCTAATATCGCCACAAGGAGACAAGATGAAGTACATACTACGTATGAATTTATCCCTGCCGACAAATAATGAAGCAGAATACGAAGCACTGCTGCATGGAATGAAGATGGCAAAGGCATGTGGAGCAACTCGCCTGGAAATTTATGGAGATTCAAACCTAGTGGTACAGCAGTCGATGAATTTATGCGACGCGGTCAGCGACAACATGATCGCCTACCGACAGTTGTACCAAAACATGGAAGCCAAATTTGAAGGGTGTGAACTTAAGCATATCGGCAGAGCTAGCAACAAGGAAGCCGATACTCTAGTAAATATCGGATCCACGTGCTCCCCCATCCCAGACGGAGTGTTTTATGAAGTTATCACTCAACGATCAATAAAGGAGAAAGTATCGGCACCTCCGAAGTCATCGGCTGATGAATCGGAGGCAAGCCTGCAGCAGGCTGCAGAAGAATCTCCACCTAAATCTGCGGAACAGGTCCTCCTCCTCGAACCACCGTGGACCAAACCAGTCCTAGCATACCTGACGAAGCAGGAGTTACCAGAGGATCCGGTAGAAGCAAGACGAATCGTCAGACGGTCAAAGGCCTTCACTATGGTAAATGGAGAACTCTACAAGCGCAGCATCTCCGGTATCTTTCAAAGGTATATTGCCATTGACGATGGAAATGCACTGTTGCACGAGATACACGAGGGAACTTGCGGACACCACGCAGGAAGCAGGGCCCTTGTGGCAAAAGCCTTCAGGGCAGGATTTTACTGGCCAACAGCGGCATCGGATGCTCGAGATCTGGTTATGAAGTGCGACCCCTGCCAGCGTTTTTCACCAAAACCACACGCTCCCGCGACAGATCTGATGACAATACCTCTTGCATGGCCCTTTTCTCAATGGGGACTCGACCAAGTTGGACCACTGCCAAGATCGTCGCCTGGAGGACACACGTATCTACTGGTCGCAGTCGACAAGTTCACCAAGTGGATCGAGGCAGTACCTGTTCGAAACCAGAAAGCCGAAACCGCCGTTCAGTTCTTCAGGGGAATAACTTGTCGATTTGGTATGCCTCACAGCATCGTCACAGACAACGAAACTAACTTTGACTCCAAAAAGTTTCGAAAGTTTTGCAACGACAGCGGAATCAAGCTAAAATTTGCATCAGTGGCCCACCCACAGACCAACGGCCAGGTGGAAAGGATCAATGGTCTACTAGGGGACGGTCTCAAGAAACGTCTTACGGGTGCGGCTGGAGCCTGGGTCGAGGAATGACCATCCGTGCTTTGGAGTTTGCGTACTACACCCAGTAGGTCGACCCAATACACCCCGTTCTTCCTGGTACACAGAGCCGAAGCAGTTCTGCCAGCCGACATTCGATTCGAAGCTCCTCGGGTGACAGCATACACAGAAACCACCTCCAACATCGCGCTGCAGGATGCCGTGGACCTCATTGACGAAGCTCGGGATATTGCTTTAGCAAGAACAACGGTATACCAGCAGGCGTTGAGAAACTATCACAGCCGACGAATACGCAATCGAAGCTTTAATGTTGGAGATATGGTACTGCGACTGAAGCAAGAGAGACCCTTGAAGCTCAAATCTCCATGGAAGGGTCGTTCATCATCACTAAAGTGATACCAGGAGGAGCTTATCGGCTCAAAAACCCAACTTCGGGAAAAGACGTTGAAAATCCATGGAACATCGCACAGTTGCGACGGTTCTACGCATAGGATACAATTATTTTTCTGTTATTCGGCAGCTCTTAAGGTTGCTTTTACATTATGAATAAAATTATAATCAGGTTCTCTACCTTTTTATTGATCCAGGCTTCATCATCCGAACAAACCATTTGGGGCCTCTATCACTGGCTCTTACTCCCATCGGGAGCGCTGGCCAAAAACACGCTCGCACGATGTCATTAATTAAATACTCCCATCGGGAGCTAAGGTTAATGACACACAAAACAACCCATCCAAGCCTCGAGAAGATACGCGAGTGATGCAGTCGATGGATATACTATCACAAAATAAGGATCAAACCGGTGCACCGCGTCACGAAGCCAAGCGTCTAAATCCCCCGATTATTCGACGGGTATCGCTCATACAAAACTTACATATCGACTCCGCAATAAATTTGCAATTACAACGGAGTCGTCGGGTGAGCATGCTGAATTGATCACTTGGCCGCCCCCGGCAATAAACAATTAATCGAATTAACAAATTCGCCAGAACTACATGATGTGTAAAACACACGTCGAATTCACATAAGATTAACCCTTGCAGGTACAAGGACATTACAAGGTTCTCTGGCCCTCTCGGGCCTTCAGATCCCTCTCAATACCTGTCTCCATCCATGAGATGATGGTATACGCAGGATGCCTAGCAACATCATAGTACTAGTCTAAACTCCTTCTAGCGTTTGCTATGGCTTCCAAATCTAAAGTCGGATGACATGCTAACATTAAAGCAAAAGCAAGTTCATCACCAGCCAGGAGCTCCTTTCGCACCAACAGTCGAATCCTCTCGGGGGACTTGAATCGAGTGAACAGAGCAGACAGCGTTTCAGGTGCTTGATCCAGAGGAAACATTGTCTTCCAAACCATCGTGAGATGAGCATGGAACTTGTAAAAATAATAGTGCACCTTCTCTGCTCGATGCTCGAATTTCGCCATGATAACAGCTTTCGGTCGATTCGACCACAACTCATGCTTCGGGTGAGCAACATCAGTCATCGCTTCGATCTTCTCGTGGATCCTCCTGTTTTCCTCTGATTCATCGGAAGCTACAACTATCAAAAAACAAATGTCAGTTCAAGAATATTCAAGTTTCATCAGAAATCAACAGATGGGCAGACATTTACAGCTCAAGCTTTCGGTAGCAACACGGAGACGATCGAGAGCATGTTGTTCTATAGCTGTTGCAATCTCGCTCTTTCGTTTCACCAACGCCGCCATCGCGTGAAGACTGGTAATATCTTTGTTCAATCGGGATATTTTGTCACGCAAAGCACGGACAAGACCAGATTCGTCACTAGCCGAAGGATTTACAAAAGGATCGACACGGGAAGAAGATGAGGGAATCTGCAGCACAATCTTCAATTCAGTAACAACATTAATATGAACTCCCATCGGGAGCGCTGGAGTGTATATATTACATTCAAAAGAATTGTTGGTGCTGGCGACAGAGCCAGAATAAAACAGGATTGGGATAAACTGTATCAGGCCCTAATTACAATTGACAGATCAAGCGTTCAAAATCAAGGAAGAGCTGACGAAGAGCCAGGGGCAGCTTCTGGCGCGGCTTTGGTCTTCGCCTCATCAACCAGCTTGAGGAGCTGATTGGCGCATATCACTGCTGACTGCTTGAAAGGCTCAAGGTTGATTAAGCAACTATTGTCATCTACAGGCAATGCCTTAGACAACTTCTGTAGTTCAGAACCCATACCATGACCCATCAGCAGCTGGAAAGTAAGTACCGCTCCAAACAAGCGGGAACGGCGCTTTAATTCCTCTACAGGCTCAGAAGGATCGACGAGAAAAGCATCTACCATCTCGCCAAGAGTCTTGTCCTGCTTCATCTTTGGGAAGATCATCGAGTATAGCCTCGATAATTCTCCTTTGGTCTTCTGCAGAAGTCCAAGAACTTGGACGTTGGACTCAACGGCGAGTGATAGGGCATCAGATGTAGAGTCCTCCCGAAGCATACGAGCCCGAGTAATGGTTATGTCGGCAGCACCTAAAAGAGGGCAGATCAGCAACCTGAAAGGAAATACTAAAGAGGAGCTATGTGCTAAGAACCTTACCCAATAAATTCGTGATGGATTCACGGAGGACGCCTTCCTTCTTGTCGGCTGCAGCTGCCGCCTCGCGCCTGCAGGCATCTTGCTCATTCTTCATCTGTCGCTTCAGCATTTTCAACTCATCCTTCAGCAAGGCGTTTTCGTTTTTAGCATCGGCGGCAAGCCTGTTGGCCTCCAGCACCTGGTCAGCCGAAGTTTTGACGGTCTTCCGAAGATGAGCATTTTCAGACTCTAGTTGGGTGAACTGCTCGGCGAAGTCTACCACAGCGTCAACTGTGGCATAAATCGGCTGCAACGGAGAAAGCCAAGGAAACTCAGTCGAATGAGGAAGTTCGGCAAAGCAAGAAAGAAATCAAGACAAGTAAAACACTTACATGGTCACGAGCAACCGACAAGGTGGGAGCGTTGCCAGAAGGGATAACGTTCGACACCGGAACCTTTTCCACGGTCGTCCCTGAGGGCAGCGTTGGTTTGGCAGGCGGAGGGATCGATTCTTTAGTTGACTCGGACTTCCCAGAAAATAACTTAGCCCTCTTTGCAAGAGGAACGTCATCATCATCGTCAGGGTTGCTTAAGAAGAATAGATGGTTAGCATACAGAACAACAAAGGATAAGTTACAAAGGAAAAATAAATGCTCACAGGTCCAGGTCGTCTTCGGCAGCAAAAAAAGCCTGTCGAACTTTTCACAACAGGGGAATGCGGCGCGGTATCATCGGCATCATTATCTTGTCCGCTAGGACTTGATTCAGCCGTTGTAATAAGGTCCTCGTTTATATGTTTACGCCGCCTGCTCCGGGTGAGGGCATCATCTTCGGCAACTTCATCCTCTTGGACGTCACTGTCTTCAAGGATATACTGGACGTCCTCGGTCTCCTCGGAGTCATCGTCATCATCCTCTGGTTCCACACCGCTTTCGGGTGTAGGAGGATAGCATTGAGCCCCGACGGAGGCCTATCGACAGGAGAAAAATCAGAGAACACGGTGAAGAACGGCATAACGATAACAATAAAAGCGAGAAAGAGCATGAATTACCTCAGCCGGAAGATGGTGTAGATCGTATGGGGAACGAGCCGAAGTCAAGACAATATTGTCCTTCATACTGAGGCACGTCAAGCGGCGAACTTCATCTCGGAGTTCATCAGCCGACAGGCCGGCAGAGCTGACCCTCGACTTGTCGTCCTTGCCAGTATACAGCCACAACTGGTGGGGCCGGGACATTAGCGGCTGCACTCGACGTTGTAAGAACACTGAGACTACCTCGGTGCCGCACATCGTTAAGCCTCCCGTGTTCTTCAGATCTACGACCTGGTCGAACAGCTTGTCGGCTATTGCCCTCTCTTCAAGAGAAAGGGCGTTTCGCCAGGACTTCTTCGGCTGAGCTATCAGGACATCTTCAAACGGAGGGAGATTGGAGCGCCGCCCAGGCACCAAGGTGACTCACAGATAAAACCACTTGTTGCGCCAGCCTTGGACGGATTCCTTCATCGGGAGGTCGAAGTAGTCGACTTCTTTCCTGACAACAAAGCCAACGCCACCAACGACGGGGGGGGGGGGCATTGCTGTCATTGTAACGCTTAACATAGAAGATTTTCCTCCAAAGACCCCAGTGGGGATCAATGCCGAGGAGGGCTTCACAAACAGTGATGAAGATAGAATGATGGAGAATGGAGTTTGGGGTCAGCTGCCAGAGCTGAATCCCGTAGAAGAAAAGAAGGGAGCGGAGAACCTCGTGGGCAGGAAGAGAGAGACCACGAAATAGAAAGGCGACAAACATAACAGTAAAACCCTTCGGGGGCCTTGGGCGAGAAACTGGACCTGGGAGACGAATGTCGTCCTCAGATGAGGAGATGAGACCGAGAGCTCGCAACTTGTTTACATCACAGTTGGATATGGCGGAGGCGCTCCAGTCGCGGCTGACCTTGGCCGCGTCTAAGGCACTGGTGCTCTTCTTTTTGCCCATGGCGTCTCGAGCTTCTGAGAGAAGAAAAGGGGTGAAACGAAAGGATGGAGGAGAAGATGAGCAGTGCGGAAAGGTGAAAAGTGAAAACAATGGGAAGGCTCCCTATTTATACCACATGATTTATGGGAAATCGTGGCCATAACTCCATAAACATCGTGGGAGAAGGATCAGATTGGTCGTACACGTGTCACCCAAGAAGAGAACGAAACCGGCGGCCCATTATTCCCACGACGTGCGGAAATCGAGGAGACGCCTTGGTCAGCACGCACGCACCGGTCATTTCCTAAAAACTACCCGCGCAGAACTAGGGTGGGTCCGCCAGGTCAAGTCTTGTCAGTCAGACCGCAGCAGTGATAACGTCATCGATGACGCCATGGAGCCCTCCGGAAGCATCCGAAGAAACACAAAAACGTCGGAAGCATTACGTGCACACCCAATAAAACGTAATATCAAAGATGCCTATGCGAAGAATATTTGAAGCAAAATGGCGGAATGTTCAACTCGAGTCTGCACCCGGCCGCAAGCACCCGTGCCCAGACTCGGGGGCTACTCCCATCGGGAGCGCTGGACGCGCACCCGATAAAACTATTTTACACTCCAGGATCATGCCCGGGGACTTGATTCTGTGTAGGGTAATGTTGTTTTGCCATCGGCAGTTAACCCGCAAAGCTGGGCGCATTACTCATTATCCCTTGCGTGTTGAAAACGTACTGAAGAATACGAGCCCCGATGCAAATGTATCGGATGACCCATGAAGACTCGCAGAAAACTTCGGCAGAAGAAGACATCGAGTGGTACAACTTGAGTCTACGCACGGATTGCAAGCATCCGTACCTAGACTCGGGGGCTACTCCCATCGGGAGCGCTCGACGCACACCCGATAAGAGAAGATGATGCTGTTACAAGATGGACAAGAACAATCAAGAAGAAGATCATTAGATGAAGGCATGCTTTAGTCTCTACCCGAAATATCTTCGGCTAGACACTCGGGGGCAGGTGACGTGGGCATTACCCTTCGGGTAACCGATATTGCCTTATCCCGTTTAGCCCAACTGGAGGCCCATGAAGATACTCGATGGCAAAGCGGGCCAGTAGGACGGTGCTGGAGAAGATTCCTTGAAGAACAAGACATAGAAGAGTCGAACAAGGAAAGTTTAGAGCTAGGTCTTTTGTACACCTAGTCGTACCCGGACAGACCTCTTGAGACCTGGCCTCCTATATAAAGGCCATGAGAGGGGTTGCCGAGGGACACAATCAATCTTAGCAACTTTAGCCACCAAAAGTCTAGAGCTAGGTCGCCGTAGCACTTAGCCTCTCGACGAGACCATAGCCGAAGCCTTTGGCACCCCATTGTAACCCAATATTCTCATAATCAAGATCAGACAGGTAGGACGTAAGGGTTTTACCTCATCGAGGGCCCCGAACCTGGGTAAATTGCTCTCCCCGCTTATCTGTTCACCGATGTCTCGTGTCAGCCTACAGGATTCCATCAACCCTAAGCCCCAATCGGAGGGCATTGCCGAGGAGTACCCTCGACAGCAGGAGAACTGGGCAAGAGTGCCCTGCTCAGCAAGAAAACCACGCAATAGCTGGGAGATATACTCACCAGTAGAATCAGCCCGAAAGACACGTATAGGCGTGGAAAACTGAGTATGGACCATGGCAGCAAAACGTTTACATATAGAGAGAACCTCGCTGCGAGAAGTCATAAAATAAATCCAAGTGTAGCGAGAGAAGTCATCGATAAAAATAACATAGTAGCGGTGGCCCCCCTTGGAAGCAAAGGGAGACAGACCCCATACATCAGAATGGACCAAATCAAACGGACGCTGGAGATACAGACTCACTAGTAGGATATGGTAACTGATTCTGTTTACCAAGCCTAAAGCCCTGACAACCCTGAAGCAAGACATCTCCTGAGATAGGCCCCAGAAGACCTCGACGAAGTAAAGATGACAGGCGAGAACCACAAAGATGACCAAGACGATGATGCCATTACTGAAAGGAGGGGGTAGTGGAAGCAGCAAGCACACATGGTGCAGTTGGTGAAGTGGTGGAAGAAGGAACATGAAGCCAGTCAAGCTCCCAAAGTCCCTGGGAGTCACGGCACCGAGGGCCAGCCCCAACCAGTGCCCGAGTGTGACTGTCCTGAACAGAACAAGAATCAACATCAAGAATGACTCGACAACCAGAATCAGTGAGTTGAGCAGCGGAAAACAAGTTCATGGTAAGACGGGGAACATGGGAAACATCAGGAACAGAAAGGGAGGAAGTAGAAAGAGTGCCACGACTAGCAACAGGAAGAGAGTACCATCGACAGTAAGAACACGAACAGGGAGATGAAGAGGTCGAAGAGAAGAAAGAGAGGAAGAATCAGGAGACATGTGAAAAGAAGCTCCAGAATCCAGAACCCACGAAGATGTACCTGACTGGGGAGAGGAAACAGCCGCGGAGGCAGCAGTACCCGTCGAAATAGAGCCTGAGGAGGCAAGGAGACGTTGAAGTCTCGCTATATCCTGCTCAGTGAAGCCAATGGCGACAGGCGCTGAAGGTGGAGCACGAGGAGGCACACCCCGCTGCTTCTGATAGCAATCAGACTCAAGGTGACCAGACCTTCGACAGTGAGTGCAGAAACGAGGAGGGCGAGGGCGAATCCCACCGCGAGAAGGGCGGGCTCCTCCAGAAGCAGCAGGCGCTGGTGTGGGTAGAAGCGGCGGTGCAGGAGCAATGGGAACTCGAGCAGCAAGAACAGAGGGTGTCCCAAGCAGTCCAGCACCACGCAGACGAGTCTCCTCAGCACAAAGCTCAGTCAGCACCTCTGAGATAGGAACACGACCTCGAGCAAACAACTGAGCACGACGAGGCTCAAACTCTGGGCGAAGTCGAGACATGAACTCATGGATCCTCTAGAAGTCCATATCTGAACGTACTGTCCAACAACACTGACAATTACCATAGACATCACTGCGAAGGGAGTCAAGCTGGCGCCAGATCGCCGCACTCTGGGTGTAGAACTCATCAACAGTAGAGTCACCCTGCTGAAGATCATGCGCCTGGCGCGACACAGACAAGTACAGAGAATCCCCAGAAGGCTGATAGCGCTGACGAAGGTGAGACCACATCTCGGCAACAGTGGCGAGGCCCATAAACTCAGAAGCAAACTGTGGCTGAACACTCTGAGAAAGAACGGCAGCAGCCCTGGCATCCTCATCACACCACTGAGTAAAGGTAGCCAAACTGTCACGGTAAGAGCCAAGAGCCTCTGAATAAGCAAGTACCTGCTCCTCATATGCCTCATCAACAACAGCCTCGGCAGACTTGGCTGCATCCAGATCAGCCTGAGTAGCATGCTCAGCAAGGGCCTGTGGCACAGACGGTGGAGTAGGAGGCACAAGAGCAGTGGGGTGCGGCTGACAAGAGACCTCGCCAGTAAGAACACCCCACAGCCAAAGACCGCGCATGTGAATGCGCATAAAGGCAGCAAACTCTCCATAGTTGGTACTATCAAAGATCACTGGGCGTCGAGGAATGCTGACATAGCCAGACGGGGAGGAGGCCATCCCCCCTTTTTTTTGGTCAACCCTCAGATATGGAGCTGGACCTGGCCAGAGCCAAAAATTCGAGCGTGCCCGTGGTCAGTAGCTGGCCAACCGAGGCCAACCAACGCTGGGGCGGCCGGGGCACAGCCGGAGCGGGCCGGGGAGGGGCGCGGCCGGGGCGGCCGAGGCACAGCCGGGGCGGGCCGGTGAGAGGAGAGGCCGGGGCGGCCGTGGCATGGCCGGAGCAGGCCGACAGGAGGCGCAGCTGGAACGGGGCTTGCCAGCGGCAGAGAGGGCAGTGACAGCCAGATCTTGGCCGGCTTGAGCAGCAGGAGCTCCAAATCGAGCTACAAAATGACAAGAACGACTAGAAGAAATCGATCCCGACTGGATCGGGAGAGGAGGTGGAAGGTGGAGCAGCAACAGCCGGAAAGATCATCGGCGGTGGTGCGGATCGAGCACGGAGTTGCAGCGTGCAAAGAGCTAAACCAGGAGCAAGATATTCACAGAGGGTCATAGGCCAGTACATGTACATGTGTGACAATGTGCAAGTAAGCCCCTCATACACTGGGGAATAGAAGAATATAGACTATACAACTCTAACAAAACCATGTTAGGATATTTTGTTTGATCGTATGAATATCACATACTATTGTGATGCACATGTATTTTGTGGTCCATGCACCTTATCTATCAGTCTATCACAACTGGGGAAAATATATTGATCCAGTAGTAAGTTATAGCCAGTTAAGCCAAAAATAGGGACAAGATATGGCTCAGATTGAATGATGGGTCGTCTTGTGGTTGAGCATTCCATTTGTAACCATCCGAAAAAGACTATTCCTTTTGTTTTACTATGGAAAGTACACTCGCACGTGTCATTTTCTGGGAGAGACATCCCATCCTGTAAGCCATATATGATATATTCTTAGAATGCAGTGACCTGCAGCTTCCACAAAAATTCTATCTACCAAGAACTCTGCAAGTTACAGAGAGCTCACTACGGCAATGAAGGGGAGCCTTTGCCATGAGTTCCAGACTGACCTCCCTGCTGCTGAGGTGTGGGAGGTCTATGGAAGCCTCCTTATTGGACAGTTGGTGCCTCAATTGCTTCCTGACATGCTCTCAAAGGTCGAGCTTGTTGACGGAGATGGTGGCGTTGGAACAGTCCTGCTTCTCACCTTCCCTCCTGGTTAGAACCTGAACCCATACCCTTCATTTAGCCAAGGATGGTCCATTTTTTTCTTGTTTGATATCATGTGTAACCAGCTAAAGTAATTTCCGTTTTGGTGATTATGTTACCAGGAACTCCTGGATTGGAATTTTACAAAGAAAAGTTTGTGAAGGTCGACAATCAAAATTATGTGAAGGAGGCAATAGTAGTAGAAGGAGGGTTTCTGAATTATGGCTTTACGGAGTATTTAGTACGATTTGAGATTACAGGGAAAACAGAAGAGACATCTGTAATAAGGTCAACCATTGAATATGAAGTCGACGAAGACCACATAAGCAATACATCCTTGGTCAGCACCAGTGCTGTAGCTGCTATTGCTGAGGCTATCACAAGGTTTATCAAGGAGCAGAAATGTTCTGAGCAAGCTCCGAAGAAAACCCCAGACAAGCAATCACAGTGATGTGCCAAATAGTGACTTTCTATTTCTATTTACTGTGTTACGGATTATGTTTCTTGGATAAATAATTGTAACTTATTGCTGTAGTGCCCTGCCGAGTATTGTATATAGTTTTGATAAGAAAGCCAAAGTTTATGATACTATGCATCACATATTCATATCAACGTGGCCCTGTATACAGTTTTGCAGTAAATATTACACTATTTCTTTAGTTCTAAACTGAATACAATGGTCTGAAGCTGGGGCACAGGGCTTAAGGCACTGATGCCACCAGCTTAGTAGCCTATTATGTCGTGTGTTGAGCAGCCTTCTCTGTTGACGATTTAACATATTCTTCCTTTTATATAGGCATTGAGAAGAAAGCTTTATATTTCTCAAAAGAGCAGCACTGGAAGAAATCAGTCTGACATTCTGAAACTCTGGAACTAGTAAGTGCAAACATCAAGAATAGAGTAAAATATCATTCTATTTCTTATCAAAACTGCTTCACGAGATCTCACCATTTGGTAAAGAAAACATCCAGCAGCGCCAGACAAAATGATCACCATTAACATCATCGTTCGAAGGCATAATCCCCATCTTGAGATGTCTGACAACAAAGGCGCATCCTTGAGCAGGAGTTTACCTTAGCATGTATGCGAGGAAAAACTCATCCATCTTCTTAGCAACAACAGCATAGCAACAGTCACTACTCCATTCTGTCTCTCCAATTCTGCATGCACCATGGTGGCCATGACCTGGCTAGCATGCAAAACACCACATTGGTATAGAGATCGTTAGATTATACAAGAGTTATCAAGAAGAGCCAAGAGCGTCTGACCACAAGGGAAACATGCTTCTGTTGGATGAGACATGGGAGACCACTTACCCTATGAAACCAACCATACTCCTATCAAGCATAGGAAGTTGATTAACTTAGTTACTAATTACTCCCTCCATTCCAAATTAAGTGACACAGCTTTTTTTCTAGATACAATACAAGTGTATCTAGACCAAATCTGACCAAAACTGCGTCAGTTAATTTGGAACAAGGGCAATAGTTAAGTATAGCTACAAATTGACCAAAGACAACAACTATGATGGCTAATGATGATTTTGTTGTGTTAAATGTACAAATTAAGTCCTAAACATTTACCAGAGTTGTTTCTAAGTAAAGTGCAAGAAAGCTTATTTTACCCCGAACAAAAAAGAAATCCTCTTTCAGGATTAAAGCTTAATCAAGAATATATTGCAGAAATATACATATATTCCAACATAAAAAATGTTAATGGAATTTCTTTCTACACATATTTTTTCTGTATAATCATGAACAAGACTATGCTTGATGAATTACAAATGATTTAGCAATGAATCAGAAGGCACCATCCATTTGTAAATAAGACACCACGGAGTATAAATTAGACATGGCATCTCTTATCTTCACTGCTGATTATCCTCGTATCAGTCTGTGTAACCAAAAGGGTGCTTGATTCCTTAAATCTGGACCATTCATGTGTACTTTGGTTTCTGTTGCTCCATATCTTTGTAACCAGAACCTCCAGGAAGCCCCTGAAGTACATAGCAAGATAAGTTGCAATCTGTCCGACAGAATCATATGATAATTATGGGATCATATGAAAATAAAATGTATTCCCGAAACCCAGATATATTGAACCTTCAAAAAAATGTGGCAATAAATTGTGTTAGCGAAGTAGAGAAATAGGAGAGCTGTGGAACTGTTACGAAAAGTAGACCATGAAACTTGGAGTAGTTTGCTGGGGTTGTAGATTTAGACTTTACATGGATTTAATTAAAACAGCACCCACTTTGGTATCATGTTTAACTCTTAGTAGAACCCATCATTTTTGGGGAGTCCTTACAACCGTCAAAACAACTGTCGGAGCCTCCTGTACGGTTGTTCTTAAAAAACAAACACAAAAGGTTGAAAATTGTCTGCTATGTGCTAATCAAATTTCATTGACTATTTTTGTATTAAGTTCAACAGACTATGTTAAATGCATGGCATAATTATTAAATATTAGAATCGTGACATAGAGAACCACTAAAATAATTCGACATACTCAACCACGTAAAACAATTTAAAGGTGCTCCCATGCGGAATTATAGATGGTTCTAGTCAATCAATGACCAGGATCAGCTTAGGTACATTAATTCCAATAATGAAACAAATTAAAACTACACGCTAATTATCTTATCGAATAAGAATAGCTAAAAAGGCACTCAACTTGCAGTTTATTCTAAAAGATGAGGCTTTGCAGATTACTTAACATGGAAAAAGCAGCTTCCCCATGATAAAGTATAGATAGCACTTACAGTAGTGAACAAGGTGAAAGGCCCTCACGGACATAGTATACGAACAAGAATGAGTCGTAATGCTGTCCTTTAATGTAGTAGAACATTGGCAATCTTCTAACAAGGTTAAATAGCATCTTCTCGTAGAATCTGATTGCAGGTTGATTGTATGAAATGACATGCAAATATACACCCCTGCAGTTGATGATACTTGTACCATATTTAATAACCTCCTGAACCAGGGAAGATGCTGCACGTCGAAGTTTTATCATGGTCAGCAGAAATTTCAGAAAAAATAAGAAAATCCGGCAATAGGTACTCACCAATGCCAAGGTTTCTATAACGATCTACCACCCCAAGCGTTAGTATATACACAAGAGTTGGGTCTTTCCACAAACAGTTGTTGCTAAACAAATCTTCAATCTGCAAATTAAGATCATCATTAGCTCTATTATGAGCATGTCAATAAAGTAAGAATTTTCAGGACTTGCTGTACCTCACTGTCTTGTGCAGACACTATCTTGGTGGTAACAAACCCAACAAGTTCATCTGATCTGCTCGTGTCGACAGCACCCCAGGATATGATACCATTGCTATTAACAACATCTAAGAAGAAATCTCTCTCATACCTCAATAACAGGCACAACAAAATAATTAAGGCAAAATTTAAGAGTAATGCAGAAATTTAATAATACATTGAAACAGTTTGCGAGCAAGTTTACAGTTTAAGCATAACCGAGAATAGCAGTGACATTCATTCAGTCATTGTACCTTACAGGAAACAGGTCAACGTGAATCTGCTCGAGCACCTGAAGATCCGAGAGCCGAATCGGGCGGTATTCTACAGTTGGTTGGAATTTAGATGTTGGGTCCAACATGAGGAGTTGAAGCCTGGAGCTCTCCTAGAGACAAATCTCTCCAAGACTCATCTGTGTGTCAGCCCCAGCATACACATTACACAATGCCGATTCCTGTCCAAGCCATCGTGGGTACCTCCGAGTATACTCCGATTTTGAATTGAATCTGGGTTATCACGCACAGCTACATTATCAGTTCAGGTCGATTACAACAAGAAATCCTCAGTCTAGCATCACGAATCCACCAATCAAGTAGTACGATTTCGCCATGAACGGGCCGAGAGGGGCCGAATCAGATGTAACCTAAACCTAATACGCTGCGATGATTGATCGGAAACAGTTGGGCAGATGAGCGAGGGGCGGAGCTAACCTTGCAGCCTGGGCTCAGATGAAGGGATGTGAGCGCGCTTTGGCTAGGTTCCTCGGCTCAACACTTCGATTTGGTGGGGGCCGTTGACGAAGAAGATGAAAGCTGGGGGCGCTGGCTGGAGAAGTGGTGGGATGAATCGGGAAGTGGAACACGCGTGAATGAAATTGTTTCAGTTTTCAAACTCTTGGCTCCGAACATAAAGAGTTAATCATCAAACTGTATTTTGGTTAGGCCCACGACCTGATGACATTCTTCAGATTTTTGAGAATGATCGTCTTGTAACCCTTGCTGAGTAATAAAGCTCCTTTTTATCCGCAAAAAAAAAAAAATACTCTTGGCTCGGAACATTAAAAAAAACTGTTCATCTAGCTCCTTGTCACTCATACTGTCACATTCAAAATTGTTCCTAGTCTGGGCATATGCAGTTGACCTTAAAATGGTACAAATCACCTAGAATGTTGCCTATGTCTTTTTATGCTTGTCCCACCACTAGAAGAAATGTTGCAATGAGGTTCAGGATGGGAATGGGTCGGGTCGACCCGCCGGGTCGCTGACCCAACCCAAAAAAACAGGGCCGTTGGGCCAGCCGGGTCAGCCGCATATAAGAATCGGGCCAATGGAGTCGGCCCTGTGTGACCCATTGGGCCAGGAGGGCCGACCCACCTATTAACATTTTTTTTATTTTGTTTCAATATATTTTAGAGAAAGGTATATCCGTAAGGTATGTTGGCCTTACTTCACAGCTGATCGAACAGGGAAGGTGAACTCGGCAAGATGCATACGTATAAGATATAAGCAGGTTGAACGATTTTTTATGGACATACATATTGCGAGCTAGTGCTAGATTGTTTTTCTACCGTAGCAACTCACATAGACACATACGCAAACACAAAGGAAACACGAGAAAGTATCTCTCTGAACCTCCCGTAACACTTCAAGAAAAAAATGGTACATATTATAGAGCTTTCGTGCATGTATATACATCTTAAGCGTAGCTAATTTAGTAGAATTAAGACACATAATTATTGACTAATCATACTACACCAAAACAGTGCTTCACTCGAACAACATAATCTAAAAAAAAGTATATGAAGCAAAATTTGGGTTGACCCAAAATACCCATTGGGACAGCAGGGCCATTAACTTTTCTTGAATGGGTCGACCCGCGGCCTTGAGGCCAACGGGGCCGAGGCCAGGGCCAGGTCCGGGCCGGCCCATTCCCATCCTGAAATGAGGTTGCAATAACATAATATTTTGTTGCGCATGTGAGAGTGTGCTGCAAGGGTCGAACGACCAAAATTTAAGTTCTACAAAGATCAGACAATGATAGATAGGCTGATTTTTGCCCGCACTCTGCCCAACTAGCTCTTGGCACCACCATTATATTGTTTTCCTTTTAAATTAATATGAATGGAAGTCCAACGTACCGGTGAAAAGAGACTCATAGTCTTTCCACTCTTATCTTTGCATTTGCGGAAGAACACAATGTTTCTCTTTGTTGTTATGCTTGAATTGGTGAGGGTTCATCTAGGGTCCCAAACTTAATCTTTAGGCCATGCCATAAGTTGCACATGGTCCAAGCGCCCGACTCCAATCCAGCGGCCTAATCTTTGGTAGTCCTCCGACCTAGCTTTACCGATAAATCTAATACAGGGCGCAAATTGCCCACCAAGTATAATCTTTAGACCCATGCCAGAAGCTGTAAGGGGGTCGTCTGTTATAGATGAAGGTGGGTGGGGGGAGGGGGGAGGGGGGAGGGGTGGCATGTTGAATTTTAGATATGAATCTATTTTTTATATGGATGACTCCCCCTGAATATCACTTTTGGCAACTTTGTAAGAGCAACATTAGAGAAGACAAATCAGAGCGCAAAGGTACAAAACATGGTGGTGCTAGCCAAAAGGCGGAAACACGAAGACGACACTGTCGTTAAGCGACATATAATCGTTCAGCTGTAGCAGCCCACATATTTTTGAAGTGGTGTAGACCTATTTCGTGTGAGAGAGATTTGAGATGTATAGAACCTTATAAATATATACCTAAATTATTTTGTACAAATTAACAACCAAGAGTCCAATTAGCCCACTCCATGTGATGAAACCATGCCAATTAAGCTATATTCACCCGACAAAAATAAGCAGTTGTTATATTGTAATGAAAGGGAGAACATACTGTGAGATTTTAGAGGGTTTACTTGTTTTTCTCTCGAGAGATTGTATTTGTTCCTTTATATAGTAGAGGAGACGTAAGGAACTAATTTAAACTCACTGACTACTTTCATGCAAAAAAGTTTTCTTGTCTCTCGCAAACTAATCATCTTTTTTTGGGCAGGCCTTTCTCCCGCGTGGGTAGCCTGCTCCAGCTTCTCATCTCTCCTGCTACTCAACAATGTATCTCTTTCGTGCTACTCCATGATATATCTCTCTCTTCTTACCTTTCCATGCGAGATGAGTGAGCCAACAAAAACTCCACCGCACCCCATCCATGTATTCTTCTCTAGCTCGTCGGTACGGGGCTTCTCCTTCCCGCCCCTTATCTTCTCTAATGGAGAGTTCAAGGAGCTCAATAACATGGATGAAGTCATGCTCGGAGTTTGAAAACGAAGATATTCCTAACGATGTCACACGCCGAAATACGGACCATGTCCCCGGTCGTTTGGTTTGTCGTCGAAGTCCATCGAGCAAGATTCGTGGCTGGCAAGCCCAAATCAGCGAAGGGCGGTGCCGTAGTTGTTGAATTAGAGGTTATTGATTTCTGAGAATCTGGTATCGAAAAGGGTGTGTTATACATTGCAAGCGTGTATGGTGGTTCTTTTGTACCCATGCGCAACATGTTGTGAAAATCCTTGGCGTATGCTTCAATGGAATTTTTTTCATGTTACAAATATGTTTTGATCACATATGTTGCACACATTCGGTTTCATGTTGTGTATGTCGTGTCACCTTTTTCAATATATTGTAGCAGAAATAGTGATTTGTTGCATGCCTAGATTCTTTTGCTACATAAGCATATTTTACTTGTGGCTAGAAATTTGGAAGATTCTTAAGCAATGAAAAATTGTTGCAATGACATTACAAGAGAACAACAAAAGCTGCAAAAAGATGTTACAAGAAAAAAAATTAAATGTTACAGGCATACTTTTTGCAGCGATCAGATGTAAGAGATTTACTATTTTAAGTAAATCATTACGTCATGGAGAAAGTGGCTAATTCTCCAGCTGCAGCTGGGTGACACCTATCACTGGCCAAAATGTTGTTCCGACTCATAACAGAAAGATATTTTTTAGATAATAAACGGGCATTTTGAGACAAACACAAGAAGACGGAACGAACTTAGAAAGACTTGTAACATATACTCAAACAAAAAAAAATACATGTAAAAGTAGTAATAATAAATACTTCATTATGTCTGAAAATAATCTGCTCAATTTTTTTATAGATATAGATATATCTATAACTAAGTACATCAATATAGTAAATCTAAATAAAGTTAAGCAGGTTATTTTAGGTCACAGGTTTTCACTCTTAAAGGACGGCAAGTCGGTAACATATTCGGAGGACGGAAGAGTTTTAAATACAGTAGAGTAAATCATACCATAGGTCGGATCAAAGTCTCGCAAGTCGATACAAAAGGCCCGAGAGGCGCAAGCAAGAAACAGTGTTGTTCTAATCGCCCGCCCCGAGGTTCGTCGTCCTCAAGCCCCGACGCCAAATTCGGGGCCGCGCCGCCGCAAAACGCTCTGCCCCGATTCTACTAGTCCGGAGCAACAAAGGCGTTGGACGGCAATGGTGCGGAAGTCGTCGAAGCGCAGGGGCGGCCCCGGATGTGTCGCGCCCGCGCCGGAGCTCCACTGGAAGGCCATAAACCCTATCCCCATCCACGCCGAGATCCCCGAGTGCTCCCGCGCCGCCGAGGCCCCCCTCGACGCCTTTGTGGACATAGTGGACGAGGAGCGCCTCGGGCTCGACGTCCCCGCTGTCGCTGCTGTGGAGGAAGAAATCGTAAGAGCGCTGGCGGAGATGTGCATGGAGTTGACTGAGGAGGAGCTGCGCGCTAACGATCAGATGCAGGAGGACGAGGTGATGTGTCGTTTTCATGCTGTTCGATCAGTAGTCGATGGTAAAGCATAATTGAGTAGCTTCACTCCATCAGGGGTATAAATTAAATGAGTAGATTCTAAATAGATCACCGTAGTGAACTTTAAGATCTTTTCTGCTACTACTGATTTTGAGGGCCGATTGTGAGGACTGGAATTCACATTGTCTGAAGTAGCCGCCCCTATTTTCGGTTTATTTTTGCACCCACAGAAGAGAGATTGTATAGTTAAGCCATGCCTGCTGATTTATCATAGTACTTATTTTGCTGTTATCCTGTTTTTTAAATTGGATGTATGCTTTTTTTTTCCTCGAACACACACCAAAGTATGTGCCTGCGTTTTTGATACTGCGACTGCAACGATTTCTAATAATGAAATAAAGGCCGCATGCATCTATTCGTTGCAGATGCCGGGGTTTTTCTCCCCATTTCAAAAAAAAAAGTGCCTGCGTTTAAATTGGACGTGTGGCGATCACTTCTTTTCGTCTGATACAAACTAAACTTTAATGTCCAGATACTTGTCTTGGGAGCAATTTTTGGAGACAGTCTAGTCATGTTAAACAAAAAAGAAGGTCAACGGTCTTTCCAGGTATGACCATCACAATCAATTTTCTAGCCACATTATTGCTAGTAAGGGCAATGTTTCAACCAATATGTTCATGTTGTTACACAGATTCATGTGCATATTGAGATCCCAGATGGTATAGATGTATCGGCAAGGCTCGACTATGGTACTGGAACATTAAATTATGGGGGAATATGTGATGGTGATGCCTCCGATAATCTTGTTTACAAGTTTAGAGTTGAGCATTTGCCTCCAATCCAGCTAACCTGCTACCTGCCTTCGTCATACCCGAGTCATCAACCTCCAATTTTCACCATCTCCACCGAATGGCTGGACAAAGTGAAGATTTCGTCATTATGTCAAATGCTGGATATGATGTGGGAAGGGCAACAGGGCATGGAAGTAATATACCAGTGGGTCCAATGGCTCCAAAACTCTTGCCTTTCTCACCTAGGGTTTAGTGATGAGATAATTTTAAGCAAGGGTGATCTAACCTGTGATGAAGATGGTGAGGATAAGCGTGCTTGTCCAGATGATTCTGCACCTGATGTTATAATTCCAAGGATTTTGAGATACAATGATGATAAGCGTCATGAAGCCTTCTTACATGATATCCATGACTGCATGATTTGTTTCAGCGAGTATCCTGGTAAGTCTTAGTTTTCTGTACAACTGTATGCAGTGTTATATACAGACTTATACTGTGGAAGTCTTGAGCTGTGTTATACTCAAAAACTATTGGTGTGTGATGGCCTTGTGGTTGTACGACAAGAAGATCTGTTGTGGCTAGATATTACCACTCTACGTTCATCTTAGTTCTCATTACCCAATGCATGAGCTAGATATTACCACTCTATGTTCATATTGGTCCCCATTATCCAATGCAAAATCCTTACTTTTAGAGTTGACTAGATACTGCAACTGTAACAATGTTATATAGATGCCATATTAGAGGTTCTCATTCAGATGACAATCATTTTTCCCTTGCTCTGGCTAGAAATATGGTGCAATGAGGTATTCATTATGCTTGCCATATCCAACTTGGTTATTCCATTTTTGTTAACCCTTAGTATCCCAATTAATTGTGCTTCTGATTCTAATTCAGTACTTCACTATATTTTCCAAAAAAAAAATCATTACCTCACAGGTGTCGATTTCATCATACTTCCATGTCATCATTACTTTTGCCGGAAATGTATGCAAACATATTGCAAAATGCATGTCAAGGAAGGAACTGTATTGAAGTTGACTTGTCCTGATACAAAATGTGGAGGCGTCGTTTCTCCTAATATATTGAAAACACTGCTGGAGGAGAAAGAGTTCGAACGTTGGGAAGGATTGCTTCTTCAGAGAACTCTTGACGCCATGAATGATTTGGTTTATTGTCCAAGGTGCGAAACTGCTTGCTTGGAAGATGAATGCAACGATGCAGTGTGTCCGAGTTGTCTATTCAGTTTCTGCACACTTTGTACAAATCACCGTCATGTTGGGAAAGAATGTATGACTGCAGAGGAAAGAATTCGTATGTTGGAGGTAGGAGAACTTTATCTCACATATATTTTCCTTATTTTAGACATGGTAAATTATGGGGCTGTTTCTGTACTAACATATATCCACTAGCAAACAGAAAAAAGGAGAGTTCTGGAAAAGTAACACTATTTCTGGATCCAGTGGACAGCAGCGGAATTACGATGGCAATAGTGAATTACCTGATGCAGGCGGATATAAATTGCAACACGACATCTAATCATATTTAACATATCACTAGATAATGCTTAGAATATTGATATCAGGCCATTTGCTCCATGATCTCATCAGCCTATGGCCCAGGGTGGACAGATCATGTCCTGCAGTCCCTGAGTGGCCGAGTGTGAACCTACCCTCATCCAACAGGGGATTTTTGTATCCAATAAATACTGCAAACACGTTAGCATTGCTTGCTAAGACCAACAGTTGATGTTCTAATTGTAGGCTAACTTGATAGATATCTAAGCTGCCAAATGCCAGCATTGTTTGTTGTTGTATACACATTGAATACCGATTCGCCATATAAGTTGCCTTTTGTAACTAGCAATAGATTTATGTGGTTCACTGCACTTTTAGGCTAGGTGTTTTATAGGGAAAATGCACATGTATTTTTCTTTATTTCTATACACATTTTCTGGCTAACTATGCTAGAGACAATTTTGTATTTTGACAAACTTTGGTAAAAATGAGGCCAACGTATATTCTTTCGGAGAAAAAAAAGATACATAGGTTGAGTCATTTTGATCTGTTATGTCCTTAGTTCTATGTGTTTTAAATGGTTGACGTGAATACTAACTTTCCTTTGGTGCAGGAACGGCTAAAATCTAGGAAACTACAGAGCGATCAGAAAAAGATAGATGAAGCACGCAGCCTCCAGACAATTATGAGAGATGCAAAACAGTGCCCACGATGCAAGATCGCTATATCTAAGATAGATGGATGCAATAAGATGGCATGTACGAACTGCGGGCATTACTTCTGCTACCAATGTAACTCTGAAATTTCTGGATATGATCATTTCAGTTACAGGTGAGTTCTCTTCTAGTGATTTTTTTTTTCCATTGCCATAGATTTTACTTGACAAAAACAATCGTGTTGTTGTGTTCAGATCGGGTGCATGCCAGCTTTTTCCTTGGGAGGAAATCGATAGATGGGAAGCGCAAATGAATCCAGGGAGAAGGAGGGTTCAACACCAAGTGGATGCTCCAGTTCCAGTTCCAGCTCCTGCCCCAGTGCCCGAAGTACGATATTACTACCCTTGTCCTACGTGTGGCGAACAACGTGCAAAGGTAACATGAACTTTTTTTTGCTTCCATAAAGACATCTTAGACAACAACCATAATAATAGTTAATGAGAATGATGCAGTCCCCTACCTTTGTTTTTGAAACCACCAGCTGCCTCTCTTTTGTATCGAAAAACCAAACAAGTGATGTTTCTTATACAACTATTTGCGGTCAGTTCATTCTTTATAAAATAGATGTTGTCATTAGGACTTTTAGGGCATCTCCAACCACGCGACCCAAACGGACGCGCTAGGCCGTCCGGTTTGGGCCGTTTGGGTGGCCAAGCGGACACGCGGACAGCGGCCCGCGTCCGCGTGACCGTTTGGGTCGCGCGCTGCGCCCAACGCGCAGACGCAGCGCATAATCAAGGAAATAGAAAAACATTTGAAAAAATGCGAATTTAAACGAAATTTCATTGAACATATGCCCTATTTTGGGCAAATTTGTACATAGCCCTATTTTGGGCAAATAAAACTAACAAAAGAAGCCCCTATATGAGCTTTTAAATTTAAACTAATATAAAAAACCCTCTATTAGGGTTTGGTCGGCGGCGCGGTGGCTGCCGGTGCGCCGCCTAGCCCCTGTGGGCGTCGTCGGCGACGTCGTCGTCGTGGACGACATCCCCGGGCGGCGACGCGCTGTTGTGGCTGGACCGCGCCGGGGACTCCGGCCACGGAGACCACAGGGCCTCCTCCCAGGCCGAGTGGGGGTCCGGAGCCACCCGAGGCTGCGGCGGCGCACGGAGCAGCGCCTCCTCCCCGAGGCTCTCGCTGCCTCTCCCGCCGTGCGCGGCGCTCGGCCTCTGGCGCTGCCGCTGCTCCGCGCGGCGCCTGTCCTCCTGCCGCCGCTGCTCCGGCGGCGCTCCTCGTCGGCGCGGCGCCTGGCCTCCTCCCGCCGCGCCGCCTCCTCCTCCTCCCGTCGCGCCTCGCGGGCCTGGGCGTAGAGTTCCCAGCCCTCCGCCTCCTCGACCTCCCGCCGGGCCGCCTCCTCCATCTCGGAGGTGCGAATGGCCGCATGGAGGTGCGGCCATTTCGCCTCCTCCTCCGCCGCCGAGATCATCAGCGCGGCGCGGAGGTCCGGGTCCTCCTCCGAGGACTCGGGCTTCGGCTCGAGCAGGAGAGGCGGCAGTTGCGGCAATGCCGCGCCGCCGCGGGCGGCCTCTCCGATGTGGAGGCCGCCTCGGTTTCTTCCCGCAGCCCGCAGCGCCGGCGGGCAACGGCGGCTGCTGCTCGCCTCGTCGTCGTTGGCGGAAGCGAACCGTCGCTTGGCCATGGCGGCGGTTTCGCTGCGGGGAGTGGAGTGGGGACTGGAGTGGAGGGTCAGATCCCCTCCAGTCCCCATTTAATAGACTCCCTGGTCACCGACAGGTGGGCCCAGGGAGACGAGGCGCCCAGCCCGGACGCGAGCGGACGGCGCGTGCCATTCGCGGCCACGCAAACCTAGCCTAGATTTGGGCCGGGTTTGCGTCGTTCCGGACGCCGCGGCCGTCCGCTTTTGCGGTGCGTCCCCGCGTTGGGCCGCGTTTTTGTCCGGCTCGACCCATCCGGACGCGCGGACGCGGTTTGGGTCGCCCCGTTGGAGTTGCCCTTACTCCTTTGCTTTGTGCTTACCTGCAGGTGCGATGGTTAAATGATTTAATCTGTTTATTCCAAGCTTGATTATATATAATTTGATCACTCGTGACTCTGATATAACTTCGACAAATAAATTATTTCTTGGTGTAGTTTAATGTTAAAGTAAATCAGCGGCTGATCTCCAAGCCATGGTTGCTTGTTAGCTTGAGCCATCCAATGTAAGGGTAACCACAGCCTGCATGCTCCGATGAATTCTTAACCCCTTGAAGCTGTGGTTCTTATTTTTTCTTTTCACATTGCACAACACAAATGCTTCATGATTTGTATACACTTTGATCGCAGATTGGAAACAATAACCACATCAGGTGTTCGTCATGCCGCACACACTTTTGTGCATTGTGTCGGAAGACTGTAGATAAAACTTCACGGCATTTTGGTCCCAGGGGATGCAAGCAGCATACTGCAGATCAATGAGACTGCCTGCCATATGTGCATCACTTCAACAACAGAGCAATGAAAAGAGAGCGGAATGAGAGACTGCTTGCCATACCGTGATTTCTCTCTCTTTTCCGTTCGCTCCTGCACGTAGTTATGCTGCAGGGTGTTCTATGTACATTTTTTTCACTCTTCTAACCAATGAAAAGCCAACATTTGCTGGATCTTCTTTTTTAAATGTATTACTGGTGGTTTGCATATATAGTTATATACCCATCTCAGCACACAGCCTCAGCTCGGTGCTTCCAGCATTTTACAGGGAGCTTCATTTTCAAGTCTCCGAATTCTTGTACTCGTAACATGCTCTCTCGGAGTACTTGCTTGGAATACCTAGAAATTAGTCTCCAATATAGCCTGCTACCAATCATCATTGAATCGGATTGCTCCAGATTAGTGGTGGCGGTCTGTGATAGGGCTCAAGATCGTTCAGCCTATATGCACTTCATTTATTTCTGAGATTAAGTTGATGATTTTTAGTAATCATGTTTGCAAAATTGTATTAGTAGATCGAGGGCAAGCGAGGGCTAGCCACTGTCTTGCAAATTGGACAAGATGGTGTGGTTTGGCTCAGGACCTGATGTTGACCTGATGTTGTCCTTCGGGAGCTGTTGGCTGAATCTGTTTTAATTCCTGCTGCCTAATAAAGATCTGGTTTTGCCTAAGAGTAGTCATAGTGGGGAGTAACATAGAGTAGTAACATGGTGCATGTTACTACCCTATGTTACTACCTTCATAGTGGGTAGTTACATATATGTGGTGTCATGCATGTTATATTTTTAGGCTGATTATAGTGGTAAGTATCATGTAGTAGTATCATGCATATGATACTTGTGTATGATAATATCTCTATAGTGGTTAGTATCATGAAATAGTATCATAGTCATGCTATATTTATTGCTTTTTAGAATCTCAATGCAAATTTGTGAACTGGATTTGTTTGGCATTAACTTTTCTCGTGACATGCGCTATGATACAGTATCTACCTATGTTACTCTAATCTTCTCTCTCTTCCTTAACTAGCTGCCACATCAGCATTTTTGTGAGACCAATGTGCATGATACTAGCTATGATACTAGCACTATGGCTAGCCTAAGACTCATCTTGTCTTGGGAAGTGTGATGTTATGGTAACATAGCTAGTTACCACTCCACTCTTTTTCTTCATTCATTGTCATGCCATGTCACCAAAATGCTTTGGGGTGTGTGATGTTACTACCTATGTTACTCCCACTATGAGTAGTCTCATAGTGGGAGTAACATAGCTAGTAACATCACACATCTCAAGACATTTTAGTGACATGGCATGCTATAAATGAAGAAAGAGAGTAATGTGGTAACTAGCTATGTTACCATAACATCACTCCACTCTTTTTCTTCATTCATTGTCATGCCATGTCACCAAAATGCTTTAGGGTGTGTGATGTTACTACCTATGTTACTCCCACTATGAGTAGTCTCATAGTGGGAGTAACATAGCTAGTAACATCACACATCTCAAGACATTTTAGTGACATGGCATGCTATAAATGAAGAAAGAGAGTAATGTGGTAACTAGCTATGTTACCATAACATCACACACCCCAATGCAAAATGAGTCTACAACATAATAAATAACACAATGCATGACACCATATATAAGTTAATACCCACTATGAAGGTAGTAACCTAGATTAGTAACATGACATATATTACTAGTCTAAGTTACTCCCCACTGTGACCAGCCTAAAAAACAACAACAACAACAGATCAATCGACAAGCACCGAGATAGGGAAGGAAATCCTATGCGACCCGGGTCGTATAGCTCCCAGCGCTGGACCAACTTGTACGACCGACGCGTGGCAAAACAAATCAAACCTATTTACTTATTCCTGATTTGTAGTTACCAAATCATGATTGCGATTCCGATCTCATAAGTACCGAGCTCCTCGTCCATGGCAACTATTCTCGGCGCACCAGTGATGAGACTCCCTTGCTCTCTGCATCACTGACCAGAACTGCCACCGTGCTCCTCCCGCTGTTCGCGGCACACCGGCACCATACCATATGCTTCCCACCGCAAGCTGCGACCGTTTGCGTCGGGTATCTCCAGCGGTGCGGACGCATTTTTTTAACGGAGACATCGCCAAGGTCATTAATAGCGGTTATCGTCCCGTTGAGACCTGCCGTCGGCGATTACCGGTTCCCGCGCGACGACGGTTGCTCCCGCGCTTTCCCAATACATTGGCAAGTTTCGCCTATGTTTTGAGCGGGCGGGAAACGATCTGCGCGGCAACGCCGTTTCCCGCCCCACCGTGGCTATATATGATGGTGAACACCGGCGGGGGTGACGGGCACACCTCAAGCTAAACCTTAGCATCCATCCATGGCCGAGCACAACCTTAGCTGGGACCAGGTTGTTCAGATGTGCTGCCAGGCCCACCCGGAGGAGGACGAGCAGCTAGTCGCCGACACGTTTCAAGCCGACTAGCTGGACCTGGAGGCGGCGGAGGTTACGGAGGCGGCAGAACGCGCGCAAGGGCGTGAGCGCCTCGCGGTGGCCAGGGCGGAAATTTCCGACGCCAGGGCCAAGCTCGCTGAGGCGTGGGCAGCGATGGCGGCCCCTCCGGCGGCCCCACCCGTAGACACCGTCATCCACGACATCGCCGACGACGACGACGTCGTACCCGGCCGCTTCGACTGCGGTGATGACTAGTTCGTTCTGGTCGCGTCCTTCGAGACCCTGGCTGGGGACGCCCTTCAAATCCATCCGCCAAGACGACGCAGTCAAGGTAGGAGTGGGAACTGGGCAGAGATTGTTCCGCCGGAGATGCTGCCATGTCCGCGCGCCGTCGCAGGGAAGACGGTACGAGGCAGGACGCAGGAAACAAGGTGATGGGAATTGGGGATTAGTGGCTTGATTGTATTAAGATTTGTTTTAGCCACGTGTCAGTCACATGAGTTGGTCCAGCGCTGGGAGCAGTACGACCCGGTCGTATAGGATTTTATTCCCCGAGATAGGATATTACAAAGCGCAATTGCCGTAAAATCAATCTGACAATAAGTATCGTGGTTTTAGTTCAAATCTGATCTATAATAAATATCATAGTTTTAGTTCAAATTTAACCATACACATCGCATAGTTCATTCAGGGTACAGTAAAAGGAGTACCACTCCATCGCATAGTTTTGGTGAGATTGAAGGAAAGGAGCTTGTGGTAGTAAAAGCGGGGCCTAGTTTTTTCTTTGTAAGAAGATCCACACAGGGCCGGTCCATACATATTCAGGGCCCCGGGTGTCAAGGTATCAACTTGTCAATGCCTATGGATTGTAGGCTAGGGTTTTAGTTGGAAGTAGAGGGCAAGTAGATCTCGAAGGTTTCAGCCGAAAAGTACTCGACGATTATGAAAACTAGGGTTTGCAGACAATGATTCGATTATCTTTTCGTCCCTCGCCTCCCCCTTTATATAGGAGGTGGAGCCGAGGGATTCGTGCTATACAAGTTACAGAGTCCGGGACGGTTTCTAACTCATCCCGCCAGATTACAAATAACACTTCCTATTACAACTCTTGACTTTCCTTGATATATCTTGGGCTCCCGAATCTTCTTATTCTTCGGGTAGTGGGCCTTCAGTAAACCCCGGGTACTATCTTCGGCAGGCCCATTTGGGATGCCTATGTCAGTAGTCCCCGAGATTTTGCTTGAATCGTAGAATCAGGGAAAATCTCCACTGTTTATTTTTATTCGAAAGCTTTAACTTTTTTATATTTCTTCACATAAGATTCTATATTGTACAGGGATAATGGTAGTTGGGGCTAGTTCATCTGACGTATCAGGTAATAGTTAATCGCTCTAGTGGCAATCCGCAAAAACCTACTTCAAAATCACGTCCCTGGACATGATCTCGGATACTTGGTGTAAACTTCGACAGTGCCGCTTAAGGTCTTACCATTCTGTCGAGTCCAGTCCAAATTTATCGGGTACCTAACGCGTCCGTTAGGATTTTTCTTCGTATCTGTTGATACGGATAAAGGTAGCAGAGCGCAGTCTTTGGCGATGCCACGCCCAGCAGAACGGATCTGGGGTCTTACCTTCGCAAATTTGCGGCATTCAGAAATTGATCGCAACTTCGGCGTTCTGAGAATATATTGTCGAGTGCTTTTCCGGCTATTGGAATGGCACATTTTATCGAGTCAAATATGACTTATATTGCTCTCCCGATGGGAGTATATGTAGAGTTAATTATAACTCGAAATATACTCTCTTGCTTTTCTATTTTTCCTTTGTTAATTCCATCGGGCACGTGAACAGCGTTCCCGATGGGAGTAGCCCCCGAGGCTACAACCAAGAACTTGTGCTTGGTTGTAGGCTCAACATTTTAGTCCACCTTGTCGCTATATTGTCATTATTTTCCCAATATGATCTCTTTCTTCTTTTTTTTTTATCTCTCGGGTGCGCGAACAGCGCTCCCGATGGGAGTAGCCCCCGAGGCTACAGCCAAGGAGTTGTGCTTGGTTGTAGGCTCCCACAATTTCTATATTGCCATACTCGAAATTTTACTTTTTGTCGAAGTAGCCCCCGAGCATTTGGGCAAAAACTTGTATTTGATCAAAGGCTCCCGAAGTATTTAATAATTCCTCCTGTCGCCAATCTTCTTTTATTTTTCTTGTCGACATGCTTCCCTTAATCAAATTTTCTTCATCCCTGGTGAATAGTCGTGATTTTTCTGCCCTGTGGGTCCATTGCTTCCACCACGTTGACACGTCGTGCAAGAGGGGGACACACGTCCTCCGCTTTTTCTGGCGCACGTACGGTAACGCCTATCTTAGTAAAAATACCTTTTTACCCTTGTATCTAGAAGATCTTTTCTCACCACACGATTTCTTCATCCAACGGCACACTGCTTCACCCGATTCTTATATAAACCTTTCTTCAACCTCCGTTCATCCCCTCGCTTGCGCCGCTCATCTGTTCCTCTTCGCAAAAGCTTCCCCTGCGCCCAACTCTCTCTGATCTTCCGCACTTACGAGCATTGCTCTGCCCATTGCCGTTGATGCCACCGCGCACGCGACTCACTCGCCACAGTACTCCGGAATCCAAGATGGCCGCCGAGGATCTTGAGTGGGAGAGATCTAAAATCTCCAACCAGGACATCAACATGCTGAAGAGGCTTGGCCTCATGAAGAAGGAAGACGCCATCCGCTTTCCCAGCGAAGAAAGCTACCCCAAGCCTCCAATGGAGTACCGGGTTAGTTTTGTTGATCACCTCATCCGCGGCCTTTCGGCCCCAATTCACGATTTCCTCCGCGGCCTTCTTTTCGTTTATGGGATTCAACTGCACCAGTTGACCCCCAATTCCATCCTTCACATTTCTATTTTTATCACACTTTGCGAATGCTTCCTCGGAATCCCTCCCAATTGGGCTCTGTGGAAACGCATTTTCTGCCTCCGCCGCAATGGCTCCCACAACGTCACTTACAACATAGGTGGCGTTGTTATCTCTGTGTTCGACCTGCTGTCGATTATTTCGACGTCAAATTTCCTGATTCTGTCCAAGGATGGCGTAAAAAGTGGCTCTACATTCACGAAGAAAGCGCCAACTCCGTTGAACACAACATAATTCCTTTCGACGGAAGTGCCAGAATCCAGCGCCGCCGCTCCTGGGATGCCGAAGCTTCCGAAGAAGAGAAAAAGGCGACAGAGGCACTCATGTCTCGTATTCATCAGCTGCAAAACACTCGAGGCAAAGAGCTGTCTGGTGTTCAAATCACTGCCTACTTCCTTAGGATTAGGGTGCAGCCTCTTCAGGCTCGCAAAAATCCCCTTTGGACGTATTCTGGTGAAAACGACGCCAACAGAATCTCCAGCGATCTTTCCTCAAAGGACTTGGAGAAGTTGATTCGAAGACTTTCTCGCCTGGGCAAGGACCCTATTCCTTCCTCTTGTCGCGTGGAACCATACAGCTCCGCCAATCCACTCCCCGAGGTATTTTGTCTTCCCGAGTTTTTATCTTGTTCCGCACTTTCTCTGCATCTCATTGTATTGTCATCTCTTTAATTTTCCTTTTGTCACTATTTTTTACAGAACCATCCTACTATGACTTCCCTTCCTCCTCTTCCTGAGGGTGGAGAAGTCGAAGAACAGGCCATCGTTGCCGAAGATACTCAAGGTTCTGCTATTCCCGAAAGTGAAGTCGCGGGTTCTCACAAATCTGCGGCTTCCCGTGAAAAGAAATTGAGTCTGAAGCCAGTGAGTCGACACAATCCCTTCCTCCTGCTGTTTCCCCAAGGAACAAAAGGAAAAGGAATGATGCCGAGGATTCTGGCACCTCTAAGGCTGAAGAAGTTGTTCCTTCCCATCCGAAGGCAGCTTATGATCCGTATATTGAATCCCTCGTCAGCTCGTAAGTCGTCTTTACTTCTCCCTCTTTTTGTACTCGAAATATTTATCTTGTCTTGTTTTTTATGCTATCGATTTTTTGATCAACAGTGATGACGAGGAAGAAGTACCAACTGTTGACGTAGCTCCTCGAACGAGCACGTCACGCACTGTACTTGCCTCAGACACACTAGTTGAAGGAGAAGAATCTTCGCCTCCTCAACAAAATGTCGTCACCACTACTCCACCATCAAGCCCCCTTGCTCCTTCACCAAAAAGGTCAAGGGTTGAAAAGATTGTTGAACCTGCCCCTCAGTTGGGCAGTTCGTCGACTCTGCTCTTAGATGATGTAAGTTTGTCGATATCTATATTTTTTATTTTGCTTTTTTCACGCCTTCTCGCTCTTTTTCATGCCGATGTTTCTCTTGCTGTGTTCGTCTTGAACAGCCCATGATCAAAGAGCTTCTCCGCATCGGATCCCAATTTATTGGGTACCGTGAATATGCAAACAGAACCGAAGGTAACGACTTCTATGCTTGCCGTTTTTCCTTGGCTTTTTGCTCCAGTTGTTTGTCGCGATTTTTGATCTTTCTTCTCTCTCTTTTTCATATCTCGACAGAGAAACTTGCAGAGGCCAACGAACGTGCCGACGCACTTGCTCAAAAACTTGAGCAAAGTGAGGCGGCTCACAAGAAAGCCGAACTCGCTGCTAGCGAAGCCAAGGCCGAAGCTGATGAAGCCAAGGCAAAAGCTGCTGGTGTCGAGGAACTGCAGAAAAAACTTGAGGATGCTACATCTGCTTTAAACAAGCACAAAGCTGTGCAAGCTTCTCGTGAACAAGGAATCCTCAAGCGCCTGAAAACTCAAAGTCGCCGCACTTTCAGTAATTTTGCTGATCCCTTCTATTTTTATGAGAATCGTTGTTTCTTGTCTTTTGACTAATGCTTTGTTTTCTTGACAGCCCAAACAAACCAGGATTTTGATCTGATGAATCCTGTCGATGACCCGCTCCTTGACGTACTTTCCTATCTGGAGCTTCATGGGTCCGAGATTCGTGAAGGTGTGTCGAATGCTAACGCAGTATTGTCGGCATTGTTCCCCTACTTCTTCCCGAAGAAAGAGGAGCCTGCGACTTTCCTTAACCTTGCCAAGATGTTCAATTCACCGGAAGACCTTGGACTGAAGATGCGCCAAGAAAATATGAAGGTTGCCGTTGAGAACACTGTCGCGTTGGTTGCTGACAGTCAACAGACTATTGACTGGATGAAAGTTGGCGACACCGAGCAGATAGAACAATCAAGGTGGAAGTCGCTGATTAAGGCAGCCAAACCTAACACAAAGAAGATCTTGGCCTATCTCGGGATTAAACCAGCGTCGACTCCTAGCTCGTCAAGGCCGGAGGTCTAGTTGCATGTCTCTGTTTTTCTTTCTGTTTCTTTTGCTCTTGTCGCCAAAGTAGTCATTTGGCGACACGTACTTCCTTAGCTCCACTGTAATGCCCTTGTAATTATTCCAAGAGATTAATGAAACCTCTGTCTTTGCTTGTTGTTTGATGTTGTCTTGTTTAAATTTCAGTTGATATTTGATAACTATACTCCATCTTCCGCTCCTTCCAATGTTTCGCCTTCTTCTTCTCGCGCGAGGAGAGCTTTTGCTGATACTGCACCTGTCGACGATACCTTGTCGCAAGAACTGGATGAACTTCGACAGCAACTTCAAAGATGCGAAGAAGCAAACACTTGTGATGATGGAGCAATCTCGTAAGTCATACGAAGCCGAAAAGTTGCTCTTGACAAGCTCGCGAGGCCGTGGCTGCTAAGGAAATTGCTGCTTCCGAGGCTGAAAAGGCGACTACTCGAGAAAATTTCATGCTCGAATTGATGAATGAAGCCAGCGCAGATATGTCGGGTATGCTTGTTTCATCCTCCGATATCTTTCATCTTCATGCTATGTCTCTTAAAGGTTTCTACTTCGTTGTTTTGATAGGTTCCTTTACTGATGCTGCTGCCGAGGAAGAGAGGGTAAATGCTAGGACGAACCTCCTTGTTAACCTTTCCCTGGACCATGGTTCTTTGTTTTGGGCTACCCCAGAGAGGACCCGCCAAATTGTCAGATTTCAGGATCACACCTCTCAAACTCGTGATTTCCTTGACTTCTGTACCAAGACCTTGTCCATGGTTTATAATTCCATGTTTCCTCGGAACATTCAACCAAAAACTCTTCCTGAATTGATGGAAAGATTCAAGGATGCTCGCAGTATCCATGATTTTGTCAAAGCTCAATTGGTAGCTGGCGCCAGATTTGCTCTTATCATGCTCCAGATCTGCCACTCAAATCTTGACCTTACCCAAGTTGTCGCGAAGGTTCATCAGAAGGTAAAACGTCGAAGAGTTGGTATTGACCGAATTAACACGAAGGTTTCGCCTATAGCCGAAGAAATGATTGAAGACCTTCTTCGGATGGACGCCGACTTTTTTGCCGATGGTCACTATGCCGATTTTCTTGGCGCTGCTCCTGAAGAAAACAGAGTTACCCTTGATGACATACTCAATCGAGACTAGTTATTTTCCTCCTGTAGATAATTCTTCTTTGTGACCCATGACTGTGATTATATTGTGAAGCAATCATTATATTTGTATGTTTGTCTAGCCCCCGAGTATTTCGGTGACTCTTTACTGTATTTGCATATTGCGAGGTTTTGAACCAAGGCATTTATGTATTTATGTCGGATATGAGCCCCCGAGCTTCTTTATTGAGTACTATTTTGTATTTTTACTGACTCACGAGGTATTTTAATACCAAGGCAAGGTTTTTTCTTTTTTGATGAACTATATTGAAATTTGTCGGAGCGAAGACTTTGAACATGTCGATAAAGAGAAAGGTATATTGACACTATCTTTATTATATTGCAGCACCGCGAGCCCGCCTCATTAAAAACCTTCTCCGGCCCCGCTCGGTGCCCCGAAAAAGGAAAAGAGTGTGTCTGAAAACTCGCGGGCGTTTCAGTACATTGAAGTTTTACAAGGACTATATTTCGACTCTAGGCGTAGAAGCGCCTGAGTTGCGCCACGTTCCAGGGGTTTGGCTCCTCCACCCCTGTCTTCTTGTCCTTTATCCTGTATGCTCCTCCTCCGATTACTTCCGTGACAATGTAAGGGCCAAGCCATGGTGACTCAAGTTTTTCATGACTTTTTTGCGTGAGCCGAAGAACTAGGTCTCCCACCTGAAAAGATCTTGGCCGTAAACGTCGACTGTGGTAATTCTTCAAGTCCTGTTGATATTTGGTTACCCGAGACAGTACTTCATCTCGAGCTTCATCAAGTGCGTCGACGTCATCTTCTAGCGCTTTTCTCGACGTCTCTTCGTCATATTCCACGACGCGTGGAGAGTTGTGCTCTATCTCGATTGGTAATCGCTTCGCTCCATGAACCAGGAAAAACGGAGTTTCCTGTGTTGCTGTGTTTGGTGTTGTTCGGATGCTCCACAACACGCTTGGTAGTTCTTCTGGCCAGGTATGTCGAGCTTTTTCCAGTGGTCCTAACAAGCGTTTCTTGATGCCATTGCAGATGATGCCATTGGCTTTCTCGACTTGCCCATTGGTTTGAGGATGTGCAACTGACGCAAAGTGCAACTTGATACCCACCTCTTCGCAATAATCCTTGAATTCGTGGGATGTGAAGTTACTGCCGTTGTACGTGACGATCTTTGTGGGGCACTCCAAATCTGAAAACGAGGCCTTTTATGAATTTTACTGCGGATGCTCCGTCTGGTGAATTTATCGGCTTCGCTTCTATCCACTTTGTAAATTTGTCGACAGCTACTAGCATATACTCCTTTCCTCCTGGCCAGGATTTGTGTAACTTGCCCACCATATCAAGTCCCCATTGAGCAAAGGGCCATGACAATGGTATTGGTGCTAGCTCTGCTGCCGGAGAATGAGGTTTTGCGGCGAACCTTTGACACGCGTCGCAAGTTCTTACTATGTCCTTGGCGTCCTCGATTGCTGTCAACCAGTAGAATCCTGCCCGAAAAACCTTGGCTGCAATAGCTCGACTACTTGCGTGGTGGCCACATATTCCTTCGTGTACATCCTTCAGAATTATTCTTCCTTCTTCGGGTGTGACACACCTTTGCAAGACGCCTGAAATACTTCGCTTATACAATTCTCCTTTGACCACCGTGAAAGCTTTGGAGCATCGAATTACTCGCCTTGCCTCAACTGGATCGTCGGGTATTTCTTTCCTGAGGATGTATGATATGTACGTCTGCATCCACGGTGTACCGTATCATCATGACCAGGTCCTGATCTTCTTCTTCTTCTTGCTTTTCCTTGGTAGCCCCCGAGGGTTTCTTCTCCTTCTTTTTTGATTTTGTTGATTTGGTGGACCTCTCTGTTATTTCTTCCCAGAATACACCTGGCGGGACCGCAAGGCATTGCGACCCGATGTTTGCAAGAACGTCGGCTTCGTCGTTGCTCAATCTGCTAATATGATTTACTTCGCATCCATCGAACAACTTCTCGAGCTCGTTGTACACCTCCTTGTATGCCATCATGCTATCATTGACTGCGTCACACATTGGTTCATAACTTGCTGAGCCACCAACCGTGAGTCGCCAAAGATTTTTAGTCGAGTTGCACCGCAGCTTTCGCCATCTTCATCCCGTGTATGAGAGCCTCATATTCTGCTTCATTGTTAGATGCGTTAGGAAACGTCATCCGAAGGATGTACTTCAACTTGTCGCCTTCGGGTGATATGAGTACTACTCTGCGCCAGCTCCTTCTAGTCTTTTGGACCCGTCAAAGTTCATGGTCCAGGTTCTCGACAAATCTGGAGGTCCTGTATTTTGCAACTCCATCCACTCTGCGATGAAGTCCGGCAGTATTTGCGACTTTATTGCTTTTCTTTTCATACGTGATGTCCCGCGGGAAAGTTCTATTCCCCAAAGGGAGACACGACCCGTAGCTTTCGGGGTTGTTCAAGTATATTTGACAAGGGAGCTTCATTGACCACTATGATCGGATGTGCCGAAAAATAATGGCGCAATTTTCGTGCTGTCGTGAACACTCCATATGCTATCTTTTGGTACGAGGATACCTTTGTTTTGAGGGCGATAAAACTTCGCTTAACGAAGTATACCGGCCTCTCGCACGCCGTGGAGTTTTCCTTCTTCTTCCCTTTCGACAACTAGCACCGTGCTCACCACTTGGGGCGTGGCTGCGATATACAGCAGGAGAGGTTCCCTTTCTTTTGGCGCCACCAAAATTGGTGGTGTCGAGATTGTGCGCTTCAAATCCTCGAAAGCTCTGTCGGCTTCTTCGTTCCACTGGAATTTATCTCCTTGCTTTATCAAAGCGTAAAATGGTAACGCTTTTTCACCCAGCCTAGCGACGAATCTGCTCAAAGCTGCGACTCGCCCTTGATTAGCTGTTGTATTTCTTTCAACTTTGTTGGCTTCCTCATTGTTACGATAGCTTGTATTTTATCGGGATTTGCTTCGATCCTCTTGCTGAAACTAGAAACCCCAGAAGTTCTCCTGCTGGGACGCCGAAAGAACACTTCGTCGGGTTCAGTTTGAGGCAGAACTTATCAAGGTTGTCGAAGGTTTCCTTGAGATCCTCGATCAGCGTTGCCCCCTTTTTTGATGTTATAACGACATCATCGATGTATACTTGCACGTTCTTCCCAATCTGTGTCGCCAAACACTTCTGCATCATCCTCTGATATGTTGCTCCCGCATTTTTTAGACCAAAGGGCATTGTTCTGTAGCAAAACACGCCGTAAGGTGTAATAAACGCGGTCTTTACTTCATCTTCTTCTTTCAATCTGATCTGGTTATAACCAGAATATGCATCCAGGAAGGAAAGACGTTCACATCCAGCCGTGGAGTCGATAATTTGATCGATCCTCGGGAGGGGAAAGTGATCCTTTGGACAATGTTTATTGAGACACGTAAAGTCAACGCACATGCGAAGGACCTTAGTGTTTTTCTTCGGCACCAGCACAGGATTTGCTACCCATGTGGCTTCTGTGAATATCTCTTTGATAAAACCAGCTTCTTGCAGTCGATTGATTTCTGACAGCATGGCTTTGCGGTTGGGTTCAAAAACGCCGCAAAGGTTGTTTGATTGGTCTCGCTAATGGATCCAAGTTTAGGTGGTGCTCGGCAAGTTCCCTGGGTACTCCTGGCATGTCAGCTGGACACCATGCGAAGATTTTCCGGTGCTCACGGAGGAACTCGACGAGCGCGCTTTCCTATGCGATATCCATGTCGTTTGCGATAGATGTCGTCTTTTTCGGGTCTGTCGGGTGAATCTGCACCTCTTTTGAATTTTTCTCGGTACTGAAAGTTGATTCTTTGTTTGGCCTTCCAACGTCTGGCAGTACGTCGTAATCAATCATGCTTTTTGACGCCAAGTACTCAGCTTGCATCCCGAAGGTTTCTGATAACCGGTGAAAATCCTTGTCGCATTTATCGGCTAAGGCAAAGCTTCCTTTGACTGTGATTGGTCCCTTTGGTCCAGGCATCCTCCACAACAGGTATGTATAGTGTGGCACCGCCATAAATCTAGCATATGCTGGTCGTCCCAACAGAGCGTGGTATTGCGACGGAAAATCCACGACTTCAAATTTGAGCTTCTCGATTCTATAATTTTCTCGGGTCCCAAACTGAACGTCGAGATTGATCTTTCCCAATGGATAACTTGGTTTTTCCGGTGTGATGCCGTGGAACCTTGTGTCTGTTGGTTTCAAGTTTGCTAAGGATATGTTCATCTTCCTCAATGTATCTGCATACATAAGGTTTAAGCTGCTACCGCCGTCTATGAACACTCGAGAGACATCAAATCCCGCGATAACTGCTGGCAGAATAAGTGCTGACTGCCCTGGTCGAGGAACTTGCTGCGGATGATCTGCTATTGTGAAGCCGATATCTTGTCCTGACCAATTAAGGTACTCAACTGTTGGTGGAGGCATTTTCTCTGCCATAAACACCTGTCGTGAGATTACTTTCTGAGCTCTATTTGACGGCCTTCCCTTCGAATCATCGACACTGCTCCATTGGAGTTAGGATCAACGTAAGGTGGTGGTGCAAAGTGCTGCCGCTATTCCGAGCCGATGCCGATTGTCGTCTGTAATCGCGGGAGGAGGCGGCAAGTGAATCTCGCTTCTGGGTTCTCGAGGATTTCTCTGTGCTGCCCGCGCATTAGCGTTCTCTGCATACCGCAACATTGCTTGAAAATTTCGACAGTCTTTCTGCAAGTGCCCTGACTGTCTTTTACCGTTGCTGTCGAGGAAAAAGTGCATCTGGCACGGTCCATTCATCATCTCTTCAGGGGACACGAAAGGCCTTGGGAACCTAGGCCCGCTATTTTGCCTGTTGCGTGAATCATCCCTGTTATCACCTCGCTGTTCATTGCTTCTCTGGTAATCATCTCTATTGCTTCCTCCTGTATTTGTCCGAAATCCTGCCGAAATTTGTCCTGGAGCGTCGTAGTTCTGGTACTGCCGAGGAAATCTTCGCCTCGGTTGATAGTTTCGACCACGGTCCTCCTCTGGCGACCTGTGCCGTTTGTTGTGGACAGCGTCTTCTCCATCTGCCCATTTATTTGCTATCTCCATTAACGCGGATACTGTCTTTGGATTGGTCCTTCCCAAGTCCTCGACAAAATCTCCACGCCTGACTCCTGCGACAAACGCATCTATTGCTCTCTCGTCAGATATATTTTCTGCCGAGTTTTTGATGATATTCCACCTTTGGATGTACTTTCTCATTGGCTCATCTGGCTTTTGTCGACATGCTCTCAACTCCTCTAACGACGCGGGTTTTTTGCACGTGGATCTGAAGTTCTTGACGAACACATCCTCGAAACTTTCCCAGCTGTCGATGGATCCTGGAGCGAGTTTCTTTATCCAAGATCGTGCGGCTCCACTTAAATGTACCTGGATGCTTTGCATAGCTGTTGCCCTGGTTCCTCCTGTCAGCTTCACCGTCTCCAGATAGTCGACTAGCCAATCCTCTGGATCTTGGAGGCCGTCGAACTTTTTGAAATTATCGGGTAACTTGAATCCTGAGGGGACTCGAGTTTTTCGGACTCTCCTCGTGAAGCATGGTAAGCCGCACATATCCTCGTCATTAAGTTCTGGAGATTGCCGATGATCCCTTCTGCTTTGCCGCGCTCTGTCGACCCTTGCTTGTGCTGCTGTGTCTCTTGCTCCACTTGGTCCTTCGAGGTCTTTGCCGCTGTTGCTGCTGCAGGTCGTGGACTATTTTGCCTTGCCGCTCCTTCGGGAGGCGTTGATACAAACGCTGTCCCCATAGCTCCAACTCCTGCTACCGCCATATTGTACAGTGTTTCCCTTGGATCACCTGGAGGTGGTTTAGATGCAAGGATAAAAGCATGTGTTGCCATATACCCAGCCTCTGGTGTCTTAGGGATGATGTTTCCTCTTGTATCTATCGACATAAAGGACATGTCGAGGTTTTGGACCAAGTGCTCTCTTTCTGCTTCGGGTATGTGTTGCAGCCTTGATCTTGCTCTGTTCCGCGCCTCCCGGTGGCTATCACCCGTAGTTCTAGATTGTCGACTTAGATCTGCCCTTCTCCTGCTGGATGCAGAAGCTGCCTCCTTTCTCCTGTTCAACTCAGCTATCTGTTTTTCCAATTCCCTGGCAGCTCGTGCGAGCCTATATTGATATGCTTGTAATTCCTCTGGTGTGGCTGTGGTGGCCATTGGTTCTGTACCGTTCATAGCTCTCGCGGCTCTGTCCCACGCTGCTTGCGGAAGTTGAACTCTATCTCGTGGCTCTGGCCCGACGTATTTGTTGCCCAGGCCCTGGCGCAGATTGGAGGGATCGACGTATGGATTTCCCAAACTGTCGAAAGCCTCAGATGTTTCCTCTTGATCTTCAATGGCATAAATCTGATGATACTTTGTATTCAGATCTATGTTGGGTTTGGTGACATCATCGTTGAGATTGATGAAGACCTTGCCCACTGTGAGAGATTTGTCGATGAAGTCGTAACTGTCGACATCGCTTGAGCCATCGCTTATATATGAGTCCGCAGATGACTCAAACGACATATCGTTGAAGATCTTGGCGAGTTTCTCTCTTGCTCTGGTGCTGACGTAGCGTGTCGCCGAAGTTTCTTCTTCTCTTGACTCGGTTGACGATGCATAGCTTAAAAAATCAGAATCGACCGCCGACGATCCCGACGAAACCGGAATCTCGACACGATACGATCCTTCCTTCTCGACGCGAAAGTGAAACCTTCCGAACGTCATCTCCATGGGCTCCGCCAGATACGCATATGCATCCAAACGGGAGGGTGGGTGAGGAACAAAATCGACAAGACCAGCAGCGATCTGTTTACCTCGATCCATTGTGTTGCTTGTGGTTGACGATGTCGAAGATCTTGAGCGTGCCATCGAGATCAGATCCTTACGCCTCTAGTTCCCACAGACGGCGCCAATTGTCAAGGTATCAACTTGTCAATGCCTATGGATTGTAGGCTAGGGTTTTAGTTGGAAGTAGAGGGCAAGTAGATCTCGAAGGTTTCAGCCGAAAAGTACTCGACGATTATGAAAACTAGGGTTTGCAGACAATGATTCGATTATCTTTTCGTCCCTCGCCTCCCCCTTTATATAGGAGGTGGAGCCGAGGGATTCGTGCTATACAAGTTACAGAGTCCGGGACGGTTTCTAACTCATCCCGCCAGATTACAAATAACACTTCCTATTACAACTCTTGACTTTCCTTGATATATCTTGGGCTCCCGAATCTTCTTATTCTTCGGGTAGTGGGCCTTCAGTAAACCCCGGGTACTATCTTCGGCAGGCCCATTTGGGATGCCTATGTCACCGGGGCAGAGACACGAAAAGGGCACTTATTGACAATTTTTTTCGAATACATTGTATTTCAAAAGCAGCGATGTACATATATAACATTATATTGATGCTATTTGAACTAAAAAAACTCACACCACAAATCAGAGACAGGGATCCGTGCTATTTAACAACGATGAGGCAGGATTAGGGGAGGGAGGGATATGTACCATCTCACGTCTCCGATACGGGATTGCCTCAAAAGTCTAGAATGACTAGGGAGATGATTGGGGAACAAAATAGCACCGTTGGTCTCCATTAGTGGCTGTAGTGACCTCTGAATTGGAAAGGGTCGAGGGGGAGGCGGCACTGTTCTCTGCTGGGATTGGAGAAATTTGGAGAGCCGGGAAGAAGATGAGTAACGACGCGAGTAACAGAAGAGAATGTAGAGAACGATACGATGGATTGGGTGCTGGTACGCTGTCGTGCTGTGCTAGGGTCTAGTAGTAATTTTTTTAGCAAAGCATCCGCCTCCTTATTAAAACACCAAAAGTTGGGGAATACAAACACCCTGATGCGGATTGCCGAGCCAGACATACCTCCCTACAGGAGAGCCCAGAATCGAGCGAGCCAAAACATGAGGCTCATTATTCGAACATCAATTCTCATGAACTAAAGAAAACTCCCTAAACGCTGAAGAGGATGCCGTTATTTCATGCAGAATGTGGCTATATCTGCAGGGCCGGTCCATACGAACAAAGGGCCCTGGGGCGAGACGACAAAATAGGGCCCTTGCTGACAAATTATTTTAAAAGTGCATTGTATTTTAAAATCAATCCAAAACATGGCAGATGGTCTTTGAATTATAAAACTTGAGAAACTAATAATATATTAGGATATTGTCTATATCTCTAACAAACTAAAAAAAAATCAGCACATCAAATTCTGGTATAGTCATCTGCAATCTTTTTTCTTCATAAAAACATTGCTATATCATTATCATCACCTTAATTCCCACATTGTTGCTCTTCAATATTTACTAGGGCTAATTGCAGGGATTTCCTGCAAGAACTATCTATTCTAAAAAAAAATCAATTGAACCTATGTGGGATTCTACTGGTTCATCTCTGTGTTTTTTCACTTCCTTTTCCCGCTACCAGATAAACCATTTTTAGAAGACATGTCACCAAATTGTTTTCGCAGAAAATAATCAATACATGATGGTCTTGGAACATCTTTCTCTTCTTCCAATTTTCTCTCTTTTCTCTTATTTTCCTAGACCTAATAATGTAATACAAAAAAATCGTTGCATTGAAGAACTATATGGGGCCGGGGCCCCTGAGGGCCCAGGGAGGTCGCCCCTTTGCCCCCCCCCTTATGGGCCGGCCCTGTATATCTGCCCCGATTTTGCTCCTTCATCGCTTTCACAACTGACAAACAAGTCACTCGCCACCCTGATCCTTTGGGCAGAGAGGTCCAAGGCCAGGTTAGTGCCTTCTCTGACTGCCAAAACCTCGAGTACCTCAGGACCAGATATGCCTTGGAGAAGTACTGCCGATGTGATGACCCAGCGTACCACTGCATGGTGTAGTACACAAGTCGTTGACATAACACAAGTGAAACACCGTTCCACTCATATTACATCTCTCAGAGTGGTACAACAGAAACATATGCGAGTCCAAGGTATGTCTATAGAAGTACAGAAGAGCTGTTTACATAAGATCAACACAACCTCCTACTTTACAGTGAGGTAAAACTTCAAATAAAGCTCCAGAAGAACGACTCGTAGTCTATGTTATAGCTAACTCAAGTTTAAGAGCTACTTGGCTTGCTATAGAAATCTAGCTACTTAGGTGCTAGGATTAGGGAAAGGTTCCCTTCTATTACTAGTCTAGGTTTCCATTATAGTTGGTGCAGAAGTTGACTCCATGGACTACTTTGATTGGATTCTTCATCTTGTTGTAGTTGACTCCTTTGTCTTCGAGTTCCACGGTAGTTTCTCCTTTGGTGCCTTGATCTAAGAAGGGGGTTCAAATAGGATAGAATGAGTACGAGCGTACTCAGCAAGTTCATAATAGGAAATAGGTGTATCATGCACTAGCTACAGCCATAGACCAGAAAGTCATAGGCCAATGCAAGTTTTCATAAACATTTCTTCAAAAGGTTTATTTTATTCTGAAAACTATGCCCGTCAGTCTTCACAGGTTGACCAGAACTTCGTGGAGTTCCTTTCCTGCCGCATTCGCAGTTCCCTTCCCGGAACAGGAAGTGACAGTCACAATTTGATACACTCACTAGTAGGAAAAGCCTCATCAGTGGCGCACCAAAAATGGATTCTATGGCGCATGGGAGGTGCGCCACAGAAACTTCGCCACAAAAATAAGCTTTCTGTGGCGCACCAGCCCATGCGCCACAGAATTAACATATCTGTGGCGCACGTGCTCTTAGGTGCGCCACAGAAAAGAGTGCGCCACAGAATTGGTTTGCAGTGCGCCACAGAATTTGCTTGTATTATACACGATTTTGTGCTGCATGTTGTACACATGCAGTTTATAGACAGCAATATACAGATATACAGGTTATATACATCAACATTCAGATATAATATAAATATCATGTACATTGCACAGATATAACATAGACATCATCATCACATTACTTAGATCCCGATCGAGATACATATATAGTGGCAAGTGTCAAATGTTTTGCATACAACTCTTAATTCATACAAAATTCACAATTTCGAGATACAAAGTAGTCTTCATCCTACAAAGTAGTCTTCATCCGGTTCCTCCTTTGCTCCCTCACCTCTACCCACCAGACTCGCTTGCATCGGGGTCCTTCATCCAGTTCCTACTTTGATGAAAATGGAAGAAAGTGAGACCAACAAGTCCGATGCACAAGAGAAATGGAATAAATGCCTCATACATTGTTGGTCAACACAAATATTAACATTCAGGGACGGTGTAAGTGAGACCAAGTCCGATGCACAAGAGATTGATATTTGTGCTATCTTACCAGGCTCACTTACGCCGCCCCCAAGTGTACGGTGACCAAACATTTTAATCATCGGCATTTTGAAAATCTCAAAGCAAATGGAATAAGTGCCTCATACATTGTTGGTCAACACAAATATTAACATTCAGGGATGGTGTAAGTGAGGCCAGGTAGGATGCACAAGAGATTGATATTTGTGCTATCTTACCAGGCTCACTTACGCCACCCCCGAGTGTACGGTGACCAAACATTTTAATCATCGGCATTTTGAAAATCTCAAAGCAAATGGAATGACAAAATGGAATAAGTGCCTCATACATTGTTGGTCAACACAAATACTATGGTCAGAAACCATAGTTGCAGTATACACCACCGTATACTTTGCAGAAGGGCCCCCTTTCCCCGGTCGGCGTTCCATCAACGGGTGCTTGACGACACAACAACGCCGATCTGCATCTCCGACGCAGAACCACGGCAGTCCCTCGCTGTCCAGTGAACGAGTCCTTGATGCAAAGACCGTGCCGGCCTGCCCAGCATTATGCCGGGCCGTGTTGCCGCGCTTCAAGCCGTGTGTCCCGCGCCCTGCACTGTTTGCCTTCTTGCCCGGTGAACCAATAGGTTGATCGTTGGAATAAGGAAACCGATGACGGCCAGTCGCAAGATTAAATTGCGATCGGCCGTCATCGGCTTCCTTATTCCAACGATTAGTCTATTCGTTCACCGGGCAAAAAGGCGAAGAGTGCAGGGCGCGTGAGACACGGGCTGAAGCGCGGCAACAGGGGTCGGCATGATGCTAGGGAGGCTGGCACCGTCTTGGCATTAAGGACTCGTTCACGTACTGGACGGCGAGAGAAGAAAAGTGGTGCTGCGCCGGAGAGGCAGGTCGGCGTTGTTGTCTCGTCAAGGACTCGTTCACGGAACGGCGGCCAGGGAAAGGGGGGCTCGTCTACAAAGTATATTGCGGCGTATAGGTGACCAAACATTCTAATCATCGGCACTAAAATGGAAGAAAGAGCCAAGTGGTATCTCAACTAGATATCATATGCCTCATACTTTGTTGGTCGAAACAAATATTAACATCCAGGGATGGAGTAAGTGAGGCCAGGTAGGATGCACAAGTTGATATTTGTGCCATCACACCAAGCCTCACTTGCTCCACCCCCGAGTGTACGAGTGATCGACCAACCATCTAATCATCGGCAAGTACAAAAACACCAACAAACCAGCAACCATGGTGACATAAGTCAAGATGCTCAAACACACATAGCATGCATGGAGCAGATGCTCCAAAGGGATTATTCATCACTTGGTATATAGACCAAGTGATGCTGGCAAAAGAGAGGCCAATCAAGAACCAGTAAATCCAGTAAGTGATAGATATGCCTAAACAAGCAACAACACATAGCATATCCCAGCTAACCAGATGAGACAAGTCTTGGTAGCCAACTGAATCACCTAGCACCACCTAGCCTTTTAAAACCATCGAAAGCAGTCTTTTTTCTTCAAAGGATACCACGGTGGAATTCATTTACATGATCCCCTATCCGTGGATATCTCTATTTTCATCAAAGCCAACAAGAAATAGAAATTTATCATTACTCAGTTGAGTTCAAAACAAAGCTGGGGTACCATAAGGGATTATTCATCACTTGGTAGTAACCAAGTGATGCTGGCAAGAGAGAGGCCAAGCCTGAGCTAGTCAATCCAGTAGAGATGGATATGCATAAGTAAGCAAGAACACATAGCCTATCCAAGTTAACCAGATAAAACCAACCTTGACAGCCAACTTAATAACCTAGCATCACCTAGTCTTTTAAACCATCAGAAACTTCCCATTTTCTTCAAAGGATACCACAGTGGCATTCATTTACATGATCCCCTACTGTGGATATCTCTATTTTAGTATACCATCATAAGCATTCCATTTAAATCACACATTTTAGTATCTGTTCTTATCCAAGTTTTTGCCTCAGCCTTTGCATCATTGGCTGAGCCAAGACATCAAGCATCTGGCCATGGAGCATTCTTTCTTTTTAGGGACCTATATGAACTATATGCACATGATCCAGTAAGCATCCCCACTAATCAGAGCATTATAAGCATAGTAGCATACCATAAGCTCACAAGAATCCATCAAGTAAATCTTCACAAGGATACCACAGTAGCATAGTAGCATACCAAGTGAGCAAGTCTTCATTACCTTGTACAGGTTCAGACATGGATTTATTTCCAACAAAGGATGGAAATCAAATTAACATCATTGAATTAAATTGAATCATTACCATCACATGGTTCATCAATAACAAGTGGCAGTAAACCTCCACAAACAACAGGTACATATGATCCAATAAGCCACACGGGCATATCAAGTGATATAAGTTGACAATAACCAACGCCAATATGTAGTAGCAGCATAGAAGTGTCACTGATATAGAACACTCCAATAAGCATCACTAGCTCACCAGTTAATGGTAAGCAAGTACAGAGAGGCATAGACAATTTCTATTGCTTAAGACAAGCAACAACAAGAATTAGCAGCATAAAAATATACTAACCACTAGCAATCCAGGCTCCAAATGGAACCTTTGGAGCAGATATATATAGAGCCAATATAGCATGTCACTCCAAATGAAACTATCCATATGCAGGCAACAAAGTAATTTATTCAGATACTGCACATGAGCAGCATCACTGAATCAAAGAAACTAGCAGCAATGCATCCAGAGCAACAACATCAATGCATCCAGAGCAACAGCAATGCATCCAGAGCAACAGCAATGCATCCAGAGCAACAACAATGCATCCAGAGCAATAGCAATGCATCCAGAGCATTTCGTCGATCAACATCAATGCATCTAGAGCATTTCGTCGAGCAACAGCAATGCATCCAGAGCATTTCGTCGAGCAACAGCAATGCATCCAGAGCAATGCGCGGGAGAGGAAGAGGGAGGGGAGGGGAGAGAGTTCACCGACGACAGGGGTGGAGGAGGAGGTTGACGACGACGACAGCGGTGGAGGAGGAGGAGGACGCGGCGGCTCCTCCACCTTCACGCGACGGCGGCCCCTCCTCGCGGCGGCCCCTCCTCGCCGTAGAGGCAGCTTGTGCTGCAGGTGGCGGGGATGGGAGGACCGTGGCGGCATGCGGCCCTCGCGGAGGAAGGCGGCGGCGACGGCGATGGCGACGACCATGGTGGCGCGGCAGATCGGAGAGGGGAGAGGGGAGGGGAGAGGGGAGATCGAGGGGAGAGGTGAACAGGCGGGGGAGGGCACGAGGAGATGATATAAGTCCCTTAATTCTGTGGCGCACCCGAGCAGGTGCGCCACAGAATCAACTACTTCTGTGGCGCACCGAAGCAAGTGCGCCACAGAAAGAGTTATTTCTGTGGCGCAGCACGCCATGTGCGCCACAGAAATACCTACAGTAATAATTGATGGTGGCAGGATGTGGGCCCCACATAGTTTCTGTGGCGCACTACTGAAGCGTGCGCCACAAAATTAAGCTATTTCTGTGGTGCACCTAGAATGGTGCGCCACAAAATAATATTGTGTGACGCATTTTTAGTGGTGCGCCACAGAACTAAGCTCCGCCTATAAGGGTTTTCCTACTAGTGACTCTGCAGAGGTGCGTTACTTTTCCCATAAGAGAACTTATCCTTGATACCAACCGGGTGTACTTTCCCGTCCACACTTCCTTGGTGTGGGGCCAGGTGTAAGGTCCAAGCCAATCACTGCCTTCTCCGCGACTGCAAACCCACCCTTTTGTCCAACCGCACACCCCCAGTAGACTTCTTCCGATAATACGGCTTTACTCACGGTGTACTTTGGACAATCCATCATAGATCGTAGAGCCCAACATCACACACGGATGGGGATTTAAAAGGATATCCCAACCTGCGGCAGTGCCTCCAACACCCCGCGGCTCTACCAATCCGTTGGCGTGCAGAAGGGAAAAGATACAACTGACTTCCCCAGAGCCATTATAGATCTTATGGTCAACGCGATATGTACGGCGCTAGAATCACTGGACGGCATTGGTACTTAGTCCTAGATGAGTAGTACCCATGCAATGGAACCTCCACCATATCAACATATACCATGGTTCCATTGCCCTCCACATAGTCATATTCATAATTGTAAAATAATACTTTGCTTTTCAATGCATGAGTGATAAGTATAGTACTTTGCATATAGTTTGATACAAATAATCAAATGACATGAGCAAGCGATGAACTTGCCTTTCTTGACTGCAAAATTATGCAGACAAAAGTTTCGATACGTGATAACTCCAAATTCTGAAATACCATCATTGTCCTGTAAGGACAATGTTTAAAGAACTAGCAAAAATGCTATAATGCATAGTATGAGATGTAATCGCCCCGAGCTTAACCTAACCTCGATGATTTAGGATGTATGAGTTGTAAAGATTTCTTTAGGGTTGGTTGCACTTTTAGAATGGTTCTCAAACAAGGTTCTTATTAGGGTTTGGTTATATTAGTATCATAATCAAGTGATATAAGACATCATAACAATCATACACATAAATAATAGTGGTGGAATAATATGTAAGGACAGTTGTCAATTTTTAAGTTCTACAGAACATGGTTGATGATTACTTATACTATACTTCAAAAGAATAAATTTTGAAGAACATGTTGTTTAAGAAATAATGAGTATTTCAAAGAAGGATTAGGGCTTCTAAGGTTTGATTGACATTTGTACTTCAAAAGGATAACTTTTGAAGAACAGGTTAAATAAGAATATGAACTACTATACATAGGAGCTATGGCTTTCTAGGGTTTACTATTGGGTTCATTTAGTTTCACTAATAGGAACTAGTTGGTTCTTAACTTGGAATGGGTTTCTATATAACAAGTATTGGTAGGTTTATTGCTATGGTTTCTTCTAAGCATTATATCTAAGGATGGTTATTAAGATGGTTCCATAAGTTTGCTATTAGGTTTACTATGGCTTCACATTTGCTTCACTAAGTAATCACTAATGGTTGCCAAGCTAAGTGGTTTATCATTTTCTAAGCAGGGCCGGTCCATACGAACTAAGGGCCCTGGGGCGAGACGACAAAATAGGGCCCTTGCTGACAAATTATTTTAAAAGTGCATTGTATTTTAAAATCAATCCAAAACATGGCAGATGGTCTTTGAATTATAAAACTTGATAAACTAATAATATATTAGGATATTATCTATATCTCTAACAAACTAAAAAAAAATCAGCACATCAAATTCTGGTATAGTCATCTGCAATCTTTTTTCTTCATAAAAACATTGCTATATCATTATCATCACCTTAATTCCCACATTGTTGCTCTTCAATATTTACTAGGGCTAATTGCAGGGATTTCCTGCAAGAACTATCTATTCTAAAAAAATAAATCAATTGAACCTATGTGGGATTCTACTGGTTCATCTCTGTGTTTTTTCACTTCCTTTTCCCGCTACCAGATAAACCATTTTTAGAAGACATGTCACCAAATTGTTTTCGCAGAAAATAATCAATACATGATGGTCTTGGAACATCTTTCTCTTCTTCCAATTTTCTCTCTTTTCTCTTATTTTCCTAGACCTAATAATGTAATACAAAAAAATCATTGCATTGAAGAACTATATGGGGCCGGGGCCCCTGAGGGCCCAGGGCGGTCGCCCCTTTGCCCCCCCTTATGGGCCGGCCCTGTTTCTAAGTAGGGTTTAGTTGAATAGGAGCATGTGATGTGATTTGCTACACAAGGTTGGTACTAGGGTTTATCATTATGGTTCTACTAGGGTTTGATGGTTGAAGTTGATTCTAATGGTATGGTATGTAGGAGTGGTGATCAATGGTACTACTCTAATTAACAAGTTAGGGTTTATATCTAGGTGATACTAGTTAATCATATAGGTTTTAATTAAGAATAGGAAAATGAAATGATAATCTCATGTGACTTGGTTTATGCTAGTGGATCATAAGCATGCATCTATTGGTTTCTTATTAGGGTTCTATAGGTATAGATGAATCTCACATGATCACATGTGACACATAACTAGGGTTTTAGAGTTACTACTAAAGTGGAATGATCACATGAAATAATAAGATCAAGGTCCTCATTAATATTAGAACTAGGGTTTCTACATTGATACAATTCTTGAACTAGTAATTGACAATTGAGATGTGGTCACTAATTACTTTGAAACAACATTAGTAATGGTTTGACATTTATTAATTTTCATAGGAATTATTAATTAGAGTAACTCCTAATTAGGTTTAATTCAGACATCAGTGTTTAATAAGTGCTATAAAGTTTTAAAATATTTAACTTGTTAACTAAAGATGTTTAAGTAAACAAGTTTTGAATTACCAGAATAATATTATCCTTTGGTATTTTCTTGATTTATTATTATTTAAGAAAGTAGTAAATTAGAATTTCCAAATTAGGGTTTATGAATTACCACTAATAATTAAGTTAATGCAACTATGATAAAAAAATTAATCTTAACATTTTATTTAGTTACTGAATAGTTAAATTTTAGTTTTGGAACTTAATTATTTATTGAATTCAATTTGTATTTTAAATAATTGAAATGGCATAATTAATAAAGTTAAAAATAAGTGAATTTTTATTTTGACACACATTTTGTTTTATATTTTATTTGAATAGAGTTTATTTTTGTGAGCATTTTGATATATTATTTATATTTTTCTGAGTTGAAATGAATTTTGTATGATTTTACAAAGTTTCAGCATTTTTCTGAAATTTGAAATAACTAACAAATACTAACTGTACCGGTTCATGTCTAGCCACAGAGACAGACAGGTGGGACCTGCATCCAGGCCACCTGCCACGGGGCAACGACCAAGTCAAAGGTCTCCTGGTCCCACGGCCACGTCACTCTCTCGCCGACGGCTTGACGCCGACGGGTAGTAGAGGACGGTGCCGCCGTTTTAAGGCCACCCAGGACGCGCGACTAGGTTTTTCCGACTCCCTGGCACCTAACGAACACGACGGTGGTGATGGTTTGTCGAATAGTTCATCGGAGCTTCGCCGACAGTCATGTCCGCGGCGGAGCTACTCCGGCCAAACGGCTATCCCGAGCTAGAGATAATGCTAGGAAACGAAAGTATGCTCTATCGGCGCGCAACCTCACCCTGAACATGCTTGTGTGGTCGGCGATGACGATTACTGACGGAGACGACGGCGATTGACTGTTTCCCGGCGAACCCGAGTGAAAGGGAACGGTGAAATTCTTCCTCGACTTGGCTTCCCCCGATGCTCTACTCCTCCAGGATGCTCTACGCGGCCAGACGCTTCCAATGAGCCACTGAACGGAGCTTGGGGCGGTCTCCTCCGTCGAACTCGTCCTCGACGCCGGCGACAGTGAATGCAAGATAGTGGGGAATAGAGGGCCACTGAGAGGAATTGGATACGCGTAGAGGAACAAGGAGATCACGGTGAGGCTACAGAGGCATTTATAGAGCCAGAGGAGGTCAAATTAGGAAGTTCACCGCCGGCGACGGCCGAGATGTGGCGGTGACATTGGTACTGTAAACGAGCACGAATCGAGATGCTTTTGGATAGGCTCGGACGCGAGAGGAGTTGGGCGCGGTTCTGAGAGGTCTGACGACGTCCAGGGCGTCCCTATCCATCACGGTGAGGTGGCATGTTCTTCCTCTGCGCTGTCGATGCCGGAGAAGAGAACGAAGACGACGACTCGCCTCGCACGATTTTTGAAGCAAGCCAAAATGGTACCTGGGTTGTTTTCGTTCGTGGGTTGGGCCGAGTCTGGGCTGGTCGACGTGGGTTACTATTGGGCTAAGGCTGCTGCGGTGCTGGGCTGCCACCAGGGTAAGCTCCTCTCTCTCTCTCTCTCTTATTCTCTTTTCTATTTTCTGTTTTTATTTTATGTTTTGATATTTGACTTCAAATTTGAATTCAGTTTCTTTTTGCAGGTTTTAAAATATTTGAGTATCAAGATAATTTTATAATCATGCTTACTGCATGGTTTTATTATTTTACACAAATAGTTTGGTTAGGATTTAATTGAGATCTTGTGAGACTTGAATTAAATAGAAATGGTTTAGGTATTTATCTCAACTCTTTAAACTTGGGAATCAAACCTATTTTAAATGATTTGAACTTTATAACCAGTGCTTGGTAAACATGTCATTAGGTTTTGATATTACTTAACAATATTGATTGTTCCCATGTATTTTATATTATGGCTAGAGTTTAAATTAAATGGTGTTGAGAATGGGATTGGTTCATGACTTCATGTGGAGAATTACTTCTAAGGGTTTAAGAAGATGGTTTGATAAACTCTATAATTACTAATCTTGCTTAGCAACTTCTAGCTTAACAAACTCTTGTTTGAACTATCTAAAATGACTCCTAAACTCATCATGATTAACTCTCTTGCTGAGGTGGTGCTACTTTATAAATACTATCCATTTGGTTCACTTAGACAAAGTATTTGGATAACCAAGTAAAATATGGTATTGGTTTCATTCTACTCACCAAATGGCATTTAGTACTTAGGTATATATGGCTTGGTTTATACTTGTGATCTATGATACACAAGTTAGGACATAATGTTTTATGTAGATTGGTTCCATATGACAAGGTTTATGGTTTTGGGAATACTTCACTAATTGAAGTTTTAAATAGGCATGAGGCATGGCAAAGTTTTACTTATGATCCAAAGTAATGCTTGGATTGGAATTCAAATATGGTTTAGGGTTTAAGTAGTGATCACCAATGTGATACACCACTAGGATTAGGTATGAACATAAGCATTGATTCTATTTTAGTGGCTAGGTTATCCTCCTCACTTAGGTAGAATTATTGTTTCAAGGCAATGCTAGGTTTGTCTCAAGTGTTTGAATAGGCAAGGTTTAAATACAATATCCTTACTACTCTATACAAGGCAGGAGTTTTGGTCTGGATAACTACTAATGAGTTACTTATTATTTCATGAGAAGAATGAGATCTATGCATCACATATATAGGTTTAACTTATCATCTCAATTTATAATGTAAGATCATGCATTAAACATGATCTACTTATTCCTCACTAATCTCTCTTCTTTTAATACTTCTCTCAACACACTCACTTAGATTCTTAGGGTTTATGATCATCACCCAATTTGTAATGATCAAAGTATTAGCCTCATACTAATTCATTAGTGAAACATGGTTCTCTCTCCAAGATCAAGTATAAGTCCATATACTTGAGTATACCTCTTTAGGTTGAGCTCTTCTGAATAGGTAGGGTTCCTCTAGGGTTTATGATCATTACCAAGTTTTAATGATCACAACACTTGCCTCTCTATATTTACTAGAAGAATAGGTTCTTACTTACCATCAAGTGTGAGCTAGGTCAAGTAGGGTTTAATACTTGACTTATATTTCTTGTATCATTGGTTAGTATCAACAAGTACCTCACTTGGATAAAGTTTTAAATAGTAAGCTAGGTTCTATTGAATGCATAATGTAAGCATATGAATGGTACTCTCCTTTCTCTAAGGTTTAATGGAATGAGTTAGGAAACAAGGTTGGAATGGTCAAAGTTAATGCAGAATGAATATGAGTGTTCTTGACTTGGTTCATGTATTGTAGTTGAACAGATATACCATGTGACTCATGGTAGGAACATTTATTTAGTAGAAGACATGGATAAGATAAGTATAGAATAGTGTCTTAATTAATTGTGTTCTTTGATTTATAGTTGAATAATTATTCATGTGTTGTTGTAAAGAATGGCAGGTTGAGATCCTTTATAGGATCTTGTAGTTGACCCTTACTTAAGGTGTTGTTTATTGTAAAACTAATTTCATTTGATCTAGCCCATAGATCAAATCATCTCTACCCAAAACAAGGTTTTAGCAAAGATCACAGTGAAGTTTAGCGCTTGACTTGATGATCTACTTCAGTTCCAGCAAGTCAAGTAAAACTTCAGTTACTGTGGTAAGTTTTATTTGAAGCGCGAAAATTCCCCGGATTCTATGCATGAATGCAATGCACACTTTGGTGTTCTCTCATTTTATTGCCTCTAAACCTGGGATATTATAGCCGACGCCCCCAGATACTCGCCATTTTCCCTTCTCGCTACTGCAGCGATCACACCATGATCTTTACGCCTAGGAGTAGTGATCGATTAGATTTTTAAATCATAGGCATCCACATTTTTGCCCCTCGCGATGATGGGTTTGGGCCTTATTTCTCCTTTTCTAATTCTTTTACTTGTTTTTTTGGACCTATACTTAACTACTACTGGGCTGGGGGCCCTGCCTCGCGAGGGTCCGTGCACATTTCATATCCACATAGTATATAAGATCATGCACATTTCATATCCACATATATCGATCTATTTTATATATTAAGGACATACTGGATGAAATAAAGAGCATCTCTCAGCTCCACCGCACATGCACGGTAGTGACTATTTTTGACCAATCACCTCGCGACACGCGTCGGTAGTTTGCTATAATAATTAGTGTTGAATAGTAATTGTTTTTCCAAAAAAATTCAGACGTAAATCATTAGCTCCAACAATAATTACCCGACTTGTAGTTATTAAACAGTCGACACTAAAAGTATTTTTTGCATGTAGTTATTCAACGGTAATTTTCCAACAACAATTTCTCATCAGCAACTTACATCACAATGAACAATAATTTCACCTTTCAATTATTTTGCCAAAAAAAATCGATGAAAATCTTTAACGCCAACGGTAATTCCAACAGTAACTCTCCAACCATGTGTAAGTTTTTGGCAGTATTTTCCCGGCAATAGTCGGTAAGCTTCGACAATATTTTTTCGATGGAAACATTAAACTTTAGTAGTAATTTCTAGTCGGTAATTATTCATCGCTAATTTTCCAACGTCGGATAATTCTCTGGTGGTAATTTCTTAGCAGCAAACCCGTACCTTGCTAACTAGTAATTGTTTGTTTGTATTTATTTTCCCAGTAATTTTTCCAATGCAGATCTTTAACTCCAATGGGCACGACGTGACATCCCGTAAACCTTCCTAGTCTATATATTAAGGACAAAGTAAATGAGGCTCTCACGGTGCTCCACCCCAAGTTACTGTAGATCATGTATTGCCTTAGCCACGAGAATCTAGAGCCGCAAGTACAGATCCTTTTATACATGCTAAGGTGCATGTATGTGGGCTTGTTGTCCTGGAAAGCTTATGCGACGTTCTTCACATCGATAGTCATGTTGGTGAAGGCCGTCAACTTGTTGTCAGCGAAGGAAACCCTCTTCCTCTTACCTTTTCAGGGGCGTCAACATGCTTCTAAGGGAGGGCATCTAGGAGACTCTTGCGTGTCAACATCCTCAGCTGAAGGCGCTACTAGGCGTGCCTAGGGCCTCACTAGAATGCAAAGATTGTTTGCATCTCATCGTAGTTCATAATACGTGCTCAGGAACTCAGCGTACTTGAGGTGATCCTACCATTGGAATAGAGTATGTTAGTTATGCAGGTTACAGATGATCGAAGATAGTGAGGAGGATATTGTGCCTACCGAGATGTAACTGTGGTAGTGGTCAACCTCTAGGAGGATGGTTTTCGTCCCCTCGCACCATTGAGCACCACTAAGATCGTGGAGCTTACTAATGATGAGTGATTGTACACCTGTGTGGAGCTAACATCAACACCGTAGTGCTCCATGAGGGCCTTAGCCACGACATTGAGGTGAACTTCCTTAGAGCCTTTGTCAGTTCAGACACCGCTCTTAATCATCGCGCACATCTTCACAAGGATAAAGTTGTACATGAAGGGGAGCCTTCTGTGTAACCCTCATGGCTTCTCCGCGTTAGTGCGGTTCTTGGCTTTTGTCTTCCTTGTAGTGGCCAACCTTGCTGCTAGCTTTGCGCCACCTAGGCCTAAAGGGAAGCCACTAGTCCATCGACGAGCGGCACATCGGTGGCCGACGCCTCAGACTCATCAAAGTGCTGTGAATCTAGGACCTGCAAGGGGATATGCGACTTCCCCACATAAACACAGTGCCTGGCTAAAGTCATCGCCAAAAAAGTTCTACATAGTGACCGCATTTCACATGAACAAAAGGCACAGATCATATTCTACCGGAGTTGGAAGAACCATAATTGTAGTGCACAAAAACAGAGTCCTGATCAAACTCTAGCAAAGTCCATCGCGAACACGAAGCAAAAGGTCCAGAGGCCCAAGCACGAGACATGTTCTAATCGCCCGCCCCGAGGTTCCTCGTGCAGTCGTGCCTGTCTGTCTAGCCGCCGGTACCGCCTCAAGCCCCGACGAAACTCCGGGCCGCGCCGCGCCGCCGCAAAACGTCCTGCCCCGGTTCTAGCAGTCGGTAGGCCCCAAGTCGTTGGACTGCAATGCCGCGGAAGTCGTGGAAGCCGAGGGGCGGCCCGGGACGTGTCGCGCCCGCGCCGGAGCTCCAATGGAAGGCCCTGGACCCTAACCCCGTCCCCGCCGAGGTCCCCGAGTGCTCCCGCGCCGCCGAGGTCCCGGACGACGTTGCCTCTGCGGTAGTGGAGGTGGGCCGCCTCCGCCTCGTCTCCCCCGTCGCCGCTGAGGAAGAAATTGTGAAGGAATTGGTGGGGATTGGCGGGGAGGAGACGGAGTTGAGTGAGGAGGAGCTGCGCGCTAACCATCAGATGCAGGAGGACGAGGTGATGCATCGTTTTCTCCCTCTCTCTTTCAGACTCGGGGGTGTTCTTGTTGTTCAGTATAGCACAATTGAGTAGCTTCACTGCCTCATGAAAAAAGAGAGTAGATTCTTTAATAGATCACCGTAGTAAAGCCATCTGATTTTCATCATGGTGCGTTGCCTGCTGATTTTTGAGGGCCGAATGTGAAAACTGGAATTGTTTTTTCCATGTCAAGCCAGATAAGAGAAAAGATATCATATTCTCAAGCCATGCCTGCTTTTGTGCTAACATATGTGGTTTTGGGTATCATGGTTTGTGGCATTCATAAGAAAGGAACAGCATAAAAATATAATGCCAAGACACCTCAATGGCTGATGAAAGAGATGTTCTTATTATGTTGTTATTATATTGTTTTTAAATTGGACATATGGTTATCACTTCTTTTTGTCTGATGCAAACTGAACTTAATGCTCAGATATTTGCCTTGGAAGCAATTTTTGGAGACAGTCTAGTCATTTTGAACAAAAAAGAAGGTCGACGGTCTTTCCAGGTATGTCCATCAGTATCAATTTCCAGGCCACATTCTTGCTTGTAAGGGCAAGGGTTTAATATGTTATTGTTGTTACAGGTTCATGTGCATATTGAGATCCCAGATGGTATAGATATATCGGCAAGGCTCAACTATGGTACTGGAACATTAAATTATGGGGGAATATGTGATGGTGATGCCTCCGATAATCTTGTTTACAAGTTTAGAGTTGAGCATTTGCCTCCAATCCTGCTAACCTGCTACCTGCCTTCGTCATACCCGAGTCATCAACCTCCCCTTTTCACTATATCCACCGAATGGCTGGACAAAGTGAAGATTTTGTCATTATGTCAAATGCTGGATATGATTTGGGAAGGGCAACAGGGCATGGAAGTAATATACCAGTGGGTTCAATGGCTCCAAAACTCTTCCCTTTCTCACCTAGGGTTCAGTGATGAGATAATTTTAAGCAAGGGTGATCTAACCTGTGATGAAGATGGTGAGGATAAACGTGCTTGTCTAGGTGATTCTGCACCTGATGTTATAATTCCAAGGATTATGAGATACAATGATGTTAAGTGTCATCAAGCCTTCTTACAAGATATCCATGACTGCATGATTTGTTTCAGCGAGTGTCCTGGTAAGTCTTACTTTTCTGACGAGCTGCTTGTAGTGTTATATACAGACTTGCACTGTAGAAGTCTTGAGCTGTGTTATACACTTGTACTTAACAATGATTGGTGTGTGCTGGCCTTGTGGCTGTACGGCATAGACCTATTTTGGCTAGATATTACAACTCTACGTTCAGTTTAGTCCCCATTACCCAATGCATGATCCTTATTTTTAGAGTTGACTAGATACTACATCTAAAACATTATTGTATAGATGCCACATTAGATGTTCTCATTTAGATGACAATTTGTTTTGCCGGAACTGTGTATTTCTTTGTAAGACACTAGAAATACAGTGCAGTTAGGTATTTTATTATTTCCATGTCCAACTTGGATATGTTCCATTTTTGTTAACCCTTGGTAGTTGGTATATCTCAGTTAATGTTGCTTCGAACTCTAATTAATTTTACTTTGCTATATTTTGTAAATTCATTACCACACAGGCATCGATTTCATCATACTTCCATGCCATCATTTCTTTTGCCGGAAATGCATGCGAACATATTGCAAAATTCATGTGAAGGAAGGATCGGTATTGAAGTTGAAGTGTCCTGATACAAAATGTGAAGGTGTTGTTTCTCCTAATGTATTGAAAACGCTTCTGGCGGAGGATGAGTTTGAACGTTGGGAAAAATTGCTTCTTCAGAGAACTCTTGACGCCATGAACGATTTAGTTTATTGTCCAAGGTGCGAAGCTGCTTGCTTAGAGGATGAAAGTAACGATGCAGTGTGTCCAAGCTGTCTATTCAGCTTCTGCACACTTTGTAAATCTCACCGTCATGTGGGAAAACAATGTATGACTGCAGAGGAAAGAATTCGCGTCTTGGAGGTAGGAGGACTCTATCTCACATATTATTAGCTTATCTTGGATATTGTTAAACTTTGGTCCTTTTTCAGTACTACTCCTAATATCCACTTGCAAACAGAGAAAACGAGAATTCTAAAAAAGCGACACTATCTTTGGAACAGCAGAATTGTGATGGCAATTGTGAATTACCTGAAGACGCGCAGAAATTGTAACTTACACTAATCACGTCATTAGATAATATTATATTCCCTCGTTCACTATTATAAGATGTTTTAGATTTTGCAATGTGAACTAGATACGGACCAAAATGAGCGAACCTATACACTTAATCGCCTCTAGATACATGCATTTTTGAAAAAAACTAAAACATCTTATAATAATGAATGGATGGAGTTGAATGTTTCTACAAGGTTATTTGTCTCATGGTCTCATCAGCCTCTAGCCCAGGGTAAACAGATCATGTCCTGCAGTCCATGAGTGGTCGATTGTGTGATCCAACAGGGGATTTTTGTATCCAATAAATAATATAAACACATTAATAGCATTACTTGCTAACTCTAAAAGGGGCACTTGATGTTCTACTTGCGGCTATCTTGATAGGTATCTAAGCTGCAAAATGCAAGCATTGTTGATTGTTGTATACATTGAATACCAATTCTCCATATTAGTTGCCTTTTGTAACTTATAGTTTTATGTGGTTCACTGCACTTTATGGCTAGGTGTTATATAACATAGATGCACATGTATTTTTCTTTCTTTCTATTTACATTTGCTGGATGACTATGATAAAGAGGGTTTTGCATTTTGACCAACTTTGGTAAAAATGAGGTCAAAATGTATTCTTTCTGGAGAAAATATTATACATATCTGGCATCATTTTGATCTGTCATGTCCTTAGTTGAATGATTAATTGCGAATACTAAATTTCTTTTTTTTTGGTACAGGAACGGCTAAAATCTAGGCAACTAGACAGCGATCAGAATCAGTTAGAAGAAGTACGCAACCTCCAGGCAATTATGAGGGATGCAAAACAGTGCCCACGATGCAAGATCGCTATATCTAAGATATCAGGATGCAATAAGATGACCTGTTCGAACTGCGGGCATTACTTCTGCTACCAATGTAACTTTGCAATTGTTGGATATGATCATTTCAGGTGAGTTCTCCTCTAATGATATTTAATCTTTTTTTTTCTCATTTTCATAGCTGTGCCTTGACAAAAAAAAATCATGTTGTTGCGTTCAGACCGGGTGCATGTGATCTTTTTTCTCGGGAGGAAATGAATAGATGGGAAGAACAAATGAATCCAGAGAGAAGGGCGGGTGCTCCAGCTCCAGCTCCTGCCCCATTGGCTGAAGGACGATATCGTCACCCTTGTCCTACATGTGGCAAACCATGTCCAAAGGTAACATGAAGTAGTTTTTTTTTATAAAGATATATCTTAGACAAGCAACCATAATTTTTAATGAGAAAATGGTGCAGTTGCTTACCTTTTTGTTCTCAAAGCTGCCAGTTGCATCTCTTTTGCATCGACATATCGAACAATTGTTGTTTCTTAATTCTTATAAAACTATTCGTGGTCAGTTCATTTTTTGTAAAAATATGTTGCCATTAGGACATTTTACTCCCTTGCTTGTGCTTTTACCTGTAGGTATGATGATTTAATTGTTGCCATTCAAACTGTTTATTCCAAGTTCAGTTACATATAAGTACTCCCTCCATCCCATTAAAAGTGTCTTAACTTTGTCAAAATTTGGATGTATCTACCTACTAGATAGTGTCTACATACATCTAAGTTTTAACAAAGTTGAGATACTTTTGGTGGGACGAAGGGAGTATATAACTTTGACCACTCACGGCTATGATATAACTTGGACAACGAAATTGTTTGTTGGCATAGAGTAAATTAGCGGCTTGTCTCCAAGCCGTAATTACTTGCTGAGCCTGCATGCTCAGAGTGAATTCTTAACTGCTTGAAGTTGTGATTCTTATTGTTTCTTTTCACATTGTACAACACAAATGCCTCATGATTTGTATTTACTTTGGTTGCAGATTGGAAATAATAACCACATCTCGTGTACGGCATGCCATACACAGTTTTGTGCATTGTGTCGGAAGACTGTCCAGAGAACTTCACAACATTTTGGTCCCAAGGGTTGCAAACAACATACTGCAGATCCCGACTGACACTGCCATATGATACATGCCAGAGGCTGGTATAACCCCTTTTCCGGGGGGAAAAACTGGCATGTATGCCAGTATGGGCAGAACCTCTTCTAATGATCTGCATATATTCAGGATACGGCCTTGGCATTTCCTGCATTTTGCAGGGAGCTTGATTTTCAAGTCCCCAGCTTCTTGTATCGTATTAGTGAAGATCAACCGAAAAGTACTATCTGTACCGAGAGGAATTATATCAAGAATGTCAATTTCTTGTTACTTGTCAGGTTTTCCGTTGCATTGTTTGCTCCCTCTCTTGTAATTTCTGTATGCCTCATTGTTTCTTGTTGGGCTATACCCATCGCCGGCCACTTACAACGGCTTATTTTGTGGTAAGCCTGAGTCCAGAGGTGCTCCCCATCACGGCATCTGTCTCCTGTCATCCCCTCTATTGGATTGAGGGTGATTTCAGGGGATTTTATACCCGCTTGCAATCGCTCTGAACCAGGGTCCAGGTTGTTGTCCCATACTATGATTCACAGTTTCAAATGTCTTTATTTTTAGTGCACCATCATAGGTCTACGGAGATTTGCTATGAGGACACTTCAGATAGGGAGGGATACGAATGCATATGGAGTAGGAGTATGGACCTTAAACCCAAATGTTTGTCAAGGGAAAAACTTACTACGTATTGGTATCCATCCAGGCGACGGGGATTGGGAAGCTACACAATGGCCTACCTACTGTGCTCTCCGCGACTTTTTTTTTTCTTTTTTCGAAATGGGGGTATACTCCGGCTTCTGCATCATGTGATGCACACGGCCATTTATTAGAAATAAGTGTCAAAAAGTAGTATGGTTTACAATTCACTCATCACCGAGGATTGATACAAAAATCAACCATCGAAAGCAACACATAGTATGACTAGTCCTCAGCATAGTCTTCTAGTATGTTGCCAACCAGCCTGGCACAAGATATCCTGAGCGACCATCAGGAGACGTGTGCAACCAGAAGCCATGGCATCCCGCTGGCCCACCGGGGAGAGGAGAGCCCACTGCTGGATCCAATGTGAGACCATATGGATAACCTGCAAAAAGTGAAAGGAGACTTTTTTGTTAAAAATTATATCATTTCTGACCCTCCAAATAGACCAACATAAAGCAGAAACCCCTATTCGGATAAAAGCCTTAGATTGTCTATCGACTCCATTTAACCAATTACCAAACATATTAGTAATATTGGTGGGAGGTGGAAGATCATAAGTGAAATTAACCGTACGCCACAAGAGCTTAGCTAAGGGACAATCAATAAAAAGGTGTTGAATGACATAATATGCTCGATGTGATAGTACCAACGACCTACGCCACTATATTCCCTCCACATGTCAAACACTCTGTAGATGACACTCCTTTTTTGCGTAAGTCAATGTATGAGGATCTTATGTGTGATCACACCCCTTTTTTACGAAAGTACTTATGGAAGGTTAAAATTCCACTTAAGATTAAGATTTTCATGTGGTTTTTGAGCAATAAGGTTTTATTAACTAAGGATTACTTTAGTTAAACGGCATTGGAATGGGTGTACAAAATGTGTTTTTTGTGGGGAACAGGAAACAATTCAACACCTTTTCATTGAATGTCCTTTAGCTAAGCTCTTATGGCGAACGATTAATTTTACTTTCAATCTTCCACCTCCGACCAATATTACCAATATGTTTGGTAATTGGTTAAATGGAGTAGATAGACAATCTAAGACTTTTATCCGGATAGGGGTTTCTGCTTTATGTTGGTCTATTTGGAGGGTTAGAAATGATATAATTTTTAATAAAAAAACCTCCTTTCATTTCTTGCAGGTTATCCATATGGTGTCCCATTGGGTCCAGCTTTGGGCTCTACTCTCACCGGAGGGGCAGCGGGATGCTATGGCTACTGGTTGCACACGGCTCCTGATGGTTGCTCAGAATATCTTGTGCCAGGCTGGTTGGCGACATACTAGAAGGCTATGTTAATGTGTAGTCATAGTATGTGTACTTTTCGATGGTTGATTTTTTAATCAATCCTCGGTGATGCGTGAGTTGTAAACATTACTATTTGGATCTTTTTTAATAATAAAAGGACGTGTGCATCGTCATGATGCAGAAGCCGGGGTATACCCCCATTTCGAAAAAAAGATGACATGTGTCGAACAAAACATGAGACAGATAAGAAGACGCAAAAGGTGTGAAGAATATGCATAGTATAAAGAGAAAATTAATATGGCGAACGCCCAATTTCCCCATGATAAATATTAAGTGAACATTCATGTAAGTTGCTACCTTCATTCTAAAATAAGTGTCGCAGATTTGTCTATATATGAATGTACCTAGATGTATTTTACTTATAGGTACATTTGTATCTAGATCGATAGAGTTACGACACTTATTTTTTAAATAGAGAGAGTAAAGGGAGAGGTTCATTAATGTGCACGATCCTTATACAAGCTGGTGGATTTATAATTGAAAAGCTAGGAGTTAGTTGGCTGATGGTCAGCCTGCTTGATAGTCGTCTACTCATCTATGACCATCAAATAAGTGTAACCTGACGACGTGGGCTTAGCGTCTTAGCCTAGTGGTTGGGGTCGCAGTGGCGCACCCCAACGGCCGAAGTTCGGGCGAATTTCGGAATTGTCACGCCAAGTCCCGCTTCTACTATATCAAAAAGTGTCTAGTTCCTCCTAGACACGGTTTCAAATCAGTGTAACCCTACTCCCCATAGGTAACATTTTTGTGGTGTGTGTGCAACATTTGCCTGCAACATTATTTCATTGTCTGTAAAATTGTGTAAAATCATGCAACATTTCTAATTCATCCATCTAGCAAATACAAAAATCTTATGCAGCAACTATTCATTTGTTTGCAGCAAAACATAAAAACCCATATCATTGTTTGTAACACTAAAAACAACTCAGACAACAAAAGTGTCTCACACATGAAATAGTACAGAAATATATTTGCAACATTGAAGAAATTCCTCTGTGGCATTCACGCAGAAATTACTGCAATAATTTACTTGTAGGTCAACAACATTAACGATAGTCATTTGTAGAATTCATAAACATTGTTTGCGACATCGGAAAATTTCTCAAAGCAAAGAAACCATGCCATCTTGAGCTCGTCTTCCCCATCTTCCTTGAGTTTAGAGCACGTGGATAACTTAGGATTGGAGCCCCCTCCATGGGCATCCACATCGTGGGGTGCTCAACCAGCATGCCAGGTAGACTCCAGACAAAGAGGGGCGGTAGTTGGGAGCAACGCGGGGAAAGATTACCAAAGGTGGTTGGTGCAAGCCCATCAGCAGTAGAGGAGTAGAGCAGGTGAAAGAACATTTCCCCACCGTCATGGTTTTTTGTGTTAGATAACAATATTAGTGATGATCTAATGACATGGTAAGTGGTGCAGGATAAGAATGGCTTGCCAGCATCGAAACTCAAAGTTTGGAATCATATGTGTTGATGAAAAAGGGTTATGCAAAGAAACTCCAGATCGGATATTCCGGGTGAAGTGAGGGTCGGATTATAGGACTTTAACAAGACCAAATGCGCGAGCCCCAGTATGCCCCCCCCCCCCCGAATTATTGGCCGGAGATTTTGTTCAGGCCAGAAATCTGCTGAAAGCGGATTATCTGCTCCCAATTTTGTCCGGATAATCCGGCTCCTATTTTCACCAACGGCTCTATTTTGTGGAGGGGTATATACACCCCCTCCCTTCTTCAACCTCAATTTGCTCGACCTGTCCAAGAAGATCCCTAAAAGCCGAGCCACCAATTTCACTAGATCTCCTCCCTCAACCACCCAAAGCTTTTGATCTTCGGAGAATCGAGGAGAAGACTATGATCTACATCCTCACCAAAGCGATTTGCATTTTACCCTCGTACATTTCAGGGCCCTTTGGCTAGAGTTTTCTTTAGAAACCCTAGTTGTTGTTCTACACCATTGGTAACTTCTTATTGTGTTGTAATAGCCTTGGGAGCCTCCGATTCGGTTGTGGATGAGTGTCCCAAAGACTTTGTAAATGCTCGGTTTCCGCCTCGAGAAAATCCCTTAGTGGAAAAGTAAGTTAGACCTTTGTGGCGGTGCTCACCGGAGAATATGGTGAGACCTTTGTGGCGTTGGCCTAGTCTTCATGGCGGCCACACTCCTATGACTTAGACGTACTTTCCCTCAAAAGAATGGAACTACGGGAATCATCCTTTGTGTCTCCACGTGCTCCAATCTCGGTTACCTCTATCCTTTATTGTATATTGCATCTTGCTTAGTGGTAGCTTGCTTAGTTGTGAAGCTTGTATCTAGGTAAATTCACTTATTTGCATATCTAGAGAATTTACCTTTTGTGTCAAGCCTACATTGAAAAGGAACTAAAATTTGGTAGCTCCTATTTACGCCCCCTAGGTGCGGCATACGATCCTTTCAGCAGGTCGGTGGCTACGGGCGGAGAAGGTCCTATAGAGGCAACACAAGCAGGTGCAGCAGCCATAAGACGTGAGTAGAAGAAAGTCGGTAATGGTGAAGAGATCCATCGCCCGTCGTCGAACCGGTTGATCCGGTAGAAAGTTATCATTTTCCTAATTGAAATGGCTATCCAGCCTCTGATGCCCGCGTCCTGGGCTCCGCCTCCTCCTGCATATGCAATTTTGTTGCGTTGACAACAACACCTCCAATCCTCCATGAACTAATTGGTACCAAAACAATTCAGAAATTTAGTCATCCAGAAATCCTTACGGATCCAGAATCCATAGGACACAAAACAATTCAATATTGAAAATTAGTCAAGAAGGATTGGGGAATGAAGCAAAATAATACAAGGCTACAAAACACACAACACTTGGTCGTTGCGGAGCTCGGTCGTCTCTGACATCTGCGTCATGTGCTCCACCTCCTCATGCTCTCCGGCGGCTGGGACAACAATGCATGCTCAGGCGTAGTTGCAAGCTCAGCCACCGTTGTCTTCATCCTGATCGACGGGCGTGGAGGAAGGAGGGGATCAACAAGATTAAGAAAGACAAGTGAAAAGGGGAGGAGTTAAGGTCATACCAACCGCACGCCTAGGGCCACCCACTGGTACCGACTAGAAAGTGTTCTCGATTTGTTTGGCATGCTAGAAGCTACATGAATGGAAACAGCCAAAACAAATGTTCTTCGCAGGTCAACAATTTGACTGCTTCAAGAACAATGTGATATAGAAAGTCGGTGCAACCCGGATAACCAGAGGAGCGATTTTTGGCCTAGTGAAGTACTTCAGTTTGCTAAAAATTCATATTATGGAACATAGTCGAGAGAGAGAGAGTTTTCTTGCCAGATCAAAACTAAGTGCTCGACATATTTCACAGCGCTAGCACACTGTGGTTTGTATATAGCATGGCGCACTTGCGAAAAGGACTCTGCACGCATGCACGTCACGATAGGATCACACACCACAAACGCAGCAGAAAAAGAAGCCGACCTACGATTCTTTTTCCCCTTCTACCCGAGCTTCCTTACGCTGGTGTGCTCTCTCAACCATACACTAGCTCCTCCCCCTCCCTATCTTCAGCATTAATGCTAATTACATCTTCTCGTCTGTGATTGCTTGAGCAAGATACTACTCAAATATACAGTTGTTAATTAGTACTCCAACTTATTAGTACTAAATAAAGGCAGCGGAGGGTCGAATATATAGTTTTCCTTTTTAGGCCGTGCTTGCGTCCCCCAGACCGAGGGTTCAGTCTCAGTTATAGCTTCCGTCCCCAGGAAAAGCAGGCAGGGATTGTTCTTGGCGGCAGGCACCAAGTTGTGATTTGGTTGCTGATTCAGGTATGGTTCTTCCCGATTTCCTGTTCTTATAGAGCTTCTGATGTTCCTGCTCTGTCGATTAGGTTTCTCTGTTATCCCTCAAAAAAGGGAAAACAATTCTCTGTTGTTTGTGGTTGATTAGGGCTTGCTGCCAGTGCCTTCGTTTTCGTTAGTTTCTTCTCTAGTTGGAAATTCCTATCAAATTCTTGGTTTCCTTCGGATGATGATCCTATTCTTGTAGAGGTTATGATGTTTCCGTTGTTGAATTGGGCTTCATGGAAATTGTTTTCTCTTTGGTGCCCTTTTTCTCCATCAGTTTTCAGTCCACAACTAGAGAATTCGAACTTGTTGTCTACCACCGTTTGTTTCTTGTTCTGGAAGAAATTTATTACTCCGTATATATTTTTCATTAGAATGACACCTATCCTATCGAAGCTGCAAAGGTTAACCTGTTCTTTTGTAAGTTTTTTTTTTTTTGCGGGGCTTCTTTTGTAAGGTTTAAGTTCTGGGAATTCAATCATGCATATGCCCTTGCCAAGAACAGTGGTTGGTAGGTGAAAGTTTGTCCCATACCTTAATTTCGGTCTCATACATAAAATTAAGGACTTTGGAAGGATATTCAACGAATGTTCGAGTACACCTTCTAGCTATCGATGTTTCAGTTTCACCAGTCATCCTAGCTCTATTTTTTGGTCGGCCGCTTACCATTTGGCAGTACGTGAGAATTCCATGCTTCATCTATACGAAATATTAGTGCTACCAGTATCATATACATCACAAAAGAAGTTTATGCCAACAAATTCTTGCCATTCGACATGGACTGAGGAGTCGGATTATTAGGAACATCACATCCGACCGCGACACCCTTTGCTCTCTTCCCTTCTCCTTCACACGTCTCCTACTAAACTTTAGTTTTTATTAAGTTGAGAATTCATACTAGGAGACTACTTTGATGTGTTTTTAGAGTAGTTTATGTTTTTTCGCTGGTTGATTTTTGTATCAATCTTTGGCAATGCTTGAGTTCTAACACAATACTGAATTTGAATCCTTTTAATAAATGGCCGTATGCATCATCATGATGCAGAAGCCGGGGTCATATCCCCATTTCGAAAAAAATTAAGTTGAGAATACGGTGTTTGGTACTGATACCTCACATACAAGCGACATTTCTGAATTTATCATTATTGATAGAATGCGCCTCTCTGAATTTTGGCAGGTGTCTGCGGAAGATCATATTGTCGATCGGACACTGGGATAGTGTTAGGATGTTGACCAGAAGACTGCAGGGATGCACCGCTCTTCTTATCGTGTTTCTCCTCTCCAACGTGTCAGGTATATGCACATTGCGAAAGTAGCTGTTTGCCGTCGGTTCATCAGTAACATCACGTTTCTTTCTATCTCGCTTTCTGTTTTTTTCATTATTGAGATTCCTAGTGTGACCACAAAATGCATAGCCATAAAGTGGAGCAACTTTCGTGGCTAGATTTATCCTTTCCATTCTATGAAATACATTCTGGCTTGCAGTTGGTCGGCAATCCTTTTCATCTTTTCTGTTTGAGTAGGATTTGGAACTACATTTTTTAGGGAACCTGAAACTGTCTTTTTTTTTACTTTACCAGTCAACCTGAAACAAACACTCCAGTATGTGTGTACTTCTACTAAACGTCAATCAATTTTGTAAATGACATTCAGCTTTTTAAAATAATATTTCTGTTTTTCCGCTTGATTCTTCTGCGATTTACAGGCAGTTTCACTGAAGAAACGGAAGGAGAAAGCAAGAGGCGGTCGCTAGCGACGGGGCAGTTCTGCGTGGCAATACAGGGAGCGGACCCGACAGCGCTGCAGACGGGGCTCAACTTCGCGTGCGGCCCGGGCCACGCCGACTGCTCGGCCATCCAGCCCGGCGGCAAGTGCTACAAAGCCAACGACCTGCCGGCGCTGGCCTCCTACGCCTACAACGACTACTACCAACGCAACGTCGCCTCCGGCGCCACCTGCAGCTTCAGCGGCACCGCCACCACCACCACCACCGATCCCAGTGAGCACAATGAACACCCTACCTCCTGCTCTTAGCTTTCCACATCATCATCTCCTTCTCTGGCTCTGATTCTTCCGTGTAATTTGATTTCTGTTTCAGGCTCGGGTCAATGCGTCTTCGCGGGAAGGTCAGCGCCGTTTGTCGTGCAAATCTCAACCTCGCTGTGAATTTTCTGCACTCTCTGACGAAGTTCAGAACTGACACCACTGACATGTACCGTGCAGCTCCATGGCGGGAGGGTCGAACTCGAGCACGCCGGGAGCGATCGCCCCGTCCAGCTTCACCCCGCCGTCGTCGACCTTCACGCCGGGCTTCACGCCTGGCTTCGGGAGTCCAGCCGGCTCCTTCAACCCCCTGCCGGACGCCGCAGACAGCCTCATGGCCGGCGCTCGCAGGTCGCTCTGCGTGCTGCTTCTTCTGCTGCCGCTCTCCTTCTGATCAGTGCCTCTGCTCCACTGTACATTGTGCTCCATGCCATTCGTTGCATTTTACTAGAGAGTATTATTATGAAGTTACATGACAGGGAGGATCACTAGAGTATCACCATCATCTTTACATGTTCTTTCTTTAGTACTTCAAGTCGGATCTTCTATAAACTGAACCATATATGTAAATAATTTATGGAGATCGCACATTTTTGATTAAGTTTTGAGATGTTGGTCTTAGTTCAAAGTTTATTTTGTTTGTTGGCTTGTTTGATCGGTTTGATGCCAGTTGTAGCATGGTACAGTTGTTGTTTGTCTGAGGTCTTCAGTTCAAGCCTCTGCCCGATTGAACCTATATTCCTCCAAACAGAAGTGCGTAGGAACCTATATTGCTCCAAGGTGCAAGTGAGTTTCAGGTTGCATCTGAGACATGTTTTTAGAATAGCACAAGACAGAAAGCCAGGATCGGATCCACAAAAAAGGTGTAATGCAGGCCTCATGGTTAAGATGAAAACTCATGTTATCTAAATAAAGATGTAAGAGTAAGAATAACCATTAGGAAAATGGTAAGTACTAAAATAGCCTAGATTCTGTGCACTATGTCGAATCCAAGGTAAGAACTAAAATAGCCTAGATATGATATTGCCTAGCCTAGTTCCATCAGTTTAAACTAATGGTTAAGTCTTTTTTTTAACAGGGAAGGGGTCTAAAAAGACCCCGAAGATGCTGGATTAAAAAGGTGTGGCAGGTACAAATTTTACAAGAAGGCCCCTGGCATCACTCGCCCTAAGAACCTTGCAATTTGAAGATAAGGCCTTCAAAGTTACAAAAAACCACCCTAAAACAGGAAAAAGAAAAGTGATCGAGTCCTTGGGTGTCTCTGCCACCTAACGCCGCCGATCTCCAGGCGCCGCCGCCGAGATCCGTGGGCTGAGCGCTCGATAGCCCATCTCCGGCGGTGAACCACTGCCGCCGGCCACTTCCAAGCTTCCGGGGACGAACCACTTGGATGCTAGGTAGTGTCGAACTCCGACGAAGAAGTCCGATGAGGGCCTCCGGCCAGGAGGTTGAAAAAGGGCCACCTTTTCGGCCGATGATCACAGCGTCAGTCGAGGACACTGTGTGTTCCGCACGAACGCTGTCTAGCACAGCAGAATAGCACCCTTTAGGCAGATGTCGATGAAACACGAAGCCGGAAGTAGTCGATCCGCCACCGTCTTCCTCCTCGCCACCACGGCCGGCCCGGGAGAACTGCAGCAGAGAAACACTCTCCAAGCTCGAGCCTCTCCGACAGAGACAGATTGCAAGCTTATTTGGGGAAGAGCTCCGGCCAAATCCGCTCTCCGCCACCGTCCACCATGAACACCGACCAGAGAAGCAGGTCTTCCATGTCCTAACGTCACTCGCCGGTGTTCGGAGCGAGCTCAAGGATGGCATCACGCCGGACTCCACTTGGGTAAAAGCAAACCAGATACTAAAACTTCAAAGCCTAAGTCTAATCCTACACCTACTGCTAATAGCTACTACCCGCGCTACGCATCCATGTCCGCTCCGACCAGCTACGCCTGCGGGGAAGAGCAAGGAGCGAGCCGGGATCCTACAACGACTCTCAACGGGGCGGAGGGGGTGGTGGAGAACGAGAGCGGTGGGTTGGGGAAGAGTTAAGGTAACTAATGGGTAAGTTGGTTAGGTTCATACAACTTGCAACCGGATGTTTAGTGTTCAATAACCAAATAACGCGATAATACGCGATAATATATTGTAGCATGCCCTAAAACCTAAAACCCTAAACCCATAATACAATAGTTGTAATAACATCTGCTATTATGGAAGAGAAGGGGTAACCATCCAAATTTAACACTTAAATGAAGCTCTGTAAATAGGAAGCAAACAATGTATAAACCCCAGTGGAACACACCAGACAACGGCGAAGCCAGGGCGAAAATTATGAGAAAAAATGCAACTAGCAATGAGGAAAAAGATATTACACGACTAAGCTACATATAAAAGCGTCTCAATTGCTCAGTGGTGCTCCTTGCAGCGCCATTCTGCACGCGCCCTGACGATCTCGGCCTTGTCGTCCTGCTGCCGGATCAAATGTGTGCTCTGCAGGTCAGCGCTGCTCAGGCTCGGTGACGGCATCCCGGTCGAAGACATGGTGGTGAGGGACTCGAGGAGCTGCGACTGACGGCACTCTCGGCGATAGTCGAGCGTGATGCTCGTCAGGTGGTACTCGATCAGCACGTTCAGTGGCACGCTCTGCAAACGCATGGAACGTGCAAATTCAGATATCTTGCACGGCAAAGTTCCGAAATGATATGATAGTTGCTAGAAGCAAGCGACAGGGCAGGAGTACCTCCAGAATCCACCCGATGTATTTAACATTGTTCACGTGCTGGTTAACATCCATGTCGCTCCATCTCGGCTGGAGAATTAAGACAATAGTTCTGGAATAAAACTTCACTTTTTTGGGAAGAACATGTGATTCAACGAGTCTTCTTACTTCTAGTCCCGATCGTACGCTCTCCGCTGTCGCGTCGGTGAGCTTTTCGATCCTGCGGTTGGGATTGGGGTTGTCACCGGCAATGATGTTCCTGTCCAGGTAGAAGGGCAGTACCTCCTCCCTGACCTCTTCAGGGATCTTGGACAGCTTTCTCGTCTCTCTGTTCATCATCACCCAGTTGCTGCATGCATAAATCATCAAACGGCATCAGTCGATCAAGCATTGTTGGATGAATCTGGCTGTGCATGTATCTAAAATAAACGAAGCCAGCAAGAAGTGAATTTACCTTGTAGCTCTTGCGATCATTTTCTTGGTTCTGCGGTCTCGGATGATCCAATCTCGACGCATGCCGTTCTTCCCCGACGATGCAACCCAGGTGTCGATCTCGACCACGTCACCCCTATGGTCAGAGATTGTAAGTGATATATTTGTTGATGATTTTATTACGGAATGATGTTCAGTATGATCTAGAGAAGTTAAGGAGCTAGTACCACTGGCTGTACTTGTCGACCTGGATGTTGATTCTTGTCACGACCCAGATGAGCTTCCTGAGGCTCATCTGCCGTGTTGCCCCAAATCCATCCCCAGCTAGCCCAGAGCTCATTACATGGTTTAGCGCTGTCTCCTGAAATAATTTACTGGTCAATCTTCAGACAGTAACATATTCCAAATGCAGAAACCATTGCAACAAAAAAAAAAAACGATAGTTCGGCACCGAGTGGATAATCAAATAGGTACCAACAAATTAAAACAATGTTTACGAAGATAAGGGTACCAACAAATTAAAACAGTGTACATAGCTGTATACATACCTGCAAGAGGTTCATAAGGGTCTCCATGGTGGCAGTCCGGTCAGGTCCGATCTCATAGGATCGGATCACAAACCTCTGCCTGTACACTAGCCTTCCTTCCACGAACTTGCCTAGCCTGAAGGTGTCGTCGTCGTCGCTGTCCACTGTAACTGGATGTGCCGCTGAACTGCGGACATCCGCCGCCTTCCCATTGATCTTGACGGCTCCATTAACGGCATTAGCACATCTGATGTTCCTGCCACCACGGCCTCCGCCATTGTCGCACCTCTCTACAGACAATATGCTGGACTTCGTCTTCTCAGGGTTGCCAAAAAAGCACAGACGGTGCGTGATTCGCCCCGCGGATTGCGACGCCGGCGTGGCCATTAATGCTATTGGTGCGTGGCCACTTTGTTCGTCAGTGCCTCTATATGAAAATGAAATGGTGTGCTTTGAGTTGAATAGCTCGGAAGGAACGAACAAGAAGGGAAGCAAAAAAGATCTGGATCAAGTTTATGCAATCACCAATCATGTTTTGTGTGGTGGTACGTAATGAGTGAACCTAATCTAGCTTATACTAGTACATTACTAGTCCCAGATAAGGACCATTCTCGAAAATTGGGTGACCAAAGATGGTAAGTATGTAGCTCAACTGCCCTGCCAACTGTTACACCTAAGAACATTTAGAAACTGCTACACCTAAAAGGACTCTTCTGATACTTGGATCCACCAAACCTTGTTGAAAGTATAAGCAAGTTTTCACAAAATATGACAGGTAAAGCATAATAATCAACACAATCATGATAAGAGGAGTGCTCCTGTGCTTTCCAATACTTTTTTTTGCACGTTTCCCAAAGCAAACGGATGGCTGTGATCACCGCAGCGTATAACTGCCCACTTCCCAAGACCCAGTCCTCCTAACCACAGCCTTTGATCTTGCTTTGAAAGTTGTGCAAATAAAAATTTCAGAAAGCACCGGAGCACAAGTGAATACTCATGAAACTATGGACGAGATTTTGTAAATATGATAGCAATAACATTTCGAATCGATCTGCAAGTAAATGAAACCAAATCCCTAACAAAAGGGATAGAAACACGTAAGGTGCAGAGGAAGACCCATTTGCGTTGGCGGTGTTGTCAGCAGTAGCCATGTCGACGAAGTAGCCATCGACATCGGAAAAGTAGTCGTTGAGAAAGGAGTCCTCTGCTGCAGGATGGCAGTCGTGCTAGAGCGCTCCCCAAAACATGGTCGCCTCTCTCGTACATAGTCACAAGAGGTGGGGTTCCAAATATTTTTCCATGAAGCCAACCTTTGCCTGATTTTGTCTATTCATTTTTGAAAATCCTATTCCCAGGATTTTCCGAAGTGGGAGTGGAAAGCCCAAATATGTGATAGGCACATTTGAAATATGACAATCTAGCGGGCTACTCAAATCCTCAATCACCAAAGTATCACAATATATTAGAGAAATTGAGCTTTTTGCCATTATGCAATGCAGAGCTGAGGGCACTCCAAAAACATCGAGCAGGTACCTTACGGTATTACATTCTTCCGGCGAAGCCTTACGGATGATGTCTGCATATACGGATAAACATTGGGGAACAGCTTGTTCATTTGTGAGCGGCTCAATCAAACCCACAAGCTTCAGCTTTATCAAACACAAACTTAGAGCACCCATCACAATTATGAGAAAGCAAGGTGATAATGGGTCACCTTGCCTTAAACCACTACCATGCCAGATTTTCAGCCCTGCCACCTCATTTGATAGGATGCGATCATCGTGTAATTAAGACCTTTAAGGAAAGCTCCCTGGTTTTTGCAAAGCACAATGGAGGAATCGAAGCTATCTTCTTACTAGCACCTTCGAGTTTTTTTTTTTTTTTGGCTAAACTATGGACCAAGGCTTATTAGCCAGAAATCATTGGGTTCGCACGCACCAGGTTTTTTGGGCAAAAGCATAGTGTGGGTGCTATTCATCTGTTCAAGGGCTCTTTCATCAATGGAATACATACTATTGAATGCCTCCACCTTGCCTTTTTTATGAATTACCAGCATTTCTGGTGAAGGGGTTTTCTATAGCACTTAAAACCACTTGGTTCATTCCTAGAAAATTTAGGCCCCAAGCCACCGGGGTGCTGAATCTGTTTTTTAAATGCTCAATAAAATGTGTGTTCAATTTCCTCATGCGAGAAGAGTATTACTAGCTCATTCTACACATTTGCAATGAGTTTATTTTTTATTTTTCTCATCATGTGACTTACTTGAATGTGGAAATACTTTATGTTTGCATAACCAACGCTAAGCTATGTCATACGGGATTTCTGACAAGCCATGCTCCTTTGAACGGCGTAGAACCCTAGTAGCTTCTTTTTTTATTTTTTATTTTTTCTTAACCATCTCTCTTGAAATGACATTAGTCTGCAATCTTCAGCTTGGTCCAATAGGCCTATGAATGTGTTAGCACATACAATCTGTTTAATACTATCTCGAAACTTCTTTGTGCTCCAACTTTGCAAGGCATTGGCAATTTGTTTCAGTTCTTTTGTTGATAAGAGAGATCGGGTTCCTCACATCTTTGGCTTCACCACCGTTCCATGCCTCATTGACAACCTCAAGGAAGCCTTCCTCAGATAGGCAGTATGATTCAAAACGAAATATTTTGCACTTGTAAGCATTGAACACCCTGGACAAAAGAAGAGGATGTAAAACGAGAGATCAGGTAGGAGAGAAGCCCTACTCGGATGATTTCCGAGATAGGGGTGATGTTCTATTTATATGAGGACGCATAGTCGGTTTACAGAGTTTGTTACAAAAACTACTCGACAACGTATTGGATACAAACTACATTGTCTAACACCCTCCCTTAATCATAACTTAGTTGTATTATATCTAAACTCTGTAAAACTCTTCACAGGAAGTGATTTTGTAAACCCGTCTGCAATCTGATTCTTTGAAGGTATAAATCGAATTTCCAGCTTCTTGCTCAACACCCTCTCACGAACAAAGTGAAAATCTATCTCAATGTGCTTTGCTCTTGCATGAAACACTGGGCTTGCTGATAAATATGTTGCTCCTAGATTATCACACCATAAACATGGTGTTTGTGTCTGTTTTACTCTAAGTTCTGCAAGTAAAGACTGTACCCAGATTACTTCTGCTGTTGCATTGGCCACAGACGTATATTCTGCCTCTGTACTAGATCTGGAGACTGTAGCTTGTTTCTTGGCACTCCATGAAATCAGATTAGGTCCATAGGACACAGCAAAGCCTCCAGTTGAGCGACGATCATCCACACAACCAGCCCAATCAGCATCAGAAAAGGCACTAACAAGTGTGGATCTTAACTTCATGAATGTGAGACCAAAACTAATAGTATGACTCACATATCTCAAAATACGTTTCGCAGCAGTCCAATGTACTGTAGTAGGAGCATGAAGATACTGGCAAACCTTGTTCACCGCAAATGAAATATCTGGTCTTGTGAGAGTTAGATACTGTAATGCGCCTACCATACTTCTGTAATTTGTACTATCCTCGGGACCCAACATATCTCCATCTTGTGCAGTTATCTTCTCAGAAGATGATAGAGGTGTAGGAACACCGGAGCATCCTGTCATATTAACCCGAGCAAGAACATCTTGAGCATATTTTGCTTGATTCAGTACTATGCCATCACTTACTTTATGCACTTCAATTCCCAAGAAGTAGTGAAGATCGCCAAGGTCTTTCAATGCAAACTCTTTACTCAAGTCTCGTAGGAGAGCATCAGTTGCACTTTGAGACGAGCTGGCGACTATGATATCATCAACATAGATAAGCATAAAGATGGTGACATGTGACTTGCGATAGATGAACAAAGAAGTATCAGACTTAGAGGCAAAGAAGCCAAAAGCAATTAGTTGAGCACTCAATCTAGAGTACCATGCTCGAGGAGCCTGTTTTAGTCCATAAAGCGCATTGTCAAGTTTGCACACATAATTCATTCTCCCCCTGTCTTCATATCCAGGTGGTTGTCGCATATAGACTTCCTCTTCGAGAACACCATGAAGAAACGTGTTCTTGACATCTAACTGTCGCAAACTCCATCCCCTAGATACTGTTATAGCCAAGACAAGTCGAACAGTTGCTAGTTTAACAACAGGACTGAAAGTGTCTTCATAGTCAATACCATAGAGTTGCTTGAAACCCTTGGACACGAGCCGAGCTTTGTATCTATCAATAGAGCCATCTGCCTTGCGCTTAACTTTGTATATCCATCGACAATCAATGACATTGGTGGCTGCATGCAGAGGAACAAGCCGCCATGTCTTATTTTCATGAGAGCACTATACTCTTCATTCATCGCATTGGACCAATTTGGATCACTTAAGGCTAATTGGAGAGTAGCCGTCTCCTCTGTGACAGCACATAGACCCCATCGAACCGTGCCGTTAGTGTGCTGCTTGGGTTTTTTTATTCCCTTCGACGCACGGGTAGCAAGGCGAATTCCAGCACCAGAAGCCATAGACGTGGACGCACGGCGATGCGGAGCAGAGGATCCTGGCTGCTCCGGTGCATGGGCAGGTGAATCTGCAGGATTGGGCCCTGTCTCCTCTGTCCGGGCAGGGGACGCGGCAGCCGATCAGCTGTGCACGCGCGTAGGTGAGGACAATGACTGGGAGCTCGACCGCGCCGCAGAAGATCCGGGGACGCGGGGACCAGGGCTGGCTGGCGGAGGGGTCGCGCCATGTGGCGCCGCACGGGTGGGAGAGCGCGCTGACGCGCTGTCTAGGCTGCGAGGCACATGATCCGAGGAGGATCCAGCGGATCCCGAGGCTGATGGCGTCAGGGATCTGCCTCATGTTCTGAGCTACTGTCCTGTAGTGCAGAAGAGTCATAAGAGCCTGTAGTATGTTCCGGAGCACCGTTTTGACCCAAATTTTCAGCAGAAGCTGGGGGTGTGACCTGCACAACATGAGGAACACTAGACACATGATCATTAGTAGGAAAATTAGCCATGTGTGAGTCATCAATAGTTGTATCTCCATGATAAAAATTATGAAGCGAAGGATCTAGAAGAAGAATTTCTTGCCGAAGGAGAGCACCTACATTCGGATGCAAGGCTTGGAAAGGGAAAACAACCTCATCAAAGACCACATCACGAGAGATATAGACACGACCCGATGAAACTTCAAGGCACTTGACACCTTTGTGACGTGGACTATAGCCCAAAAACACACATTGTGTAGATCGAAAAGCAAGCTTTCGCTTGTTGTAGGGGCGTAAGTTAGACCAACATGCACAGCCAAACACACGTAGAGATCCATACTCAGGTTTAGTGCCAAGGAGACGATAGACAGGGGTGTCATAGTTGATAGTTTTGCTGGGAAGCATGTTTGTAAGGTATGTGGCTGTAAGGAAGGCTTCATCCCAAAATTTTAAAGGCATGTGAGCATTGGCCAGAAGAGCTAGCTCTACTTCAACAATGTGTCGATGTTTTCTTTCGGCAGAACCATTTTGTTGATGTGCATGGGGACATGAAACATGATGGGAGATACCCTGAGATTGAAAGAGGGAATTGAGTTTTTCATACTCACCCCCCCCCCCCCCCAATCAGATTGAACAGCAAGAATCTTTTTATCAAGTTTGCGCTCAATGAGCTTTTGGAAATTCACAAAAGCAGTAAAAGCATCAGATTTTTTGTTAAGCAAATATATCCAAGTAAACTTGTTGTAATCATCAATAAAACTAACATAATAATCATGACGTCCAACACAGGTGGGAGCAGGACCCCATACATCAAAGAAGACTAATTGTAGGGGTGCAGTAGATACACTGGAGGACACAGGGTATGGAAGTTGATGACTCTTGGCTCGTTTACATGAGTCACAAACCGACTCAACAGTAGACTCCCTAAAAAAAGGTAACTTATTCTTGCTAATGATTTTTGTAACTATAGCTAAAGATGGATGACCAAGATGACTATGCCACTTTGAGTATGAGGGCTTGGAGACGGCAAAGGCATGCTTCTGAAGTTGGTTGGAGGACACCATGGATGATATGAGTGGATAAAGTCCTCCGACACACTGCCCCCTATGTATGATGCGCCGCGTGACCTGATCCTTGATCAAGAAAAAGAAGGGGTGAAATTCTATGAAAACACCGTTATCGTATGTGAAGCGATGGACAAATAGTAAATTTTTAGAGGCATGTGGGACATGAAGAACATTGCGAAGACGAAAATTCTGAGTAGGAGTACGAACTAAAGAGTGACCAACATGGGAAATTTCCATACCTTGACCACTAGCCGTGTTCACACGATCATGTCCTTGATACTTTTCGCGAGCTGTCAAATTATGGAGCTCGCCGGTGATGTGATTTGTTGCACCAGTATCGGAGTACCAGTTGGTGTCCACCCCGTAAGAAGCAACGTGGGCCTCCTTGTCATCAGCGGAGTCATCGTCATCATATTCGAATCGCCACCAGCAGGCCTTGGCCGGGTGGCCCTCCTTGTTGCATATCTGACAGGTGACGTCGACCCACGGCGTAGTACGGCGGCGTCCTCGTCCACGACCACGCCCCCCTCCTGGAGGAGCACGGCCACCGCCACGGCCTTGAGTGGAGCCGCGATCGTCACGACGGTCCTGGCGCCGATCATCACGGCGTTCCCCACGATCACCGCGGTTACCGCGGTCACCACGATCACGCGGACGAGAGGAGAAGCGGCCCCTGCGCTGGCGATTGGCGAGGTTGGCAGAGGTGTCGAAGTCGGTATCGGTGGAGCCGTTGAGGAGCTCCTGACGCTGCTCGTAGGTGTTCAACTGCGCATATAGGTGGCTGAGAGTGATGGGCGTCGTGAAAACGCCGAGGGCAGCCTGATAGCGTGTATACACACGTCCGTTGGGAACCCCAAGAGGAAGGTGTGATGCGTACAACAGCAAGTTTTCCCTCAGTAAGAAACCAAGGTTTATCGAACCAGTAGGAGCCAAGAAGCACGTTGAAGGTTGATGGCGGCGAGATGTAGTGTGGCACAACACCAGGGATTCCGGCGCCAACGTGGAACCTGCACAGCACAACCAAAGTACTTTGCCCCAACGAAACAGTGAGGTTGTCAATCTCACCGGCTTGCTGTAACAAAGGATTAGATGTATAGTGTGGATGATGATTGTTTGCAGAAAACAGTAGAACAAGTATTGCAGTAGATTGTATTCGATGTAAAAGAATGGACCGGGGTCCACAGTTCATTAGAGGTGTCTCTCCCATAAGATAAATAGCATGTTGGGTGAACAAATTACAGTTGGGCAATTGACAAATAGAGAGAGCATGACAATGCACATACATGATATGATGAATATTGTGAGATTCAATTGGGCATTACGACAAAGTACATAGACCGCTATCCAGCATGCATCTATGCCTAAAAAGTCCACCTTCAGGTTATCATCCGAACCCCTTCCAGTATTAAGTTGCAAACAACAGACAATTGCATTAAGTATGGTGCGTAATGTAATCAATAACTACATCCTCGGACATAGCATCAATGTTTTATCCCTAGTGGCAACAGCACATCCACAACCTTAGAACTTTCTCACATCGTCCTGCATTTAATGGAGGCATGAACCCACTATCGAGCATAAATACTCCCTCTTGGAGTTAAGAGTAAAAACTTGGCCAGAGCCTCTATTAATAACGGAGAGCATGCAAGATCATAAACAACACATAGGTAATAGATTGATAATCAACATAACATAGTATTCTCTATCCATCGGATCCCAACAAACACAACATATAGCATTACAGATAGATGATCTTGATCATGATAGGCAGCTCACAAGATCCGACAATGAAGCACAATGAGGAGAAGACAACCATCTAGCTACTGCTATGGACCCATAGTCCAGGGGTGAACTACTCACTCATCAATCCGGAGGCGACCATGGCGGTGTAGAGTCCTCCGGGAGATGATTCCCCTCTCCGGCAGGGTGCCGGAGGTGATCTCCTGAATCCCCCGAGATGGGATTGGCGGCGGCGTCTCTGGAAGGTTTTCCGTATCGTGGCTTTCGGTACTGGGGGTTTCGCAACGAAGGCTTTAAGTAGGCGGAAGGGCAACGCGGGGGGCCACACGAGGGCCCCACACGCCAGAGCCGCGCGGCCAAGGGCCAGGCCGCGCCGTCTTGTTGTGTCGGCGCCTCGTGGCCCCACTTCCTTTCCCCCTCGGTCTTCTGGAAGCTTCATGCAAAAATAGGCCCCTGGGCGTTGATTTCGTCCAATTCCGAGAATATTTCCTTACTAGGATTTCTGAAACCAATAACAGCAGAAACAAGAATCGGCTCTTCGGCATCTCGTTAATAGGTTAGTGCCGGAAAATGCATAATAATGACATATAATGTGTATAAAACATGTGAGTATCATCATAAAAGTAGCATGGAACATAAGAAATTATAGATACGTTTGAGACGTATCAAGCATCCCCAAGCTTAGTTCCTACTCGTCCCGAGTAGGTAAACGATAACAAAGATAATTTCTTAGTGACAATGCTACCAACATAATCTTGATCAATACTATTGTAAGCACATGTAATGAATGCAGCGATTTGAAACAATGGTAAATGACATGAGTAAACAATTGAATCATAAAGCAAAGACTTTTCATGAATAGTACTTCAAGACAACCATCAATAAGTCTTGCATAAGAGTTAACTCATAAAGCAATAATTCAAAGTAAAGGTATTGAAGCAACACAAAGGAAGATGAAGTTTCAGCGGTTGCTTTCAACTTGTAACATGTATATCTCATGGATATTGTCAATGTAAAGTAATATAACAAGTGCAATATGCAAGTATGTAGGAATCAATGCACAGTTCACACAAGTGTTTGCTTCTTGAGGTGGAGAGAGATAGGTGAACTGACTCAACATAAAAGTAAAAGAAAGGCCCTTCACAGAGGGAAGCATTGATTGCTATATTTGTGCTAGAGCTTTGGTTTTGAAAACAAGAAACGATTTTGTCAACGGTAGTAATAAAGCATATGTGTTATGTGAATTATATCCTACAAGTTGCAAGCCTCATGCATAGTATACTAATAGTGCCCGCACCTTGTCCTAATTAGCTTGGATTACCGGGATTATCATCGCAATACACATGTTTTAACCAAGTGTCACAAAGGGGTACCTCTATGCCACCTGTACAAAGGTCTAAGGAGAAAGTTCGCATTGGATTTCTCGCTTTTGATTATTCCCAACTTAGACATCCATACCGGGACAACATAGACAACAGATAATGGACTCCTCTTTTATGCATAAGCATGTAGCAACAATTAATGTTCTCATATGAGATTGAGGATATATGTCCAAAACTGAAACTTTCACCATGATTCATGGCTTTAGTTAGCGGCCCAATGTTCTTCTCTAACAGTATGCATGCTCTAACCATTAAATAAGTGGTAAATCGCAATTACTTCAGACAAGACGGACATGCATAGCAACTCACATGATATTCAACAAAAGAGTAGTTGATGGCGTCCCCAGAAGCATGGTTATCGCACAACAAGCAACTTAATAAGAGATAAAGTGCATAAGTACATATTCAATACCACAATAGTTTTTAAGCTATTTGTCCCATGAGCTATATATTGTAAAGGTGAAGAATGGAAATTTTAAAGGTAGCACGCAAGCAATTTACTTTGGAATGGCGGAGAAATACCATGTAGTAGGTAGGTATGGTGGACACAAATGGCATAGTGGTTGGCTCAAGGATTTTGGATGCATGAGAAGTATTCCCTCTCGATACAAGGTTTAGGCTAGCAAAGTTATTTGAAACAAACACAAGGATGAAGCGGTGCAGCAAAACTCACATAAAAGACATATTGTAAACATTATAAGACTCTACACCGTCTTCCCTGTTGTTCAAACTCAATACTAGAAATTATCTAGACCTTAGAGAAACCAAACATGCAAATCAGATTTTAGCATGCTCTATGTATTTCTTCATTAATAAGTGCAAAGTATATGATGCAAGAGCTTAAACATGAGCACAACAATTGCCAAGTATCACATTATTCAAGATATTATACCAATTACCACATATATCATTTTCCAATTCCAACCATATAACAATTTAACGAAGAAGAAACTTTCGCCATGAATACTATGAGTAAAGCCTAAGGACATATTTGTCCATATGCAACAGCGGAGCGTGTCTCTCTCCCACACAATGAATGCTAGGATCCATTTTATTCAAACAAAACAAAAACAAAAACAACAGACGCTCCAAGTAAAGTACATAAGATGTGACGGAATAAAAATATAGTTTCACTAGAGGAACCTGATAATGTTGTTGATGAAGAAGGGGATGCCTTGGGCATCCCCAAGCTTAGACGCTTGAGTCTTCTTGATATATGCAGGGGTGAACCACCGGGGCATCCCCAAGCTTAGATCTTTCACTCTCCTTGATCATATTGTATCATCTCCCTCTCTTGATCCTTGAAAAGTTCCTCCACACCAAACTCAAAACAACTCATTAGAGGGTTAGTGCATAATCAAAATTCACATATTCAGAGGTGACACAATCATTCTTTATACTTCTGGACATTGCACAAAGCTACTGAAAGACAATGGAATCGAAAAATCCATCAAGCATGGCAAAACAGGCAATGCAAAATAAAAGGCAGAATCTGTCAAAACAGAACAGTTCGTAAAGACGTATTTTTAACAGGCACCAGACTTGCTCAGATGAGAAAACTTAAAACTAATGAAAGTTGCGTACATATCGGAGGATCACTCACGTAAATTGGCATAATTTTCTGAGTTACCTACAGAGAATTAGACCCAGATTCGTGACAGCAAAGAAATCTGTTTCTGTGCAGTAATCCAAATCTAGTATCATCCTTCTATTAGAGACTTTACTTGGCACAACAATGCAATAAAACTAAGATAAGGAGAGGTTGCTACAGTAGTAAACAACTTCCAAGACTCAAATATAAAACAAAAGTACTGTAGTAAAAACATGGGTTGTCTCCCATAAGCGCTTTTCTTTAACGCCTTTCAGCTAGGCGCAGAAAGTGTGTATCAAGTATTATCAAGAGACGAAGTATCAACATCATAATTTGTTCTAATAATAGAATCAAAAGGTAACTTCATTCTCTTTCTAGGGAAGTGTTCCATAACTTTCCTGAGAGGAAATTGATATTTAATATTACCTTCCTTCATATCAATGATAGCACCAACAGTTCGAAGAAAAGGTCTTCCCAATATAATGGGACAAGATGCATTGCATTCAATATCCAAGATAACAAAATCAACGGGGACAAGATTATTGTTAACGGTAATGCGAACATTATCGACTCTCCCCAAAGGTTTCTTCGTAGAATTATCAGCAAGATTAACATCAAAATAACAATTTTTCAATGGTGGCAAGTCAAGCATATTATAGATTTTCTTAGGGATAACGGAAATACTTGCACCAAGATCACATAAAGCATTACAATCAAAGTCATTGACCTTCATCTTAATGATGGGCTCCCAACCATCTTCTAACTTCCTAGGAATAGAAGTTTCGCGATTTAATTTCTCTTCTCTAGCTTTTATGAGAGCATTTGTAATATGTTTCGTGAAAGCCAAATTTATAGCACTAGCATTAGAACTCTTAGCAAGTTTTTGTAAGAACTTTATAACTTCAGAGATATGAAAATCATCAAAATCCAAACCATTATAATCTAAAGCAATGGGATCATTATCCCCAATGTTGGAAAAAATTTCAGCAGTTTTATCACAGGCAGTTTTAGCAGTTTCAGGCAGTTTTTCGCGCTTTGCATTAGAAGTGGAAACATTGCCAACACCAATTCTTTTAACATTATTAGTAAGAGGTGCAGCAACATGTGTAGCATTAGCATTGCTAGTGGTAGTAATAGTCCAAACTTTAGCTACATTATTCTCTTTAGCTAGTTTTTCATTTTCTTCTCTTTCCCACCTAGCATGCAGTTCAGCCATTAATCTTATATTCTCATTAATTCTAACTTGGATGACATTTGCTGTAGTAACAATTTTATTATCTATATCCTCAGGTTTAGCAGCCATTTTATTAATTAAAGAAGATTGTGACGCAGACATGTATGAGATTCGGTTTTCAGCATTTGCAAGTTTAGTTTGCAACCCAGAGATCTCCATATTCAGATTTTCAAGTTGATTTCCTATATTCTTTAACAAGGTAGATTGCTCATTCATAGTTTTAGCAAACAATTTATTTTGCTCATATTGTGATTGCATAAAGTTCTTGGTGGATCTTTCGATTTCTACCATCTTTTCCTCATTAGGTGTAGCATATCTACCATAAGAGTTACCATTAGCAGGATATGGCCTAGAATTATTATAATTGTTATTTTTAATGAAATTCACATCAACATGTTCTTTTGGAGCAACCAATGAAGCTAACGGAACATTATTAAGATCAACATTTGTCCTATCATTCACAAGCATAGACATAATAGCATCAATCTTATCACTCAAGGAAGAGGTTTCTTCGATAGAATTTACCTTCTTACCTTGTGGAGCTCTTTCCGTGTGCCATTCAGAGTAATTAATCATCATATTATCAAGAAGCTTTGTTGCTTCACCAAGAGTGATGGACATAAAGGTACCTCCAAAGAATTCTGAATCCAATAGGTTCCGCGAAGAAAAATTCAGTCCTGCATAAAAGGTTTGGATGATCATCCAAGTAGTCAGTCCATGGGTTGGGCAATTTTTAACCAAAGATTTCATTCTTTCCCATGCTTGTGCAACATGCTCAGTATCCAATTGTTTAAAATTCATTATGCTGCTCCTCAAAGATATAATTTTAGCAGGGGGATAATATCTACCAATAAAAGCATCCTTGCATTTAGTCCATGAATCAATACTATTCTTAGGCAGAGATTGCAACCAATTTTTAGCTCTTCCTCTTAGTGAGAAAGGGAACAATTTTAATTTTATTATGTCACCATCTACATCTTTATATTTTTGCATTTCACAAAGTTCAACAAAATTATTGACATGGGCAGCAGCATCATCAGAACTAACACCAGAAAATTGCTCTCGCATAACAAGATTCAGTAAAGCAGGTTTAATTTCAAAGAATTCCGCTGTAGTAGCGGGTGGAGCAATAGGTGTGCATAAGAAATCATTATTATTTGTGGTTGTGAAGTCACACAACTTAGTATTTTCAGGAGTACCCATTTTAGCAACAGTAAATAAAATAAACTAGATAAAGTAAATGCAAGTAACTAATTTTTTTGTGTTTTTAATATAGCAAACAAGATAGTAAATAAAGTAAAACTAACAACTAATTTTTTTGTGTTTTGATTTAGTGCAGCAAACAAAGTAGTAAATAAAATAAAGCAAGACAACAACAAAGTAAAGAGATTGGATTGTGAAGACTCCCCTTGCAGCGTGTCTTGATCTCCCCGGCAACGGCGCCAGAAAATATACTTGATAGCGTGTATACACACGTCCGTTGGGAACCCCAAGAGGAAGGTGTGATGCGTACAGCAGCAAGTTTTCCCTCAGTAAGAAACCAAGGTTTATCGAACCAGTAGGAGCCAAGAAGCACGTTGAAGGTTGATGGCGGCGAGATGTAGTGCGGTGCAACACCAAGGATTCCGGCGCCAATGTGGAACCTGCACAACACAACCAAAGTACTTTGCCCCAACGAAACAGTGAGGTTGTCAATCTCACCGGCTTGCTGTAACAAAGGATTAGATGTATAGTGTGGATGATGATTGTTTGCAGAAAACAGTAGAACAAGTATTGCAGTAGATTGTATTCGATGTAAAAGAATGGACCGGGGTCCACAGTTCACTAGAGGTGTCTCTCCCATAAGATAAATAGCATGTTGGGTGAACAAATTACAGTTGGGCAATTGACAAATAGAGAGAGCATGACAATGCACATACATGATATGATGAATATTGTGAGATTCAATTGGGCATTACGACAAAGTACATAGACCGCTATCCAGCATGCATCTATGCCTAAAAAGTCCACCTTCAGGTTATCATCCGAACCCCTTCCAAAGATTAAGTTGCAAACAACAGACAATTGCATTAAGTATGGTGCGTAATGTAATCAATAACTACATCCTCGGACATAGCATCAATGTTTTATCCCTAGTGGCAACAAGACATCCACAACCTTAGAACTTTCTCATCGTCCCAGATTTAATGGAGGCATGAACCCACTATCGAGCATAAATACTCCCTCTTGGAGTTAAGAGTAAAAACTTGGCCAGAGCCTCTACTAATAACGGAGAGCATGCAAGATCATAAACAACACATAGGTAATAGATTGATAATCAACATAACATAGTATTCTCTATCCATCGGATCCCAACAAACACAACATATAGCATTACAGATAGATGATCTTGATCATGATAGGCAGCTCACAAGATCCGACAATGAAGCACAATGAGGAGAAGACAACCATCTAGCTACTGCTATGGACCCAAAGTCCAGGGGTGAACTACTCACTCATCAATCCGGAGGCGACCATGGCGGTGTAGAGTCCTCCGGGAGATGATTCCCCTCTCCGGCAGGGTGCCGGAGGTGATCTCCTGAATCCCCCGAGATGGGATTGGCGGCGGCGGCGTCTCTGGAAGGTTTTCCGTATCGTGGCTCTCGCATCGGGGGTTTCGCGACGAAGGCTTTAAGTAGGCGGAAGGGCAACGCGGGGGGCCACACGAGGGCCCCACACGCCAGGGCCGCGCGGCCAAGGGCTAGGCCGCGCCGCCCTGTTGTGTCGGCGCCTCGTGGCCCCACTTCCTTTCCCCCTCGGTCTTCTGGAAGCTTCATGCAAAAATAGGCCCCTGGGCGTTGATTTCGTCCAATTCCGAGAATATTTCCTTACTAGGATTTCTGAAACCAAAAACAGCAGAAACAAAGAATCGCTCTTCGGCATCTCGTTAATAGGTTAGTGCCGGAAAATGCATAATAATGACATATAATGTGTATAAAACATGTGAGTATCATCATAAAAGTAGCATGGAACATAAGAAATTATAGATACGTTTGAGACGTATCACAGCCACAAGCGCATTGTAGGGGGGCACCAAGACCTGCGAGGATGAAGGAGACATGCTCTCTGGTGGAAACCGTGCAGCCAGCAGTGGCAAGTTCATCGACTATGCCCTGGATCTTGGTGAGGTATGTCGGCGTGGGCATGTTCAGCTTCTTCGTGTTGGCCAGAGCGATGCGGAGGTTCGTGACCTTGGCTTCGCATTGGGAGGCGAACATCTCCTCAAGAGCCTGCCATACTCCGGCGGCGTGCTCAATCCGATGTACATGAGGTAAAACCTCAGAGGAGAGCGATTGGAGGAGGTAGCTGAGAACCGTTTGATCCCGACAGATTCAGGCGTCGTAGGCTGGGTTGGGCACCGTCTTCGGTGTCTTGTCGGTGGCATCGTCCGTCGGAGAGACCGACAACGTCTCAGGAGGAGCTGCGTCGGTACCGTCAAGGAGACCGAGTTGACGAGCTCCGCGGATCGCCGGCAGGACCTGGGCACGCCATCCAGGGAAGTTGGCCCGCATCAACTTATCAGTTGGCGGGTTGCCAAGGTGAAGCACCGGGGCACTGGAGGAAGCCGCCATCAGCAAGCTTCGGAATGGCGGCAGCAACGGTTTTTTTATCTAGGGTTTGGAGGCAATCAGTTTTGTCGGCAAAGAGGCTGGCCTGATACCATGTAAAACGAGAGATCAGGTAGGAGAGAAGCCCTACTCGAATAATTTCCGAGATAGGGGTGATGTTCTATTTATATGAGGACGCATAGTCGGTTTACAGAGTTTGTTACAAAAACTACTCGACAAGGTATTGGATACAAACTACATTGTCTAACAGAGGACAGTGTTCAAAACAATTTTAGGATGTACCTTGAAAGAATGCCACTCGACTGACCCGAACCCTGTCTTCTTGCAGAGCGTGGTGTTCTGCTTGTCGCTCATCCAAGTGAAAGCTCCACCATTCAGGAGTATATCATTGAGAAAGGGGTCATCAACTACCTTGCTGAATTTCCCTGTCATACATAGGCCTAGTGAGGTTCCGGTTACTTTTTTCTTCAGCCTCCAGAAGAAGATTGAAGTCTCCCATGAATCCATGGTAGCCCATGGCCCGGGTGTAAATTATTTCTGGAGATCACGCATTTTGTAAGATCCTAAACATACATTTTGTTTCAGTTCTTTTGTCGATAAGACAGATCGGGTTCCTCACATCTTTGGCTTCAGGACCGTTCCATGCCTCATTGACAACCTCAAGGAAGCCTTCCTTCGATAGGCAGTATGATTCAAAACGAAATCTTTTGCACTTGCAAGCATCGAACACCCTGGTCAAAAGAAGTAGACAGTGTTCTAAAACATTTGAGGATGTACCTTGAAAGAATAACACTCGACTGACCCGAGAACCCCGCTGATCTTGCTGAGTGTGGTGCTCCGCTTGTTGTTCGTCCAATTGAAAGCTCAACCATTCAGGAGTATATAGTTGAGTAAGAGATTATCAACTAACTTGCGCAATTTCCCCATCATATATAGGCCTAGTGAGGTTCCTGTTACTTTTGTCTTTGGCCTCCAGAAGAAGATTGAAGTCTCCATGAATTCATGATAGTCCATTTCTGGAGATCATGCATTTTGTTTTAAGATTTCTCGATGCAAGGATCAACATGTATTTCACACTCTACACAGGCGATGCATTTATGTACTGCACGCAACATCTTAGGATCTTACAAAAAGAATCCTTGAAACGAATGCCCAGAGATGAAACTTTGGTCAGAAAGAAGAACAAATTGAGCCTTCAGTTCAGGCTTCTCTGTCTGCTCTCACGACCGCCGCCGCTCTGGACGCCGCCTTCTCCATCCGAAACCTCCGGAAGTCGGCGACGAGGCCCACGTCCACGTCCCGCTTCATCCTCTCGGCAAGCGTCGACAAAACCTGCACGCCCCAATCTTTCTGATTCGCTCGGAAAAACAGAGAATGTTGTTGTTTTAGCGCACAGCGAGGAAGTGAATTAGCCTACCGACTCGGCGACGCCCCGCAGGACGCCCTCCGGCACGATCCGCAGGGGCGGCGGCAGGGCGACGGTGATGGAGATCTCGAGGTGGCCCCTGAGCCGGGAGCCGCGGCGCCGGCCCCTGTCCGCGTACAGCGACCCCCGCACGCCCAGGTCGAAGCTCGCCGGCGCGTAGCCGCTCTCCAGTCCCCTCAGCTCCCACTCCGTCTGCATCCACAATCCAAACGCACGCACTTCAGTTCACCCAGTGTCCCAGTTCAACATTCTGTGCATATAGGTAGATAGGCGTATATGCACGCACGATCCGGAGCTCGAGCACGCCGCTGCGGTTGCGCAGCTGCATGACGACGACGGGGCGCACGGTGATGAGGAGGAACTCCAGCGGCAGCATCTGGATCCGCCACTCCTCCTGCACCAACACAGAATCGAATGGATCCATCAGCCGCGACACCACCGCCGCTCTGCAGTAGAATTCTTCGGTAAGTAATTTACATCGCTCAGCCGCTGGCTTCTGCTCTCGTCGGGGAACATGGCGCGGAAGACGCGCGGGCGGTCCTGGAGGTACTCGTCGAAGGACACCTGCGAAACCAGTTGGCGCACGGCTAAGATTGAAGATCAGCCGGAATTTCATATAATCTTCATCAGGACAGCCCAAATCCCCAAATGCGGAATTGCGGAGATCGACGCCGACGCTTACCCCGGGCGGTTCGTAGAGGGGCATGTCGGTGTCGATGCTGGAGGAGTAGGTCACGGCGTCCGGCGAGGCCGACGACGGCGCCCCGGCCCCCGCCGCCCGGGAAGTGGTTGTGACGGCGTGCCGCGGCGCCCACGGCTGTGGCGGAGCGCCGGTGGTAGAGACCCTTTTGGCGCAGACCAGCCTCGTGCGTGAGGCGGCGGGCAGCGGCCACGGCAGGTGGTGGCTGCCAGCTGTGCTCGAGGCAGCGGCGAAGCCCGTGGCCATGGCCGGTCGTAGTGCTCTGCCCATTGCTAGGGGCTAAGCTGGCTGGCGCGCCGCAACGGAGACCACTCCTTCCACTTTCCTCATGTGACGGGTCGGGAGTAGGGACAACCAGATTGTATGCAGATTGACCCATTGGGCCTGTTGCATCGTTTCGCAGAAGGTTTTTCAATATGGCCACGGCCCATTAAGGCTTTCTTTCGCTTCAATCCGCATCCGTATTTTAGGAATCCGCTAGGTATGGATGTGGATATTGGTTAAGCAGATATTCGACGGATACGATAGCGGATATGGTATTGATAACATCTGACGGTTATGGATTATTCGATATTTTTTGCGGATAATCCGATGTCCTTAAAGAGGATAACCCGAAAAAAATTGTCTACCCCCAAATACCTAGACAACGCAGTTAGTCTATGGGTCCAACGATACACGTTGTGTCTAGAGACAAGTTGGTTTATTGTACAAACAAGTGTGCAACTTTGGATATAGTCTAGTGTTACATTTTTTTGCTTACATTTTTACATAAAAGAATCGTTTTTCTCATTTTATGTGTATTTTATCGAATATCCGCTTTTGATCCGAGTCTGCTCCGAATCTGTTCCATATCCGCAATCTGATATAATACGCATTTGAATCTGTATCCGACAATTATCCGCTCTGATCCGAATCCATCAAAAAAATATGGTAAAGGATATGGTAATACAATATCCGATCTGATCCGTTTACACCCCTAGAGATGAGGAAAAGCCTATGCATCGCCCGCTGCAGCGCTCCATCAGCTAAATCATTTTAATTGTGCCGGTCCACATAAGGGCATGTACAATAGGAGGTGTTTAGAGTGTATTTAGAAAAATAAAATATTTTTGGTCTAACCATTTGTACTTATTTGTACTAGAAAGATGCCTATCTAAAAATCTCTCATATACAAATAAGCATAATGTAATATCCCAGGTAATGGGGTTATAAAAATAGAGGAAACAGATGTGTGCATTGCATTCATGCATAGAAAATCTGGGGAATTTTCGCGCTTTAAAGTAAAACAATCCAAGAATCGAAGTTTCACTTGACCTTGGTGGAATTGAAGTAGCTCATCAAGTCAAGCGCTACAAACCTCAATGTGACTTTGCTAAAACCTTGTTTTGGGAAGAGATGATTTGATCTAACGGGTTAGATCAAATGGAACTAATTATCAACACAACAACACCTTACTCAATGATTAATTGCTTGATCTTATAAAAGATTATAATATGGTAATCCTTGTCATAGCATATGAACATCACTTCAATTGCAAATCAAGTAACAATAAAATGGAGAAACCATTCTTCACTTATCTTCTCCATGTCTTAAACTATCTATGATCCTACCATGAAACCTCATGGTATTCATCCCACTTCAACATTGGAATTATAACAAGAAGATCCACCCCAGGAATAGATATTCTTCTCTATTCCAAGTTAATACACATCAAACCTAGAGAGATGAGAGAGTTCTATAGTATTTATAAGTGAAGCAATGGAAAACCTTAAGCTAAAACCTTGGATATATATCCAAGTAATCACATCATCATCTTTAAGAGGAACATCAGGATATTATTCAAGACAATTCCTAGAGAGAGAACCTAATTATGTTAAACCTAGATATTGATGATCACATCAACCTCTAGGGAGCCTAACCTTAGGTTATCTTTGAATTCCTTCCCAAATGAGAGAGACCATTCATACTAACCTTAGCTTTACCTACTTAAGAATCAAGGACACCATTGAACTAAAATATTGGGTTGTAAACCATTTCAACTTGGAGTGGTGAGATAACCAAATACCAAGTGGATTAGGACTATAGCCATGAATTAGTGAAATAAGGATTGGACTAATCCAACTAAGTTAGACAATTGAATCTTTAGCTCACCAACCTAAATAAATATTAGGAGTACACCATACACCCTAGAATAAACCATTCCTATGTGAGAGAACTCAAGCTATGGAGTTACACTAAAAATAGATGAGGCAACACCTGGATTTGAGGGAGAGAACTATTCTTATAACCAGATGATCATATCATCATTGTTCAAGTAGAACCCTAATAGAATATCTCAGGTACTCTCCTGGGATATAAATTATTGAAACAACCATAGTAGTTCCATACAAGAAGGTAAATTAGAAGTGCTATACCTTGATTGATCAAGACAATACTTGATCATGGAAGAGAGAACCCATTTAATGAGAGATCCCTAGGAATACAAACCTTGATCATTATAAATTGAGTGATGATCATAAACCCTAAGAACTTGAGGTAGAGATATTAAGAACAAGTGGATCATGCCTAATCCATGACCATGCTTTGGAGAAATAGGAGAATAATTCAAATGCTAACACCTATATGATTAGTAGATATTATCCCCACATGAAATCATAGGGAGGTAACTAGTAAGCAAACCTAGACTTATATCTCAACCTTTACTTGTGAACCACTTGGTGATCATAAGAAGAATCCTACCATATCCATACTTCAGAAACTAAACAACCTAAGAAAACCTTAGAGTTAAACTCTATACTTTATATGGTGAGAAACCCTATATCCATACAACCAAAGTTAACTATAAAAAGAACTATAACCAATGTAGTTACTTAAATGATAAATTGAGGTTAATAATAGCAGCCAATTGGTAGAAGATAAAACTAATTCTCAATATCATGGTAACTAGAGGAGAACATAAAATGTTAAGTAAACAACCACCTTATCATGGTTAGGGGAGATTAAACCCTAGCACATGCAATATGGTGTCATCTCATCTCTACAACCCAGAATTAAATCTCAACCCTAGTTTGTGTATCACTTGGGTGATCACAAATAAAACCTAAACCACAATTAAGATTAAAACCATATGTGAAGTGATCAACCATTTATCTTTGTAACCAAGATCAACCATAATGGAAATCATACCTACTTAGATACTTTCAAAGGTAATGATAATATTAACCTTAAAGGGGGGTTATGATGGAAATTATAAAAAACCTAATCCATTGGTGCTCACATAAAATCATATGTAATTGACCAACCTCTTAAATATGTACTCAAGTCCTAATAATAACTTCTAAAACATTTGGACTAAGAAAAATCAACTTTAATTATCCAATATGGTGTTATATTACAAATGAGAAAAGGAATTAAAAGGAATACCTAAATTCATGTCTAAATAAAAATTGCAACAAGGCTCACATATAGTTAAGGTTTAATCAAAAACAATGCAATGATACAATGATCCTTGTATTAGACCTCATGAAAACCAAATTGTGAAACAGCTGCAAAACAGACAAGAATTCAAATTTGAATTATAACCAGAATTCAAAACAAGAAATAAAACAGAAAATAAATAAAAGAGGTAGAGGAGAGGAGGCTTACCTGGACCTCACCAGAGCGCAGCAGCCCAACAACTGGCCCAACAGGAGTCCACCAACGCGGCCCAAGCACCAGCCCATGAGCAGCCTGGATACCCTTTCGTTAAAAAAATAATGGGAGGAACTCGTCCTCATCCCCTCCGTGCACTGGAGGCCACGGCGACGTCGTGCTCTTCTTCCCCTTCGTGCTGTCGACCTCCCCTTGCTCCGAATTCGTGACGAGGCGCATTCCCGAACCCTATAAGTACTCTGGGCGGCGACCAATCTCTGTTTTCCCCTCTCTCTGCTCCAATTCGCCCTATGCCGAAACCCTGGCCGCACCACTTCACCATTACCGCCGGCGATGGAGACCTCCCTAGGCCAAGCCGTGACCACCACGGTGATCACCGTCCTCGACTTGGTCACCGTGTACAAGGAATTAAGCTGAGGCGTCTTCAATCGACCGTGCCAGGTCGTCTTCTCCGACGACGGCGTCGAGCAATCCCAGCGATTGCGACCTCCCCTCGCCTCGCCGACAAGCCCTCCGTGTTCTGGGTGAGTCACTGAACCTCCTGCGCATCCTAGCCCTCTCGTTCATGCCCAGCATCGCCGTAGCACCGAGCACCTGCGAGCGCCACCGCTCGGGCCTCTCCGTCGTGGTTGCTCCGGCGACCAATTCGGGGCGGTGCTGGTACTGTTAGAATCACCGCAACGTGCTGAGACTCGTGGTGTGGATGGTTTGGCCGCGGGGTGAGCATAACTCCGGCGACCGTCGCCATAGACCGCCGGCCACCGTGCCAAATTGCCACGTTGGCAATTTTGACCCAGTCAAGCATGCGTGGCAGGTGACGTGGACCTCTGGCCCACGAGTCAGTGTCTCTGTGGGTGTGAAGCCCGGGTAGGTTTAGTCATTTCAGGTTTTAATTTCAAATTCATTAATTACTGCAACTTTGCAAATTCATATAAAATTCAATATAGCTTAGAAAAAAATAAATGATACCTCAAAATTCATAGAAAAGTAAACTCTATCCAATAAAAATATAATATGAAATTTATATTTTTAATAAAAATTTAATTATTTTAAACTTAATAATTAAGCCTTTTCTTTAATTCAAAATGCAATTAAAATTCAGTAATTAAGAAAAGTGTCCAAATTAAATAAAAAACCAGTAAATAAATAAAGAAAAGATTAACACTTAATTTTCTTTATTTATTATTTTGTTAAACCATTATTGAGAGATTTAAACCCTAATTAATAAATACGTTAATTATTAAATTCATTAAAAATAATAAAATGTCAAATCCAATATTATTTTTATTTCAAACTCATTAATAACTTCAACTTGATAATGAAGTTATTAATCCAAGAATTATAGGGTAATTAGCAAACCCTAGTTCCTTTAGAAACAAAGTGATAACCTCATAATTTCATGTGGAACCCTAAAACCCTAACTCTACTAGGAACCCTAGTTCCATTATTACATGTGAACCCTAAATTGCTTCTAACCTAAACCCTAGGCTAGAACATGTAATCATGGTACCTTCTTCCAAAGCATAGAACCCTAGTAGCAACTAAATACTTGTCTTGGCCACATAAAATGTAGAAGACCTATCTCTAATCCATTGGTATTACATGTGTTCATGCTTAGATGATCAAATAGGAACACCTAAGTCTAAACCCTAATTCCTATCATCAAAAGTATCAACATTACTCATACATATATAGCATCACACCATTGTGATGAACTCCATTAGCAACCATGCTAATATTGACATCATATCCCACACACACTAAACCCTATTAGTGTGAGATAATTATCAAACATCCTACTTAGGAACCAACCAATCTTTACTTAGGGAATTAAATAGCAAACCTAAACAACCTCAACTTAATTATTATACTTCTTAGTATTTAAGAAGTATGTTCTTCAAAAGTTATTCTTTTGAAGAAAATAGAGAGTATCCTCAACCCTACCTAACAGGACCTATAAACCCTAACTAGCTAACCCCAGCAAGGTAAACCAACCTTGATAACAACCATGTATAATAAATTGCTTAGGATGCCTAGGCTTATCTTAACCTTACAAGCCCTAGGTGTCGATGAATCCAACATTGTTGTGATCCATCTACTACTTACTCCAAAAACCAATTAGAACCATAGTTAACCATAGAACCCCACCAACCTAATTACCATACTTGTTCTTTATCAAAGAACATGTTCTTCAAAAGTTATTCTTTTAAAGTATATGGTAATCAATCATTAATCATGCCATATAGTACTAAAACTGACCACTGTTCTTTACTTGGTAACATTATGCAAATTATCATTCTTTGTGTGTTCAATTGATTATTATGCTTTAGTATCTACCTGTTTATAATACCAAGTAATCACACCTGAATAAGAACCTTGCATGTGAATCACTCTAAAAATGCAACACACCCTAAACCAACCATTACAACTCACTGATCCTAAATCATCGGGGTTAGGACACGCTTAGAACGATTGCATCTCATACTTATGCATTATTGCATCTTTGCCAATCTTTTAAACATCGTCCTTACCGGATGATGATGCTATTTCAGAATTTGGAGTTATTACGCATCGAAGACCTTGTCTGCATAATCTTGCAGCCAAGAAAGGCAAGTTCATCGCTTGCTCATATCATTTGAGTATTTCTATCAAATTACTTGCAAAGTATTATGGTTATCACTATTGCATAAAAACCAAAACCACTACTTTCATAACTATGAATATGACTATGTGGTGGGCAATGGAACCATGGATTGTGTTGATATGGTGGAGGTTCCATTGCAAGGGTTTATATCCATCTAGGATTAAACAACAAATGTCGCCAGTGATTCTTGTGATGTAATACCCGTGTTAACCATAAGATCTGGAGTGGGACGGAATAGGCAATCGTATTTCCACCTCTTGTACATCAACGGATGCGCTTGCCGTAGACACTTGTATCCTGAGGGACAAGCGGTAGGCTGGGGAAGCCTAAAGTCCCCACGGTAATGTGGTCTATGATGGATTGTAAGATGTCCGGAACGGTCTATCCATGATTGATAGGGGAGGGCATATAAAATTGTTCGGAACGGTCTACCTTAACCGGTATAGGGGAGAACAAATGCCTGGAACGGTCTCACCATGGATATAGGGGAAGACAGTCTTACAAAAGGGTGGGTGTGCGAGGTAGTGGAGGAATATGATTGGCTATGACCTTATACCGGGCCTCACACCATAGGAAGTGTGGACGGGAAGATCACCCGGTTGGCACCAAGGTTAAGATCTCTTATGGGTAAAGCAACACACCTCTGCAGAGTGTAAAGAACTGTGACCTGTCACTCCCTGTTCCGGGATATGGAACTGCGAACGCGGCCGGAAAGGAGCTCCATGAAGTTCTAGTAAACCGGTGAAGGCTGACGGACATAGTTCTTCTGAATAAAAGCAACCTTTTGAAGAAATGATTATGAAAACCTGCATTGGTATTAGACTTTCTGGTCTAATGCTGTAGCTAGTGCATTAAACACCCCTTCCCTATAATGAACTTGTTGAGTACGCTCGTACTCATCCCACTCTTAAATCCCCTGCTTAGATATAGAGGCATCGAAGGAGGATCTACAGTGCAACTCGAAGGCCGAGGATCCAACAACTACTTCACGAGACAGGACCCTGTCAGAGGAGTCAGATACCACATTCAACAAGGAGAAAACCTAGTTTAGCCATAGAAGGGAATTAGCATCCTAAACCTAGCTCCTATTTAGCTAGAGTCTATTCTTATCCTCTGTAGTTAGTGAAATACTCTACAAATAGAGTTCGTGATAAGACTAGACTACGAGTCGTTCTTCTGGAGTTTATTTGCAGTTTTACCTCATTGTAAAGTAGGGGGCTGTGATGATCTTGTGTAACAGAGTCGATGTTGTAATTCTATAGACATGCCTTGGACCCGCATATGTTTCTGTTGTACCACTCTGAGCGATATAATACTCGTGGAACTGTGTTTCATTGGTGTTATATCAGACTTGCATACTACACCATGCAGTGGTATGCCGGATCACCACACATAAGTACTTACCAAAAAGCTTGAATTATTTTTCTAAACACTCATCTAACCCTCTTTTATTGTACATGGCCTAGGGTTTCCTTTACACGGTTTTACAAAGCTTCTAGAAGGTTAACATCGGTTTTTCGTGGTTTTCTACTGCTTTCCTTAGGATTCTTTCGGTTTTTCTTGGTTTCTCAGTTTTGCTGGTTCTTCGGTAGTTTCCAGTTTTTAAAATTGGTCTGATTTGAAATTTATTCTCATATTAAAATTGTTCAAATTACAAATTTAAAAACTCTTCAAATTTTAAAATTGTCCAGTTTGAAAAATGTTTCGATTTTTTAAAAAATCAAATTATAAAAATCTTAAATTTGAGGAAAACATAGCTTTTTAGAATGTTAAGAATTTGAAAATATTCATTTTTTTCAAAAATGAGCAATAGAAAAAAATAACTTTACGCGTTTTTGGCCAAATAGAAATGACCAATGAAGATATTTCCTTTAGGCGGATGGAACTCGTCCCGCATTGGGCGATGAATATGAGGACGAGTTCTTTCGGCCTTCTATTACCCAAGCATTCTGCTTGTTCTTTCCCTTCTTTTATTTATTTTTTATATTTGGTATGTATCTTAACATTTTTCCTACTATTTTTATTTTGTTTTTTCCTTTTTATGTAACCTTTTTACCTTTTGTTTTTTGTTCCTTTATTCAGAAAGATGTCTTCTTGTTATTACAGAAAATAAGTTCCACAATTTTTTTTCCTCGATGTCATGTGATGTTTGTTTTTGTTCCTAGTGTACAAATATTGGTTCCTTCATCCAGAAAGATTTATTCCATTTACTCTTCAAAATTAGCTTCAAATTGTTGTCTTTGGATTTTTCTGGTGGTTTTGATGTTCATGTGATTCTTATGTGTCTAAACTTTGTTCTTTGTTGGGCAACAACTGGTGCTCCTCTTATACTCGTGATTTGTTCCTCTTATATTTTTTTCTTCTTCATATGGTTCTATTTTAAGTTTGGCTTTATATTTTATTTCATGTTCCAATTTTATTGCCACCTTGTACTAATACCATTGCATTGCTGCAATGCAAAAAAAAAGTTTCTTAAACCATTGGTCCTGCTAAGTTTGTCTTGGTGAGGGCTTCAGGAAAAATCCCATCCTATATTTCAACAAAAGAAATTGCCATGATTTTTGCCCGTAATGGGTTGAGATACCAATAGGAACTCCGCAAATTATCTCGTATAACATCACGACTAGTACTTGTATATATGTACTCCGACCGCGAGTACTCCAACGTTGTTAATTGCGTAACAGTTTTTGTTAAACTAATTAAGCCATTGAATGGTGGTGGCTTTCATGAGAGGATAATGACACACGGTAGAACAAAAATGAGTGGGTCATCATCTCTTTTCATCCTGAAAAAAATGTCGATTTCATTTCACCGTCATTGCCTCCTTGCTTCTCCAGAAATGAAAAGGTAGAAACCAGCGACAAAAATGAAAAAGGTAGAGAGCGGAAATGGAGAAAGCTGGAAAGAAAAGGAGACTAACAGATTTGCAGAGGCCGAATGTGCAAAAGCCAAAACACGTCAAATCCAAGTGCACGCAGCGAATGGAATTCTTGGATCGTGATAACCTAACCATATGTATCTGGGTGCAGAACCGGAGAATTCGGTAGGATACCTACGCTAGTATCATGCTTTCTAGCAAGAGACAAGCAACTTTGTGAGTGCGGTTTTTCGATCATCCGCGGCCGCGCCATATATACACTGTGTGTACTTCAATGATTCGGTCTATTTATAACGAAATCATGCTTGTGTTTGTATAAAAGTATGGGCCAAATTGCCAAAAGCAAAATATAAGCCAAAACATGCATATCTCCTTTTTGTATGATAAATGTATACTTTTCTGTGAGTCACATGTGGGTATATTTCATGGTAAAGTTTTGCATGAGCCGGTACTTCTGCAGATACTAATTTGTTGCTAATTGTGTGCGTGTGTGACAGTGTGAGTGTGTCTGTGTGTGTTCTACACTTCTACTATGTGAAGGTGCCTTCCATGCCCTTGCACTCATCCACAAGAGCATCTCTTCCGCCTCTGCTGGTCCCTCTCCACTACCAATGGATGTCACAAAGGAAAGCACATGATAATTGTTACAATGAATTAATAGTTTTTCTGTGAGTTACAATGAGAGTATATTTTCATCGTAATGATTTGCTTGAGCTCGCACTTTCGCGAAATACTAAGGCTCTCGAGATTGAAAGCGGTGCTTCTCCAGCGAGCCATATTTTTCAGTGCCAAGCCAGGTGTGGTGAGGTTGTCTGGAAATATTAATGGTGAAAGGTTAGTAAAATTGGGACTTTTGATGTTGCAGAAAATCTTCCGGCATGTTAGAGGGGATCATATATTGACGTTGCATACACAAGGGAAATACGGGAGTATATTGACCTATATGTGTTTTTAAGTGAGCATAATGTCATCTATGAATTCTATAGAGAATTACAGTGGCATTTTTTGAAAGGCGAAAGTTACATTGACGTTTCTCAAATAGCCAGAAATAACAGTGACACCTCCAATTAACCTGACTTATAAACCCTTGTATGCATTTGTTTACTCTTAAGTGTTGGGAATACTTTTTTGCATCTTTTTAAATTTTCATACATGTAAAAAGTATAACAAATAAGATATTGCTACAATCAAACACTACTCTCTTATCACGACTCGATCAATCGACCAGATGGTGCAGGAGATAGTCGGATTTTTTCTCTAGTGTATGGTTGTCTGATCGACACATAGGGCATATGTGCTTGTGCTATTTACATTTTTTTACCAACATTATTCCATACATAAAGGGAAAGTGAAGATGTTGAATGCCATCATACTCCATTACACAAAGCACATATGAAATAGCATGGAGCCCTCATGTGTGTTTTTAGAAATTAATGACAATCTCTAAGGACTAATGTTTGTGTTAAATTATGTTTGAAGGGTTGTCTATTGACAATGCTTGAACCATATGTTGGCTTCAAGGTTGAAAAAATAATAAAGTGACAAAGATTAAGTGATGACCATTGTATTATATATATTATTCGAGGAATGATCCAAAGATTGGTCGTGAGAGAGTTTTTTTTAACAGTTGGTCGTGAGAGAGTTGAACATATGAAAAGTATGTCTTGAAGAAGAATATTGAGTGAGATCTCATGTGTACCTTCAAGACATAACAGAATGACGAAGAAAAAATAAAGTGTGAGTTCAAGATGAGCCATCTAAAATAAATCATATGCTTGAAGATTGTCATCCATGTAGTGATGATGGACATGTAAATCTTTACTATTAAATTGGAGTTGGTCGTTTGACACTCAATGCGTTTGATGGTCATCATTAGAAACATCTTGTCCATCCAATCTAATCTCAACAACTAACACCGTCCGATTTTTGTTTGCCTTGACCAGCCCAGCCCGCTCGACACAAAAAAATTGCATACAATCCCTGCCTTCCCTGTTAAAAACGATCTGAATTAAATTTGGGTGTGATCTGCGGACGTTTTCCATACGTGCATCAAATGCTTGCCTTCCTCGTTAAACTTTTCTCCAGCGCAAACCTTTCCTCAAAAGTCACCAAAAATTAATTAAGCCGCAGCTGCTCCTTCAATTTTTGAGTAGCAAATTATACGGCGCCTCGCTCGCCGGGTTGATGAAAAGGATTTCTCACGCCGGCATGATTCCATCTTCTTCCCCAACTCAACTGCTTCTCTTGTTGTTTCCCATCTCTCCCATGACCAATCTGAACCAAAGACGATGGCGCGGGAGGCGGCCTTCGTGGTGTTGGCCGCGTTCCTAGCGTGGCCGGCGGTCTCCATGTCGTCGACCGGCCAAGGCATGCACGCAGTGGAGCAGGGGCTGATGAGGAGTAGTGTTCCAGCGTCGTTGACACCGTTGACATGGGCATACCCTTTGGGTACCCATTATTAGTATACCTGGCTCGGCCCAATATGGAGTAGACCCAATATGGAGAAGGCCCAACAAGGCAACCCGAAGAAGTAGTCGACTAGGACTCTTGTAAAACCCTAGGCTGGTTGCATATATAAAGCTAGCCAGGGCACCCGAAATAGGAGGCCAACAGATAGACAGAATATAGACAACATAGCTCCGCTACGGCGGCACCCTGTAAACATACTTATGCTCATATACTGGATTGCTAGCAGCACGTAGGGATCCTCCACCGAGGGGACCCGAAGCTGGGTACGTCGTGTGCCTAATCTCGTCCCCGGAATCTCCATCGTCGCTCTCTCCCGAAACCCTAGTCTACAATACGTAGGCATTGGAGAGGTGATCCCTCGTCAATTGGCGCCGTCTGTGGGAATCGCAACGACTGGATTTCGTGATCCGGGCGAGATACATCGGATTGATCATCAGCAATATCGGCAAGATTGAAGACAGGAAAAAAAGAAGCAGATCGGCTGTGGAATCGTCGTTCTTCTTTTAATCCACGAATTCGTCGACTGGATTTTAATCCACTAGATAGCATCTAGTCTGCACCGTGGATTGAAAGTACGTACGCGAATCGTTAAAGATCACGATGCCCAACGCTGATCCAGCTAGCGAGTCAAGAAAAAAAGAACAGCCGAAGATTAGACCAACCGCGCGCTGTCCCACAAAAAGATTGCAGGCTGTGTTCCGTGTGTGAGCTGGAGTTTCACGTGTTACAAGAGCAACAGAAAAAGAAGCATCGACCAAGAGGCTGTAAAAAAAAGGGAAAAAAAATTGTACTATGACCGTACATGATAGACGAGGAGAGCAAGACTGTTTATATTGGATGATAGACGGAAGAACAGAAACGTCTCGATTGGATGCGATCTGCCAAATCAAGTGGTCATCTATCCAAATTAGTGCAAGAGTCAGAAGATCAGGCATCCAGGGACCAAGTACCAAGACGCTACAGCAGAAGAACATAAGCGTGAAGTTCTCTTGAACAGGAAAAAAGAAGGGTCATCGTTACTACCTTATGACAAGATCAAGTTGCAGATAAAATAAAAGGAGTGGAACCATGTCCAATCCACGAGGAATTTGCGATCAAAGAAGATTCGGGGAAGTACAGGAAACATAGCCAAAAAAAATTACGGGTCAAAAAAAAAAAAACCAGATTCACCGGCCGTGCATCCGCTACGATTGAGGACCTGCGTATTTGCTGCTCATCCGATATAAGAACACCAGGCGTCGCGCGACTACATCAACCATATCGGTCAGGCGTTGCACGACTATATGGACTCTTCCCAGTCAGGCGCCGCGCGACTACATCGAGAACTTCTGGTCAGGCGCCGTCGCAGTGGACAACAAAGCTAAGTGTTCCTCTTAAAATAGTCAATTATTATTTACTTTCGCCACACCCGAATACTCGAGGGCTGCATCATTACATCATTAGAGCAAATTCACCTAACACTAAGGACTGCATTACTTCGTTACCACAAATATACTCGGTTGCTTGGTGAATTTCTTTTCTTCGGCTCTGGATATATCTTCTCCGGCTAAATGGAATTATTTTCTCCGGTTTTGTGAAATTATTCGGCTTAGTGGATTTCTTTGGCTCAGTGGATTTATTTTCTTCGGCTTACTGGATTTATTTCTTCGGGTCAGTGAATTTATTCGGATTCATCTATATGGATATTACTGGTTTACTCCTATACAATATTATCCGATGTGTTTCCGGGTCAATGATTCATCTTCTATGGTATTACTGGATTTATTTTCTTCGGATCAATGGATTCATCCTCTGTGATATCAACGGATTCATCTTCTATGATTATTACTGGATTCTTCGGGCCAATGGATTCATCCTCTATGATATCGACGGATTCATCTTCAATATATGCTTCATATTTAATGGCATAATCTTCAATATGGATTCATCTCAAATACTCCATCTTAGATTCATCTTCATGGACTCATATCATATTATTGACAATGGCTTTATCCTAAATGGCTTCACCTTATATGACGTTGTGATTCCGTCAAACTTCTTTCGACATCATGGCTAACACTCGGGGGCTCGACCATGACTTCGCCTCGGGTCGCAACTGCGACACAACATCTAAGTAACAATCATAACGTCACCCCAACAACGCTCGGGGGCTCGGCTATTTCTTCATCAACAATTTGGCGGCATCTATTATCGCTATTTGGTGGTTTCTACTTTGGCTAGATTTCTTATCTACACTCGAAGACTTCATCATGCATCGACTTCGTCGTGTCCAAAAAGCTAAGTGTTCTTTTATTTTGCACAGAGTTGATTATCGTTTACTTTCATCGCACCCAACACTTGGGGGCTACGCGATATATATTCACTTTACATATCATCGAATCCGAGCATCTGACACCGCATGCGAAAAAGAGAGTCAAGGAAAAGATAGAAAAAGTTTGTTTATTTGTGCAGGAGAAAGCAAAATTCAAAGTATATAAGAGAGAACCCGACAAAATCTTCTTCAGGGAGGGACCCGACGAAATCAAAAGAGCACCCGACGAAATCTTCTTCAGGGAGGAACCCGACAAAATCAAAAGAGCACCCGACGAAATCAAAAGAGCACCCGCCGAAATCTTCTTCAGGGAGGAACCCGACGAAATCAAAATAGCACCCGACGAAATCTTCTTCAGGGGGGAACCCGATAAAATCGTGAGAGAAACCGATGAAATTTTCTTCAAAAGAGAACCCGATAAAATTTTATTCAAGGAGGACCCGAAGAATTATCCTCAAGGAGGTGCCGAAGAATTATCCTCAAGGAGGTGCCAAAGAATTATCTTCAAGGAGGTCCCGAAGAATTGTCCTCAAGGAGGTCCCGAAGAATTGTCCTCAAGGGGGTCTCGAAGAATTGTCCTCAAGGGGGTCTCGAAGAATTGTCCTCAAATAGGACCCGAAGAAATTTTCCTGAAGGAGGAACCCGAAGAATTGTCCTCAAATAGGACCCGAAGAAATTTTCCTGAAGGAGGAACCCGAAGAATTGTCCTCAAATAGGACCCGAAGAAATTTTCCTGAAGGAGGAACCCGAAGAATTGTCCTCAAAGAGGACCCGAAGAATTGTCCTCAAGGAGGACCCGAAGAAATTTTCCTGAGGGAGGAACTCGACGAAATCATCATCAAGAAAAAAAAGAGAAAAAAAAGGAAAAAACAAAAGAGGATGGACAAATCTTCGGGTCCATTGACTCGTCATTTGTTCTGAGCAAGAGCATCGGCGATGTGCCTGACGACAATATAGAAGAACTCAATATATTCGGCTGTCTCATCACGCCCGAGAAAAATATAGAAGAACCCGCAAAATGGGTCATTGCATCAGCCGAACAAGTCACTCTACAATATATTCTCAGAGCGCCAAAGTTGCGATCAATCTCTGAATGCCGCAAAACTCTGCGAAGGTAAGACCCCGGGTCCATCCTGTGTGGCGTGGCATCACCAAAGACTGCGCTCTGCTACTTTTTTTTTCCACGTCAACAGATGTGAAGAAATATCCCAACGGACGCGCTGTGGACCCGATAAATATGACTGGGACTCGACAGAATGGTAAGACCTTAAGCGGCACCTGTCGAAGTTTACACCAGTATCCCGAGATCATGTCCAGGGACGTGATCTTGAAGTAGGTTTTTGCGGATTGCCACTAGAGCAGTTAACTAGTTCCTGATCCGTCAGATGAACTAGCCCCAACTACTATTATCCCTGTACAATATAGATATGGATGTCAAATAAAAATAGCAACGGCCTAGAGTCGATAAAAAGAGGGGCTGCGCCAAGTTGTTTATCGAGTAGTACAACTTGAGCCTATGCCTAGGTGCAAGCACCTGCTCATAGGCTCGGGGGCTACTCTTATCGAGAGTATTGTTCACCCTCCCGATAAGAAAGAGGAAAAATTGTGGAGTCAATTACAAGCAAGTTGAGCCTACACCCAAGTGCAAACACTTGGCTGTAGCCTCGGGGGCTACTCCCATCGGGAGCGCTGGTCGCGCACCCGATAGAAAAATAACTTCGACAGCATCTATGACAATCAAGGTTTATAGACTCAACTCGATTCTACGACTCGAGTGGAGTCTACTCCCATCGGGAGCACATGGATTTTATCAAATCCTCCAGAAATATAGTTAAGTTCTTCATCGAGTAGTACAACTTGAGTCTATGCCCAAGTGCAAGCACTTGCCCATAGACTCGGGGGCTACTCCCATCGGGAGCGCTGCCGCGCACCCGATAATTTCAAGAATCGTCGACATCATCTACGCTACACATGATCTGCGACATGGACCTCGCCTTGTATTTTCTTCGACTCCGGAGATGGTTATGCTTGGAGTTTCTACGCAAGTCTTCGACTTCCCTATAAACTCGGGGGCTACTGACAGGGGCATACCCTTTGGGTACCCATTATTAGTATACCTGGCTCGGCCCAATATGGAGGAGACCCAATATGGAGAAGGCCCAACAAGGCAACCCGAAGAAGTAGTCGACTAGGACTCTTGTAAAACTCTAGGCTGGTTGCATATATAAAGCTAGCCAGGGCACCCGAAATAGGAGGCCAACAGATAGACAGAATATAGACAACATAGCTCCGCTACGGCGGCACCCTGTAAACATACTTATGCTCATATACTGGATTGCTAGCAGCACGTAGGGATCCTCCACCGAGGGGACCCGAAGCTGGGTACGTCGTGTGCCTAATCTCGTCCCCGGAATCTCCATCGTCGCTCTCTCCCGAAACCCTAGTCTACAATACGTAGGCATTGGAGAGGTGATCCCTCGTCAACCGTGCAGGGCAAGCGTGGCCGAGTTCTTTAGACGGATGACATCCCGTGCTAGGCGAGCACGGAGGTTTTCTCGTGCGACTGGACGAGCGGGCGTCCAACATGCCATGGGTGCCGAACTTCCCGTGTTGGACGAGGGCGGCGGCCTTTCCATGTTGTTGGACGAGCATGATGACCTGCATGTGTTGCTGTGGGCGGCGGCCTTCACGTCCAAGACGAGCGTGGCGACCTGCCCTGCTAGATTAATTTTACATAGCCATGCATTCTACCATTGGTTTGCAGGAGGACTGCTGCACTAGAACGTTGGTATGCATGCAGAGTTCTGCTATACATACGATCTTGTTCGAACGTTTTTTGTACGGCAGGAGCAAAACTAACTTGATACGTAACACTGACTCGATTCCATCGCCGTTTAGGCGCCGGCGATGTCAGGACGCAGCTACGATGTCGGGAACACATGGAAGGGTAGAAGGGAGGTGCATGGTTGGGGAAAAGAAAGCAACGAAGGGCCGCAGCTCGCGGGGATGGTGCAAGCCGGTGGCAAGCCGGTTCGATCTAGGAACTGGCCAGCTGGGTCGGCCGGGGGACAAGCGGCTAGAAGAGCTGGAGGAGGCAGCTTCATGGTCACCACAAGAAGCCGAAGGAGGCGAGGGAAACGGCCGGGGTCTGGCGCTGGCGGAGATTGCCGGAAGCGGAGGAAAAAAGGACGGCTCGCCCCGCTACAAGGCAAGAACAAGTGGTGAGGGTGGAGATAGTTGCTTGCATTAGAAAAAAAGGAACTAATTTCATCGTGTGTGGATCGCCTCCTTACTCGCCGCACACTTTCTCCTCAAGAATGGATGGAGTATACTTGCAATCAATACAGTTCCCTTTATGTCACTCACGAGAAAAAAATCTCACAAGTCACAACCATCTTGATGATGTTTCTCCTCTCCCTCTCGATCCAATCGCGCCACCGCCTCATCACCCTGAGGTGCCCTTAACCCGAATGCTGCCTCCAACTATCCTCGCCCTCATCCTGTTCGTGTCGCCCTGCACACCGACCACCTCCCTATATTGTCATGTGAGATGGACGACTTCCCCAACATGCCGCCTTCCTCTCGGGTGGGGGGAGGGAAGGGGAGGATGCATGCTCTTCCTCGACCCTGATGTCGCCCTCTCCCCGGGCGAACGGCCTGGAGGCGCACAATGTCACCACCCACTCTCCTTCTCTGTTCTCACCAATCACTCTGCCACATACATGAAACGGCTTGCACGAAGCTCAACTCCACACAAGACTGAGGAGATCGCCAGTCCCGACTCTGCACGCTCCGCAAATGTTGTCCCCAAGGCTCGATCCACAGAAATAATACATCACTTTTTCTAGGTTTATGCTATCAAATTCAAATCGAAAATATGTTGCTAGATGTACAACCTTTTGTTATCGTCTAGAATCCGCAGCTTGAATTTGCAGGAACTTTAATACAACTGCTTTCAACAAATATCGGGTTGTGCATAAAACAATTTGTAGCTTTACTCCAACTTAGAGCACCACCATTACAGATATTATATCCTTGAATCGTTGGAACAAAGTGATCCATGGACGGTTGCTGATAAAATATCCTGCCTTCCAAGATTTATGTGCAACTCACGTGGACGACGGGGGCGACCAAGATGGGGCGGCGGTGACGGCCACGGCCAGAGGGTGGGAGGAGCTTGCCGCAACGCAAGAACGACGGCGGGGATGTAGTGAGGAGGAGCTGGTGGGCACCTGCCGTAAGTGCTAATGTGGTCTTTGCTACCCCGCCCTCATGGAGAGAACTAGCATCGGCGCCATGGCATCCTTTCTAGAGGATTCGGAAATTGGGAGAGATAGGGATAGATGGAGGACTCTCGGGAGGGTCGCATGAAGAGAAATCGAGAGGAGAGGGCAACCATGAGGATACGACACAGGAGAAATCTATCATCGTGCTCTCAACAACTCTCTTTAGCTGAAGGTGTTGGTTTGTTGAATGGTCGGACAGACGAGGGCTCCCAGTTGTTGGCCGCTAGAAGTAGCTTCTCTTTGAGATCATGGTTCCTACTGTCACCGTCAAATTAATTTCCTGAATGGAAGAGATAGTGGTCGCTTTCACGCTCGGGACGCACCGAACACTACCTTCGAGCCAAGCTCCAAGGCCGCCTATCTCCAATGGAGAGAGGGTGGGAAGCTCGCACCAGATCGACCCTGCATCAAGGGGCGTTAAGGACTTGGAAGGTAGGGCAAGGGCACAAGGATGATCCTCATGGGGGCAAGGGCTCAACTTGGTGGTCGGAATGCATGGTTGCAAAGCGGGGTTGTCGTTAAAATTGAGAAACTGTAGCAACGCACGGGCATTCAACTAGTATATCTCTAAATGAGGCTCTCCCATAGCGGAGTATGGGGAAGAAATATTTAAGAATTCACCACAATCAAGAAAGGTGATCCAACTTGAGGAGGCATGCTCATCATCATCTAGATCATGTGGAATATGGGCAAGTAAAATGTATGATCTTGACATGTTTTATATTTTATCAGTCTCATGATGTTAGTAGGAAGACAGTGTTATATGATAGATAGTCGTAATATCAAGTGGGTAACTTGATTGTATCTTGCGGAGAGAGCTCAAACCTTTGTATTCTTGGCATCATATTTTTTGGTTTTATTTGACTTTTATCCATGTGATGTTTTAGATAGTCTGATTATATTCAATACAAGCTAAAGTTCATAAAAAAGGATTTCGTCTGAATATTTTATTGCATTTTTATATTGGAGATTTTCCCGATTCGTCTTTTATAGAGAGGTCAAACCTTTCATCTTGTAGAGTTATACTTCTTTGTTAGACTATGATGTTTCTATGCATGATCTTGTAGAGTTTTTTTGTAATCGAAATGGGCCAAAGTTCATTGGAATTGGAGTCTGAATGCTAAGGATATTGCAATTTTAATTTTAGCTATCGCTGCCCTTTATTGGTGGGAATCTATAATATCTAAATAGGAGCAACCCACTAAGTGAATTCTCTTAGCATGCAAGATGTCCACATCATCAAGTGGGCCTCAATGTTTTCTCCAACAGATTTTTTTCATGTATCATCCAACGTAGAAAACTTTTCACCTGAAGAAACAAACTGCGGTTTATGTTGTTCATTATTTAATTGGTTCCATTCAGTTGTAACTCTCGCTATTCCTTTTACATTTCTACTACACACGATTGGAATTCGGCAGGCCCATTACTATTTTAGTTTCCTAGGAGTATTTATCGCTTTCATCTATCGACACGACGCTACATCTGCTCTGGAAATGAACCGATCGGAGCTGTAAGGCTGTAACGCACAAGGAAGGTGAGCAGATGGCTGCCTCTTTATTCTCTTCCACTTCCACCTCCATTCCATGGATCATGTAGTTCTCTACACGTCTCCCTACTACGTCCGCTATGGATCATGGAAACTTCTCAACTGATCGAGCCATCTGAACCACACACGTCTGCTTCTTCACCGTTGCTCCTGCTCCATGCGCCTGCTCATCAGCTCTGCCATCGGGTTGCACGCCTCCAAGACTGACAACTCTTGGATTGAGGTCATCGCCTCACCACAGTTCTACATACTCATCTCCATGGATCCATCTGTTGAGCAAGAGCCGGAAGTACATGTGACCGTCCTTGAAGGCAATGGCCATTTCGTTGCACTCGATCGTCAGGTCAACTCTATATGAGACCGGGTGTTTGCATTCTATTATGGGAAGAGATCAAGGGTGAGCACGGTAACATCCAGTGCTTTTGTGTCTTGGCCACCAATAGATAATAGCAGAATCGCTGATCTCCTTCATTAGTAAGTAGACAACACCTCATGTAACTGGTTTGTAGTTGGTTGTCGAGCACACGTTGACGTGGGCACTACCCTTCGAGTAATGAACGTTGCCCTATCCTGTATTGAATAGTTTGAGGCCCATGAAGACACCTGAAGGCGAGATGGGTCACTAGGTCGGCGCACCAGAAGGTTCCTTGACGGGCAAGACAAGGAAGCGAACGAACAAGGAAAGATCAGATCTAAAACTACTGTAAACCTAGCCGTACTCGATTAGGCCTCTTGAGATCTGGCCTCCTATATAAAGGCCAGGAGAGGGGCTGTCGAGGAATACAATCAATCTTAGCAACCTTAGCCAGAAAAAGCTCAGAGCTAGGTAACCCTAGCAATAGCAATCCCGACTAGATCTCAGCCGAACTATTCGGCACCCCATTGTAACCCATTATTATCATAATCAAGAACAGACAGGCAGGACGTAAGGGTTTTACCTCATCGAGGGCCCCGAACCTGGGTAAATTGCTCTCCCCGCTTGTCTGTGGACCGATGTCTCATGTCAGCCTGCAGGATTCCGTCAACCCTAAGCCCGTATCGGAGGGCACTGGCGAGGAGTACCCTCGACAATTGGCGCCGTCTGTGGGAAAACTGTCGGCACAAGATCGGACATCGGCTGAACCCGTCATGTCATCAGCAGTTTCGTCAACACCATCATCGCCTCATCTGGGAAGCCCGATTCGTTTCGGCTCCTACGAATTCACCCCGCATAGCGAATCATCTCGCTCGACCTTCTCAGGTCTACAAGGCAACATGGAGATGGCTTTCGGGAGCGTCCACTACAACGTCAACTCAGAAGGAATTCTTCGGCTGCTGGAGTCTCCCATCTCCAGATCGACGAGTCCGAGCGCATCGTCGTCACCCGACCTTTCGGCTGGCCTGACAAGCCCGTCGAGTCCGTCTGCGCCTTCGACTCCCCGTTCGGCATCTTCCATGTCGGTCGGATCTGATGATCCCGTGTCCTCGGAGCTAACCTCGTATTACTGCATGAACTACGACACCAGGCACGGGCTGGGGTCAAGCGACACGCCATTCATCTGCAACGCCTACTATTCATCGGGAGAGGACAGCATCGGCAGCATCGCCCGAGGAGACACCCGAAGAGCGGCGCCCCTCCAAGTTTATGTCGCTAACAGGGGAGACGGAGATCGCACCCCCCGTTCCAGCAGGCGGGCTAGTTTTGAGAACAGCGCCAGCAACGACAACAGCGACCCCACCATTACAAAGGAGGAATGGGCAGCAGCCAAGGCGGCCGTACTTAACAACACACCGCTTTCGGCGGGAACCACGGTTGGCACACTCAATGCTTACCGCTCCATATTGGAGAAAAATCGGGAGCGCCTATCTAAGGAGCAAGCCACCCTCGAGAGACGCCTATCTGCCGTAGACCGGTCCAGCGAGCGACGAAGGGGCCCGCAGGGGAGTGCCTCTCGAAGTACCCACGGAGGAGGCAAACATCGATCGAGACTGTCCAGGCTTTCGGAAGATGATGCAAGGGAGATAACATCGAACCTGACCAAGTCCTTTATAACTACGGACACCGCGGGCATGCCACGGCCAAAAACCGTTGCGGGAGCAACAGCCAACCTTGCAGCATACCTCATTAACCAGCGTCCCGAAGGATCCATGGCTCAAGCCCACCGTGGCGCTTTAGAAAGTCTTGCGATATTAGGACATAATCTAGTTCCACCGAAGGAGAAGACCCTGCAGGCCAGCGGTTCAAAGCATCGCGCAAGAGACGCTCGGGATGAAATTACTCAGAGCAGGATCGACAAAGCAAGGCGACGACGCGCCACTAGAGAAGAATTTGACAGCGATTCTTCGGATGAGACCCAGGAGAACGACGGCGAGCTTAGGGGAGCCGATTGTTTGAGCTACAAAATTTGGGAGGCGATGCCACCTAAGAAGTTCAAACCCACTCCTACCGACGCCGCCAAATACGATGGGCAGCAGGAGCCGAGATCTTGGATAGAGGATTATTTGCAGACAGTAATTCTGCAAAAAGGAAATCAGATAGCAGCAATGCAGTGCCTGCAGCTTTACCTAAAAGACTCAGCACGAGCCTGGCTAAGAGGTCTACCGAAGGGCTCCATTAAGTCATGGGACGACCTAGTAGAAGCCTTCGTTGCCAACTTCCAAGCAACCTACAAAAGGCCCATCGGGATCGAGGAGTTACGACATTGTCAGCAAAAGCAGAAGGAGTCGATGCGTGCATACATCGGGAGATTCACCAAGCTCCTGAACGCTGCGGAAGATGTATCTGTCGACAGAGCAATCGACGCCTTCAGTGATGGCATCCGACGTGAAAGCTATATAGAAGAGCTTGGGCGCAAGAAGCCGAAAACCATAACCAAGTTAATGGAAATCGCCAACAGCTGGGCCGATGGCGAAGACAACGTTCGAAAGCCACGACAGCGCAGTGACGACGAAGAGGATGACCAGCCGAAACATGATTCGGGTGGTCGAAGGGATCGCAACAAGAGAAGGAAGAATCGCAGTTACGATGACAATAACTTGGTGGCCGCAGGTTACTCTGATCGGCAGGACGATCGGTACGATGACAGGCGAGATGATCGACAGGACGGTAATCGGAACAACTCTGGGAACCGTGGCAACTATAAGCCACGACAACAGAGAACTCCCGAACTACCTTACGCTGAACAGATCAACGCCCCTTGCTACCTGCATTCATATACCGATTCCAAGGATGGTAAAGTAAAGTCAAGTCACCTGCTCAGGGATTGTCGGTAGTTCATCGATATGCACAAACTCATCCAGCAGGCAGGCCAGCAACAGCTACCACCGCCACCACCGCCACCCCCATCACAACATCAGGTCCAGCAAGCTCAACCTCATCAACCCAACGAGGCATTTCCACCACCACGTGGGCAGATGAGTATGATCCACAGGACAGGCGTCTCAAGGAGAGAAATGAAGAAGCTCACCCGAGAAATCAACCTGGCAGAAAGCGTCATGGCAAACATTCCTGAATATGTCGAGTGGTCGTCTCAGGACATCACGTTCAGTCGAGCGGATTGATACGCGTACAGCACGCGACCGTTGGGAACCCCAAGAGGAAGGTGTGATGCGTACAGCGGCAAGTTTTCCCTCAGTATGAAACCAAGGTTTATCGAACCAGTAGGAGCCAAGAAGCACGTTGAAGGTTGATGGCGGCGAGATGTAGTGCGGCGCAACACCAGGGATTCCGGTGCCAACGTGGAACCTGCACAACACAACCAAAGTACTTGGCCCCAACGAAACAGTGAGGTTGTCAATCTCACCGGCTTGCTGTAACAAAGGATTAGATGTATAGTGTGGATGATGATTGTTTGCAGAGAACAGTAGAACAATTGCAGTAGATTGTATTTCAGATGTAAAGAATGGACCGGGGTCCACAGTTCACTAGAGGTGTCTCTCCCATAAGATAAATAGCATGTTGGGTGAACAAATTACAGTTGGGCAATTGACAAATAGAGAGGGCATGACCATGCACATACATGATATGATGAGTATTGTGAGATTTAATTGGGCATTACGACAAAGTACATAGACCGCTATCCAGCATGCATCTATGCCTAAAAAGTCCACCTTCAGGTTATCATCCGAACCCCTTCCAGTATTAAGTTGAAAACAACAGACAATTGCATTAAGTATGGTGCGTAATGTAATCAATAACTACATCCTCGGACATAGCATCAATGTTTTATCCCTAGTGGCAACAGCACATCCATAATCTTAGAGGTTTCTCTCACTCCCCCAGATTCACGGAGACATGAACCCACTATCGAGCATAAATACTCCCTCTTGGAGTTACTAGCAAAAACTTGGCCAGAGCCCCTACTAATAACGGAGAGCATGCAAGATCATAAACAACACATAGATATAAATTGATAATCAACATAACATAGTATTCTCTATTCATCGGATCCCAACAAACACAACATATAGCATTACAGATAGATGATCTTGATCATGTTCGGCAGCTCACAAGATCCGACAATGAAGCACATAAGGAGAAGACAACCATCTAGCTACTGCTATGGACCCATAGTCCAGGGGTAGACTACTCACTCATCACTCCGGAGGCGACCATGGCGGTGTAGAGTCCTCCGGGAGATGAATCGCCTCTCCGGCAGGGTGCCGGAGGCGATCTCCTGAATCCCCCGAGATGGGATTGGCGGCAGCGGCGTCTCTGGAAGGTTTTCCGTATCGTGGCTCTCGGTACTGGGGGTTTCGCGACGAAGGCTATTTGTAGGCGGAAGGGCAGGTCAAGGGGCGTCATAAGGGGCCCACACCATAGGGTGGCGCGGCCAGGGCTTGGGCCGCGCCGCCCTATCATCTGGCCACCTCGTGGCCCCACTTCGTTAGCTCTCCGGTCTTCTGGAAGCTTCGTGTGAAAATAGGCCCCTGGGCGTTGATTTCGTCCAATTCCGAGAATATTTCCTTACTAGGATTTCTGAAACCAAAAATAGCAGAAAACAGCAACTGGCTCTTCGGCATCTCGTCAATAGGTTAGTTCCAGAAAATGCATAAATATGATGCAAAGTATGCATAAAACATGTAGATATCATCAATAATGTGGCATGGAACATAAGAAATTATCGATACGTCGGAGACGTATCACGGATCACCCGATGACTATACCAAAACCAGGACACGCCGCCCTAGTGGTCGAAGCATAGATAGGAGGGTTAAAGATGAGCAAAGTCTTTATGGATGGAGGAAGTGGACTCAACCTGATATTCCTTGACACAATTCAAAGTATGGGGATCACCATGAGAATGTTGGAAGACTCAGACACCCGCTTCCATGGGATACTCCCTACTTCACCAGCGCACTCTCTTGGCAAAGCGTACCTGAACATCGTCTTTGGCAAACCCGACAATTTCAGGAAGGAGAAGATCGAGTTTGAAGTCGTGAACTGGGAATCACAGTATCATGCCATACTCGGGAGACCAGCTTATGCCAAGTTCATGGTTGTGCCGCACTATGCGTACCTCAAACTGAAGATGCCGGGGAACAACGGGACAAACATCACAGTCTATGGAAGTTTCTCGCGCTCGGACAATTGTGATCGTGACTTTCAAAGGATTGCTGCAAAGTTTGGGCCACGGCGAGAGACTGTCGACCCTCCGCCCAAGTTGACGATACAAGAAATCAAGGAGGAAAAACTCGACAGGGAAATCAAGAAGAAGCCAGCCAACCTTGCTCCCGAAGCCCCAGCAGCAAAAGCATCGGCAGAAAAAGTTTCGGCAGTCGCCGATGCAGAAGATATAGGAGGCAGCAAGACGCTAACAATCGCTGCGCAGACCCTTGGCGAAATCAACAACGCCACAGCAACCACCAGCATGACGAAGAAATCGGAAGATGCTCTCGAAGAAGAGAAGAACCCTTTCCTTGATAAAGCACTTCCTTAGTTTTTATTTTTTTCCCTTTACTTTACACAGGGCCTCCTTTTTTCGCCCTCTAGTTTCGTATTTACCCTATCAATAAGCACTTAAGTTTCGATTCTTGTTAAGCATTGCAGTAATCTTAAGCATCTATGACCGTGCTGCCGTCAACCTTGCTTACAAGTAACGGTACAACGTAACGCGCGGCAGAAGATCGTGCCCCAAGGCAAAAGCTTCTACAAGTACTGCAAAGAAAAACAAGGACATTAATCCTTCCCTCTGCTTCAGATGCCTCTACGAGTGCCGTACAAAGCAAGAGTTTGGAAAACTTAAACACAACCCACGTTCGATATTTTACTTATGAAAATATCAGAGAACAACGGGTTCATCGGCAGAATCATTGCACCCAAAATATTCGGGAATGACTGTCGAAACTTACAATCGGTTGAAAGCAAAGTTGCGCATACAACAGGTTTAGCAAAACCTGCAACACGAGCTGATCACTCATAATGATTTGCTGACCAACTACTATACATACATCTAACGGGCAATTAAGATTTGCTCCTTTAAATATTTGCCAACGGCATGGTAAAAGTACATATTCATGTATTAACCAGATAAAAAGTTTCGGCTTAACAATCCTAACACTTGGATGGACTAGCCAATGCAATTTACAAAAGTAACTTTACAACCTGACATCACCCTTGCGTAGTTTTCCCTTCTTCAGGTACCTTTGACTCCTCTTCAAGCCTGTCGACAATTATATGGGCAGACACTGAAACCTTCGGGTACAGTTCTTCAAAATCACCAGTTGCATTGGCGATAGATAACAAACATGCTGAAGGATAACGACCAAGCACAAGGGCAAGCGTACACTTGGTCCCTGATACGTCTCCGACGTATCGATAATTTCTTATGTTCCATGCCACATTATTGATGATATTTACATGTTTTATGCATACTTTATGTCATATTTATGCATTTTACGGAACTAACCTATTGACGAGATGCCGAAGGGCCAGTTGCTGTTTTCTGCTGTTTTTGGTTTCAGAAATCCTAGTAAGGAAATATTCTCGGAATCGGACGAAATCAACGCCCAGCATCTTAGAATCCCCGGAAGCATCCAGAACACCCGAGAGTCGCCAGAGTGGACCCACAGGGGGCCCATGAGATAGGCCGGCGCGGCCCTGGCCCTGGCCGCGCTGCCTTATGGTGACACCGCCTCTTCGACCCTCTGACGCCGCCTCTTCGCCTATTTAAGCCCCCTCGACCTAAAACCTCGACACGGAAAAGCCACGGTACGAGAAACCTTCCAGAGCCTCCGCCATCGCGAAGCCAAGATCTGGGGGACATGAGTCTCTGTTCCGGCACGCCGCCGGGACGGGGAAGTGCCCCCGGAAGGCTTCTCCATCAACACCACCGCCATCTTCATCACCGCTGCTGTCTCCCATGAGGAGGGAGTAGTTCTCCATCGAGGCTCGGGGCTGTACCGGTAGCTATGTGGTTAATCTCTCTCCTATGTACTTCAATACAATGATCTCATGAGTTGCCTTACATGATTGAGATTCATATGAGTTTTGTATCACAATTTATCTATGTGCTACTCTAGTGATGTTATTAAAGTATTCTATTCCTGATGCATGATGTAATGTGGACAGTGTGTGCATCATGTAGTACTTGGCGTAGTTTATGATTGTGATCTCTTGTGGATTGTGAAGTTAACTATCACTATGATGGTATTGATGTGATCTATTTGGTTATGTTGATCTATCTTGCACTCTAAGGTTATTTAAATATGAACATTGAATATTGTGGAGCTTGTTAACTCCGGCATTGAGGGTTCGTGTAATCCTACGCAATGGTGTTCATCATCCAACAAGAGGGTGTAGAGTCTAGCATTTATCTATTCTGTTATGTGATCAATATTGAGAGTGTCCACTAGTGAAAGTATAATCCCTAGGCCTTGTTCCTAAATACTGCTATCGCTGCTTGTTTACTGTTTTACTGCACTTGTACTGTCTGCAATATTACCACCATCAACTACACGCCAGCAAGCACTTTTCTGGTGCCGTTGCTACTGCTCATATATATTCATACCACCTGTATTTCACTATCTCTTCGCCGAACTAGTGCACCTATTAGGTGTGTTGGGGACACAAGAGACTTCTTGCTTTGTGGTTGCAGGGTTGCATGAGAGGGATATCTTTGACCTCTTCCTCCCTGAGATCGATAAACCTTGGGTGATCCACTTAAGGGAAACTTGCTGCTGTTCTACAAACCTCTGCTCTTGGAGGCCCAACACTGTCTACAAGAATAGAAGCTCCCGTAGACATCAAGCACTTTTCTGGCGCCGTTGCCGGGGAGGAAAGGTAAAAGGCACTCATACTCCGGTTCCAGGTAACAGTACTTTTCTGGCGCCATTGTGTGTGTGCTCGAAGCTATTTCCTTTAGATCCTGCAATTCCATCTTTTTGTTTCTTGTTTTACACTAGTTAGGCATAATGGAAAACAACAAAAATATGAGAGATCTTTATGAACTTTATCTTGAATTAGGACATGATGTGTTTGAAAAGAGAATTAAAAAACCCATGGAACTTTATATGCATGCTAATGGGAATGTTATTAATATGAATGCTTTGAACACTATTGTTGCTAATGCTGTGGAAAATTCTAAGCTTGGGGAAGCTGGTTTTGATGAGCATGATCTTTTTAGTCCCCCGGGCATGGAGGAGAAAATTTACTTTGATGATACTTTGCCTCCTATTTATGATGATTATAATGATAGTAGCCTTTTGGTGCCACCTGTTATGGAGGATAAATTTGATTATGAATACAATATGCCCCCTATATTTGATGATGATAGCTACTTTGTTGAATTTGCTCCCACTACAACTAATAAAATTGATTATGCTTATGTGAAGAGTAATAATTTTGTGCATGAGACTCATGATAAGAATGCTTTATGTGATAGTTATATTGTTGAGTTTGCTCATGATACTACTGAAAGTTATTATGAGAGAGGAAAAAATGGTTGTAGAAATTTTCATGTTACTAAAACACCTCTCTATGTGCTGAAATTTTTGAAGCTACACTTGTTTTATCTTCTTAAGCTTGTTACTTTGCTCTTCATGAATTTATTTGTGTACAAGATTCCTTTTCATAGGAAGTATGTTAGACTTAAATGTGTTTTGAATTTTCCTCTTGATGCTCTCTTTTGCTTCAAATACTATTTCTTGCGAGTGCATCATTAAAACTGCTCAGCCCATCTTAATGGCTTTAAAGAAAGAACTTCTTGGGAGATAACCCATGTGTTTATTTTGCTACAGTAATTTTGTTTTATATTTGTGTCTTGGAAGTTGTTACTACTGTAGCAACCTCTTCTTATCTTAGTTTTGTGCATTGTTGTGCCAAGTAAAGTCTTTGATAGTAAGGTTCATACTAGATTTGGATTACTGCGCAGAAACAGATTTCTTGCTGTCACGAATCTGGGCCTAATTCTCTGTAGGTAAATCAGAAAATTATGCCAATTTACGTGAGTGATCCTCAGATATGTACACAACTTTCATTCAATTTGAGCATTTTCATTTGAGCAAGTCTGGTGCCCCAATAAAATTCGTCTTTACGGACTGTTCTGTTTTGACAGATTCTGCCTTTTATTTCGCATTGCTTCTTTTGCTATGTGGGATGGATTTCTTTGTTCCATTAACTTACAGTAGCTTTGGGCCATGTCCAGAAGTGTTAAGAATGATTGTGTCACCTCTGAACATGTGAGTTTTTGATTATGCACTAACCCTCTAATGAGTTTGTTTCGAGTTTGGTGTGAAGGAAGTTTTCAAGGGTCAAGAGAGGAGGATGATACAATGTGATCAAGAAGAGTGAAAAGTCTAAGCTTGGGGATGCCCCGGTGGTTCATCCCTGCATATTTCAAGAAGACTCAAGCATCTAAGCTTGGGGATGCCCAAGGCATCCCCTTCTTCATCGACAACATTATCAGGTTCCTCCCCTGAAACTATATTTTTATTCCGTCACATCTTATGTACTTTACTTGGAGCGTCTGTGTGTTTTTGTTTTTGTTTTTGTTTGAATAAATGCTTGTGTGGGAGAGAGACACGCTCCGCTGGTTCATATGAACACATGTGTTCTTAGCTTTTAATTTTCATGGCGAAGGTTGAAACTGCTTCGTTAATTGTTATATGGTTGGAAACGGAAAATGCTACAGGTAGTAATTGGTATGATGTCTTGGATAATGTGATACTTGGCAATTGTTGTGCTCATGTTTAAGCTCTTGCATCATATACTTTGCACCTATTAATGAAGAAATACATAGAGCTTGCTAAAATTTGGTTTGCATAATTGGTCTCTCTAAGGTCTAGATAATTTCTAGTAAAGAGTTTGAACAACAAGGAAGACGGTGTAGAGTCTTATAATGTTTACAATATGTCTTTTATGTGAGTTTTGCTGCACCGGTTCATCCTTGTGTTTGTTTCAAATAACCTTGCTAGCCTAAGCCTTGTATCGAGAGGGAATACTTCTCATGCATCCAAAATCCTTGAGCCAACCACTATGCCATTTGTGTCCACCATACCTACCTACTACATGGTATTTCTCCGCCATTCCAAAGTAAATTGCTTGAGTGCTACCTTTAAAATTTCCATTCTTCACCTTTGCAATATATAGCTCATGGGACAAATAGCTTAAAAACTATTGTGGTATTGAATATGTACTTATGCACTTTATCTCTTATTAAGTTGCTTGTTGTGCGATAACCATGTTCCTGGGGACGCCATCAACTACTCTTTGTTGAATATCATGTGAGTTGCTATGCATGTCCGTCTTGTCTGAAGTAAGGTAGATATTATCCCCCTGCTAAAATTATATCTTTAAGGAGTAGCATAATGAATTTTAAACAATTGGATAATGAGCATGTTGCACAAGCATGGGAAAGAATGAAATCTTTGGTTAAAAATTGTCCAACCCATGGACTGACTACTTGGATGATCATCCAAACCTTTTATGCAGGACTGAATTTTTCTTCGCGGAACCTATTGGATTCAGCTGCTGGAGGTACCTTTATGTCCATCACTCTTGGTGAAGCAACAAAGCTTCTTGATAATATGATGATCAATTACTCTGAATGGCACACGGAAAGAGCTCCACAAGGTAAGAAGGTAAATTCTGTCGAAGAAACCTCTTCCTTGAGTGATAAGATTGATGCTATTATGTCTATGCTTGTGAATGATAGGACTAATGTTGATCCTAATAATGTTCCGTTAGCTTCATTGGTTGCTCAAGAAGAACATGTTGATGTAAACTTCATTAAAAATAATAATTTCAACAACAATGCTTACCGGAACAATTCTAGTAACAACTATAGGCCATATCCTTATAATAATGGCAACGGCTATGGTAATTCTTATGGGAATTCTTACAACAATAATAGGAACACACCCCCTGGACTTGAAGCCATGCTTAAAGAATTTATTAGTACACAAATTGCTTTTAACAAATCTGTTGAAGAAAAGCTTGAGAAAATTGATATACTTGCTTCTAAAGTCGATAGTCTTGCTGCTGATGTTGATCTTTTGAAATCGAAAGTTATGCCTAATGAAAATCATAATAATAAAATTGTTACTACAGCAAATGCCATCCAAGTTAGAATTAATGAGAATATAAGATTGATGGCTGAATTGCGTGCTAGGTGGGAAAGAGAAGAAAATGAAAAAGAGGATAATATAGCTAAAGTTTGGACTATTACCACTACTAGCAATGCTAATGCTCCACAAGTTGCTGCACCTCCTACTAATAATGGTAAAAGAATTGGTGTTAGCAATGTTTCCACTTCTAATGCAAAGCGCGAAAAACTGCCTGAAACTGGTAAAACTGCTGAAACTGCCTGTGATAAAACTGCTGAAATTTTTTCCAACATTGGGGATGATGATCCCATTGCTTTAGATTATAATGGTTTGAATTTTGATGATTGCCACATCTCTGAAGTTATAAAGTTCTTACAAAAACTTGCTAAAAGTCCTAATGCTAGTGCTATAAATTTGGCTTTCACGAAACATATTACAAATGCTCTCATAAAAGCTAGAGAAGAGAAACTAGAACGCGAAGCTTCTATTCCTAGGAAGCTAGAGGATGGTTGGGATCCCATCATTAAGATGAAGGTCAATGACTTTGATTGTAATGCTTTATGTGATCTTGGTGCAAGTATTTCTGTTATGCCTAAGAAAATCTATAATATGCTTGACTTGCCACCATTGAAAAATTGTTATTTGGATGTTAATCTTGCTGATCATTCTACAAAGAAACCTTTGGGGAAAGTTTATAATGTTCGCATTACCGTTAACAATAACCTTGTCCCCGTTGATTTTGTTGTCTTGGATATTGAATGCAATGCATCTTGTCCCATTATATTGGGAAGACCTTTTCTTCGAACTGTTGGTGCTATCATTGATATGAAGGAAGGTAATATTAAATATCAATTTCCTCTCAAGAAAGGTATGGAACACTTCCCTAGAAAGAGAATGAAGTTACCTTTTGATTCTATTATTAGAACAAATTATGATGTTGACACTTCGTCTCTTGATAATACTTGATACACACTTTCTGCGCCTAGCTGAAAGGCGTTAAAGAAAAGCGCTTATGGGAGACAACCCATGTTTTTACTACAGTACCTTTATTTTATATTTGTGTCTTGGAAGTTGTTTACTACTGTAGCAACCTCTCCTTATCTTAGTTTTGTGCTTTGTTGTGCCAAGTAAAGTCGTTGATAGTAAGGTTCATACTAGATTTGGATTACTGCGCAGAAACAGATTTCTTTGCTGTCACGAATCTGGGCCTAATTCTCCGTAGGTAACTCAAAAAATTATGTCAATTTACGTGAATGATCCTCAGATATGTACGCAACTTTCATTCAATTTGAGCATTTTCATTTGAGCAATTCTGGTGCCTCAATAAAATTCGTCTTTACGAACTGTTCTGTTTTGACAGATTCTGCCTTTTATTTCGCATTGCCAGTTTTGCTATGCTTGATGGATATTTCGATTCCATTAACTTTCAGTAGTTTTTTGCAATTTCCAGAAGTGTTAAGAATGATTATGTCACCTCTGAACATGTATATTTTGATTGTGCACTAACTCTCTAATGAGTTGTTTTGAGTTTGGTGTGGAGGAAGTTTTCAAGGATCAAGAGAGGGAGATGATACAACATGATCAAGGAGAGTGAAAGCTCTAAGCTTGGGGATGTCCCGGTGGTTCACCCCTGCATATATCAAGAAGACTCAAGCGTCTAAGCTTGGGGATGCCCAAGGCATCCCCTTCTTCATCGACAACATTATCAGGTTCCTCCCCTGAAACTATATTTTTATTCCGTCACATCTTATGTGCTTTGCTTGGAGCGTCGGTTTGTTTTTGTTTTTGTTTTGTTTGAATAAAATGGATCCTAGCATTCATTGTGTGGGAGAGAGACACGCTCCGCTGTAGCATATGGACAAGTATGTCCTTAGGCTTTACTCATAATATTCATGGCGAAGTTTCTTCTTCGTTAAATTGTTATATATTTGGAATTGGAAAATGATACATGTAGTAATTGCTATAATGTCTTGGATAATGTGATACTTGGCAATTGTTTTGCTCATGTTTAAGCTCTTGCATCATATACTTTGCACCCATTAATGAATAAATACATAGAGCATGCTAAAATTTGGTTTGCATATTTGGTCTCACTAAAGTCTAGATAATTTCTAGTATTGAGTTTGAACAACAAGGAAGACGGTGTAGAGTCTTATAATGTTTACAATATGTCTTTTATGTGAGTTTTGCTGCACCGCTTCATCCTTGTGTTTGTTTCAAATAGCCTTGCTAGCCTAAACCTTGTATCGAGAGGGAATACTTCTCATGCATCCAAATACTTGAGCCAACCACCATGCCATTTGTGTCCACCATACCTACCTACTACATGGTATTTCTCCGCCATTCCAAAGTAAATTGCTTGAGTGCTACCTTTAAATTTCTATCCTCTACCTTTACAATATATAGCTCATGGGACAAATAGCCTAAAAACTATTGTGGTATTGAATATGTACTTATGCACTTTATCTCTTATTAAGTTGCTTGTTGTGCGATAACCATGTTCCTGGGGACGCCATCAACTACTCTTTGTTGAATATCAAGTGAGTTGCTATGCATGTCCGTCTTGTCTGAAGTAAGGGAGATTTACCACCTTTAATGGTTAGAGCATGCATATTGTTAGAGAAGAACATTGGGCCGCTAACTAAAGCCATGAATCATGGTGGAAGTTTCAGTTTTGGACATATATCCTCAATCTCATATGAGAAAATTAATTGTTGCTACATGCTTATGCATAAAGAGGAGTCCATTATCTGTTGTCTATGTTGTCCCGGTATGGATGTCTAAGTTGAGAATAATTAATAGCGAGAAATCTAATGCGAGCTTTCTCCTTAGACCTTTGTACAGGCGGCATAGAGGTACCCCTTTGTGACACTTGGTTAAAACATGTGCATTGCGATAATCCCGGTAATCCAAGCTAATTAGGACAAGGTGCGGGCACTATTAGTATACTATGCATGAGGCTTGCAACTTGTAAGATATAATTTACATAACACATATGCTTTATTACTACCGTTGACAAAATTGTTTCTTGTTTTCAAAACCAAAGCTCTAGCACAAATATAGCAATCGATGCTTTCCTCTTTGAAGGACCTTTCTTTTACTTTTAATGTTGAGTCAGTTAACCTATTTCTCTCTACCTCAAGAAGCAAACACTTGTGTGAACTGTGCATTGATTCCTACATACTTGCATATTGCACTTGTTATATTACTTTGCATTGACAATATCCATGAGATATGCATGTTATAAGTTGAAAGCAACCGCTGAAACTTCATCTTCCTTTGTGTTGCTTCAATACCTTTACTTTGAATTATTGCTTTATGAGTTAACTTTTATGCAAGACTTATTGATGCTTGTCTTGAAGTACTATTCATGAAAAGTCTTTGCTTTATGATTCACTTGTTTACTCATGTCATTTACATTGTTTTGATCGCTGCATTCATTACATATGCTTACAATAGTATGATCAAGGTTATGATGGCATGTCACTCCAGAAATTATCTTTGTTTATCGTTTACCTGCTCGGGACGAGCAGAAACTAAGCTTGGGAATGCTGATACGTCTCCGACGTATCGATAATTTCTTATGTTCCATGCCACATTATTGATGATATCTACATGTTTTATGCATACTTTATGTCATATTTATGCATTTTCTGGAACTAACCTATTAACGAGATGCCGAAGAGCGATTCTTTGTTTCTGCTGTTTTTGGTTTCAGAAATCCTAGTAAGGAAATATTCTCGGAATTGGACGAAATCAACGCCCAGGGGCCTATTTTCACACGAAGCTTCCAGAAGACCGGAGAGTCAACGAAGTGGGGCCACGAGGCGGCCAGATGACAGGGCGGCGCGGCCCAGCCCTTGGCCGCGCCGACCTGTCTCCTGGGCCCCTCATGTGGCCCCCTGACCTGCCCTTCCGCCTACAAACAGCCTTCATCGCGAAACCCCCAGTACCGAGAGCCACGATACGGAAAACCTTCCAGAGACGCCGCCGCCACCAATCCCATCTCGGGGGATTCAGGAGATCGCCTCCGGCACCCTGCCGGAGAGGGGATTCATCTCCCGGAGGACTCTACACCGCCATGGTCGCCTCCGGAGTGATGAGTGAGTAGTCTACCCCTGGACTATGGGTCCACAGAAGTAGCTAGATGGTTGTCTTCTCCTCATTGTGCTTAATTGTCGGGTCTTGTGAGCTGCCGAACATGATCAAGATCATCTATCTATAATGCTATATGTTGTGTTTGTTGGGATCCGATGAATAGAGAATACCATGTTATGTTGATTATCAATTTATATCTATGTGTTGTTTATGATCTTGCATGCTCTCCGTTATTAGTAGAGGCTCTGGCCAAGTTGATGCTTGTAACTCCAAGAGGGAGTATTTATGCTCGATAGTGGGTTCATGTCTCCGTGAATCTGGGGGAGTGACAAGAACCTCTAAGGTTATGGATGTGCTGTTGCCACTAGGGATAAAACATTGATGCTATGTCCGAGCATGTAGTTATTGATTACATTACGCGCAATACTTAATGCAATTGTCTGTTGTTAGCAACTTAATACTGGAAGGGGTTCGGATGATAACCTGAAGGTGGACTTTTTAGGCATAGATGCATGCTGGATTGCGGTCTATGTACTTTGTCGTAATGCCCAATTAAATCTCACTATACTCATCATAATATGTATGTGCATGGTCATGCCCTCTCTATTTGTCAATTTCCCAACTGTAATTTGTTCACCCAACATGCTATTTATCTTATGGGAGAGACACCTCTAGTGAACTGTGGACCCCGGTCCAATTCTCTATACTGAAATACAACCTACTGCAATTGTTCTACTGTTCTCTGCAAACAATCATCATCCACACTATACATCTAATCCTTTGTTACAGCAAGCCGGTAAGATTGACAACCTCGCTGTTTCGTTGGGGCAAAGTATCTTGGTTGTGTTGTGCAGGTTCCACGTTGGCGCCGGAATCCCTGGTGTTGCGCCGCACTACATCTCGCCGCCATCAACCTTCAACGTGCTTCTTGGCTCCTACTGGTTCGATAAACCTTGGTTTCATACTGAGGGAAAACTTGCCGCTGTACACATCACACCTTCCTCTTGGGGTTCCCAACGGACGCGTGCTGTACGCGTATCACTTCCTCTTTTAGCCGAGCCTTGTCAGCTTCTAGAGAAGTGAATCGGGAGGCGAAGGCCTCCAAAGAAGAAATAACGCCTCGCAGGTCCTTAAGAGAAAAGGACAGTTCACAAAAACTGTTAAACAAGGCGCGCTCCAAGAAATCTGTATCACAATCAGAAGAAGACTTACAGAGGAAGGAGTCGCGGTGGCATTAGTTGGAGAAATATTCTTCCCTTTGGAAAGGGAAGAAGCAGTCGATGCTTGTGCCATGGGGGCAGCCTTAGGAGCCGAAGCTTCGGAAGCTACCACGACCGGTGGGGAAGCATCAGACTTGGCTTTTTTAGACGGAGGCTCGATAAAGCCCTCATCGCTGCAAAGGTGAATGGTCGACAATGACTATAAATGGGGCATGAAAAATAAAAGGGCAAAGTATAACATCCCGGAAAGAAACTACTTACATGTCGAAGAGATCATCTTCATCGGCAAAGCCGCCGGTCGATCTCTTCGCAGGTGAAGCTCTGGCCTCCTCCACAGCTGCATCAACAAAGGTATCACGATCAGCGTCGTCATTACGCACTGATCCATCTGCGGCACCGGCATCATCGGTTGGGGAAGGAAGGTCAGTGTGGGCAACTTTGAAATCGATCGGACCATTATATTCGTCCTCTAGGCCTGTTTGCTCGGTGGTGTGAAAATCTACGGGGACTGAGGAGCCTCTCCCCTCAGAAGTATCATCCGGCGAATCATGTGTATTTCCAGAAACCATGGGGATCTGTCGAAGTGAAATAACAAGTAAGAACAAAGGTAATTATGTCGGCTAAGAAAAAACGGCATAGTAGAGATGTGAAGAAAGAAAAATACCCCTGATGGTGGATGATCAACGTCAAGGGGAGCATAAGAAGAAATCAGCGGAATCGAATCTTCCTGGTTAAAGGAAGTAAGGCGACGAACTTCGTCAAACAGCTCCTTTTCCGATAGATCGGCAGCATTAATCCTGGTTTCATCCTTTGGACCTGAGTACAACCACATCGGGTGAACTCTGGCCATGACTGGTTGGACTCGGCGCTTCAGGAATACCGCTGCCACCTCTGTACCGATCATAGTTTGGCCGTCGGCCTCTTTGATTCGAAGGAATTTGGCGAATAATTCTTCGGTTGAAGCTCTTTCATCGGGTGAAAGAATATTCTTCCAAGAGTTCTTGGGTTTGGCTTCGGAAACATCGGCATAGCAAGGAAGCCGAGACTCGGGTGACAAGGAGTCCTTGACGTAAAACCATTTCAGCCTCCACCCTTGCACGGACTCCCTCATTGGGAAATTAAAGTAATTGACCTCCGAACGAGCGACAAACCCTACTCCTCCGGTGACAAAGTACCCATTAATACTGCTGTATCTCTTCACATAGAAGATCTTTTTCCACAGCCCGAAATGAGGCTCGATACCCAGAAATGCCTCGCAAAGGGTGATGAACACAGCAACATGAAGGATTGAGTTGGGGGTAAGTTGCCATAGTTGGATTTCGTACGTTCGCAAGAGATGGAGGAGGAATCCATGAGTAGGGAGCAAAAGGCCTCGGTGAATGAAAGATAAGAACATCACAGTAAAGCCAGCAGGGGGATCAGGCCAAGAAATCACACCTGGAAGGATTACGTCTCCCACATCAGAGGATATCAATCCTAGGCTTCGGGATCTCTTCTCGTCACGCTTGGTGACGGTTGATGCCACCAAATCTCCAGGCTTGACGGTTGAATTCGACAGCGCTGGTGGTACCGGAGCTGGAGGAGGAGCGCTTGGAGCACTCCCCTTCGAAAGAGAAGAGGAGGATTTGGCGGCGGCGCCTCCGCTGGTGGAACTGGCGGCGGTGGCGAGATTCTTCTTCTTCACCATTGCGAGATCTGATTGCAATAGCAGCGGTGGCGGCGCAGTAGCGGTAAAGGAAGGAAGAAGGGGAAGAATGAGGAGATGCTGTGGAAGCCGTGGAAGAGATTGGGGATTTTTTGCCCTTTGGAGATTTTGAGGAGAAGTTAAGAACTGTGAAAGCATGTGGCACTAGAAGAAGGGGTGGAACCGGCGGCCCACTATTCCCACGATTGTGCGAAAATCGAGGAGTCACCTCGATCGCCACGCGTGCAGTGGTCAAGCCCTAAAAAAATGATCGTGCAGAGCTAGGGCAAGCCCGTCAGGTCAAGACTTGTCAATCAGCCCACAACAGTTACACGTCAACAGTGACATCATAAAAAAAGCTAGAGGCACTCGAAGAAACATGAAAAGTCATCGGATGAAGGACTTGAGTCTACGCACGGATTACAAGCATCCGTACCTAGACTCGGGGGCTACTCCCATCGGGAGCGCTGACGCGCACCCGATAAAATGAAGACTCGACAGAATAAGCAGTCGAAGGAAGAAGGTTTGAGTCTGTACCCAGACTCGACAATTACTCCCATCGGGAGAGCGCGGTGCACACCCGATAAAAGTTTTTTGCACTCCAGGATCATGCCCGGGGACTTGATTCTGTGTAGGGTAACGTTGTTTTGCCATCGGCAGTTAACCAACAAAAGTCGGGCACGTTACTCATTATCCTTTGCGTAAAGGGAATATATTGAAAGACCTAAGAAGACCTGCGAAAAATTCGGCAGAGGAGAATATTCGAGTGGTACAACTTGAGTCTACGCACGGATTGCAAGCATCCGTACCTAGACTCGGGGGGCTACTCCCATCGGGAGCGCTGACGCGCACCCGACAAAAGAAGGTGAAGTAGATTCAAGATGAAACGAGGACAATGAAGGAGAAGAACATCAAGAGAAGACATGCATTAGTCTCTACCCGAATTATCTCGGCTAGACACTCAGGGGCTACTGACGTGGGCACTACCCTTCGAGTAATGAACGTTGCCCTATCCTGTATTGAATAGTTGGAGGCCCATGAAGACACCTGAAGGTGAGATGGGCCACTAGGTCGGCGCACCAGAAGGTTCCTTGACGGGCAAGACAAGGAAGCGAACGAACAAAGAAAGATCAGATCTAAAAATATTGTAAACCTAGCCGTACTCGATTAGGCCTCTTGAGACCTAGCCTCCTATATAAAGGCCAGGAGAGGGGCTGTCGAGGAATACAATCAATCTTAGCAACCTTAGCCAGAAAAAGCTCAGAGCTAGGTAACCCTAGCAATAGCAATCCCGACTAGATCTCAGCCGAACTATTCGGCACCCCATTGTAACCCATTATTATCATAATCAAGAACAGACAGGCAGGACGTAAGGGTTTTACCTCATCGAGGGCCCCGAACCTGGGTAAATTGCTCTCTCCGCTTGTCTGTGGACCGATGTCTCGTGTCAGCCTGCAGGATTCCGTCAACCCTAAGCCCCTATCGGAGGGTATTGGCGAGGAGTACCCTCGACACACGTTTCTCTGCCTCTCTCCACTAAGGGCATGTACAGTGCTATCTAGTCAGCGGTCGGTAACAGGGAACACGTATGAAAGTTTCTGATGTGGGAGAGAGAAACATCAAGACGGGGGAGTCTGTGTGTTAGACAATCTAATCGCACAGAAATCGCTGCTTATATATAGACGGCCGCTATTAACGTTGTATGAAGAGATCGCTAATCTGGGTAGGTAGGATCGCACGATCGGACAGAACTAACTTTTTCTCCGTGAAATTAGCAAACCACCGTGGCATTGTAGACAACTAAAACAGACGCCCTATTGTATACGTCGTCTGTAAAGATGTATATAGCCAACGTGGAGATCTGCTGCAGACACCAGGAGTCTGTACTAATGTACATGCCCTAATGCTGCCCGCCGCTGGTTTTTTCGACTCCATCAATTATTATCCCACGCATATGTATGTATATGGACCATGTACTGTTGATTTTTTTCCGATATAGTATTGTCGTTGATTTGTTTGCAGGAAGATATCTACTCCCATCTTTCAAGATGGTTGTGTGTGCAATTGTGGTCAACTGGTTGGCTGCCAACTAAAAAAATCGGTTGTGCCTCGCAACCATATTATCCAATGAGATTGGTAAGAAAATCCCAGTTTTGATAATATATCCTATGGCATACCTTGCCATCTTTTTCTTTGAAACAGTTTCTGCTACGTTAAATCTCAGTTCATGGGGCACTAATACATTTCAGCATATATAATTTAACGTGCATACCTTTGCCAATGGCTTCCTACTGATGTATAGTTGCTTACACACTGCTCTGATTTGAAGGGAAAGTGACTCTTAAATTTAATTCAAATCTTTTGTCTACATAGACACAACATACATGTAGTCATTATATGGTTAATTCGGTTAGAAACTCACTTTAAATGTTTGGCATGATCACATTCCACGTGGCTCTAGAGAGCGCGGTGCTCATATGATAAATAGAGGTTGTAAGAAATTGGTCATTGTTTTCATTTTTGTTGTTGTTATGTACTTGAGCCATCATGGCAAAACTAAAGTTAGTTAGGTAACCTTTTTGGCTAAAGTTTTCAGCTATACCATTATTTTCTATAGAATTCCCGCAACAACGTGTGGGGCATCATCTAGTTTATGATGTGCTCGGCCGGAATTTCCGGCTGGAACACAAAAAAAATCTGGTGTGTTTTACTCGGTTGCACCGGCGTGGTGTTCCTTCGGAAATTGTTCTGGAAATTTGGAAATCAATCTTGTAAGCCATAATCTTCTGACCCTTCCAGTCTGAAAATTCCAGGGTAAATTGGTTGTAATGCCTACTTTTCTAGGGGACCTATATAAGTCTCCCTTCTTCCTCAAAGGGGGTGGTTGTTCCATTTATCTCCCCTCCATTATTAACCCTGAAGAGTTTTCTCTATCTCTCCATTTCTCTCATATTTCTTAGAATTTTTTGAGGGACAAGAGAGAGAAGATCTAGATCTATATTTTCACAAATCAATATATTATCTTCAAGAGGGGAGACTATTATTGGATGAGAAATTTGTTATTCTCCTACATTGTTCTTACTGTCACATTCTTCCATATCATTAGTTGCTTCGGTGGGATTTGGGAGAGAAGGACTTGAGCACTTGTTGAAAGAACATCTCTCACATTATGTTTTGTGTGTTTGATGTCAATATATGTGATACACTAATGTTTGTTTAAGTGGTACAGGGATTACATAGATACATGTTCATGTGTGTTGGATATGGTCGGTCTGTCAAAAGAAAACAGCAAAAAGTTGGTCAGGCCAGATAATCCGGGCCGGATATTGTGGAAATATCCGGCCCCCAGTTTTCGGCTAAGTCTTTGAGGAAAAGCAGCGCAGTATAGGGGGCGGACTTTTGCCTGGATATTGTCCCGGTTTTGTACCAGGGCCGGAATATCCGGGCCGGATATTTTGGAAATATCCGGCCCCCTCGAATTTGGCTAAGGACCTGAAGAAAAACAAGTCTGGCATGGGGCCGGACATTTGGCCGGATTTTGTCATGGTTTTGTCCCAGAGGGCGGATTATTCGGGGGGGGGGGGGGGGCGGATTATCCGGCCCTTACTTAGGCCAGAATATCCGGCCCCCCGGAAGCTGCAACGGCTCATTTTCTGGGGGGGGGGGGGTATAAATACCCCCTTCTTCTACCTTGGTTGCTTGCTCAATCATTGCTCAAGAAATCTGCCAAGCCACCTCCATTAGAGCCACCTCAAGAAACACAAGATTTGCAAGATCTCCTTCCTCCCCCAACCAAAGCTCTTGATCTTTGGAGATTCGAAGGAGAAGACACCGATCTACATCCTCACCGAAGCGTTCTTCATTTCCCCCTCTCTTGTTTGAGGGATCTCATGCTAGTGTTCCTATTTGGTTTCCTAGTTGATTTGTGTTGATGTGTTGTTGTTGATTGTTGTATTGTTACAGATTTGGGAGCCTCCAATTCAGTTGTGGATGTGTGCCCCAAGAACCTTGTAAAGGCCCGGTTTCCGCCTCGAGGAAATCCCTTAGTGGAAGTGGGCTGGGCCTTCGTGGCGTTGCTCACCGGAGATCTGAGTGAAGCGTTCGTGGCTGTTGGTTTGGCTTTCATAGCAACCACACTCCTCCAAACGTAGACGTACCTTCTTGCAAAGGAAGGGAACTACGGGAATCATCTCCGTGTCATCGCGTGCTCCACTCTCGGTTACCTCTATCCTATTCTATCTCTTATATTGCTTAGCTATATCTTGCTTAGTTGTTAGCCTTGTCATATAGGTAAATTCACTTAGTTGCATATCTAGAGAATTTACCTTTTGTGTCAAGCCTAAATTGAAAAAGAACTAAAAATTGGTTAGCACCTATTCACCCCCCCCCCCCTCTAGGTGCGGCATACGATCCTTTCAATTGGTATCAGAGCCTCGGCTCTTATTTCGGGCTTAACCGCCTAAGAGTATGCCGGACGATGGACCTTCGGAAGGGGAGGCTAGGACGGTCACCATGGATGATATCAACTCATTGAAGTCATCCATGGATGCTCAAATGGAAAGCATGAGAAAAATGATTTCCGAGCTTTTGGCTCCTCCCCGTCCCGTGGCTCCCACCATAGAGGTTAACATCACGGATGCGGTTGTAGAGGGTGATACTTTGGTATTACCTTCCGCTACCACACCCATGGATGGTGATAACTTAAACACTATCAAACCCCCCATTGCATCTCCCAAGGAAACTAGTGGAAGTGAGAGCTACAATCGAGTACCTCCACCTTTCCAATCACCCGATATACCGGTTCCCCATCCTCATATAAACATCCGGGGCGACCCACCTAAGTTTTCCGTCAATGATTACGATACTTGGCAATTTGAGTTTAGCTCTCATGTTCGCAGTGCCTCCAATGAACTTTGGAGAATCATCGAGGAAGGCTTAAATCCTTACAACCCCAAGAAGTTGACTAGAAGAGAAGCGGTTGATAGTCAACTCAACAACACCGCCTTGCACATGATTCAAACTGCCGTGGGGACAAAGGAGTTGTCTCGTGTTCGGCATTTCACCACCGCCAAGGATGCTTGGGATGCTTTGGCCGCAGGTTGCATTGGAAGTGAGAGCACAAGAAGGAACAAGTATAATGCTCTTCGGAATAAAGCTGAAGGATTCATGAGGCTTCCGGATGAAGATCATGAAGACATGTATGGAAGACTTCTCACCGTTGCCGACGCCTTTCGGATTGTTGGAGCCACTCACATTAATGACTCTTGGATCAAGGAGAAGTACATTGAGTGCATGATGCCGTTCGAGCCTATTGATGTCAAGACTCTTGTCGGGAGAGAATGCTATGCCTCTCTCACCTCTCAACAAGCCGTGCACGAGATGCAAGCTCTCAAGGTGCTTGAGCAAAACTCTCATGATTCCCGCAATCGTGCCATTGGGATGACAAAAGGGTCCAACCTTGCCTTGGTGGTCAACCCCGTGCAAGAAGTGATTCCTCAAGAATCTTATAGGGCATCTTGGAGCATGACCTATCCGGAAGACTTGGAACACCACTACCATGACCACATGGCATTCCATGCAAACACCTTTTGGATTGATCCTTCCAAGGCCAAGGAGGACAACATCAAGAGAAACAACTCAAGGGGTCCCTCAAGCTCGGGCCCAAGAACAAGATCTTGCTACAATTGCAATGACAAGCGCCATTTCATTGCCGAATGTCCCTATGAGAATCGGGAGACTCATGGTGGAAGGCTCATTCCCAAGGACAAGAGCAAAGACTCAAAGGGCAAATATTCAAAGCCCCCCAACAAGAAATTCTATAACAAGAACAAGAAGGGCAAGAGGCCCTCAAGGATTGTGCTAGTGGCTAATGAAGAATACTCTTCCGATGAGATTGCTAGTTCTAGTGATGATGAAGAGGAAAGCTCAAGAGAAGTGGCCGCCATTGTCACCACCAACATTCCCTCTTCCTCTCTCTTTGATTCACCCAATGAGAACCCTCAACGCAAGAATGCACATTGCTTCATGGCAAGGTCCACCTTGGACACATCTATTGTGCTATCAACTCAAGAAGAGTATACCTCCGGAGATGAAGATGTTGATGATGAAGAAGATGCAACCTCAAATGGATTGGTTGCCCTTGCCTCCCTCTCCACTAACTCCTCATCAACAAGTGAATCTCCCAATGAGGTCATTCATGTGGAGGAAGAAAGTTGCCTCATGGCTAAATCTTCCGAGGTATCATCTCCTAACCCCTCTATGCCTAACATTTCTAATGATCTAGGGGTTGACCCCGCTAGTCTAAAAGTGAAACAAGAAATGCTAGAGTTTGATGATTTCATTAATAACCTACAAGGTAACACTAAGAAGCATGTTTCAAGTCTCATGGTTCGTATGGCTCAACTAAATGATACTCTTGAGAAAAAGTGCCAAATAGAGAGAGAAGACTCTCTAGAAATACATGCTCTTAAAAATGCTCTTGAGGAATGTCAAGAAACTATAGCATCTCTTGAAGAGAAGCTAGAAAGTCTTGAAGAACCTCAAGATAAACTTAACAAGCTCACTAAAGCTAGAGATCTTGCTAGAGCTAAGACTAAAGTGCTTATAAAGGAAAAGGCCAAATTTGGTGTTGATCATGAGAAACTTGTGAAGGATCTAGATGAACTAGACAAGGCTCACAAAGCCTTGAAGAGTGAATACTCTCTCTCTCTCCGAGTCTTATGAGCAACTTCAAATTAGGCTTGCTTCATATGACATACCTAGTACCTCTACTCCTTCATGTGATCATGCAAATATTATTGAGGAAAATGCTAGGTTGAAGGATGAACTTGCTAAGGCCTCCTCTCCCCAAAGTAAACTTTCCTTGGATGATCTTTTGAGTAAGCAAAGGTCAAACAATGGGAAGGAGGGACTTGGTTATAATACCAAGGCTAAAAAGGCAAACAAGAAAAAGACCAAGCCCGCACATGAGAAAGCTAATGGTGAAACCCGAAAGGGCAAAACCATTAATGATGATGGTGCGGGAATAGATAACCCTCACTATGTTCTCTTTAAAGATTATTATGGTGATGTTTATGCTAAATATGTTGGTCCATATGATGGTTATGTTGCTTGGTCTATTTGGGTTCCAAAGACCCTTGTTGCTAACAAAAGAGGACCCATTGAAAAATGGGTACCTAAATCCAAGAATTGATCTCATGTAGGACTATGCCGCCGGAGGTTCAAAATGGGTACTTGATAGTGGATGTACAAGTCATATGACCGGCGGCAAGAACCTCGTCAAGGAGTTGAGGCCCAACATAAATCTTATCACCGTCTCCTTTGGCGATAATTCTACATCAGAGGTATTGGGTTTTGGCAAGGTTGTGGTTGCACACAACATTACTCTTGTGGATGTCATGCTTGTCAAAACCCTTGGTTACAATTTGCTTTTCGTTTCCGCCCTTGGCAAGATGGGTTTCACCGTCTTTATTGATAATGATATTGTGGTCCTCTTGTGGAGCAAGACTCTAAAAGTCGCATTCGTTGGGTATCGCAAACACAACTTGTATGTGGTGGACTTTACGGGGACCACCACGACAAGTGCGATGTGCCTATTCGGAAAGGCGGACGTGGGTTGGTTGTGGCATCGCCGCCTAGCCCATGTCAACATGAGAACTTTGCAAAGTCTTCACAAGGGGAACCATATTGTGGGACTAATGGAAAATGTGTCTTTTGCCAAAGATCGTGTTTGTAGGGCTTGTGTTGAAGGCAAAATGCATGACTCTCCGCACCCAAGCAAGACCATCATCTCTTCCAAGAGGATCTTGGAGCTCCTTCATGTGGATCTCTTTGGTCCCGTTACTCATGCAAGCCTTGGTGTGAAGAAACATTGCTTGGTGATTGTCGATGACTACTCAAGATACACTTGGGTCTACTTTCTCAAGACGAAAGATGAGACTCAACAAATATTCATTGACTTTGCTACCGAGGTGCAACGCCAACACAACCTCCTCATTATGGCAATAAGAAGTGACAACGGCTCTGAGTTCAAGAACTACACACTCAATGATTTTCTTAGTGATGAGGGGATTCGTCATCAATATTCCGCTGCTTACACCCCTCAACAAAATGGTGTTGCGGAGAGGAAGAACCGGACTCTTATGGATATGGCAAGGTCTATGATGGCGGAGTATAAATCCCGCTATAACTTTTGGGCCGAAGCCATCTCCACCGCTTGTCACTCCTCCAACCGGCTCTATCTCCGCAAGGGCTTGAACAAGACTCCATATGAAATACTCACCGGGAACAAGCCTAATATCTCATACTTCAAGGTGTTCGGGTGTAAGTGTTTCTACAAAATCAAAGGGGTTTGCTTATCTAAATTCGCTCCTAAAGCTTTGGAGGGTATATTTGTTGGTTACGGTGCCGAGTCTCACACTTATAGAATCTTTGATATAGCCTCCGGGATTATCATTGAATCTTGTAGTGTGAGGTTCGAAGAAAATGATGGCTCCCAAGTGGGGCAAGTTGATGTATGTGCAGGTGATGAAATACCTCAAGATGCCATAGTAAGAATGGGTGTGGGATTTTTCCGCCCCGTTGAGGGACACGGTGTGGCGTCTCGGGAAGGACTATGCTCTACCACGGTGGAGCCCTCATCTTCTCAACATCAACAAACCCCATCAAGTGAAGCAAATGAGGCACCAACCCAAGAACAAGAACAAAACCCTCCCTCTAGTGTGCAAGATCAAGGACAAGATCAAGGGCAAGATCAAGGACAAGATCAAGGACAAGATCAAGGTCAAGATCAACCAAGAATTCATGATGGTTCCGGCGAGTATCCATTTGATATTTGCTCCGCACCAAATGATGTCCAAGATCAAGCACATGATGTTGAGCACTCACAAGAAATTGTAGTTGCTCAAGTTGAAGGTCAAGACGGGGACCCAAAAGATCAAGTTGATCAAGTGATACCTCCAAGGCCAAAAAGAACCAAGGAGGAGATCGAGGCCCGTCGTCTAGCAAGAAGAGAAAGGAACCTTGAGCTTCGTGATCACACTCATGATAAGGTTCTTGGTGATATAAGGGCAAAGGTTTCCACAAGAAGGCAATTGGCTAATTTTAGAAACCATCATGCTTATATCTCCTTAGTGGAACCCAAGAAAGTATTTGAAGCCCTTGAAGATTCGGATTGGTTGGAAGCTATGCACGAAGAACTCAACAACTTCAAGCGCAACAAAGTGTGGACCTTAGTAGAGAAGCCAAAGGGGTGCCGCAATGTTATTGGCACTAAATGGATATTCAAGAACAAGCAAGATGAGTTTCGAAATGTTGTGAGGAACAAGGCAAGATTGGTGGCTCAAGGGTTCTCTCAAGTTGAGGGAATTGACTTTGGAGAAACCTATGCTCCCGTGGCTCGCCTTGAGTCCATCCGTATCCTTCTTGCTTATGCATCGCATCATAACTTTAAGTTACAACAAATGGATGTGAAAAGTGCATTTCTTAATGGTCCTTTGCATGAAGAGGTTTATGTTAAGCAACCCCCGGGGTTCGAGGATCTCAACTTCCCTAACCATGTCTACAAGCTCGATAAATCTCTTTATGGTCTCAAACAAGCTCCTAGAGCTTGGTATGAGCACCTTAAGGAATTATTGGTAGACCGTGGGTTTGATGTTGGGCTAATCGATCCCACTCTTTTTACTAAGAGGGTCAATGGGGAGCTTTTCGTTTGCCAATTATATGTTGATGATATTATCTTTGGCTCTACTAACAAAGCTTTCAATGATGAATTCTCAAAGCTTATGACCGATAGGTTTGAGATGTCTATAATGGGAGAGATGAAGTTCTTCCTTGGTTTTGAGATCAACCAATTGAGAGGAGGAACCTTCATCAACCAAGCAAAATATCTCCAAGACATGCTCAAGAGGTTCAAGATGACCGAGATGAAAGGTGTTGCCACTCCTATGGTTACCAAATGTCATCTTGCACTTGATCCCAATGGTAAAGAGGTGGATCAAAAGTTATATCGCTCCATGATTGGATCCTTGCTTTACCTTTGTGCATCTAGACCGGACATAGTGTTGAGTGTTGGTGTGTGTGCAAGGTATCAAGCTTCTCCTAAGGAGAGCCACATGATAGCTCTCAAGAGAATCTTTCGATATTTGGTTGATACCCCAAGATATGGTATTTGGTACCCCAAAGGCTCAAGTTTTATTCTCAATGGATACACCGATGCGGATTGGGCGGGAGACAAGGATGATAGGAAATCAACCTCCGGGGCTTGCCAATTTCTTGGTAGGTCCTTGGTGTGTTGGTCATCTAAGAAGCAAAATTGTATATCTCTCTCCACCGCCGGCTTGAATATGTTGCCGCCGCAAGTGGATGCACTCAATTGTTATGGATGAGGCAAACTTTAAAGGAATACGGTGTCATTTGTGACAAAGTGCCTCTATTATGTGACAATGAAAGTGCTATCAAGATTGCCTATAATCCGGTTCAACATTCAAGAACGAATCATATTGAGATCCGGAATCATTTCATTAGGGATCATGTTGCCCGTGGTGATATTGAGCTTATCTATGTTCCTACCAAAGATCAACTTGCCGACATATTCACGAAGCCTCTTGATGAAGCAAGGTTCACTTATTTGAGGAATGAGCTAAATATCATTGATTCAAGGAGTATAGCTTGACCATCTTGCAAACACACCTTCGTCTCAAAACTTTATTTGGTTTAGATGTGGGCATGGAAATAGGGGGAGTGCGGTTTAAATTATTGAGCTATCTCTCCCCCCATAATGCCAACATTAAGAAATCATTCTCTTTATATCATATGTTGATATGTGAGCTTCAATGATGAGTAGTGGCTTGGACCCAAGATATATCTTCGCGGTGCCATGCCACAACACTCATATATGGTGGCCTAGGCCACCACACTCTTCTTTGTGAAGAGTTGGAGTTATTTGGATCTTATCGCCTTTTATTTGACAACTCCATGTTCTTATGGGAAATCACTCTAGTTTGGCCTTATTTGCTCATATCTTGCAAACTTGAGTGATCATGTACCATTAACAGTTTGTATCTTCTAAAACCTAAGCCTACTCTCTCCTATGAGCTATTTCCATCTTGCTCATTTATCATGTTTGGTAAAAAACTTGGAGTTTGAGGTTTTTTGGTCGGATGATCTAGGTTGCTCCATCTTATTGGTAAATTTGCATCTTATATGTGACGTGATACATTATTGCATCGCATATGGGTCTATGCAAATAACCAACAAAAGATGGGCCGGATTCCCGGTGTTCTGGAATTTCCCAGAAAACCGGATAATCCGGCCCCAGGGCACCCCGGAAAATCCGGCCCGGCCGGATTATCCGCCCTAAACTAGGGTCGGATTATCCGGCCTGGGCAGATCGTGAAAGGGCTGAGGACGAGGCCGCGGGGGGGCAAACGGTTCACACCACCCCCCACGCGCCTCTCTCTCCTCTCTCTCCTCTCAAGGTCGCCAGAACTCCTCCTCCTCGCCGGAGACGCTCCGTCCGCTCCCTCTCGGAGTTTTTGGGTGGATCGGGTGCATCTCCTCCCTAGCTACCTTCTCCTCCAAGCGGTTTCCACAATGGATGTGGGTATGATTCACAATCTCTAACCCTAGATGTTGTGTTTTATATGTGCTATTTTCTTGGTGGAATTGGTGTCTAGCTGTTCCAAATCAAGTGTAGTGTACTCCTCTTGCATGCTATGAGGCCGATCTGGTCTTAGACAAGTGTTTGATTGGAAGAACTGCAACTTTCGCAGGGCCAGATTATCCGGCCCCCGCCAGACCGGATTATCCGGCCAGGCCGGATTATCCGCCCCCAGGGGACTCCGGATTATCCGGCCTGGAGCTTCATCGCCGCTGCAGTTTGTTTCAATCTATCATGTCTAGATTTGTACCGACTTATAGTATGTTTCTAGAGTATATTACTGTATCTCACATGACTTATGAGCATTACCTTCTCTTTGCTACCCGCCTTTGCTTCTCACAGGTGGTGCTTCTCGGGGTGGTCGGAGACGCTCTAGGCATGATCGATCAAGTGATGAGTTTGCATCCAATGCACCTCGCAAGTCCGTCGCTTCAAGGCGGAAGAACAAGGAAGTGAGGGAAAACTACAAGACCATGGACCCTATCTCTTATTCCGCTATCCGCTTGAAGACCTGGTATGAAGACCTCCCAAGGGATGAAGAGATAGAGGGCAGGAGATACTGGTGTATGGAGCAGGAGTTCATCTACAGGGACATCTATGAGCCCATGAAGAATCTGAGACCCATGCAAGCTATCGATGTGGACATTCTGGCAGTCAACAATCACTTTGAAGATGCAATCTGGGTAGCTGGCAGGATGGGCTTGCTTGATATCATGAAGATTCAATGTGACTATAGCCCAGATTTGGTGAAGCAATTCTTTGCCACTCTGGCAATCAAGAAAGATGAGGAACACACTATGGAATGGATGACTGGCTCCACTCACTGTAGTGCCACTCTGCGCCGATTTGCTGGTATTCTTGGAGTTCCTGCTGAAGGGGGTCGTCGCCTTCATGGACCACAGCAGACAGATAAGAATGCACTGGTTCATCTCTATACCTCAGCGGGAACAGTTGGTTTTACCAAGGGGCTGCTTCCCATCTACAGTCAGTTGCTCCGGTTCTTTCGGGCCACCATTTGTCCAAGTGGTGCTAACAATGATGCTCTCCGGGGAGCCCTTGTGGATCTTATGCACCTCAGCTATAAGTGTGCTCGTGATGCTACTGAGGAACGGAACTACACTCTTGATGTCATGGACTTTATCTTCCATGAGATCCATGATGCCATGGTCTCCCGGACCACCATACCTTATGCACCCTATATTCAGCTTCTCATCAACAACTCTGTGGCTTTGGGTGGTGAAGACTTGAGCGGGTACCCTTTGATGAAGCACAGTGTCAAGAAGGCTTACAGGCTTAAGCCAGTCTCTTCTGCTGTACCTGCACCTGACTCTTTCATGGGTGATGCTCGTTCTAGTGGTTTTGCTCCTGCTCGCCATCCTGACGTTCCGGCTATGAGGAAGCAAGTGAGCCGGCTTAGTTGGTTTCAGCGTCACATCCTTTGCATGAACATTGAGATCCATAAGGAGAACTATGCGGCCAGCCGTGAGCGTTTTGAGATTAAGCATACTCAGGCGGTTATTCTGCACAAGCTCAGTGGTGATCAAGGACCCCCGCCTCAGCCTCCAGCTCACCAAGGTTACAGTGGATGGCATTCTGCACAGGTTCCATGGAGTGATCTTGATGATTGCCTTCAAAGGTCCAACCTCACTCGCCGCTCTCCGGATGCACCTGACACTGATGATGAAGATGAGGAAGCGGCATACCAGTCCGATGATGAAGATGCCTCCGAGTGATTCCCATGGGACGTGTAGCATCGCGCTTGTCCCCTTTTTGGCGTCTCGATGCCAAAGGGGGAGAAGTGTTCTATTAGGACTCTCGGGGATTTGCATGGTTTGGGCACAAGCATATGCGTTTATCATTCTTATATTGCTTGTGTTCCCTCTTACTTGAACTATTTGGTTTGTTTGTGTGTCGTTCAAAACTATGTGCTATGTGGTGTGAGACATTGTTATGGTTTTCGGATTTCTATTTGTTGAGATCAAGGATATTACATTATGTGTGATGCTATATCTCCGTATTATATATCTACACATGGGTATGATTTCTTGCATCCTATCTCAACTTCATATTTGTCGATGTCTATTGTTAGAGCTCATGTTGGATATCTCTTGTGTTGAGGCACCTCACTTCTATGTGTTGTGTATTTGTATTCAAATGCAAATTACTTATATGCACACATGTAGGGGGAGTGCCTCTATGTTTTGCCATCATGCTTGTCTCTATAGTGATTCTCTTGCAAATTCGTATATTGTCATCAAACACCAAAAAGGGGGAGATTGAAAGAACATCTCTCACATTATGTTTTGTGTGTTTGATGCCAATATATGTGATACACTAATGTTTGTTTAAGTGGTACAGGGATTACATAGATACATGTTCATGTGTGTTGGATATGGTCGGTCTGTCAAAAGAAAACAGCAAAAAGTTGGCCAGGCCGGATAATCCGGGCCGAATATTGTGGAAATATCCGGCCCCCAGTTTTCGGCTAAGTCTTTGAGGAAAAGCAGCGTAGTATAGGGGCCGGACTTTTGCCCGGATATTGTCCCGGTTTTGTACCAGGGCCGGAATATCCGGGCTGGATATTTTGGAAATATCCGGCCCCCTCGAATTTGGCTAAGGACCTGAAGAAAAACAAGTCTGGCATGGGGCCGGACATTTGGCCGGATTTTGTCATGGTTTTGTCCCAGAGGCCGGATTATCCGGCCCTTACTTAGGCCGGAATATCCGGCCCCCCGGAAGCTGCAACGGCTCATTTTCTGGGGGGGGGTATAAATACCCCCCTTCTTCTACCTTGGTTGCTTGCTCAATCATTGCTCAAGAAATCTGCCAAGCCACCTCCATTAGAGCCACCTCAAGAAACACAAGATTTGCAAGATCTCCTTCCTCCCCCAACCAAAGCTCTTGATCTTTGGAGATTCGAAGGAGAAGACACCGATCTACATCCTCACCGAAGCATTCTTCATTTCCCCCTCTCTTGTTTGAGGGATCTCATGCTAGTGTTCCTATTTGGTTCCCTAGTTGATTTGTGTTGATGTGTTGTTGTTGATTGTTGTATTGTTACAGATTCGGGAGCCTCCAATTCAGTTGTGGATGTGTGCCCCAAGAACCTTGTAAAGGCCCGGTTTCCGCCTCGAGGAAATCCCTTAGTGGAAGTGGGCTAGGCCTTCGTGGCGTTGCTCACCGGAGATCTGAGTGAAGCCTTCGTGGCTGTTGGTTTGGCTTTCGTAGCAACCACACTCCTCCAAACATAGACGTACCTTCTTGCAAAGGAAGGGAACTACGGGAATCATCTCCGTGTCATCGCGTGCTCCACTCTCGGTTACCTCTATCCTATTCTATCTCTTATATTGCTTAGCTATATCTTGCTTAGTTGTTAGCCTTGTCATATAGGTAAATTCACTTAGTTGCATATCTAGAGAATTTACCTTTTGTGTCAAGCCTAAATTGAAAAAGAACTAAAAATTGGTTAGCACCTATTCACCCCCCTCTAGGTGCGGCATACGATCCTTTCACTTGTGTCCTCATCATTGTATTGATTGTAGCAATTTGAGTTCTCCCCGGAGATTCGGTTGGTGGAAGTTTATGTGATTATTACTCTTGGGTTCTTGGAACAATAGACGGTCTTTAGCTTTGTGGTTTTTTTTACCATCCTCCAATTAAGTTGTGAAGATTGCACCAACCTTTGTAGCTTGGTGTATGGGTCGGTGATCGCCGTCAAGGATCCCATAGTGGATCATGGCATCTTTCTTTTGGCAAGAGCACGAGGAGAGTACAATGAGCCATCGTGGCGTTTGGGGGAGCTTTGGGCATCCACACCGCTCCAACAAAAATTAGTTTTCTTTGCGAAGTGAACTTGGGGATACAACGTTGTCTCATGGTGTATCGATTATTCCTATGCCCGAGCTCTCTACTTATGCATTTATCTTGTGACAGCCTTCGTGCTTGAAATTATATATCTTGTCAGCATCATCGAGGTCCTTTCAATCGGCATTCAATTCATAGGCACAAAATGGTGATCACTCCTTTCCATTTGGCGAGACAACACCTTGTAGGAAACTTTGATTATCTCAAGCCTACCGTGTCGCGTGAGATGAACTCCGATGTGTACATTCAACGCTTACATGGGAAGATTCATCAATTCGCCGCCCCCCCCAACACTTTTTTGTTCGCGGAGCGTGATGGGGCGAGGCAAAGAGATCGTTGACATGGAACCTTCCCCGGTCCTGTGGCGGCCTTTCTATGTTGGCGCACAAGTGGGCATCAGACGAGAGCTTGTGTACCCCTATGGGTTAGTGGTAGATGTGCTCACACCTACCACGGAAATTTCTTGTCGTGAGAATCCACATTATTTTTTTTCTTGGTAATTAATTACTACTCCCTCCGTCCTAGAGTGTAAGTCACATTCCCGTTTTCAGGTTGTCCGGCATATGAGGTAAATAAGGTACAATTTTACATTAATTAGAGTTAATTAGTGCATGCATGCAGTCCTCTCCTCCACATGCAGCCATGCGGGAGACTCACTCCACCATGCATGCAATAATTATGGGGCTGTTTTTATTGGTTGTTGCAGTTACGAAACATCACAGTTCGGCCTAATTAGTCACAATTTCTGCCTCAATCACATTACGCCTTGGGCCAAGATATTAGATGATTGTGACTTACACTCTAGAACGGAGGGAGTATAAGTGACACTATTTCAAGAACAAGTATTTGTCAACTTATTAAGAAAGTACTCTAAGTTGTAAGACACATTTGATCATAGTAGAAAATATCATGCCAAAGTACAATTTATAACTCTAGAAGTTTCTACAATTTTTCTTATACGATCATACACTGCAAATCTATTTGTTAGATTGCAAACTTCGAAATCTCTACCAACATATTTAATGATATAAAAATGGAGAAGAACACCCACAAAAATTATACATACACATAAGATAATTCATCAATTATTGAGACTGTGTTTTTGTTTTCACATTTAATTAATGTGTTAGCATTCCAATACTTTTTGAGGGGCAATGACTCGTAGAAAAACAACTTGTAGAAAGCCATGACATATTTTCAACCATATACATTACAACTATATACCGAAAAGCAAAATTAATTTTCAGCGAGACTGTTGTGTAATTAGCAATGCCAACTAAGCAATATACGACATTTTTTTTTATTAAAAACATGTCATAATAAAAATACAGAAATAAATATAATTTTTATTATCATTGCATTAACTTAACTTGGCTCGGGTCCAAAACTTACTTATAGACCGGCCCTAGGAGGATGAACTATGACGATATCGCACTTTCCATGATGCATGGACTGGAGCGGTGAGTGGGATGCATGGCTATGGAATATGCTGTCAGAACCTTTCCTACACACTGTCATGGGCCTGGGCTTGGCTGGTCCCCATCATGGGCTTGGCCCTATTGGTAGTCAACGAAGGAACTACAAGTACTCGAGATGCCGCAACGAGGAAACTATCAAGTTGGATCAGGACGGAAACGACGGCAGCTTCTTCTCCTACCTCGGCTCTCATTCTCTATCCCCTTTCATACTTGTTCCTCTGTGTAGCTAGTAATTATTATATCTGTGTATGATCTGAGTGGAATTGAGCAGTTGGATCTTAACATCTGGTATCAGAGCCAGTCACCACCTTCCCCAAATTTTCCCCCAATTTTTTGCCACCACATACATCGCCATGGATTCCGGGCTCAAGACATGTTTCGATAAGTGGGAAGCTAGCTTCAATGCACTTTACTGTTATCTGCTCGACAACCCCACCATCGTCACCGGGCCCGTTACAGCTAGCTCTGCCACGAATGAGCTCACCATCACATCGAAAGGGATGGCGCCCGCGTCCTCTTCATCGTCTGCTTCACCGGCCTTGTCCATGACATGGGAGAACGTGTCACCAGCGGCTCCGACCTCCAGCGTCAAGTCATGTTCGACGGAGTGCGTGGCCCAAGCCATGTCCGCGAGCAGCAACTTCCTCTCCACCGACAACTGCGTCACCGCGCCTGTGACGTCGAACTTCGGCACGACCCAGCTCGTCCTCGCATCGGCAGGTCTGGCCGAGACCCCGGGTACATTTCCCATCATGGACGAGTCTACAGTGGTCGCTCCCACTGTGTTGAAGGATACCATCTCCATGGCACCCACCACGTATTCGATAGAATGTCCATGCCGTGACGCCAAGAAGGCGACGCCTACTTCCACCCCAGCAGCGTCCCCGGCATCGCCAACTACAATGGCTTACGCCGTCCCCATGCTCGTTGCCGCAACAACAAGCTATGGAACCCTGCAAGGCGATGCCATCAGTTGTGGTGCACTGACATCTGACACGCGTACAGCACGCGTCCGTTGGGAACCCCAAGTGGAAGGTGTGATGCGTACATCAGTAAGTTTCCCTCAGTAACAAACCAAGGTTTATCGAACCAGTAGGAGCCAAGAAGCACGTTGCAGGTTGATGGCGGCAGAGTGTAGTGCGGCGCAACACCAGGGATTCCAGCGCCAACGTGGAACCTACACAACACAACCAAAGTACTTTGCCCCAACGTAACAGTGAGGTTGTCAATCTCACCGGCTTGCTGTAACAAAAGGATTAGATGTATAGTGTGGATGATGATGTTTGCGAAGAACAGTAAGAACGAGTATTGCAGTAGATTGTATTCGATGTAAAGAATGGACCGGGGTCCACAGTTCACTAGTGGTGTCTCTCCAATAAGAAATAGCATGTTGGGTGAACAAATTACAGTTGGGCAATTGACAAATAAAGAGGGCATAACAATGCACATACATATTATGATGAGTAGTGTGAAATTCAATTGGGCATTACGACAAAGTACATAGACCGCTATCCAGCATGCATCTATGCCTAAAAAGTCCACCTTCAGGTTAGCGTCCGCACCCCTTCCAGTATTAAGTTGCAAACAACAGACAATTGCATTAAGTATGGTGCGTAATGTAATCAACACAAATATCCTTAGACATAGCATCGATGTTTTATCCCTAGTGGCAACAGCACATCCACAACCTTAGGGGTTGCTGTCACTCCCCCAGATTTAATGGAGACATGAACCCACTATCGAGAATAAATACTCCCTCTTGGAGTTACAAGTATCAACTTGGCCAGAGCCTCTACTAGCAACGGAGAGCATGCAAGATCATAAACAACACATAGATAGATTGATAATCAACATAACATAGTATTCCATATTCATCGAACAATGATAGCACACGAGGAGAAGACAACCATCTAACTACTGCTATGGACCCATAGTCCAGGGGTGAACTACTCACACATCACTCCGGAGGCGATCATGGCGATGAAGAGTCCTCCGGGAGATGATTCCCCTCTCCGGCAGGGTGCCGGAGGCGATCTCCTGAATCCCCCGAGATGGGATTGGCGGCGGCGGCGTCTCTGGAAGGTTTTCCGTATCGTGGCTCTCGGTACTGGGGTATTCTCGACGAAAGCTTTAAGTAGGCGGAAGGGTAGGTTTAGGGGCATCACGAGGGGCCCACACGCCAGGGCGGCGCGGCCCCAGCCCTGGCCGCACGGCCCTGTTGTGTCGCCGCCTCGTCGCCCCACTTCGTTTCCCTTTCGGTCTTCTGGAAGCTTCGTGGAAAAATAAGACCCTGGGCGTTGATTTCGTCCAATTCCGAGAATATTTCCTTTGTAGGATTTCTGAAACCAAAAACAACAGAAAACAGCAACTGGCTCTTCGGCATCTTGTTAATAGGTTAGTGCCGGAAAATGCATAAATATGACATAAAGTGTGTATAAAACATGTGAGTATCATCATAAAAGTAGCATGAAACATAAGAAATTATAGATACGTTTGAGACGTATCAAGCATCCCCAAGCTTAGTTCCTACTCGTCCCCGAGTAGGTGAACGATAACAAAGATAATTTCTGAAGTGACATGCTATCATAATCCTGATCAATACTATTGTAAAGCACATGAGATGAATGCAGCGATTCGAAACAATGGTAAAGACAATGAATAAACAATTGAACCATATAGCAAAGACTTTTCATGAATAGTATTTTCGAGACAAGCATCAATAAGTCTTGCATAAGAGTTAACTCATAAAGCAATAGATTCATAGTAGAAAGCTTTGAAGCAACACAAAGGAAGATATAAGTTTCAGCGGTTGCTTTCAACTTCAACATGTATATCTCATGGATATTTGTCAACACAAAGCAATATAACAAGTGCAATAGATAAACATGTAGGAATCAATGCACAGTTAACACAAGTGTTTGCTTCTAAGATAGAAAGAAGTGGGTAAACTGACTCAACATAAAGTAGAAGAATGGCCCTTCGCAGAGGGAAGCATTGATTACTATATTTGTGCTAGAGCTTTTATTTTGAAAACAAGAAACAATTTTGTCAACGGTAGTAATAAAGCATATGTGTTATGTATAAGATATCCTATAAGTTGCAAGCCTCATGCATATATTACCAATAGTGCTCGCACATTGTCCTAATTAGCTTGGATTTACATGGATTATCATTGCATAGCAAATGTTTTAACCAAGTGTCACAAAGGGGTACCTCTATGCCGCCTGTACAAAGGTCTAAGGAGAAAGCACGCATTGGATTTCTCGCTTTTGATTATTCTCAACTTAGACATCCATACCGGGACAACATAGACAACAGATAATGGACTCCTCTTTAATGCATAAGCATTCAACAACAAATAATATTCTCATAAGAGATTGAGGATTATTATATATCTTTATGTTTATGATAAATGTTTATATACCATGCTATAATTGTATTAACCGAAACATTGATACATGTGTGATATGTAAACAACAAAGAGTCCCTAGTATGCCTCTTAACTAGCTTGTTGATTAATGGATGATTAGTTTCATAATCATGAACATTGGATGTTATTAATAACAAGGTTATATCATTATATGAATGATGTAATGGACACACCCAATTGAGCGTAGCATAAGAGCACGTCATTAAGTTATTTGCTATAAGCTTTCGATACATAGTTACCTAGTCCTTATGACCATGAGATCATATAAATCACTTATATCAGAAAGGTACTTTGATTACATCAAACGCCACTGCGTAAATGGGTGGTTATAAAGGTGGGATTAAGTATCCGGAAAGTATGAGTTGAGGCATATGGATCAACAGTGGGATTTGTCCATCCCGATGACGGATAGATATACTCTGGGCCCTCTCGGTGGAATATCGTCTAATGTCTTGCAAGCATATGAATAAGTTCATAATAGACCACATACCACGATACGAGTAAAGAGTACTTGTCAGGAGACGAGGTTGAACAAGGTATAGAGTGATACCGATGATCAAACCTCGAACAAGTAAAATATCGCGTGACAAAGGGAATTGGTATCGTATGTGAATGGTTCATTCGATCACTAAAGTCATCATTGAATATGTGGGAGCCGTTATGGATCTCCAGATCCCGCTATTGGTTATTGGTCAGAGAGATTTCTCACCCATGTCCACATAGTTCACGAACCGTAGGGTGACACACTTAAGGTTTGATGTTGTAATGGTAGAACTTGAATATGGAATGGAGTTCGAAGTATTGTTCGAAGTCCCGGATGGGATCCCGGACATCACGAGGAGTTCCGGAATGGTCCAGAGAATAAGATTCATATATAGGAAGTCATTTTATAAGATTTAAAATGATCCGGAAGATTTTATGGAAGGTTCTAGAAGGTTATAGAAAAGTCCGGAAGAAATCAAATTGGAAGGCGGAGTCCCGAAGGGACTCCACCTCCCATGGCCGGCCAACCCTAGAGGGGGGAGTCCAAGGTGGACTCCACCTAGGTGGCCGGCCACCCCCCCCTCATGGAAGGGTGGGAATCCCACTTGGGTGGGAGTCCCACCTTGGGTAGGTTTCCCTACACATGGAAGGTTTTGGCTTGGGGTCTTATTCGAAGACTTGTAGTCCAACACTTGGGGGTTCCACCTATATAATGAGGAGCAAGGGGAGGGGGCCGGCCACACCAAAGCCATTGTGGCCACACCCCTCATAGTGGCCGGCCACCTCCCCCTCTCCCAAACCCTAGCCGCCCCCCTCTCCTCCACCTCTCCCGCAACGCTTAGCGAAGCTCCGCCGGAGTTCTCCATCGCCACCGCCACTGACACGCGTACAGCACGCGACCGTTGGGAACCCCAAGTGGAAGGTGTGATGCGTACAGCAGTAAGTTTCCCTCAGTTAGAAACCAAGGTTTATCGAACCAGTAGGAGTCAAGAAGCACGTTGAAGGTTGATGGCGGCGAGATGTAGTGCGGCGCAACACCAGGGATTCCGGCGCCAACGTGGAACCTGCACAACACAACCAAAGTACTTTGCCCCAACGAAACAGTGAGGTTGTCAATCTCACCGGCTTGCTGTAACAAAGGATTAGATGTATAGTGTGGATGATGATTGTTTGCAGAAAACAGTAAAGAACAATTGCAGTAGATTGTATTTCAGATGTAAAGAATGGACCGGGGTCCACAGTTCACTAGAGGTGTCTCTCCCATAAGATAAATAGCATGTTGGGTGAACAAATTACAGTTGGGCAATTGACAAATAGAGAGGGCATGACCATGCACATACATGATATGATGAGTATAGTGAGATTTAATTGGGCATTACGACAAAGTACATAGACCGCTATCCAGCATGCATCTATGCCTAAAAAGTCCACCTTCAGGTTATCATCCGAACCCCTTCCAGTATTAAGTTGAAAACAACAGACAATTGCATTAAGTATGGTGCGTAATGTAATCAATAACTACATCCTCGGACATAGCATCAATGTTTTATCCCTAGTGGCAACAACACATCCATAACCTTAGAGGTTTCTGTCACTCCCCCAGATTCACGGAGACATGAACCCACTATCGAGCATAAATACTCCCTCTTGGAGTTAAGAGTAAAAACTTGGCCAGAGCCTCTACTAATAACGGAGAGCATGCAAGATCATAAACAACACATAGATAATAGATTGATAATCAACATAACATAGTATTCTCTATCCATCGGATCCCAACAAACACAACATATAGCATTACAGATAGATGATCTTGATCATGTTAGGCAGCTCACAAGACCCGACAATGAAGCATAATGAGGAGAAGACAACCATCTAGCTACTGTTATGGACCCATAGTCCAGGGGTAGACTACTCACTCATCACTCCGGAGGCGACCATGGCGGTGTAGAGTCCTCCGGGAGATGAATCCCTCTCCGGCAGGGTGCCGGAGGCGATCTCCTGAATCCCCCGAGATGGGATTGGCGGCGGTAGCGTCTCTGGAAGGTTTTCCGTATCGTGGCTCTCGGTACTGGAGGTTTCGCGACGAAGGCTATTTGTAGGCGGAAGGGCAGGTCAAGGGGCGTCACGAGGGGCCCACACGCTAGGGTGGCGTGGCCAGGGCTTGGGTCGCGCCGCCCTACTGTGGCGCCGCCTCGTGGCCCCACTTCGTTAGCTCTCCGGTCTTCTGGAAGCTTCGTGTGAAAATAGGCCCCTGGGCGTTGATTTCGTCCAATTCCGAGAATATTTCCTTACTAGGATTTCTGAAACCAAAAAACAATGAAACAAAGAATCGGCTCTTCGGCATCTCGTTAATAGGTTAGTGCCGGAAAATGCATAAATATGACATAAAGTATGCATAAAACATGTAGATATCATCAATAATGTGGCATGGAACATAAGAAATTATCGATACGTCGGAGACGTATCAGCATCCCCAAGCTTAGTTTCTGCTCGTCCCGAGCAGGTAAACGATAACAAAGATAATTTCTGGAGTGACATGCCATCATAACCTTGATCATACTATTGTAAGCATATGTAATGAATGCAGCGATCAAAACAATGTAAATGACATGAGTAAACAACTGAATCATATAGCAAAGACTTTTCATGAATAGTACTTCAAGACAAGCATCAATAAGTCTTGCATAAGAGTTAACTCATAAAGCAATAATTCAAAGTAAAGATATTGAAGCAACACAAAGGAAGATTAAGTTTCAGCGGTTGCTTTCAACTTGTAACATGTATATCTCATGGATGATTGTCAATGTAAAGTAATATAACAAGTGCAATATGCAAGTATGTAGGAATCAATGCACAGTTCACACAAGTGTTTGCTTCTTGAGGTGGAGAGAAATAGGTGAACTGACTCAACAATAAAAGTAAAAGAATGGTCCTTCAAAGAGGAAAGCATCGATTGCTATATTTGTGCTAGAGCTTTGATTGTGAAAACAAGAAACAATTTTGTCAACGGTAGTAATAAAGCATATGTGTTATGTAAATTATATCTTACAAGTTGCAAGCCTCATGCATAGTATACTAATAGTGCCCGCACCTTGTCCTAATTAGCTCGGATTACCGGGATTATCATCGCAATGCACATGTTTCAACCAAGTGTCACAAAGGGGTACCTCTATGCCGCCTGTACAAAGGTCTAAGGAGAAAGCTCGCATTGGATTTCTCGCTATTGATTATTCTCAACTTAGACATCCATACCGGGACAACATAGACAACAGATAATGGACTCCTCTTTAATGCATAAGCATGTAGCAACAATTAATGTTCTCATATGAGATTGAGGATATATGTCCAAAACTGAAACTTCCACCATGATTCATGGCTTTAGTTAGCGGCCCAATGTTCTTCTCTAACAATATGCATGCTCTAACCATTAAATAAGTGGTAAATCTCCCTTACTTCAGACAAGACGGACATGCATAGCAACTCACATGATATTCAACAAAGAGTAGTTGATGGCATCCCCAGGAACATGGTTATCGCACAACAAGCAACTTAATAAGAGATAAAGTGCATAAGTACATATTCAATACCACAATAGTTTTTAAGCTATTTGTCCCATGAGCTATATATTGCTAAGGTAGAGGATAGAAATTTAAAGGTAGCACTCAAGCAATTTACTTTGGAATGGCGGAGAAATACCATGTAGTAGGTAGGTATGGTGGACACAAATGGCATAGTGGTTGGCTCAAGGATTTTGGATGCATGAGAAGTATTCCCTCTCGATACAAGGTTTAGGCTAGCAAGGTTATTTGAAACAAACACAAGGATGAACCGGTGCAGCAAAACTCACATAGAAGACATATTGTAAACATTATAAGACTCTACACCGTCTTCCTTGTTGTTCAAACTCAATACTAGAAATTATCTAGACCTTAGAGAGACCAATTATGCAAACCAAATTTTAGCATGCTCTATGTATTTCTACATTAATGGGTGCAAAGTATATGATGCAAGAGCTTAATCATGAACACAACAATTGCCAAGTATCACATTATCCAAGACATTTTACAAATTACTACATGTATCATTTTCCAATTCCAACCATATGACAATTTAACGAAGAAGAAACTTCCGCCATGAATACTATGAGTAAAGCCTAAGGACATATTTGTCCATATGCAACAGCGGAGCGTGTCTCTCTCCCACACAAAGAATGCTAGGATCCATTTTATTCAAACAAAACAAAAACAAAAACAAACCGACGCTCCAAGCAAAGTACATAAGATGTGATGGAATAAAAATATAGTTTCAGGGGAGGAACCTGATAATGTTGTCGATGAAGAAGGGGATGCCTTGGGCATCCCCAAGCTTAGACGCTTGAGTCTTCTTGATATATGCAGGGGTGAACCACCGGGGCATCCCCAAGCTTAGAGCTTTCACTCTCCTTGATCATGTTGTATCATCTCCCTCTCTTGATCCTTGAAAACTTCCTCCACACCAAACTCAAAACAACTCATTAGAGGGTTAGTGCACAATCAAAATTTACATGTTCAGAGGTGAAATAATCATTCTTAACACTTCTGGACATTGCACAAAGCTACTGAAAGTCAATGGAATCGAAAAATCCATCAAGCATAGCAAAACAGGCAATGCGAAATAAAAGGCAGAATCTGTCAAAACAGAACAGTTCGTAAAGACGAATTTTATTGAGGCACCAGACTTGCTCAAATGAAAATGCTCAAATTTAATGAAAGTTGCGTACATATCTGAGGATCACCCACGTAAATTGGCATGATTTTCTGAGTTACCTACAGAGAATTAGGCCCAGATTCGTGACAGCAAAGAAATTTGTTTCTGCGCAGTAATCCAAATCTAGTATGAACCTTACTATCAACGACTTTACTTGGCACAACAATGCACAAAACTAAGATAAGGAGAGGTTGCTACAGTAGTAAACAACTTCCAAGACTCAAATATAAAATAAAGGTACTGTAGTAAAAACATGGGTTGTCTCCCATAAGCGCTTTTCTTTAACGCCTTTCAGCTAGGCGCAGAAAGTGTGTATCAAGTATTATCAAAAGATGGTGTATCAACATTGGTGTTGGGAGTTTTCTCAACTATGCATTTTATCTTATCTATGTGAGTTTCAGAGGCTCCCTTTTCATTATTCTTAGGTTTGCTATCCTCGTCAAACAAATTTTCAGGTACAAGCCAACCATAGTTATTTTCTAGAGCGTCACTCATTCCTAGGAGCTTACAAGGTATTGTTGTCTTAATCTCCCCACCATTATTAATATTATTAGTGTACCTTACTCTCTCCATGTCCATCTTTTCAAGGATACTAACAAAATTGGTATAAGAGCCAAGCATCTTATATTTAATAAAGATCTTTCTAGCCTCTCTTGCTACACCACCAAATTCTTTAAGAAGGGTTTCTAAAACAAAATCTTTCTTTTCCCCTTCTTCCATATCACCGAGTGTAAGAAACATGTGTTGGATTATAGGATTGAGATTAACAAATTTAGTTTCCAACATGCGAACTAAAGAAGCAGCAGCAATTTCATAAGTAGGAGCAAGTTCTACCAAGTGTCTATCTTCAAAATCTTCAACGGTACTAACATGAGTAAAAAAATCTTCTATATTATTTCTCCCAATTATAGACCCACGTCCTACCGGTATGTCTTTTAGGGTGAACTTAGGAGGAAACATGATGAAATAAACTAAAGGTAAATAAAGTAAATGCAAGTAACTAATTTTTTGTGTTTTTAATATAGGGTATGCAAACAAGACAGTAAATAAAGTAAAACTAGCAACTAATTTTTTTGTGTTTTGATTTAGTGCAGCAAACAAACTAGTAAATAAAATAAGGCAAGACAAAAACAAAGTAAAGAGATTGCGATGTGGAGACTCCCCTTGCAGCGTGTCTTGATCTCCCCGGCAACGGCGCCAGAAATTTATTGCTGGCGTGTAGTTGACGTGGGAGTTAGAAATCTTCGTGCTATAACTTTTCTTCAGATCCCCGGCAACGGCGCCAGAAATTTAGCTTGACACGCGTATAGCACGTGACCGTTGGGAACCCCAAGTGGAAGGTGTGATGCGTACAGCACGTTGAAGGTTGATGGCGGCGAGATGTAGTGCGGCGCAACACCAGGGATTCCGGCGCCAACGTGGAACCTGCACAACACAACCAAAGTACTTTGCCCCAACGAAACAGTGAGGTTGTCAATCTCACCGGCTTGCTGTAACAAAGGATTAGATGTATAGTGTGGATGATGATTGTTTGCAGAAAACAGTAAAGAACAATTGCAGTAGATTGTATTTCAGATGTAAAGAATGGACCGGGGTTCACAGTTCACTAGAGGTGTCTCTCCCATAAGATAAATAGCATGTTGGGTGAACAAATTACAGTTGGACAATTGACAAATAGAGAGGGCATGACCATGCACATACATGATATGATGAGTATAGTGAGATTTAATTGGGCATTACGACAAAGTACATAGACCGCTATCCAGCATGCATCTATTCCTAAAAAGTCCACCTTCAGGTTATCATCCGAACCCCTTCCAGTATTAAGTTGAAAACAACAGACAATTGCATTAAGTATGGTGCGTAATGTAATCAATAACTACATCCTCGGACATAGCATCAATGTTTTATCCCTAGTGGCAACAGCACATCCATAACCTTAGAGGTTTCTGTCACTCCCCTAGATTCACGGAGACATGAACCCACTATCGAGCATAAATACTCCCTCTTGGAGTTAAGAGTAAAAACTTGGCCAGAGCCTCTACTAATAACGGAGAGCATGCAAGATCATAAACAACACATAGATAATAGATTGATAATCAACATAACATAGTATTCTCTAACCATCGGATCCCAACAAACACAACATATAGCATTACAGATAGATGATCTTGATCATGTTCGGCAGCTCACAAGACCCGACAATGAAGCATAATGAGGAGAAGACAACCATCAAGCTACTGCTATGGACCCATAGTCCAGGGGTAGACTACTCACTCATCACTCCGGAGGCGACCATGGCGGTGTAGAGTCCTCCGGGAGATGAATCCCCTCTCCGGCAGGGTGCCGAAGGCGATCTCCTGAATCCCCCGAGATGGGATTGGCGGTGGCGGCGTCTCTGGAAGGTTTTCCGTATCGTGGCTCTCGGTACTGGGGGTTTCGCAACGAAGGCTATTTGCAGGCGGAAGGGCATGTCAAGGGGCGTCACGAGGGGCCCACACGCTAGGGTGGCGCGACCAGGGCTTGGGCCGCGCCGCCCTACTGTGGCGCCGCCTCGTGGCCCCACTTCGTTAGCTCTCCGGTCTTCTGGAAGCTTCGTGTGAAAATAGGCCCCTGGGCGTTGATTTCGACCAATTCCGAGAATATTTCCTTACTAGGATTTCTGAAACCAAAAAACAGCAGAAAACAGCAACTGACTCTTCGGCATCTCGTTAATAGGTTAGTGCCGGAAAATTCATAAATATGACATAAAGTATGCATAAAACATGTAGATATCATCAATAATGTGGCATGGAACATAAGAAATTATCGATACGTCGGAGATGTATCAGCCACCACGCCGTCGTGCTGCCGGATTCAAGGAGGAGCTACTACTTCCGCTGCCCGCTGGAACGGGGAGAAGGACGTCATCTTCATCAACACCGAATGTGTGATCGAGTACGGAGGTGCTGCCCGATCGTGGCACCGTGATCAAGATCTTCTACGCGCTTTTGCAAGCGGCAAGTGATCGTCTACCGCAGCAATAAGAGCCTACTCTTATGGGCTTTGGAAATCTTCAAGGGTGAGTCTCGATCATCCCCTCGTTGCTCCCGTCTTCTAGATTGCATCTTGACATGGATTGCGTTCTCGCGGTAGGAAATTTTTTGTTTTCTATGCAACGAATCCCTACACTTCATTAATGGGTGCGAAGTATATGATGCAAGAGCTTAAACATGAGCACAACAATTGCCAAGTATCAAATTATTCAAGACATTATACCATTTACCACGTGTAGCATTTTCCGTTTCCAACCATAATAACAATTAACGAAGCAATTTCAACCTTCACCATGAACATTAAGAATAAAGCTAAGAACATACGTGTTCATATGCAACAGAGGAGCGTGTCTCTCTCCCACACAATGAATGCTAGGATCCAATTTATTCAAACAAAACAAAAATAAAAACAAACAGACGCTCCAAGTAAAGCACATAAGATGTGATGGAATAAAAATATAGTTTCACTAGAGGTGACCTGATAATTTGTCGATGAACGAAGAAGGGGATGCCTTGGGCATCCCCAAGCTTAGATGCTTGAGTCTTCTTGAAATATGCAGGGATGAATCGCGGGGGCATCCCCAAGCTTAGAGCTTTCACTCTCCTTGATCATATTGTATCATCCTCCTCTCTTGATCCTTGAAAACTTCCTCCACACCAAACTCGAAACAAACTCATTAGAGGGTTAGTGCATAATCAAAAATTCACATGCTCAGAGGTGACATAATCATTCTTAACACTTCTGGACATTGCACAAAGCTACTGAAAGTTAATGGAATAAAGAAATCCATCAAGCATAGCAAAACACGCAATGCGAAATAAAAGGCAGAATCTGTCAAAACAGAACAATCTGTAAAGACGAATTTTTTAGGGGCACAAGACTTGCTCAGATGAAAATGCTCAAATTGAATGAAAGTTGCGTACATATCTGAGGATTACTCACGTAAATTGGCAGATTTTTCTGAGTTACCTACAGAGAATACTACTCAAATTAGTGACAGCAAGAAATCTGTTTCTGCGCAGTAATTCAAATCTAGTATGAACCTTACTATCAAAGACTTACTTGGCACAACAATGCAATAAAATAAAGATAAGGAGAGGTTGCTACAGTAGTAACAACTTCCAAGACTCAAATATAAAATAAAAGTGCAGAAGTAAAATCATGGGTTGTCTCCCATAAGTGCTTTTCTTTAACGCCTTTCAGCTAGGCGCAGAAAGTGTGTATCAAGTGTTATCAAGAGATGATGCATCAACAGATGGGTTTGGGGTTTTCTCAACTATGCATTGTATCTTGTATATGTAAGTTTCAGAGGCTCCTTTTTCATTACTCTTAGGCTTGCTATTCTCATCAAACAAATTTTCAGGAACAAACCAAGCATAGTTATCTTCTAGCGCTTCATGCATTCCTAGGAGCTTACTAGGTATTGGTACTTTAATCTCCCCACCATCATTAACATTATTAGTGTACCTTATTCTATCCATGTCCATCTTTTCAAGTGTTCTTTTAAAATCAGTGAACAAACCAAGCCTCTTATGCTTAATAAAAAAATTTCTAGCTTCTTTAGCTATATCTTCAAATTCCCTAACAAGGACTTTTAAAACAAAATATCTATTTTCTCCCATCTCCATATCAGAAAGTGTAAGAAACATATGTTGTATTATGGGATTGAGATTAACAAATCTAGTTTCCAACATGTGTACCAAATAGGCAGAAGCACTTTCATAAGTAGGAGCAGCTTTTAATAATGGTATATCTTCAAAATCTTCATCCATGCTAACATGGGTGAAAAATTCTTCTATATTATCTCTTCCAATGATAGACCCTTGTCCTACCGGTATATCTTTCAGAGTAAACTTAGGAGGAAACATGATGAAATAAGTAAAGTAAATGCAAATAACTAATTTTTTTGTGTTTTTAATATGGAGAACACAAACAAGATAGTAAATAAAGTAAAGCAAGTAACTAATTTTTTTTTGTGTTTTTGATATAGAGCACAAACAAAGCAGTAAATAAAGTAAAGTAAAGCAAGACAAAAACAAAGTAAAGAGATTGGAAGTGGAGACTCCCCTTGCAGCGTGTCTTGATCTCTCCGGCAACGGCGCCAGAAATTTAGCTTGACACGCGTACAACACGCGTCCGTTGGGAACCCCAAGTGGAAGGTGTGATGCGTACAACAGTAAGTTTCCCTCAGTAAGAAACCAAGGTTTATCGAACCAGTAGGAGCCAAGAAGCACATTGAAGGTTGATGGCGGCGGAGTGTAGTGCGGCGCAACACCAGGGATTCCGGCGCCAACGTGGAACATGCACAACACAACCAAAGTACTTTGCCCCAACGTAACAGTGAGGTTGTCAATCTCACCGGCTTGCTGTAACAAAGGATTAGATGTATAGTGTGGATGATGATGTTTGCGAAGAATAGTAAGAACGAGTATTGCAGTAGATTGTATTCAATGTAAAGAATGGACCGGGGTCCACAGTTCACTAGTGGTGTCTCTCCAATAAGAAATAGCATGTTAGGTGAACAAATTACGGTTGGGCAATTGACAAATAAAGAGGGCATAACAATGCACATACATATTATGATGAGTAGTGTGAAATTCAATTGGGCATTACGAGAAAGTACATAGACCGCTATCTAGCATGCATCTATGCCTAAAAAGTCCACCTTCAGGTTAGCGTCCGCACCCCTTCCAGTATTAAGTTGCAAACAACAGACAATTGCATTAAGTATGGTGCGTAATGTAATCAACACAAATATCCTTAGACATAGCATCGATGTTTTATCCCTAGTGGCAACATCACATCCACAACCTTAGGGGTTGCTGTCACTCCCCCAGATTTAATGGACACATGAACCCACTATCGAGAATAAATACTCCCTCTTGGAGTTACAAGTATCAACTTGGCCAGAACCTCTACTAGCAACGGAGAGCATGCAAGATCATAAACAACACATAGATAGATTGATAATCAACATAACACAGTATTCCATATTCATCGGATCCCAACAAACGCAACATGTAGCATTACAAATAGATGATCTTGATCATGTTAGGCAGCTCACAAGATCGAACAATGATAGCACATGAGGAGAAGACAACCATCTAGCTACTGCTATGGACCCATAGTCCAGGGGTGAACTACTCACACATCACTCCGGAGGCGATCATGGCGATGAAGAGTCCTCCGGGAGATGATTCCCCTCTCCGGCAGGGTGCCGGAGGCGATCTCCTGAATCCCCCGAGATGGGATTGGCGGCGGCGGCGTCTCTGGAAGGTTTTCCGTATCGTGGCTCTCGGTACTGGGGTATTCTCGACGAAAGCTTTAAGTAGGCGGAAGGGTAGGTTTAGGGGCGTCACGAGGGGCCCACACGCCAGGGCGGCGCGGCCCTGTTGTGTCGCCGCCTCGTCGCCCCACTTCGTTTCCCTTTCGGTCTTCTGGAAGCTTCGTGGAAAAATAAGACCCTGGCGTTGATTTCGTCCAATTCCGAGAATATTTCCTTTGTAGGATTTCTGTAACCAAAAACAGCAGAAAACAGCAACTGGCTCTTCGGCATCTTGTTAATAGGTTAGTGCCGGAAAATGCATAAATATGACATAAAGTGTGTATAAAACATGTGAGTATCATCGTAAAAGTCGCATGGAACATAAAAAATTATAGATACGTTTGAGACGTATCAACATCCACCACCAACTCGTCAGACACTCTGTACCATGACACCCATGAAGACAGCCCTGTGGCGTTATTCCTGGTCTTCGATACAAGCTCACCATTGCCGCGATCTTCGACCCTTGAGCTGGACATCATGGCACCCACAGTGTGCCAGAGAAAAGTTTCAGTGGAAGTCACCACCCAGTTGACAGTCGTGTCCGTGCCAAGCTTTGTGCATGGTCCTTTTCCGGTCACCGCCGCAAGCGACAACAATTCCAACTCGTATGCAAAATCACCACCATCACATCTCGCATGGAAGATTTCAACTGGTTTCAACGGCACACAGGACTGGAAATGGCTGATGCATGCACCATCTCGTCCTACGGACACACTAGATTTCACATTTCCTGTGTTCCCTCTTCGGCAGCCACTCTTACCTGTCCCGGTTCCGAAGCCTCCATGGTTACTACTTGGACATGAACTGGTATGTGCTTATTTGAGTTGTGAGCTGCAGAAACCAACTGGTGCAATATGCACTATCCCTTGTGGCCCTTTCTGCCATGTTGCTAGCATCCCTATGCAAAGGATTGTGACCAGTTCAGAGCTGACTTTTTTTTGGGGTAGTACTGCACCATGTTTTCTTATGACAAATCATTGGGATGGTAGGAAAGTTGCAACATATCTGAACTCGGATGCTGTCCGCACCTCCTTCTGGTGCATGGTTACACCGAAAACATCTGCTTGTGTTGGCTATTTGATTAGATATTGTGGTGGTCATCTGCATTTCGTTGCGCGAGTCCGTGAGATATCGATCCTTTCACAGCTGCCACCATGGCCTTCGGAGAAGCTAGCATGGTTAGATACTAGAAATTTGGCTGCTCGGGAGTGTTCGCTAGCTACTGGAGGTCTGAAGAAAATTGATACATCTCTTCCTACCATGGGTTCAATTCAGTTGCATTTCATTGTGTTCTCTGACAATAGTGAATGTTGGTCAAACTGTTGCTTCCTGGGCTGCACATGTGAGCTCCTATCAATTGGAAAGTGCATGGAATGTACTGCATATTTGATATTGCAATGGCTTTTGAATGGTAACGCTCCCAGTCGGCTGGTGAATGATTTCAGTGAGGATGAAACTGTTGCAGCGCTTTTCAATCATGAAACTGTTCCTGCCAGTATGTGGGTACGTAACCTATCAACCTCTTTGCTCAACAAGTGCATGATCAGTGTTCATTGGTTGGCACACCGATACAGTTTGGCATATTTCCGGTGGGAATTAAATTGGCTTGAAGGTGACTGCTTGGCTGCCTGTGTGGCATTACAATTGTCTGTCGGGAACTATATTCTGGTTGGGTTACTGAACTACCCTTGTGCATGGAGCTATGGGTGTACATTGTGACCCGAATGGGCACCTATGTTGAGGAAGGAGTGCATACACATGAGGAAGTGATGGAAGTAAATTCAGAAACCAACCTGCTTACTCTTGGATCACATGTGCGGCAACAAGTTGGTGGGTGTTTATTGTGGACTTGTTCTGAAGCAAAGCAGTACACAAGTTGTAACTGGTTCCTGCCTGAATGCAAGCCAACTGAAGCCACTCGTGTTCTTCTTATGGTTCATCACAATTGGTTGCGTTCTGTGATTCTTGGTGTTCAGAGTTTGAGGCTAGCAGAGGCGTATTCTCTTCTGGACGACATAGTGCACAATAAGAGCACAAGATCTTCTGAAACTCCAATTCTAACATTTCTACAGGCTGCTGGAATTGGTATTGAACTAAGCAGTCAACTTGCAACAGTCAACTTGCAACGTTCATGCTGATATGCTCAAGGAACTCCATGGCATTACTCAATGGCGGTCAACAAGGCTATTTCCACGAGCTCTATGTTGCTTTGTCCTCGGTGTTACAACCTGTGCAAGACACAAAGTTGCGGTGGGATCCCGGTATCAGGGGACTTCTCAGCTTCTCCGGTGTGGATTGCGACCAAGTGCTACGGCATTGTCAACACAATGACTCCAGTGAAATCAAGAGATTTTGTTTGCTATGGATTCAAGATGGTTCTGCAAGGTGCCAGTGGTTCTCTTCCTGCGATGACCAAGCACCATTTCAAGGAGTGAGGCGTATGCCAGCCTTGGGGCGATACGAGGAGCTCCGCTTACCATGGGACCCAGGTGGAGCAGCTGCAGCTTGGGGACAAGCTGCATTTCAAGAAGGGAGGGATGTCAGGGACCTTTCCTACACAGTGTCATGGGCCTGGGCTTGGCTGGTCCCCGTCATGGGCTTGGCCCTATTGGCAGTCAACGAAGGAACTACAAGTACTCGAGATTCTGCAACGAGGAAACTATCCAGTTGGATCAGGACGGAAACGGCGGAGGTTTCTTCTCCTACCTCGGCTCTGATTCTCTATCCCCTTTCATGCATGTTCCTCTGTGTAGCTAGTAATTCTTGTATCTGTGTATGATCTAAGTGGAATTGAGAGGTTGGATCTTAACATATGGTGATCTAATTGAGGGAATGGATTTATGATTTGACATCCGGTGAATTGCTAGTGGAAGTCCTACAATGAGGATACAGAAAAAGAGGTTATCACTCACGTGTTTATATACACGACACATACGTTGTTCGGTGGACCGATGAAAACCTAGCGAACGCTAGGTTTCTTGAATCACCCATGCACCATTCACATGAAGATAATGGAAATGACAGGTGTTTATAACATGGGTAGTGAACCATGCGGTGTAGGGATACTCATGTGGTTCGCCAAATGTACGAAAATCACATGATTTAAACTTTTCGTTTCGGCATGTGATCAAACCTCATTTTGTAATATAAAAATTATCGAAATATGCATATGTATCTTCTAAACCTAAACGCATGACATATGGGCCGGTGCTCCTTATATATTCAAACAACATTGTTCCATACAGACATGAAAGTGAAGAGGTGGAATGCCATCGCACTCGATTGCCTAAAGCACGGGCATACAATTCCTTTGCACGAAAAGGGCGATCATTTTTCCAATCAGAGAGGAAAAAGCACACGCCGTGGCACACATGAATCGGCTCAAAAGCCGTACCATGTGTCGTGGAAGCAACTCCGATTTGGCGTGGGCGCTAACATGGGCAGATCCGTCAATTCGCCTAGTTCGTTTTGTTCTCGACGCGCTGAGAGATGGGCAGATGGCCGACACGGAACGTTCCCCGGTCCTGTGGGCGGGCCGTTCCAGGCCGGCGCACAAGTGGGCGCCTGTCAATGCTCGTGTATCTCTCTGGCCTTTGGGTTGAGCCATTCTCCGATCAGATCCCATCCCCAGCGCCTTCATGTTCACGGGTGCCGAGGGACACAAAATCATCCTCCTCCCGACTACTCGGACCCAGAGAGAGACACACGCAGCGCCGCAGAGGGGAGAGGAGAGAGAGATTCGAACACGCGGTGACGCGGATCGCGAAGCGCGAAGAGGCCGGGTGGCCGATGAGCGGGGCGGAGGAGGAGGCGGCGCGCGCGGCCGGCGGCAGCGGGGCAGTGGCACCGTGGCAGTGGGGGCGGCAGCGCCGGCGGGTCGTCGGGGAGCGAGGACGGCCACCTGCGCCGCCGGTTCGACGACAAAGCGCTCGTCACGCGCACGTCGCTCATCCTCTGCCCAAACATGTTATGATCCAGTGGGAGGCCGTTCTAGGTTGGCGCACAAGTGGGTGTCGGTCCAGAGCTCATGCATCCCTATGGTTTAGTGGCCAATGTGCTCACACTACCACGGAAATTTCTTGTAGTGAGAACCCATATATTTTTTATTTTGGTGAGCAGTTACAAGTGACACTTTGTCAAGAGCAGGTATAGATCATAACATGTTTCAACTTATTACTAAAGTACTCTACGTTGTAAGATATATTTGATCATGGTAGAAAATATCATGCCAAAAGTTCAATTTATAACTCTAGAAGTTTCTACAAATTTTCTTATATGATCATACACTACAGTCTACAGTTATATTTGTTAGGCTGTAAACTGCGGAATCTCTACCAACATTAATAATACAAAAATGGAGATGAACAACCACACAAAAAATATACATTAATATAATCCATCAATAGTTAAAAAAATAGTTCAGAGTCAGTTGTGTTTTCGCCTTTTTTTGTATTCACATTTAAGTGTTACTATTTCAATATCTTTTAACGGGAATGAACAATAAAGAAAAACAACTTGTAGCAAGCCACGACTATATTTTCAACGATATACATTGCAACTATATACCAAAAAACAAGAATTATTATTTAGCGACGTTGTTGTGTAATTAGCAATGCTAAGTAATCAATATAAAACTTATTTTTGTTAGCAACACATCGTAACAAAAAATATAGAAATAAGTATAAAATTTTATTATCATTACATTAACTTAACTTGGCTCGCGTTAAAAAGTTTCTTGGACTAGCCCCTACGCGGTTTGTACTGTGCTGGTCTTGCAGTTCCCCATGATGTGTCGGATGTGTGTACTAGAGCGGTGAGAGACTACACGTGGATGGGATTGCGGAGTTTGTCCGTGTAGCATGATGGTCTCACGCTAGGGAGGGCTTTAGGATTTAACATTTGGAGAATTGGTAGTGGAAGACATACCACATTGATATGGATGAACACGTCATCACCCCCACATGACACTTAAGTTGTTTGGTGTACCGATAAAACCTAGTGAACATGCCAGTTTCTTGAATTAGCCATTCATTATTCGTATGAGAATAATTAAAATAACGGGTGTTTACAGCATGGGCAGTTGGCTAGGAGGTTCATGGATAACCATCTGGTTGGTTAAATGAGCCGAAATGCGCATGCTTTGACCTTTTTGCCTAGTTGGTTGGCGATGATGGTCCACGAAAGTTAATAGGTCACAAAGGTCATCGGTTTTGGTTTTCTATGATCAGTTTGCAGTCCAAGCTTTTTTTTTTAACATATGACAAAAATCAAAATATGCGTGTGTACCTTCTGAACGCAAGGCATACAGGCTGGTGTTTCTTATATAGTACAGTTTATTCAAAGAACATTATTCCATACAAACATGAAAGTGAAGAGGTGGAATGCCATCGCATTGGATTACCTAAAACACCGGCATCAATGCCTTAGCACGAAAACGGCGGTCATCTTTTAAATCGGAGAGGCAGCACCGCCGTGGTACGCATAAATTGGCTCAGAAGCCGCACCATGTCGCGTGGAAGCAACTCCGATTTGGCACTACCATGGGCAGATCCGTCAATTCCCCCGGTTCGTTTTGTTTTGAAAGAAGTCCATATAACCCCCTAAGTATTGTGTTTGGGATGCTAACCCCCCTAACTATTAACCAGGGCAAATAACCCCCCTAAGTATGCAATACCATGCAAATTACCCCCATACGAGATTTGGCTGTTTTTGTAGGTGGTTTTAGTCCACGTGTACAAGTGGTTAGATGAGCAGATTCTGGTCCGGTTGAACCTCTCGCACCGCACCGCACTCTGCTTTCTCGTTACGCACCTCGCTCTGCGCTGCCGTCGACGAGGTTAGATGATTGGCGGCAGAAACTGATGATTCGAGGGTGGCATAGCCTGGTCGAGTTGCCACACTGCTCCTCCCCCCATAGCGCGCTGCTCCGCTCAATCGCCAAGTGACCGGCGATCTGACGGCAGGAAGCGGGAGAGGTACTGGCGTCGCCCATGAGCCTGCCTGCACCAGGTTGAGCATGTGCATCATCGCATCGCCTTGCAGCCTGTGACCTTGCCGACGACGAGCAAGCGCTGGAGATCACCACAGAGCAGTGTCCCCTCGGATCAGCTGCGTTGGTTCTGAATCGAGGCTCAGAGCGATAGCAGCCCAATGAAGGTCTTCACCGTCGACGATGGGCGAGGCTGTCATCGGCCACGATGCGGGTTCGGTGCAGGACGAAGTCGTAGTCTGCTGCCGGTCGCGGCGGCCGTGCGCGGTCACCACGCCGGGCTTCCACGGGAGCGGGTCCCTGACGAGCATCACACAGCGCTAGAAGACGGCCGTGGCGTCACCGAAGATGAAGTCGACGGTGCCGGAAATGATGCAGCTCCGGTAGTACTAGCGGTAGGCATGCGCGAAGAGCGTGTCCTGTTGGCCATCGATCCGGCAGTTGAAGAAGATGGCCCGGTCTGTTGATTCACAGGAGTTGCTGGATTATTCCCTTCGAGGACTGCGAGGAAAACCGATGGATGATGGCCATTTCATTGCTGTCCGCTGCAATGCTGAGACTAGTGCAATTGAATACAGGTAAACCTTATTTCCAGTATGTTGCTCTACTTTGCAGAACTTCATTAGGCAATCCTCTTGAATTGTATTCATGACAAGCAGGCTCGCGACCAGACCAAGTGCAGGCTGTCTAAAACCGGTTCTACACGTGGACTAAAACCACCTAAAAGAACAGCCAAATCCGGTATGGGGGTAATTTGCATGGTATTGCATACTTAGGGGGGTTATTTGTCCCAGTTAATAGTTAGGGGGTTAGCATCCCAAACACAATACTTAGGCCTTGTTCGTTTCATCCCGTCCCGGCCGGTATTGGGCCGAAATCCCCGTGGGTCAGCCGGTATCACACCCGCGGGTGTTTAATTCCGGCCTTCTCTTATGACACGTTCGGTTAACTCCGAACGGAATTCCATCCCAGCCTAATTCCCCCCGATACGCTCCATTTTCGCAGGAAAAAAAAACTCCTCTCTTACCCCGTGGAACAGATCCCCGAGTCGCCTCCTCTCGCGCCCGACCTTTCTCTCTCGCGCGATTTGGCGGCGGCGGCGACAGAGCTCGGCGGCGGATTCGGCATCGACGGCGGCGGCGCAACAAATCTAGCACATCAAAGACCTGCGCCTCACTTCCTCCCCTTTTCAACCTCCTTCCTCGACGCCGACGGTGGATCTCACCACCACCGCTTCCTCCGCCCCGGAGCGCTCGCGCGGCTCCGTGACTCTAAGATCGTCGCCGCTCCCTCCGCTCCGCCGCGCGGGTCCTTCCGCCCTTCTCGCCCCCGCCCCGCTCACCCCCGCCCAGCTGTCCCCAGTGGAGGGCGCCATGCCGCGCTTCTATTTCGGCGGGGCCGCCGCCAGGGGCGCCACGCCCCGGTACCCGCTCCGGAAGAAGCTCGCCGTGGCCAGGGGCGTAGTCTTTCTGCCCCCGCCGCCCATGTCGATCGGCGTTGCGCGTTCTCTGCTGCTGTGTGGGTGTTCGCGCTGGCCTGCTGTTGTTTCTCTGCTTCTGTGTGGGCGTGCGGGGATTAACCAAACCAGAATATGAAGCAGGATATGAGGAACGTGGTTAGTGGGGGATTAGGGTGGTGGTAGGGGTTCACCCGATTACTCCCCGGGTTCCATCCACGTGGGATTTGACCCACTCGTAACGGAACTACTATGTTGTTTCAATGATGTGTGGACTACAATGGTGAGCAGTGTCATGCGAACGGGACAGAGCAGGATGCCAATGGAGAATGGTGGTTTTATGACGGTGGCCGTTGAGTGGCTATGATTTGAGATTTTGCTAAACTGGGAGCGAAAAAATTACAATGTGGATATGGATGAACAAGTGATCACACGTGTTCGTGTACATGCTACATAAGTTGTTTTGTGGACCGTCGAAAACCTAGCGAGCGTGCCGAATTTCCTGAATTACCTGAGTGACACGAAGTTTACCTATAATTTTGATCAAATGTACCGAAAATCACATGTTTTGACTGTTTTTCTTGGTAGGGCGGCGAGGACCGCCGATGTTATCGGTCTCTCATTTGATACGTTCTTGTAATATACAAAATATTGAAGTATGCTCATGTTCATTTCCGTATATGGGCCGGTGCTTCTTATACAATATATTGTATTCAAACAACATTGTTCCGTACAGACACGAAAGTGAAGAGGTGGAATGACATCGCAGCCAATTACTCGAAGCACCGGCATCCAATTCCTTTGCACGAAAACGGCGATCACTTTTTCAATCATAGAGGCAGCACACGCCGTGGTACGCATGAATCGGCTCGAAGCCGTAGCATGTCGCGTGGAAGCAACTCCGATTTGGCGCTACCATGGGCATATCCGTCAATTCCCCCTGGTTCGTTTTGTTTTGGACGGGCTGGCTGGGAGATGGCTGACACGGAACGTTCCCCGGTCCGGTGGGCGGGCCGTTCCAGGCTGGCGCACAAGTGGGCGTCCGTCGGTCAAGCGCCCCCTCGCGTATCCCTCTGCCCTCTGGCCTCGCCATTCCCCGATCAGATCCCTCACGCTCACGCGCGGACACAAAACAGCAATCATCCCCCACCTCCACCTCCTGAATACTCGGACGGACTCCAATCCAGGAGAAACACACGCACCGCCGCAGAGAGGAGAGAGATTCGGTCGGACCGATGAGCGGGGTGACGGACGAGGACCCGAAGCGCGCGGCCGGCTCCGGCTCCGGCGGCGGGGGCGGGTCGTCGGGGAGCGGCGGCGACGGCCACGCGCGCCGCCGGTTCGACGACAAGGCGCTCGTGGCGCGCACGTCGCTCATCCTCTGGCACACGCACCAGAACGACGCCGCCGCCGTGCGCAAGCTGCTCGAGGAGGACGGCGCGCTCGTCAACGCGCGCGACTACGACAGCCGCACGCCGCTCCACGTCGCCGCGCTGCACGGCTGGCAGGAGGTCGCCGAGTGCCTCATCGCAAACGGGGCCGACGTCAACGCGCTCGACCGCTGGCAGAACACGGTGAGCCCTCCTCCGCCGCCCCGTCGATCCTTCCTTAATTTCCCCCTCTCCGGGTCGGCTGGGTCCTCCTTCGCGATCTCGCCTCCTGCTCTCGTTGAAAAATCATTTCAAATCGAATCGGGGGCTCGTGTCGGGATTTGGGTTTCATTTTTCAACGTCGCTAGATGAATTCGCTAATTCCGGTGGGGAAACGATCGGCCGTGGGTCTGTAGTTAGCGCTCCGCAGCTTTTGATTCGTTCCATGGTGCGCCTGTCAATCATCATCTGCCCCCCGGGACTTGTTCTGTTGTTCAGACCTATTCATGTGCTTCACGACTTCACCGTTTCTACTGCGAATTGGCTGGGGCGTGTGCTACGTCTGGCTCTTCGAACGCGTCTACATTCATTTAATCCCTCTTGTTTTTTTATAAACCGAGCTGGTTCAAAGCATGCGATTATATTGGTTAAACTTCTGTGGTTATGGTAACTGATTGGTTAAATTTATGCGCCAATGTACGTTGGTTCTGACTCCGGTTTCTAAAAACTGTGGTAATTGTTCACGGTGTGCTTACTTTTGCTTCATTAACAGCCACTAGCTGATGCGGAGGGTGCAAAGAGGCATGCTATGATCGACCTGCTCAAGAAGCATGGCGGATTGACATATGTAAGTAGCCATCAACCTGGGCTCGGTTTAATTCATTGCCTTGCCCACTGAATTGCAAAGTTGTAGGGATGTTTAGTCTCAACATTAGCTCAACACTACTAAATTTGCCACTTGACACCAGGTATTCTGATTCCACCAGTAACTCTATGGTTATGGAAGTAGTGGGTGAGTCCCCATATATTCCTCTGCAGCTGTCTCTGTCATGGTCCTGAATCTGTATCCAGGACACTTGGTCCCAAATATTGTTACCAGAAGTAGAAGTAGGGTATTTGGATTTGTCTGTGCTCTATATGGAAAATGTTAGATGCGGTACTAATGGATGATTTTGATACCTTGTTTGCGTTACACGTGGGCATCCGTTAGAAATTGCTGGATGTACAACAATTGTGTCAATTGTTGATTAAAGACCCGATACTGTTCTCCTTTTGGAGATCACACTGTATACAATAAGGATGGGTTCTAGAGGTTTGCTTGTCTATTTTCCTTCATTTAATGGCTAGTCTTAGTGCACCTTTCAAGCATGGCCAAATTAATTATGCTCTACTTAGTTGGTATAAGTGTTCTATTGGATAAGAGCTGTCTAATTATTGTTGAGACTTCATTATGTGTTTATAGTTGGCATCGTCCCATTTAATCACGCGCAGATACATCGGATTCCTCTGATTTATCTTTCTTCTGATACGTGGCCATCTTGCTTATTGCATTGAAAAGTTGTAGGAATGTCTAGTTTGAAAATCAGCGCAGCATTACTAAATTTGTAACTTGACACCAGGTATTCTGATTTCACCAGTAACTCTATGATACGGAAGTAGTGGGTGAGTCTCCATATATACCTCTGCAGCTGTCTCTGTCATGGTCCTGAATCTGTATCCAGGGCACTTGGTCAGTTGGTCCCAAATATCTGTTACCACAAGTAGAAGTGCGTGTTTGGATGTGTCAGTGTTCTTTATGGAAAATGTTAGATGAGGTCTGCTAGAAATTCCTGTACATACAAAAAATATGTCAGTTGTTACTGTTCTCATTTTGGAGATCATACTGGATATGCTAAGGATGGGTTTTAGAAGTTTACCTGTCTATTTTCATTTAGTGGGTAGTCTTGGTGCACCTTTCAAGCACAACCAAATTAATTATACTTTATTTAGTTGGAATAAATTTTCTATTGGGGTAAGAGCTGTCTAGTTAATCATGGTGTTTATAGTTGGCACTGCATTTAATCATGCTCAGATACATGGATTCCTCTGATTCAGTTTTGCTGTAGGGTAAAACTGGAAGCCACTTTGAAGCAAAGTCAATTCCACCTCCCTTAACAAACAAGGCTGACTGGGAGATTAACCCACTTGAACTGGATTTCACAAAAGCAGTTATGATCGGAAAGGTTACTATTCTCGAATTATCTCCTAATTCATTGCAACCGTTTTTTTATTAAACCATTGCAACTGTTATATAAAGATTATGTGATATAAAGAACTCTTAGTTAAGCATTGCAATTGTTATCAAGGTGGACTGATTTATATATAATGCACACTGCATACTGAGATATGATAGCTGAGAATTGCTAACAGACTTTGCCCTTTCATGATTATAATATTTCCATCACTAGCATACTTGAGTTAATGCAATTAGGTAGCATTTGGCTTATTCTTGCTGCTGTGAGCAAGGTGGAACCACTGCCTTTCATTTTTTTTGAACTTTTAGGTCATGAGTTGTATGTTTGATGTATCAAATTAGTTAGAGGTAATAATTTACCGTGTAGTTCCAATCATAATACATGCGAGCGTAATAATGGATTTAAAAAAAATTGAAGCTAATTTTTTTCTTTTGGATGGTCAATTTATATTTAACTTACTCCTCTGCGCCAATCAATTTGGGCTGGAGGAAGTAGTATAATACTAGGAAGATAATGGACTTATTTTGCTCCACCTTTAGTTCATTTTTGTAATTGTGTTATCTTAAGTTCATCTAACCTGCTAAATACTGCAGGGCTCTTTTGGTGAAATTCTGAAAGCAAATTGGCGAGGAACACCTATTGCTGTCAAGCGCATTCTTCCATCATTATCTGATGATAGGCTGGTTATGTAAGTTTAAGTTTATTCACATAGTTGCTAGGATAGATGTTCGCATTTCATGTGGTTAACTATGTTTTGTATAAGGCATGACTGGACACTTTTTCACATGTTTGTCTGACGGAGTGATCACTTAACATTTACTTTCCTTGGTTTGCAGCCAAGATTTTAAACATGAAGTCAACTTGCTGATAAAGTTGAGGCATCCAAATATTGTACAGTTTCTTGGAGCAGTCACAGAAACCAAGCCTTTGATGCTAGTTACTGAGTTCCTACGAGGAGTACGTAATCTGTTTCGGAAGCCAACTATCCTGTGATGTAGTCTATTTGGAACTCGCTAATGCTGATCTAAATGCATGTCCCAGGGTGATCTTCATCAATATCTCAAGGAGAAAGGCTCACTCCCCCCACTTACTGCTATTAATTTCGCGTTGGACATCGCAAGGTATTCTTATCTTCATATGTTTAGCTCGTACAATATAATATATAATGTGTATATATATATGATTGATCTGTGCAGGGTTCTTATTATATAACTTGCTTTAAACTGTATCATACTCATGGCAAATTAACTATTGTACTATCGGTAATTACTGATGCTTGAATATATAGTCTAGTGACAATCTTTTTTGTGTGTTGATCGTTCTATGTAATGCTTTTTTAGTACCCCCTGATAATTCTCTTGCGTTCATCTTTAGGGTACTGGTTACTCAGCGCTGACTTTGATTTTACTTAACAAAAATTCTTAGCATCCAAGTGATTCAATAATATTAATAGGCAGTGTGGGTATTGGTTAGTGGCATGGTCTCCTTAGGATCTATTTGAACTGCAAAGCGAATTTGCTAACACCACATCTTTGAACCATCATGCATTTCCCATTTTTGTTTTATGGAAAATAAGTACTTTCTGGCATAGGTTCTAGCTTCCCATATGAAAAATCACTTGATGTAGTGATCTTTTCTTATTTGTAAGAAATAATATTGATCCATGTGTTATTCTCTTCTGTAGGGGCATGGCATATCTTCATAATGAGCCTAATGTTGTAATTCATCGGGACTTAAAGCCAAGGTATGATGGATTACTTGTTTTGCTAAGTCAGGCAGCTACGTAGGCTGGTCTAACCTGTTATGTTTATCTCCAGAAATATTCTTCTAGTTAATACCGCTGCCAACCACCTGAAAGTTGGAGATTTTGGTCTTAGCAAGATTATCAAATCTCAGCATGCCAACGATGTATACAAGATGACTGGGGAGACTGGAAGCTGTAAGTGCTCAGGACTTGTATAGTTTGTCTTTCCTCTCTGAACTTATTCTCACAAGTTGTCTTGATATTTGTTCAAACACAGACCGGTACATGGCTCCTGAAGTTTTCAAGCACCGTAAATACGACAAGAAAGTTGATATCTTCTCCTTTGCCATGATACTATATGAGGTAGTTTTTGCCATCTAAACCTGCAACCCAGCAGCGTGTCATATCATATGATTGTGCATGTTCTGAACTAATTATTCATTTTGATTGTAGATGCTTGAAGGGGATCCACCTTTTTCCAACTATGAACCTTATGAGGCTGCTAAGTATGTGTCAGATGGGCATCGCCCAGCTTTCCGTTCAAAAGGACATACTGCTGAGTTGAAAGAGTAAGTACTACAAGCTAAAACAGAACCCTCTTAACAGCCTTCGGCTTGTCATGTTTATGTAAGCTTGTCTCTGTACTTCTGTATTATAACGTGGTTTGTTTAACTGCAGGCTGACTGAGCTATGTTGGGCTGCAGATATCAATCTGAGACCATCTTTCTTAGAGATACTCAAGAGGCTGGAGAAGATCAAGGAAAGCTTATCATCCCACGATCACCACTGGCATTTATTCTCACAATCGTAGTCCTTATACTCGTCACAAACAATTTAAACTACAGGTGTCGTGAATGGTTTTTCATGGGAGGTCAACATCGATTGTGTACAAAATTGGATGGTCGAAAAGGTCCACTGAAACGGCAAAAGGATGCCCTGATGCTTTTGTTTCTGCCAAAGCAGATACTTTTCTCGAATCACTCTTTGCTTTTAGGTAATCGTGAAAGCCTGGAGGGTGATTAGCCCATAGTTCTTCAAAACAGAGTTAATTGGGATTCTAAAGATTGCCCTTTCCATCCCTGAGAGGTGCAAATTATTTATTGAGAACTGCTTCTGTAGTTGCGGAGAGTAAATTTGTTTGTGCAGTCTCTATAAAGCTCTTCTTTATAGTGTGAACTTTGTCTTGTGGTTGGGTAAACATATATACAGTTATCTGTAGAATTGAATGGAAAAACGAACCTCTCTATGCGTGTGAAGTTTAGTTCTGCTGAGTGCACACTGATGGCGCTGTGGATGGCAATGGCACTCTTGCAGATGCGTATGACAAAAATGATGTTGCTTACTTAATTCGAGCCCAAAACTCCGCTTTGTTTACTAAATTCCTCACCAAACTTCATTCTAACTCCTCTGCGCCTTGGGTCTCTTGGTTCTGCGGCGATATGGCTGGCATAGTTCCAGGGATCTGGGAGATGCCCATCACCTTGACACCCCCGTTTGGAAGGACATCATTCTCAACTTGGATGCTTTCCGCTCCGTCTCTAAAGTTGCTGTTGGCAACGGATGTGCCACTGCGTTCTGGTTAGACCTTTGGGTTGGCGACTCCCCCCTTCGGGATCGCTTTCCGAATCTTTGCTCTCACTCCACGAGGCCCAATATGGCGGTGGTCTCTGCCATGTCGCCTGACTTCTGCAACACCCTTGGACCGCGCCTGTCGCTGGCCGCTGAAGCCGAGCTGCGTGACCTTGCAAACGTGCTCAGCTCTGTGGATCTGCGCCACGATACCCCGGATACTTGTGCTTGCCGCCTCACTAACTCTAAACTGTCAAACAAAAGTTTCTATTTCAATTCTTTCAGGCATCTGCAGATTGATGACGTGGCCTGTAAGGTCTGGAAGAGCGCCGCCCCCCTCAGGTGCAAGATTTTCTGCTGGCTCGCCAGGAAAAAACGCCTCCCCACCAACGAGCGACGGTTTCGACACCACCTCTGCGCCAGCGTCGGATGCCCCTCCTGCTCGCAGGACGAAGACGTGGCACACCTCCTGTTTCGGTGCCCCCAAGCCCTTCAAGTGTGGAAATTCTTCTACCCTGATTTCGACGAACAGGGACCCTCGAGCCTCACCGAGTTCTGGTCCTCCTGTTGTCCAAGCTATGTAACGACCACGATCACCACCGCCATCGCTTGGAGCATCTGGAAGAGAAGAAATGGCCGTGTCTTTCACGGGATTGTTGAAGACCTCGCCTTAGTCACGCAGCGTTGCATCGAAGACATTAGACTTTGGGCAGTTAATAAAGTTGTTCAGGCTCTCCTCTAAAACCCTTGTATATGCTCTCCAGGTTCTTTTGCAGTTAATAAAGTTGTTCAGGCTGGCGTAAACCCGCCGTAGCCAGGGTCAAAAAAAAAAATGATGTTGCACATGGTAAGTTTCAGTAGCCATTGCTTTCCATCTACATAATTTTTTGTTCTTGTAATTTACACATGTCAAGAAGTGGTTTATGTACTTAGCTCTTATTAAGTTACTCTAGCTTCTAGCACAGTACCATGTCATAAGAGAGAATAACATTGTACTATCTACTATGGTAGCATGTCCTGTGTTTGTTGTAACTGTATTACTCCGTACTTAATACTCCATGCCTAGTTTTGAGCAAAGCTAGTCAGGATTAGAGCAAAGCTAGTCAGGATTAGATCTAATAGTCCGAAAAATGCATTCCATCTTCCTGGAAGGAGATGAAATAGGAAATTTATACTCGGACCACCAATTATTTTTTGTTTAGATTTGTGGGGCTTTCTCACAGAGAGAAAACACCCTATAAAAATTAGCGTATGCTGCTAAGTGTGGCGTGCACACGGTATTCTTTAGTAAAAGGCGAAAGAATAGTTCGCTTTGTGCTCACCACGCAGCTGCGTGAGTTCCATCGGGCGCACCCCGACCTCTTATATAGCCCAGCTCCCTGCGCTGTCTCCCTGGCTAGGCGAGGTGGGACTAAACGAAGACGCTCCACCGTGTGCGCTCCTTCTACTGCTGCCCGGCCCGCATGTTAATCAGCAAAGCCCACGGAAGTATGCTCGCTTTGGGCCTTTCACGTTGTCAGCCCACGCCATCGCAGAGGAGAGGAGAGGAGACGGCAGCGGCGGCGGATGGGCGCTGCTAGGCGATCTGATGGCACCCGGCGGGCGGGCGGGCGACCGGCCGCGGATCCGTCGGAGGCGAGGGGGCTCACCGTCGCCGGCGTCGGCCCATCCACCGACAGGTTCCATCTCGGTTCGTGTCTCATTGCTCCGAATCAGTTCGTGTGTGCTCAGCCTACCCTCTCCATCGTGTTCTAACACATTGCCTAAAATTTATTGGTCTGTACAAGCAACACAATAGATGGAAGACGATAAGCCCAAATAGCATGTTTGCAAATCACAACAAGTAACCTCGTCAAAATATCAGCATAACTGCTGTGATCACATTGCGAGTTGTGACTCTTAAGGTTCGCCCAATTCATTCTCGACATGTTGAGACAAGTGTATTTATCCTCTGAAAGGTTGTGAATTCCAATCAAGGAAAGCAAACAAGTTCTACTTTGATAGCATGGCGATTCATTTGCTTGTGCCCAATCTTTTAACCTCATGGACTTCCACTTGAAGCTGCCTTCTCTCCGGTCCCATCGATGTACCATTTACTCAGTCTCTGCCGAGTGACCTCTACCTGAAAATTAGATTAAAAACCATGATTGAGTATATCTTCTAGTACGCTAATCTAGCACTCGATATATATTTATTACAATGAACTTTTGTTTTAATATAGATAGGTCATATGAAGAACTGTGGGTGACAATGTTTGAGTACAGTAATGGTTGAAAAGTTAGCAAAGCTTACCTGTTTATCCCAATCAGTCCTAATTGTTATGAACAGAAGTACAATTGTTTGAACCAGTGTTCCGAGCAGCATGCCAACCCAAACGCCCTATAGTAGCAACCAAGGAGAGTTAGGACAACCTAGAGCCAAGAGGTAAATGTTACTGAATTTAGTAACCGATTTACTACAACAGCGTCAATCTCACCTTCACATGATATCCAAGAACATAACCTAGGATCGCTCCAAGAGGGATACCAATCAAGTAATATGTTGTGATGTTAACATATGCAACCACGCTTTGCCAACCCGCCCCAACAGCAACACCTACAGGATATCAAACAAGGGTATACTTTCAGTAAACCAAATGCATCTTTATTGAAATAAAATGGCAAATGGTTTGTTTCGCGTGGAAAATAAACCAAATCAAATGATTATCGGCATTCAGTCAATTGCTGAAGCAAACCTGATAGCACTGGTTGAACACTGTTCAACAAGATGGAGACGGCCAGAAGAGGCGAGAGATCAGCAACTGTGGCAGCTACCTCTTCACTCGTTGTAAATATGTAGGAAAGCTTTCCTCGGAACAAAAGGAAGAACACAAACAACGCAAGACCTATAGAAAAAGAAGTGGTGACGATATTTAAGATGGCGAACTTTGCCCTTCTTGCACTTCCAGCTCCGAGCTCATTTGCCACACGCACTCTACAACACACCAAATCATTATCATCAAATTTCTGAAACTGATTTGATCAAATTAGACGGTAACAGCGAGCTCTTAGACCAAGAAGTTACCCTGTTGCGGACAAAAAACCCATGGAAATCATCAACTCCCAACCATTGATGTTAAGGCTGCAGATTTCACATATAGAAACCATAATAGTTAATTAACTCATATGCAGCGACAATGAAGCACTGTTGAATTATGCAATGGCATATATGCACCAGTGGCTAGCAAGCGTCCTTTGGAAGAATAGGAATATCCAGAGTGGAGAACCAAATCTTATGTAGTGAACTATGAAGTGAAGTATAGTAAAGATTACCATATCGAAAGAGCATCAAGTGTAACCTCTGGATTCTTCATGTACCCGGTTAGGAGCACCAATATAGTGTTGTACCACATTTCCAAACTGAAGAGGCAAGCAAGGGAAAAATATTTATCATTGCTACGTGCATCCGAAATTTTGATATGGATAGTATAAAACATCCGCGTATGCTTGGTCAGTAAGTCTTTTGTTGCGGATGAAGTTTGTTCTTTCTTTCTGAAACTGTTCTTTATGTATAGTTGTATACTCAAAACTGAAGCTTGTTCTTACCAGAGCATCACACCAGAGGATAGAGAGAGCTTTATGATGGGGAAGAGGTCGGTGAGTGCCTCAGAGGAGAACCCCCTCCATGTGAGAGGGCACGCACCACAGAACACAAAGATGAGCTGCCCAGACACAGGAATCCACAAAGAAATGACCATGGAGCTCATGACCCCGGAAAGTCCAAAGTGGAACTTGATGGTCAAGAGCCACGACAGGAACAGATGGGTGCCGAGGTTGACGAACGCGAGATAGGTGACTATTAGATTCTTGCTCTGCGCCTGCAGGTACATCTGGAGCGCGAAGTTGCAGAGGTTGGCAAACATGATGGGGATGTACCAGACCGAGATGAGCCCAGCAATGGCGGCGATCTTGGGGTCCTGGCCGATGAAGACTAGGAGAGGCTCGGTGAACAGGAAGATGGGGAGCATGAGCACAGCGCAGCTGCTGAGGATGATCCAGGAGCGCTGCAGGTAGATGCCCAACATGTGGTACTGCTGCGCCCCGTAGGACTGCCCACACAGCGTCTCCAGTGCACTCGCCATGCCTAGCTGCATTCAGTTTACGCACATTAATCAAACGATAAAACCATCGGGTTTTTTTCTCTTTTGCAGAAATTTGTTTCTGAAGACTCTGAAATCTCTGGACTGGTTGCCATCTACTGTAGCTACCTAGGGAAGACATGTAACTTCTGTTTCTGTCATGTGTTATTATGCCACATATCACTATCGAAATATGGATGCAGGTTATAGCTAGAGATCCAATGTTCATACTACTTAAATAATTCATCCACTGCTTATGTTATGATTAAATTGACAATGTATTGAAGAAGGGGCTCGCTCAGATCATATATTCCTAATTCCTCCACTGTCTAGAGGTTTCTGTCATCTACTGTGTCTAACTAGGTGTGTCCCTGGCAACAGTTGACAAGAGTATGACCAACGAAAAGACTGACCACATGCAATTGAGATGACCATCATCAATCTCAAGAACATGTAGGAGGAAGAAGAGTAGTGTAGTAGTATGGTAGTATGGTAGTATAAGAAGCAAATGAGGTGTCCAAATTAAATGAACACTGCTAGTCCTAGATAGGTAGCTACATTACCAGTATGCCATTGCAGAAGCGCATGAGGACGGTGGAGACGAGGGCGAAGGCGGCGAGCTCGGTGGCACCGATGTGGCCCATGAAGGACAGGCTGATGATGGTGACCCCGAAGCCGGAGAAGCGCATGCAGATGGACGGCCCCGCCACCTTCCATAGCTTCCGGTTCTCCTCTAGCAGCCGCCGCCCCAGCACCGCCTCCTCTTCTTCTCTACCTCCTGCATGGCCTCCCCGGATCAGACCATTTTCGGCCACCACCGACGCAGCCGGCCTTGGCCCAAGCAGCGGGACATTGTGCTCGTCCTCCCTCTTCTCCATCGAGGGACGTAGCAAGGTAGGCAGTAGCACGTGTAAGTAGCGCTGCAGTACCGCTCGATTGGCTATGAGTTGAGGATGCAGAATATATAATACTCTCACATTGGTGCATGTTCTGAAGTTAAGGACCCGCCTGAAACCATCTCTCCATTTGGAATCTACCCTTCCTTGCATCATCCCAAACACAAGCATGCTCGTAAGTCAGGTGAACCAACTCCATACACTTTATTCCATCGGTGTACCCCACGGACCGGTTCATTCTTTTTAATTGTGCATGCGCCATGCCAAATTCATGGCGATGAAAACTAGAGTTTGCACCGCTTAAAAGATCTCACAAGTCTGGATGACCCTTGGAGACTTGGAGCGCCTCTATGCATGTGGTCACTTTGCCAACTGATTGTCTCTTCCATTCTATTATTGCACGTAGTTATTACTATTCTGCAATATCTCACTTAGACAAGGACTAGCAATCTAGCATGCATATAATATAGAGTAAAATGCACCGAAGATCCTATAAGTTTGGATGATTCCTTATTCGGGTCCTAATTGTTTGAACTTATGTACCGGCAGTCCTAATTCTCAATAAGTTGTGAACAGAAGATCCTAAACAGGTCTGACCAGTCGTTGACTGGTGCCAAGTAGGCATTTTTTTTATAGAAAACCCCGCAGATAATTATTTATTCTTACCTCGTGGTCCATTTTACCTTGTCTCCTATTGTCCTCTTCCACTCCCTGCATCCAAGCCATAGCCATGCCAGGGAGATGCTCCAGGGTGCATTAATTGGTCGCATGTCGAGGTGCGGCCTCGCTCTCTAGGGTAGGCGGTTGAGGAAGGCCGCACTAGGACGCAGTAGCAAATTATGAGGGGCAGACGTGGATGCCAGGGGAAGCTCGTCGCCCACGGCACATCATTAACATGTAATCGATCTGTCTCAGAATATAAGGAGCCTAAAAATTAGTCAAAAGTCAAATCTTTCTTTAAATTGAGTATATGTTTCCCTCCTTTTCCCGCTAGGATCGGAAATCTTGTATTTTCCATATCCATACGATGAGTCCTTAGGTTTCCGAAATAGTGTAATGGAAAAGAAGTGCTTCGAATCATTGCTATTTGACTCGGACTTGTTCTGAAAAAGTTGAGGTATTTTGAACTGTTTGTTGACACGGACAAAGTAAGGGAAAACCTCTGAAAGAATTTCCATATTGACCTTGGACATATAAGATTTCCGAATCGAATTCTAGTGTGGAGAAGTAACTCAAAAAGTAACAAATCACTAAACTCTAAACTACCCGTTATCCAAAAAAAAACCTAAAATTCCTAATAATAAACCAAAATCTCCTACACGATTAGTTACAAAAGCTTTTTGACAAGCACTCGCCGCGATCGGTCGCCTATCAATAAATAGGAACAAATTCCCACGAGTTCCCAAAAAAAATTCTCATGTCAAGACCACATATGGGTTCGATATACTCTTATCTTCAACGAATGGCCCCGCTTTCAATGCAGGTAGAAACCTATGGTTGCAGGATGGTTGAATGTTGTTAATGAGAATAGTAATTCGGTTTTCTTAACAATAGGATCTGTGGATTTCTTGGTTCATCATGCTATTGCTCTAGGTTTGCATACAACTACATTGATTTTAGTGAAGGGCGCTTTAGATGCACACGGTTCGAAATTAATGCCGGATAAAAAGGATTTTGGGTATATAGTTTTCCTTGTGATGGCCCATGGCGCGATGGTGGTTGGGACGCGTTTTATTTGGCAGTTTTCTGGATGTTAAATACCATCGGATGGGTTATTTTTTATTGGCATTGGAAACATATCACATTATGGCAGGGCAACTTTTCACAATTTAATGAATCCTGTACTTATTCGATGGGATGGTTAAGAGATTACTTATGGTTAAACTCTTCACAACTTATCAATGGATATAATCCTTTTGGGATGAATAGTTTATCGGTATGGGCATGGATGTTCTTATTTGAACATCTTATTTGGGCTACTGGATTCATGTTCTTAATTTCCTGGCGTGGATAGTGGAAGGAATTAATTGAGACTTTAGCTTCTCATCGAAACATCGAGAAATTGTTCATATAGAAAAATCTAAAGAAATAAAAAAGGAGACCCATGCCATGATTTTAAAATCTTTTCTATTTACTAGTCTAAGTTTCTCGATGAGGATAATTAATTCGGTCGTTGTGGTCGGACTCTATTATGGATTTATGACCACATTCTTCATAGCTCCCTCTTAGATCTTCTTTCTCCAATCTTGGATTAGGAAAACTGCCCTAACTATGGGAGAATATTTTCGAGATGTTAATAAGCAAGACTTGCTTTTATTCATCGATAATATCTTTCGTTTTGTTCAATCAGGATCGAAGGTATCCGCTTTATTAGGGAGAATTCCTTCTGCAATGGGTTATCAACCTACTCTTAGTACACAAATGGGTTCTTTGCAAGAAAAAATTGCTTCTACTAAAAAGGGATCTATAACTTTGATTCAAGCAGTTTATGTACCTGCAGACGATTTGACCGACCTGCTTCTGCCACAACATTTGCACATTTGAATGCTAATACCTTTCTTTCCAGAGGATTAGCCTCCAAGGGTACTTATCCAGCAGTAGATCCTTTAGATTCAACCTCAACTATGTTACAGTCTAGGATTGTTGGCAATGAACATTATGAAATTGCACAAAGAGTTAAGAACTTTAACCAATATTTAGGAACAAATACCTACATCTACAATATTGAAAGGACATATTAAGAAAATATAGTTTATGGTGAATCTACTGATATTAATTTATTATTGTAATTGTTCATATTTTTATGTGTAAACTCGATCGGACATACAAAACATTAATTTTTGAGTAATTCTTAGACACCTTACATTTTGGAACGGAGAGAACCGAGGGAGTACAATACAAAACTCAATGTCATTAGATATAATATAATATATTTTCATATAATATCAGTATCATAGTCCTTGATAATTTTCTTGCTAAAAATTAAATCAAAGTACTATGCTCTTCTTCTCTAAGAAAATAGTTGTTCTTTCCCAAAAATTTGGCCAAAGTATTATTCGCGAATTTTCTCATAAAAGGGCTTACAAAACTCGCCAGGAAGGGCCCAGAAAAGCTCTAAGGATCACATGTCGAAGTTGGGCGTCTTGCCTCTTTCTCTTGCACCGAGTTTACGTGAAACGCTCGACCTCTGCGCAGCACATATTCATAAACGTACTGAATAGAGAAATTTTGAATAATTTAGAATTGTGGGGCTTTCTCACAAAGAGAAAACACCCTATAAAAATTAGCGTATGCTGCTTAGTGTGGCGTGCACACGGTATTCTTTAGTAAAAGGCGAAAGAATAGTTCGCTTTGTGCTCACCACGCAGCTGCGTGAGTTCCATCGGGCGCACCCCGACCTCTTATATAGCCCAGCTCCCTGCGCTGTCTCTCTTGGCCAGGCGAGGTGGGACTAAACGCGCCATCGCCTTTGCATTTTCATGCTGCCCTACACATTCACGGGGAAAGCCCATACAAGTAGGCTCGTTTTGGGCCTTTCAGGTACTGAGCCCACGGTTTCATTTTAGGCCTCGTAGCGCTGGCTCTCCTTCGTCCACAAACACTCGGTTCTCTGATCTTTCCCTTTGGCTGTTCGTCACCACTGCTAAAACAAAAAAAAAGCTGTTCGTCACCAGTGCAGCGGATTAAATGGGCAGAGCGTAGCAGGTCCTACTCAACAACAGTGGTCATTAGGTAATCCTCCGTCACGAATTCACGATGGAGGGACGCAAATACATATCCTATATACATCTCGTGCAAACTGTAAATTCGTGTGCTCGTCCTGCTCTGCACTGCAGAACAATGTCCAAGCAAAGAAGAAACGCCTATGTGGCTCCAAGTTACACCATATATATGAAACATCAACTTTGACAGGTTTTACAAACTGTTTCGATTGGGCAAAATCTAGAGCACAGGTAGACAATCTGCAGTATGATGAACATGGTTTCTTACTGCAGATTTGAGTATACCGTCAGATACATAAGTTAACAGCTCACAGCAACAATATACCCTAATTTCAGAATGATGTGCCATCATGGGACAACTACAGCAGCTTCTTTCTCTCGAAAAAGGTCTTCAGATGCCACAGCTGCAGACCTGCCACGGACAAGCAGATGCCGAGCGACAGGAAACCGAGCCAGCCCATCCTCGAGTTGGTTTGCTTGTTCATGTTCTGCATTTCCTCCTCCCTGGACAAATGACAGATCAAAAACTTAATTTTGTGAATGGCGTCACTAATATTCATCATGGAGTGAACTTTTACCGGTGCCAGAAATACTAGGCAGACAAATGACAGCTCAAAAACTTGATTTCCGAGTTGCTTCTCTAATTATCATGGAATGAAGTTTTACCATTGCCAGAAATAATAGGCAATATTGTACCTTTCACGTAGATAATACATTTCTTCATGGATAGATTTGATGGTATCCGCTAGCTTCCTCAACTCTATTTCCATCATCTGCAACAAGTAAAACACAATGTATGAACAGCTAATCCTCCGACAAACATTGTAGGATAGTACTAGTGCAGTCATACACTCATACCGCGGTACTATCTCCATGTGCTACTGCCAAATACTAATGTGGATCATCTATTAGAGTACTTCATTTGTGTTGGTGATGTACCACATGTTACTGGCTGGTCACTCTCCAGAGGTAGGACAAACAAAATGGTGACTTGACAATGTTATTCCGACCTAGTTCATAAAAAGGCACTTCTTACAAAACCAGATATCTTACTGCTTATTTAGAAGTGTTGGTTACGACTTTATGACCAGTGTTCAAAAGCTAATACGGAACTGCTACTGCCTACTGTTTAAGAACCAACACTAGCTGACACTGTGACACCCATTAGCAATTGATGTGTCAATGTGCAATTACTGATGGACAACATTACACATAAGCTACCGAAACACAGATAAAAATAATCAGCAGGCACTGAGCCTCCTTTGTACTTTTTTTTGTGAAAACATATGCTTAGGAGTTATCAGCAAGAGTTATATGGAAAATAGCTGTATGTCAAAATTACAGAATGTCCAAACTCATCACAGATCAAATTCTTATTCTGCTCATCACAGATCAAATTCTTATACTGCTCATCACAGATCAAATTCTTATACTGCTCGCCGCGGAAGTATGCCAAGAGACCAAAAGCTTGTTTGACATATAAATCCTTTGTTCAATGAGAAACACACACCTCATAGTTTTGTGCAAGTGATATTGACGATTCAAGTACATCACAGAACCAATTAGAAAATTCTACATAACATACATAAGTCAATGTTGTAGACTCATTCATAAATGTAATTTGTAGAACGACAAAGCGAATAAAGCAAAACGCACATTACCACAAGACTACAACATCAGCTTAATTTAACTAACCACTGGACTATTTAGCATATTCTCTTCCAAATACACTAATATTCTAAGAATAACAATCCACCAGCAAGAACTGCATCATATGCTTAAGCTCCTAGAATAAAATTTTAAAACTCTACAAAACATATTTAGAAGTCCAGCCACTTTGGTGCCCAGATACATACCCCAACAAACTTGCGCCTAGAAGGGATTAATCTACCACCTCACAGGAAGATTTCTCAACATAATGTACAAAGCTTGAAGTATACTGATCGCAAACAGACATGCTCGAAATGACCTCAGCGTCGCCACATACTACAGGAAACTACATGGTAACCCACTCAAGAGAACAAGCAAGCCAAGAGACTCAACTTAGAAGTATCTAAATACATAAGAGCCCAAGTCTCCACACCTAGATATGTAATGATTCTGCAAGCCCACCTTTTGCTCTATATCCGTACACTGAAATTGCTTCTGAACAGCGAACCTACAAAAGCCCAACCTTGCGAATGACATGACCCCGAACATCCCAACGTAGTAATCCGATCACAAACCTAAACTCCCAATTCATTACACACATCCAAGCACTCACATGCCAAACAAAGCCTATGATTCCTGCTCTTACGCGCAAATTAGCACCTATAGTCACGAACTACTAAGACTACATCTATAAGGGACAATTTGGCCATATGAAATAGCTTGATTACTAGTTAAAATTTCAGCAGAAGCTGAAGTAGTCAACCGAGGGCTAAGCGGATCACTCACATCGACCTGGCCCTTCTTGGCGACGTTAGGCCAGTCCTTGGCCGTGACGCCGCTCTTCCAATCAAACTCGAAGGTGACAGTGACGGGCGGCTTGTGGTCCGGCGCCCAGAAGCAGGCCAAGTAATCCCCGGCCTCCGTCGCCGTGAAGGCGAAGTGCCCGGACTGGACGTTCTCGGAGTAGTGCATGCTGTTCCCGTACGGCGAGGTCACCTGCACCGACCAAATCAGCGAAATCACGGGATCGCCGCCCAATCGCGCGCGGCAGCTAGATGACGATCGATCAGTATGACTTACCCTGAGGGAGATGCGGTGGGAGTCGGGGAGCGGGGCGTCGGGGGAGGTGTTCTCGGGGCCGACGATCTGGTACTTGCCGACGGCCATGGAGTCGACCTTGATCTCGTCGGAGATGCACTTGGTGTGGCCGGACTCGAGGTCGAACCGGAGCGCGCGCGCCGCGGGGGAGGCCGCGAAGAGGAAGGCCAGGAGGAGGAGCACGGACGGGGGGAGCCATCTGGGGGCGGAGGATCCGGCGCGCCGCGCGGCCATGGCCGGAGATCGGAGTGGGAATCGGAGCAAGGTCGGCGCACGAAGTCACGGGGTGGGGTTGGCTTTGGAGTTTGGCTTATTGGGGATGGGGGAAGAGGCTGGTTGGCTGGTTGCAGGTTTGTGACGTGGAAGTGACTAAAAGTTTGCGAGAGTAGCTTGAATCATGGATTAGTAAAAAATCTTTTTCCTAAACTGAAGCTAGTGATCGATTTTTTAGACATTAGTGATTAATCTGGTCAAACTAGAGACTCATTTGCTTTTGAATATGCTTGAGAGTTCTACAGTATTCCTTTGTGCCAAAATACGGCACATATACTCCCTCCGTTCGTAAAAGATTGTTTTAGATTTATCTAAATTTAATTTTTTTTACACAAAATAGTGTGTACATGTACCTGAATTTAGACGAATCAAACACATTTTTTATGAACAGAATACTTATCTTCCGCAAAACAGCGCATAACTTTTTAGCCAAAAGACAACCTATCGTAAGTTTAACCAATCTTGTATACAGAGTATGAGAATTTACAATATCTAATAAAAACAATGAAAACACATGTTACGGTGGATCTATTGATGTTGATTTGGTATTATAGATGTTCATAATTTTATCTATATGATTGGTCAAACATATTGTATGTTAGCTTTGAACTAAACTTATATGCCTTCTTTCGACGAACAAAGAGAGCATCAGCCATTAACCACCTCCAGATGCAACATTGGTCTTATGTTATATAGGAACAAACATGTAGGCAACAAATTAGAACTTATATAAGTATGTTTGTCATAAAAATGTAATCGCATGTTTTTGCTTGATCAATCTCAGAAAAAATACATAGTAAAATGCATCCACCGTCATTGAACTTTCTTGAGAAGATATAATATATTTTTCATGTTGGCATATGGGGAGTTTGGGGGGATAGCGAGAGATTTCTCCCATGTTGTACTTTCCCCCATAAACCTTATTAGATCACATCGGCCAAATCCCATCCTACTTGTTATGTTTGTTCGGCAAAAACAACCATATGTCACGTCGGCTCGATACAAGGGAGAAACATACACATGACCATATACCAAACTTTTTGGAAGTTCGTGGACTAAATAAACCTCCTCAACAAATTACCACGTCTATGGATACAATTCACTCTTTTTTATATATCTGTCTATACTAGAATTGAGAGTGAATTCCACTTTTTTCTCTATTTATGTATTTGTGACACCAATTACCACTTTTAGAAGCTTTGGACCCTCTTTTTCCTATGCATGCCCACAAAGTGTGAGGTAATGGCAAAATATCAGGACAACGATTAGGAATGAACAAATGGATAAAAAAATGTCCGGACTTATACTTTTGTCGCGCCACATCAATATAACATGCCGGTCATATCTAACAAAACTATCAACATGGTAAAATGGGGTAAAACCATGTTCAAAGTCCCTTAAATGGAATATTTCCGTAGGATTTTCGCTAAATGAATATGTCACAAAGCACAAGGATTAAAAAAATTGAATTCACTCAAGAATTTAGGCTGCTCGCTTTATCAGGCGATATGAATATCAGAAAAGAGAGATTTACTCTTCAATATGTACACTGAGAAAAGTGATTCCCATGTGAACGATTTACTCTTCAGCAATTTCTGTAAACTCCGTGATCTGAGCGGAACCTAAACAGAGAATCCTATTTATTCAAACAAACGCTTGACATGTAACTCATCTTTACAATTTATTTATTTTGTAATTTGTGGGGGCACTGCGCTCCTGGTCCAGTCTCACCTCTTCCACCTCTAGCTTCAGAAACCTCGAACAAGGAACAACAGTCTAAGGACATCTCTAGCAATACATTCACTCTTCAGTCTGAGAGGCATGTGTCAGCTTCCAAGCAGATGGATACATCCGTGCTAAAAAATACAGTAACAAGGGTCAGAGATGTCATCGAGTATTTTTCAGACTGGTTATACATTGTCCGGCAGTAACCTAATTTAGACCTATTGCTCAACTATAGTATATATAGCGATGTTTAACTCGTTCTTGCGCTAAAGCATTAGTCCGAATCTGAGCCCTCCATCTCCCACTGGCGAGCATCTTTGGGTTCAGGATCAGCGGCGCCTTCAGTTGTGGGTTGACCAAAGAGAGTTGTGCTAAGCTTTGGACGGCGACGATTCTCGGTCTTTTCTTTAGGAGCTTCATCCTGGAAGACATGATATGTATTGTCAGTATATTCAGCAAATTAAGCCCAAAACTGCAAAATGAGCGTAAAATACTTCCTGAATAAGAACAGCCGCTTAACAACAAGACAATCGAGTCCAAAAATATAGAAACTTCAAATCAAATGCATTGACTCATTTTATTGGATGAATGAACAGCAGGCCATGCCACCATGTGTGATTGATTGGATTGGGGGTCCCAAAATTTCTCATATGCTACAAATCAGGGAACATGATATTGCAGTTTCACTATCGCTGTGTATGGCTCATGCAAGACTATGTTGTCGTTTATCAGCTTTACCAACAAATGTGAAAGCTGAGCAGAGGGAATAGTTGTCCGGATCAGTAAACAGAGCAAGCAGATATATATTTGACATCATAAAGCAACAAAGAGCCTACCTTTGGAGTCTTCTGAGTTGATTGGCTATGCTTGAACCATATTGTTGCCCATGAAATGCATGCACACATCAGCAAAGCTGGACCAACCCTTGGGTCAGTCAAGTAATCTTTGAAATTGAAGACATTGTACTTAACCCTCTCTTTTAAACCTTTCCCTGCTGAACGGATACTTTTGGTACTGCTTAACCATTCCTTGCTTGTTTCCTCAGGTATAAGATCTGGCACCTTCGAAGTCTAGGTACAGAAGAAGGACAACAGAATGCATCAATAATTGTTGGAAGAATATGTGTACTTCACACGGAGTAATATTCAGGAAACTTTAGCATCTCATAGTTTACTATAAACATCATCTTTAAATATATGACTGATGAACAACCGACAAGCACTGTTACAGTGATACCTCTACCATAAATAGTTCATTGCAGAGTTAATTATTGGTGCCGACTAAATATAGAATAAGCTTGGTGCCCAGATGAGATGGATATCAGTATATCACAAGTATAACAATGCTTACGTAGGAAACTAACATCGATCAAATTGGAAAAAATAGGCATAAATTTGTACTAAAGACTTAAAAAATATTCGCAACAAGTCAACAAATACTTTGCATAGAGCTCATGCTTCGACCCTATGTGAAGTAGAATTTTCATATTATTATAAATCTACGTGCAGCAAAAGGCATCTCTCAGCCAGCAAATATTTAGAGTTACTTTTCAACTTCCAAGCGAAATTTGACTAACGCCAACATTGGTACTAAAGAAAACCAACATGCAATGCAGACATCCTTATGGTGTTGGAACACATCAAAGTTTGCATTGCACCCACCCTCTAGCTATTCCTGTCTCCTCCACCAACCGAGTATGGAATCTAGGACTATTGGCATTCTCGTTGTTGAGTACAAATTACTTCTTTTTTATCCACATTCGTTTTCACCCTTTAATTTAAAACGGACATGCTAATGTGGTCAGAAATACAACCTCCCTTTGGAAATAGGTGACTCAATTTTGTCTAGATACGTATGTAAATGCGCCTAGATACATCCGTATCTAGACAAAGCTGAGTCACTTATTTCCGAACTGAGGGAGTAATATTTTACTTTAGGAGACATGACAGAGAAAGTTCAAAAGGGAGCATGCTTTAAGTGACTTACAAAGTAAGGGATTTCTCTAGTATCTCCATCTTTGATAACCTGAGAGACCCACTTGTTTATCTGCCAAAATAACAGTTAAGAACGTATGTTTTAGATAGCTGCATAGCTTGACCACACACACACACATATATATATATATATAAATATTGTGCACCTCTAGAATTTCGTCCAGGCCATTATATCGAGCCACTAGCTGGGAGGCATCAGGAGTATCCTGACCCTGGAGAGTATCCATGAGATTGTGCTTTTTGTCAGCTTTCAGCGCCTCATATGTTGCATTTCTTTGGAAACGGACAATGAATACTTCGGGCTTATCATTGTCGTCTTCAAAGCCTCTAGGACCACAGGCTCCGTTATAATCAGTGGCAAGGTAGAAGGCACAAATTTTCTGTAAAAAGGGTACTGTTATCCAAAGTTACAAGCAGTCAAGCACAAGTACAATAGCACATCCTGCTTTCTTTCGAAGAAACACCTATTTCATTGTTGAAAATGACATGACTCAGCCATTTTCTGAAGCTAGGCCTGAAATGTTTCAAATAATGTGGTCCAGTGAAGTACATCAACATTCACTGTAGAACATCACCAATCATTGTAAAATTTCGAGAATATAAACTTAGATGGCATTTCACTTCGAGGATAGCTTAGTTTTGCAACAGAGATTAATTTTTAAGATAGAAGAATACTCTGTATATGATAAAAGAACCATGGATAAGCATTGCAAATACAGGGGCCCACATTTCAGGATCTTAAAAAACCAAAGAGGCATGCACTACAAAACTATATTACTCGAGAGGCCTTTTTCAATTGGATCAAGTACTGTTCTACCCACCATAGGCTAGGATTCTGGTCTGTAGGGCACTAATCTAAAGCTATAGGGTTGGAACCCTGGATATTAGGTGTTAAGAGAACCCATGGAGCACATATCTTCATCTGAACTCAAGCAGATAAATATGCCCATACCTCAACTAATTAAGGAAAGCAGAGCAAACGTCCTATCTAGTATGCAATAGCCACAACAATCTGTATAGTTTCAACTATATATAACAGTTACTGGTAATCTGTGATTTTCGTGAGATTTCATTTTCCTTTGTACCAGAAAACTATTCATTACCTCGCAAAAAAACTATTCATTACACTAAGTTGTTCATAATGCTATACACCTGGGTTACCCTAAGACTTCAAAGCATCTCCCACAAACTCTGAAGAAGGGCACATAATTACAAAGCACTGCTCAAATTTGGATATATGGAAAACTGGCAGAAAACACTATAGTACTGTCATTATATATGAATGAAACATTTCAGTACTATAGTACCAAGGAATCAGTCAGTTATTCCCAACACAGATAATTTGGAACCAGTATAAAAGCATAACTGCAGGAACAAAGAGAGGAAGTGCTACTTAAAAAAAGAACCTGTGGCCTTCTGGAGTCATGTCACCAAACAGCAAGTAAAACATCACAAGCTAAAAAAACTGCATGTTGATAGTAAAAATGGAATTTGCGAAGCAGTTTACCTTCTGTACTTCTCCATCTAACCAAACAAAGGTCAACCTGTCATCTTTTAAGGCAGTTGCAGCACTTGCTACCTCTACTATATTTTCCACATTCCCGGTAGTACTTGAATCAACAGCACTTAGTAGTTGGTCTTGGGCTTTTCGCAAAATCTAAAGAAGTTTCAAATTCCAAAAGCAATATAAGTTGACAAACTAACAATGAATGGTTAGAAGTTGATTCAGGAGGGACAAACCCCATCATTGTTCATTGCATTAAGCTAAAGAACTTACTTGTCTCTTTTTACTTAATTCTACACCAGGGCGACCAGCAACGACTACACAATACCATATAGACATGTCTTTTCTAGCGCGTGAATGACCTCTAGCATCACAACCCAATTCCAAAGATGTGTCACTTCTTAGCTGCCGGAGTTCTAATCAAGAAAAGAATGAATTTAGTATATTAAAAAAGGCACACATTTTCTCGTTAGTAAAAAAGGGTGCATCAATGATAGCATGGCAATTCCGTATACTGCTGATTGGCAAACAAAGTTTAAAGATACCTTGGTGCTTGTGCTCCTCCATTATCTCTGTGAACTCCGACTTGCTAAAAGTTCCTGAATTGGAGGTAAGTAATAAGTCTAGGACTCCACTGCATAAAATCAAAAGGCTAAATAGGGGATAGAAGCTTTGCCATGGTACACAACAGGCTTGGCACCGGGACCCTTCAAGAAAACAAGTGCAGGAGCCGATTCCACTCCTAACCTGATTTGGAAGAGACAAAAAAAAGTACCGGTAAAAATTATTCATAATTAAACACAAAAGTACTAACATATTCCACATAAAAATAAGGTTTGCCTTTTCACTAAGTAGCTCAATAGCTCACTGATCTGGAGATCACATTTTTCACTGCTAGGGCTACGGTCTGTGGTTTCAGCATGCACTGTTCAGATTGTTAACTTGACTCTTCTAGAAGTGATTAAGCAAAATGAAATTGGTCAAGAACACTTATCCTAATTCATCCACTATTCTTGAATACACAACTATTTATGCACGAAGTCAAGAGTTTCTGCATCCACATGGATTAGCTCCAAACAAATATAAGCTGGTAGCCATATATGCCTACCATGATCAATTTACTGAAAACATGAAGCTGTAGTGAGAAGGTCTAAACTTACAGTTTGTATATTTAGCCTGATGGAAGTTGTTTAAATTCTTAAGAATATTAAATTTCACGTTTCACATTTACTTATTAAAACATGTACTCGGTAGCAACAATCATACCATGAACATAGGCACAAATAAGAAAGAATGAAGTTGTAGATAAAGAACGTACGAATTCCACCAAATCTGGGATTCATCTTCTTTCCACATAACAAATGCAAATGATGCATAGCTTGAATACTCTTGGGCAGCTTGGCGAAGGAATGGAGTAGCACGCTCCCCCGTGCTTGAAAAAAAGATAACCTTGACCTATGTAGCAAACGCAAAAGATGACATGACCAATTATGAATTATGATTGTATGTGTGTGCTCGGTGCTCCACATGCATATTGAAAAAGGTGCAAGTAATAAATAAGGCAGTTAGCAACAGATGCATGAGTGTATGTATGACATAGAAGGCGGTAAATTTACTGTACCTTATGATGGCCACTCTTCCCAATGAACTGGGGGCCCTGAAATGATCAGCTCTGCATTAGAGACGCAATTCCACTCAGATAAAATCATATCTAACTAAAGTGCAACTATAGAATAAAAAATGGACAGTGCAGAAAATTATGAAGCAACAAGAAGCGTTCATAGATGAGTGTACTTGTTGTCTATTGCTCTATTATACTCCCTCCGTCCAAAAATATAAGGCGCCTTTAAATTTCGCTGATCAACAACTTACAACTTTACAAAAATTATAAATATAATACGAAATGAGAATTGCAAGACGAATGGGACGATACAATTTATACATTCTCAATCCATATATTTAAGTATACATTGGTGGTCAAAGTTGTGCATCAAAGACCATGCGAAAAAATGTATGCCTTATATCTTGGGACATAGGTTGTACTTGTAATGCCACAGGATAAAATCATGCAGCATAAAGCAAGTAGTAATGTCATAAGATTAGGAATCACAATTGTAAAGAAACAAGTAAAGACAGAACTGTGTGTGGGCAAAAGATTGTGAAGACGGAACTAAGTCCTAAATTACACTGGGGAAAGTATTAGAACCTCAGCTAATCAAACTGGTACCTGGTTGTAGGCATCGAGAATATTTACTTAACTGCCATACTGACAAATATATCTCAGACAGTGAGACAGGAGCCACGAAGGCAATTTCATATGTAACATTCACTAGGTCTATACTCCATAGCACTTTATTCAACTAACTAACACAAACTATTTGCATGTTGTGGTACTGGTTACTACTTTTGATTTAATATGATTCCTTAGGACAATCACATGAATACGAACAAGAGTAACAGAAGATAGAACCAATGATAAGCCTCACCAATGCCTCCTTTGAATAGTACAAGATCCGAGGTAAGCCAACAATTGACGATGCTACCCAGTCAACAACAGAATCCACGGTTAGCTCACCAGGGAACCTAGGACAGGAAATGGTTATAGTGAGGTCATATCTTGAACAGATGGAAAAGGACATGTCATAGAATAAATAATAGGAATAGACGAGTCACTCTTATTAATTCTTTATTCAATACTCTGACATCTGACCAGAACAGTCACCTCATATAACAGGATGGACTTCTGCAGTTAGCAGGATATGCAACCACAGCTGGTATACCTGCATGTGTAAAATGGATACACAATAAAAAACATAAAACAGCACAAAGGCTTTGTTTCTTTAAAAATAGAAACGACATGTAATTGTTCAAATTCAAACTACTAAAAATGTACTCCCTCCGTCCCACCAAAAGTGTCTCAATTTCGTCAAAATTTAGATGTATCTAGACACTAACTAGTAGTAGATTAGATACATCCAAACTTTAACAAAGTTGAGACACTTTTGGTGGGATGGAGGGAGTACATTTTGGTTTACACATTGTTCCCAGAAATACAGGGCAAACTTATAGGAAGTCTTTCTGTTGATGATTATAGTATGAACATGTCAGTTAGCTTCAATATTCTTTGGTTTACACATTGTTCCCAGAAGCATATCAAGTTCATCATATTAACTTCACACATTGAACTTGCTTTACCAACTCTGAACCTACTCATTTTGTCAAAATCTCTGGAACTAAGAACCCCCTAAAGTAAGTATTTCCATGTTCCACACTCCCACTGATGATACCTGCAATGCTTACTGCTTTTCATCTTATGAAGTAAACTTAAAGGGGCATTCTATCTTGACATACCATTGCGAAAAAATGGCTGTTGAGAGAACCTTTGTTCTGCAAAATACCCAGCCAGTTGCCCATCACCGACTTCTACCATAGCAGTGTTTGCTAGACCATCCAGTCGAGTGGCTAGATCATGAAGAAATTTTATCAGGGACAAAATAGAAGACAATGTATTTTTGGTACACATATAAAGAGTTCTGTATAGAAACTTTAATTTTCTGCACTGTGAGAGAGAAGCTGTTGCTATGTTGACAACAGCAGATTATTTGGAAAGGAATGGGAAATGCTATCAAGTCAACTGTCAACAGATCCACAAAGTTACTGCTCAGTGATAGCCAAAACTGCAGTTTAAAACGCAACCATATAAAGTAGCACAAATTCATTTCAGAAAACACACTACTGTGGACAAATCAAGTTAAAAGTAGCAGCATTGGCGGAGCCAGGGCCCGGCTAGCCTGGGCAGCTGCCCTAGGCCCAGAAAACTCCAAAGAACTGTAGAAAGAATGGGAGGATCGAGCTACAGTTTCCATGGGTAAATTACAGTCGGCCAGCTGACAGTGTAGTCTGCCCAGGCTCTGCTTAGGAGCTAGCTCTGCCATTGAGTAGCAGAGAATGGTTTCTATGTATGACATGCCAATTTGAAAGAAGACAATCAATTGCATTTTCTACATTTCAATTTGCACACCTCAATTTATGAAAACTCCGGTTCTATCCATCACACTTGAAGTTTAACACATGCTATAAGAGGGACTGGACATAAGAAAACCAATGCAACTCTGTTTCTCCACAGCCCATACTAGTGAGGAAGACCATCAATTCTCTTTTTGTGAAGTGTCCAAATATGTTATCAAAGACAGCAATGAGCAAAATAGTAGCCAGGTCAACATGATGAGCATACCAATTTGCTTCCAGTGCTCGATGAATTGAGCACAACGAGGACTCCCCTTTGAATAAAGCTACACAGCATAACCAAAACCAGCTGATAGTCAGGGTTTTTTATTCTCCAGAAGATTCCAACAAAAAGATATTCTCAGGAATAGTGTAAATATAATGTGAATACAACACTGGGAAGGTACATTGTATAACGCGAAGATTAAGGTCGTCTAACTTACCAGTATGAGCATCGGGTAATCTTCAGCAATAGCAGACATGAATGACTCGTATGTGAGTACATTGAAGGCGTGATCAGTTGAATCTATGGAATAGAGATGGTGTTATGTCAAAGGCATCAAGAAAAAATATCAGTTATTATCAGAACTTAGACTGTATAACTTACGAACTAAAGAATCTTTTAACAAAGGGAGATCTATTTTCAGAAAGTGCTCCTTTTGATATTGGTCTTTGACTCTTTCGAGTACATCCTACCATGATGAAAAGGAGTAACTATGGGTTAGACCAGAAAGGGAGAAAAAAAGAAGCCTTTCCATAGAGGCGCAAACATAAAGGGAGGGGGAGGGGGAGATCACCATATGGTAATCCAGACCAAAAAGATCATAATCCCGCTTCAAAATTGGATTTGTCAACAGCTCATACGCATAACGGATCTGTATAAAACATCACAGAACTATCCTTAGTTGGAATAATAAAGATAACTACATGGAATAATCAAGTAATAATGTGCAGGTTACAAAAACAAAAGTACTGTGCACAGCAAAATACATAGTGAGAAATTTACATAGAAAAATAATAATGCAATTCCAACTTAAGGTGCCTTGGTCCACTGCAGAAAGCTAATCAGCCCCCATGCATACAAGATACAACACACAAAAGTGTGGAAATATCTCTGTATTCTTTATGGAAATAACCATCGCAACTAGACTAGGTTATGAACTCTAATTCTCACCTTTAAAATATCAACAGTTGACAGATCATTCGTTTCAGCAAGCCTGAGTTGACATCACAAAAGGATCAGAATATTTTGGTTAATAATGAAATAAGAGTATGAAAACAAACACTGGCAATAGCCAACAAGCACAATGGGAACCAGCATAAATTCCCAATTTCAGGTATGCAATCACGTGCAGGGCCTCGTCAGAGTCATATGCCACCTAAACTAGATCCAAACTGTTACCTAAAAGTTGATACTCCCTACCTTGGGCTTGATGTCAACCCAATCTCTGCCCTCTATACAAACAGAATTTGCAGCTACTGATAGGCAGGCTGCATCATTCATTTACAGTTCCTTGCTAAGTATCCTAGAAAACAAATATCTTAATAACAGACTGGAGTGGGAAAAGAGAATGATTCTGCACTAAAAAAATCTTTGCACTATCTCCAAGCTACGAATTAAAATCATACTAGTCACTATGCTTAGTCAAGCACTGATCATCTCCAGCAAGCACCCCACCCATATACGAAACAGATAAACTAGACTAGATCTCTCACGTAGTCGTCCATGACAGAGTGCACCAACACTACCAAACTGGTTAAGCTCCAAACAGATGTCCGACCCCATTTGCTCCAAACAAAATCAATTGCTCGTCAACTACCCAAAACGACCACATGGACCGAGCAGAGCAGACCGCAGAGTCGAAGCCAGAAATAATCAGCGGAGTCAGATCAATCGCGCTCACCACTCCTTGGAGAGAGCCCCGTAGGCTTCGGCCACCCTCTCGACCGGCGCAAACCTCCGGATTCCGAGCGCTGCAGGCAAAGCAACGAATCAGGCAACGAATCTCGGAACGCGCGCGCCCGGGTTGGGCGAGAGCGTGGGAGGGGAGTGGGCTCTCACTCACCGTCGTAGTGGGAGGGCGGGAAGGACTTGGGCAGGACGAAGAGCTGGAAGAGGAAGCCGGCGGCGGAGAGGACGATCGGCAGCCAGTAGCGGCGCGCCTCCTCCGGAATCGCCATTGGAGACAGCGCGCAGCGGCGGTAAAGGCGAGGGGATGCGTATTGGGTGGGGGTTTTGCCACTTTGCTCCGACGGCCGACGGGGCCCTTTTTCTTTGCCTTTTAATAAAGTTTTTCTCCATTAAACAGATTAGTTTGGCATTTTTATTTTTAAATAATGGCATTTTTCTGGAAGAAAACAAAAAAGACAAAGACTTGTGCGTGCGTGCGTGACAGATAGAAACAATAATGTGCACGATCCTGCAAGATGCTGAACGAAAGATTTCATCCAATCATGAATCATCCATCTTCTAAGGGTCATCTTTGGGTTGTAGAATTGAGACACGCAAGACAACAAAAACATACGGAGTAGTAGTTTTTCAGATGACAACACACAGAAAAAATGTTGTCGGCATGAAAAAAAATATTTCAATCATATGTGATTGAGTTTCAAAAGGAGATTGAAGTGGATATTCAAATCTCTATGAAATTGAGTCATAGGGTTTTGAACCATGGAATTTACATAGAACCACTCATTTGACGCATAGGCAATCCGTACAAAAAAACTTGAGCATTAAAATCCTACGGAAATCCTACGGAATTCATGCAATACCAAAGAAGGCCCAAGTTTTCTATTTATTTGCGGTATGAGCAATCGGTAGGCCTTCGTCTTCTCACTAAGATGAGAAAATACTTTCAACACGACTTAGACATAATTTGGGCGGAATATTGCCAGAATATAAAAATAAATACAGAACTCACTACATATGAACCTGAGCTACACAGAAGATATGACGGTTTCTCCCATTGTAAGTGTTCCACATGATGGAGATGATGTGTCCACTATGCTAGTACTTGAGATTCTTATTGGCCTAACTCAGAGAGGTCTCCCTCTAGAAATGGGTAAGAGCAAAGTTTCCTCGGTTATGTGCCACGGGAAGATGACCATCTTACTGTGAGGTCACGAATTGCCCACAATAAAGTACAAATGTGAAAAGAGGTATCATGATCTTGCAGACAAAGCAGGCATGTCGCGTCATGAAGAAATCCTTGCACGGCAAGGATATTGGGTTTGGGAATCATGATATGCATGACGAGCGAGCATAAAAGTTTCAAACCTATGACATTAAGAAACTAAGGGCAAGATATTTGCAAATGAGTTGCGTACCTTGAGTTGCATGAGCAATTGACATCAAGGGTTCAGAGTCATGTGAAAGAATTAGGTCTACATGGCCCAATATTAACCCTTCTCGGAGCCTACGCCATATCGATTAATTTGAGCTACTCAGGTTGTCGTACTAATACGAGACACCCTCCATTCATTTGTCATCTTACAGCTCCTTGAAGGTCATCATTTTGTCTCTAAAGACAATCATGTGTGTTATCATTCAAGGATTTGGAGAATCGTGGCTAGTCCAATTGTCAAAGCTAGAACATGGTTTTATGTGACATCCGTGATAGTGATAAACGTGGAGGCAAGGAACATAACCATCTCAGAGCCATTCCAGGGGACCTAAGTCTTTAGTGGTGTGAACATAGTAACACATATGAAGAAAATATTGAGATCAAAGTTACCACAAAAACTCTCATCGTAAGCTTATAACCACATGTCATGAAACTTACGCTCTCTAGTCTATTTGTTCGCTTGTGTTGTAAACCAAAGCAAGACCTATTGGTAGTCTTGTTGGACCATGCATCACTGGGAAGGATGGGGCTGCACCACCGGACAAACAATCATAGTTCTTGTTACACATTGTGAACATGGACACAAATTAGTACATCGACGTCATCCAAATTTCGAGGAGGAATTAAATCGGGGAATTTAAACACATACTAGTGAAAGAGCATGGACCCCATCTGTGGTTTTGGTAATTCATGACAATCCCTATGAACTAATTTTTGGGTTAAGTTCTATTTGAAGGGTTTGTCCATAGGCAATACTTGAACTATATGGTGGCTTCAAGGTTGAAAAAAAAGATAAGAAGATCAAGTGTTGACCAAAGCTGGTATTCAGCGAGGGGTCCAAGGATTGGTCATGAGAGAGTTGAACCTATGAAAAGTATGTATTGAAGGATAAGTCTGAATAAGCTCTCATGTGTATCTTAAAGACATCAACATAATGAAAAAAAATGAATATCAAGTTCAAGATGGGCCCTCTATAAGATATCATATGCTTGAATATTGTTGTAGATTTGGTGATGATGGATATGTGAAGATATGCCTAAGAAGAGGCTCTCCAAAAGTGGAGTATGGGGCAATTTGCAAAATGTCACCAACTCGATCAAGTGGATTCTACAAATAAAGGTTTGACCTTGTTAGATTTTCTCGTTTAGCGGTCTTGTATTGTCACCTAGGAGACCAAGTTATAAGATTGATTGTCATACTATCAAGGAGGGTTCTAGAGTGAGTAACTGGATCGCATCGTTCGGAGAGATCTCAATCATTTACATAATTGTCATAATATGTATTGGTTTTTATTTTTCATTTTAACCATGTGAGGAATCAGAGCATGTGGTTATTTTCATGAAAAAATATTGTCATAAAAAACAATTTGTGTATGAAAACTTGATGCATTTTTATGTCGGAGGTTGAAAGGACACAGATGTCGCCTAGAGGGGGGTGAATAGGCGATTTAAAACTTTTACGAGATGGGCTTAACAAATGCGGAATAAAACTAGCGTTTACTTTGTCAAGCCCAAAGCCTATATACTATTGTTCACCTATGTGCACCAACAACTTATTCTAAGCAATGGTTCACCTATGTGCACCAACAACTTATGCTAAGCAATACAAGCAAGTATGTGATAGCAAGATATATATAACTTCAAGCACGATGGCTATCACAAGGTAAAGTGCATAAGTAAAGAGCTCGGGTATAGAGATAACCGAGGCACGCGGGAGACGATGATTTATCCCGGAGTTCACACTCTTGCGAGTGCTAATCTCCGGTGGAGAGGTGCGGTTGCTTAGTGCTCCCGAACGCCACAAGAGGCTCACCTTGAGGTGTGGTTGCTCGATGCACACCAACGCCACAAAGGCCTCACCTCAAGATGCGGTACTCACACCACACACCGAACGCCACGAAGGCGCCTCACCTAAATCTCCGGTGACCCTCGCCACAAAGGCCTAGGTCACGGTTCCACTAAGGGATTTCCTTCGAGGCGGAAACCGGGCCTTACACAAAGATTGGGGCACACATCCACAACTTAATTGGAGGCTCCCAACAAATCGCCACAAAGGCGTAGAATCCGTCTAGGGTTCCAAGAACCCAAGAGTAACAACCTTCTTGCTTTCACCACCACGAATCACGGTGGAGAACTCAAACCGATGCACCAAATGCAATGGCAAGAACACCACAAAGATGCTCAAGTCCTTCTCTCTCAAATTCCAACAAAGCTACAAAAGCTATTGGGGGAATAGGAGAGGAAGAACAAAGAGGAGAACACAAAATTCTCCAAGATCTAGATCCCAAAGATTCACTCACAAAGAGATGATTTGGTTTGGTCAAAGTGTGGATCTAGATATCCTCTCTCTTTTCCCTCAAAATGGGGCAAGAATCATGGAGGGATAGAGAGAAAGGGCAAGTTTCTCAAGAACAACAATGGAGGAGAGAGAGAGTAGAAGAAGCTGCAGCCCAAGGAGGAAGAAGGGGGGTATTTATACCCCCCAAGAAAATCGAGCCGTTGGGCAAAACCAGGGCCGGATAATCCGGCCTAAGTAAGGGCCGGATAATCCGCCCCCCCCGGATAATCCGGCCTCTGGGACAAAACCTGGTCAAAATCCGGGCAAATGTCCGGCCCCTATACTGAGCAGCAATTCCTGAGGTCCTTAGCCGATTTCGAGGGGGCCGGATATTTCCGAAATATCCGGCCTAAGCAAACTGCAGAAACACCAAAACTAAAACGGGCATAACTTTTGCATCCGGACTCCGATTTCGATGATCTTGGGCTCGTTGAAATCACAACAACGAGCTCTACAACAATATGCATAGAAACATCATAGTCCAGCAAAGGAGGATAGAAACAAATGATGAAAGGTTTGACCTATCTCAAAAAGACATACCGGTAAAATCTCCAATCTTGAAAATGCAACAAGTTGCCCATGGAAAAACCATTTTCAATGAACTAGAGCTTGTCATGAGAATAAGCACAAGCTCTAAAACATCACATGGATAAGATCCAAATAAAACCAAGTAAGATGATGAACCAAACTCGAAAACGCAACAAGTGATCTATGCGAAATCCGTTTTCGATGAACTAGAGCTTGTCATGAGAATAAGCACAAGCTCTAAAACATCACATGGATAAGGTACAAATAACAACCAAGAAAGATGATGTAAGGATGCAAAGGTTTGAGCTCTCTCCGAACGATACGATCGAGTTACTCACTCGAGAGCCCTCTTGATAGTACGGCAACTAAACTATAAACCGGTCTCCAACTACACTATGAGACCGGTGAGAAAGAAACCCTATCAAGAGCAAACCTTATACTTGCGCATTCCACTTGAGCTCGATGACGACGATCTTGACCTCAACAAGATGGAACGCCTTTCTTGCTTGTGCTTGCTTGACGAAGTCTTGTGGACTGATCCCCCATAATCCACCATGGGAGAGCTTCTTCTTCGGCGCATCTTCACATATCCATGATCACCATATGGATGGCAAGACTCAAGCAAAGGATCTCTTCGAGATGGCTCATCTTGAACTTGCACTTCATTTCTCCATGGCAAGCTTCAAGCTTATGAACTCTTCGAGTTGGCTCATCTTGAACTTGCACTTCATTCTTCATTCTTCATCATATTGATGTCTTGAAGTAACTTGAGGGCTCACTTCATCTTCATCTTCAAGACATACTTGACACTTGATATCCTTCATCAATTTCTTCTTATTGCAACCTTGAAGCCAACAAATGGTTCAAGAATTGCTGATGGCGTGTAACTCACACGTTCGTTGGGAACCCCAAGAGGAAGGTATGATGCGCACAACAGCAAGTTTTCCCTCAGAAAGAAACCAAGGTTTATCGAACCAGGAGGAGCCAAGAAGCACGTTGAAGGTTGATGGCGGCGAGATGTAGTGCGGCGCAACACCAGGGATTCCGGCGCCAACGTGGAACCTGCACAACACAACCAAAGTACTTTGCCCCAACGAAACAGTGAGGTTGTCAATCTCACCGGCTTGCTGTAACAAAGGATTAACCGTATTGTGTGGAAGATGATTGTTTGCGAAAACAAGAGAACAAGATTACAAGAGATTGTATTTCAGTATAGAGAATTGGACCGGGGTCCACAGTTCACTAGAGGTGTCTCTCCCATAAGATAAACAGCATGTTGGGTGAACAAATTACAGTTGGGCAATTGACAAATAAAGAGGGCATGACCATGCACATACATATTATGATGAGTATAGTGAGATTTAATTGGGCATTACGACAAAGTACATAGACTGCTATCCAGTATGCATCTATGCCTAAAAAGTCCACCTTCAGGTTATCATCCGAACCCCCTCCAGTATTAAGTTGCTAACAACAGAGAATTGCATTAAGTATTGCGCGTAATTGTTGCGGTCAAAACCCACCGGCGGGCAGCGACGGGCAACACAGTAGAGCCGGGAACAACCTAGGGCTGCGGCTGGCCCTGGTCCCTCCGAGCGACGGCCCGCAAAGCCTCTGGTACACACGTCCGAAATCTTTGATGCAGGCGTGCCACCTGACCTATACCTGGTCAGGAAGGTGATGGAGATGCCTCGCTTAGTTTCCTGCATGGCATACACGTAAACATTAAATACGAGCCTCGATCGGCTCTCAGGTTATCCTGTGAATCGGCTCAAAGAGCCGATCCACCCATGATTCGTACGAGGTGCACGAATATATGGTGGTCCTGCTTGATCAAGATAAAGCTAAAGCGATCTACGACGATTTAGGGTTTTCACCGCATAATCGGATCATCCTACTCACGATTGGGCCTCGCGGCCACGCACGGTGATCGTAAGCCGATCCTAGATAGGGCCTAAAAACCAACACGAGGTTGATCCCCGGAACATCCTGTCTAGGACTAGCAAACGACACCCTACGTGCCGCTGGATCCTCCAACCCTTTGTAAGGCCTAACTATTGCAGATATTAAACTAACCCTTGAATAACAAGGAGCAACCGTAACGGATCGGATCTACTAAATAATGATTAAGCGGGGTGCCGCCCCCACACCTAGATAGGTGTGAGGGCGGCTAGATATGCAAGGGTTGCACTACGATAGCATATGATACGAAGAACAATGCTAACCCTAACACATCTAAGATAACTACGTTGCTCGCCATCAAAAAGGCTTCAGTACGAGCAACGCATGAACAACATAAAGCTTGTGCTGCCTAGATCGCAAGATGCGATCTAGGCAGCATGTTGCTTACCGGTAGAAACCCTCGAGACGAAGGAGTTGGCGATGCGCCGAGATTGATTTGTTGGTTGAACGTTGGTTGTTGTTTATTTCATAAACCCTAGATACATATTTATAGTCCAGGGGACTTTTCTAATTTAGGCGTGCACCTAACCGTGCACGGGTAAAACTCTATCTAAGATGCAATCTACTATATTACAGATACATGGGCAATCTAGCCCAACTTTGCATATAAGGCCGATTCACGTATTTCTTCAGTATATAATCTTTAAACCCATCTTGATCGCGGCCCACCTCTGACTCGGTCAAATTCCGGTGATAACACATGCCCCCCTGGTTTTGGAATTGGTAATTCCAAAATCACTCTGCTTTTCCTTCGTTGGGTCATGTCGTGGCAGAACCGTTGCAGTATCCGTCATCATGATGCCTTGCCTTCTCAACTTCTCCGCGTGACCTGGCAGTTTTTTTTTCTTTTTTCTCTTAGGCACCACTTCCTCGGAAACTGCTGTGGCATTGAATTTCCACTATATCCCCTTTATTTAACCGCTCCGCACAGTTTATTTCCGCATCTTCTTCGCATTAGCACTCCAAAAGCCCTCCTGCGCCACCATGTCTTCTTCCTCCTCTGCTCCATCGGATCTTTCCAGCCAGTCCTCCCCTTCCCGTGAGCCGACGCCGGAGCCGACCCAGGAGGAGGTCCACGCGGCGAACACCCGCCGCGCCATCGAAGCTGGGGAGGAGTCCAGCCATGACTTCTCCGTCTGGTCTGAGGACGATAAGTCCTTGACCGACGGGGAAAGCGACCTCCGCTTCCTCGCCGACGGGGAAACGGAGGAGGAGAGCGATGACGATCGTTTCTCCTGCGACTTCACCCCTTCCGAGGAGGAGGAGGAGGAGGAGCAGGAAGAGGAGGAGGAGGAGGACGACGACCCCTCCTCCGACGAGCCGCCGGCCAAACGGTTCTGCCCCTGGCCGGGGAACCTCAGCGACTTCGACAGCGACGACGATGACGCTGACGAAGAGGACGAGGACAATGAGGGCCCGGTTGGTGGCCATTGGAGCGACGACGAGCCCGCCGGGAGCAGCGCCGACAGCGGCGACGACGGCGACGACGAGGGCAGCGACGGCCCGTAGATAGGACCTCTAGTATAGGACCAGTAGCAGTAGATGGGGCAATGTACCCCCTAGTACTTCCTTTTGAGAGCAATCAGCTCTTTATGTAAGAAATCTATCAATGAAGAACTTTTCCCAATTTGATTTTGCCGATTTCCTTTGAGCTTAATTTAGCCGATTTCTTCTCATACTGATCTTGCCGATTTGCCCCCTTTGCCAATGCGTAATGAGCCGATAGCAACGCATCGGTCCTTTAAAATTCACCCTTCCATTCTTCAACTGATGATTTTGAAATCTGGTGGATAATGTAGAGTCTTCAGGGAAGCCTTTGAATTCTTTCAACCAAACCTAATGGTCTTCTTTAAACACTCATCATTTTGTGAAGAAGGTTGCGACGAAAGATCAGCCGATGGTACCCCAATCGGCTCCTGAACAGAGCGTCCACCAGGCCTGCTGCCCCCCGAGCCTTACTCGGGGCGAGAATGTCAGAGAGGATGCACCAAAGCCGATATACCCCTTTTGTCAACACTGCTGAACTAGTACCAAGGGTTGAAAATCCTCGACAAGAAGGTTCAGGAACCCGGATCGGCTCAAAGTAGCTGAAGAAGTTCTCATTGTTTTACTCCCGCGAAGAAGCAGAGGGCCCCACAGCTGAACTGGATTTGGTGGAGATCCGGTAAACCTCGTATAATTGCACTAGAGTCGATGGCTGCGCATCGGCTGTACGTTATGTAAAAAAAAAATTTTACTGGCCGATTTTTTCCTATCGGCCCCAATATTTCACTGGTCACATGTTCTCCTGCACATGTTCACATGTTCATCGTGTTTAGGTGCCCCCCGAGCCGAATCTGTCAGGGAATGGCAGATATCGGCTCTGTAATTCGTACGTTGGCTCCGGTAGGATCAATGACGAACACCAGCAGAACATGTGGTGAAGATAATTTTGGCCGATTACTGGGATCGGTCTCTGATGGCGTGTATTTCACACGTTCGTTGGGCAACCCCAAGAGGAAGGTATGATGCGCACAGCAGCAAGTTTTCCCTCAGAAAGAAACCAAGGTTTATCGAACCAGGAGGAGCCAAGAAGCACGTTGAAGGTTGATGGCGGCGGGATGTAGTGCGGCGCAACACCAGAGATTCCGGCGCCAACGTGGAACCTGCACAACACAACCAAAGTACTTTGCCCCAACGAAACAGTGAGGTTGTCAATCTCACCGGCTTGCTGTAACAAAGGATTAACCGTATTGTGTGGAAGATGATTGTTTGCGTAAAACAAGAGAACGATGTGCGAGATTGTATTTCAGTAAAGAGAATTGGACCGGGGTCCACAGTTCACTAGAGGTGTCTCTCCCATAAGACGAACAGCATGTTGGGTGAACAAATTACAGTTGGGCAATTGACAAATAAAGAGAGCATGACCATGCACATACATATCATGATGAGTATAGTGAGATTTAATTGGGCATTACGACAAAGTACATAGACCGTCATCCAACTGCATCTATGCCTAAAAAGTCCACCTTCAGGTTATCATCCGAACCCCCTCCAGTATTAAGTTGCTAACAACAGACAAGTGCATTAAGTATTGCGCGTAATGTAACTAGTGACTACATCCTTGAACATAGCACTAATGTTTTACCCCTAGTGGCAACAGCACATCCATAACCTTAGTGGTTCTTGTCACTCCTCCAGATTCACAGAGGCATGAACCCACTATCGAGCATAAATACTCCCTCTTGGAGTTACTAGCATCAACTTGGCCAGAGCATCTACTAATAACGGAGAGCATGCAAGATCATAAACAACACATAAGCATAGCTTTGATAATCAACATAACAAGTATTCTCTATTCATCGGATCCCAACAAACGCAACATATAGAATTACAGATAGATGATCTTGATCATGTTAGGCAGCTCACAAGATCCGACAATGATAGCACAATGGGGAGAAGACAACCATCTAGCTACTGCTATGGACCCATAGTCCAGGGGTAGACTACTCACACATCACACCGGAGGCGACCATGGCGGCGTAGAGTCCTCCGGGAGATGATTCCCCTCTCCGGCAGGTGCCGGAGGCGATCTCTGGATCCCCGAGATGGGATCGGCGGCGGCGGCGTCTCTCGGGAAGGTTTTCCGTATCGTGGTTCTCGTGACCGGGGTTTTCGTCACGGAGACTTTTTATAGGCGAAAGGGCAGGTCAAGAGGCGGCACGGGGGCCCCACACCACGGGGCCGCGCGGCCAAGGGGGGCCGCGCCGCCCTAGGGTGTGGCCCCTCCGTGGCCCCTCTTCGTCTCTCTCCTTCGGACGGGAAGCTTCGTGAGAAAATAGGCCCCTGGGCTTTGATTTCGTCCAATTCCGAGAATATTTCCTTACTAGGATTTCTGAAACCAAAAACAGCAGAAAACAACAACTGGCACTTCGGCATCTTGTTAATAGGTTAGTTCCAGAAAATGCACGAATATGACATAAAGTGTGCATAAAACATGTAGATAACATCAATAATGCGGCATGGAACATAAGAAATTATCGATACGTCGGAGACGTATCAGCATCCCCAAGCTTAGTTCTGCTCGTCCCGAGCAGGTAAAACGATAACACAGATAATTTCTGGAGTGACATGCCATCATAATCTTGATCATACTATTTGTAAAGCATATGTAGTGAATGCAGCGATCAAAACAATGTATATGACATGAGTAAACAAGTGAATCATATAGCAAAGACTTTTCATGAATAGCACTTCAAGACAAGCATCAATAAGTCTTGCATAAGAGTTAACTCATAAAGCAATAATTCAAAGTAGAGATATTGAAGCAACACAAAAGAAGATTAAGTTTCAGCGGTTGCTTTCAACTTGTAACATGTATATCTCATGGATATTGTCAACATAGAGTAATATAATAAGTGCAATAAGCAAGTATGTAGGAATCAATGCATAGTTCACATAAGTGTTTGCTTCTTGAGGTGGAGAGAAATAGGTGAACTGACTCAACATTGAAAGTAAAAGAATGATCCTCCATAGAGGAAAAGCATCGATTGCTATATTTGTGCTAGAGCTTTGATTTTGAAAACATGAAACAATTTTGTCAACGGTAGTAATAAAGCATATGCATCATGTAAATTATATCTTACAAGTTGCAAGCCTCATGCATAGTATACTAATAGTGCCCGCACCTTGTCGTAATTAGCTTGGACTACCGGATCATCACAATGCACTGTTTTAACCAAGTGTCACAAAGGGGTACCTCTATGCCGCCTGTACAAAGGTCTAAGGAGAAAGCTCGCATTGGATTTCTCGCTATTGATTATTCTTCAACTTAGACATCCATACCGGGACAACATAGACAACAGATAATGGACTCCTCTTTTATGCATAAGCATATAACAACAATTAATAATTTTCTCATTTGAGATTTGAGGATTGTTGTCCAAAACTGAAACTTCCACCATGGAACATGGCTTTAGTTAGCGGCCCAATGTTCTTCTCTAACATATGCATGCTTAACCCTATGGTGGTAGATCTCTCTTACTTCAGACAAGACGAACATGCATAGCAACTCACATGAAATTCAACAAAGAGTAGTTGATGGCGTCCCCAGTAAACATGGTTATCGCACAACAAGCAACTTAATAAGAGATAAAGTGCATAATTACATATTCAATACCACAATAGTTTAAAGCTATTTGTCCCATGAGCTATATATTGCAAAGGTGAATGATGGAATTTTAAAGGTAGCACTCAAGCAATTTACTTTGGAATGGCGGAAAATACCATGTAGTAGGTAGGTATGGTGGACACAAATGGCATAGTGGTTGGCTCAAGTATTTTGGATGCATGAGAAGTATTCCCTCTCGATACAAGGTTTAGGCTAGCAAGGCTTATTTGAAACAAACACAAGGATGAACCGGTGCAGCAAAACTCACATAAAAGACATATTGAAAACATTATAAGACTCTACACCGTCTTCCTTGTTGTTCAAACTCAATACTAGAAATTATCTAGACCTTAGAGAAACCAAATATGCAAACCAAATTTTAGCATGCTCTATGTATTTCTTCATTAATGGGTGCAAAGCATATGATGCAAGAGCTTAATCATGAGCACAACAATTGCCAAGTATCACATTACCCAAGACATTTATAGCAATTACTACATGTATCATTTTCCAATTCCAACCATATAACAATTTAACGAAGGAGAAACTTCGCCATGAATACTATGAGTAGAAACCAAGGACATACTTGTCCATATGCTACAGCGGAGCGTGTCTCTCTCCCATAAAGTGAATGCTAGGATCCATTTTATTCAAACAAAACAAAAAACAAAAACAAACCGACGCTCCAAGAAAAAGCACATAAGATGTGATGGAATAAAAATATAGTTTCAGGGGAGGAACACGATAATGTTGTCGATGAAGAAGGGGATGCCTTGGGCATCCCCAAGCTTAGACGCTTGAGTCTTCTTGATATATGCAGGGGTGAACCACCGGGTGCATCCCCAAGCTTAGAGCTTTCACTCTCCTTGATCATGTTGCATCATACTCCTCTCTTGATCCTTGAAAACTTCCTCCACACCAAACTCGAAACAACTCATTAGAGGGTTAGTGCACATTATAAATTGACATATTCAGAGGTGACACAATCATTCTTAACACTTCTGGACATTGCATAATGCTACTGGACATTAGTGGATCAAAGAAATTCATCCAACATAGCGAAAGAGGCAATGCGAAATAAAAGGCAGAATCTGTCAAAACAGAACAGTTCGTATTGACGAATTTTAAAATGGCACCAGACTTGCTCAAATGAAAATGCTCAAATTGAATGAAAGTTGCGTACATATCTGAGGATCATGCACGTAAATTGGCTTAATTTTCTGAGTTACCTACAGGGAGGTGGACCCAGATTCGTGACAGCAAAGAAATCTGGAACTGTGCAGTAATCCAAATCTAGTACTTACTTTTCTATCAACGGCTTAACTTGGCACAACAAAACACAAAACTAAGATAAGGAGAGGTTGCTACAGTAGTAAACAACTTCCAAGACACAAAATAAAAACAAAGTACTGTAGGTAAAAACATGGGTTGTCTCCCATAAGCGCTTTTCTTTAACGCCTTTCAGCTAGGCGCAGAAAGTGTGTATCAAGTATTATCAAGAGATGAAGTGTCAACATCATAATTTGTTCTCATAATAGAATCAAAAGGTACCTTCATTCTCTTTCTAGGGAAGTGTTCCATACCTTTCTTGAGAGGAAATTGATATTTTATATTACCTTCCTTCATATCAATGATAGCACCAACAGTTCGAAGAAAAGGTCTTCCCAATATAATGGGGCAAGATGCATTGTATTCAATATCCAAGACAACAAAATCAACGGGAACAAGGTTATTGTTAACGGTAATAAGAACATTATCAACTTTACCCAAAGGTTTCTTTGTAGAATGATCAGCAAGATTAACATCCAAATAACAATTTTTCAGTGGTGGCAAGTCAAGCATATTATAAATTTTCTTAGGCATAACAGAAATACTTGCACCAAGATCACATAAAGCATTACAATCAAAATCTTTAACCTTCATCTTAATGATGGGCTCCCAGCCATCCTCTAACTTTTTAGGAATAGAGGCTTCACGCTCTAGTTTCTCTTCTCTAGCTTTTATGAGAGCATTTGTAATATGATGCGTGAAAGCCAAATTTATAGCACTAGCATTAGGACTTTTAGCAAGTTTTTGCAAGAAATTTATAACTTCAGAGATGTGGCAATCATCAAAATTCAAACCATTATAATCTAAAGCAATGGGATCATCATCCCCAATGTTGGAAAAAATTTCAGCAGCTTTATCACAGCAGTTTCAGATTTTAGCAGTTTCAGCAGTTTTTCGCGCTTTGCATTCGAAGTGGAAACATTGCTAACACCAATTCTTTTATTAGTATGAGTAGGAGGTGCAGCAACATGTGTAGCATTAGCATTACTAGTGGTGGTAATAGTCCAAACTTTAGCTATATTCTTCTCTTTAGCTAGTTTTTCATTTTCTTCTCTATCCCACCTAGCACGCAGTTCAGCCATTAATCTTATATTCTCATTAATTCTAACTTGAATGGCATTTGCTGTAGTAGTAATTTTATTATGATGATTCTCATTAGTCATAACTTTCGATTTCAAAAGATCAACATCAAGACAAGACTATCAACTTTAGAAGCAAGTATATCAATTTTCCCAAGCTTTTCTTCAACAGATTTGTTAAAAGCAGTTTGTGTACTAATAAATTCCTTAAGCATGGCTTCAAGTCCAGGGGGTGAACTCCTATTATTGTTGTAAGAATTCCCATAAGAATTACCATAGCCGTTGCCATTATTATAAGGATATGGCCTATAGTTGTTACTAGAATTGTTCCGGTAAGCATTGTTGTTGAAATTATTATTTTTAATGAAGTTTACATCAACATGTTCTTCTTGTGCAACCAATGAAGCTAATGGAACATTATTAGGATCAATATTGGTCCTATCATTCACAAGCATAGACATAATAGCATCGATCTTATCACTCAAGGAAGAGGTTTCTTCGACAGAATTTACCTTCTTACCTTGTGGAGCTCTTTCCGTGTGCCATTCAGAGTAGTTGATCATCATATTATCAAGAAGCTTTGTTGCTTCACCAAGAGTGATGGACATAAAGGTACCTCCAGCAGCTGAATCCAATAAATTCCGTGAAGAAAAATTTAGTCTGCATAGAAGGTTTGGATGATCATCCAAGTAGTCAGTCCATGGGTTGGGCAATTTTTAACCAGAGATTTCATTCTTTCCCAAGCTTGAGCAACATGTTCAGTATCTAATTGTTTAAAATTCATTATGCTACTCCTCAAAGATATAATTTTAGCAGGGGGATAATATCTACCAATAAAAGCATCCTTGCATTTAGTCCATGAATCGATACTATTCTTAGGCAGAGATAGCAACCAATCTTTAGCTCTTCCTCTTAATGAGAAAGGGAACAATTTTAGTTTAATAATATCACCATCTACATCTTTATATTTTTGCATTTCACATAGTTCAACAAAATTATTAAGATGGGCAGCAGCATCATCAGAACTAACACCAGAAAATTGCTCTCGCATAACAAGATTCAGTAAAGCAGGTTTAATTTCAAAGAATTCTGCTGTAGTAGCAGGTGGAGCAATAGGTGTGCATAAGAAATCATTATTATTTGTGGTTGTGAAGTCACACAACTTAGTGTTTTCAGCGTTGGCCATTTTAGCAACAGTAAATAAAGCAAACTAGATAAAGTAAATGCAAGTAAACTAATTTTTTTGTGTTTTTGATATAGCAAACAAGATAGCAAGTAAAGTAAAACTAGCAACTAATTTTTTTGTATTTTGATTTAGTGCAGCAAACAAAGTAGTAAATAAAACTAAGCAAGACAAAAACAAAGTAAAGAGATTGAGAAGTGGAGACTCCCCTTGCAGCGTGTCTTGATCTCCCGCAACGGCGCCGAGAAAATATCTTGCCGTGGGAGGCAATTCTCTGTGGTGTAGCTTTTCTTCAGTTCCCCGGCAACGGCCCCAGAAAATATGCTTGATGGCGTGTATTTCACACGTTCGTTGGGCAACCCCAAGAGGAAGGTATGATGCGCACAGCAGCAAGTTTTCCCTCAGAAAGAAACCAAGGTTTATCGAACCAGGAGGAGCCAAGAAGCACGTTGAAGGTTGATGGCGGCGGGATGTAGTGCGGCGCAACACCAGAGATTCCGGCGCCAACGTGGAACCTGCACAACACAACCAAAGTACTTTGCCCCAACGAAACAGTGAGGTTGTCAATCTCACCGGCTTGCTGTAACAAAGGATTAACCGTATTGTGTGGAAGATGATTGTTTGCAGAAAACAAGAGAACAGTATTGCAAAGAGATTGTATTTCAGTAAAGAGAATTGGACCGGGGTCCACAGTTCACTAGAGGTGTCTCTCCCATAAGACGAACAGCATGTTGGGTGAACAAATTACAGTTGGGCAATTGACAAATAAAGAGAGCATGACCATGCACATACATATCATGATGAGTATAGTGAGATTTAATTGGGCATTACGACAAAGTACATAGACCGTCATCCAACTGCATCTATGCCTAAAAAGTCCACCTTCAGGTTATCATCCGAACCCCCTCCAGTATTAAGTTGCTAACAACAGACAATTGCATTAAGTATTGCGCGTAATGTAACTAGTGACTACATCCTTGAACATAGCACTAATGTTTTACCCCTAGTGGCAACAGCACATCCATAACCTTAGTGGTTCTTGTCACTCCTCCAGATTCACAGAGGCATGAACCCACTATCGAGCATAAATACTCCCTCTTGGAGTTACTAGCATCAACTTGGCCAGAGCATCTACTAATAACGGAGAGCATGCAAGATCATAAACAACACATAAGCATAGCTTTGATAATCAACATAACAAGTATTCTCTATTCATCGGATCCCAACAAACGCAACATATAGAATTACAGATAGATGATCTTGATCATGTTAGGCAGCTCACAAGATCCGACAATGATAGCACAATGGGGAGAAGACAACCATCTAGCTACTGCTATGGACCCATAGTCCAGGGGTAGACTACTCACACATCACACCGGAGGCGACCATGGCGGCGTAGAGTCCTCCGGGAGATGATTCCCCTCTCCGGCAGGGTGCCGGAGGCGATCTCCTGGATCCCCCGAGATGGGATCGGCGGCGGCGGCGTCTCCGGAAGGTTTTCCGTATCGTGGTTCTCAGACTTGGGGTTTTCGTCACGGAGACTTTTTATAGGCGAAAGGGCAGGTCAAGAGGCGGCACGGGGGCCCCACACCACAGGGCCGCACGGCCAAGGGGGGGCCGCGCCGCCCTAGGGTGTGGCCCCTCCGTGGCCCCTCTTCGTCTCTCCTTCGGACTTCTGGAAGCTTCGTGAGAAAATAGGCCCCTGGGCTTTGATTTCGTCCAATTCCGAGAATATTTCCTTACTAGGATTTCTGAAACCAAAAACAGCAGAAACAAAGAATCGGCACTTCGGCATCTTGTTAATAGGTTAGTTCCAGAAAATGCACGAATATGACATAAAGTGTGCATAAAACATGTAGATAACATCAATAATGCGGCATGGAACATAAGAAATTATCGATACGTCGGAGACGTATCAGTCTCCATATTGATTGAAGCGCTGACTGAAGGTTCTGTAATGTCCCTTCATAGATTTTTGGGGCCGATCACAAGGATCAGCCTCGCCACGTTTGCTCATTGCTTTGCTTCAGCTACATGGTCAGGCCAGTGGATAAAACCAGCTTAACCCTTCCCTTCGTCACGTCGATGCGCTCGCAGTCGTCCAAATTGATACCTGAGAGGGGTTCTTGGCCTGCTGCTTCCCATGCGTTCATGCCAGCCGTTGAAATTTCGGCTGAGTCATCGGCTTGAACGACCTCTACCTCATCTCCATCCCACTGTATTATGCATTGGTGCATAGTGGAGGGAATGCAGCAGTTGGCGTGGATCCAATCTCTTCCTAGCAGAACAGCATAAGTGCTCTTGCTATCGACAATGAAAAACGTTGTAGGGATGGTTTTCCTTCCTACGGTCAGATCCACATTCAGAACACCTTGTGCGTCAGACGCTTGGCTGTTGAAATCGCTCAATGTCACGTTGGTCTTAATTAGATCTGAGCTAGAGCGTCCCAACCGACGTAGCATAGAGTATGGCATGATGTTGATTGCCGCTCCGGTGTCCACCAGCATCTTATTTACAGGCCTCCCATCGATATAACCTCGCAAGTACAGGGCCTTCAGATGTCTGTAGCTTCTTTCTCGTGGCTTCTCAAAGATAACCGGCCGTGGGCCGCAGTCAAGTTGTGCCACAGATGCCTCGTCTAATCCTGGAGCACTGAACTCCGAAGGGAGGATGAACACCATGTTTGTGCCAGCCGATGTTTCATCATCGGCTTTCCTTTGCTTGGGACGCCACTCCATTTTCCGTGGACGGCCCTCTTCGTCCAGGGTTCGCTGAACTTTCACAGCCAGATCAGGTCGTGCCTTCCTTAGCGTATGCAAGTATAACCTTTCTGCTTCCTCCAGGCCGCGCAATCGCTGAACCCTGCGCTTTTGGGAACGGCTGAGTCCATCAGGGCACCACCTTGGCCGGTGGTACCTATCTTCTTCTTCTTCTTGTCCCTCGTCTTCTGAATCCTCGAGATCTTCCCATCGAGGGGACTCAGCGCGTTTGCTTTGTGGCGGGAGAGGCCCTAAGCGCTTGAACACGGACACGTTGGCTGCCTCCTTCTTCTTTTGGTTGCATTAAGGCAATTGCCGATTGTGGGCAATCGGCTCATTCCCGAATCCCAGCGATGTCCGAAGAAGGGGCAGTCCAGTGCCTGTCGTTGTCGTCTTGCTCCCTTGATTTTCCTTTGGCACGGCGCTCGTGCTCCTCCTCATCGCGATCATGCCGACGATATCTTCTGGCTTCTCTAGCCAGACGATCTCTTTCATCATCATCGCTGGATCGTCGGCGTTGGTCATACTGACTCACATACTTGTTGAGGAGGTGATCAGAGAGGGGTCGCTGATATCTAATGTTCTTCACTTCTCCCTCTGTGACGTAGCGCTTGCCATCATGACGGAGCCGATCGCGTGGAGCGGCCTCCTCTGTGTCCTTGCTACGAGAGCAGCTGCCCTCATCTCCATCTTTGCCAGAGTGGTGCCCAGGTCCTACCATGTGGATGCTGAACGAGGATCCTGGCTGGCAACCTTCAGGGTAAGTGCATCCCACCATGTTAACGGCGGGGAAGGGTTGGGTGTCGACCTTCATGGCGTACTGGTTGAAAATCAGACGTCCTTTTTCTATCGCCATTTGGATCTGCTGACGCCACACCCTGCAGTCGTTGGTGGCATGGGAGAGCGAGTTATGCCATTTGCAGTATGTCTTTCCGTTCAGCTCTTGTACCGTGGGGAATTTGAGACCTTCGGGAATCGTCAACTGCTTCTCCTTGAGCAGGAGGTCGAAGATTTGCTCAGTTTTGGTCACGTCAAAATCAAACCCCCTGGGCGGGCCTGGTGGCTTTACCCATTTGCAGGACACGGGGTTTGCCCCCCGAGTCCATTCAGCCACTGCTACCTCTTGATCTCCCGCAGAAACTTCTTCTTCCTCTGCCTCGACCAGGACTACTGCACGCTTGAATTTGTCCTGGTACATGTCCGGGTGGCGCTGTTCATATGCCGACAGTTTCTGAACCATGTGCGCCAGTGAGGGGTAGTCTCGTTTGGGAGGCCATGTCCTTGAGCGGTGTTGCAAGGCCCGCTACATCGCCAACTCGATCGCTTCCTTTTCGATCCACACGAACCGAATAACATCGGTTCCTAAGATTCCTGAAGCGCTGGATGTATTCTGTCACAGTTTCTCCACGCTTCTGACGTATTTGTGCTAGATCGGCAAGGCCAGACTCGGAAGCCTCTGAGTGATACTGTATATGGAATTGTTCTTCCAACTGCTTCTAAGTCCGGATCGAATCTGGTGGCAACGAGGTGTACCACCCGAAAGCCGATCCCGTGAGGGACTGTGAGAAGAACCTCACGCGTAGTGAATCCGACACTGAGGCCGTTCCTAGCTGTGCCAAATATCAGCCCACATGCTCGATGGAGCTAGAACCATCTGATCCACTGAATTTGGAGAAATCAGGGAGCCGATATTTAGGTGGTAGCGGGATCAACTCGTAGTCGTCAGGGTACGGCTTGGAATAGCCGATTGCCCTCCTTTTCGGCACCATGCCGAACTGGTCTCTCAGTATGGTGCTGATCTGATCCGCTGTGGCCGGCTGCAGGAGTCGAACTACGAAGATTCGCCGGGTGGCGTACTTAGCCAGCCATGTTTGCTTTTCCAGCTCTGAGCCAACTGCAGGAGCTGAGCTCTGGAGGTTCGTCGGGGTGGCGTACTTAGTTAGCCACGTCTGCTTCTCAAGATCTGTCGCTGACGTCCCTCCTGTTTTCCCAGAAGTCCCTGATGTTGTGGCCTGGTTTGTGAGCGCCCAGTTACCGCAATCTGGCACATACGTGCACGTGTACCCGTGAGGGATCTCCTTAGGCGCCTCATGCAAGAACTGGTAGTCACTAGGGTCACCACCGATCTTGTAGATGACGAATGCCGGTGAAGTCGGCACTTCTGGTGCTGCCAACGCAAATGGCAGTGGTGGACGGGACTGGAGTGGCAACTCTCCTTGATGCGTCCCGAGAGCTGGTCCTGACGGCGAGTACTGGTGCCTCATGATCTCCTGGATCACGCGAAGAGCGACACGCTCCAACGTGTTTACCAGGTTCTCAGAGTGGCGGTGTAGCGAGTGAGCCACCAAGTAGTTGATCTCCTGCCGCAGGGACCTGGTGCATTCTTCCGACGGGGCAGAGAGGTCTATCCCATCGAGTGCACCATTAGGCGAGAACCCCTTCCACCTGATGCCATGTGAACGGGTTCTGTGGAAAGAGCCGATGAGGTCGGCTTCGAGGATTGCTTTGACCTCGTCATACTTCTTCTTGAGCTCGTCGGTCAGATCCTCGTACGTGACTGGAGTGCCGTCCGCCATCTCAGATGTAGATGGCGAGGTGGTTGATGTCGAAGCTTGTCCCACCGGGCGTGCCAGAATGTGTTGCGGTCAAAACCCACCGGCGGGCAGCGACGGGCAACACAGTAGAGCCGGGAACAACCTAGGGCTACGGCTGGCCCTGGTCCCTCCGAGCGACGGCCCGCAAAGCCTCTGGTACACACGTCCGATGCTGATGCAAGGGCGTGCCACCTGACCTATACCTGGTCAGGAAGGTGATGGAGATGCCTCGCTTAGTTTCCTGCATGGCATACACGTAAACATTAAATACGAGCCTCGATCGGCTCTCAGGTTATCCTGTGAATCGGCTCAAAGAGCCGATCCACCCATGATTCGTACGAGGTGCACGAATATATGGTGGTCCTGCTTGATCAAGATAAAGCTAAAGCGATCTACGACGATTTAGGGTTTTCACCGCATAATCGGATCATCCTACTCACGATTGGGCCTCGCGGCCACGCACGGTGATCGTAAGCCGATCCTAGATAGGGCCTAAAAACCAACACGAGGTTGATCCCCGGAACATCCTGTCTAGGACTAGCAAACGACACCCTACGTGCCGCTGGATCCTCCAACCCTTTGTAAGGCCTAACTATTGCAGATATTAAACTAATCCTTGAAGAACAAGGAGCAACCGTAACGGATCGGATCTACTAAATAATGATCAAGTGGGGTGCCGCCCCCACACCTAGATAGGTGTGAGGGCGGCTAGATATGCAAGGGTTGCACTACGATAGCATATGATACGAAGAACAATGCTAACCCTAACACATCTAAGATAACTACGTTGCTCGCCATCAAAAAGGCTTCAGTACGAGCAACGCATGAACAACATAAAGCTTGTGCTGCCTAGATCGCAAGATACGATCTAGGCAGCATGTTGCTTACCGGTAGAAACCCTCGAGACGAAGGAGTTGGCGATGCGCCGAGATTGATTTGTTGGTTGAACGTTGGTTGTTGTTTATTTCATAAACCCTAGATACATATTTATAGTCCAGGGGACTTTTCTAATTTAGGCGTGCACCTAACCGTGCACGGGTAAAACTCTATCTAAGATGCAATCTACTATATTACAGATACATGGGCAATCTAGCCCAACTTTGCATATAAGGCCGATTCACGTATTTCTTCAGTATATAATCTTTAAACCCATCTTGATCGCGGCCCACCTCTGACTCGGTCAAATTCCGGTGATAACAGTAATGTAATCAGTGACTATATCCTCGAACATAGCACTAATGTTTTATCCCTAGTGGCAACAGCACATCCATAATCTTAGAGATTTCTGTCACTTCCCCAGATTCACGGAGACATGAACCCACTATCGAGCATAAATACTCCCTCTTGGAGTTACAAGCATCTACTTGGCCAGAGCATCTACTAGTAACGGAGAGCATGCAAGATCATAAACAACACATAGACATAACTTTGATAATCAACATAACAAGTATTCTCTATTCATCGGATCCCAACAAACGCAACATATAGAATTACAGATAGATGATCTTGATCATGTTAGGCAGCTCACAAGATCCGACAATGAAGCACAATGGGGAGAAGACAACCATCTAGCTACTGCTATGGACCCATAGTCCAGGGGTAGACTACTCACTCATCACTCCGGAGGCGACCATGGCGGCGTAGAGTCCTCCGGGAGATGATTCCCCTCTCCGGCAGGGTGCCGGAGGCGATCTCCTGAATCCCCCGAGATGGGATCGGCGGCGGCGGCGTCTCTGGAAGGTTTTCCGTATCGTGGCTCTCGGTACTGGGGGTTTCGCAACGGAGGCTTTAAGTAGGCGGAAGGGCAGGTCAGGAGGCGGCACGAGGGGCCCACACCACAGGGCCGCGCGGCCAAGGGGGGGCCGCGCCGCCCTAGGGTGTGGCCACCTCGTGGCCCCACTTCGTCTCCTCTTTGGTCTTCTGGAAGCTTCGTGGCAAAATAGGACCCTGGGCGTTGATTTCGTCCAATTCCGAGAATATTTCGTTACTAGGATTTCTGAAACCAAAAACAGCAGAACAAAGAATCGGCACTTCGGCATCTTGTTAATAGGTTAGTTCCAGAAAATGCACGAATATGACATAAAGTGTGCATAAAACATGTAGATAACATCAATAATGTGGCATGGAACATAAGAAATTATCGATACATCGGAGACGTATCAGCATCCCCAAGCTTAGTTCTGCTCGTCCCGAGCAAGTAAAACGATAACAAAGATAATTTCTGGAGTGACATGCCATCATAACCTTGATCATACTATTTGTAAAGCATATGTAGTGAATGCAGCGATCAAAACAATGTATATGACATGAGTAAACAAGTGAATCATACAGCAAAGACTTTTCATGAATAGTACTTCAAGACAAGCATCAATAAGTCTTGCATAAGAGTTAACTCATAAAGCAATAATTCAAAGTAAAAGTATTGAAGCAACACAAAGGAAGATTAAGTTTCAGCGGTTGCTTTCAACTTATAACATGTATATCTCATGGATATTGTCAACATAGAGTAATATAATAAGTGCAATATGCAAGTATGTAGGAATCAATGCACAGTTCACACAAGTGTTTGCTTCTTGAGGTGGAGAGAAATAGGTGAACTGACTCAACAATAAAAGTAAAAGAATGGTCCTCCATAGAGGAGAAGCATCGATTGCTATATTTGTGCTAGAGCTTTGATTTTGAAAACATGAAACAATTTTGTCAACGGTAGTAATAAAGCATATGTATCATGTAAATTATATCTTACAAGTTGCAAGCCTCATGCATAGTGTACTAATAGTGCCCGCACCTTGTCCTAATTAGCTTGGACTACCGGATCATCACAATGCACATGTTTTAACCAAGTGTCACAAAGGGGTACCTCTATGCCGCCTGTACAAAGGTCTAAGGAGAAAGCTCGCATTGGATTTCTCGCTATTGATTATTCTCAACTTAGACATCCATACCGGGACAACATAGACAACAGATAATGGACTCCTCTTTTATGCATAAGCATGTAACAACAATTAATAATTTTATCATATGAGATTGAGGATATATGTCCAAAACTGAAACTTCCACCATGGATCATGGCTTTAGTTAGCGGCCCAATGTTCTTCTCTAACAATATGCATGCTTAACCATAAGGTGGTAGATCTCTCTTACTTCAGACAAGACGAACATGCATAGCAACTCACATGAAATTCAACAAAGAGTAGTTGATGGCATCCCCAGTGAACATGGTTATCGCACAACAAGCAACTTAATAAGAGATAAAGTGCATAAGTACATATTCAATACCACAATAGTTTTTAAGCTATTTGTCCCATGAGCTTTATATTGCAAAGGTGAATGATGGAATTTTAAAGGTAGCACTCAAGCAATTTACTTTGGAATGGCGGAGAAATACCATGTAGTAGGTAGGTATGGTGGACACAAATGGCATAGTGGTTGGCTCAAGTATTTTGGATGCATGAGAGGTATTCCCTCTCGATACAAGGTTTAGGCTAGCAAGGCTATTTTGAAACAAACACAAGGATGAAGCGGTGCAGCAAAACTCACATAAAAGACATATTGTAAACATTATACGACTCTACACCGTCTTCCTTGTTGTTCAAACTCAATACTAGAAATTATCTAGACCTTAGAGAAACCAAATATGCAAACCAAATTTTAGCATGCTCTATGTATTTCTTCATTAATGGGTGCAAAGCATATGATGCAAGAGCTTAAACATGAGCACAACAATTGCCAAGTATCACATTACCCAAGACATTTATAGCAATTACTACATGTATCATTTTCCAATTCCAACCATATAACAATTTAACGAAGAAGAAACTTCGCCATGAATACTATGAGTAGAAACTAAGGACATACTTGTCCATATGCTACAGCAGAGCGTGTCTCTCTCCCATAAAGTGAATGCTAGGATCCATTTTATTCAAACAAAACAAAAAACAAAAACAAACCGACGCTCCAAGAAAAGCACATAAGATGTGATGGAATAAAAATATAGTTTCAGGGGAGGAACCTGATAATGTTGTCGATGAAGAAGGGGATGCCTTGGGCATCCCCAAGCTTAGACGCTTGAGTCTTCTTAGAATATGCAGGGGTGAACCACCGGGGCATCCCCAAGCTTAGAGCTTTCACTCTCCTTGATCATGTTGCATCATACTCCTCTCTTGATCCTTGAAAACTTCCTCCACACCAAACTTAGAACAACTCATTAGAGGGTTAGCGACAATAAAAATTAACATGTTCAGAGGTGACACAATCATTCTTAACACTTCTGGACATTGCATAAAGCTACTGGACATTAATGGATCAAAGAAATTCATCCAACATAGCAAAAGAGGCAATGCAAAATAAAAGGCAGAATCTGTCAAAACAGAACAGTTCGTATTGACGAATTTTATCGAGGCACCAGACTTGCTCAAATGAAAATGGTCAAATTGAATGAAAGTTGCGTACATATCTGAGGATCACTCACGTAAATTGGCATAATTTTCTGAGTTACCTACAGAGAAAACAGCCCAGATTCGTGACAGCAAAGAAATCTGTTTCTGCGCAGTAATCCAAATCTAGTATGAACTTTTCTATCAACGACTTTACTTGGCACAATAAAACACTAAACTAAGATAAGGAGAGGTTGCTACAGTAGTAAACAACTTCCAAGATACAAAATAAAAACAAAGTACTGTAGGTAAAAACATGGGTTGTCTCCCATAAGCGCTTTTCTTTAACGCCTTTCAGCTAGGCGCAGAAAGTGTGTATCAAGTATTATCGAAGGGTGGTGCATTCTCAGCGGGGTGTGGAGTTTTCTCAACTATGCATTTTATCTTTTCTATGTGAGTTTCAGAGGCTCCCTTTTCATTAGTCTTGGGCTTGCTACTCTCATCAAACAAATCTTCAGGAACAATCCAATCAAAATTCTTTTCTAGTGCCTCACACATTCCCAAGAGCTTGCAAGGTATTGATGTTTTAATACCCCCCTCATAATTAACTTTATTAGTGTACTTTTGTCTATCCTTTTCCATCTTCTCAAGGGTACTGGCAAAGTTGGTATAGGAGCCTAGCATATTATAGTTAGTGAAGACTTTTCTAGCTTCTCTCGCTATTCCCCCAAATTCTTTAAGACGGGTTTCTAATACAAAATCTTTCTTTTCTCCTTCTTCCATATCACTGAGTGTAAGAAACATATGTTGAATCACATGATTAAGATTAACAAATCTAACTTCTAACGCGTGTACTAAAGAAGCAACAGCAATTTCATAAGTAGGAGCAAGTTCTACCAAGTGTCTATCTTCAAAATCTTCAACCGTACTAATATGAGTGAAAAAATCTTCTATATTATCTTTCCCAAGGATAGACCCTCGGCCTACCGGTACATCTTTAAGAACAAACTTAGGAGGAAACATGGTGAAATAAGTAAAGCAAATACAAGTAACTAATTTTTTTTTTGTGTTTTTGATATAGCAAACAAGATAGCAAATAAAGTAAAACTAGCAACTAATTTTTTTGTGTTTTGATTTAGTGCAGCAAACAAAGTAGTAAATAAAACTAAGCAAGACAAAAACAAAGTAAAGAGATTGGGATGTGGAGACTCCCCTTGCAGCGTGTCTTGATCTCCCCGGCAACGGCGCCAGAAAAAGAGCTTGATTGCGTGTAACTCACACGTTCGTTGGGAACCCCAAGAGGAAGGTATGATGCGCACAGCAGCAAGTTTTCCCTCAGAAAGAAACCAAGGTTTATCGAACCAGGAGGAGCCAAGAAGCACGTTGAAGGTTGATGGCGGCGAGATGTAGTGCGGCGCAACACCAGGGATTCCGGCGCCAACGTGGAACCTGCACAACACAAGCAAAGTACTTTGCCCCAACGAAACAGTGAGGTTGTCAATCTCACCGGCTTGCTGTAACAAAGGATTAACCGTATTGTGTGGAAGATGATTGTTTGCAGAAAACAGTAGAGAACGATTGGCAAGAGATTGTATTTCAGTATAGAGAATTGGACCGGGGTCCACAGTTCACTAGAGGTGTCTCTCCCATAAGATAAACAGCATGTTGGGTGAACAAATTACAGTTGGGCAATTGACAAATAAAGAGGGCATGACCATGCACATACATATTATGATGAGTATAGTGAGATTTAATTGGGCATTACGACAAAGTACATAGACCGCTATCCAGCATGCATCTATGCCTAAAAAGTCCACCTTCAGGTTATCATCCGAACCCCCTCCAGTATTAAGTTGCTAACAACAGAGAATTGCATTAAGTATTGCGCGTAATGTAATCAGTGACTATATCCTCGAACATAGCACTAATGTTTTATCCCTAGTGGCAACAGCACATCCATAATCTTAGAGATTTCTGTCACTTCCCCAGATTCACGGAGACATGAACCCACTATCGAGCATAAATACTCCCTCTTGGAGTTACAAGCATCTACTTGGCCAGAGCATCTACTAGTAACGGAGAGCATGCAAGATCATAAACAACACATAGACATAACTTTGATAATCAACATAACAAGTATTCTCTATTCATCGGATCCCAACAAACGCAACATATAGAATTACAGATAGATGATCTTGATCATGTTAGGCAGCTCACAAGATCCGACAATGAAGCACAATGGGGAGAAGACAACCATCTAGCTACTGCTATGGACCCATAGTCCAGGGGTAGACTACTCACTCATCACTCCGGAGGCGACCATGGCAGCGTAGAGTCCTCCGGGAGATGATTCCCCTCACCGGCAGGGTGCCGGAGGCGATCTCCTGAATCCCCCGAGATGGGATCGGCAGCGGCGGCGTCTCTGGAAGGTTTTCCGTATCGTGGCTCTCGGTACTGGGGGTTTCGCAACGGAGGCTTTAAGTAGGCGGAAGGGCAGGTCAGGAGGCGGCACGAGGGGCCCACACCACAGGGCCGCGCGGCCAAGGGGGGGCCGCGCCGCCCTAGGGTGTGGCCACCTCGTGGCCCCACTTCGTCTCCTCTTCGGTCTTCTGGAAGCTTCGTGGCAAAATAGGACCCTGGGCGTTGATTTCGTCCAATTCCGAGAATATTTCATTACTAGGATTTCTGAAACCAAAAACAGCAGAAAACAGCAACTGGCACTTCGGCATCTTGTTAATAGGTTAGTTCCAGAAAATGCACGAATATGACATAAAGTGTGCATAAAACATGTAGATAACATCAATAATGTGGCATGGAACATAAGAAATTATCGATACGTCGGAGACGTATCAATTGCCTATGGACAACTCCTACAAATATAACTCAATGCAAACATTAGTCCATAGGGATTGTCATTAATTACCAAAACCACACATGGCGGCTCTATGCACTTTCAATCTCCCCCATTTTGGTAATTGATGACAATCTCTTTGAGAGGGTTTATATAAGGAATTTAAGTAACAAATAAGTTGAATATATAGAGCAAACTCCCCCATAATATATGCATGTGTGAATGATCTTGACTTTCATTGCATATATTGGCATTCAAAGCCTAGTGGAGTTTCCTCTAAATATTCAACTATGTGTTGCCTGCCAAAACTCACCGGCGAGCAGTGGTTAAGCAACACGAAGAGCCGGGAGACTCCCAAGACCGCTTAGTGGGCCCTGGCGCCTCGCGTCGTCCCGCAAAGTCCCAGCACACGTCCTAGCGGTTGCAAGGGCGTGCCACCTGACCTATACCTGATCAGGAAGGTGTTGGATTGCTTCAACTAGTCTCCTGCATGGTAGACTCGTAAACATTAAATACGAGCCCGATCGGCTCTCAGGTTGCCCTGTGGATCGGCTCAAAGAGCCGATCGCCCCATGGTTCACGTTGGATTTACGATGACATGGGGATCCTGCTTGATCAAAACAAAGCTAAACCAATCTACGACAGTTTAGGGTTTTCACCGCATAATCGGAACATCCTACGCGTAGTTGGGCCTAGCAGATACGAAAGATGATGGAAACTATCCCTAAAAGAGGCCTAAAAACCAACGTTAAGTCAATTCCCGGAACATCCCTTATAGGAACGGTAAAACAACACCTCACGCACTACCGGATCATCCAACCCCAGCATAAGGCCTAATCATGCAGATATTAAACTAATCCTTGAAACAAGGAGCAACTATAACAGATTGGATCTACTAAGTAACGAATAAGCAAGATGCTGCCCTTACACCTATTCAGGTGTAAGGACAGCTAGATATTGAGGGACGGCATTGCTAAGCAAATATGCATAAGAAAAGCATCAATGCAAGCCCCAAGACATCTACGATAAATAGTGCTACTCGCCATCAACAACGCTTCAGCACGAGTAACACAAGGTAATCAAATAAACGTGTACTGCCTAGATCGCAAGATGCGATCTAGGCAGCATGATGCTTACCCGGAAGAAACCCTCGAAATAAGGGGTGGCGATGCGCCTGGTTTGTGTTTGTTGTGAACGTGATTGTCCTCCTTTCTCAATAACCCTAGATACATATTTATAGTCCAAGGGACTTTCTAATTCGGAAGTACACCTGGCCGTATACGAGCCAAACTCTATCTTCTAATTCTAAATACGATCTAATAATATACAGATACACGGGCAATTTAGCCCAAACTCTCGTGCGAGGCTGCTTCAGATATTCTCCACGTGCATCTTCTTCAAGCCCATCTCAATTACGGCCCATCTCCTGATTTGGCCAAAATCTGGTGATAACACATGCCCCCTGGTTTTGGTAATGATAATTTCAAAACCACTCTGTTCCTCCTTCGTAGGGTCATGTTGTGGCAGAGCAGAACCGCTTCAGTATCCTTCCATCATGATACCCTGTCTTCTCAACTTCTGCACGTTTGACAGTTTTGGCACCGCATCCTCGAAAACTGCTCAAGCATTAAATCTCCACTATGTCCCCTTCTATTTAACCGCATCGAGCAGTTCATCTCTTCATTCCCCTGCTCCGTACTTGCCATCTGCAAAAAACCCTCCTCCACCATGGACTCATCCTCCTCCTCCGCTGCATCGGCTCTCTCCTTCCAATCTTCCTCCTCAGATGAGCCGATGCCAGGGCCCGACCAATGGGATGAGCCGGAGTGGGACTTCGACTATGTGCCAGATGGCCCACCCGAGGCCCTCATCGGGTCAGATGGCGACCTGCCCCTGACTGATGGGGAGGACGACCTCCAATTCCTCATCGACGGGGAACCGGTGGCGGAGAGCGAGGATGACCTCCTCTCCTGGGGTAGCTTCGCCCCCTCCGACGAAGACGAAGAAGAAGAGGATCAGGAGGACGATGCCTCTTCCAACGAGGAGGAAGAGGATGGTGACACCTCCTCCGACGAGCCGCCAGCGAAGCGCTTCCGCGGCTGGGCCTGGTCGGATGACGACGAAGACGACGATGATGAGGAGGAAGAAGCCCCCATTGAGGGCTACGGCAGTAGCGACGAGGAGCTCGCCAGCAGCAGCACCGGCGGCGGCTACAGCGGCGATGACGAGGACAGCGACGGTCCTTAGAGTAGGGACCATTTAGCATAGGACTAGTGGTAGCCATCTGTCCTCCTTTTGTTCTTCCTCCCTTGAGCAATCGGCTCTCTCTTTGTAAAAATCCTATTATTAATGAAGAAAATATTCCCCAATTAATTTCGCTTTCCTGTCAATTTTGCCGATTGTCAAACGAAGTCGCTGTACAAAGAGCCGATGGCAAGGCATCGGCCTGCACTACAAACGCGATTTGAGGCCAAACAGTTGCCTATTCAAACGGTCAAACAGGTCCAGTCCATGTCCAAACTATCCTCCAACCTTAAACGCGCAGATTCAAATCCTCAGCAAATCCACTGGGAGATTCATCTCAGATATCATGATCTCTGGTCTGAAACTGATCTGTTAACCTGCTCAATTGAGCTTGTTCCTCTAGAGTCGATAGCAATGCATCGGCTTTTATTATTCAGAAGTCGATGTCCGTGCATCGGTTGTACTAGTATACTATTGTCTTCGCATATTTTCTCAAGTCGATGTCTGTGCATCGGCTGTGATTTGTATGTACACATAGTTTTTTTTACTGGCCGATTTAAAATCGGCCCCCATACCTCACTGCCCATCATCCCACATGCTTGGGAAATACCTCTTGAGATGCTGGCCATTGACGGCCACTGGGAACTTCACACCATCCAACTGTTCAAGCATGTAGGCATTGCCCTTCAAAACCTGGATGACTTTGTAAGGACCGTGCCAATTTGGAGACCATTTACCATACACTTTGTCCTTAGTCCCCAACGGCAATACAGCTTCCCATACCAGATCACCAACCTGGAACTCCTTTGGCTTCACCTTCTTATTATATGCGCGAGCCACCTTAGCTTTATTCTCCTTGATTTTCTCAAGTGACCATAGTCTGAGTTCCGTTGCATCCTCAATGCTGTCGCTCATCAGGGCTGCATATTCTTCAGCAGTTAAATCATTCTGAAATGTAATCCGTCTCGACCCAGCCTTGATTTCCCAAGGTAACACAGCTTCTTGTCCATAGACCAGCTGATATGGCGAGGTTTTTATTGCTCCGTGACACGACATGCGATAAGCCCACAGTGCTTCTGACAATACCTCGTGCCAACGTCTAGGATGCTCGTCGATTTTTCTCTTAATCAGCTTGATCAGACTTTTGTTGGATGCTTCAGCCTGTCCATTTGCTTGAGCATAGTATGGAGACGATCGGATCAGCTTGATTCCCATATCCTCGCAGAATTTTCTAAACTCCTTAGAAACGAAGATCGAACCTCCATCGGTCGTGATAGTCTGGGGAATCCCAAATCTATGAATAACATGTTCCAACACGAAACTGATAACATCTTTCGATGCTACTGACTTCATAGGGATGGCCTCCACCCATTTAGTGAAGTAATCTGTAATGGCCAGAACCCATTCATGGCCTTTGCTCGATGCAGGATGAATTTTGCCGATCATATCCATGCCCCAACCTCGGAATGGCCAAGGTTTGATGATAGGATTCATTGCTGATGCGGGTACCATCTGAATGCTCCCAAACTTCTGACATGCTTGACACCCTTTATAATACTGGAAACAATCTTCAAGCATGGTGGGCCAATAAAATCCCGATCGCCTGATCAGCCACTTCATCTTATGAGCCGATTGGTGAGTTCCACAGGCACCTTCATGCACCTCATGCAAGAGCCGATTGGACTCGGCTGGTCCCAAACATTTGAGAAGTAATCCTTCCAATGTCCTGTAGAACATGTCATCGCCAATCAGTACGTACTTCATGGCCCTATATCTTATCCGTTTAGGTGCCCCCCGAGCCGAATCTTTCAAATAATTGAAGATATCGGCTCTCCAATCATCTGGTTCCATGAACTGCACCTGAAAATCGGCTCCATCGGCTACGTCCTTGTATCCTGACGCCGTTTGTGCGAGATCGTTCGCCTCGGTATTTTGCGACCTTGGGATCCAATGGAAGTTTATATATCTGAACCGTGTCATCAGCTCACGGCATTGCATCCATAATGGAAAGAGCGACTCGCTCTCACACTTGTACTCTTCCGTGAGTTGAGAAATCACCAACTTGGAGTCTCCAAAGATCTCAACTGCTTCCGCCCCAGCGTCCAATAGCAACTCCATTCCCTTACACATCGCTTCATACTCAGCAACATTCTTGGTGCAAGGGGTAGCTATCCTGATGGAGAAGGAAAATGTTGCCCCCCGAGGCGACACGAGTAGCACGCCGATGCCGCAACCATCCTCACAGACCGATCCATCGAAGAACATGGCCCATGCACGCACAGATAGTGCGGCTACGTCCGTGTTTATTCGTTCAGCGATGAGATCGGCCAACGCTTGTCCCTTGACTGCTTTCGCAGGTTGATACCAGATATCAAATTCCGATAACGCAAACATCCATTTGCCGAGTCGGCCTTTCAGTACAGGAGCCGACAGCATGTGCTTGATGACATCCGATTTGCATATGACGATGATTTCTGCTGACAGCAAGATGTGCTTGATCTTGGTGCAGGTGAAAAATAGACAGAGGCACAACTTCTCAATTTCAGGGTACCTTGTTTCTGCATCCAACATCCTTCTGCTGAGGTAGAAAACCACTTTTTCCAAACCATCATAAACCTGCACCACCACTGATGCGATGGAGGTGTCAGCCACTGATAAGTAAATGTAGAACGGCCTGTCTTGCTGCGGCGGAACTAACACAGGTGGCTTCGTTAGGTACTCCTTAATATCGTCAAATGCCTGTTGTTGCTCTCGCCCCAAATAAACTCCTCATCAGACTTGATTTTAACCAATCCCATGAACGGCTCGATTCGTCCTGACAAGTTGGAGATAAACCTTCTGACGAAATTAATTTTGCCGATGAGACATTGGAGCTCCTTCTTCGTGGTGGGTGGCTTCATCGTTCGCACTGCCTCTTGACTTTTCAGGCCGATCTCAATTCCACGTTCATGAACCAAGAAACCCAGGAACTGACCGGCCGTCACACCAAAGGCACACTTCTTTGGATTCATTCTTAGTCCGAACTTCCTAGTTCGGTCTAGGACGTGTCGCAAATCTTTCAAGTGTCCATCCATCAAAACAGACTTGACCACCACGTCATCGATGTAAATTTCCACCAATTTGCCGATTAAATCATGAAAGATGTAATTCATGGCTCTTTGGTATGTTGCGCCAGCATTCTTGATCCAAAAGTCATGGCTACATATTGAAACAAGCCCAACGAGCATGGCACTCTGAATGCAGGCTTGTGTATATGTTCTGGAGCCATCAAAATTTGGTGGTGGCAGGCTTTGCCCTCCGTGAGAGTTAAAGGTTTATGACCAGCAGCTGCATTGATCAATGTCTCCAGCTCTTTGGCATTGGATATTCATCCTTTGGAGTGGCACTGTTGAGGTTCCGAAAATCTATGGCGACGCGCCATCGGCCATCCTTTTTCTCCACAGGTACGACATTGGAAATCCATTCAGCGTACCTGCATGTCCTGATGAACCCGGCGTCCAACATCTTCTGGATCTCCTTCTTGACTTCCACCAAGATTTCGGCCTTCATCTGTCGTGCTCGCTGCTGGAACGGCCGAAATCCTTTCTTCAGGGGGAGCCGATGCTCAATGATGCTCCTGTCTAACCCAGGCATCTCCATATAATCCCATGCAAAACAATCTGGGTACTCTTTTAACAAGGCTATCATCAGGCCCCTGAGGTGTGGATCTAACTTTTTGCTGATAAATGTTGGTCGTGGCTTATCCCCAGGACCAATGTCAATCTCTTCCAGCTCATCAGCTGATGTAAACCCATACCCCAGTTTTCCATCGCCTGCTAGATCAATGCTGAACACAGGCAAAGTGTATGTTGAGGATAATTTTGGCCGATTGCTAGAATCGGCCTCCTTTTTCATCGCAATGCTCAATGAGGGTCTACAACTTCTTGGTCTTCTACTATGGGTACGTGACATGCTCGAGATGAGATTCGTGCTTTTTATTTTTTGGGGCCGATCGCAGGGATCGGCCTTGCCACGTACATCTACTGATTTAGATCTTGCTACTCCGTCAGGCCGGTGGATAAGACCAGCCTCACCCCGTTTTTTGAAGCTTCGATGCGCTCACAGCCGTCCAAACTGATTCCAGAGAGCGGCTCTTGGTCGTTTGCATCCCAAATGTTCATGGCAGCTAGTGAGATCTCGATTGAGTCATCTGCCTGAACAACCTCCACTTCATCTCCATCCCACTGTATGATGCATTGGTGCATTGTGGATGGGATGCAACAGTTAGCGTGAATCCAATCCCTTCCAAGCAGGACAGCGTAATTGCTTTTGCTGTCGACGATGAAGAACGAGGTAGGTATGGTTTTTCGGCCTACGGTCAGATCTACATTCAGAACACCTTTTGCTTCTGATGCTTGGCCGTTGAAATCGCTTAACGTGATGTTGGTCTTGATCAGATCGTCATTGGAGTGTCCCAAACGTCGTAGCATGGAATACGGCATTATGTTGACTGCCGCTCCCGTGTCAACCAACATCTTGCTGATAGGCTGCCCATCGATATAACCTTTTAGGTATAGAGCTTTCAAATGCCTGTAGCTCCTCTCTCGTGGCTTCTCAAAGATCACTGGCCGTGGACCGCAGTCGAATTGAGCCACCGATACTTCCTCGTCTTGTGGAGCACAAAACTGTGATGGGAGTATGAACACCATGTTTGTATCAGCCGATGCTTCTGCATCGGCTTTTGTCTGTTTAGGGCGCCACACTTTCTTTGGCGGGCGCATCTCTGACTCCAACGTTTGCTGAATTTTCACGGCCAGATCGGGCCGTGCCTTCCTCAACGTGTACAGGTACTGTGCTTCGGCTTCCTCCAGGTTTCGTAGCCGTTGCACCCTACGCTTCTGAGAATGGCTGAGCCCATCAGGGCACCACCTTGGCCGGTGGTACCTATCTTCTTCTTCATCTGACTCCTCGAAGTCTTCATCTTGAGACGACTCAGCTCGTTTGTCCTGAGGTGGGAGAGGTCCTAGACGCTTGAACACTGAAACTTCATTTGTTCCCTTCCTCTGCGGTCTACATTCTGGGCAGTTCTCGATTGTAGGCAATCGGCTCATTCCTGAGTCCCAGCAGTGTTTAAAGAAAGGACAGTTCCAATGCCTATCTATGTCTTCTTGCTCTCTATCATATCGACGATACCTCCTGTCATCTGCATCAGACCGACGATATCTTTCGTCATCCACGTCGTAGCGCCGACGTCGGTCATACTGCTGCTCATATTTGTTAAGGAGATGCGCGGAGAGTGGTCGTTGATACCGCACGCTTCTCACTTCTTCTTCTGTCAGGTACCGTCTGTTATCATATTGGGGCCGGTCGCGTGGATCGGCCTCCTCTTTCTCCTTGCCACGGGAGTGGCTGCTTTCTGCTTTATCTTTGCCATGGCGGGTCCCAAGCCCTACCATGTTGACACCAAAAGAGAAACCTGGCTCGCATCTTAGGGAGTGACTGAGATCCACCATGTTGACGCCAGGAAACGGATGTGTGTCTACTTTCATGGCAAATTGTCCGAAGATTAATCGGCCTGACTCTATCGCCATTTGAATCTGTGCGCGCAACACTTTGCAATCGTTGGTGGCGTGGGTGAACGTGTGATGCCATTTGCAGTATGGCCTACCGTTCATCTCTTGTGACGTAGGAATTTTGTGGCCTTCGGGTAACTTCAGCTGTTTCTCCTTCAGCAGCAAATCAAAAATTTGCTCAGTTTTGCTTAAATCGAAGTCAAACCCTTTTGGAGGCCCTGGTTGTTTCACCCATTTGCAGGACACGAGAACTGCCGTCCGAGTCCATTCAGCCACAGCGACTTCCTGATCTTCCGCAGGGTCTTCATCCTCCTCAGCGTCGACCAGGCCTATCGTGCGCTTGAACTTGTCTTGGTACAATTCTGGGTGGCGCTGTTCATACGAAGTTAGTCTCTGGACCATGTGCGCTAACGAATTGTACTCCACTTGGAACGTCAGATCCTTGAGTGGCGCTGCGAGGCTTGCCACGGCCAGCTCGACTGCTTCTTTCTCAGATAAATGAACCGAATAACATCGGTTCTTGACAGTTCTGAAACGTTGAATGTATTCAGACACCGTCTCTCCTCGCCTTTGCTGAACCTGCGTCAGATCGGCAATGCCCGCTTCGGTAGCTTCTGAATGATATTGTATGTGAAACTGCTCTTCCAGCTGCTTCCATGTCCGAACTGAATTTGGGGGTAGCGAGGTGTACCACCCAAAGGCTGGACCCGTGAGAGATTGGGCAAAGAACCTCACACGTAGCGGTTCTGATGCTGAAACCATGCCCAACTGTGCCAATATCGGCTCACGTGCTCGATGGAGCTAGATCCTTCTGATCCACTGAATTTTGTGAAGTCGAGGAGCCGATACTTAGGTGGCAGCGGGATCAGGTCATACTCATTGGGATACGGCTTGGAATAGCCGATTGTTTTCTTCTTCGGCAGGATACCGAACTGATCTCTCAAGATTGCGCTGATCTGATCCACAGTAGGAGCTGTAGAGGTTGAGCTGTCCGGACTCGTTGTAGTGGCATATTTAGTTAGCCACGCCTGTTTCTCAGCATCTGCTCCAGAACTCCCTACTGCTCCAGCAATCCCTCCTACCGTAACCATCGCTCCTGCTCCGGCAATTCCTCCTGCCGAAGTTTGGATCGCGCGCGTCCAGTTGTTGCAGTCCGGCACGTATGTGCACACGTATCCATATGGGATCTCCTTGGGCGGCTCATACAAGAATTGGTAGTCGCCAGGATCACCTCCAACCTTGTAGACAACGTATGCCGGTGAACCTTGTTGCTGTGGAGCTGCCATCGCGAATGGCAATGGTGGCCTGGTGTGGAATGGTATCTCTCCCTGATAAGTCCCTAAAGCAGGTCCTGACGGAGAATACTGATGTTTCATGATTTCTTGCACCACATGAAGCGCAACTCGCTCAAGCGTATTCACCAGGCTCTCAGAATGCCGATGTAGAGAATGAGCCACAGCATAATTAATTTCTTGGCGCAGGGCTCTGGTACGTTCCTCCGAAGGGAGAGACAGATCTAATCCCTCGAACGCGCCTTCGGGTGTGAATCCTTTGAACCTGATGCCGTGCGAACGGGTCTTCTCAAAAGAGCCGATGAGATCAGCTTCAAAGATGGCCTTCAGCTCATCGTATTTCTTCTTATGCTCTACAGGTAGATCCTCGTACTTGATTAGTTCGTCCGACATCTTGGCTGCCGATGTTGACGTGGTTGTTGTAGAAAGTGTCCCACCGGGCGTGCCAGAATGTGTTGCCTGCCAAAACTCACCGGCGAGCAGTGGTTAAGCAACACGAAGAGCCGGGAGACTCCCAAGACCGCTTAGTGGGCCACAGCGCCTCGCGTCGTCCCGCAAAGTCCCAGCACACGTCCTGGCGGTTGCAAGGGCGTGCCACCTGACCTATACCTGATCAGGAAGGTGTTGGATTGCTTCAACTAGTCTCCTGCATGGTAGACACGTAAACATTAAATACGAGCCCGATCGGCTCTCAGGTTGCCCTGTGGATCGGCTCAAAGAGCCGATCGCCCCATGGTTCACGTTGGATTTACGATGACATGGGGATCCTGCTTGATCAAAACAAAGCTAAACCAATCTACGACAGTTTAGGGTTTTCACCGCATAATCGGAACATCCTACGCGTAGTTGGGCCTAGCAGATACGAAAGATGATGGAAACTATCCCTAAAAGAGGCCTAAAAACCAACGTTAAGTCAATTCCCGGAACATCCCTTATAGGAACGGTAAAACAACACCTCACGCACTACCGGATCATCCAACCCCAGCATAAGGCCTAATCATGCAGATATTAAACTAATCCTTGAAACAAGGAGCAACTATAACAGATTGGATCTACTAAGTAACGAATAAGCAAGATGCTGCCCTTACACCTATTCAGGTGTAAGGACAGCTAGATATCGAGGGACGGCATTGCTAAGCAAATATGCATAAGAAAAGCATCAATGCAAGCCCCAAGACATCTACGATAAATAGTGCTACTCGCCATCAACAACGCTTCAGCACGAGTAACACAAGGTAATCGAATAAACGTGTACTGCCTAGATCGCAAGATGCGATCTAGGCAGCATGATGCTTACCCGGAAGAAACCCTCGAAATAAGGGGTGGCGATGCGCCTGGTTTGTGTTTGTTGTGAACGTGATTGTCCTCCTTTCTCAATAACCCTAGATACATATTTATAGTCCAAGGGACTTTCTAATTCGGAAGTACACCTGACCGTGTACGAGCCAAACTCTATCTTCTAATTCTAAATACGATCTAATAATATACAGATACACGGGCAATTTAGCCCAAACTCTCGTGCGAGGCCGCTTCAGATATTCTCCACGTGCATCTTCTTCAAGCCCATCTCAATTACGGCCCATCTCCTGATTTGGCCAAAATCTGGTGATAACACTATGCAAAGCAACAAGATGCAATGCAATAAAGGCACATGCTTAAGCACAAAGCAAAGACATAACCAAATTCTCTTAAACCCTCCAAACTTCTCCCCCATTGGCACCAATTGCCGAAATGGGTGAAAAAATTAGAAGGCCAATATAGTGAGAGTTCCTCCATAGCGTGTGCATTTCTCATAATTTGAGTGGAATCAAATGCACATATCCAATGACGAATATTCGGAAGGAATCACACTATAGATAGGATCAAAGATTGCAAAAAGATAACAAAGTCAAGAAGCTTCAACAAATGAAGCAAGCAACCAAATGAACCACAAGGAAGATACCAAAAGAAAGATAGATATTATGATAAGATCAAGAAGATTGCTCTAAATAATATGAGGAAGCTCCCCAAGGTTTGCGCACAAAACTAGACAATTTGCATTGGAGTATAAAGTGCACAAACATGGAATCATCACTCCCATGATATCATTCAAAAACAAAAGATACCAAGTGAATCAAACTCTAATGATCACCACAAGATAGTGTTCTAAATCAAATGAGGAAGCTCCCCAAGGTACATGCATAAAATAAAATGTTGCATTTGAATACAATATGCATAACATGGAATCCTCACTCCCTCATTACCATTAAAACACAAACATTTGCAATAGATCATAGATAGAAAATTAAGCTTACCACTTGCAACAAACAAATGGTTGAGCAACAAGTAAGAGGCACCATAATAAAAGGCTCAACCAAGAGGATATGTGAAAGGCATGATAAAGCATATTATAAGACTATTACAAGGATGAGCAAAAAGCATCATCATAGTCTTCAATGAATTATATTGCTTAGCATGACCAATCAACACGCAACAAATAAATAAGATATCGAATGGAGATGTATCATCTCTTATGTGTATAAGTTTCTCTAAGTGAGCAATATCACAAAGATATTTATCCACAAAGAAACATGCACACACAAAATAGATACACAAGAAATATAGCATGATATCCAAGACAAAGTCATGCAATATACCAATAAGAATTTTTGCTTAATAGCATGGCCAAAGGCTCAATTTTATCTTATTGTACATTCATGAACTTCAACCACAAACAACTAAAATACATCACAAATATAAACAAGGAATAGAAGATAGTTGGGATGCATTTGAGAAAGGCAACAAGTATCACAAACGGGGATACTAAAAGAAATAACTCAATTTGCACTTTCATCGATATTGCACACGTGAGAGCCTTGAGGAATTGATATGCCATAAAATTGCTAGATAGGCATAGATGGGATGGGTGAATCATGAGCATGATTTTATATACTTCCCAACATATGTACTCATCTCAAATTACTCACATTCGCAATAAAGAGGTTTCGTTAAGACTTTAGCAAGAAGCACAACATTTGCAAATCAAGAGATTCATGCCAAGATGCAACCACATGGTTGGATGCTAGAAAAATATGCATGAGAAGATACTTGTTACCGAGATAGCATTGGTGTGGATGTAGTAGATATGTGTTCGTTGACCATCCTAGCTTGCCTCAAGTTACCATTGAGTCACCACAAGAGTGAGACAAGCATCCAATGCATATCCATTGTACCTAACACAAAGGTAAGTACAAAAAGGTCCCCAAACTAATTGGGTCCGAAGTAGTTAGACACACTACAACATATAGGACAAACTCCACAATACTATGTGCATATAGATATGCAATTGAATTTCATGCACATCTTAGCCAAATTAGGATTTGATGGAGTTTACCCTATATATTGGATCAAAGAAAGTAACACATGCCATAAGATATACATATATTAAATATGCATGCACAATACTTTCAAGAACCAAAGGAAAAAAACACCAAATAAATCAAGAGACAATGGTTGTCCAACTTATATCAAAGAATCAAATCAACACAAGATTGACTCCAAAGACTTATCTCATTATAAGAAGCTAATTAAACCTAAACACAAAGGAATGAGATAACCAACTCCCAAGAGAGCAAGGTTCCAACAAATAAACCAAACCCTCGAAACTTTTTACGATGGCATAAAGTACCAAAAAAGAAAATTTATGTCTCCCAAAACCAATTTTTTTTATAATGATCAAGAGATGTTAAGCAATCTAACAAATATAGGAGAGCTCCCCCAAGATTAGTGCATTATCTAGGATTTTTCATATGAATACAAAATGCACGAAACTAGGATCATCACGCTACCTATATCTACTAAAATGCTAAGAAAGTTTGAATAGTCAAATTAGATCCATAAGATGCAAGGAAGACACATGGGAGTCAAAGCAAAAAAAATTCATGGCAATAAATAGGGCAATTTGAACACAAGAGCCAATGTTGATATGATCAATAAATATCTACCTCATAATTTATTACCACTTGTCCTAGGACAAGAGATATTAGGAAATATTTCCCGGTGGTAGTTTGTAAGTATACATAAGATCATATTTACAACGAATAAAGCATATGGTAAAAGATAAGAGTTAACCATCATGCAAAGATAGTTTCTTGATAGCTTCATTTAGTCATACCAACATGCAAAGCAATTAATAGTATTCATACCAACATGCAAAGCAATTAATAGTATTCATACCAACATGCAAATCAATTAATCGTATTCATACCAACATGCAAAGAAATTAATAGTATTCATACCAACATGCAAACAAATTAATAGTATGACTTGAAGCATATGGTTTTCCAAAAATGTATTGAGGGACACATTGTGAAAAATCATGCCAAGAAAAACTTTCACAAATAAGATCCACAAAGATATTAGCAATGAAGCCATTTAAGCAAATTGGAACTTGTTTGAGAAAACATGTCACATATGAGAGACAATTTACAATATCAATTCTATGTGACACAACCTCAAATGTTCACATTTTCTAGGCTTGTAATATGCACAAAGCTTATTACTCCCCCATAATGTGATAAGGAATTTATTTTCACAAGAGGCAAATAAGATCCAACTAGAGATATTAATGGACATTAGAATTTGAATTTCTCATGAAGATGACATACCACATAGAGACTAGATAATCTTGCAATATCAATTCTAAGTGATATTCCTCATGTACACACATTGTTAGGATTGTGAAATTTCTAAAGGCATATCACTCCTCCAAAATGTTATAGTCCATTAATCTCTCATAAGAGCCATATAAGATACAACAAGATGCAAAGTAGCTCCAACACAAACACAAATACATGGTGTGCAACCCAACATGCATAGAATTGATTTCTCAAGAAAAGCAAATAGGAATCACAACATATACAAACACATGTTAGGAACAAAAACTAACACATGCAAAGGGGCGAGTAACTTTCAATATAAAAGAGTTGAGCACATGTTACCGCAAGGAGGAACATTGGGTATATGATAGAAGTAAGATAACCAAAAGACTTGGCTTGAGATAATATAAATGATGAAGATCCCTTAATTCTTCATGATGTAGCCAAGTCTCGAATGCCCTCCAACAAGCACCCATTGATCAAGTTTTGGATTGTTGGTCCCCAACTAAGTTGGGTCCTAAGAGGTTAGTCACAATAGGCTTGGCAACCCAAATGGTTCTTTTCTTGACACCACTTTGAGCACCAACATATTTGGCAAACACATTGCCACCCTCATCCTTACGAAGAGAATAAACATCATCAATGGAGATAGAGTTGGATGAGGTACCAATAGTGCAAAAAGAGGAGATGTGGCCCTTCTCACGGCATATGTAGCAAATTCTTTTATTCTCCTTCTTCTCACTAGATTTCTCCACAATGGGAGCATTGGCTTGATTCTTCTTGGGAAGTGGAATTTATTCAACTTGAGGTTGAATATGAGTTTGAGCTTGAGGCCGCTTCCCTTTTTGCTTCTTCTTCAAAGGGCAAGATCTAACATGGTGCCCTTCAATTTTGCACTTGAAGCAAACAATCTTGGCCCGGGTCTTTGACTTGTACTTGGCCCTTGTTGTTGTTGTTGTTGTTGTTGTTGTTCTTGGACTTGTTCTTGTTGTTGGATTTGAATCCAAGTCCACTCTTGTCATTGGGGGATTGTTGCACACTTAACATCGTGTCAAGTTTGCATTTCCCTTCATGACTCTTTACCAAGTCATTCTTCAAAGAAGTGACTTGAGCCTTGAGCTCTTTGATTTCCTCTACATGGTTAGTAACAACACAAGTACTAGAGGAAGTAGAACCTTCATTGTTAGAGCAAGAAGGCAAGGAAGATAATTCATCACAAGATTTAGCAATATTATGAGTGGATGAATTACTAGGACTAGCACATGACAATATAACATTTTGAGTAGTAGTGCTAGTACCCACATGAGGCTCACAAGGTGTTGCCTTAGATATGATAGCCTCATGAGCTAACTTTAGCCTATCATGAGAGGCTAGAAGATCCTCATGGGAGCTATCAAGCTTTCCATGATTTTCTTCCAATTTCCCATAATTGCTAGTTAGCAAATCAAGTTGAGCCCTTAGATCAACATTCTCCTTCAAGATAGATGCTTCACAAGAAGTAGAGTTAGTAGCACAAGCATCATCACAAGACATATCAAGAAGAGAGGGTAACATAGCATGCTCTTTTAAATATGAAGCTTGTAGTTGCTCATATGACTTGGTGAGGATAGAGTGTTCGCTCTCCAAGGCCTTGTGGGCCTTGTCTAGATCATCTAGATCCTTAACAAGTTTATCATGACCAACACCAACTTTGGACTTTTCATTTTTAAGCAATTTTAATTTAGCTTTAGCATGGTCTCTTTCTTTAGTGAGTTTAGCAAATATTTCATTTTGAGACACCTCAAGGGTTTGAAGTTGCTCCTCAAGAGAGGCTACGGTCTCTTATTCTTCTTCAAGATCATTCTTTAATGATGCTACATCATCGGCATACTCTCGTTCAAGAGCACCCTTTTTATCAATGGTGTTCTCATGCATCCAAATAAGTTTTTGGCTCTCAATAGCGGTAGTCAAGATTTCAAAGAAGTGAGAGCTAGCAATTTTATCTTTGTAAAGAACCTTGAATACACTCTCACCTTTATCGCGTAGAGAGACAACCCAATCCTCTTCTTCATATTCATCCTCATTCTTATCACCACGAGACATATTAGGTTCCATGGTAGGAGGTACCGTGGAACCCTTGGCTATAAGGCATATATGAGGACCGTGAGATAAAGATGAGGAGTTACTTGAGGCTCCTTTCAAGATCTTCTCTTGACCAATAGAATCTTTGGTTTCCTCTACATTGTTAGACACACAACAACTAGAGGAAATAGAATCATTTTTATCATGGCCACAAGACAATGCAAGCATATCATCATTAGATTTTTTCAAGCAACTTACACATGATATGCAAGGACTATCAACACAAGCATGTAAATCATTTCTAGTGCTAGATGTGTTTAAGTCCAAAGATGAAGCATTGCAATGAGATAGAGATGAAGAATCATCAATAGTAAGCTCAATATCAATATTGCAATTTTCATCACCACTCACCATATCATTACCTTGTGTCTTACCACACTTTGGTGAAGTGGATGAAGATGAGAACTCATCACGGCCGGAAGTGGAAGCAAAACAATCATCCTCAATGATAGTGGACACATCATATTTATCTTGAAGCTTTGTCCATAATTCATGAGCGCTCCCAAAAGGCATGATTGAAGAAGTAACTACATTGCTCACAACAATGGAAAACACATGAGAAGCAAGAGCATCGAGACAAGAGTTTTTCTCCTCCTCAAGAGATAAATTTTGAGGATCCTTAGGAGAAGAAAAACCTATGTCAAGAAATCGCTCCATGTCCGGGGACATACGCCGCAAAATATTAAGCACATAAATTTTCCATAGATCATAATTTATGCCATCAAATATAAACAAGTTATTGTGCGCTAATCCCCTAACCGAAATCTTTACTCTCAAGGCGGTGAAGCCTAAGAATGAGAGACCTTGCTCTGATACCAATTGAAAGGACACAGATGTCGCCTAGAGGGGGGGTGAATAGGCGATTTAAAACTTTTACGAGATGGGCTTAACAAATGCGGAATAAAACTAGCGTTTACTTTGTCAAGCCCAAAACCTATATACTATTGTTCACCTATGTGCACCAACAACTTATTCTAAGCAATGGTTCACCTATGTGCACCAACAACTTATGCTAAGCAATACAAGCAAGTATGTGATAGCAAGATATATATAACTTCAAGCACGATGGCTATCACAAGGTAAAGTGCATAAGTAAAGAGCTCGGGTATAGAGATAACCGAGGCACGCGGGAGACGATGATTTATCCCGGAGTTCACACTCTTGCGAGTGCTAATCTCCGGTGGAGAGGTGCGGTTGCTTAGTGCTCCCGAACGCCACAAGAGGCTCACCTTGAGGTGTGGTTGCTCGATGCACACCAACGCCATAAAGGCCTCACCTCAAGATGCAGTACTCACACCACACACCGAACGCCACGAAGGCGCCTCACCTAAATCTCCGGTGACCCTCGCCACAAAGGCCTAGGTCACGGTTCCACTAAGGGATTTCCTTCGAGGCGGAAATCGGGCCTTACACAAAGATTGGAGCACACATCCACAACTTAATTGGAGGCTCCCAACAAATCGCCACAAAGGCGTAGAATCCGTCTAGGGTTCCAAGAACCCAAGAGTAACAACCTTCTTGCTTTCACCACCACGAATCACCGTGGAGAACTCAAACCGATGCACCAAATGCAATGGCAAGAACACCACAAAGATGCTCAAGTCCTTCTCTCTCAAATTCCAACAAAGCTACAAAAGATATTGGGGGAATAGGAGAGGAAGAACAAAGAGGAGAACACAAAATTCTCCAAGATCTAGATCCCAAAGATTCACTCACAAAGAGATGATTTGGTTTGGTCAAAGTGTGGATCTAGATCTCCTCTCTCTTTTCCCTCAAAATGGGGCAAGAATTATGGAGGGATAGAGAGAAAGGGCAAGCTTCTCAAGAAAACAATGGAGGAGAGAGAGAGTAGAAGAAGCTGCAGCCCAAGGAGGAAGAAGGGGGGTATTTATACCCCCCAAGAAAATCGAGCCGTTGGGCAAAACCAGGGCCGGATAATCCGGCCTAAGTAAGGGCCGGATAATCCGCCCCCCCGGATAATCCGGCCTCTGGGACAAAACCTGGTCAAAATCCGGGCAAATGTCCGGCCCCTATACTGAGCAGCAATTCCTGAGGTCCTTAGCCGATTTTGAGGGGGCCCACATGATTCTTGCATCTATTTGAGGTAAAAGAAAGATGATATTCAGATCTATGTTTCCACCAAACCACATGTATTCTTTGTGAAGGGAATCCTTTGGCTCTAAATCTTGAAGTCCTTTGTTGTTCTCCTTCATTGTTCTACATCTAATATTCCTCCATAGCATTAGTTTATGTGGTGTGATTTAGTTTATGTGGTGTGATTTGGGAGAGAAGGACTTGAAACACTTATTTGCATTGTCCTTGTCACTGAATTTGGTGCATTATGAGATCTCCACAAAGATTTATGGAAGTGAAAGTGAGAAGCTCGTTACTCTCAGGTGATTGTGCACGGAGCTTGTTCCTCGGGTTCTTGGAACTCAAGACAGATTTGGGCTTTATGGTGAAACTTGGGAGCCTCCAGTTAAGTTGTGGAGATTTCCCCAAGATTTGTGGTAATTACTTGAGAACGTCCAATTAAGTATCAAAGATTTCCCCCAGTTTATACAAGTTAGGTAACCACCATTATGGGTCCCATAGTGGATCGAGGACTTCCTTTCTGTAGGAAGGCTTGAGAAGAATATGGTCATCCACAATGGAGGGTAACATCCGCAAGAGATCGTCTCCACGTGTTTTGTTTACTAGTAGAATGCCCATGCGTTGCCACGGGTACTTATTGCACACATAGTTTTGCTCAATAGGTGAAGGAAGATACCTTATTAACCATCATTTTAACATCATCACCACTTTTCCCGATACTGAAACTTGTATGTCATACCCTTGGTTCGCACAACACAATCTTATTTCACATTGCTTTTCCTCTTTGATGTCGATTCATACACCCGACACCATGAGATGGAACAAAGACTCCCGATTTAACGGTTCATGGTCTAGATATACGCTCAGTGTTACACCTTTTCTTAAGGACTTCCCACCCCACTTTCTCTCCCGTGCTCACAATAAACATAGTGTCGCAAAGGCATGACAAGGACACATTTGTCATCCTTGCACTCCTTGATGTACCTTTCGTTCCATGAAGATGCAACACAATTGGCAAGCTTCAACTTCGGCACCTCTACATTTGACACACTGAATGATCATAGGTAGAACAATTGGAACATTAATTAGCCAGATACTGAGGATAAGATCGTTTCCAAAGTAAATAGAGAGAACAGCCTAGCCTCATTTTCAAGTGTCGTAGTCCTAATGGTCTAACCAGTATCAATCCTTGACCAACTTCAAACTGGGATATCACCAAGAAATAAAGATCTCATCGCAAACTCCAAAGAAACATAAAAATCATTTTGTTTCTGCACTTCACACAATTAATCCCGACAAGATTAGACAGAATAGCTTCTTTCTTCTATTATTTGGAGAGCCACACCATTAATTTCATAGACACATAGCAAAGGACTCAAATAGGTATTTTATGTCTTCTTCCAATAGAGATGCAATATCCATTTCCCGAAAGACAAACAACATGAAGTGTGAACTTAATAAAAATAAAGAGGTATATTAACTTGACTTGCCTGCAAGATTGTAAAAAAAACACGATAACACATGTTTCAGGATTGAGGTAAATTACTAATGGTTCCAAAAGATTATTTGAAAACTAATGTGTTTTCATTTTGAAGAACTGACCGTCTTACCATGATTGTTGGCACAAACATGGTCAATATAGGACTCGAGAATCACTCACCTTCATAACTCACATGCCAATTTCTAATTAAAATGGAACAGGAACAATATGAACTACGAGTACTTTCCCCAATAATTTTCAGAAATCTATATCAATGATTTCGTTCTAATAATGCATAAAGCTCAATACTGTAATTTCATATCTTCCAAAAAAATCTTTAATTTCATATCTAGAGGAGCACATGTAATTAATGGCCAATGTCCCCACCTTGGACCTACAAATCGCAATTCAGTAGTGCCCATATCCACTAAATCGCAACTCACCTTAAAATCAGATTTTTAAATCCAAATCAATCACCATGGTATTCTGCCGTTATGCTTGATGAAGTAGTAGTCCTACACATTGCAAAGCAAGTGTCAACAACAAATTCAAAAGGAAGTCTCTGTAATTATTAACTTATTATCACCCCAGATCATCAAACTTGTAGTGAAATTCCTGACTACCTGATCATAAAGCGATTTGGTGGTACCATGATATCACCAAAAAAATCACCGAGGTGCTAGAGTACACCTAGCCCGCCCTGGTTCGAATCCTAGATTCGCCAGGTGCGCTCATGGATTTTTATTCTATAAAAAAATGCCAACGGGTGCTAGTGCATGGGTTGGGCTCGAAAAAAGATATCGCTGAAGAAAATATTTTAACTATGAAAAAAGCTCAACTTCTGAATGTGTTACCTTCCCAAAACATGTGTGACTTAGTTGATAGAGCTCTGAACACCTTGGAGCAGGAACTACTACAAAGTAGAAGACACATTCAAGTTTACTTGAGCTCTTGCATAAGTTCGTGTTTAAAGCAAATGGCTACACATGTGGTCCTAACAATCTTACCTGTTGACAGCCTATATGGCGTTGACATTATTTAATACTTCTTCATCAGTTTTAACCTGAAGCAGATTACTGTGCATTGGTTTAAAATCTTAATTTCATGAAGCCCATGGAGAGAACCTTAAGTCATCTCAGTATCATAAAAAATAAATACCATTTGCTAGAAGATATACATAAAACCACAGTCTGTTATCAACTAATATTTATCAGGATTCTTGCTCAGTCATGGCCTTGTCAGTCTTCAAATATTAGTATGACAAAATTAGGAATGAGAGTTGCATGCGGAAAAGTGTATGCCACGGGCTGGTCAGACAAATGTTTCTATTCATCTAAGCAATCATAGGGGGAACAAATTTCCATGTTATCATTTATAATTACATCAGGGCTATATCGCATGCAGGACATAGTCAATTCAGTTCACATCAGTAACCATCGAAGTTATCAAGGAGATGCTAACATACTGTATGACATAGGTGGGCAAACAAAAAATGGTCATTGGCCTTTAATGAAAATACACATGCCAACTATAAGCATGTGCAAAAGCTAGAAGGATGTGGTATGGCACTGATCAATTAAATCGCAGGTCCGTAGGTACTGTTTTTATGGACCAATTAGCATTAATCAATTAAATAACTAACTTCCAGAAGTTAAAAAAGATATTGTTTAGTACAATACCAAGAACCATGAACAATATACTTGATCTAGACCACTGGTAAAAAGCACATGAGAAAAATTAACATATGCACAACCACTATGATTAAGCTGGAGTATCGGAGACGGTGTAACATCAATGGAACAAAATATAGCAATGCACCAACTTATCCCATTTCACTGTCCTCGGGTACTAATCCATAATACTACCACAATCCAAATTAAGGCAGCAATAAGCACCTAGAATGTGGTGAAGCTGACCTGGCTACTAACTTGTTGAGTGTGCACCAACCGGTAAGATTGGAAATGAACAATGCACAACATCCTTGCACGTGATAAGGATGTTGTCAACGGATTGGCTGTCTCCTGCATCCATTGATTCCACAAGAAAAAGCATAAAGCATTAGAATTCCATACTTGAACGAATGCAATCACAATTCTGTGCGTGTATCTGCACACAGTACCTACCACATTCTAGATCTTGGGCAAGCATAGCGCCCCAAACTGCAAACGTCTTATCCATCAAATTCAGGCTTGTCATCAACAAGCCGTGCTGCTCCTCCCCATCTCTAACATACTTAACCTGCATAAATCAATGTACATGGCAAGTTACAGTTACACGAATGCTTTCAAGATTGGCTCGGCGCTGTTATCATGTAAAACCGATTAGAGATAAGTGGAATTCACCATCACCGATGATATCTCTGACAACACAATAGAATGTGCTGGCAATTCGCCCGTAGACCTTGAGCTTCTGATTCGGCGCGTCCTCCAGCAGCGGCAGCAGGGTGGGGTGGGACTCGGTGGGCTGGTGGTGCGCCTCGGCGCAGGCAGCAACTCCATATGGACAGCGCAGCCGAACTTGGCGTGAGCACCTGCACAATATCGATGAGCCAGAGCATCCAATCCAACGTGGCAGCGGCACGGTGCCGCAAGGTGGGGCATGGAGCGGCATGAGTGCGAAGTGGAGCATGCCACGGGAAGATCCATGAACCATCCTGCACGACAGAGCAAATTGATTCAAATTGCGACGCTTAAAGAGTGTCCCCAACAGAGATAAATGTAAGAGCACATACAAAGGGGTGGCGGCAGCGATATCCTGGACATGGGCGTTCTATCTTGTGCTTCCAGGAGGAGGAGGCCGAACCGGCCACAACCCCAACGGTGGGCGCCTCGATCTTGATGACCTCTTAGCCGCCAATCTCCACCTCATCATCCCCAGACTCTCGATCTGATTCCCAGAGTGCACCTCAAAATCCTCAAACTCCCCCTCCACCATGAGGCCCGTGGTGTGTTTCTCCTACCTGAAATCACGCGGGCGCTGAACAGCGGCGATGGCGAGGATCGAGCCCTGGAGGCCATGGTGACAACATCGGGAGTGGTTTCCGTGAGATCCCCAGACTTCTAGGGTCTATTTTTCGCGAGCATCGAGAAGTGGGGGGCTGGGTGGGTGGGAGGGGGAAGGGAGAAGACATGATGCGGCGGTAGTGCGTCTCCGTTAGGGCTCTCCAGTCGAGCTCGGTATGTTGAGGGTCATGGTGAGGTGCGGCGGGCATGAAGGGCGTTCCCTCGTCCTCGAGGAAGCGGGGCTGATGTGGGAAGGAAACATGGAGGGTTGGCTGCGTTGATCGATCGGGTGGGTCATTGAAGGTTTGGAGCATCCGGGTGGCTCAATTCGTGGCTCGATTTGCGGGCGGGGGTGCGGTTGCGAACGAAGAGAGGGAGTTGGAAAGGAACCACGAAGACGACCAAACGTATTGTGGATGGCAGAATAAGGAACCATTTTAGTCTTTTTATTAATATATATATATATATAAATATATATATATATATAATATAAGTAGTAGAGATTTCTATTCAAAAACTCTTTACTTGTGCTCTTCAGTTTGTGATAGGCTTTGGTCTTGAAGTTATATGTCTTACTACCACATAGTTGTTTACCTTATCTAACGTAAGTTGTTGGGGGAAAATGCAAATGGAGGTCAAGCTACATGTAGCTCTTTATATTAAAAAAATTAGAAATCATATTTTGAAGTTTCAAAAAAATCTGAAACAAAATCCTAGATGTAGTCAATGATGAAATCTACAAACGTGCAAAATCTTAATATGAAATCATTTGTATTCTAGGATACACAAAAATGACAAAATCTGACAAGCTTGATAGTTTTGAAATATGCACTATCCACTATACTCAGATTCACATATTTTTCATTTTTGTGTAGCGTACAATGCAAAGGATTTCATTATATGATTTATGAATTTAAAAAAAAATAAAGAGTTACATGTAGCTCAGCCTCCATTTATCCACACTCAAGTTTTTGGTGCATATAGTTAAGCCTAGCATATATAGATTTTATGCATGACAAACTAAACGTTAGTTTTATTTTGCATTTGTACAAGAATACATCGTAAAAAAATTAAATATCCTATGTGAAAAACTTAAAACAAAAAAACATTTGCGATATGGGATAAATGAACTTGGAAAACAAAAATTATATATCATTTAAAATGAAAATGATAATATAAATAAAAATAAATAAGGGAGGAACAAAAAACATGGGAAAAAGTGTTACAAATATAAATTAACTTTTTTTGACCATTTATTTCATGCTTTTGTTCATCATCCCAATATATAAATGCAATGCAAGGTTAAAAATGGTTATGTTGATGCAACCATTTGAACTTCTTATTTTAAAAATCATAATTTTATGTTATGTTATCTTTCTCCGACTTAATAATATGATCATAAATACTTAGAAAACAATGCGGACATAATAATGTATTATAGATGATAATAAAGTTTCCTACTTTTTCCTCCATTTAGAGATGCTTATGATTTTTAAAAGAATTGTTTTAGTTTTTACAAAGAATGTTCTTGGTGGTATATAAGATCAAGAAAAAAGTTTGTGCTCAGGCGGTTCCCCGACTCACACATGCATCATTCCTCCCCCGCGTGTTGCTCCCGCGTTCCTATTTTTTTATCATCCATGGTCCATGGAGATATGCTATTCCTCCTCGGCCTCCTCATGTCTCATAGGTTTTCCAAAGCCCTCTACCTCCACCGGCTTTCTCCTCCTCCTTGCTTGCTCTTTCTTGAAAGCTCATAGCTATGGATGCTATAAATAAAGTTGGAAGGCGAGCTCTAGAGGATGGGATACCAAGGGATCGGGTTTGGGGTCCCTCGATCTAACTCTCACGAGACTCAGACAAGTCGGGTTCATTGTCGGCGATCTCGGTATTCAACACAACAAGGTTCAGTTTTCGCGGATGTTGATGTTGCATACGTTCGTTCAAAAATGCTACAAACTTATTGCGAACACACATGTGAGATGGTACAATGATTTTGTGACGTATGTTGCAAGTTTGTTTTTCGGATTTTTGTTGTTGCATATTTGCGTTCAGAATGCTATAAACTCAACTGATGCTTGTTTTGCCGCGAACACACAAGATGCTATAATGATTTTGGGTATTGCTACAAATGTTGATTCGCTACAAATATTTTTCTGTGATGATGCAAATGTTGTCGGACATGCTTCAAAGTTTGTTGATTTTCTCTAGATTTCTCTAGGACCGGCATGTTTACACGGCGAGTGATTTGTTGCATACCTACTTTCTTGTTGGACTAGTTTTTTCAAAATGCTGCATCTTTATTTGCACAGTTTTGACACTCCTGAAAAATGCCACGACAATGTTTTAATAATAGAAAAATATATCTATGCAGGTCGGAGCATGCTGCAATAGAATGATGTTGATACAACAGATAGGGAGACGCCCGATCTTTCCCCAAGATTGGCGAACCGACAGCTAGCACAGCCCTAAGATCAAGCCATGCCACCATGCTTGATAATACGCCCCAACACGCACCGGTGCCACCGCCGCCCGCAGCACCGGTGCAGGATGAGTCCATCAAAACTAGGGTGATAGAATTGCGCGGAGAAAGTTCATGGTGGACTCTCAGTTACCAGTACAGGCGGACAATTGCTAGGCGGTCTCAATTAATAACAGTACAAACATATACACATGTTTCACTTTCACCTACATAGTATTTTGGAAAAAATCGAGTAAAAAGATGTGCGGCGGCCCCGTCTGATACGACGGTCCCGGCGGCGAACATCAGAAGGGCTCACCGACGTGGCCTCGTCTGGATCGTCAAGGTCGGAGCACACGCTCCTCGTCTCCTCGAACTGTCGCTTGTCGTCGAAGTAAGCCGCCGAGATACTGTGGTACCAGTAGTGGCCCTCCAGTGTGTCCACCCGCCCAGTGTTGACCAGGAACGCCAGCGCGTCGTAGACGCAGCTCCCGCGGCCGGCCTCGGTGACGACGACGGCGGGGCACTGTTGCCTGCAGATGCAGCACCGGCGGTCGCGATGGAAGACTCGGATGTGGACCGTGCATTTGGAGCATACCTCGTGGTGGCCGCACAGCCCGATGGCCACCCACTCGACAGGCTCCATGCACACCGCGCACTCGGGACCTACGTCGCCGACGACGGCGGGGCTGTCATCGCTGTGATTGCCGGTGGCAACGGAGCCGGTAAGCTGAGACATGATCGAGTTTACAACGCGCGTGTATGTAGCTCTGTGTGCTAGATGTAGTTTGGAGGTTGATCTGTGGCGCCGCTTAATTACTAATGATATATGGGAGCCACATCACAGATCGCATAAGAGCCGGAAACGTATCGCTCGCAGATTTGCAGTCGGATTCCGAATTTCAGAATTGGGGACAGGGTCAGATAACGTGTCCCGGTTAATCGGCTCTGCCTCTACGTCAAATATCAATGGAACACAAAGGAAGAGGGATGGCCAGGCCGTCTTGTTTGCAAAACCGGCAAGGTCCCACGCTGCAGCTCGATCACCGACTCTCCTTAAACCCCAACTGGTTCTCCTCTTTGAAGCCCATCCGGATTCCAGCTCGATCGCCGGCTCCTACTCCGACTCTGATTCAGGCGATCCCTCCAACTGGTCCCCCCCCCCCCCCCTCCCTTTAACTCCTCTACTTTATATTGATCGACATACGACGCCCACAAGGGTAGCATCGATCTCGAGCCGCGAGTTGATGATGGATGCGTCCCTGTCTCCGCCTGCTTATGATGACGATGGCCCAAGTCCAAACTTTGATATGATGCGCCATTGCCTTTAAGCTGCAATAGCTAGCTTATATATATAGTGTATAAATGATGTATTTTCTATCCCTTGCACACCGACTGCAACATTGCAAGTGTGTCATGTGCGCCGGTTACGCACCAAGTGTGCAATTGCGCATCAGTTTATTTTCGAAAAGGGAGCAAAACCTCATTCTCTACATCAAGTGCGCAATTGTAGAAAATTTCGCTCTTATGAAAATATATCTTGAACCCGAAAGATGCTCAAAGATACACAAGATTAACTTCATATTGACATCCTTATCTAGATCGTGTTCCATGAATAGTATCATATCGTCGGCATTTTAATGATCGTGTATTCGTGTTCCAATGAAACTCAGCACTAAAGCAAGAGAAAAGAACAGACCACACCAATTTCTGGAAGGCACCCAAACTGTACACAGAAGAGACCCTGTGAAAATCAACCTTAAAGTAGCATAGTGTCACCACGACGTGAATTCGAAAAAGGCCTTAAAATTCTCACAAAAAAGAAGTTTGTTGCCCGGCCTATTGTATAGTACATATATCTAAATGCTTGCTGATTAAGGTTATTCTTCATTCGCATATGCTTTTACCAGTGTAGTTCATGCTGAGGAAATTTAACAAAAGGCTCGAAACAACAATAATCAATCAACTTATTGGGTTTTCATTTGCAGGATCTATGATTATGATTATTTGGAGTTCATGATGTCTGACATGTTTGCCACGAAAATTTTGAAAATGATAAAGACCGTGCGCTAATTTTGCACATGTGGATTTTTAGAGAAATTTATTTTAAAAATCAAGATGACTAAACCCAGATTAATTATATACAATGTATTGTAACTTATTTCTAAGATACAAATGGAAAATATTATTGCAATTTATGTGCATGATTGAGTGAAGGTTTCCTGAATGTCCAAAACACTAAGTCTAAAAATGCATGCCTTTCTCTTTTTAAACATCAGGCAAAATGCCCTGCTTTAAATTAGTAAAGTCCAACGACCAAAGATACAAGGATGCTAAGAATAGTTAACAACACAACACAATTAAATCGCACAAGAGTAAACTAGAAACACACCTTGAAGCCGAAGAAGTCCTCCTTGCTGAAACGCCAAGACATACACAGTTGCAGCAACAAATCAGCATACTAGCATTGAGGGCAACACCAAGTGAACATCTTCCTAGGACAAGCATCAACCTCCTCTGTTGCCGAATAGGGTCCCTACCCTCTTGGCCTGGATCGAAGAACATCGTACCATCGACCAATGGAGATACCACCTGGAACTAGGAGAAGAAATTCAAGGCAAGTGATCACCAGAGAAGGAAGTCACGAGGCCTCCTCACTGCAATGGGTACACTGGTGTAACAAAGAGCATCAACGAGGACCTCCAGCAACAGGGCAAGCTAGGGAGCAGCCACAGAGCTCGAAGAAGCCGAGCAAACAAGCCACATCGCCAACAGAACCCACCCAACCAGGCACCGATCACCACTACACCGCTACACCCTAGATGGCGCCTCCAGGGAGGAAACGACGCCCATGTCACCGTCGCCATCCAATTCGAGCGGACTTTGGGCTTTCACCCGGGCGGGGGTAGGGGGTAGGAGAAGGATGGAACCTCAATGACTCCTCAAAGGTAACCAACGACCTGAGAGCATTGTCGCCGCTGTGGTCACAAGACCAAGGATTTCTCCTGGACCCATTGCACCCTGGAGACTCCTGAACCAGCATTTGCGTCAGCACAACCAAAAGCCAGATCAGTAGAGAGGAAGAGGCCAGAGGGATGGTGCGGCTCTGACCTTTAGGATCTGGCGTGAGCAGGGGACCGACCCTCGCACGGCCCACATCTGATGTTTCCCTGCCGTAGGCACGGACGAGGGCGTCAGTCCGCAGCATCCGCAACACCACCGACCGCGCAGTCGGTGTCAGCCCTTCGCACGAGGTCGCCGCCTCGGTTTTGGAGCCCCCACCGGACAAGACCTCCCTAACCTATGAGAATCTCTAACGATAGCCGAAAACTAGCTGGAACCATATTTTTCCAGCGATTCTACGGGTTCGGGCCGAAAGTGGCCTAGAACGGAGCCTAAACTCGCGGCTGATGACCCACAAGTATAGGGGTGTATGTAGTACTTTCGATAAATAAGAGTGTCGAACCCAACGAGGAGTAGAAGGTATTGACGAGCAATTTTGATCAAGGATTCACTGTAAACACTAGCAAACAGGTCAGGGGTAATTGGTATTGCAAATAAATAAAGTACGAGTAAATAAAAGACAGTACTCCCTTCGGTTCATATTAATTGACTCTAATATGAATGTATCTAGACACATTTTAGTTCTAGATACATCCATATTGAAGTTAATTAATATGAATCGGAGGGAGTAATAATAATTGCAGCGAGTGACCTAATCCTTTCTAGAACAAAGGATAAGCCGGTTGTTTTACTTACGATGACTAAACGTTCCTGAGAACACACGGGAATTTCGTCAAGTGCTTTCGCCTCACACAGCTGAAGAATCTTTATCGATTTGGTAGGTGTTGTGTGGGTGAACCTATGCTAATGCACTACCCCAACTTGGACTAATACGAACTTGTGATTATACCCCTTGCATGCATCTGCAACTGCACGAGAGTAATTAAGATAATCTAACCATAGCCTTAAACTTTGAGATCCTACACTCCCTTGTGCAATGGTTTCCTAATGGAGGTTTGGGTTTCCGTCACTCCCGCAATCCCACAATTATTAGCCAAATACACGATGCATTCCTCTAGGCCCACAAGATTCACATGACACCACTAGAAGAATAACACCACTAATTAAATATCAAACCATTAAATATTACTCAACATAGTTCCACTACTAACATCATGACTTCTCCCATGTCCTCAAGAACTAAACGAACTACTCACAAGACATCATACGAATCATAATCAGAGGTGATATAACGATGAATAACAATCTGGACATAAACCTTAATCCAATGGTTTCACTCAATAGCATCAACTACAAGGAGTAATCAACACCGGGAAAGTTTCCCCTATGAACTAGACAAGTATCAAACCCGAAATGTTACAGTGGGACGGAGTGGAGATGGCGTTGATGATGGTGCTGGTGGTGGAGATGATGATGATGATCCCAATGAAGTCCAACTCGATGACGATGGCGATGGTGATGATTTCCCCCCTCCGAGAAGGAATTTCCCCGGCAGATTTCTCCCTGCCGGAGAGCTTTTCTCTCTCTGGTGTTTTCCGCCTCGTAGCGGCGGCGAAATATTTCTGTGTCGACTCTCCCTCTATTTAGGGTTATCGGGGGATGAAATATGCGAAGCCACGATGTCAGAGGTGGGCCAGGGCCACCACACCATGCCTAGGCGCGGCCAGGGGGTGGCCCGGGCCTAGGGGTGGTGTGGGCCCCTCCCGGCCACCTCAGGCTCCCCTTCTGGCTTCCTCCGACATCTGGCAAAATAGGAACTTCTAGGTATTTTCCGGAAATTGCTAATCATCAGAAATATGGTGTCTTGACGGTCCTTTTTCCAGCAGAATTATGATTCCAGCGGTTAATTTTCCAATAATCAACAAACATGCAAAATAGATGAAATAACATAAGTATTATCTCTAAATATGAAATATATCGGTAAATAACAGTAAATTATGATATAAAATAGTGATGCAATTTGGACGTATCGACTCCCCCCAAGATTAGATCTCGCTTGTCCCCATGCGAAAACTGAACTCGGTAAACTAGACCATGGGTTTATGGAGTGAAGTGTCGATAAACAAAATACGGACAAGAAGCATCACATTTACCAATACACAAGTCATTATAGAAAGTAACTTCCTCTTATACAACTTAACTTGCAATGAGTAAAAGAGTCACTAATAGAGGTGCACAAAGAAAATCATAGTTGATGATGGCAAACTTTTGTTCTTGGTCAGAGAACAATTAACAGATTGTACTTATATTTCAAGCAGAGTCTTTATATTAGAGCTTATATCGCAGAAATTACATGCTCAATCATTATAATCTCTTTACTGTCATTCCTAACTTCCAAAGTTATATTCATTCATATAAAAGCATTGTGCTACACAAGGAAGGATAAAAGACATGATCGAATACATCAAAACACATAAATGGTTGGATCACAACAATTCAAATGCTTGCTTGAGATAGAGGGGAATAGGTTTACTGACTCAACATGAAAGTAAAAAAGATAGGCCCTCCGTAGAGGAAGCAGGGATCACTCATGTTCAATAGCATTTTGTTTTAAATGAATCAGAGGTATGAAAATGTAATTTTGAGAGTGGTGTATGTCTATGTCAACGACTGGTATCAAACGGTTCATCATCCTTTCATAAAGTGACTTCAAGAGCGGCTCCCATGTAGTTCTCCTTTTGCACATCATTATTTAGGATCTCTCCAGTACATAGTGTGTGGAGCTTTATTTGTTTATTTAAGTTGGGATGGGCACCCAGTTGCCTTGCTCTTTTTTGCAATATTAAGGAATAGCACATTATTCATGCTAGTCAAGGTATGAGGTAATGAAAAGACAATAAAGCATTCAATACTTCCTCATAGCTAAAACAGGGGCACAAAACAGGTGGAGTTGAGGGTTTTAAAGGTAGCACACAAGCAATTTACTTGGAATGGCAGTAAAATACTACACATAGGTAGATATGGTGGACACAAATGGAATTGGTTTTTGGTTCATGGTTTGGATGCACGATGGAGCTCCCACGTCCCCTCCCCAACCCCAAGCCCTAGACACCTTCACCGCCGGCGATCTCTTTGATCTCTGGTGATCTCCTCCTTCCCTGCTGACCATCTTCACCGGCGTCTCCTCCTCCTCAAGGTGATACCCTATGGCTCCCTCTCCTCTTGGACGTTGGAAGGTTTCCTTTGAAGTTCTCCTTGACTCTAGTAGAAGCAAGTCTTCCCCTGGTTTTCTCCTTCTTTGGCCAAGGAATTGGTTGGTCTTGGTTAATCACAAAGATTCTCCTTTGGTTGGTAAGCATCTAAATCCTGGTGAGGTTTTCTACACGGGATCCACAGTCAAGTTTGCATCTCATGTTGTTGTGGTTGAGGCTTGTTTAATTTCACCACCGGGTTTTTCTTCGTTCCCTGAAGCACCCCCTGTAAGATGGATAGTTACTTTTGCTGATATGGTTCCTTCGTCACATATCAAGGATTCCAAGCCCGTTTTCTCTAGATCTGCCTTCCTTATTCTCAAACCCCATGCCAAAAGAATTGTCCTGTTAGATTCAAAAGAACAAGTTTTAAATGCTAGATTTTTGCTTCTTGATGAGAAGATTCGTCCGGGGCAGTTCTTGGATCTCACTGTTTTCAAGGTGCTAGTGGGGGAGCGTGTTGTTTCGGATTCTATCTCTCAAGCTTTGCAATTGGATAAGAAAGCTGCTGCACCCAGATCTTTTGTTGAGGTAGTGTCTAGCTCCCCTCCAAGGCAAGAAAATTGTTCTGTCTCTCATGATGATGTTTTTAAGAGCTTGGATTTTTCTCAAGGCCAAGTCTTTGAATTGGAGTGTTCCAAGAAATTTGGACAAAAAGTGAATATGGATAAATTTTCTGTAAGGAAGCCTTTCTTCATGGTCTGTTCTTTTGGTCGTGCTTGCTTCAGATTGGATGTTCATACAGTGGCCATTGCTCTTCAAGCTTGTTTTGGTGGTTTGGCAACCCTATACAATGTTAAACATCTTCGAGACAGAAGCTTCAGGTTCTCAGTTTCCTCAAGTTCAGTTGGTTTTCAAATATATAGATTGGGTTCACAAGTTCAGACCTCTTTCAAGATCTTTTTTCATCTCTGGGGTCAAGGTGGGCCTAATTGGATTGCTGAAGAGAGGAAATTTTACAAAGAACAATTGGAGGAATGGACAGAAGTTAAGTCTAATTTCCAAAATAGAAAGTCGGTTTTCTCAAGGTTATCTTATGCTCAAAAGGTGGCGGAAAACAATCCCAGGGTGTCGGCTTTTGATAGATTGGCTCATGCAACGGCTACATCAACGGTCTTTATGCCACCGCGACAGTCTAATGAGGTAATTAAGGATTCTTATGGCAATTTTAATGCACCTATTACACCTGGTCAACGGTATAATCGATCGCTTCCCAATCAAAAGACAAGTTTTAATTTCGGCGCCAATTTGCCGGGCTTCCTTTCCTCTTTTAAATTTCCGAACTTTCCTTCTTTGGATTGGCCCGACATGTCCTTCCTTTCCTGGTTCAAGGCCCATGGGCCGGCGCCTCAAATCCAGCTTGTTTCCCATTTTGGAGATTTCTCCTTTTTCCAGTCTCAGAAAATAGAGAACTTCTTACACCTCGCCTCCTCGACTTCTTCGTCCATCTCTCTCCTCTGTAAAAACCCTCCGACACTCTCTGCATCGAAGTCGCCGGGAGCTTCGCCGGCGACAATGGCCAACATTCCCATCGACCCTCGCCCGTTTGTGCCGCATGGATTTGAGATTCAGCAGATTGAGGGAAGAGTTGGGGTCAAGCGTGTCGTCGTGGCAAGGAAGCCGAGGTTACATGAACAGTATGCCATCGCCACCATTAATCCTTTTCCCCAAGGTCAGGTACATTTCCCTAATGTCAGAAATGTCCTAGAAGAGTACTTGAATGAGGTGGCAGAGGTAGGGTTTCAGAGTATCCAGGAATGTCCTTTTGGGGCAGCCTATGTTCAGTTCACCAATGTCAGTGATAGGGATAGGTTGATCCACACTAGTCCTAACCCTTTTGGAGATGTTGACATTTCTTTCTGTAAGCATGATGAGGGGAGGAACTGGCGTGCTGCTAATTTTAATAGAGATGCTTGGGTGCTTATTGTTGGACCTCCTTTAGATCATATGAATACTGAGGACCTAAATGCTTGTTTCCATGATATTGGCACTCTTCTGCTCTGGGAAAGAGATCCTACTAAGAAGGGAAGAGTGGTGGCCAAAGTGAGAGTTACTGATCTGGTTGAAATTCCAAAAAGTATCAGGTTTACTGAAGGAAATAGACCTGATGCTGAATCCTGGACATTCTCTGTGGAAGTTCTGCAGCACAATTTACTTGGTGGGGCCCCACCTGATGAGGACCCACTTCCTGGTGATGGGGTGGACCCACATCCTTTGCCAGATGACTTGGCTCCACCTGCTGCACCTCTTTTCCCAGCACAAATTGAAGACAATGATGCTGTGAATATTCCTGAGGAAGATAATGGAAATGCTTTTCTTTTGCTTGAGGATGAGAATATGGTACCACCACAGGAAGCACACCTTATTGTTGGAAGGGTGGAAACATCCTTTTTCTCTATTCCAGAAGAGCATGATCTTACTAAAAGATTCTCCAAGCAAGGCACGAAGATTTGGGAGGCATACTTTGCTCCTAACATTCACCATTCTTCTGCAAGTGGTTATCCCTGTGAGATACTGATACGCGTATAATTGACACGTTCGTTGGGAACCCCAAGAGGAAGGTGCGATGCGCACAGCAGTAAGTTTTCCCTCAGTAAGAAACCAAGGTTTAATCGAACCAGTAGGAGTCAAGAAGCACGTTGAAGGTTGATGGCGGCGGGATGTAGTGCGGCGCAACACCAGAGATTCCGGCGCCAACGTGGAACCTGCACAACACAACCAAAGTACTTTGCCCCAACGAAACAGTGAGGTTGTCAATCTCACCGGCTTGCTGTAACAAAGGATTAACCGTATTGTGTGGAAGATGATTGTTTGCAAGAAAACAGTAAAAACAAGTATTGCAGCAGATTTGTATTTCAGTATAAAAGAATGGACCGGGGTCCACAGTTCACTAGAGGTGTCTCTCCCATAAGATAAAAGCATGTTGGGTGAACAAATTACAGTCGGGCAATTGACAAATAGAGAGGGCATAACAATGCACATACATGTCATGATAAATATAGTGAGATTTAATTGGGCATTACGACAAAGTACATAGACCGCCATCCAGCATGCATCTATGCCTAAAAGGTCCACCTTCAGGTTATCGTCCGAACCCCTTCCAGTATTAAGTTGCAAAACAACAGACAATTGCATTAAGTATGGTGCGTAATGTAATCAATAACTACATCCTCGGACATAGCATCAATGTTTTTTCCCTAGTGGCAAAAGCACATCCACAACCTTAGAACTTTCTGTCACTGTCCCAGATTCAATGGAGGCATGAACCCACTATCGAGCATAAATACTCCCTCTTGGAGTTAAGAGTAAAAACTTGGCCAGAGCCTCTACTAATAACGGAGAGCATGCAAGATCATAAACAACACATAGGTAATAACTTGATAATTAACATAACATAGTATTCTCTATCCATCGGATCCCGACAAACACAACATATAGAATTACAGATAGATGATCTTGATCATGTTAGGCAGCTCACAAGATCCAACAATGAAGCACAATGAGGAGAAGACAACCATCTAGCTACTGCTATGGACCCATAGTCCAGGGGTGAACTACTCACTCATCACTCCGGAGGCGACCATGGCGGTGAAGAGTCCTCCGGGAGATGAATCCCCTCTCCGGCAGGGTGCCGGAGGAGATCTCCAGAATCCCCCGAGATGGGATTGGCGGCGGCGGCGTCTCTGGAAGGTTTTCCGTATCGTGGCTCTCGGTACTGGGGTTTTCGCGACGGAGGCTATTTGTAGGCGGAAGGGCAGGTAAAGGGGCGTCACGAGGGGCCCACACCACAGGCCGGCGTGGCCAGGGCCTGGGCCGCGCCGCCCTGGTGTGTCACCACCTCGTGGCCCCACTTCGACTCTCCCTCGGTCTTCTGGAAGCTTCGTGGCAAAATAGGACCCTGGGCGTTGATTTCGTCCAATTCCGAGAATATTTCCTTACTAGGATTTCTGAAACCAATAACAGCAGAAAACAACAACTGGCTCTTCGGCATCTCGTTAATAGGTTAGTGCCGGAAAATGCATAAATACGACATATAATGTGTATAAAACATGTAGATATCATCAATAATGTGGCATGGAACATAAGAAATTATCGATACGTCGGAGACGTATCAGCATCCCCAAGCTTAGTTCCTGCTCGTCCCGAGCAGGTAAACGATAACAAAGATAATTTCTGGAGTGACATGCCATCATAACCTTGATCATACTATTGTAAACATATGTAATGAATGCAGCGACCAAAACAATGGTAATGACATGAGTAAACAACTGAATCATAAAGCAAAGACTTTTCATGAATAGTACTTTCAAGACAAACATCAATAAGTCTTGCATAAGAGTTAACTCATAAAGCAATAAATCAAAGTAAAGGTATTGAATCAACACAAAGGAAGATTGAAGTTTCAGCGGTTGCTTTCAACTTGTAACATGTATATCTCATGGATAATTGTCAACATAGAGTAATATAACAAGTGCAATATGCAAGTATGTAGGAATCAATGCACAGTTCACACAAGTGTTTGCTTCTTGAGGTGGAGAGAAATAGGTGAACTGACTCAACATTAAAAGTACAAGAAAGGTCCTTCAAAGAGGAAAGCATCGATTGCTATATTTGTGCTAGAGCTTTTATTTTGAAAACATGAAACAATTTTGTCAACGGTAGTAATAAAGCATATGTATCATGTAAATTATATCTTACAAGTTGCAAGCCTCATGCATAGTATACTAATAGTGCCCGCACCTTGTCCTAATTAGCTTGGACTACCGGATCATCGCAATACACATGTTTTAACCAAGTGTCACAATGGGGTACCTCCATGCCGCCTGTACAAAGGTCTAAGGAGAAAGCTCGCATTTAGGATTTCTCGCATTTGATTATTCTCAACTTAGACATCCATACCGGGACAACATGGACAACAGATAATGGACTCCTCTTAAATACATAAGCATGTAGCAACAATTAGTGTTCTCATATGAGATTGAGGATATATGTCCAAAACTGAAACTTCCACCATGATTCATGGCTTTAGTTAGCGGCCCAATGTTCTTCTCTAACAATATGCATGCTCCAACCATTAAGGTGGTAGATCTCTCTTACTTCAGACAAGACGGACATGCATAGCAACTCACATGATATTCAACAAAGAGTAGTTGATGGCGTCCCCAGGAGCATGGTTATCGCACAACAAGCAACTTAATAAGAGATAAAGTGCATAAGTACATATTCAATACCACAATAGTTTTTAAGCTATTTGTCCCATGAGCAATATATTGCAAAGGTGAATGATGGAAATTTTAAAGGTAGCACTCCATGTAGTAGGTAGGTATGGTGGACACAAATGGCATAGTGGTTGGCTCAAGGATTTTGGATGCATGAGAAGTATTCCCTCTCGATACAAGGTTTAGTCTAGCAAGGTTATTTGAAACAAACACAAGGATGAGCCGGTGCAGCAAAACTCACATAAAAGACATATTGTAAACATTATAAGACTCTACACCGTCTTCCTTGTTGTTCAAAACTCAATACTAGAAATTATCTAGACTTTAGAGAGACCAAATATGCAAACCAAATTTAGCAAGCTCTAGGTGTTTCTTCATTAATGGGTGCAAAGTATATGATGCAAGAGCTTAAACATGAGCACAACAATTGCCAAGTATCAAATTATTCAAGACATGTTAGAATTACTACATGTAGCATTTCCCGATTCCAACCATATAACAATTTAACGAAGAAGATTCAACCTTCGCCATGAATACTATGAGTAAAGCCTAAGGACATACTTGTACATATGCAAAAGCGGAGCGTATCTCTCTCCCACATAATGAATGCTAGGATCCATTTTATTCAAACAAAACAAAAACAAAAACAAACCGACGCTCCAAGCAAAGTACATAAGATGTGACGGAATAAAAATATAGTTTCAGGGGAGGAACCTGATAATGTTGTCGATGAAGAAGGGGATGCCTTGGGCATCCCCAAGCTTATACGCTTGAGTCTTCTTAAAATATGCAGGGGTGAACCACCGGGGCATCCCCAAGCTTAGAGCTTTCACTCTCCTTGATCATATTGCATCATTCTCCTCTCTTGATCCTTGAAAACTTCCTCCACACCAAACTCGAAACAACTCATTAGAGGGTTAGTGTACAATAAAAAATTAAAATGTTCAGAGGTGACACAATCATTCTTAACACTTCTGGACATTGCATAAAGCTACTGGACATTAATGGAACAAAGAAATTCATCCATCATAGCAAAAGAGGCAATGCGAAATAAAAGGCAGAATCTGTCAAAACAGAACAGTCCGTAAAGATGGATTTTATTGAGGCACCAGACTTGCTCAAATGAAAATGCCCAAATTGAATGAAAGTTGCGCACATATCTGAGGATCACGCACGTAAATTGGCATAATTTTCTGAGCTACCTACAGAGAGGCAGGTCGGAATTCGTGACAGCAAAGAAATCTGTTACTGCGCAGCAATCCAAATCTAGTATGAACCTTACTATCAAAGACTTTACTTGGCACAACAAAGCACAAAACTAAGATAAGGAGAGGTTGCTACAGTAGTAAACAACTTCCAAGACTCAAATTCAAAACAAAAATACTGTAGTAAAAACATGGGTTGTCTCCCATAAGCGCTTTTCTTTAACGCCTTTCAGCTAGGCGTAGAAAGTGTATATCAAGTGTTATCAAGAGGTGATGCATCTTTGGCGGGGTTTGGAGTTTTCTCAACCATGCATAGTATATTAGATACATAAGTTTCAGCGGCTCCCTTTTCATTAGTCTTGGGCTTGCTACTCTCATCAAACAAATTTTCAGGAACAAGCCAAGCATAGTTATTTTCTAGCGCTTCATTGATCGCTAGGAGCTTACATGGTATTGGTGCTTTGATCTCCCCACCATCATTAATGTTATTAGTGTACCTTACTCTCTCCATGTCCATCTTTTCAAGGATACTAACAAAATTGGTATAAGAACCAAGCATCTTATATTTAATAAAGACCTTTCTAGCCTCTCTTGCTATACCACCAAATTCTCTAAGAAGGGTTTCTAAAACAAAATCTTTCTTTTCCCCTTCTTCCATATCACCGAGTGTAAGAAACATGTGTTGGATTATAGGATTGAGATTAACAAATTTAGTTTCCAACATGCGAACTAAAGCAACAGCAGCAATTTCATAATTAGGAGCAAGTTCTACCAAGTGTCTATCTTCAAAATCTTCAACGGTACTAACATGATTGAAAAATTCTTCTATATTGTTTCTCCCAACTATAGACCCACGTCCTACCGGTATGTCTTTTACGGTAAAATTAAAAGGAAACATGTTGAAATAAGTAAAGCAAATATAAGTAACTAAATTTTTTGTGTTTTTGATATAGAGTACAAGACAGTAAATAAAGTAAAGCTAGCAACTAATTTTTTTGTGTTTTGATAAAATGCAGCAAACAAAGTAGTAAATAAAATAAAGCAAGACAAAAACAAAGTAAAGAGATTGGGTTGTCGAGACTCCCCTTGCAGCGTGTCTTGATCTCCCCGGCAACGGCGCCAGAAAACAGTCTTGATGCGCGTATAATTGACATGTTCGTTGGGAACCCCAAGAGGAAGGTGCGATGCGCACAGCAGTAAGTTTTCCCTCAGTAAGAAACCAAGGTTTAATCGAACCAGTAGGAGTCAAGAAGCACGTTGAAGGTTGATGGCGGCGGGATGTAGTGCGGCGCAACACCAGAGATTCCGGCGCCAACGTGGAACCTGCACAACACAACCAAAGTACTTTGCCCCAACGAAACAGTGAGGTTGTCAATCTCACCGGCTTGCTGTAAAAAAGGATTAACCGTATTGTGTGGAAGATGATTGTTTGCAAGAAAACAGTAAAAACAAGTATTGCAGCAGATTTGTATTTCAGTATAAAAGAATGGACCGGGGTCCACAGTTCACTAGAGGTGTCTCTCCCATAAGATAAAAGCATGTTGGGTGAACAAATTACAGTCGGGCAATTGACAAATAGAGAGGGCATAACAATGCACATACATGTCATGATAAATATAGTGAGATTTAATTGGGCATTACGACAAAGTACATAGACCGCCATCCAGCATGCATCTATGCCTAAAAAGTCCACCTTCAGGTTATCGTCCGAACCCCTTCCAGTATTAAGTTGCAAAACAACAGACAATTGCATTAAGTATGGTGCGTAATGTAATCAATAACTACATCCTCGGACATAGCATCAATGTTTTATCCCTAGTGGCAACAGCACATCCACAACCTTAGAACTTTCTGTCACTGTCCCAGATTCAATGGAGGCATGAACCCACTATCGAGCATAAATACTCCCTCTTGGAGTTAAGAGTAAAAACTTGGCCAGAGCCTCTACTAATAACGGAGAGCATGCAAGATCATAAACAACACATAGGTAATAACTTGATAATTAACATAACATAGTATTCTCTATCCATCGGATCCCGACAAACACAACATATAGAATTACAGATAGATGATCTTGATCATGTTAGGCAGCTCACAAGATCCAACAATGAAGCACAATGAGGAGAAGACAACCATCTAGCTACTGCTATGGACCCATAGTCCAGGGGTGAACTACTCATCACTCCGGAGGCGACCATGGCGGTGAAGAGTCCTCCGGGAGATGAATCCCCTCTCTGGCAGGGTGCCGGAGGAGATCTCCAGAATCCCCCGAGATGGGATTGGCGGCGGCGGCGTCTCTGGAAGGTTTTCCGTATCGTGGCTCTCGGTACTGGGGTTTTCGCGACGGAGGCTATTTGTAGGCGGAAGGGCAGGTAAAGGGGCGTCACGAGGGGCCCACACCACAGGCCGGCGCGGCCAGGGCCTGGGCCGCGCCGCCCTGGTGTGTCGCCACCTCGTGGCCCCACTTCGACTCTCCCTCGGTCTTCTGGAAGCTTCGTGGCAAAATAGGACCCTGGGCGTTGATTTCGTCCAATTCCGAGAATATTTCCTTACTAGGATTTCTGAAACCAAAAACAGCAGAAAACAGCAACTGGCTCTTCGGCATCTCGTTAATAGGTTAGTGCCAGAAAATGCATAAATACGACATATAATGTGTATAAAACATGTAGATGTCATCAATAATGTGGCATGGAACATAAGAAATTATCGATACGTCGGAGACGTATCAGATACCTGTAAGTTGGTTCAATTTTGTCACTCTTATGCTTATGACACCTGATAAATTTGATTGGGCCAAGGGTTTCTTAACTTCTCAGCTATGGAATATTATCAAGGAATCTATTGCATATGAACACACTATTTCTTTTGTCATTCCTGATAAATGTGTTGCCAATCAGGCCCATGTTTGCCAGTTGTTGGAGGAATCTCAGGAGAGTCCCAAGAGTAACTTACTGATAAATGGAGATAATTCTATTTCTCCAAGAAAGAAAAGGAGAGATGGAGGGGTGCCTCTGGTTGAATCAGAGGTAAGAAGGAGCCCCAGACTGGTTCTTTTAAATAATGGGTACAAAAGACATGATAACTTTGTTGATAAGAATTGTTTGACCTGCATTGTTGCTCCTCCTCTAATCAATACCAAAGTGGTGAAAAATTTGGCTTCTTCTTTCTGTAAGGTACAGGAAGATGGCCTGGAAAAGAAGTTGCTGAAGAAGACTAAAATGGATACAAGGAAAAAAACTCCAGGAACAGCACAAGAGGATCCTGCTCCTGGACCCAAGGTTACCAAAGGGAGAGCACAAGCCAGCACTAGTGGAAGCAACAAAGAGAAAGGATCAAATGCTGCTGATGGGGTGGCATCTCAGGCCAAAAAAAGGCCCCATAAATAGAGTGATTTAATGTTAGACAACAATCATGCTTTTGTGGCAGAAAAGGAATATCTTTTACATGCTTGTAATAGCTATACGGTGTACCAAACTTGTCCTTGTAGCTTTTGTGGAGACCTTGATGCCCTCAGTTATATATCATGGATTATGCTCTGCTCTGTGTATTGTGCTTGTCTTGGTTCTCTGTTTCCTTGTATGAATGGTGGTGTCAAAGCTTCTAGTGATTTCAGCTATGGTGCTCATACACAAAAAAAAATACCAATAGTTTCCCATGGATCACAACAGAAGTTGGAAAATATTAAATTGGAACTTGAGAGGAATTAATTCTGAAAAGAAATGGGTTGCTCTTTCTAGTAAAATTGATGAATCAAATTGTGACATCATTTGTCTGCAAGAAACAAAAAGAGAATCTTTTGATATGGATTATATAAGAAAATTCTGTCCGAAAAGATTTGATAAATTTGAATTCCTCCCTTCAATTGGATCTTCTGGGGGTCTTGTTACCATCTGGTGTAGTTCTTTGTTCTCTGGCACTTTGGCTTTTCAGAATGAGTTCTCCATCTCTGTTCAGCTCACCGGTAATCTTACAGATAGTACTTGGATTTTAACAAATGTTTATGGCCCAAGTCAAACAGAAAGGAAAAGTGACTTTATTTAATGGTTTACAAATATTGACATGCCTGATAATATGGATTGGTTAATCATGGGGGACTTCAATTTCATCAGAAAACCTTCAGACAGAAACAAACCAGGAGGGGATATTAATGGGATGCTTCTTTTCAATGAGGCAATCAGCAATTTGGGCCTAATAGAGTTGCCACTTAAAGGGAGAAAATACACTTGGAGCAATATGCAACATTCTCCTTTGCTTGAAAGACTGGACTGGTTTTTTTCTTCATCCTCATGGACTGTTAATTACCCTTTATCTATGGTTTTTCCTCTAGTGAAACCAACTTCTGATCATGTCCCTTGTGTTGTTTCTATTGGCACTAATATTCCAAAGGCTAATGTGTTCAGATTTGAGAATTACTGGTTGCAACATAGTGACTTTAAGAATATTGTGGAAGCTAGTTGGAACATTCCAGTTGGACATTCTGACCCTGCCAAAAAAGTCACTGCCAAATTAAAGAATTTGAGGAAAAGTATAAAGCTTTGGGCAAAGAATTTGCCCTGCTTAAAGATTCTCATTGAAAAGGTCAACTCAGTTATCACCTTCTTGGATATGATGGAGGAATTTAGAACTCTTTCTCTAGAGGAGTGGAATCTAAGAGACATTCTTAAAGATCATATAATAAATCTGTTACAAAATCAAAAAGCTTACTGGAAACAAAGAGGAAAAATAAAATGGGTAAAGCTTGGAGATGCAAATACAAAGTTTTTCCACAACAAAGCAACAATCAATCACAGACACAATTATATCTCTGTGCTGATGAATGAAAGTTTAGCTGAAATTACAGATCATGATGGAAAAGCTGATATTCTTTGGAAGGCTTTCAAGGAAAGGATGGGGAAGACTGATAATCTTTCTATGCAGTTTAACTTGCATGATTTCTATGGAGAAGGGATGGATGCAGAGACAAGTGCACAATTGGAGTCACCTTTCACAGATAAAGAAATTGATGATATAATAAAAGATCTGCCCAATGACAAATCCCCTGGGCCAGATGGTTTTAATAATGAATTCTTCAAGAATTGTTGGCATATTATTGGGAAAGATGTTAAGGATTTGATCAGAGGATTCTATGATGGTAATATCAATTTGGAGAGCATCAATTCTTCCTATATTTCTTTAATTCCAAAAGTGGATTCCCCAATGAGACCAAGTGATTTTAGGCCTATTTCTTTACTGAACACTGTGTTCAAAATCATCACCAAGCTGCTAGCAAATAGATTGCAAAAAATCATTCTACAACTAGTTCACAAAAACCAATATGGTTTCCTGAAGCAGAGGTCTATACAAGATTGTTTGGGTTGGGCTTTTGAATACATCTTTCAGTGCCATAAGTCAAAGGAGGAAATTGTCATACTCAAGTTAGACTTTGAGAAAGCTTTTGATAAGATTGAGCATAGCACAATTTTGGAAATTCTGAGAGCAAGAGGGTTTGGAGAAAAATGGATAAATTGGATACACTTAATACTCAGTACTGGTACCTCTGCTGTACTTCTCAATGGTACACCTGGAAAAAGATTCTACTGTAAAAGAGGGGTAAGACAAGGGGATCCTCTTTCCCCTCTTCTTTTTGTGCTTGCAGCAGACTTGCTTCAATCAGTCCTAAACACAGCCATGAATCAAGGAATTATAGAGAGGCCTATTCCATCATCTGCTTGCCCTGATTTTCCAGTTGTTCAATATGCTGATGATACCCTGATAATTATGAAAGCAAATGCTAACAATTTGATCTATCTCAAAGCACTGCTACAAACTTTTGCTGATGATGACCCACAAGTATAGGGGATCGCAGCAGTCTTCGCGGGTAGTAAAACCCAATTTATTGATTCGACACAAGGGGAGACAAAGAATACTTGAAAGCCTTAACAGCGGAGTTGTCAATTCAGCTGCACCTGGAAACAGACTTGCTCGCAAGAGTTTATCAGTAGTAACAGTTTTATAGCAGTAACAGTAGTGAAATAACAGCAGCATAGTAACAGAGACAGCAATAGTGATTATAGTAAACAGCAGGATTAAAATACTGTAGGCACGGGGACGGATAACGGGCGTTGCATGGATGAGAGAAACTCATGTAACAATTAAGCAGGGCATTTGCAGATAATAATAAAACGGTGTCTAAGTACAAAGCAATCAATAGGCATGTGTTCCAATTATAGTCGTACGTGCTCGCAATGAGAAACTTGCACAACATCTTTTGTCCTACCAGCCGGTGGCAGCCGGGCCTCAAGGGAATCTACTGGATATTAAGGTACTCCTTTTAATAGAGCACCGGAGCAAAGCATTAACACTCCGTGAACACATGTGATCCTCACATCACTACCATCCCCTCCGGTTGTCCCGATTTCTGTCACTTCGGGGCCATTGGTTCCGGATAGCGACATGTGTATACAACTTGCAGGTAAGACCATAAACAATGAATATCATGATGAAATAATAACATGTTCAGATCTGAGATCATGGCACTCGGGCCCTAGTGACAAGCATTAAGCATAACAAGTTGCAACAATATCATCAAAGTACCAATTACGGACACTAGGCACTATGCCCTAACAATCTTACACTATTACATGACCAATCTCATCCAATCCCTACCATCCCCTTCAGCCTACAGCGGGGGAATTATTCACACATGGATGGGGGAAACATGGCTGGTTGATGTAGAGGCATCGGTGGTGATGGCGGCGATGATCTCCTCCAATTCCCCGTCCCGGCGGAGTGCCAGAACGGAGACTTCTGGCTCCCGAGACGGAGTTTCGCGATGTGGCGGCGTTCTGGAGGGTTTCTGGCCACTTCGTCAATTGGTACTATGTTTTTAGGTCGAAAGGGCTTAAATAGGTGAAGAGGCGGCGTAGGAGGGGCGACAGGGTGGCTCCACACCAGGCCGGCGCGGCCAGGTGATACGTCTCCGACGTATCGATAATTTCTTATGTTCCATGCTACATTATTGATGATATCTACATGTTTTATACACATTATATGTCGTATTTATGCATTTTCCGGCACTAACCTATTAACGAGATGCCGAAGAGCCAGTTGCTGTTTTCTGCTGTTTTTGGTTTCAGAAATCCTAGTAAAGAAATATTCTCGGAATTGGACGAAATCAACGCCCAGGGTCCTATTTTGCCACGAAGCTTCCAGAAGACCGAGGGGGAAAGGAAGTGGGGCCACGAGGCGCCGCCACAACAGGGCGGCGCGGCCTAGGTCTTGGCCGCGCGGCCCTGGTGTGTGGGGCCCTCGTGTGGCCCCCCGCGTTGCCCTTCCGCCTACTTAAAGCCTCCGTCGCGAAACCCCCAGTACCGAGAGCCACGATACGGAAAACCTTACTGAGACGCCGCCGCCGCCAATCCCATCTCGGGGGATTCTGGAGATCACCTCCGGCACCCTGCCGGAGAGGGGATTCATCTCCCGGAGGACTCTTCACCGCCATGGTCGCCTCCGGAGTGATGAGTGAGTAGTTCACCCCTGGACTATGGGTCCATAGCAGTAGCTAGATGGTTGTCTTCTCCTCATTGTGCTTCATTGTTGGATCTTGTGAGCTGCCTAACATGATCAAGATCATCTATCTGTAATACTATATGTTGTGTTTGTCGGGATCCGATGGATAGAGAATACTATGTTATGTTAATTATCAATCTATTACCTATGTGTTGTTTATGATCTTGCATGCTCTCCGTTATTAGTAGAGGCTCTGGCCAAGTTTTTGCTCTTAACTCCAAGAGGGAGTATTTATGCTCGATAGTGGGTTCATGCCTCCATTAAATCTGGGACAGTGATAGAAAGTTCTAAGGTTGTGGATGTGTTGTTGCCACTAGGGATAAAACATTGATGCTATGTCTAAGGATGTAGCTATTGATTACATTACGCACCATACTTAATGCAATTGTCTGTTGTTTTGCAACTTAATACTGGAAGGGGTTCGGATGATAACCTGAAGGTGGACTTTTTAGGCATAGATGCATGCTGGATAGCGGTCTATGTACTTTGTCGTAATGCCCAATTAAATCTCACTATATTTATCATATCATGTATGTGCATTGTTATGCCCTCTCTATTTGTCAATTGCCCGACTGTAATTTGTTCATCCAACATGCTTTTATCTTATGGGAGAGACACCTCTAGTGAACTGTGGACCCCGGTCCTATTCTTTACATCGCATACAATCTACTGCAATACTTGTTTTACTGTTTTCTGCAAACAATCATCTTCCACACAATACGGTTAATCCTTTGTTACAGCAAGCCGGTGAGATTGACAACCTCACTGTTTCGTTGGGGCAAAGTACTGAATCTTGTTATGCGAGAGCAATTTTCTGGTGTTAGTTCTGATGCTGCTGCTGCCCATCTCAATAACTTTGTTGAATTGTGTGAAATGCAAAAGTATAAGGATGTAGATGGTGATATTATTAAATTGAAATTGTTTCCTTTCTCATTAAGAGGAAGAGCTAAAGATTGGTTGCTATCTCTGCCTAAGAATAGTATTGATTCATGGACTAAATGCAAGGATGCTTTTATTGGTAGATATTATCCCCCTGCTAAAATTATATCTTTGAGAAGTAGCATAATGAATTTTAAACAATTGGATAATGAGCATGTTGCACAAGCTTGGGAAAGAATGAAATCTTTGGTTAAAAACTGCCCAACCCATGGACTGACTACTTGGATGATCATCCAAACCTTTTATGCAGGACTGAACTTTTCTTCGCGGAACCTATTGGATTCAGCTGCTGGAGGTACCTTTATGTCCATCACTCTTGGTGAAGCAACAAAGCTCCATGATAATATGATGATTAATTACTCTGAATGGCACATGGAAAGAGCTCCACAAGGTAAGAAGGTAAATTCTGTTGAAGAAACCTCCTCCTTGAGTGATAAGATTGATGCTATTATGTCTATGCTTGTGAATGATAGGACTAATGTTGATCCTAATAATGTTCCGTTAGCTTCATTGGTTGCTCAAAATTCTAGGCCATATCCTGCTAATGGTAACTCTTATGGTAGATATGTTTCACTTAATGAGGAAAAGATGTTAGAAATTGAAAGATCCACCAAGAGCTTTATGCAATCACAATATGAGCAAAACAAATTGTTTACTAAAACTATGAATGAACAATCTACCTTGTTGAAGAATATAGGAAATCAACTTGAAAATCTGAATATGGAGATTTCCGGGTTGCAAACTAAACTTGCACATGCTGAAAACCGAATCTCATACATGTCTGCGTCACAATCTTCTTTAATCAATAAAATGGCTGCTAAACCTGAGGATATTGAAAATAAAATTGTTACTACAGCAAATGCCATCCAAGTTAGAATTAATGAGAATATAAGATTGATGGCTGAATTGCATGCTAGGTGGGAAAGAGAAGAAAATGAAAAACTAGCTAAAGAGAAAAATGTAGCTAAAGTTTGGACTATTACCACCACTAGTAATGTTAATGATTCACATGTTGCTGCACCTCCTACTATCAATGGTAAAATAATTGGTGTTGGCAATGTTTTCACTTCTAATGCAAAGCCTGCTGATGCGTGTAGCTGACACGTCCGTTGGGAACCCCAAGAGGAAGGTGTGATGCGCACAGCGGCAAGTTTCCCTCAGTAAGAAACCAAGGTTTAACCGAACCAGTATGAGTCAAGAAGCACGTTGAAGGTTGATGGCGGTGGGATGTAGTGCGGCGCAACACGAGAGATTCCGGCGCCAACATGGAACCTGCACAACACAACCAAAGTACTTTGCCCCAACGAAACAGTGAGGTTGTCAATCTCACCGGCTTGCTGTAACAAAGGGTTAACCGTATTGTGTGGAAGATGATTGTTTGCAAGAAAACAGTAAAACAAGTATTGCAGTAGATTGTATGCGATGTAAAGAATAGGACCGGGGTCCACAGTTCACTAGAGGTATCTCTCCCATAAGATAAAAGCATGTTGGGTGAACAAATTACAGTCGGGCAATTGACAAATAGAGAGGGCATAACAATGCACATACATGTCATGATAAATATAGTGAGATTTAATTGGGCATTACGACAAACTACATAGACCGCCATCCAGCATGCATCTATGCCTAAAAAGTCCACCTTCAGGTTATCGTCCGAACCCCCTCCAGTATTAAGTTGCAAAACAACAGACAATTGCATTAAGTATGGTGCGTAATGTAATCAATAACTACATCCTCGGACATAGCATCAATGTTTTATCCCTAGTGGCAACAGCACATCCATAACCTTAGGGGTTTCTGTCACTCCCCCAGATTCACGGAGACATGAACCCACTATCGAGCATAAATACTCCCTCTTGGAGTTAATAGCGAAAACTTGGCCAGAGCCTCTACTAATAACGGAGAGCATGCAAGATCTTAAACAACACATAGGTAATAACTTGATAATTAACATAACATAGTATTCTCTATCCATCGGATCCCGACAAACACAACATATAGCATTAAAGATAGATGATCTTGATCATGTTAGGCAGCTCACAAGATCCAACAATGAAGCACAATGAGGAGAAGACAACCATCTAGCTACTGCTATGGACCCATAGTCCAGGGGTGAACTACTCACTCATCACTCCGGAGGCAACCATGGCGGTGAAGAGTCCTCTGGGAGATGAATCCCCTCTCCGGCAGGGTGCCGGAGGAGATCTCCAGAATCCCCCGAGATGGGATTGGCGGCGGCGGCGTCTCTGTAAGGTTTTCCGTATCGTGGCTCTCGGTACTGGGGTTTTCACGACGGAGGCTATTTGTAGGCGGAAGGGCAGGTAAAGAGGCGGCACGAGGGGCCCACACCACAGGCCGGCGCGGCCAGGGCCTGGGCCGCGCCGCCCTGGTGTGTCGCCACCTTGTGGCCCCACTTCGACTCTCCTTCGGTCTTCTGGAAGCTTCGTGGCAAAATAGGACACTGGGCGTTGATTTCGTCCAATTCCGAGAATATTTCGTTACTAGGATTTCTGAAACCAAAAATAGCAGAAAACAGCAACTGGCTCTTCGGCATCTTGTTAATAGGTTAGTTCCAGAAAATGCACGAATATGACATAAAGTGTGCATAAAACATGTAGATATCATCAATAATGTGGCATGGAACATAAGAAATTATCGATACGTCGGAGACGTATCAGCATCCCCAAGCTTAGTTCTGCTCATCCCGAGCAGGTAAAACAATAACAAAGATAATTTCTGAAGTGACATGCCATCATAACCTTAATCATACTATTTGTAAACATATGTAATGAATGCAGCGATCAAAACAATGGTAATGACATGAGTAAACAAGTGAATCATAAAACAAAGACTTTTCATGAATAGTACTTCAAGACAAGCATCAATAAGTCTTGCATAAGAGTTAACTCATAAAGCAATAAATCAAAGTAAAGGTATTGAAGCAACATAAAGGAAGATTAAGTTTCAGCGGTTGCTTTCAACTTGTAACATGTATATCTCATGGATAATTGTCAACATAGAGTAATATAACAAGTGCAATATGCAAGTATGTAGGAATCAATGCACAGTTCACACAAGTGTTTGCTTCTTGAGGTGGAGAGAGATAGGTGAACTGACTCAACATAAAAGTAAAAGAATGGTCCTTCAAAGAGGAAAGCATCGATTGCTATATTTGTGCTAGAGCTTTTATTTTGAAAACATGAAACAATTTTGTCAACGGTAGTAATAAAGCATATGAGTTATGTAAATTATATCTTACAAGTTGCAAGCCTCATGCATAGTATACTAATAGTGCCCGCACCTTGTCCTAATTAGCTTGGACTACCGGATCATCGCAATACACATGTTTTAACCAAGTGTCACAATGGGGTACCTCCATGCCGCCTGTACAAAGGTCTAAGGAGAAAGCTCGCATTTTGGATTTCTCGCTTTTGATTATTCTCAACTTAGACATCCATACCGGGACAACATGGACAACAGATAATGGACTCCTCTTAAATGCATAAGCATGTGGCAACAATTATTATTCTCATATGAGATTGAGGATATATGTCCAAAACTGAAACTTCCACCATGAATCATGGCTTTAGTTAGCGGCCCAATGTTCTTCTCTAACAATATGCATGCTCCAACCATTAAAGTGGTAGATCTCTCTTACTTCAGACAATACGGACATGCATAGCAACTCACATGATATTCAACAAAGAATAGTTGATGGCGTCCCCAGAAACATGGTTATCGCACAACAAGCAACTTAATAAGAGATAAAGTGCATAATTACATATTCAATACCACAATAGTTTTTAAGCTATTTGTCCCATGAGCTATATATTGCAAAGATGAATGATGGAATTTTAAAGGTAGCACTCAAGCAATTTACTTTGGAATGGCGGAGAAATACCATGTAGTAGGTAGGTATGGTGGACACAAATGGCATAGTGGTTGGCTCAAGGATTTTGGATGCATGAGAAGTATTCCCTCTCGATACAAGGTTTAGGCTAGCAAGGTTATTTGAAACAAACACAAGGATGAACGGTGCAGCAAAACTCACATAAAAGACATATTGTAAACATTATAAGACTCTACACCGTCTTCCTTGTTGTTCAAAACTCAATACTAGGTATTATCTAGACTCTAGAGAAACCAAATATGCAAACCAAATTAGCAAGCTCTAAGTGTTTCTTCATTAATGTGTGCAAAGTATATGATGCAAGAGCTTAAACATGAGCACAACAATTGCCAAGTATCAAATTATCCAAGACATTTTAGAATTACTACATGTAGCATTTTCCAATTCCAACCATATAACAATTTAACGAAGAAGAAACTTCGCCATGAAAACTATGAGTAAAGCCTAAGGACATAATTGTCCATATGCTACAGCGGAGCGTGTCTCTCTCCCATACAGTGAATGCTAGGATCCATTTTATTCAAACAAAACAAAAAAACAAAAACAAACCGACGCTCCAAGCAATGTGGCCGAATAAAAATATAGTTTCAGGGGAGGAACCTGATAATGTTGTCGATGAAGAAGGGGATGCCTTGGGCATCCCCAAGCTTAGACGCTTGAGTCTTCTTAGAATATGCAGGGGTGAACCACCGGGGCATCCCCAAGCTTAGAGCTTTCACTCTCCTTGATTATATTGTATCATACTCCTCTCTTGATCCTTGAAAACTTCCTCCACACCAAACTCGAAACAACTCATTAGAGGGTTAGTGGACAATAAAAATTAACATGTTCAGAGGTGACACAATCATTCTTAACACTTCTGGACATTGCATAAAGCTACTGGACATTAATGGATCAAAGAAATTCATCCAACATAGCAAAAGAGGCAATGCGAAATAAAAGGCAGAATCTGTCAAAACAGAACAGTCCGTAAAGATGGATTTTATTGAGGCACCAGACTTGCTCAAATGAAAATGCCCAAATTTAATGAAAGTTGCATACATATCTGAGGATCACTCACGTAAATTGGCAGAATTTTCTGAGTTACCTACAGAGAATTAGACCCAGATTCGTGACAGCAAAGAAATCTGTTTCTGCGCATAGTATTCACTTTACTATCAAAGACTTTACTTGGCACAACAAAACACAAAATATAAAACAAAAATACTGTAGTAAAAACATGGGTTGTCTCCCATAAGCGCTTTTGTTTAACGCCTTTCAGCTAGGCGCAGAAAGTGTATATCAAGTAACATCAAGAGATGATGAATCTTCAGCGGGGTTTGGAGTTTTCTCAACCATGCATAGTATATTGGATACATAAGTTTCAGCGGCTCCCTTTTCATTAGTCTTGGGCTTGCTACTCTCATCAAACAAATTTTCAGGAACAAGCCAAGCATAGTTATTTTCTAGCGCTTCATTCATTGCTAGGAGCTTACATGGTATTGGTGCTTTGATCTCCCCACCATCATTAATGTTATTAGTGTACCTTACTCTCTCCATGTCCATCTTTTCAAGGATACTAGCAAAATTGGTATAAGAACCAAGCATCTTATATTTACTAAAGACCTTTCTAGCTTCTCTTGCTAAACCTCCAAATTCTCTAAGAAGGGTTTCTAAAACAAAATCTTTCTTTTCCCCTTCTTCCATATCACCGAGTGTAAGAAACATGTGTTGGATTATAGGATTGAGATTAACAAATTTAGTTTCCAACATGCGAACTAAAGCAGCAGCAGCAATTTCATAAGTAGGAGCAAGTTCTACCAAGTGTCTATCTTCAAAATCTTCAACGGTACTAACATGATTGAAAAATTCTTCTATATTGTTTCTCCCAACTTTAGACCCACGTCCTACCGGTATGTCTTTTGTGGTAAAATTAAAAGGAAACATGATGAAATAAGTAAAGCAAATGCAAGTAACTAAATTTTTTTGTGTTTTTGATATAGAGTGCAAGACATTAAATAAAGTAAAGCTAGCAACTAATTTTTTTGTGTTTTGATATAATGCAGCAAACAAAGTAGTAAATAAAATAAAGCAAGACAAAAACAAAGTAAAGAGATTGGGAAGTGGAGACTCCCCTTGCAGCGTGTCTTGATCTCCCCGGCAACGACGCCAGAAATTTGCTTGATGCGTGTAGCTGACACGTCCGTTGGGAACCCCAAGAGGAAGGTGTGATGCGCACAGCGGCAAGTTTCCGTCAGTAAGAAACCAAGGTTTAATCGAACCAGTAGGAGTCAAGAAGCACGTTGAAGGTTGATGGCGGCGGGATGTAGTGCGGCGCAACACCAGAGATTCCGGCGCCAACGTGGAACCTGCACAACACAACCAAAGTACTTTGCCCCAACGAAACAGTGAGGTTGTCAATCTCACCGGCTTGATGTAACAAAGGGTTAACCGTATTGTGTGGAAGATGATTGTTTGCAAGAAAACAGTAAAACAAGTATTGCAGTAGATTGTATGCGATGTAAAGAATAGGACCGGGGTCCACAGTTCACTAGAGGTGTCTCTCCCATAAGATAAAAGCATGTTGGGTGAACAAATTACAGTCGGGCAATTGACAAATAGAGAGGGCATAACAATGCACATACATGTCATGATAAATATAGTGAGATTTAATTGGGCATTACGACAAAGTACATAGACCGCCATCCAGCATGCATCTATGCCTAAAAAGTCCACCTTCAGGTTATCGTCCGAACCCCCTCCAGTATGAAGTTGCAAAACAACAGACAATTGCATTAAGTATGGTGCGTAATGTAATCAATAACTACATCCTCGGACATAGCATCAATGTTTTATCCCTAGTGGCAACAGCACATCCATAACCTTAGGGGTTTCTGTCACTCCCCCAGATTCACGGAGACATGAACCCACTATCGAGCATAAATACTCCCTCTTGGAGATAATAGCGAAAACTTGGCCAGAGCCTCTACTAATAACGGAGAGCATGCAAGATCTTAAACAACACATAGGTAATAACTTGATAATTAACATAACATAGTATTCTCTATCCATCGGATCCCGACAAACACAACATATAGCATTACAGATAGACGATCTTGATCATGTTAGGCAGCTCACAAGATCCAACAATGAAGCACAATGAGGAGAAGACAACCATCTAGCTACTGCTATGGACCCATAGTCCAGGGGTGAACTACTCACTCATCACTCCGGAGGCGACCATGGCGGTGAAGAGTCCTCCGGGAGATGAATCCCCTCTCCGGCAGGGTGCCGGAGGAGATCTCCAGAATCCCCGAGATGGGATTGGCAGCGGCGGCGTCTCTTTAAGGTTTTCCGTATCGTGGCTCTCGGTACTGGGGGTTTCGCGACGGAGGCTATTTGTAGGCGGAAGGGCAGGTAAAGAGGCGGCACGAGCGGCCCACACCACAGGCCGACGCGGCCAGGGCCTGGGCCGCGCCGCCCTGGTGTGTCGCCACCTCGTGGCCCCACTTCGACTCTCCTTCGGTCTTCTGGAAGCTTCGTGGCAAAATAGGACCCTGGGCGTTGATTTCGTCCAATTCCGAGAATATTTCGTTACTAGGATTTCTGAAACCAAAAACAGCAGAAACAAAGAATCGGCTCTTCGGCATCTTGTTAATAGGTTAGTTCCAGAAAATGCACGAATATGACATAAAGTGTGCATAAAACATGTAGATATCATCAATAATGTGGCATGGAACATAAGAAATTATCGATACGTCGGAGACGTATCACCTGCAAAACTGCCGGAAACTGCTAAAACTGCTGAAACTGCCTGTGCTAAAACTGCTGAAATTTTTTCCAACATTGGGGATGATGATCCCATTGCTTTAGATTGTAATGGTTTGGATTTTGATGATTGCCACATCTCTGAAGTTATAAAGTTCTTACAAAAACTTGCTAAGAGTCCTAATGCTAGTGCTATAAACTTGGCTTTCACGAAACATATTACAAATGCTCTCATAAAAGCTAGAGAAGAGAAATTAAAACTTGAAACTTCTATTCCTAGAAAGCTAGAGGATGGTTGGGAGCCCATCATTAAGATGAAGGTCAATGACTTTGATTGTAATGCTTTATGTGATCTTGGTGCAAGTATTTCTGTTATGCCTAAGAAAATCTATGATATGCTTGACTTGCCACCATTGAAAAATTGTTATTTGGATGTTAATCTCGTTGATAATGCTAAAAAGAAACCTTTGGGGAGAGTTGATAATGTTCATATTATGGTTAACAATAACCTTGTCCCCGTTGATTTTGTTGTCTTGGATATTGAATGCAATGCATCTTGTCCCATTATATTGGGAAGACCTTTTCTTCGAACTGTTGGAGCTATCATTGATATGAAGGAAGGTAATATTAAATATCAATTTCCTCTCAAGAAAGGTATGGAACACTTACCTAGAAAGAGAATGAAGTTACCTTTTGATTCTATTATTAGAACAAATTATGATGTTGATACTTCGTCTCTTGACAACACTTGATATACACTATCTGCGCCTAGCTGAAAGGCGTTAAAGAAAAGCGCTTATGGGAGACAACCCATGTTTTTACTACAGTATTTTTGTTTTATATTTGAGTCTTGGAAGTTGTTTACTACTGTAGCAACCTCTCCTTATCTTAGTTTTATGTTTTTTTGTGCCAAGTAAAGTCTTTGATAGCAAAGTGAATACTAGATTTGGATTACTGCGCAGAAACAGATTTCTTTGCTGTCACGAATCTGGGCCTAATTCTCTGTAGGTAACTCAGAAAATTATGCAAATTTACGTGAGTGATCCTAAGATATGTACGCAACTTTCATTCAATTTGGGCATTTTCATTTGAGCAAGTCTGGTGCCTCGATAAAATCCATCTTTACGGACTGTTCTATTTTGACAGATTCTGCCTTTTTTTTCGCATTGCCTCTTTTGCTATGTTGGATGAATTTTCTTTGATCCATTAATGTCCAGTAGCTTTATGCAATGTCCAGAAGTGTTAAGAATGATTGTGTCACCTCTGAACATGTTAATTTTTATTGTACACTAACCCTCTAATGAGTTGTTTCGAGTTTGGTGTGGAGGAAGTTTTCAAGGATCAAGAGAGGAGAATGATGCAATATGATCAAGGAGAGTGAAAGCTCTAAGCTTGGGGATGCCCCGGTGGTTCACCCCTGCATATTTTAAGAAGACTCAAGCGTCTAAGCTTGGGGATGCCCAAGGCATCCCCTTCTTCATCGACAACATTATCAGGTTCCTCCCCTGAAACTATATTTTTATTCCATCACATCTTATGTACTTTGCTTGGAGCGTCGGTTTGTTTTTGTTTTTGTTTTTGTTTGAATAAATGGATCCTAGCATTCATTGTGTGGGAGAGAGACACGCTCCCCTATTGCATATGGACAAATATGTCCTTAGGCTTTACTCATAGTATTCATGGCGAAGGTTGAATCTTCTTCGTTAAATTGTTATATGGTTGGAATCGGGAAATGCTACATGTAGTAATTCTAAAATGTCTTGAATAATTTGATACTCGGCAATTGTTGTGCTCATGTTTAAGCTCTTGCATCATATACTTTGCACCCATTAATGAAGAAACACCTAGAGCTTGCTAAATTTGGTTTGCATATTTGGTCTCTCTTAAGTCTAGATAATATCTAGTATTGAGTTTTGAACAACAAGGAAGACGGTGTAGAGTCTTATAATGTTTACAATATGTCTTTTATGTGAGTTTTGCTGCACCGTTCATCCTTGAGTTTGTTTCAAATAAACCTTGCTAGCCTAAACCTTGTATCGAGAGGGAATACTTCTCATGCATCCAAAATCCTTGAGCCAACCACTATGCCATTTGTGTCCACCATACCTACCTACTACATGGTATTTCTCCGCCATTCCAAAGTAAATTGCTTGAGTGCTACCTTTAAAATTCCATCATTCGCCTTTACAATATATAGCTCATGGGACAAAATAGCTTAAAAACTATTGTGGTATTGAATATGTACTTATGCACTTTATCTCTTATTAAGTTGCTTGTTGTGCGATAACCATGTTCCTGGGGACGCCATCAACTACGCTTTGTTGAATATCATGTGAGTTGCTATGCATGTCCGTCTTGTCTGAAGTAAGAGAGATCTACCACCTTAATGGTTGGAGCATGCGTATTGTTAGAGAAGAACATTGGGCCGCTAACTAAAGCCATGATTCATGGTGGAAGTTTCAGTTTTGGACATATATCCTCAATCTCATATGAGAACACTAATTGTTGCCACATGCTTATGCATTAAAGAGGAGTCCATTATCTGTTGTCCATGTTGTCCCGGTATGGATGTCTAAGTTGAGAATAATCAAAAGCGAGAAATCCAAAATGCGAGCTTTCTCCTTAGACCTTTGTACAGGCGGCATGGAGGTACCCAATTGTGACACTTGGTTAAAACATGTGTATTGCGATGATCCGGTAGTCCAAGCTAATTAGGACAAGGTGCGGGCACTATTAGTATACTATGCATGAGGCTTGCAACTTGTAAGATATAATTTACATGACTCATATGCTTTATTACTACCGTTGACAAAATTGTTTCATGTTTTCAAAATAAAAGCTCTAGCACAAATATAGCAATCGATGCTTTCCTCTTTGAAGGACCTTTCTTTTACTTTTATGTTGAGTCAGTTTACCTATCTCTCTCCACCTCAAGAAGCAAACACTTGTGTGAACTGTGCATTGATTCCTACATACTTGCATATTGCACTTGTTATATTACTCTATGTTGACAATTATCCATGAGATATACATGTTATAAGTTGAAAGCAACCGCTGAAACTTAATCTTCCTTTGTGTTGCTTCAATACCTTTACTTTGATTTATTGCTTTATGAGTTAACTCTTATGCAAGACTTATTGATGCTTGTCTTGAAGTACTATTCATGAAAAGTCTTTGCTTTATGATTCATTTGTTTACTCATGTCATTACCATTGTTTTGATCGCTGCATTCATTACATATGTTTACAATAGTATGATCAAGGTTATGATGGCATGTCACTCCAGAAATTATCTTTGTTATCGTTTACCTGCTCGGGACGAGCAGAACTAAGCTTGGGGATGCTGATACGTCTCCGACGTATCGATAATTTCTTATGTTCCATGCTACATTATTGATGATATCTACATGCTTTATACACATTATATGTCGTATTTATGCATTTTCCGGCACTAACCTATTAATGAGATGCCGAAGAGCCAGTTGCTATTTTCTGCTGTTTTTGGTTTCAGAAATCCTAGTAAAGAAATATTCTCGGAATTGGACGAAATCAACGCCCAGGGTCCTATTTTGCCACGAAGCTTCCAGAAGACCGAGGGGGAAAGGAAGTGGGGCCACGAGGCGCCGCCACAACAGGGCGGCGCGGCCTAGGTCTTGGCCGCGCAGCCCTGGCGTGTGGGGCCCTCGTGTGGCCCCCGTGTTGCCCTTCCGCCTACTTAAAGCCTCCGTCGCGAAACCCCCAGTACCGAGAGCCACGATACGGAAAACCTTACTGAGACGCCGCCGCCGCCAATCCCATCTCGGGGGATTCTGGAGATCACCTCCGGCACCCTGCCGGAGAGGGGATTCATCTCCCGGAGGACTCTTCACCGCCATGGTCGCCTCCGGAGTGATGAGTGAGTAGTTCACCCCTGGACTATGGGTCCATAGCAGTAGCTAGATGGTTGTCTTCTCCTCATTGTGCTTCATTGTTGGATCTTGTGAGCTGCCTAACATGATCAAGATCATCTATCTGTAATACTATATGTTGTGTTTGTCGGGATCCGATGGATAGAGAATACTATGTTATGTTAATTATCAATCTATTACCTATGTGTTGTTTATGATCTTGCATGCTCTCCGTTATTAGTAGAGGCTCTGGCCAAGTTTTTGCTCTTAACTCCAAGAGGGAGTATTTATGCTCGATAGTGGGTTCATGCCTCCATTAAATCTGGGACAGTGACAGAAAGTTCTAAGGTTGTGGATGTGCTGTTGCCACTAGGGATAAAACATTGATGCTATGTCTAAGGATGTAGCTATTGATTACATTACGCACCATACTTAATGCAATTGTCTGTTGTTTTGCAACTTAATACTGGAAGGGGTTCGGATGATAACCTGAAGGTGGACTTTTTAGGCATAGATGCATGCTGGATAGCGGTCTATGTACTTTGTCGTAATGCCCAATTAAATCTCACTATATTTATCATATCATGTATGTGCATTGTTATGCCCTCTCTATTTGTCAATTGCCCGACTGTAATTTGTTCATCCAACATGCTTTTATCTTATGGGAGAGACACCTCTAGTGAACTGTGGACCCCGGTCCTATTCTTTACATCGCATACAATCTACTGCAATACTTGTTTTACTGTTTTCTGCAAACAATCATCTTCCACACAATACGGTTAATCCTTTGTTACAGCAAGCCGGTGAGATTGACAACCTCACTGTTTCGTTGGGGCAAAGTACTTTGGTTGTGTTGTGCAGGTTCCACGTTGGCGCCGGAATCTCTGGTATTGCGCCGCATTACATTCCGCCACCATCAACCTTCAACGTGCTTCTTGGCTCCTCCTGGTTCGATAAACCTTGGTTTCTTTCTGAGGGAAAACTTGCTACTGTCTGCATCACACCTTCCTCTTGGGGTTCCCAACGGACGTGTGTCAACTGCACGCATCACCAGGGTGTGGCCCGCACGGCCCACATGTGTGGTGGCCCCCTGGCTCTCCTCCGACTCCCCTTCGGTGTTCTGGAGCCTCCCGGGAAAAATAAGATCTTTGGCGTTGATTTCGTCCAATTCCGAGAATATTGCCCGAACAGCCTTTCTGGAACCAAAAACAGCAGAAAACAGGAACTGGCACTGTGGCATCTTGTTAATAGGTTAGTTCCGGAAAATGCATAAAAACATTATAACGTGCAAGCAAAACATGTAAGTATTGTCATAAAACAAGCATGGAACATCAGAAATTATAGGTACGTTGGAGATGTATCAGCTGACTCCACTGGATTGAAAGTGAATTATAATAAATCCAATATGATTCCAATCAATTTAAGTGAAGAAAGGCTCAATCATTTCTCTAAAACAATGCAATGTCAGAAGGGATCTCTGCCTTTCACTTACCTGGGGCTGCCACTCAGTATTACCAAACCATCCATGGAGCATTTTCTTCCCATTGTACAAAGAACCCAAGCAAGGCTTGGAGGAATTGCAGATTTCTTAAACTATGGAGGGAAGCTACAACTGGTTAAATCTGTTCTTGCTTCTATGCCAGTTTTTTTCATGTGTTGCTTTGATGTTCCTGTGGCCATAAAGGAACAAGTTGTAAAATACATGAGACATTGCTTGTGGAGAAAGAAAAATAATGATGTCCAAGCAAATGGCTCAGCTCTTGTTGCATGGAAAAAGATCTGTAGGCCCAAAGAACAAGGTGGTTTGGGAGTACTCAATTTGGAAATTCAAAATAAAGCTCTCATGCTGAAAAATCTTCACAAATTCTTCAACAATCATGACATCCCTTGGGTTCATTTGGTCAGAGAGTCTTATTACTCAAATGGAAATTTACCTACAAATAACTTGGGTCATTCTTTCTGGTGGAGATCACATTTAAAATTGCTAGATATCTACAAAGCTATGGCTAGATGCAATATTGGAAATGGTAAAACTGTTAATTTCTGGACAGACCTTTGGGAAGACAGCTGCCTACACCAAAAGTTTCCTCATTTAGTGACTTATGCTAAGCATACTGATTGGTCTGTTGACAGAGTAATGCACACTGAATATCTTGAGGATCTATTTTATCTGCCACTTTCCCAGCAAGCTTTTGGAGAATTTTAGGATCTTGAAGTAATATGTCAGAATGCACTCACAGTAGTACAAGATGGGAATCTAGATAATTGGTCCTATATCTGGGGGAATGCAGATTTTTCTTCACAAAAAGCATATAAAGCTATGATTGGGTTTTCACCAGCACCTAACTTATTCTCCATCTCATGGAAATCTTCATGTCAAGCCAAGCACAAATTCTTCTTCTGGTTATTATTACATGATAGATTGAACACAAGAAATTTGCTAAGAAGGAAAAATTTCATTTTGCCATCTTATCAGTGTATTGTGGAAAATTGCAATGAGGAAGAAACTCTGGTCCACCTTTTCTGGGCTTGTTCTTTTGCAAAGAAATGTTGGGGTTTCATTAGCCCACAGAGAAATAGAAACTTATCTATTATGGAAGCATTTGAGGATATGAGAGTTAAAATGAAACTACCTTTTGCATTGGAAGTTTTAATTCTAGCAGCATGGGGTATCTGGATAGTCAGAAACAACAAGATTTTCAAGGATCAGAATGCAGAATTTAATTCATGGAAAGCAATATTCCTTCAAGAACTAAGACTGCTGGTGCATAGAATGAAAAAGAAGCATGTAAATTCCTTCAAGGAATGGATGCACTCTTTAAGTTAGTGTTAGCTCTAGGTTTTTCTTTCTTTTTAAGAGAGTTTCTCACTCTCTTTTGTATTTTTTGGATGCTGTAATTTTATATTAATAAAAATTGCAGGGGGCTTTTGCCCACTGTTTTACTTCAAAAAAAAAAGAAGTATTCCCTCTCAGTACATGCTTTTGGCTAGCAAGGCTGGTGGCAAGCATACAAGTTGAGTGAAACAAACAAATATACATGTGATGGAAAACAATCATGCAATCTTTCTTGAAAGTACAAACAACTTTAACTTAAGAATACTAAGCTTATGTGCTGACAAGAAAGAAAGATAATGGAATAATGTATCTACGTGTATTTCTCTCTTTTCTACTTAAGCCTCAAAGTATTGTTACTACTGACCATTGCTAAGTTTACCGAGACCAACTAGAATTACTTGATGCTTCCAAAGCGATACCAATACTAACCTGCAAGATTAATCATATGATAGAAATTACAAACTAAAGTAAGGTGTGCAGAAGGTAAATGATAAAAACTTCTCACTAATATTCCATGACGGCAACTCACACCAAGGGATACATAGATAACCAACTAAATGAGAGATACTTCCACACTACAAACCATGGTATATGATAACTTCTCTACTCATGATATGACTCTACTTGAAAAGTAAAAGGGTAAAAGATAATGGTGTGATACCGCGACACTCCCCCAAGCTTGGAACAAGCCAAGGGGATGCCTATACCAATGAAGAATTACTCCTTAGGTGGTGATGAATCCTTAATAGGCTTATCAACCAACTCCTTCAACTCATCAATCTTGTAGGTGAGGAGACGAATCATCTCCGAATTGTGCTCAATACGATTCATGAACTTGTCAGACCGTGAGTCCCAGCTCTTGGAATAATTTCCCCACTCTTCTTCAAATTGAGAGCTTCCTTTCCCTCCATTATTAGAACGATCCATATTCCATCCAGAGGGCAGCCTTGCCTTAGGTACCCTTTGGTATTGATGCTCATGGATTAAAGTATGGAAAGGGTTATCGTTGCCTGAAGACGGTGTCCTTTGAGATAAGGGGTGATGTGGAACTCCTCCTATAGTGGTAATCTGCGCTCCTTTCTTGAATTTGAGAGGGTTTCTCACCAGTCCGATGCTTGCGATGGTGGTGCAAAGATACGAATGCCGGTCTTCTTCCGCCTCCTCTTCAGCTTCACTCTCAACCCCCTCCTCCAGCTTGCGATTTTGGAGATCATCTTCCGAAAGATCCTTGCCCTCATCGTTGTTGGCGGAGGCCATGGTGCCTCTAAAACTGAGAACAAATCCTGACAAAAATAGATCGAAAAGAAAACACGACGAGAAAACGATATACAGACCTAGGGGGATCTGGGGGATTATATAGCAAAAAGTTTCACAACAAAAGAAAGGGTACGTGGCGAAACCAGGTCGTAGAGGAGCTCTGAGATGCCCCCACCATACCTAGGTGTGGCCTGGCCTGGCCCGCGGCTAGGGGTGGTGTGGTGCCCTCGGGCACCGTCTCCTACATGTAGGGATTCGTAGCATAGAAAACAAAAAATTCCTACCGCAAGAACGAATAACAAGCCAAGATCTAATCTAGTAGATGGTAGCAACGAGGTGAAGATCAACATACCCTTGAAGATCGATAAGTGTTAACGAGATAAATCTCGTGGTGGATGTAGTCGATCACTTGCCGCTTTCAAAAGCGCGTAGAAGATCTTGACGGTGCCACAAACGGGCAGCACATCCGCACTCGGTCACACGTACGGTGTCGATCAAGACATCCTCCCCCGTTCCAGCGGGCAGCGGATGTAGTAGATCCTCCTCGGAATCCTGCTAGAACGATGGCGTGCTGACGATGGTGGTGGAGATCTCTGGCAGGGCTTCGCCGTAAGCACTGCGGGAGAGAGAGAGGAGGGAGTAGCTAGGGTTTGGGAGAGGGGGGCACTTGGGGCGCCGCCCTTGGGAGCCCTAGGTGGTGTGGCTGGATTGGTGTGTCCTTCCCCCCTCTCCTCCTCTATATATAGGTGGAAAACCTAGGGTTCCCAAAAACCACTTTGGAGTCCAACTCCCAAACTTACCAAAATTGGAAACCTAGAGGGAAAGGGATTTCTCCCTTTCCTTCTTCTTTGGCCGGCCAACATGGTGGAGTCCACCATGGACTCCACCTTCCCACTTGGTGGGTTGGCTAGGGCTGGTGGAGTCCCTCCAGGACACTACTTGCCATAGTGATTTATTTCGGATGATTATAAAACCTTCTACAACCTTCCATAAATTCACCGGACCATTCCCAAACTTGGAATATGACTTCCCATATACGAATCTTATTCTCCGGACTATTCTGGAGCTCCTCGTGATGTCCTCGATCCCATCCGAGAATCCGAACAATATTTGAACTCCATTCCATATTCCATATCTACTTAAAACGACATCGAACCTTAAGTGTGTCACCCTACGGTTTGTGAACTATGCAGACATGATCGAGACTCTTCTCCGATCAATAACTAATAGCGGGACCTAGAGATCCATAATATCTCCCACATATTCAATGATGACTTCGTGATCGAAAGAACCATTTACATACGGTATCGATTCCCTTTGTCTCGCGATATTTTACTCATCCGAAATTTGATCGTCGGTATCTCTATACCTAGTTCAACCTCGTTACCGGTAAGTAATCTTCACTCATACCATGATATGACATTCCTTGTGATCCAGTCACATGCTTGCAAGCTAATTAGATGACATTTCACTGAGAGGGCCCAGAGTATATCTATCCATCATTTGGATGGACAAATCCCACTATTGATCCACACGCTTCAACCTATACTTACCGAACACTTAATGCCACCTTTATAACTACCCATTTACGAAGTAGTGTTTGGTGTCATCAAAGCATACATCCAGTGTAGGTGATTAACATGATCTCATGGTCGAAGGATTAGGTTACTATGTATCTTAAAGGTTGAAGCACAACGAACTTAATGACTTGATCATATGCTACGCTTACTATGGGTGTATGTGCATCACATCATTCACCTAAGAGCATCTCCACCGGCACCCCCCAAATAGTCTCCGGCAGGGGCACCGGCACTGTCGTATGGGGGACGCCGGCACAGCATCCTCCATTTGGGGGAGCTGCTCCCACACCGGCGCGCCTCATACGACAGCCCCGATAGATAATTTGAATTTGAAATATCAAACACAACCATAGAAATTTGAATAAGTCTACGAATATGAAGTTTGGGCCAACACACGGCCACCAAATTCGAATAGGTTTTGGAATAAGAAGTGTGGGCCAACACACGGCCACCAGATCGCCGTTTCCGACGCAAAAAAGGGCTTCCAAGCCACATGATCACATGAAGGAGGTCACGGGAAGCGCAACCTCGAGGACTTCCTCATCGGCGGCTGGCGGCAGCTCCGTCGCTGCAACAGGATCCACGGTCACCAGGGGAGGCATGAACATCGACTGTGCCGGGGGAGACATGAACACGGACGGTGCCGGGGTAGACATGAACGTGGACGGTGCCAGGGGAGACGCCAACGCAGCTCGCTCCGCCATCACCTCTTGGCCGATGCGCTCGCGGTACATGTCGTGCCACGCCCGCGCCAACGGGTCCATCTTCTCCATGTCAGCCATCAAGATCTTTGATTCTTGAGACATTTTGGCCAATGATAGATGCATCGCTTTGTTGGTGGCCTTCATGGCAGAGGCGTGAGCTTCCATCTTCGCCGCCTCCACCCTCTCCCTCTCCAACTCGATCTTCATGTCTTGCTTGTCGAGGATGGCCTTCCACACAACGGCGGCTCTATCGGCAGCTTCCTTGTTCTCCACCGAGAATGAGGTGATCATCTTATCGATGGAGGCGTCCATGGCTGCCAATACCGGCGCCGCATTCCTGTCGGCCTTGGCCTTCTTGTTGCCAATGGGGCACCCGGTGGAGGCTGATACGTCTCCGATGTATCGATAATTTCTTATGTTCCATGCCACATTATTGATGATATCTACATGTTTTATGCATACTTTATGTCATATTTATGCATTTTCCGGAACTAACCTATTAACGAGATGCCGAAGAGCCAGTTGCTGTTTTCTGCTGTTTTTGGTTTCAGAAATCCTAGTAAGGAAATATTCTCGGAATTGGACGAAATCAACGCCCAGGGGCCTATTTTGCCACGAAGCTTCCAGAAGACCGAAGAGAAGACGAAGTGGGGCCACGGGGCGCCACCACACTAGGGCGGCGCGGCCAGCATAGGGCCCGCACGGCCCTGCTGTGTGGGGCCCCCGTGACGCCCTTTGACCTGCCCTTCCGCCTACTTAAAGCCTCCGTCGCGAAAGCCCCAGTACCGAGAGCCACGATACGGAAAACCTTACTGAGATGCCGCCGCCGCCAATCCCATCTCGGGGGATTCAGGAGATCGCCTCCGGCACCCTGCCGGAGAGGGGAATCATCTCCCGGAGGACTCTTCACCGCCATGATCGCCTCCGGAGTGATGAGTGAGTAGTTCACCCCTGGACTATGGGTCCATAGCAGTAGCTAGATGGTCATCTTCTCCTTATGTGCTTCATTGTCGGATCTTGTGAGCTGCCTAACATGATCAAGATCATCTATCTGTAATGCTATATGTTGTGTTTGTTGGGATCCGATGGATAGAGAATATTATGTTATGTTGATTATCAATCTATTACCTATGTGTTGTTTATGATCTTGCATGCTCTCCGTTATTAGTAGAGGCTCTGGCCAAGTTTTTACTCTTAACTCCAAGAGGGAGTATTTATGCTCGATAGTGGGTTCATGCCTCCATTAAATCTGGGACAGTGATAGAAAGTTCTAAGGTTGTGGATGTGCTGTTGCCACTAGGGATAAAACATTGATGCTATGTCCGAGGATGTAGTTATTGATTACATTACGCACCATACTTAATGCATTTGTCTGTTGTTTGCAACTTAATACTGGAAGGGGTTCGGATGATAACCTGAAGGTGGACTTTTTAGGCATAGATGCATGCTGGATAGCGGTCTATGTACTTTGTCGTAATGCCCAATTAAATCTCACTATACTCATCATATCATGTATGTGCATGGTCATGCCCTCTCTATTTGTCAATTGCCCGACTGTAATTTGTTCACCCAACATGCTATTTATCTTATGGGAGAGACACCTCTAGTGAACTATGGACCCCGGTCCATTCTTTTACATTGAATACAATCTACTGCAATACTTGTTCTCTTGTTTTTACGCAAACAATCATCATCCACACTATACATCTAATCCTTTGTTACAGCAAGCCGGTGAGATTGACAACCTCACTGTTTCGTTAGGGCAAAGTACTTTGGTTGTGTTGTGCATGTTCCACGTTGGCGCCGGAATCCCTGGTGTTGTGCCGCACTACATCCCGCCGCCATCAACCTTCGACGTGCTTCTTGACTCCTACTGGTTCGATAAACCTTGGTTTCTTACTGAGGGAAAACTTGCTGCTGTGCGCATCATACCTTCCTCTTGGGGTTCCCAACGGACGTGTTAATTACACGCAATCAAGCTCTTTTTCTAGCGCCGTTGCCGGGGATCTGAAGAAAAGTTACACCCCACAGATTTCTAACTCCCACGTCAACTACACGCCAGCAGCTCTTTTTCTAGCGCCGTTGCCGGGGAGATCAAGACACGCTGCAAGGGGAGTCTCCATAATCCAATCTCTTTACTTTGTTTTTGTCTTGCTTTATTTTATTTACTTTCTTGTTTGCTGCATTAAATCAAAACACAAAAAAATTAGTTGCTAGCTTTACTTTATTTACTGTCTTGTTCTCTATATCAAAAACACAAAAAAAAAATAGTTACTTGCATTTATTTTATCTAGTTTGCTTTATTTACTACTGCTAAAAATGAGTAATCCAGAAGTTGAAGTTCGTTCCTTTAAGCAACAAGGGGGAGAAAGTTTTAAAGATGCTTGGTATAGAATTAGCGATGCTCATCATAGGTGCATTAAGAAACACTCCACTATTATACTACTTAGGAACTTTTATGTTGGAATCTCTAGCTGGAATAGGTATGTTCTTGATACGCTTGCGGGAGGAAATTTCCTAGGCACTCCGGCCTTAGAAGCTAGTTGCATTATTGAGAGTCTAGTTGGAATACCACCTGTTAATGAAACTAAAATTGAAGTCTCTCTTGAAGATGTCATGAAAAAGTTGGAGGTCATAGAGAAAGATCTTCCAAGTATTGAGACTAAATTGGGAATATTACTTAATAGCACTGATAAACTTGATAAATCCCTAGGAGGAATTAATTAAAGAATTGCTGTTTTAGAAACTTGTGCTACTCATGATAATCGAACCCATAGGATTAGTGAACTTGAAGAAGCTATGGGAACCTTGGGTTCAACGTTTTCTTCTCTTAAGTTTAAGGAGAAAGCTTATGTGGGTAAGGAGCAAAAATTTATGTATGTCTCTAAAGTGCCTAAACCAAAAAAATATTATTATTATAGGCCTAAAATTGACAAAGCCTTTAGTACCACTACGGATGGGGGAGCTTATGATGTTGAAAGGCGTTAAAGAAAAGCGCTTATGGGAGACAACCCATGTTTTTACTACAGTACTTTTATTTTATATTTGAGTCTTGGAAGTTGTTTACTACTGTAGCAACCTCTCCTTATCTTAGTTTTGTGCATTGTTGTGCCAAGTAAAGTCGTTGATAGTAAGGTTCATACTAGATTTGGATTACTGCGCAGAAACAGATTTCTTTGCTGTCACGAATCTGGGCCTAATTCTCTGTACGTAACTCAGAAAATTATGCCAATTTACGTGAGTGATCCTCAGATATGTACGCAACTTTCATTAAATTTGGGCATTTTCATTTGAGCAAGTCTGGTGCCACTTTAAAATTCGTCTTTACAAACTGTTCTGTTTTGACAGATTCTGCCTTTTATTTCGCATTGCCTCTTTTGCTATGTTGGATGAATTTCTTTGTTCCATTAATGTCCAGTAGCTTTGTGCAATGTCCAGAAGTGTTAAGAATGATTATGTCACCTCTGAACATGTAAATTTTTATTGTGCACTAACCCTCTAATGAGTTGTTTCGAGTTTGGTGTGGAGGAAGTTTTCAAGGATCAAGAGAGGGAAATGATACAATATGATCAAGGAGAGTGAAAGCTCTAAGCTTGGGGATGCCCCGGTGGTTCACCCCTGCATATTTTAAGAAGACTCAAGCGTCTAAGCTTGGGGATGCCCAAGGCATCCCCTTCTTCATCGACAACATTATCAGGTTCCTCCCCTGAAACTATATTTTTATTCCATCACATCTTATGTGCTTTGCTTGGAGCGTCAGTTTGTTTTTGTTTTTGTTTGAATAAAATGGATCCTAGCATTCATTGTGTGGGAGAGAGACACGCTCCGCTGTTGCATATGGACAAATATGTCCTTAGGCTTTACTCATAGTATTCATGGCGAAGGTTGAATCTTCTTCGTTAAATTGTTATATGGTTGGAATCGGGAAATGCTACATGTAGTAATTCTAAAATTGTCTTGAATAATTTGATACTTGGAAATTGTTGTGCTCATGTTTAAGCTCTTGCATCATATACTTTGCACCTATTAATGAAGAAATACATAGAGCTTGCTAAAATTTGGTTTGCATAATTGGTCTCTCTAAAGTCTAGATAATTTCTAGTATTGAGTTTTGAACAACAAGGAAGACGGTGTAGAGTCTTATAATGTTTACAATATGTCTTTTATGTGAGTTTTGCTGCACCGGTTCATCCTTGTGTTTGTTTCAAATAACTTTGCTAGCCTAAACCTTGTATCGAGAGGGAATACTTCTCATGCATCCAAAATCCTTGAGCCAACCACTGTGCCATTGTGTCCACCATACCTACCTACTACATGGTATTTCTCCGCCATTCCAAAGTAAAATTGCTTGAGTGCTACCTTTAAAATTTCCATTCTTTACCTTTGCAATATATAGCTCATGGGACAAATAGCTTAAAAACTATTGTGGTATTGAATATGTACTTATGCACTTTATCTCTTATTAAGTTGTTTGTTGTGCGATAACCATGTTCCTGGGGACGCCATCAACTACTCTTTGTTGAATATCATGTGAGTTGCTATGCATGTCGGTCTTGTCTGAAGTAAGGGAGATTTACCACTCATTTAATGGTTAGAGCATGCATAATGTTAGAGAAGAACATTGGGCCGCTAACTAAAGCTATGAATCATGGTGGAAGTTTCAGTTTTGGACATATATCCTCAATCTCATATGAGAACATTAATTGTTGCTACATGCTTATGCATTAAAGAGGAGTCCATTATCTGTTGTCTATGTTTTCCCGGTATGGATGTCTAAGTTGAGAATAATCAAAAGCGAGAAATCCAAAATGCGAGCTTTGTCCTTAGACCTTTGTACAGGCGGCATAGAGGTACCCCTTTGTGACACTTGGTTAAAACATGTGTATTGCGATGATAATTGATACGTCTCCAACGTATCGATAATTTCTTATGTTCCATGCCACATTATTGATGTTATCTACATGTTTTATGCACACTTTATGTCATATTCGTGCATTTTCTGGAACTAACCTATTAACAAGATGCCGAAGTGCCGATTCTTTGTTTGCTGTTTTTGGTTTCAGAAATCCTAGTAAGGAAATATTCTCGGAATTGGACGAAATCAAAGCCCGGGGCCTATTTTCTCACGAAGCTTCCAGAAGTCCGAAGGAGAGACGAAGAGGGGCCACGGAGGGCCACACCATAGGGCGGCGCGGCCCCCTTGGCCGCGCCGGCCTGTAGTGTGGGGCCCCCGTGCCGCCTCTTGACCTGCCCTTCCGCCTATAAAAAGTCTCCGTGACGAAACCCCCAGTACCGAGAACCACGATACGGAAAACCTTCCAGAGACGCCGCCGCCGCCGATCCCATCTCAGGGGATCCAGGAGATCGCCTCCGGCACCCTGCCGGAGAGGGGAATCATCTCCCGGAGGACTCTACGCCGCCATGGTCGCCTCCGGAGTGATGTGTGAGTAGTCTACCCCTGGACTATGGGTCCATAGTAGTAGCTAGATGGTTGTCTTCTCCCCATTGTGCTATCATTGTCGGATCTTGTGAGCTGCCTAACATGATCAAGATCATCTATCTGTAATTCTATATGTTGCGTTTGTTGGGATCCGATGAATAGAGAATACTTGTTATGTTGATTATCAAAGTTATGTCTATGTGTTGTTTATGATCTTGCATGCTCTCCGTTATTAGTAGATGCTCTGGCCAAGTTGATGCTAGTAACTCCAAGAGGGAGTATTTATGCTCGATAGTGGGTTCATGTCTCTGTGAATCTGGAGGAGTGACAAGAACCACTAAGGTTACGGATGTGCTGTTGCCACTAGGGATAAAACATTGGTGCTATGTTCAAGGATGTAGTCACTGATTACATTACGCGCAATACTTAATGCAATTGTCTGTTGTTAGCAACTTAATACTGGAGGGGTTCGGATGATAACTTTGAAGGTGGACTTTTTAGGCATAGATGCAGTTGGATGACGGTCTATGTACTTTGTCGTAATGCCCAATTAAATCTCACTATACTCATCATAATATGTATGTGCATGGTCATGCTCTCTTTATTTGTCAATTGCCCAACTGTAATTTGTTCACCCAACATGCTGTTCGTCTTATGGGAGAGACACCTCTAGTGAACTGTGGACCCCGGTCCAATTCTCTTTACTGAAATACAATCTACTGCAATACCTGTTCTACTGTTTTCTGCAAACAATCATCTTCCACACAATACGGTTAACTCTTTGTTACAGCAAGCCGGTGAGATTGACAACCTCACTGTTTCGTTGGGGCAAAGTACTTTGGTTGTGTTGTGTAGGTTCCACGTTGGCGCCGGAATCCCTGGTGTTGCGCCGCACTACATCCCGCCGCCATCAACCTTCAACGTGCTTCTTGGCTCCTCCTGGTTCGATAAACCTTGGTTTCTTTCTGAGGGAAAACTTGCTGCTGTGCGCATCATACCTTCCTCTTGGGGTTGCCCAACGAACGTGTGAAATACATGCCATCAAGCTAAATTTCTGGCGCCGTTGCCGGGGAGATCAAGACACGCTGCAAGGGGAGTCTCCACTTCTCAATCTCTTTACTTTGTTTTTGTCTTGCTTAGTTTTATTTACTACTTTGTTTGCTGCACTAAATCAAAATACAAAAAAATTAGTTGCTAGTTTTACTTTATTTGCTATCTTGTTTGCTATATCAAAAACACAAAAAAAATTAGTTACTTGTTTTACTTTACTTAATATCATGCATGTTTTTATTTCACTAGTTAAGCATAATGGAAAACAACAAAAATATGAGAGATCTTTATGAACTTTATCTTGAATTAGGACATGATGTGTTTGAAGAGAGAATTAAAAAACCCATGGAACTTTATATGCATGCTAATGGGAATGCTATTACTATGGATGCTTTGAACACCATTGTTGCTAATGCTATGGAAAATTCTAAGCTTGGGGAAGCTGGCTCTGATGAGCATGATCTTTTTAGTCCCCCAAGCATTGAGGAGAAAATTTTCTTTTATGATTACAATATGCCTCCTAAATATGATGATAGCCACTTTGCTGAATTTGCTCCCACTACAACTAATAAAATTGATTATGCTTATGTGGAGAGTAATAATTTTATGCATGAGACTCATGATAAGAATGCTTTATGTGATAGTTACATTGTTGAGTTTGCTCATGATGCTACTGAAAATTATTATGAGAGAGGAAAATATGGTTGTAGAAATTTTCATGTTACTAAAACACCTCTCTATGTGCTGAAATTTTTGAAGCTACACTTGTTTTATCTTCCTATGATTGTTACTTTGCTCTTCATGAACTTGTTTATTTACAAGATTCCTATGCATAGGAAGCATTTTAGATTTAAATTTGTTTTGAATTTGCCTCTTGATGCTCTCTTTTGCTTCAAATACTATTTCTTGCGAGTGCATCATTAAAACTGCTGAGCCCATCTTAATGGCTATAAAGAAAAGCGCTTATGGGAGACAACCCATGTTTTTACCTACAGTACTTTGTTTTTATTTTGTGTCTTGGAAGTTGTTTACTACTGTAGCAACCTCTCCTTATCTTAGTTTTGTGTTTTGTTGTGCCAAGTTAAGCCGTTGATAGAAAAGTAAGTACTAGATTTGGATTACTGCACAGTTCCAGATTTCTTTGCTGTCACGAATCTGGGTCCACCTCCCTGTAGGTAGCTCATAAAATTAAGCCAATTTACGTGCATGATCCTCAGATATGTACGCAACTTTCATTCAATTTGAGCATTTTCATTTGAGCAAGTCTGGTGCCATTTTAAAATTCGTCAATACGAACTGTTCTGTTGTGACAGATTCTGCCTTTTATTTCGCATTGCCTCTTTCGCTATGTTGGATGAATTTCTTTGATCCATTAATGTCCAGTAGCATTATGCAATGTCCAGAAGTGTTAAGAATGATTGTGTCACCTCTGAATATGTCAATTTATATTGTGCACTAACCCTCTAATGAGTTGTTTCGAGTTTGGTGTGGAGGAAGTTTTCAAGGATCAAGAGAGGAGTATGATGCAACATGATCAAGGAGAGTGAAAGCTCTAAGCTTGGGGATGCACCCGGTGGTTCACCCCTGCATATATCAAGAAGACTCAAGCGTCTAAGCTTGGGGATGCCCAAGGCATCCCCTTCTTCATCGACAACATTATCAGGTTCCTCCCCTGAAACTATATTTTTATTCCATCACATCTTATGTGCTTTTTCTTGGAGCGTCGGTTTGTTTTTGTTTTTTGTTTTGTTTGAATAAAATGGATCCTAGCATTCACTTTATGGGAGAGAGACACGCTCCGCTGTAGCATATGGACAAGTATGTCCTTGGTTTCTACTCATAGTATTCATGGCGAAGTTTCTCCTTCGTTAAATTGTTATATGGTTGGAATTGGAAAATGATACATGTAGTAATTGCTATAAATGTCTTGGGTAATGTGATACTTGGCAATTGTTGTGCTCATGATTAAGCTCTTGCATCATATGCTTTGCACCCATTAATGAAGAAATACATAGAGCATGCTAAAATTTGGTTTGCATATTTGGTTTCTCTAAGGTCTAGATAATTTCTAGTATTGAGTTTGAACAACAAGGAAGACGGTGTAGAGTCTTATAATGTTTTCAATATGTCTTTTATGTGAGTTTTGCTGCACCGGTTCATCCTTGTGTTTGTTTCAAATAAGCCTTGCTAGCCTAAACCTTGTATCGAGAGGGAATACTTCTCATGCATCCAAAATACTTGAGCCAACCACTATGCCATTTGTGTCCACCATACCTACCTATACTACATGGTATTTTTCCGCCATTCCAAAGTAAATTGCTTGAGTGCTACCTTTAAAATTCCATCATTCACCTTTGCAATATATAGCTCATGGGACAAATAGCTTAAAAACTATTGTGGTATTGAATATGTAATTATGCACTTTATCTCTTATTAAGTTGCTTGTTGTGCGATAACCATGTTCACTGGGACGCCATCAACTTTTCATTGTTGAATTTCATGTGAGTTGCTATGCATGTTCGTCTTGTCTGAAGTAAGAGAGATCTACCACCATATGGTTAAGCATGCATATGTTAGAGAAGAACATTGGGCCGCTAACTAAAGCCATGATCCATGGTGGAAGTTTCAGTTTTGGACAACAATCCTCAAATCTCAAATGAGAAAATTATTAATTGTTGGTATATGCTTATGCATAAAAGAGGAGTCCATTATCTGTTGTCTATGTTGTCCCGGTATGGATGTCTAAGTTGAAGAATAATCAATAGCGAGAAATCCAATGCGAGCTTTCTCCTTAGACCTTTGTACAGGCGGCATAGAGGTACCCCTTTGTGACACTTGGTAAAAACAATGCATTGTGATGACCCGGTAGTCCAAGCTAATTAGGACAAGGTGCGGGCACTATTAGTACACTATGCATGAGGCTTGCAACTTATAAGATATAATTTACATGATGCATATGCTTTATTACTACCGTTGACAAAATTGTTTCATGTTTTCAAAATCAAAGCTCTAGCACAAATATAGCAATCGATGCTTTTCCTCTATGGAGGACCATTCTTTTACTTTCAATGTTGAGTCAGTTCACCTATCTCTCTCCACCTCAAGAAGCAAACACTTGTGTGACCTGTGCATTGATTCCTACATATTTGCTTATTGCACTTATTATATTACTCTATGTTGACAATATCCATGAGATATACATGTTACAAGTTGAAAGCAACCGCTGAAACTTAATCTTCTTTTGTGTTGCTTCAATATCTTTACTTTGAATTGTTGCTTTATGAGTTAACCCTTATGCAAGACTTATTGATGCTTGTCTTGAAGTGCTATTCATGAAAAGTCTTTGCTATATGGTTCACTTGTTTACTCATGTCATATACATTGTTTCGATCGCTGCATTCACTACATATGCTTTACAAATAGTATGATCAAGATTATGATGGCATGTCACTCCAGAAATTATCTGTGTTATCGTTTTACCTGCTCGGGACGAGCAGAACTAAGCTTGGGGATGCTGATACGTCTCCGACGTATCGATAATTTCTTATGTTCCATGCCACATTATTGATGTTATCTACATGTTTTATGCACACTTTATGTCATATTCGTGCATTTTCTGGAACTAACCTATTAACAAGATGCCGAAGTGCCGATTCTTTGTTTTCTGCTGTTTTTGGTTTCAGAAATCCTAGTAAGGAAATATTCTCGGAATTGGACGAAATCAAAGCCCAGGGGCCTATTTTCTCACGAAGCTTCCAGAAGTCCGAAGGAGAGACGAAGAGGGGCCACGGAGGGGCCACACCATAGGGCGGCGCGGCCCCCCCCTTGGCCGCGCCGGCCTGTAGTGTGGGGCCCCCGTGCCGCCTCTTGACCTGCCCTTCCGCCTATAAAAAGTCTCCGTGACGAAACCCCCAGGACCGAGAACCACGATACGGAAAACCTTCCAGAGACGCCGCCGCCGCCGATCCCATCTCGGGGGATCCAGGAGATCGCCTCCGGCACCCTGCCGGAGAGGGGAATCATCTCCCGGAGGACTCTACGCCGCCATGGTCGCCTCCGGAGTGATGTGTGAGTAGTCTACCCCTGGACTATGGGTCCATAGCAGTAGCTAGATGGTTGTCTTCTCCCCATTGTGCTATCATTGTCGGATCTTGTGAGCTGCCTAACATGATCAAGATCATCTATCTGTAATTCTATATGTTGCGTTTGTTGGGATCCGATGAATAGAGAATACTTGTTATGTTGATTATCAAAGTTATGTCTATGTGTTGTTTATGATCTTGCATGCTCTCCGTTATTAGTAGATGCTCTGGCCAAGTTGATGCTAGTAACTCCAAGAGGGAGTATTTATGCTCGATAGTGGGTTCATGTCTCTGTGAATCTGGAGGAGTGACAAGAACCACTAAGGTTACGGATGTGCTGTTGCCACTAGGGATAAAACATTGGTGCTATGTTCAAGGATGTAGTCACTGATTACATTACACGCAATACTTAATGCAATTGTCTGTTGTTAGCAACTTAATACTGGAGGGGGTTCGGATGATAACCTGAAGGTGGACTTTTTAGGCATAGATGCAGTTGGATGACGGTCTATGTACTTTGTCGTAATGCCCAATTAAATCTCACTATACTCATCATAATATGTATGTGCATGGTCATGCTCTCTTTATTTGTCAATTGCCCAACTGTAATTTGTTCACCCAACATGCTGTTCGTCTTATGGGAGAGACACCTCTAGTGAACTGTGGACCCCGGTCCAATTCTCTTTACTGAAATACAATCTACTGCAATACCTGTTCTACTGTTTTCTGCAAACAATCATCTTCCACACAATACGGTTAACTCTTTGTTACAGCAAGCCGGTGAGATTGACAACCTCACTGTTTCGTTGGGGCAAAGTACTTTGGTTGTGTTGTGCAGGTTCCACGTTGGCGCCGGAATCCCTGGTGTTGCGCCGCACTACATCCCGCCGCCATCAACCTTCAACGTGCTTCTTGGCTCCTCCTGGTTCGATAAACCTTGGTTTCTTTCTGAGGGAAAACTTGCTGCTGTGCGCATCATACCTTCCTCTTGGGGTTGCCCAACGAACGTGTGAAATACACGCCATCAATAATCCCGGTAATCCAAGCTAATTAGGACAAGGTGCGGGCACTATTAGTACACTATGCATGAGACTTGCAACTTGTAAGATATAATTTACATAACACATATGATTTATTACTACCGTTGACAAAATTGTTTCTTGTTTTCAAAACCAAAGCTCTAGCACAAATATAGTAATCAATGCTTCCCTCTGCGAAGGGCCATTCTTTTACCTTTTATGTTGAGTCAGTTCACCTATCTCTCTCCACCTCAAGAAGCAAACACTTGTGTGAACTGTGCATTGATTCCTACATGCTTGCATATTGCACTTGTTATATTACTTTACATTGACAATATCCATGAGATATACATGTTATAAGTTGAAAGCAACCGCTGAAACTCAATCTTCCTTTGTGTTGCTTCAATACCTTTACTTTGATTTATTGCTTTATGAGTTAACTCTTATGCAAGACTTATTGATGCTTGTCTTGAAAGTACTATTCATGAAAAGTCTTTGCTTTGTGATTCATTTGTTTACTCATGTCATTACCATTGTTTTGATCGCTGCATTCATTACATATGCTTACAATAGTATGATCAAGGTTATGATGGCATGTCACTCCAGAAATTATCTTTGTTATCGTTTACCTGCTCGGGACGAGCAGGAACTAAGCTTGGGGATGCTGATACGTCTCCGACGTATCGATAATTTCTTATGTTCCATGCCACATTATTGATGATATCTACATGTTTTATGCATACTTTATGTCATATTTATGCATTTTCCGGCACTAACCTATTAACGAGATGCCGAAGAGCCGATTCTTGTTGTTTTCTGCTGTTTTTGGTTTCAGAAATCCTAGTAAGGAAATATTCTCGGAATTGGACGAAATCAACGCCCAGGGGCCTATTTTGCCACGAAGCTTCCAGAAGACCGAAGAGAAGACGAAGTGGGGCCACGGGGCGCCGCCACACTAGGGCGGCGCGGCCAGCATAGGGCCCGCGCGGCCCTGCTGTGTGGGGCCCCCGTGACGCCCTTTGACCCGCCCTTCCGCCTACTTAAAGCCTCCGTCGCGAAACCCCCAGTACCGAGAGCCACGATACGGAAAACCTTACTGAGACGCCGCCGCCGCCAATCCCATCTCGGGGGATTCAGGAGATCGCCTCCGGCACCCTGCCGGAGAGGGGAATCATCTCCCGGAGGACTCTTCACCGCCATGATCGCCTCCGGAGTGATGAGTGAGTAGTTCACCCCTGGACTATGGGTCCATAGCAGTAGCTAGATGGTCGTCTTCTCCTTATGTGCTTCATTGTCGGATCTTGTGAGCTGCCTAACATGATCAAGATCATCTATCTGTAATGCTATATGTTGTGTTTGTCGGGATCCGATGGATAGAGAATATTATGTTATGTTGATTATCAATCTATTACCTATGTGTTGTTTATGATCTTGCATGCTCTCCGTTATTAGTAGAGGCTCTGGCCAAGTTTTTACTCTTAACTCCAAGAGGGAGTATTTATGCTCGATAGTGGGTTCATGCCTCCATTAAATGGGACAAGGATGTGAGAAAGTTCTAAGGTTGTGGATGTGTTGTTGCCACTAGGGATAAAACATTGATGCTATGTCCGAGGATGTAGTTATTGATTACATTACGCACCATACTTAATGCAATTGTCTGTTGTTTGCAACTTAATACTGGAAGGGGTTCGGATGATAACCTGAAGGTGGACTTTTTAGGCATAGATGCATGCTGGATAGCGGTCTATGTACTTTGTCGTAATGCCCAATTAAATCTCACTATACTCATCATATCATGTATGTGCATGGTCATGCCTTCTCTATTTGTCAATTGCCCGACTGTAATTTGTTCACCCAACATGCTATTTATCTTATGGGAGAGACACCTCTAGTGAACTGTGGACCCCGGTCCATTCTTTTACATTGAATACAATCTACTGCAATACTTGTTCTACTGTTTTCTGCAAACAATCATCATCCACACTATACATCTAATCCTTTGTTACAGCAAGCCGGTGAGATTGACAACCTCACTGTTTCGTTGGGGCAAAGTACTTTGGTTGTGTTGTGCAGGTTCCACGTTGGCGCTGGAATCCCTGGTGTTGCGCCGCACTACATCCCGCCGCCATCAACCTTCGACGTGCTTCTTGACTCCTACTGGTTCGATAAACCTTGGTTTCTTACTGAGGGAAAACTTGCTGCTGTGCGCATCATACCTTCCTCTTGGGGTTCCCAACGGACGTGTTAATTACGCGCAATCAAGCTCTTTTTCTGGCGCCGTTGCCGGGGATCTGAAGAAAAGTTACAGCCCACAGATTTCTAACTCTCACGTCAACTACACGCCAGCATAGGCGCCGGCTGGATCGACCGGCCCATCTTCCCCGTCCTTCAATAGAGTGTGGAGGAGGCCGTCCCATTTCTCGCAACCTTGGAGCTTGTTGTAGCAATGCATGAAGGGGAAGTCTTTGTCCTCGTGTTGGTGCTTGTACATTTCGAGAGTTTGGAGCATCTAACAGCATATGATGCAAAACAATGAAACAAGTTGGATCATCGAATTGACATGTAACAACATGGATCATCAAATCATCTGTAACAACATGGATCATCAATTCATATGTAACAACATGGATCATCAATTCATATGTAATGACATGGATCATCAATTCATATGTAGCAACATGGATCATCAAATAAGATAGGCGTAGATCATACCCAATACACCATCGTCTTGCCGCTCTCCTTCCGTGCCTTGATCTTCTCATAGTAGCCATGGAACTTGCTACACGCCGCCTTGATCAAGTTCCAACGGTGGGAGAGGGCACCCTCGTTCCGGTTCATCTCTATGGTGGCATAATCACCATAGTTCTTCTTCTCATTGAAACAATCGAGGATACGCTTGTAGTACTTGTCCCCGGTTTGGTTTGCGCCGGTGATGGGGCAAAAGTTCACTTTCTCCCATGCCTCGATGATGCATTCATCCTCCAAGGACCTCCACCTCGGACCACGAGTGCCGGTGGAACGCCTGCGCGTCCTCCTCACGCTCGCGCCGGTCTCGGCGTCGATCAACTCCTCCTGGACTTCCTCCTCACCTTCGTCCTCATCGGCCTCTTCTTCGTAGTCGTCCACCGGGGGTTCGTAGGCATGGCCGCGTATGATGACGTTCAGGATCTCCTCCTCGCCGGCAATCTACGCATAAAGTTACAAACTTTCAGTCACTGTCGGTGTCTACGATGCACACAACACATAAAAAGTAAGGACGCACCTCGTCCTAGCCCATGGACACGCCGGACGCGCTGCCGAACACCTGGTGGGTGTGCCTGCCGTCATCGGGGAAGAGGTGGTGGGGAAGGCCAGTGCCGTCCATCACGTGGCCCTCGGTGCGGCGCAGGTCAGGCGAATCGTTCAGGTCGGGGAAGCGGAAGGCGCCGCTGCCCCGAGCCGTTGAATCCAGCAAGAACGACGCGTTGTTGTCGACGGTCATGTCGTTGTCCCCGAACTTGGGGGAGTAGCGGGCGCGGCCATCCATCTGCGAGATCGACGGCGCGTCCGCGGTGTACCCCGCGTAGTAACCCGGCGACGACGGGGAGCTCGAGATGCTGTTGAGGCCGCCGCCCAAGCTCAGGCACACTTCTGCAGAAGCCGCCGCTTTGTTTGCGTCGAGGGCGGCGATGCGGTGCCTCCTGCGGTCGGTCGTGATGAGGGAGCGGCGTTCCATCTCCTTCTCCCACTCCTCCTGTGACATGGTCGCCGGCTTCTCCTTGGGCGCGACGGTGCACGTGTTCGGTGGCGCCTTTGTCAGCGGCTTCGCTGCCTTCACCGTAGGCTTTCTCTTCGGTGCCATGGCGCGGCGGCGAGGGTTTTTCGTGTTGGAGGCTGGATGGGAGATGGAGCGGCTGGCGGGAGAAATGAGCGGCGGAGGGGACGGAGTTTTGGGGGAGAAGATGTATATTTTTTCGGCGTGTGGCTAACAGGCGGCTCCCACGCCCAAAATTTTCAGCCTCGCGAGGCGCCGGCGCGCCTGATTCGCGCCCTTGGCGAAGGGACCGACATGGGGTTGTCGGCGCTTCTATTGGGCTCAAAAAAACGCCGACGCCCTTTGGGGCGCGCCGGTGCGAGCCCATTTTCGCTCCTGGCCCCCAAATTGCTACCGGGGGCACTGGTGGAGATGCTCCAATGATATGATCTTGTTATTAATAACATCCAATGTTCTTGATCAGGAAACCATGATCATCTATTAATCAACAAGCTAGTTTAACAAGAGGCTTACTAGGGACTCTTTTATGTTTACAAAACACACAAGTATTAATGTTTACGGTTGATACAATTATAGCATGATATGTAAACATTTATCATGAACACTAAGATATAACAATAAACACTTGTATTATTGCCTTTTGGGCATATCTCCAATAGTCTCTCACTTGCACTAGAGTCAATAATCTAGTTTACATTTGTAAAAATCTAACACCTCGGCCTTCTGGTGCTTATCATGTTTGCTTATGGGAGAGGTTTCAGTCAACGAATCTGACATGCTCAGAAACGTATGTATTTTGCAATTCATTTGCGTCTCTACGCATCACCCAGTTTTTCAAATGAGTCGACATTCATCTTATATGTTTGATCTTCTGGTGGAACCTTAATTCTGTGGTCTGAAATATGTTAGAAGTCGTTTGGTATCCATCATTTGGGCCTGGAATCCTGGAATTCATTTTGGAATTCCATAGGTGGGCTATTTGGTTGCCATAGAATTGGGCCGTCATTTCATTTAGGAAATCCAGCAAAATGACGCCATGGGTAAACACGATTCCGAGCTGAGACCTGTCATTTGTGTTTCTCTATGGAAGCCATTTAAAAATTCAATATTAAATTTTGCTGTCATTTGCAATTCCTGTGGCAACCAAACAAATGTTCATTTCTGGAATTACAATGTAAATGAAATAAATACATGTATTCATTTCAAAATGCTACAAACGAAATGAAAGCCTGGCTATCAAACGACTTCTTACCAATATTGTCATATTCAATATAGCTTCATAGTTCTGACACTACCGGAATTACACCAAGTTCTCAAAGAACTCCTCGACTCAAACACCCTCGGTCATTGTCTGAACAATGATATACTCTGCCTTCGTTTTGTAGAATACATCACAATATTTAGAACTCACCTAAATCTACCATATACTTTGGCTAGCCCATTGTGCTACCTTTTAATGAATATTTAGCCTTATTGATATTGAAATTCATTTTTATATGTGACCAAACTAATATCGGTGCAACACCTTACAGCGATTTGTTTGCCATTACCTCATATAAAACAATGTAGTTATATATTTATATCCTTGGCTATGACAAAGCACTTAGTGATATTCTTACTGTTGTCCAATGATCATCATATGAATCATTCTGATATATGTTCGTAACACCTTAGAGCATAGGACATATGATTGTGTACATATTTATTCGTCATCTAAAATCTCTCATGTGTTTTTACTCATTGAGTGTCAAATACACTCAAGTCTTGTTAAACCTCCACATGGAAAAGAACACCTTCTTTACTTTTTTTATATTGAACTACTTCAATACTTATTCTATGTACTTTGAATTAAAATTATTATGCGCTTCAATCTATCTTCATAGATCTTGATGCTAAATATATTTTTAGTCCATATCCTTTCATTGAAATTAATTTTCAATGAAACCTTTTAATCACATCAAGTACATGATTACATTATTTATAATCTATGATATGTTATCCACATAAAGTATTATAAATATATCTTAGCGTTCCCACTTAATTTGTTGCAAATGCAAGCATCTTCATCATTTTTGATGAAATCGAAACTCTTTGATTATTTCATCCGGTGAAGATTTCAACTCCGTGATACTCACTTCATCCACTGAAGTTTGTATACCTTTCTAGCATTCTACGGACTAGCAAAACTCTCGGTTGTATCTTATATACATCTTTAATACACACTTCTGATAAGGAATGTATTTCTATCATCCTACTAATATATCTCATAAAAGAAATATGTAGAGATTACTAGAACAATCCGTATAGACTATAAGCATCGCTGCGAAAGATCTAATCTTATAGCAGTCAACTCTTTAAACTTTGTCGTAAACAAATTTTCGACAAGTCGAGCTTCTTCAAGGATATTTCATCCATGTCCATTAATCTTATAGATCCACTTACTTTCAAAAAGTATTTATTCCTTCAGAGGGTTTACCAAGCTCCAAGCTTGATTATAGATACTATCTTGGATTCTATGGCTCTTAGCCCTTTTAACGGAGTTAGGGCCCATCATAACTTCTTTCTATGTATTTGGTTTATCATTGTTCAAAATCAATCCTTTGTCCATAAATCATTTATTTGATCACAAATTAAACCATACTTTCAATAGGTACTTCGATCTCCATGGCTATAACACTTTGTAGACATGGGAGCTATGAGCATCGTGGCTGCTTCTAGAACCATTTCCGACGTTGCGCTACTCTGCTCATCATGCTCAGGTTCATCAACCTTATCGAGTTCCATTGTCCTCCCACTCAAATATTTCGGAGAAACAATTTCTTGGAAATAAGCAAGAAACATCAACAAACACTTTTGTCTTTGACTTCATAGTGGAAAGAATTCCCAATTTATTCTCTAGGAAAACCAACAAAGACTTTCATCCAATTTTGATTGTAAACTCATTTACTTATGCTATGCATACCAAAATTTAAGAAATGACTATTAGGGTTTATACCCATGCCATAACTCGTATGGTGTTATTTCAACGGATTATAATGACGCTCTATTTAGTGTAAAAGCGGTAGTCTCTAAAGCATAATCCACAAAAATATGATGGATCATTTTATTTTTATTTCATCATTAATCCAACAAGGTTTGGATACGTCTCTCGAATACTCCATCATAACTAGGTGTTCCGTGAAACGTGAGTTCTGGAATAATTTCGTAACTCTCTTAGATGTTCGCTAAAACTCGTAATTCAAATATTTTCACCATGATCTAATCATAGATATTTGACTTTTCAATTACGATGATTTCTACTTCATGCTGAAATTTATTTGAATCTATTCAAATGTTTCAGACTTCTTCCTCATTGAATAAATATATGCATATCTGTACACTCAATTCATTGTTGGAAGCTTTGATGAAGTAGAAGAATCTTCCGCACACCACTATGCCCAATGAACCATATACATCATCATGTATGTTTCCACTAAGTTAGTTGCCCGTTCAACTCTTGGCCTATGAACGGTATTTCAGTTATTTTCTTTAGAAAAGATTTGCAAGTGCCAAACGATTCAAAATCGAATGACTCCAAAAATCCATTGCATGGAGTTTCTTCATGCGTTCATTTCTAACATGACCTAAATGGTGGTTCCACAAATAAGTGGAATTCAAATCATTTTTCTTATGGCATTTTAGCGTCGTGTTATGCATGTGTGTTTCATCATTAAGATTTATAATAACTTATCCATCGTACATGGAGTACGGTCTTTTAACAACTCATAGTTTTCATTTGACTAGATCAAAATAACAATTATTAAGTTTTTTATAATAAATCTAAAAAGCTAGGTAGAATGCCAACGACGAACACAATAACACTTTATTTTATTCCAGTCGTGCATTATTACCACATTCCTTGTCAATCACTTAGGCCATTGTATTCTTCTATTGCGTTGTGTTGTATGACACCTCATACAACCAATATGGTACAAATACCCAATAATTCCATTGTGTGACCAATCAAAGAATACATTCATAACATGTAATCATCTATATACACCTAAGCTAGACTTTCTAGTTTGTTCTTTCTATCTGCCAAAATCTTTTTTAGTTTCTCTTTTGGTTTTCCTCTTATTTCAGAAAACACTTCAACATCAATAACTTCTAGGCTTGTTAGTAAAATACCAATAACCTTGAAGTTCATACTTTGAAGTTGACCATCACATGACAAGTGTTCCAGATTTCACTATTAGTAACATTTTAATGTGATGAACAATTTCACTCATAATTTTATCCATCAAATCATGACAACTTCATGATGAAGCTACTATGGCTCATATGGATATGCGAATAACATTAGTGTCCAACTAGTTGGAGGATCGAGACGCCTAGCATCTTCAACCTTCGTACATTCCCATAAAACTTATGAGTTTATATAGTCTCACTAAATTATATTCTATCATCTTGTAATAAGGTCTTAGATATCACATATATCTCATACCTTGCTTATTTCTAAAAACAAACTTTTTAAGATCCTTACTTTTCAAACGGATTTGAACATCAAGTTTCACGGAGACAAGATAATTTTAGATACTAACTGAAATCATTGCTCTTCGAATCGGCAGTTTGAGGATTACCAAAAGTTTGCAATAGAACTTAATCATTTCTTGATTCTTTAACAATATGGTACTAGTCCGTAAAGTTACTTGTTAGATTTAACATTGTTTCTATCTCAATTACAAGCCTAGCGCAATGTAGAAAATGGATGCCAATTCAAAATTTAATATAAATACAATTTAGACTAAGTTCATGATAAATTGAGTTTACTATTAATTCTTAAATTAACTAGGTGAACTCCCACTCAAAACAACATCCCTCACATTGCCTTAGTGATTACACGAACCAAATCCACTACACCAAGTCCGATCATCACGAGAGATGATGTAGCTTCAATGGCGAACATCGACATGTTCATCATATCATCTATATGATTCGTCCTTAACCTTTCGGTTTGTCGTGTTCCGAGGCCATGTTTGTACATGCTAGGCTCGTTAAACCTTATTTTCCGCATGTGCAAATCTGGCTTGCACCCGTTGTATGCACACATTGAGTCTATCACACCCGATCATGACGTGATGCTTCGAAACAACGAGTCTTAGCAACAGTGCTAACTAAGGACGAACACTTTATTATCTTTATTTTTAGTGAGAGGGATCATCTTATACTACTGTCATGATCTAAGCAATATAAGATGCATAAAAAGGATTAACATCACATGAAATCCATAATGTGATATGATATGGCCCTTTTATATTTGCGCCTTTGATCTTCATCTCCAAAGCACGGGCATGATCTCCATCATCAACGGGCATGATCTCCATCATCGTCGGCGGGGCGTCAAGGTCCATGGCGTCGTCTTCATGGTTGTCCACCACTTGTAGCAACTATTACAACATGATGTGTCGAAACGAAATTTAAGACAACCATAAGGCTCCTGCCGGTTGCCACTTTACAATAAGGATCATCTCATACATCAAATATAATCATAATCACATCATGGCCATATCACATCACCAAACCCCACAAAAACAAGTTATACGCCTCTAATTTGGTTTGCGTATTTTACGTGGCTTAGGGTTTTCGAGTAAGATCCGATCTACCTACGAACATGAACCACAACGCTGATACAAGTATTTTCAATTGCAAATTGTAAATTGGATCTTAACTATGGTGAGAGAAACTAACACCCGTGAAGCCACTTATGCAATACGAGTTGCATGTCAAGCGTGGAACAAGTATCATGAACGCGGTCATGTAAGGTTAGCCCGGGCCGCTTCATCACACCATGTCGCAAGATGGAAAATACACGATAAGCAAACGATAACAAAAGCATCAATGCCCACAAAAACCATTAAGTTCTACTCGTGCAACTAATCTATGCATAGACAGGCCTCTGATACCACTCTAGGGATTCATAGCATAGAAAATAAAAAATCCTACCGCAAGAACGAATAACAAGCCAAGATCTAATCTAGTATATGGTAGCAATGAGGTGAAGATCAACATACCCTCAAAGATCGCTAAGTGTTAATGAGATAAATCTCGTGGTGGATGTAGTCGATCACTTGACGCTTTCAAAAGCACGTAGAAGATCTTGACGGTGCCACAATCGGGCAGCACCTTCGCACTCGGTCACACGTACGGTGTCGATTGATGACCCACAAGTATAGGGGGTGTATCGTAGTACTTTCGATAAATAAGAGTGTCGAACCCAACGAGGAGCAGAAGGTGTTGACAAGCAGTTTCGATGAAGGATTCACTGCAAATGCTCACAGACAAGTATTCAGGGGGTTTTGATATAGCAGGTAAATAAAGTACAAGTAAATAAAATGCGAGAGTAATAATTGCAGCGAGTGGCCCAATCCTTTTTAGCACAAAGGACAAGCCGGTTTGTTTACTTATAGTGCCCAAACGTTCTTGAGGACACACGGGAATTTAGTCTAGTGCTTTCGCTTCATATAGCTGATTAATCTTCATTGTTTTGATAAGTGTTGTGTGGGTGAACCTATGCTAATGCACCGCCCTTCCTAGGACTAATACATACTTGTGATTATACCCCTTGCAAGCATCCGCAAATACAAGAAAGTAATTAAGATAAATCTAACCACAGCCTTAAACTCTGAGATCCTGCTATCCCTCCTGCATCGATATACCAACGGGGGTTCAGGTTGCTGTCACTCCGGCAACCCCGCAATTAGCAAACGAATACAAGATGTATTCCCCTAGGCCCATAAAGGTGAAGTATCATGTAGTCGACGTTCACATGACACCACTAGAAGAATAACACCACAACTTAAATATCATAACATTGAATATTACCCAACATAATTCACTACTAACATTTAGACTTCACCCATGTCCTCAAGAACTAAACGAACTACTCACGAGACATCATATGGAACATGATCAGAGGTGATATGATGATGAATAACAATCTGAACATAAACCTTGGTTCAATGGTTTCACTCAATAGCATCAATAACAAGTAGAAATCAATACCGGGAGAGTTCCCCTATCAAACAATCAAGATCCAACCCTAATTGTTACAGCGGTGACGAGGTGCAGCGGTGGAGATGGCGGTGATGATGATGAAGTTGATGGTGATGATGATGGAGATGATGTCCAGCTTGATGACGGTGACGATGGCGTCGATTTCCCCCTCCGGGAGGGAATTTCCCCGACGGATTTCAGCCTGCCGGAGAGCTCTTTTCTCTCTGGTGTTTTCCGCCCCGCAGAGGCGGCTGTGACTCTTCGCGACTATCCCCTGGAGCTTAGGTTTTCGGGACGAAGAAGTACGCGAAGGAGAGGAGGCCAGAGGGGGCTGTGGGCCCCCTCCCCACAAGGCGGTGCGGCCAGGCCTGGGCCCGTGCCGGCCTATGGGGGGGCCCATGGAGGCCCTCCTCGGCTCCTCCTTCTGGCTGTCTCCGTCTTCTGGAAAAATAAGATTTTCCGTATAATTTCCGTCAATTGCTGATCTTCCGAAATATTGCATTCTGACGGTGCTTTTTCCAGCAGAATCCTGACTCCGGTGCGCGATTCTCCAATAATCATGAAACATGCAAAATAGATGAAATAACATAAGTATCATCTGTAAATATGAAATATATCAATGAATAACAGTAAATTATGATATAAAATAGTGATGCAAAATGGACGTATCAACTCCCCCCAAGCTTAGACTTCGCTTGTCCCCAAGCGAAACTGAACTCAGTAAACAAGACCACATGTTTATGGAGTGAAGAGTCGATAAATAAAATACGGACAATAAGCATCATATTAATTCACACAAGACATTCTAGTGAACAACTTCCCAATATGATTCAACTTGAAACAAGTAAAAGGAAATCACAAGTAAAGGTGCATAGTAAATCATAATTGGTGATGGCAAACTTCGTTCTTGGTCAGAGAACATTTAACAGATTGTACTTATTTATCGAGCAGCGCTCTTATATTAAAGCTTATAGCAAAACTTGCATATTCAATCATAATAATCTCCTCATAATCATCGATAATCTTCAAAGCTATATTCATTCAGATAAAACTTGTACTAAACAAGGAAGAAATAAAAGGCATGATTAAATAAATCACAATATAGATGGTTGGATCACAACAACTCAAATGCTTGCTTAAGATGGAGGGAATTAGGTTTACTGACTCAACATGAAAATAAAAGATAGGCCCTTCGCAGAGGGAAGCAGGGATTAATCATGTGCTAGAGCTTTCCAAGTTTTGAAATCATATAGAGAGCATAAAAGTAAAGTTTTGAGAGGTGTTTGTTGTTGTCAACGAATGGTAGTGGGCACTCTAACTACCTTATCAACCAGACTTCCAAAGAGCAGCTCCCATGAAGGACGTTATCTCTACCAGTAAGGTAGATCATCCCTGTTCTCTTTTGTTTACACATGTACTTTAGTTTATTTAAGGATGACACTCCTCCCAACCTTTGCTTTCTCAAGCCATGGCTAACCGAATCATCGGGTGCCTTCCAACATTTCACATACCATGGAGGAGTGTCTATTGCAAAATTAAGTTGCTTACTGATGAATCAGAGCAAAACATGTGAAGAGGATTATTAATGAGAGTTAATTAATTGGGGCTGGGAACCCCGTTGCCAGCTCTTTTTGCAAAATTATAGGATAAGTGGATGAAGCCACTAGTCCATTGTGAAAGTCTGTCAGAAGTAAATGACAAGATCGAAAGATAAACACCACATACTTCCTCATGAGCTATAAAACATTGACACAAATAAGGGATGATAACTTTTGAATTGTTTAAAGGTAGCACATGAAGTATTTACTTGAAATGGCGCAAAATACCACATAATAGGTAGTTATGTTGGACACTGATGGCATAGGTTTGGTCTAAGGGTTTGGATGCATGAGAAGCATTCCCTCTCAGTACAGGTCTTTGGCTAGCAAGGTTGATTAGCAAGTATAAGAGTTGAGGGAAACAAACAAATATACATATGATAGAAACAATCATACATCTTCCTTGTAAGCACAAACAATTTTAACTTCAGAATACTAAGCTCATAGCTAACAAGAAAGAAAGATAATGAAACAACATATCTACATGTATTTGTTCTCTACTTAAACTCAAAGTGTTGTTGCTATTGACCAATGCTAAGTTTGCCAAAACCAAATAGATTTAATCAATGCTCCCAAAGTGATACCAATACTAACAATAAGATCAATCACATAATAGAGATTGCAAACTAAAATAAGATGTGCAATATGTAAATGATAAAACTTCTCATTAATATTCCATAACGATAACTCACACCAAGAGATACATAGATAACCAACTAAAGAGAGATACTTCCATACCGCAACACATCTTATATGATAACTTCCCTACTCATGATATGACACTACTTGATAATAAAAAGGTAAAAGATAGTGATGATGTGATACCACGGCACTCCCCCAAGCTTGGAACAAACCAAGGGGATGCCAATACCGATGATGAATTACTCCTTCGGTGATGATGGTGAATCCTTGATAAGCTTCTCAACAAGCTCCTTTAGCTCATCAATCTTGTACATGAGGTTGCGGATCATCTCCGAATTGTGCTAGACGCGGTTAACAAGTATATCTGACGGCGAGTCCCAACTCTTAGAGTTGTTTCTCCACTCTTCAGCTTCAGGCTTCATCTTTCCTGCAGTGTTAGAACGATCTATATCCCAGTTGCTAGGCAATACTGCCTTGGGAACCCTTTCAGTTTGACTATTATGAATTAGAATGTGGAAGGGTTTGTAGGTGCCTGGAGGAGATGTCCTTGGAGCTAGGTAGTGACGTGGAACTCCTCCTCCGGTGCTAATCCGTGTGCTTTTCTTGCTATTGAACGGATTTGTCACCACTCCTATGCTTGCGACGGTGGCACGCGGGTATACTCGCGAAGCTTCCTCAACTTCCTCTTCATCCTTGCTCTCGACTTCTTCCTTCAAATCGGGATCCTGAATATCTTCCTCTAAAGGCTCCTTGTCCTTGTTGTTGGAGACCATGATGCTTCTAGATCAAAAACAAATCCTGGCAGAAAACAGCTCGAAACAAGACACGACGAGAAAACGATATACGGACCTCCAGGGGTCCGGGGGATTATATAGCAAAAAATTTCACGACAAAAGGAAAGTACCAGGTCGAACCAGAGTCGGAGAGGGACAACGAGGCGATGTCCTCATAGGGCGGTGGGGCCAGGCTGGGGCCCGCGCCGGCCTATGGGGGCACGCCCTCGTGCGTCTCCTCCACTCCGTTTCGATCTCGTAATTTTTCATATTTTCCGAAAATAGCAAAAACATTGTTCGTAAAGTTAAACGCGGACTTTTTATTACCAGTACTGTTACCTATTCAAAGTCGAACTCTGCAGAACTATCAATTTGACCTTTGATGAAAGCTTCCGGAGTCACCACTTGGATAACATCAACATCTTCATTATAAGAATCACCAGAGATATAGTGCTTGAGTCTTTGTCCATTCACTACTTGTGTGGCACCACCTTGCAGAGAACTAATTTTAATTGCCCCTGAACGATACACCTCCACAATGACATATGGTCCTTCCCATTTTGAGAGCAATTTCCCTGCAAAAAATCTGAGACGAGACCGATACAATAGGACTTTATCTCCCACATTAAATTCTCTTTTGATAATTCTTCTATCATGCCATTTCTTAACTTTCTCTTTAAAGAGTTTAGCATTTTCATAAGCTTCATTTCTCCATTCATCTAGAGAACTCAATTGTAGCAATCTCTTCTTACCGGCAAGTTTAGGATCTTTATTTAGTTCTCTTACAGCCCAATAAGCTTTGTGCTCTAGTTCTAAAGGTAAATGACAAGCTTTCCCATAAGCCATTTTATACGGTGACATACCCATAGGATTTTTATAAGCAGTTCTATAGGCCCATAATGCTTCCTTTAATTTAATAGCCCAGTTCTTTCTAGATTTATTAACAGTCTTTCCCAAGATAGATTTAATCTCTCTATTTGATAATTCTACTTGCCCGCTAGTTTGAGGATGATAAGCAGAAGCAATTCTATGATTATACCATACTTAGCAAGAGTTTTTCTAAAACCACCATGAATAAAATGAGAACCTCCATCAGTCATAATATATCTAGGAACTCCAAATCTAGGAAAGATAATATCTAAAAGCATTTTTAAAGAAGTCTCACCATCAGCACTTTTTGTGGGTATAGCTTCCACCCATTTAGTAACATAATCAACAGCGACAAGTATATGAGTGTTACCTTCTGAAGAAGGGAAAGGACCCATGAAGTCAAATCCCCAACAATCGAATGGTTCAATAACAACAGTATAATTCATAGGCATTTCATTGCGTCTGGAGATATTACCAACCCTTTGACATTCATCACAAGATAAAATAAACTTCCTTGCATCTTTGAAGAGAGTTGGCCAATAAAAACCTGATTGTAGAACCTTTTGCGCAGTTCTATCTCCGGCGTGATGTCCTCCATAAACACTACCATGACACTTACTCAATATCTCTTGTTGTTCATATTCGGGAACTGTTATCACCAGAATTTGACCGGATCAGAGGTGGGCCGCGATTGGAGATGGGCTTGAAGAATATACATAGAAGAAATACATGAATCGGCCTTGTGTATCAAGTTTGGGCTAGTTTGCCCGTGTATCTGTAACATAGTAGGATACGTGTCGTTTAGAAGTTAGAGTTTAACTCGTGCACGGTTAGGTGCACGCCTGAATTAGGAAGTCCCCCGGACTATAAATATGTATCTAGGGTTTATGAAATAAACAACAATCACGTTCACCACAAACCAATCTAGGCGCATCGCCAACTCCCCCGTCTCGAGGGTTTCTTCCGGGTAAGCACCATGCTGCCTAGATCGCATCTTGCGATCTAGGCAGCACACGTTTATTCGTCGTTCATGCGTTGCTCGTACTGAAGCCTTTTTGATGGCGAGCAACGTAGTTATCATAGATGTTTTAGTGTTAGCATTATTCATCATATCATATGCTATCGTCGTGCAACCCTTAGGCATCTAGCCGCCCTTACACCTATCTTGGGTGTAAGGGCGGCACCCCGCTTGATCATTGTTTAGTAGATCCGATCCGTTATGATTGCTCCTTGTGCTTCAAGGATTAGTTTAATATCTGCATTGTTAGGCCTTACAAACGGGTCGAAGGATCTAGTGGCGCGTAGGGTGTAGTTTGCTAGCCCTAGACAGGATGTTCCGAGGATCAACTTCGTGTTGGTTTTTAGGCCTTGTCTAGGGTCGGTTTACGATCACCGTGCGTGGCCGCCAGGCTCGATCACGAGTAGGATGTTCCGATTATGCGGTGAAAACCCCAAATCGTAGTAGGTCGTTTTAGCTTCATCTTGATCAAGAAGGACCACCATCTGATCGTACACCTCGTACGTATCATGGGTGGATCGGCTCTTTGAGCCGATTCACAGGACAACCTGAGAGCCGATCGAGGCTCGTATTTAACGTTTACGTGTATGCCATGCAGGAAACTAAGCGAGGCATCATCCAACACCTTCCTGACCAGGTATAGGTCAGGTGGCACGCCCTTGCATCAGCATCGGACGTGCGTGCAGAAGGCTTTGCGGGCCATCGCTCGGAGGGACCAGGGCCAGCCGCAGTCCTGGGAGATTCCCGGCTCTACGGTGTTGCCCGTCGCTGCCTGCCGGTGGGTTTCTGACCGCAACACATTCTGGCACGCCCGGTGGGACCATCTTCGACATCAACCGCGTCGCCATCTACATCTGAGATGGCGGAAGGCACTCCGGTCAAGTACGAGGATCTGACTGAGGAGCTCAAGAAGAAGCATGACGAGATCAAAGCAGTCCTCGAAGCCGACCTCATCGGCTCTTTTCACAGAACCCGCTCACACGGCATCCGGTGGAAGGGGTTCTCACCTGAAGGCGCGCTCGATGGAGTGGACCTATCCACCCCGTCAGAAGAACGCACCAGGTCGCTGCGTCAGGAGATCAACTTCATGGTGGCTCATTCGCTGCACCGCCATTCTGAGAGCCTGGTGAACACTTTGGAGCGTGTCGCTCTGCGCGTGATCCAGGAAATCATGAGCCATCAGCACTCTCCGTCAGGACCAGCTCTGGGGACTTACCAAGGAGAGATGCCACTCCAGTCCCGTCCACCGCTGCCGTTCGCGTTGGTAGCACCAGAAGTGCCGAGTTCATCGGCATACGTCGTCTACAAGATTGGTGGTGACCCTAGTGACTACCAATTCTTACATGAGGCGCCCAAGGAGATCCCCCACGGATACACGTGCGCATACGTGCCAGACTGCAGTAACTGGGGACTCTCGAACCAGGCTGCAACAGCAGGGACTTCTGGAACAGCAGGAGGAGCTTCGGGAACAGATCTTGAGAAGCAGACGTGGCTAGCTAAGTACGCCACTCCGACAAACCTCCAGAGCTCAGCTCCTGCAGTTGGCTCAGAGCTGGAAAAGCAAGCATGGCTGGCTAAGTATGCCACCCCGGCGAATCTTCAGAGTTCGACGCCTGCAGCCATCACCGCGGATCAGATTTGTACAATTCTGAAAGACCAGTTCGGCATGATGCCAAAAAGGAGGACAATCGGCTATTCCAAGCCGTACCCCAACGAGTACGAGTTGATCCCGCTACCACCCAAATATCGGCTCCCTGACTTCACAAAGTTTAATGGATCAGATGGTTCCAGCTCCATCGAGCATGTGAGCCGATATTTGGCACAGCTGGGCACGATCTCAGCATCAGACGAGCTGCGTGTGAGGTTCTTCGCACAGTCCCTCACAGGATCGGCTTTCGGGTGGTACACATCGCTGCCACCAAACTCAATCCGGACTTGGAAGCAGTTGGAAGAACAGTTCCACGTGCAGTATCACTCAGAAGCTTCTGAGGCTGGCATGGCCGATCTAGCACAAGTACGACAGAAGCGCGGGGAAACAGTGGCAGAATACGTCCAGCGCTTCAGGACCGTTAGGAACCGATGCTATTCGGTTCATGTAAGTGAAAAAGAAGCAGTCGAGTTGGCGGTGGTGGGTCTCTCATCATCGATCAAGGACGTGGCCTCCCAAGCAGACTACCCTTCACTGGCGCACATGGTGCAGAAGCTGTCAGCATATGAACAGCGCCACCCAGATGTTTACCAGGATAAATTCAAGCGTGCGGTGGTCCTGGTTGAGGCAGATGAAGATGAAGGTGCTGCGGGAGATCAAGAGGTAGCAGTGGCTGAATGGACTCGGGGGGCAAGCCCCGTGTCCTGTAAATGGGTTAAACCACAAGGTCCTCCAAAAGGGTTTGACTTCGACGTGACCAAAGCTGAGCAGATTTTCGACCTCTTACTCAAGGAGAAGCAGCTAAAGTTACCCGAAGGCCACAAGATCCCCACGGTGCAAGAGCTGAACGGAAAACCATACTGCAAGTGGCATAACACGTCCACCCACGCCACCAACGACTGCAGGGTGTGGCGTCAGCAGGTCCAAATGGAAATAGAACAAGGGCAGCTGTTCTCATAACGAGGACAAGGAAGAAGCCGTTCCACGCGACCGGCTCCGACACTGCCCAAAAAATCTATGTATGGACAAGCGCAGCAATGCCGATCCGTGGGATCGGCCCCAAAGATCTATGAAGAAACACCGCCAAACCTTCATGGATCAACCAACATGGAGGCCGATTCCAGAAATCGGCCAAAGTTATCCTCACCATGCGTTCTGCCCGGGTTCAATGATGATCTAATGGGCAATGGGTTTACGTCGGCTGATGAGCTGGAAGAAGTCAATATGGGTCCTAACAGGGCCGACATTCACATGTGGTACCTTGGCTAACCACAGAGCCGATATCGGCAGATACCTGGCAGAATCGGCTCGGGGGGCACCTAGTCAGATGAACATGTGCGACACCGATACATGTGCGGAGAAATATTGGGGGCCGGTAGGGAAATTGGCCAGTAAAAAAAATAATCGGTGCATGCAACCAGAGCCGATGCTCAGACATTGACTTCAGAATGTTAAGAAAGCCGATACACGGCTATCAACTTTAGACAAGTTCAGCGGAACAAGTTCAGCAAAACATGCATCAGTTTACACAAAAAGGCCCTACTGAAGAAAAGCGTTAAGGGCGTGAAGAGCATCGGCACGGATCCAATCCACCTCGGCGATCTCGGCCTCGTCGTCCTCGTCTCTCCCCATCACCAGCTGACTGCTCAGGGCACGAATTTCAGCCAGATCGGTCTTCAGATCGGCTGTGAGACCTTTTGCTTCCTCTTGAGAGCGAGCAATGAGGGTTTCCTTGTCTTGGATAAGTTGTTTGGTCTCCCTGACCCTCTTTTCAAGGTCCTCCAGTTCCTTGCGCAAGATCTCGAGTTCGACACTATGGGTAGAAGTGGCGGTCTTGGCGTCTAAAGCTGCTTTCTTCTCGTTGAGCCGTTGACATTTATCTGCAATATCGGCTCTCAACGGGAGCTGGGCGCGGTGAAGAGTAATTCTTTGACGAGCCGACTGCACCCTTGACTTGAAAACCGACAAAGTCATAGCCGGCCAGAGCCTAACCTGCAGCGTCACCGGGAGACGGGGCTGGATGTCTTCGAGGATGCCCTTGATTGCCTCGGGGTTCTCGACCAGGGTTTCGACCGAGGAGGAGAGCAAAACCTTGAGACGCTGGAGCGGGCCATGGACCGCGCTAGGGTTTGGCTCTTCACCTGCTTTGGAAGTAGCTGGCTCGATGGAGTCGGGATCGAACGTCAGCAAGCTTGAAGGATCACAACCCTGACAGACGAACAGGAGCAGCATGAGCATACGACAAAGGAAAAGGGTAGGCCCGAGAGAGTGGAGCGTACCTCTCCCAAGAAAGGAAGGGCAGCCGATGTTGGGACAATCGGCTTTGCGGTAGACTGGGCCAGGTTAGCCACTTGGTCAGCCACGCTCGGCGAGTTGGATAGGCCGAGTGTAGCAGATGGCATCGGTACCTCTTCCACGTCCCCGCTAGAGGTCCCATCAGTCTGCAAAGGAAATGGTGAGGCAATCCAATTAGTAACGGGACGGTGTGGAATATGAGCTGTTGAGGTAATTACATTTGAAACTTCCTGGCTCGGCGAGGAAACTTGTGGGCCTTTGCGAGCCCTTTTGACGCATCGACGCTTCATGCGTGACCCCGTTTTGATCGGAGATTGAAGGTCAGCAGGCTCGGGAGTCGACCTTTTCCTAGAAGCCGACGTCGGTGAGTCCGTCTGGCTCTATGTGGTGGATCTCTCTGTATCACCCGGGGAGGAGTCCCTTGGACTGGGCTGTGCTCCCTCACTGGAGTTCTCTTCAGTGGAAGTCTGAAAGAAGAAGTACAACCATGTTACAAAGGTTGGGAAGGCAAATGTGTTCGGTCAAGACACGAGTCAGCTTACATGCAAGCTTGCTTGGACAGGAGCTTTGCGCTTCAGGGTTTTTCTGACAGCTACTTTCCTCACTGCCTTTCTCGCCTGGGTTGAGGCTCGGGGGGCAACTGACCCGGAGGATGCTTTACTCTTGGGAGCCGATTTCGGTGAAATCGGCTGGCTCTGCATTATGACCTTTTTCAAGGGCGGTGAGCCCTGACAGAAGAGAACTACCGGGGCTGGTGGAAGGAACTCGAATGGGGAACCGTCGGCTTGTGTGGGCTCTGGGCCATCCTGTTGCTGCCAAGGAATAAAATCAGGTTACAGATAATCATCATGAGCCATTGCAGGTAATTTATATGTAATGGTACCTGGTGTGCAGGAACGTCATATTCAGCATCAAGTTGCTTCAGCAACGGTCCTAGAGCTCTTTTGAAGGCGTGGGTCTTCCACATCGACCACCAGGTCTCGAAGCCATCGGTAGTAGTGGTAAAATGGAGGTTATGAGGAATTGGAATGGCCAGAGCGTCGAAGAAGGTATAACACCTTTGGCCAGTAATAATGTCGGGCAATTCAGCCCTGCTTGCTGTCAGGTGGTGGAGAAAGAAGTGTGGGGGCACTTGCCCGAGGCCAAGCTGCCGGGCTACTACCACCGGTTGGTAAGACTCGTAGCCAGGCTTTATGATCCTGTTTGAGGTACTCATGCCAACTGGGAGAAAGCAAGGACGGATCATGATGGAGTACAGGTGCTGGGTGCTGGCGTCATCGGCAAGACTATCTAATCGAAAGGAGACTAGGTTCTCAAAGATTTCCGATTCACTATAGGGAAAGAACAAGGGGTTGTCCAGGCCTTGGAAGAAAATCTTGAACCACTCTGCTGCTTCCTTGGGGATCAGCCTGCTGCCTGGGAGACTGTACAGAGCTTGGCCATAGCTAGTGCATCGGATTTCCTTCCCATTTGCATCTAGGAAGGTGCAGGTAGCCAAAGGTTGGAAATTTGGGATTTGATTTTGAAAGTACAATTGAGCCCATAACTGAATAAACCACCAGGGGCCTCCTGTTTTGACTGTCCTTTGGGAGAACAGTTTGACAGACATCAGTTGAAGAGATCGATAGACTTCTCCAAGGAGCAGTTTTCCAAGGCCAATTTGAGTACCTTTGGTGAGTTCATAGGCCAGGGAGAGGTAGTTCTTGGTTGGGGCGAGTGAAGGACCACAAAATATGAAGTGCTCCAGCCAGAAGTTCAAGAAAGCCGTGTGCTCTCTTTCTGTCACAGGGCCTTTGGTTTTCATGTAACACCTGAGGTAGGCACCCCAGCTTGTGCACTCTGTTTTGGAGGAAAGGGTGAAAGGGACCTTTGGCAATTTAAAGGCAGATGGGCTTGGGGATGAAATGTCTAGGCCTGTGATCATGGCCACGTCCAGCAGAGTTGGTGTCATGGGGCCATGGCCGAACATGAAGCAGTTCAGTGCATCAGACCAGAAGTAGCCGATGGTTTTCAAGATGTTCTCGTTCTTTTCGAGAGGAGACAGTGATAATGATAAGGCATCGGCTATCCCTATCGAGTCCCAGGTAGCATAGTGTGTTTTAGACACTCTACTGTACCATGCCACCCAACCTTCGGGAGGATTAGGCCAGGCTCGCAGGCAGTCGGCCCAGGAAGTCAGATCTAAATTCTGATTCACGAAGGGGATCCTATTGGCCTCGCATGAGATTAGGTGAGCGGGACTCTCGGAAGATCGGGGGCCAAGACACATAGAGTTTGGGAGAGAAGGATGCGGCAGCAGGATGTTTGAAACCTAGAATTGATAATGGAATAGAACATTAATTCAGGTGTTTGCTGTTTACTCCTAACATTGATTCGCATGGCGAGAAGGCTGTTAAGGATTACCTTCAGACCGGAGACTATGGCGTTGGCGTTGGATGATTCCGCCATTTGATGCGCTGAGGAATTGGGGTGGCGCGGTTGAGATCTGAGAATCGTGGAGCTGCTTGGGCGGCGATTTGGGGATCTGAGTTTGCTTTCTCAGACGGAGGGCGCAGGTTACCGTTTGGGAGAGCAGTTAGGTTGGCCTTACCCTTGTTTTATCATAAAGGCTGATGTGAGACCATCGGCTCTTTTGGGGAGTGCTTGACTTTGACTATCGGCAAAGTTAAGTAAAGACATTCCTTCATTTTAAGATGGATTTTTTAGATTGGTGATAAAAGTCAAGGAGGCAAGACGCCACGACATGACCCGACGAAGGAAAAGCGTAATGATTTTGGAAATGTCATTTCCAAAACCAGGGGGGCATGTGTTATCACCAGAATTTGACCGGATCAGAGGTGGGCCGCGATTGGAGATGGGCTTGAAGAATATACATAGAAGAAATACATGAATCGGCCTTGTGTATCAAGTTTGGGCTAGTTTGCCCGTGTATCTGTAACATAGTAGGATACGTGTCGTTTAGAAGTTAGAGTTTAACTCGTGCACGGTTAGGTGCATGCCTGAATTAGGAAGTCCCCCGGACTATAAATATGTATCTAGGGTTTATGAAATAAACAACAATCACGTTCACCACAAACCAATCTAGGCGCATCGCCAACTCCCCCGTCTCGAGGGTTTCTTCCGGGTAAGCACCATGCTGCCTAGATCGCATCTTGCGATCTAGGCAGCACACGTTTATTCATCGTTCATGCGTTGCTCGTACTGAAGCCTTTTTGATGGCGAGCAACGTAGTTATCATAGATGTTTTAGGGTTAGCATTATTCATCATATCATATGCTATCGTCGTGCAACCCTTAGGCATCTAGCCACCCTTACACCTATCTTGGGTGTAAGGGCGGCACCCCGCTTGATCATTGTTTAGTAGATCCGATCCGTTATGATTGCTCCTTGTGCTTCAAGGATTAGTTTAATATCTGCATTGTTAGGCCTTACAAACGGGTCGAAGGATCCAGTGGCGCGTAGGGTGTAGTTTGCTAGCCCTAGACAGGATGTTCGGAGGATCAACTTCGTGTTGGTTTTTAGGCCTTGTCTAGGGTCGGTTTACGATCACCGTGCATGGCCGCCAGGCTCGATCACGAGTAGGATGTTCCGATTATGCGGTGAAAACCCCAAATCGTAGTAGGTCGTTTTAGCTTCATCTTGATCAAGCAGGACCACCATCTGATCGTACACCTCGTACGTATCATGGGTGGATCGGCTCTTTGAGCCGATTCACAGGACAACCTGAGAGCCGATCGAGGCTCGTATTTAACGTTTACGTGTATGCCATGCAGGAAACTAAGCGAGGCATCATCCAACACCTTCCTGACCAGGTATAGGTCAGGTGGCACGCCCTTGCATCAGCATCGGACGTGCGTGCAGAAGGCTTTGCGGGCCGTCGCTCGGAGGGACCAGGGCCAGCCGCAGTCCTGGGAGATTCCCGGCTCTACGGTGTTGCCCGTCGCTGCCCGCCGGTGGGTTTCTGACCGCAACAGGAACACATCTTCGCATAATACCATCCACTCCTTCTTTATATAAGTGTGGGTCATCCCAAAAATAATGCCTCAAATCATAAAAGAATTTCCTCCTTTGCTGAGCTGAAAAGGTTGGAGGCAAGTACTTGGAAACAATAAAGTTAGCATAATCAGCATACCAAGGACTATCTCGCAAGCTCACCTTTATTACAGCCAATTGTTCATTTGGAAAACTATCATTAACAGGAACAGGATCATAAGCAATATTTTCCAATCTAGATAAATTATCAGCAACAGGATTATCAGCACCTTTCCTATCTATAATATGTAAATCAAATTCTTGCAAAAGAAGCACCCATCTAATAAGCCTTGGCTTAGCATCTTTCTTCGTCATAAGGTATCTAATTGCAGCATGATCAGTATGGATTGTAACTTTTGAATCAACGATATGAGATCTAAACTTGTCACAAGCAAAGACTACAGCTAATAATTCTTTTTCAGTTGTAGCATAATTTCTTTGAGCAGCATAAAGAGTTTTGCTAGCATAATGAATATCAATCAATTTTTTATCTACTCGCTGTCCAAGAACAGCGCCTACAGCAAAATCACTAGCATCACACATAATTTCAAAAGGTAAGTTCCAATCAGGAGGTTCAACTACAGGAGCAGTTGTTAAGGCTTTCTTTAGAGTTTCAAAAGCTTCCTTACAATCATCATCAAAAACAAAAGGTACATCTTTTTGAAGAAGATTAGTAAGAGGCTTTGAAATCTTGGAGAAATCTTTAATAAATCTCCTATAAAACCCAGCATGACCAAGAATACTACGAATACCTTTAACATCCCTCGGATAGGGCATCTTCTCAATTGCTTCAACTTTAGCTCTATCAACTTCAATACCTCTCTCAGAAATTTTATGTCCCAATACAATTCCTTCATTAACCATAAAGTGGCATTTCTCCCAATTAAGAACAAGGTTAGTTTCTTCACATCTCTGCAAAACTTTATCAAGGTTTCGCAAGCAATTATCAAAAGAATTCCCATAGATAGAAAAATCATCCATGAATACCTCTACAATATTCTCACAAAAGCCATGAAAAATAGCAGACATGCATCTTTGAAAAGTAGCAGGAGCATTACATAAACCAAAAGGCATACGTCTATAAGCATAAGTTCCATAGGGACAAGTGAAAGTGGTTTTCTCTTGATCTTTAGTTTTAACAGCAATTTGTGAGAACCCAGAATAACCATCAAGAAAGCAAAAATGAGTATTTTTAGACAACCTTTCTAACATTTGATCAATAAAGGGTAAAGGGTAATGATCTTTCTTAGTAACCTTATTAACTTTTCGATAATAAATGCACATTCTATACCCTACAACTACTCTTTGAGGGATGAGCTCATCATTATCATTAGGCACAACAGTCATTCCTCCTTTCTTAGGAACACAATGCACAGGACTAACCCATCTACTATCAGCAATATGATATAAAATACCAGCTTCAAGAAGTTTTAATACCTCATTCCTTACCACATCCTTCATCTTCAGAATTAGACGACGCTGATGTTCAACAACAGGCTTTGCATCATCTTCCATATTGACAGCATGTTGGCAAATAGAGGGAGAAATCCCCTTCAAATCATCAAGAGTATAGCCAATAGCTCCTCGGTGTTTCTTCAATATTTCCAATAACCTTTCTTCCTCACATTCTGAAAGCTTAGAACTAATAATAACAGGATATATTTTCTTATCATCAATGTGAGCATACTTAAGATTATCAGGTAGTGTCTTTAAATCGAAAACAGGATCTTCCTTTGGTGGTGGTGTTGTACCTAAATCTTCAACCGACAAGTCATGTTTAAGAATAGGTTGACGAAGGAAAATTTCATCAAGCTCATTCCTTTCTTCCCTAAAGACTTCACTTTCACTATCCTCCAAATGTTGCTGCAAAGGATTATTAGGAGCAAGAGCAATAGACGCACATTGTTCAACTCTAAAATCATTATTAGGCAATTCAGCTTTATAAGGAGTTTTGGCAAATTTAGAGAAATTAAACTCATAAGATTCACCAGCAAATTTAGTCACAATTTTTTCCTTCTTGCAATCTATAACAGCTCCACAAGTATTTAGAAAAGGTCTACCAAAAATAATAGGACAAGACTTACTAGCAGCAGAACCAAGTACCAAAAAGTCAGCAGGATATTTAATCTTACCACATAAAACTTCCACATCTCGAACAATACCAATAGGAGAGATAGTTTCTCTATTAGCTAGCCGAATAACCACATCAATATCTTCAAGTTCACAAGAACTAATTGCATGCATAATCTCTGTATAAAGCCCACAAGGAATGGCACTAATACTTGCACCAATGTCGCACAAACCATAATAACAATGATCACCAATTCTAACAGAGAGCATAGGAACACTGGCTTTCCTAGACTTATTAGGATGCGAAACAATATTAGAAGCATCTTCACAGAAAATAATATGACCATCTTCTACATTTTCAGTCACAAGATCTTTAACTATTGCAATAGCAGGTTCAACCTTTATTTGTTCTTCAGGTTCTGTAGGTTTCTTTGCACTTTTATTAACCGCACTAGTTATAACAGAATACTCCTTCATTTTAGCAGGAAAAGGACTTTTTTCAATATATGCTTCAGGAAGAATATGATCAACAGTTTCAATTATAGCACATTTATTTATAGATGAATCAGTTTTATCTTTGTATGGTTCATGATACTTATCAAAATTCTTCCTAGGCAATTCAAAGTGAGAGGCAAAAGCTTTATAAAAGTTTGCAACGACTTGAGAATCAAGACCATAAGTAGCACTCATATTACGAAATTTATCAGTCTCCATAAAAACTTCAATGCATTTATAATCATAGTTTATACCTGACTCTCTATCTTTGTCGTTCTCCCATCCTTCAGTATTCTCCTGGATCCGATCAAGAAGGTCCCTTTTAAACTCTTCTTTGTTGCGTGTAAATGATCCAGAACAAGAAGTATCCAGCAACGTCTTATCTTGAAAAGACAGTCTTGCATAAAAATTATCAATAATAATATTACCAGGAAGCTCATGAATGGGGCATTTGAGCATTAAAGACTTCAATCTCCCCCATGCTTGGGCAATACTCTCTCCATCATGAGGCCAGAAATTATATATGCGGTTCCGATCTTTGTGAATTTCACTTGGAGGATAGAATTTAGAATAGAATAGAGGCACAATATCCTTCCAATCAAGAGAATCACCATTCTTCAGCAATTTATACCAATGTGCCGCTTTACCAGACAGCGATATAGAGAATAGTTTCTTTCTAACTTCATCCATAGCAATACCTGCACATTTGAATAACCCGCATAATTCATGTAAAAACAGTAAATGATCACCAGGATGGACAGTTCCATCCCCTTCATAGCGGTTATCCACAACACGTTCAATAATTTTCCTAGGTATTTTATATGGAACCTCTTTCTCACCTGGCGCCTCATCCACTACCTTTGCAGTAGTAGTAGATTTTCCAAATAGGAATTCAAGAGAAGATCTCTCCATAATGAATTATAGCAGCAGGCAGAAATAAAATCAGCACGTACAGTAAAGTTTTTCCTTACCAATTCCACTTACCAATAGCGCTTCATTCCCCGGCAACGGCGCCAGAAAAAGTCTTGTTGACCCACAAGTATAGGGGGTGTATCGTAGTACTTTCGTTAAATAAGAGTGTCGAACCCAACGAGGAGCAGAAGGTGTTGACAAGCAGTTTCGATGAAGGATTCACTGTAAATGCTCACAGACAAGTATTCAGGGGGTTTTGATATAGCAGGTAAATAAAGTACAAGTAAATAAAATGCAAGAGTAATAATTGCAGCGAGTGGCCCAATCCTTTTTAGCACAAAGGACAAGCCGGTTTATTTACTTATAGTGACCAAACGTTCTTGAGGACACACGGGAATTTAGTCTAGTGCTTTCGCTTCATATAGCTGATTAATCTTCATTGTTTTGATAAGTGTTGTGTGGGTGAACCTATGCTAATGCACCGCCCTTCCTAGGACTAATACATACTTGTGATTATACCCCTTGCAAGCATCCGCAAATACAAGAAAGTAATTAAGATAAATCTAACCACAGCCTTAAACTCTGAGATCCTGCTATCCCTCCTGCATCGATATACCAACAGGGGTTCAGGTTGCTGTCACTCCGGCAACCCCGAAATTAGCAAACGAATACAAGATGTATTCCCCTAGGCCCATAAAGGTGAAGTATCATGTAGTCGACGTTCACATGACACCACTAGAAGAATAACACCACAACTTAAATATCATAACATTGAATATTACCCAACATAATTCACTACTAACATTTAGACTTCACCCATGTCCTCAAGAACTAAACGAACTACTCACAAGACATCATATGGAACATGATCAGAGGTGATATGATGATGAATAACAATCTGAACATAAACCTTGGTTCAATGGTTTCACTCAATAGCATCAATAACAAGTAGAAATCAATACCGGGAGAGTTTCCCCTATCAAACAATCAAGATCCAACCCTAATTGTTACAGCGGTGACGAGGTGCAGCGGTGGAGATGGCGGTGATGATGATGAAGATGATGGTGATGATGATGGAGATGATGTCCAGCTCGATGACGGTGACGATGGCGTCGATTTCCCCCTCCGGGAGGGAATTTCCCCGGCGGATTTCAGCCTGCCGGAGAGCTCTTTTCTCTCTGGTGTTTTCCGCCCCGCAGAGGCGGCTGTGACCCTTCGCGACTATCCCCTGGAGCTTAGGTTTTCGGGACGAAGAATTACGCGAAGGAGAGGAGGCCAGAGGGGGCTGTGGGCCCCCTCCCCACAAGGCGGCGCGGCCAGGCCTGGGCCCGCGCCGACCTATGGGGGGCCCATGGCGGCCCTCCTCGGCTCCTCCTTCTGGCTGTCTCCGTCTTCTGGAAAAATAAGATTTTCCGTATAATTTCCGTCAATTGCTGATCTTCCGAAATATTGCATTCTGACGGTGCTTTTTCCAGCAGAATCCTGACTCCGGTGCGCGATTCTCCAATAATCATGAAACATGCAAAATAGATGAAATAACATAAGTATCATCTCTAAATATGAAATATATCAATGAATAATAGTAAATTATGATATAAAATAGTGATGCAAAATGGACGTATCATCGATCAAGACGTCGTCCCCCGTTCCAGTGGGTAGCTGTGGTGACCCGGCATACCACTGCATGGTGTAGTATGCAAGTATGATATAACACCAATGAAACACCGTTCCACTAGTATTATATCGCTCAGAGTGGTACAACAAAAACATATGCGGGTCCAAGGCATGTCTATAGAATTACATACAGACTCTGTTACATAAGATCATCATAGCCTCCTACTTTACAATGAGGTAAAACTGCAAATAAACTCCAGAAGATCGACTCATAGTCTAATCCTAACACGAACTCTATTTGTAGAGTATTTAACTAGCTACAAAGGCTATGAATAGATTCTAGCTGAATAGGAGCTAAGTTTAGGAAGCTAGTTCCCTTCTATTGCTAATCTAGGTTGTCTCCTTGTTGGATGTGGTGTTTGACCCCTCTGACAGGTTCATGTCCCTTGAAGTAGTTGTTGATTTCCTCGGTCTTCGAGTTGCACTGTAGATCCTCCTTTGATGCCTCCGTATCTAAGCAGGGGATTTAAGAGTGGGATGAGTACGAGCGTACTCAACAAGTTCATTATAGGAAAGAGGTGTTTAATGCACTAGCTACAGCATTAGACCAGAAAGTCTAATACCCATGCAGGTTTTCATAACCATTTCTTCAAAAGGTTGCTTTTATTCAGAAGAACTATGTCCGTCAGCCTTCACCGGTTTACTAGAACTTCATGGAGTTCCTTTCCGGCAGCGTTCGCAGTTCCATATCCCGGAACAGGGAGTGACAGGTCACGGTTAATTACACTCTGCAGAGGTGTGTTGCTTTACCCATAAGAGATCTTAACCTTGGTGCCAACCGAGTTGCATGCTCGTCCACACTTCCTTTGGTGTGAGGCCCGGTATAAGGTCTAGCCAATCATGTTCCTCCGCTACCTCGAACACCCACCCTTTGCTACAAACTCCGACCCAGGGTCCACGCCGGTCCCATTATTCCCATATATTTCAGGGTGGACCCCGACCACGACGTCAATGCAGGGCTCTACCATACATTCCTACGCCGGCAGTTGCAACCCATCATAGACCTCATTACCATTGGGACTTCTACGGGATCCCACCCCTGCATCATGTCTCGCAAGATCATGTGCACCCAGTAATGAGCATCCGTTGATGAACGAGAGGTGGAAACACTTTTGACTACTCCGTCCCACTCCGGATCTTATGGTTAACACGGGTATTACGGCACAAGAATCACTGGACGACATTTGTTGTTTAATCCTAGATGGATATAAACCCTTGCAATGGAACCTCCACCATATCAACACAATCCATGGTTTCATTGCCCACCACATATTCATATTCATAGTTATGGAAATAGTGGTTTTGGTTTTTATGCAATAGTGATAAACATAATACTTTGCAAGTAATTTGGTAAAAATACTCGAATGACATGAGCAAGTGATGAACTTGCCTTTCTTGACTGCAAGATTATGCAGACAAGGACTTCGATACGCAATAACTCCAAATTCTGAAATAGCATCATCGTCCGGTAAGGACGATGTTTAAAAGATTGGCAAGGATGCAATAATGCATAAGTATGAGATGCAATCGCTCTAAGCGTGACCTAACCCCGATGATTTAGGATTAGTGAGTGGTAATGATCAGTTCAGGGTGTGTTGCACTTTTAGAGTGATTCACAAACAAGGTTCTTATTAGGTTCTTGTTGTATTAGCATCATAAGCAAGTGATAACATGCATAGTAACAATCATACACATCAAGGAATTGTAGTTGTATAATAAGTAAAGAGCAGTTGTCAATTTTAATACTATGTGGCATGGTTAATGATTACTTGTTATATTCTTCAAAAGAATAACTTTTGAAGAATATGTTCTTTAATGAAGAACAAGTATGTGTTGCGGTCAGAAACCCACCGGCGAGCAGCGACGGGCAACACAGTAGAGCCGGGAGGCTCCCAGGATTGCGGCTGACCCTGGTCCCTCGGGCGACGGCCCGCAATGCCTTCTGGCACACGCGTCCTGGTGCTTACGAGGGCGTGCCACCTGACCTATACCTGGTCAGGAAGGTGATGGATTGCTTTGACTAGTTTCCTGCATGGCAAACACGTAGACATTAAATACGAGCCCCGATCGGCTCTTAAGTTGTTCTGTGGATCGGCTCAAAGAGCCGATTGCCCCATGGTTCATGTTAGATTTATAAGGACATGGGGATCATGCTTTATCAATATCAAGCTAATCTAATCTACGATAGTCTAGGGTTTTCACCGTATAATCGGAACATCCTATGCGTAATTGAGCCTAACAGATATGTAAGATGATAGAAAACCAGCACTAAAGAGGCCTAAAAACCAACGTGAAGTTGATCCCCGGAACAATCCCTCTAAAGCTTAGTAAGCCACACCTTACGCACTACCGGATCCTTCAACCCTTTTATAAGGCCTAACCATACGGATATCAAACCAATCCTTGAAGAACAAGGAGCAACTATAACGGATTAGATCTACTAGATAATGAACAAGCAAGGTGCTACCCTTACACCTAAAATAGGTGTAAGGGCAGCTAGGTATCGAGGGGAAGTGTAGCTAAACAAATGCATCGTGAAAGCATTGTGATCAACCCCAAAACACCTAAGATAAGGGTGTTGCTCGCCATTGATGGCGTGTAACTCACACGTTCGTTGGGAACCCCAAGTGGAAGGTATGATGCGCACAGCAGCAAGTTTTCCCTCAGAAAGAAACCAAGGTTTATCGAACCAGGAGGAGCCAAGAAGCACGTTGAAGGTTGATGGCGGCGGGATGTAGTGCGGCGCAACACCAGAGATTCCGGCACCAACGTGGAACCTGCACAACACAACCAAAGTACTTTTCCCCAACGAAACAGTGAGGTTGTCAATCTCACCGGCTTGCTGTAACAAAGGATTAGATGTATAGTGTGGATGATGATTGTTTGCAAAGAACAGTAAAGAACAAGTATTGCAGCAGATTTGTATTTCAGATGTAAAGAATGGACCGGGGTCCACAGTTCACTAGAGGTGTCTCTCCCATAAGATAGCATGTTGGGTGAACAAATTACAGTCGGGCAATTGACAAATAGAGAGGGCATAACAATGCACATACATGACATGATGAATATTGTGAGATTTAATTGGGCATTACGACAAAGTACATAGACCGCTATCCAGCATGCATCTATGCCTAAAAAGTCCACCTTCAGGTTATCATCCGAACCCCTTCTAGTATTAAGTTGTAAAACAACAGACAATTGCATTAAGTATGGTGCGTAATGTAATCAATAACTACATCCTCGGACATAGCATCAATGTTTTATCCCTAGTGGCAACAGTACATCCATAACCTTAGAGGTTTCTGTCACTCCCCCAGATTCACGGAGACATGAACCCACTATCGAGCATAAATACTCCCTCTTGGAGTTAAGAGTAAAAACTTGGCCAGAGCCTCTACTAATAACGGAGAGCATGCAAGATCATAAACAACACATAGGTAATAGATTGATAATCAACATAACATAGTATTCTCTATCCATCGGATCCCGACAAACACAACATATAGAATTACATATAGATGATCTTGATCATGTTAGGCAGCTCACAAGATCCGACAATGAAGCACGTGAGGAGAAGACAACCATCTAGCTACTTCTATGGACCCATAGTCCAGGGGTGAACTACTCACTCATCACTCCGGAGGCGACCATGGCGGTGAAGAGTCCTCCGGGAGATGATTCCCCTCTCCGGCAGGGTGCCGGAGGTGATCTCCAGAATCCCCCGAGATGGGATTGCCAGCGGCGGTGTCTCAGTAAGGTTTTCCGTATCGTGGCTCTCGGTACTGGGGGTTTCGCGACGAAGACCTTAAGTAGGCGGAAGGGCGGAGTTGGAGGGGTCACAGGGGCCCCACACAGCAGGGCCGCGCGGGCCCCTCCTGGGCCGCGCCGCCCTAGTGTGGTGGCACCCCGTGGCCCCACTTCGTCTTCTCTTCGGTCTTCTGGAAGCTTCGTGGCAAAATAGGCCCCTGGGCGTTGATTTCGTCCAATTCCAAGAATATTTCTTTACTAGGATTTCTGAAACCAAAAACAGCAGAAAACAGCAACTGGCTCTTCGGCATCTCGTTAATAGGTTAGTGCCGGAAAATGCATAAATATGACATATAATGTGTATAAAACATGTAGATATCATCAATAATGTGGCATGGAACATAAGAAATTATCGATACGTCGGAGACGTATCAGCATCCCCAAGCTTAGTTCCTGCTCGTCCCGAGCAGGTAAACGATAACAAAGATAATTTCTGGAGTGACATGCCATCATAACCTTGATCATACTATTGTAAACATATGTAATGAATGCAGCGATCAAAACAATGGTAATGACATGAGTAAACAAATGAATCATAAAGCGAAGAATTTTCATGAATAGCACTTAAAGACAAGCATCAATAAGTCTTGCATAAGAGTTAACTCATAAAGCAATAAATCAAAGTAAAGGTATTGAAGCAACACAAAGGAAGATTAAGTTTCAGCGGTTGCTTTCAACTTATAACATGTATATCTCATGGATAATTGTCAACACAGAGTAATATAACAAGTGCAATATGCAAGTATGTAGGAATCAGTGCACAGTTCACACAAGTGTTTGCTTCTTGAGGTGGAGAGAAATAGGTGAACTGACTCAACATAAAAGTAAAAGAAAGGTCCTTCGCAGAGGAAAGCATCGATTGCTATATTTGTGCTAGAGCTTTTATTTTGAAAACAAGAAACAATTTTGTCAACGGTAGTAATAAAGCACATGTATTATGTAAATTATATCTTACAAGTTGCAAGCCTCATGCATAGTATACTAATAGTGCCCGCACCTTGTCCTAATTAGCTTGGACTACCGGATCATCGCAATACACATGTTTTAACCAAGTGTCACAAAAGGGTACCTCCATGCCGCCTGTACAAAGGTCTAAGGAGAAAGCTCGCATTTTGGATTTCTCGCTTTTGATTATTCTCAACTTAGACATCCATACCGGGACAACATAGAGAACAGATAATGGACTCCTCTTTAATGCATAAGCATGTAGCAACAATTAGTGTTCTCATATGAGATTGAGGATATATGTCCAAAACTGAAACTTCCACCATGATTCATGGCTTTAGTTAGCGGCCCAATGTTCTTCTCTAACAATATGCATGCTCCAACCATTAAGGTGGTAGATCTCTCTTACTTTAGACAAGACGGACATGCATAGCAACTCACATGATATTCAACAAAGGGTAGTTGATGGCGTCCCCAGAAACATGGTTATCGCACAACAAGCAACTTAATAAGAGATAAAGTGCATAAGTACATATTCAATACCACAATAGTTTTTAAGCTATTTTTCCCATGAGCTATATATTGCAAAGGTGAAGAATGGAAATTTTAAAGGTAGCACTCAAGCAATTTACTTTGGAATGGTGGGGAAATACCATGTAGTAGGTAGGTATGGTGGACACAAATGGCATAGTGGTTGGCTCAAGGATTTTGGATGCATGAGAAGTATTCCCTCTCGATACAAGGTTTAGGCTAGCAAGGTTATTTGAAGCAAACACAAGGATGAACCGGTGCAGCAAAACTCACATAAAAGACATATTGTAAACATTATAAGACTCTACACCGTCTTCCTTGTTGTTCAAAACTCAATACTAGAAATTATCTAGACTTTAGAGAGACCAAATATGCAAACCAAATTTAGCAAGCTCTAGGTGTTTCTTCATTAATGGGTGCAAAGTATATGATGCAAGAGCTTAAACATGAGCACAACAATTGCCAAGTATCAAATTATTCAAGACATTTTAGAATTACTACATGTAGCATTTCCCGATTCCAACCATATAACAATTTAACGAAGAAGATTCAACCTTCGCCATGAATACTATGAGTAAAGCCTAAGGACATATTTGTCCATATGCAACAACGGAGCGTGTCTCTCTCCCACACAATGAATGCTAGGATCCATTTTATTCAAACAAAAACAAAAACAAAAACAAACCGACGCTCCAAGCAAAGCACATAAGATGTGACGGAATAAAAATATAGTTTCAGGGGAGGAACCTGATAATGTTGTCGATGAAGAAGGGGATGCCTTGGGCATCCCCAAGCTTAGACACTTGAGGCTTCTTAAAATATGCAGGGGTGAACCACCGGGGCATCCCCAAGCTTAGAGCTTTCACTCTCCTTGATCATATTGCATCATTTCCCTCTCTTGACCCTTGAAAACTTCCTCCACACCAAACTCGAAACAACTCATTAGAGGGTTATTGCACAATAAAAATTAACATGTTCAAAGGTGACACAATCATTCTTAACACTTCTGGACATTGCATGAAGCTACTGGACATTAATGGAACAAAGAAATTCATCCAACATAGCAAAAGAGGCAATGCGAAATAAAAAGGCAGAATCTGTCAAAACAGAACAGTTCTTAAAGATGGATTTTATCGAGGCACCAGACTTGCTCAAATGAAAATGCCCAAATTTAATGAAAGTTGCGTACATATCTGAGGATCACGCACGTAAATTGGCATATTTTTTTGAGCTACCTACAGAGAGGCAGGTCGAAATTCGTGACAGTAAAGAAATCTGTAACTGCGCAGTAATCCAAATCTAGTATTCACTTTACTATCAACGACTTTACTTGGCACAACAAAGCACAAAACTAAGATAAGGAGAGGTTGCTACAGTAGTAAACAACTTCCAAGACTCAAATATAAAACAAAAATACTGTAGTAAAAACATGGGTTGTCTCCCATAAGCGCTTTTCTTTAACGCCTTTCAGCTAGGCGCAGAAAGTGTGTATCAAGTATTATCAAGAGATGAAGCATCAACATCAGCGGGATTTGGAGTTTTCTCAACCATGCATAGTATATTGGATACATAAGTTTCAGCGGCTCCCTTTTCATTAGTCTTGGGCTTGCTACTCTCATCAAACAAATTTTCAGGAACAAGCCAAGCATAGTTATTTTCTTGCGCTTCATTCATCGCTAGGAGCTTACATGGTATTGGTGCTTTGATCTCCCCACCATCATTAATATTATTAGTGTACCTTACTCTCTCCATGTCCATCTTTTCAAGGATACTAACAAAATTGGTATAAGAACCAAGCATCTTATATTTAATAAAGACCTTTCTAGCCTCTCTTGCTATACCACCAAATTCTCTAAGAAGGATTTCTAAAACAAAATCTTTCTTTTCCCCTTCTTCCATATCACCGAGTGTAAGAAACATGTGTTGGATTATAGGATTGAGATTAACAAATTTAGTTTCCAAAATGCAAACTAAAGCAGCAGCAGCAATTTCATAAGTAGGAGCAAGTTCTACCAAGTGTCTATCTTCAAAATCTTCAACGGTACTAACATGATTGAAAAATTCTTCTATATTATTTCTCCCAACTATAGACCCACGTCCTACCGGTATGTCTTTTGCGGTAAAATTAAAAGGAAACACGATGAATCAAGTAAAGTAAATGCAAGTAACTATTTTTTGTGTGTTTTTGATATAGTGTGCAAGACAGTAAATAAAGTAAAGCTAGCAACTAATTTTTTTGTGTTTTGATATAATGCAGCAAACAAAGTAGTAAATAAAGTAAAGCAAGACAAAAACAAAGTAAAGAGATTGGATTGTGGAGACTCCCCTTGCAGCGTGTCTTGATCTCCCCGGCAACGGCGCCAGAAAATATGCTTGATGGCGTGTAACTCACACGTTCGTTGGGAACCCCAAGTGGAAGGTATGATGCGCACAACAGCAAGTTTTCCCTCAAAAAGAAACCAAGGTTTATCGAACCAGGAGGAGCCAAGAAGCACGTTGAAGGTTGATGGCGGCGGGATGTAGTGCGGCGCAACACCAGAGATTCCGGCGCCAATGTGGAACCTGCACAACACAACCAAAGTACTTTGCCCCAACGAAACAGTGAGGTTGTCAATCTCACCGGCTTGCTGTAACAAAGGATTAGATGTATAGTATGGATGATGATTGTTTGCAAAGAACAATAAAGAACAAGTATTGCAGCAGATTTGTATTTCAGATGTAAAGAATGGACCGGGGTCCACAGTTCACTAGAGGTGTCTCTCCCATAAGATAGCATGTTGGGTGAACAAATTACAGTCGGGCAATTGACAAATAGAGAGGGCATAACAATGCACATACATGACATGATGAATATTGTGAGATTTAATTGGGCATTACGACAAAGTACATAGACCGCTATCCAGCATTCATCTATGCCTAAAAAGTCCACCTTCAGGTTATCATCCGAACCCCTTCCAGTATTAAGTTGTAAAACAACAGACAATTGCATTAAGTATGGTGCGTAATGTAATCAATAACTACATCCTCGGACATAGCATCAATGTTTTATCCCTAGTGGCAACAGTACATCCATAACCTTAGAGGTTTCTGTCACTCCCCCAGATTCACGGAGACATGAACCCACTATCGAGCATAAATACTCCCTCTTGGAGTTAAGAGTAAAAACTTGGCCAGAGCCTCTACTAATAACGGAGAGCATGCAAGATCATAAACAACACATAGGTAATAGATTGATAATCAACATAACATAGTATTCTCTATCCATCGGATCCCGACAAACACAACATATAGAATTACAGATAGATGATCTTGATCATGTTAGGCAGCTCACAAGATCCGACAATGAAGCACATGAGGAGAAGACAACCATCTAGCTACTGCTATGGACCCATAGTCCAGGGGAGAACTACTCACTCATCACTCCGGAGGCGACCATGGCGGTGAAGAGTCCTCCGGGAGATGATTCCCCTCTTCTGCAGGGTGCCGGAGGTGATCTCCAGAATCCCCCGAGATGGGATTGGCGGCGGCGGCGTCTCAGTAAGGTTTTCCGTATCGTGGCTCTCGGTACTGGGGGTTTCGCGACGAAGACCTTAAGTAGGCGGAAGGGCGGAGTCGGAGGGGTCACGGGGGCCCCACACAGCAGGGCCGCGCGGGCCCCTCCTGGGCCGCGCCGCCCTAGTGTGGCGGCGCCCCGTGGCCCCACTTCGTCTTCTCTTCGGTCTTCTAGAAGCTTCGTGGCAAAATCGGCCCCTGGGCGTTGATTTCGTCCAATTCCGAGAATATTTCTTTACTAGGATTTCTGAAACCAAAAACATCAGAAAACAACAACTGGCTCTTCGGCATCTCGTTAATAGGTTAGTGCCGGAAAATGCATAAATACGACATATAATGTGTATAAAACATGTAGATATCATCAATAATGTGGCATGGAACATAAGAAATTATCGATACGTTGGAGACGTATCAGCCATCAAAAAGGCTTCAGCACGAGCAACACCAAAAACGAATAAACTGATACTGCCTAGATCGCAAGATACGATCTAGGCAGCATGTTGCTTACCCGGGAGAAACCCTCGAAACAAGGGGTGGCGATGCGCCTAGATTGATTTGTTGTGAACGTGATCGTCCTCCTTCTCAATAACCCTAGATACATATTTATAGTCCATAGACTCTCTAACTTGGGAAAAAACCCAACCGTGTACGAGCTAAACTCTATCTCTTAATTCTAACCGACACGTATCCTACTATATTTACAGATACACGGGCAATCTTGCCCAAACTTCTTATACAAGGCCGGTTCGGGAAATATCTTCCATGTATATCTTCTAAGCCCATTTAATCACGGCCCATCTCCAGACTTGGTCAAATTCTGGTGATAACACATGCCCCCTGGTTTTGGCAATGATAATTTCAAAACCACTCTGTTTTTTCTTCGTAGGGTCACGTCGTGGTAGAGCAGAACCGCCGCAGTATCCTTCATCATGATGCCTTGCCTTCTCAACTTCTCTGCACGATTTGACAGTTCTTTGGCACCACTTCCTCGGAAACTGCTGTAACATTAACTCTCCCCCATATCCCATTATTTAACCGCGTCGAGCAGTTCGCCTCTTCATCCTCTTGCTCCGTACTAGCCATCGGCAAAACCCCCCCTCCTCTGTAGCCATGTCTTCTTCCTCCTCCTCCTCCTCTGCCTCCTCAGGCCTCTCCTACGTATCTTCTCCCCTCCGTGAGCCCACGCCGGAGTGGGACCCGGTGGCGGCGTACAACCGCCGCGCCCCGGAGGAGTGGGACATCGAGTCCCATGATTCCTCCGTCTGGTCCGAGGACGACAAGTCCTTGACCGACGGAGAGGACGACTTCCAGTTCCTCGTCGACGGGGAGCTGGAGGCGGGGAGCGAAGACGATCGCTTCTCGTGGGACGGCTACACCTCCTCCGACGAGGAGGACGAAGAGGAGGACGACGAGTCCTCCGACAAATATCCCCCGGCGAAGCGTTTCCGCGCCGGGTCGGACGACGACAGCGATGACGACGACGAGGAGGATGAGGCTCCCGTAGAGGGCTACGGGAGCAGCGACGAGGAGCCCACCAGCAGCTGCGCCGGCGGCAGCGATGACGACGACGAGGGCAGCAACGGCCCTTAGATTAGGGACTACTAGTATAGGACTAGTCGTAGTAGTAATCGGCTTTTGTTCTTTCTTCCTTGAGCAATCGGCTCTTCTCTGTAAAAAACCCTTTTATTAATGAAGAAAATATCTCTAAGCCGATTTTGCCCTTTTTACCAGTTTTGCCGATTGTCAAAGCAAGTCAACACACCAAGAGCCGATGGCAGCGCATCGGCCCTTGCCATAAAACGCGAGCAAGGCCAGCTCTGTTGCCTATTCAAACGGTAACCTGCAACTTATCTGAAAGAGCAACACTCAGATCTCCAAATCGCCGCTCGAACAGACCCAACCTACGGCCACACGAACCTCAGATCTCAATCGCGCAGGCTCGAACCCGCAGCGGATCCAATGGCGGAATCATCCAACGCCAACGCTATGGTCTCCGGCCTGAAGGTAATCCTCAACCGCTCCTCGTTGTCTGAACATAGTGCTAGAATTAACAACAAACATCTGAATTAATGCTTCGTTCCGTCATTAATTTCTAGGTATCAGATATTCTACTGCCACATCCTTCTCTTCCAAATTCTCTCTGTCTTGGCCCCCGTTCTACCGAGAGTCCTGCCCATCTGATTTCATGCGAGGAAAATAGAATTCCCTTCATGAACCAAAACCTAGATCTGACTTCTTGGGCCGACTGCTTACGAGCCTGGCCTAATCCTCCTGAAGATTGGGTTTCATGGTACAATAGAGTCTCAAAAACTCACCACGCCACTTGGGAAACCGCAGGAATAGCTGATGCTTTAGCTCTATCACTGTCTCCTCTTGAGAAACATGAAAACCTTCTGAAAACCATCGGCTATTTTTGGTCTGATGCCATGAATTGCTTCATGTTTGGTCATGGCCCCATGACACCAACCTTACTAGATGTGGCCATGATCACTGGTTTAGACATTGCATCCCCAAGCCCATCTGCCTTTAGGCTGCCAAAGGTCCCCTTCACGCTTTCTTCCAAAACAGAGTGCACCAACTGGGGTGCTTACCTTCGGCGCCACATGAAAAACAAAGGCCCAGTAACAGAGAAAGAACACACGACCTTCCTGAATTTCTGGTTGGAACACTTCATATTCTGTGGTCCTTCACTTGCTCCAACCAAGAATTACCTTTCCCTCGCCTATGAACTTGCCAGAGGCACTCAGCTTGGCATTGGCAAACTGTTTTTTGGAGAGGTCTATAGATATCTCCAGCTAATGTCTGTTAAACTATTCTCCCAAAAGACAGTCAAAACTGGTGGTCCCTGGTGGTTTATTCAACTCTGGGCTCAGCTGTACTTCCAAAACCAGATCCCAAACCTTCCACCCTTGGCCACTTGCACCTTCCCAGATACCAACGGGAGGCAGATCCGATGCACTAGCTACGGCCAAGCTCTATATAGCCTCCCAGGCAGCAAACTGACCTCTAAGGGAGCATCAGAGTGGTTCAGAACTTTCTACCAAGGCCTGGACGACCCTCTCTTCTTTCCTTATACGGAGTCTAAAATTTTTGAAAATCCAGTCTCCTTCAGGTTAGATAGTTTTGCCGATGATGCTGACACTCGGCAATTGTATTCCATCATGATCCGTCCCTGCTTCCTTCCAGTTGGCATGAGCACTTCAAACAGGATCACCAAACCCGGTTATGAGTCTTATCAGCCGGTCGTAGCAGCCCGGCAACTTGGCCTCGGACAGGTATCTCCTCACTTCTTTCTACACCACCTGACGGAGAGCAGAGCTGATCTACCTGATGTCCTCACTAGTCAGAGGTGTTATACCTTCTTTGACGCTCTAGCCACCCCAATCCCTCACAACCTCTCTTTTACCTCGTCAACCGATGGTTTTGATACTTGGTGGTCAATGTGGAAGACTCACGCCTTTAGGAGGGCTCTGGGACCATTGCTGAAACAGCTTGATGCTGAATACGACATCCCTGCAGAGCAGGTACCACTACTCACAATTTATTTTGAAGTGGTTTGCGATGATTTCCCCTTATAACCTTGCTCTGTCTCCTTGCAGCAACAGGACGGTCCAGACCCTGTAGATGATGACGGCTCCCCTTTCAGATTCCTCCCACCAGCTCCGGTGGTCATCTTCTGCAAAAACTCACCACCTTTGAAGAAGGTTGTGATGCAAAGCCAGCCGATGACACCCAAATCGGCTTCCAAAAGCAGAGCGTCTACTAGGTCAGCTGCCCCCCGAGCCTCAGTCAAGGCGAGAACAGCGGTGAGGAAAGTAGCTGCCAGGAAGACTCTGAAGCACCAAAGCCCTACTCCAGCTCAAGAAGGCTCGCACGTAAGTTTCACCCATGCTTTGACTGATTTCATTCATCCTTCTAGGCTTCTGCAGCATACTTGTATTTCTTCTACAGACCTCCACTGAAGAAAACTCTAGTGAGGACACACAGTCCAGTCGAAGGGACTCGAGCTCAGGCAATTCTGAGAAAACCACCACGCAGAGCCAGCCAGACTTGCCACCGTCGGCTTCCAAGAAAAGGTCAGCCCCTGAACCTGCTGTCTCCCAAACTCCCATCAAAGCGGGGCAGGGCAGCCTACGCACAAAGAGCCGATGCATCAAGAGAGCTCGCAAGGAACCGCAAGCCTCTCCATCAAACCAGGAGATATCAAACGTAACTCCATCATACTCTCCCTGGCTCATATTTCATGCTGACCCATTGCTGTTCTTGTCGGCTAACCATTCCCTTTGCAGACTGATGACACCTCTAGTGGGGAAGTCGAGGAGGTACCAATGCCATCCGCCACCCTGGACCTAGCAACTTCTAAGAGTGTAGCTGAGAAGGTGGCCAGCTTGGCCAAACCGACAGCAGAAACACCAGAGCCGATCACCTCTTCATCGGCTGTTCCTCTGGTCTTAGGAGAGGTACGATCCTTCCCTTTAGCTCTTCCTTACTCCTTTGCTGTCTCCTGACGTTTTTCTTGTTGTCTGTCAGGGTTATGACCTTTCAAGCCTGCTAACATTTGACCCCGAATCCATCGAGCCGGCTATTGCTAAAATGAGCGAAGAGCCAGGACCCAGCACTGCACATTGTCAACTCCAGCATCTCAAGGCCCTGCTCTCCTCCTCCATCGAGACATTGGTTGAAGACTCCGAGGCAGTGAAGAGCATTCTGGAGGATATCCAGCCTCATCTTCTGGTGACGCTGCAGGTGAAACTTTGGCCAGTCGTAACTCTGTCTGCCTACAGGTCAAGAGTGGCATCGGCTCGTCAGAGAATCGACCTGCGCCACGCCCAGCTTCCGTTGAAAGCCGATATTGCAGACAAATGCCAACGGCTTAATGAGAAAAAGGCTGCCTTGGACGCCAAAACTGACACATCTGACAGCACGGCTGAACTGGCGACCTTGCGCAAAGAATTGGAGGCCCTTGAAGAGAAGGTTCGGGCAACAAAACAGCTCATTGAAGCCAAGGAAGCTCTTATCGCCCACTCCCTCGAGGAAGCAGAAGGTCTTAAAGCTGAACTGAAGACTGATCTGGCCGAAATCCGCGCCTTGAACAAGCAGCTGGTAGCAGGCAAAGACGAAGATGATGAGGCCGAGATCGCCGAGGTGGATCGTGTTCGTGCTGATGCCCTCCATGCCCTTGAGATGTTCCTTCAGCAGAGTCTCCCTGTGTAATCTGAGAAACAAGTTTGTACTCCAGAGTCGATGGCTGTGCATCGGCTTTGTTCCCTAGTTCTGAAGTTTTTTTTTACTGGCCGATTTCGTGCATCGGTCCACATATGTTATCGTTCATTATTCCATATTATGTGCCCCCCGAGCCGAATCTTTCAAGTGATTGAAGATATCGGCTCTTGCTGATGCATGTTGGTCGTAGCTTATCCCACGGACCAATGTAGATCTCTTCTAGCTCATCAGCTGACGTAAACCCATTTCCTAGCTTTCCGTCGCCCGTTAGATCGACGTTGAACACAGGCAGAACGTATGGCGAGGATAATTTTGGCCGATTGCTGGAATCGGCCTCCATGTTGATTGAATTGCTCAATGAAGGTTTACAACTTGTATGTGCTCCCTTACAGGAGGAAGCCTCCCTACCACGACTACGTGACATGTTAGACGTGAGATCCTTGCTTTTTTTATTTTTTGGGGCCGATCACACGGATCGGCCTTGCCACGTGTGTTGATGGATGTTGCTCTTGCTACTCTATCAGGCCGGTGGATAAGACCAGCCTCACCCCGTTTTTTGTCACCTCGATGCGATCACAGCCGTCCAAACTGATTCCAGAGAGCGGTTCTTGGTCGTCCGAGTCCCAAATGTTCATGCCGGCTATCGAGACGTCGATCGAATCATCTGCATGCACGACTTCTACGTCGTCTCCATCCCACTGTATCAGGCATTGGTGCATTGTAGATGGAATGCAGCAGTTAGCGTGAATCCAATCCCTTCCTAACAGGGCAGCGTAGGTGCTCTTGCTGTCGACGATGAAGAATGTCGTTGGGACCGTCTTTCGGCCTATGGTTAGATCCACGTTCAGGACACCTTGCATCCCTAATGCTTGGCCGTTGAAGTCATTTAGTGTGACGTTGGTCTTGATCAGATCGGCACTAGAGCGTCCTAAATGCCGTATCATGGAATAAGGCATTATATTGACCGCCGCTCCCGTGTCAACCAACATCCTGCCGACGGGCTGCCCATTGATATAACCCTTTAGGTACAGGGCCTTCATATGTTTGTAGCCCTTCTCCCGTGGCTTCTCGAAGATGACGGGCTGTGGACCACAGTCAAACTGTGCTATCGGCACTTCTTCAGTTCCTGGGGCACGAAACTCTGATGGAAGGAAGAACACCATGTTTGTGCCAGCCGATGTACCCGCATCGGCTTTTTCTTGCTTGGGGCGCCAAACTTTCTTTGGTGGACGTGCTTCTTCGTCCAAAGTCTGTTGAATTTTCACGGCCAGATCAGGCCGCGCTTTCCTCAACGTGTGCAAGTATCACGCTTCGGCTTGCTCCAAGCTGCGTAGCCGCTGAACCCTACGCTTTTGGGAATGGCTGAGTCCATCGGGGCACCACCTTGGCCGGTGGTACCTATCCTCTTCTTCATCTTCTGACTCCTCAAAGTATTCATCTTGAGAGGACTCAGCACGTTTGTTCTGTGGCGGGAGAGGTCCTAGACGCTTGAAAACTGAAACGTCTCCTGCATCCTTCTTCCGGCGTCTACACTCTGGGCAGTTTTCGATCGTAGGCAATCGGCTCATCCCTGAGTCCCAGCAGTGTTTAAAGAAGGGACAGTCTCAGTGTCTATCCATGTCCTCCTGCTCCCTTGACCTCTCCTTAGCGCGGTGCTCCCGTCCTTCGTCGCCTCTGTCATGCCAACGGTACCTTCCTTTGTCTTCATCGGACCGATTGTATCTCTCATAGTTTCTGTCGTACTGCCGACGTCGGTCATACTGATATTCATATTTGTTGAGGAGGTGCGTGGAAAGTGGTTTCTGGTATCGCACGCTTCTCACTTGTTCCTTGGTAAGGTACCGTTTGTCATCATATCGGGGCCGATCGCGTGGATCGGCCTCCTCCTTTTCCTTGTTGCGGGAGTGACTGCTTTCCTCTTTATCCTTGCCATGGTGGCGCACAGGCCCTGCCATGTTAACATCAAACGAGAAATCCAATCGACGCCTCGCGGAGTGGTTTGGTTCCACCATGTTGACGCCAGGGAACGGATGCGTGTCCACTTTCATGGCAAGCTGTCCGAAGAGCAATCGGCCTTGTTCTATCGCCACTTGGATCTGCTGACGAAACACCTTGCAGTCATTGGTGGTATGGGTGAACGAGTGATGCCATTTACAGTACGGCCTCCCGTTCAGTTCTTGTGCTGTAGGGATTTTATGGGCTTTGGGTAACTTCAGCTGTTTTTCCTTAAGCAATAGATCGAAAATCTGCTCAACTTTGCTCAAATCGAAGTCAAACCCTTTTGGAGGCCCTTGTGGTTTTACCCACTTGCAGGACACGGGATGTGCCCCCCGAGCCCATTCAGCTACAGCCACCTCCAGGTCCGGTGTAGGATCTTCAGTTTCTTCCATCTCAACCAGACCCACCGGACGCTTGAACTTGTCTTGGTACAATTCAGGGTGTCGCTGCTCATAGGATGTGAGTTTCTGCACCATATGCGACAATGAACTGTACTCTGCTTGGGAAGTCAGATCTTTGATTGGCGTCGCGAGGCCCAGTACTGCCAGCTCGATCGCTTCCTTCTCAGATAAACGAACCGAATAACATCGGTTCCTGACAGTCCTGAAACATTGGATGTATTCAGATACTGTTTCTCCCCGCTTCTGCCGCACCTGTGTCAGATCGGCAATGCCGGCCTCGGTAGCTTCTGAGTGATATTGCACGTGAAACTGCTCCTCCATTTTCTTCCACGTCCGGACTGAGTTTGGTGGCAACGACGTGTACCATCCAAAGGCTGACCCCGTGAGAGATTGTGCGAAAAACCTCACACGTAACTGGTCTGACGCTGAAATCATGCCCAGCTGCGCCAAATATCGGCTTACGTGCTCTATTGAGCTAGATCCTTCTGCTCCATTGAATTTTGAGAATTCAGGGAGCCGATACTTGGGTGGCAGCGGGATCAGGTCATACTCATCAGGGTACGGCTTGGAATAGCCGATTGTCTTCCTCTTCGGCAGGATGCCGAATTGGTCTCTCAAGATAGTGCTGATCTGCTCCATGGTATTAGCTGTAGGGACCGAGCCTTCATGACTCGTTCCAGTAGCATATTTAGCCAGCCATGCCTGTTTATCAGCATCTACTCCAGAAATCCCAGTTGGTGCGATCTGGCCTGTGCGCGCCAAGGCATTGTAGTCCGACACGTATGTGCACACGTATCCATGTGGGATCTCCTTAGGCGGCTCATATAGGAACTGGCAATCGCTAGGATCGCCTCCAACCTTGTAGACGACGTACGCCGGTGAACCCGGCGGCTCTGGTGCTGCAAGCGCGAATGGTAGCGGCGGCCTGATCTGGAGCGGTACTTCTCCCTGGTGAGTCCCTAGGGTGGGTCCTGACGGGGAGTATTGATGCTTCATGATTTCCTGCACCACACGGACCGCGACGCGCTCGAGAGTATTCACCAGGCTTTCAGAATAGCGGTGTAGGGAATGAGCCGCCATGTAATTGATTTCCTGGCGCAGAGCTCTGGTACGTTCCTCCGAAGGGGTAGACAGGTCCACTCCGTCAAGAACACCCTCAGGGGAGAACCCCTTCCACCTTACGCCATGTGAACGGGTCCTCACGAAAGAGCCGATGAGATCGGCTTCCAAGATGGCTTTCATCTCATCATACTTCTTCTTCTGCTCTTCTGGCAGATCTGCGTACGTGACTGGTTCGCCAACCACCTCCTCCGCAGCTTTTGACATGGTTGCTGCAGACGTCGATGTTGTTGCAGAGGGTCCCACCGGGCGTGCCAGAATGTGTTGCGGTCAGAAACCCACCGGCGAGCAGCGACGGGCAACACAGTAGAGCCGGGAGGCTCCCAGGATTGCGGCTGACCCTGGTCCCTCGGGCGACGGCCCGCAATGCCTTCTGGCACACGCGTCCTGGTGCTTACGAGGGCGTGCCACCTGACCTATACCTAGTTAGGAAGGTGATGGATTGCTTCGACTAGTTTCCTGCATGACAAACACGTAGACATTAAATACGAGCCCCGATCGGCTCTTAAGTTGTTCTGTGGATCGGCTCAAAGAGCCGATTGCCCCATGGTTCATGTTAGATTTATAAGGACATGGGGATCATGCTTTATCAATATCAAGCTAATCTAATCTACGATAGTCTAGGGTTTTCACCGTATAATCGGGACATCCTATGCGTAATTGAGCCTAACAGATACGTAGGATGATAGAAAACCAGCACTAAAGAGGCCTAAAAACCAACGTGAAGTTGATCCCCGGAACAATCCCTCTAAAGCTTAGTAAACCACACCTTACGCACTACCGGATCCTTCAACCTGTTTATAAGGCCTAACCATACGGATATCAAACCAATCCTTGAAGAACAAGGAGCAACTATAATGGATTAGATCTACTAGATAATGAACAAGCAAGGTGCTGCCCTTACAACTAAAATAGGTGTAAGGGCAGCTAGGTATCGAGGGGAAGCGTAGCTAAACAAATGCATCGTGAAAGCATTGTGATCAACCCCAAAACACCTAAGATAAGGGTGTTGCTCGCCATCAAAAAGGCTTCAGCACGAGCAACACCAAAAACGAATAAACTGATACTGCCTAGATCGCAAGATACGATCTAGGCAGCATGTTGCTTACCCGGGAGAAACCCTCGAAACAAGGGGTGGCGATGCGCCTAGATTGATTTGTTGTGAACGTGATCGTCCTCCTTCTCAATAACCCTAGATACATATTTATAGTCCGTAGACTCTCTAACTTGGGAAAAAACCCAACCGTGTACGAGCTAAACTCTATCTCTTAATTCTAACCGACACGTATCCTACTATATTTACAGATACACGGGCAATATTGCCCAAACTTCTTATACAAGGCCGGTTCGGGAAATATCTTCCATGTATATCTTCTAAGCCCATTTAATCACGGCCCATCTCCAGACTTGGTCAAATTCTGGTGATAACAGTATGATAATTAGGTTTGTGTGAGTTCTATGGTTTTCTATGGTTCTAATGGGTTTCTGGAATAAGGATGTAATAACCCAGAACATAGGAACAACGAAGGGTAGATTTAGAAATGGGATGTGCATTTCATCGCAAAACGGGGGAAATTTTCGCGCCTTATTGCAACTAAACCTAAGAGGGATCGAGGTTCTCTCTCATTTTGCACTTAGGGTTAGGCAATGTGAGTTAGGGAAATTTCGACATGATCTCTTTTGTATCTTATTGATTTGAGGAATGATTTCATTTGACAAGTGTTAATACATTTAACAATAAGCATTGAACAATATAAATATGAATTCTCAATACAAACACAACTGATGAATTCAAATAACTTTGAATTTCACAATTGAATATTCAATACAATATTTAATTCAGAATATAAACATTACATAAAGCAAAAGCTCATAAACAAAAACTTGAGCTTTATTGATAATCAACACAGAATACATTGTCTTTACAGTATTCTTGATACAAGAATTGATCAATAATAAACAGAAATGAAAAAGGAAAATTACAAGGTTGTTCTAAACTAAAACCTAGACTAAAAGCCTTGATGAATATCTTTTGGTCATATTCATCTTCAAAACCTGCAAAACAAAGAACAAATACTAACCAGAATACAAGTGTTAACCAGATTCAGTTTGGACAGTTAGTAGAAATAACACAAAGTTCAGTTTGGACAGTGAAACTGTCACAGTACACTTGTGCTTGTCCAAAACCTGGACAGCACAAGATAAGGGCAGCAGCAAACCAAACCTGAGCACCACCAGGGGCTCAAGTTTCAGCATATGAGAGCACACAGCTCATGTGTGCTGGGCAGGCCACAGCAAGGCAATGCACAAGCTTAGTCACCAAAGCAAGCCAGGCTTGTGTGTCATTGCAAGAACAGAAGTAGAGTTCATATAGAAGGGGCACAAACCCTAGAACCAGTGCACAGTCGACCAGATAAGATCACCAGGTAAGGGTGAAGCAAGAACAAGCACAGTCCATCCAGTTCTTGCTCAAGAACAGAACCAACACACACAACCACTCAACCACCAGAAATCATGGTGACCTGAGAAGATCATCCAAGATCTTGAGGTGAAGGGCTGTGACACAAACCACAAGTCTGCATCAACAAAACATTTCTTTCTAGGAGCTGGAACAAGGTATACCAAATACCTGGACAGATCCAGTGGATCTGATCCATCACATATGCATGAAATAAGCATGGGATGAGCAGATGCTCATATGGGTAGATCATCACTTGGTTTTCACCAAGGAACACTGCCAGTCAAAAGCCACTAAAATAAAAAGCATCTAGGTACAGATCTTATACACAGAAACTAGCACATATGTGCAGATGCACACACTAGCCAGATTAGATGCATAGATAGCACCAGTAGATGGCAAAGATTAGCAGCTAAGACTACACAGTAAATCCTAAGCATACAACCATCAGGAAACCCTAGATTTCTTCACAAGCAAGCATATTGGCATTCATATTTATTATGATCCCCAAATATGCAAGCAATGACGAGTAGCCAACAAGATCCAACCAATCATGTGAGCAACCAGTCAGTAGCAAGGCTACTGAGGTCACAACACACTTAGAACCATCCCAAGGCCAAGCCAAATACAAAGCATCACTATCCAGAAATGGATTCAGACTCTAATTGCTTGTAAAAGAATCATGAATAGCAAATTCAGACACAAGCAAGTAATTCAATCATCACTGCATAAGCAGTTCATCATAATTTAAGTAATACAAGCATGAATTTATCACAGATCCATGCTAAGCATTGACAGTAGCCTACTATTAAGCAACACAGTTTAATCCATAGCCACTAGAGCAAGTCTAGGTAGCTAAGATGAGCAACAGCACAAGTAAGCAACATCATAGTGATGCTTGAGCATCAGCATCACAAGATAATTGAATCATTTAGTCACAGTATTAACCAGTAAGCTATCACTGATAATTGAATTGATCAAATGGATCAATTATAGCAAGCCAAGTTACACAGAGAGGTTAGCCAACAAGCAAGGAATGATCCAATGGATCATTGGCTTGCATAGGAAGCACATAAGCATTTCCCAAGCACCACTGGCACTCACAAGTGTCACTGATGAACCGCAGTACACCTAGACAAGTAAGTGTAACATGCCAGTAAGCACAAGCAAGCCCGTAAGCAAGTACTGCATGGATAGCAAGTTCATAAGCAAGCACAACAGAGCATAGCCAAATTAGAGCAGGCTAGGAGCAACAGTTAAGCAAACAGAGCATGTACCGCAAGCAAGGCAACACTGGCCAGTACCAGAAATTGATGATTTGGCCATGAGCTTGCAGCAAAGGGAAGCATAGGTGGATTAAGCAACCATGGCAGAGTTCTGTGTGATCACAGGATCACCAGAAAGCAACAGAGCATAAGGAAGAAGAAGCACAGTAGCTTGGAGAGGCGCACAGGTATGGAGAGGAGAAGGAGAAGGAGCAGAGCAACTTACACGCGCCTGGTGGCAGAGGCTATGGCATGGCGAGGCAGTGCTCTCGCGGCCATAGCAGCTGCAAAGCCAGGGAAGGCGCCGGCGTTACGCCGACGAACACCACCACAACAGCACGACACAGAGACGACGGCACAGGTACTGCAAGTAGCACCCGCGCCAGGTCGGTCTCGAAGGCGCACACGTCGACGGCGAGGGCGAGAGCTCGTCGGAGATCACCCAATCGCCCAAGGCGATTCTCCACGAGATCCAGAGAGGAGGCGATTTGCCAGGAGAGGAAGCAATCGAGGAAACCACGCGGACAGATCGATAGATCGTCTCGCGGCGGTCCAGATCAGGTAGGTGGCGAGGTCAGGGAAGCACGGCGATGACCGAAGCGAGGCGGCGGCCATGGCGGCGACGCCATCGCCAGGGCGTCGCGAGAGAGATTAGGGTTAGGTCGAGCGAGTGAGAGGGCCGAGTGAGTGAGAGTGCGGTGGGCCGTTCGGCTCCACCAAGCCGCTATGGGGCAAGCCTTAGTGGGCTGTCCCATGGGCCCAAGTTATTGGGCTGGGCCCAATATGGGTCCAGGGGGGTATATTGGTCTTTTTACATTTAATAAAAGGCCAGAACTTTACCAAATTTTAATAAATCAAACACAACTCTAAAAATCCATTAAAAATTGGATTAATGAATGAAAAATAAATCTTAACAAGAATAAAATATGAAATGGAATTTATGAAACAAATTCAAAATTATGAATTTTAAGAATTTAAATAATAACTTGGAATTTAAAATTATTATTTCCTTGTAATTAAAATTCAAGGAAAAATCTTAAATAAGTTCAAATACTTATTTTCAAACACTTCAAAATGAAATTCTATTATTCCAAGTCATTTCTTTTGAAAAAGGGGATTTTTCCCAGAAAAATACTATACTCCTTTTTATTCCAAAAACTATAGAGGTAACTCTATAATTTTCAATTATTTTTGGAATGATTAAGGGGATTACCAAGTAAATAGTTTTATTTTGAATTATTGTACTTTGTGTGAATTAAAATGGTTTATACTTTTAAATCAACTGTAAATTACCGTCAAAGACATAAATCTTAAATACAACCCTAAATGGCTATAACTCAACGGGGTAAAGTGTTTCAACATAAAATAATCCATCCATGATTGCATTATTTGGATTTTATAACATTGTCCTTACCGGACAATGATGCTTCTTACAGAACCCGAGGTCCAGGTTCCATCAACTGCATTGAACTGCACTATCTCGCAGTCCACAGGCAAGTTCACCCTTGCTCATGTCAACTTGAGTATTTTCTATTACTTTAATGCAAAGCTATATACTTATCACTCCTGCATCGCAAATGAAATGTTACTTTCCAACTATGAATATGACTATGTGGCTGGCAATGGAACCATGGTATGTGTTGATATGGTGGAGGTTCCATTGCAATGGGTTATATCACCCTAGGATTAAATTACCAATGCCGTCCAGTGATTCTAGCGCCGTACAAACCGCGTTGACCATGAGATCTATAATGGCTCTGGGGAAGCCAGCCGTATCTTTTCCCTTCTGCACGCCAACGGATTGGAGAGCCGGTGGGGTGCTGGAGGCACTGCCGCAATAGGTTGGGAAATCCTTTTAAATCCCCATCCATTAGTGATGATAAGCTCTTCGATCTATGAGGGATTGTCCGGAGTACACCATGAGTAAAGCCGTATTATCGGGGGAAGTCTACTGGAGGTGTACGGTTGGACAAAAGGGTGGGTTTGCAGTCGCGGAGAAGGCGGTGTGGGCTTGGATCTTTATACCTGGCCTCACACCAAAGGAAGTGTGAACGGGGGCAAGTCCCTGCGGATGGCAAAAAGGGTGAGATCTCTTGTGGGAAAAGTAACGCACCTCTGCAGAGTGTATCAAATTGTGGCTGTCACTCCTTGTTCCGGGAAGGGAACTGCGAACGCGGCAGGAAAGGAACTCCACGAAGTTCTAGTCAACCTGTGAAGACTGACGGGCATAGTTTTCATAATAAAAGCAACCTTTTGAAGAAATGATTGCAAAACATGCATTGACCGGCGATTTCCTGATCAATGGTCGTAGCTAGTGCATCAAACACCTTTTATTCTTTTAGAACTTGCTGAGTACCTCTGTACTCACTTTCTTTCGACACCCTTGCTAGACTGTGATCCGGAAGTGGAGGCCATCAACGATGGAGCACCAGAAGGAAGTTACGAGCTGGTCTACGAAGAACCTGATCTTACCGGCGGAGTGGAAGGCGTAGACTATGGGATAGTCTACGGACCAGATGACACGGAGGTGGAGGAGTAGTGACATACCCTAGCATCATAGAGCCGAGCAACGTAGAACTTACCTAAATAAGTTGTTGAGCTCTTTATATTTGTTATGAGTTGTAATCGTACTTAAGTAGTATCTTAGGGTGTTCTCATAGGACCTGTGAGAATACCAACTTGTTAAGACAATGTTTGTAATAAAGTATGGAGTGTTATGACCTGCAATGTTTCTGTTGTACCACTCTGAGGGATATGGCAAATTGTGAAGAAGTCCCTTCGCAAAGATCATATCAACGACTTGTATACTACAACATGCAGTGGTATGCTGGGTCACCGCAGCTGGTATCAGAGCAAATGTTGCGACCTTAGGTTGGAAAACCTAGCATAGGGAAGAAACCTGTAGGAGTCTAGTTGAAATAGTAAAGGATTCTCTAGAAATATGGTGATTATTCACTTGAGAATAGCAAAACCATATATTTTAGTGCGATAATTCTTTATTATAGCTATTATGATGCATTATCACTACTAATATTCTGCTTTTGTATACAGCCATAATGGCGAACACTTTTCCTAAGAGGACTTTGAGGAAGGTTGAGGGTTGGCTTGGTGATTATGATGGACCAATAACAGCTCTCCTGTGTGGGATGCTGAAGGAACTTCATTGTGATCCACGGATACCTGTTATCAAATATACCTACTATGATGGGGAAATCCTAGCCAAGTGCAGAGTATCGGTCCAACTACCGACAAAACTGCTGATGAGTCGTGTAATGCCATACGGAGAAGCCAAAACTATCACCACAGCCTACCACATGGGCCTATTCAAGGCAATCCTTGAGATAAGGCAGCACAAGTCAGTAGAACTGCTATGTTCAGAGTTTTCTCATATACCTCATGCCGAGGAAGATGAGGATCCCACTCTAAATCATCTGGTGTTAGCACACAGAAGTCCTGAAGCTGCAGCACAGCACATGGATAGCTGTAAGTCTTTATTGACCACGATGTACCTTTTACACATGAAAATGAGGGGTGAGATTGACCACATGCTAGCTGAGTTCACGGACCCTGATAAAGTCCAAACTCGGATGCGTGATTTGAGGGCACAACCACAACATACTACACCTTTCTTTAGCCTAGACAGCTATGTAGATTTGAGTGACCAATTGTCCCATAAAGATCCACTTACACCCAACTTTGTCCCACACTATCCCCATGTGTCAGCATCATATGAGTCTGGATATGGGGGAGATGATTCCAGAAACCTAAACTGCTCCGAGTCACCAATCGAGAATTCGACTGGTTGGCGTTTCGGGGAACCATTTGGAGATGAAGGAGAACCCATCACTTGTGAGTCAGAGGATGAAGGAGGCGCGGTTAACCAGAATGTTAACCAAAGCTTTGGGCAGAAAGAGAAAGACACCAACTCCATTTCTTTAGATTTGGAGATGGGGTTACCCAAAACATCCCAGTACATCGTAGGTGAGAGTTCTGGAACAAAGAAAAAGAAGAAGAAGAAGATGAGGGGTCAAGTGAATAGGAATCCTCCATGGATGGTAGAAGAAGGTGAGCTGTATCCCACTGGGGATACATATGAGTCTTTATCCAGCTACTTTGGCATGACAGATCTCTGTCTCGGCACTTCGTCCGATTCAGACTACATACCTACTGGAAGGACTTTCATTCCGGACGGGGTCCGGAAGACAAACAGCTGTACCGGATGGACCCCAGGGATGTACGCGGAGGCGAGTTATGATGACGAGGAGTAGAGCTCCAAGGAAGAATAAAGTAATCTAGGTGGTATTGTAATAGAACGTATTTTAAATTCCCGTTGGCTTGGGCTTTGAGCCAAATAAGTGGTTTATATGTACCACATGTAATATAAGTGTGTATGTTATGTAATATACAAAGTATATGCATAATAAATGTTTGTTTTGGATTTGCTTCTTGATTTCATTGTGTGACTAGTTCTGGGCAATGAGTTGAGCTCAGAAAACATTTGCATGGTGTAATTATGAGTAATCGCTCTTTGTTACAGGACTAGGGGGACATGGCGTTAGTTGAAACTGAAGAGGCTCGACGAGAGCGTGAGGAGAGAGAAAAAGAGGAGGCTGATGCAGCAGCTAGAGCGGAGAATGCACCACCACCACCACACCCAATGATGCACCCAGACTTCCAACAGTATATGAGAGCAATGGAGGAAGATAGGAGGCGTTATCAGGAAAGTCAAAGCAAGAACATGCAAGACTTCTTTACCCAAGTCATCAATGATAGGGGTAATGAAGGCAAGGGAGTAACTTTATCAGACTTCCAAAATGCAAGACCACTACCGTTTACATCAGCTCCAGAACCAATGGACGCTGAAGATTGGCTTATGGATACGGAAAGGAAGCTGAAAACCGTTGGTTGCAACGATGAGGAGAAGATCAGATATACCACTTATCTGTTGTCAGGACCAGCAGCGTCATGGTGGGAGAATCTTGTAGCAGTACACCCTCCTGATAAGGTATTCACCTGGGAGGAGTTCAAGAAGAAGTTCCGGGATGCCCATGTTCCGGACAGCGTGGTGGAGTTGAAGAAGAGGGAGTTTGAAGAACTACGACAGAATACTGCACCTATTATGCATTATGTTCGGGATTTCAACAGGTTATCCAGGTATGCACCTGAGGATGTTGATACGGAGGAGAAGAGGAAGAAGCGATTCATGAAAGGCATGAATCCATACATGAAGATGCAATTAAGGTTGACACGGACTGCCGAATTCCAGGAACTGATTGACTTGGCAATCACTTTCGAGGATGATTACCGGCAAGTCCAAGAGGACAGGAGGAAGAGGGCTCGTATCGAGCCAAGGAAGTACCCAATCAGTAAACCAATACCTGATCGGAGTTTCAAACCCCGATATCGACCTACTACTGGTAATCAATACAACCGGGGAGGTCAGAATCAGAATCCAATCAACCAGATCATCTGCAACAATTGTGGCCTGAGAGGTCATTTGCAGAAGGATTGTCAGAAACCCAGAATCATCTGTTATGGTTGTGGGAAGGAAGGACACATCAAGCCAGATTGTCCAAACAAGGCGTCTTGGAGCGGACAGAGCTCAGGAGGACGAGGAGGAAACAACAACAACCGCAACAACAACAACAACCACAACAACAACCGTAACTACAACAACAACAACAACAACAACAACAAGAGGGGAAAGCCATATGGAGAGCTGAATTGCACATCTTTGGAACAAGCGGAAGAATCGGATCAGACAGTCTTAGGTACGCTAAGCATTCTTACTCATCCTGGCAAAGTATTATTTGATACGGGAGCAACCACATCATTTCTTGCATTGGAGTTTGTGGAAAAATTTGGGCTTAGATGTTCTAAGTTAGAAACCCCTATAACTGTCCTATCCGCGGGGGGAACGATCTTAGTAACCCACGTGAAAGAAACACAAGTCCTAACCATATGTGACTGTGTGTATTTCGCGGACCTATTCATCATACCCATGAAGGACATATCAGTCATCCTAGGGATGGATTGGTTGACAGAGAATGGAGCGGTGATTAACTGTGGAGACAAAACAGTATCACTTCGCAACTCCATCGGAGGTCGAATAGTGTTCCAAGGAGATAAGTACAGTGAGTTGGAGATTGGATTGGAACTCAATAGTCTGAAGGAGGTGAGAATTGAAGATATTCCTGTAGTGAATGAGTTTAAGGATGTATTCCCTAAGGAACTACCGGGAATGCCACCCGATAGAGAGATAGAATTCACAATCGACCTGATTCCAGGCACAGCACCAATAGCTCAACCACCATATAAGATGGGGCCAAAGGAATTAGTGGAACTAAAAGGTCAGATTGATGAGTTAGAACAGAAGGGATTCATTCAAGAAAGTGTGTCACCATGGGGTACACCAGTTATTTTTGAGGATAAACGAGATGGAGGAAAGAGAATGTGTGGAGATTACAGAAATTTGAACAATGTAACTATCAAGAACAAGTATCCTTTACCTAGAATCCAAGACCTTTTTGATCAAGTTCAAGGAGCAGGAGTCTTCTCAAAGATAGATTTGAGGTCAGGATACCATCAAATCAAGATCAAGAAGGAGGATGTACCAAAAACGGCGTTTGTATCAAGGTATGGACACCATGAATACTTGGTTGTACCATTTGGACTAACAAATGCACCAGCAATTTTCATGAATTTGATGAACAAGATATTCATGAAGTACTTGGACAAGTTTGTGATAGTATTCATAGATGATATTCTAATCTATTCCAAAGATAAAGAAGAACATGCCAAGCATTTGAAGATAGTTCTGCAAATTTTGAGAGAACATCAGCTATATGCAAAGTTTAGCAAGTGCAAATTTTGGTTAGATAGTGTTGAATTTCTTGGACATGTCATAACCAAAGAAGGCATAGCGGTGAATCCAAGCAAGGTTCAGTCCGTATTGGAAAGGAAATCACCTAAAAATGTTAAGGAGATACGAGGATTTCTTGGTATGGCAGGCTATTATCGGAGATTCATAGAGGGATTTTCGAAGATTGCAGGACCAATGACCAAGTTACTCAAGAAAAATACTCCATTTGTGTGGACAGATGAGTGTGAAGCCAGCTTCCAAACACTCAAAGATAAGTTAACCACAGCACCTGTGTTAGCAGTTCCTGAACCAGGAAAGGATTACACGGTGTATTGTGATGCTTCCAAGAATGGACTTGGATGTGTTCTGATGCAAGATCGGAAGGTAATAGCTTATGGATCAAGGCAGTTGAAACCACATGAACACAACTACCCAGTACATGATTTAGAGTTAGCAGCAGTTGTGTATGCTTTGAAGAGTTGGAGACAATTTCTATATGGATCCAAGTGTGAGTTATACACCGACCATAAAAGTTTGAAATATTTCTTCACTCAGAAGGAATTAAACATGAGGCAGAAGAGATGGTTAGAGTTGATTAAGGATTACGACCTTAAGATCAACTATACACCAGGCAAGGCTAATGTAGTAGCAGATGCCTTAAGCAGAAAGAGTACGGAGAATCAACCTATGGAATGGGAGATTCCAAAGGAACTTCGGAAAGAGCTAGAGGATGCTCAGATTTTATTTATTCAAGGTGATGTTAAGGGAAGTGTAGCAACCATGAGGATTATGGATGAGATGTATTCAGATTTGAAATATGAGATTATCCGAAAGCAAGCGGATGATTTGTTCATCCAAGAGGAAATCAAGAGGATTGGAGAAGGAAAACCATCAGAATTCCATCTAGGGGATTTTGATTCACTATACTTCCAGAAGAGGATATGTGTACCGGATGATCCAGAAGTGAAGTCAATCATATTAAAAGAAGCACATGAAACCCCTTATTCCATACATCCAGGAAGTACTAAGATGTATATGGATTTGAAGGAGATGTTCTGGTGGAACAACATGAAAAGAGAAATAGCACAATATGTCTCGGAATGTCATACATGTCAACGAGTGAAGGCAGAACATCAGAGTCCTGCAGGATTACTCAAACCACTAGAGATACCGGAATGGAAATGGGATGAAATCGGCATGGATTTTGTTACTGGTCTGCCAATGACTAGTAAGAAGAAGGATATGATATGGGTAATAGTGGACAGACTTACCAAGAGTGCTCATTTCATAGCCGTAAACACAAAAGATACTGCAGAAAAGCTTGTGGATATATATGTGAAGGAGATTGTGAGTAAGCATGGAGTACCAAAGAAGATAGTCTCAGATAGAGGTTCAATTTTCACATCAGCATTCTGGAAACAACTACAAGAATCTTTGGGATCCAAGTTGGATTTCAAAAGACAAAGATATCATCCACAAACCGGAGGACAAACCGAAAGAACCAATCAGATACTTGAAGACATGCTTAGAGCTTGTGCTCTGAATTTTGGAGGCTCATGGGAGGACCATTTACCTTTAGCAGAGTTCTCATATAACAATAGTTATCAGAGTAGCATCCAGATGGCACCGTACGAAGCATTGTACGGAAGGAAGTGTAGATCACCAATTTGTTGGTTTGAAACCGGAGAAAACAAGGAGTTTACACCGGACTACATCAAGGAGAGACAAGAAGTCATCGAGGTGATCCGGGATAGACTCAAAATAGCTCAGAGTCGTCAGAAGAGTTACGCGGACTTAAAGAGAAGAGATTGGGAACCGAAAGTGGGAGACATGGTATATTTAAAGGTTAGCCCAATGAAAGGACTTAAGAGGTTCGGAGTGAAAGGAAAGTTAAGTCCTCGATATATTGGACCATTTAAGATACTCAGTCAGAATCGAGGAACAGCTTTTGAGTTGGAGTTACCGGCACAACTAAGTCAAGTTCATAATGTGTTTCATGTTTCACAACTCAGAAAGTGTTTGAAGGCACCAGATGATCCCATCACATATGAGGAAATAGAATTGCAATCTGATTTAACTTATGTGGAAAGGCCTGAAAAGATCTTAGAAGTACAATGGAAGAAGTTAAGAAACAGGGCAATCAAATACTGCAAAGTGCAATGGCAACATCATCCTGAGCGAGAAGCCACTTGGGAGACAGAAGAAGAACTAAGGAAGTCTTATCCCGAGATGTTCAGGTACCAATCTTAACTTCGGGACGAAGTTTCTGTTAAGGGGGAGAGGCTGTAATAACCCAGAACATAGGAACAACGAAGGGTAGATTTAGAAATGGGATGTGCATTTCATCGCAAAACGGGGGAAATTTTCGCGCCTTATTGCAACTAAACCTAAGAGGGATCGAGGTTCTCTCTCATTTTGCACTTAGGGTTAGGCAATGTGAGTTAGGGAAATTTCGACATGATCTCTTTTGTATCTTATTGATTTGAGGAATGATTTCATTTGACAAGTGTTAATACATTTAACAATAAGCATTGAACAATATAAATATGAATTCTCAATACAAACACAACTTATGAATTCAAATAACTTTGAATTTCACAATTGAATATTCAATACAATATTTAATTCAGAATATAAACATTACATAAAGCAAAAGCTCATAAACAAAAACTTGAGCTTTATTGATAATCAACACAGAATACATTGTCTTTACAGTATTCTTGATACAAGAATTGATCAATAATAAACAGAAATGAAAAAGGAAAATTACAAGGTTGTTCTAAACTAAAACCTAGACTAAAAGCCTTGATGAATATCTTTTGGTCATATTCATCTTCAAAACCTGCAAAACAAAGAACAAATACTAACCAGAATACAAGTGTTAACCAGATTCAGTTTGGACAGTTAGTAGAAATAACACAAAGTTCAGTTTGGACAGTGAAACTGTCACAGTACACTTGTGCTTGTCCAAAACCTGGACAACACAAGATAAGGGCAGCAGCAGACCAAACTTGAGCACCACCAGGGGCTCAAGTTTCAGCATATGAGAGCACATAGCTCATGTGTGCTGGGCAGGCCACAGCAAGGCAATGCACAAGCTTAGTCACCAAAGCAAGCCAGGCTTGTGTGTCATTGCAAGAACAGAAGTAGAGTTCATATAAAAGGGGCACAAACCCTAGAACCAGTGCACAGTCGACCAGATAAGATCACCAGGTAAGGGTGAAGCAAGAACAAGCATAGTCCATCCAGTTCTTGCTCAAGAACAGAACCAACACACACACAACCACTCAACCACCAGAAATCATGGTGACCTGAGAAGATCATCCAAGATCTGGAGGTGAAGGGCTGTGACACAAACCACAAGTCTGCATCAACAAAACATTTCTTTCTAGGAGCTGGAACAAGGTATACCAAATACCTGGACAGATCCAATGGATCTGATCCATCACATATGCATGAAATAAGCATGGGATGAGCAGATGCTCATATGGGTAGATCATCACTTGGTTTTCACCAAGGAACACTGCCAGTCAAAAGCCACTAAAATAAAAAGCATCTAGGTACAGATCTTATACACAGAAACTAGCACATATGTGTAGATGCACACACTAGCCAGATTAGATGCATAGATAGCACCAGTAGATGGCAAAGATTAGCAGCTAAGACTACACAGTAAATCCTAAGCATACAACCATCAGGAAACCCTAGATTTCTTCACAAGCAAGCATATTGGCATTCATATTTATTATGATCCCCAAATATGCAAGCAATGACGAGTAGCCAACAAGATCCAACCAATCATGTGAGCAACCAGTCAGTAGCAAGGCTACTGAGGTCACAGCACACTTAGAACCATCCCAAGGCCAAGCCAAATACAAAGCATCACTATCCAGAAATGGATTCAGACTCTAATTGCTTGTAAAAGAATCATGAATAGCAAATTCAGACACAAGCAAGTAATTCAATCATCACTGCATAAGCAGTTCATCATAATTTAAGTAATACAAGCATGAATTTATCACAGGTCCATGCTAAGCATTGACAGTAGCCTACTATTAAGCAACACAGTTTAATCCATAGCCACTAGAGCAAGTCTAGGTAGCTAAGATGAGCAACAGCACAAGTAAGCAACATCATAGTGATGCTTGAGCATCAGCATCACAAGATAATTGAATCATTTAGTCACAGTATTAACCAGTAAGCTATCACTGATAATTGAATTGATCAAATGGATCAATTATAGCAAGCCAAGTTACACAGAGAGGTTAGCCAACAAGCAAGGAATGATCCAATGGATCATTGGCTTGCATAGGAAGCACATAAGCATTTCCCAAGCACCACTGGCACTCACAAGTGTCACTGATGAACCACAGTACACCTAGACAAGTAAGTGTAACATGCCAGTAAGCACAAGCAAGCCCATAAGCAAGTACTGCATGGATAGCAAGTTCATAAGCAAGCACAACAGAGCATAGCCAAATTAGAGCAGGCTAGGAGCAACAGTTAAGCAAACAGAGCATGTACCGCAAGCAAGGCAACACTGGCCAGTACTAGAAATTGATGATTTGGCCATGAGCTTGCAGCAAAGGGAAGCATAGGTGGATTAAGCAACCATGGCAGAGTTCTGTGTGATCACAGGATCACCAGAAAGCAACAGAGCATAAGGAAGAAGAAGCACAGTAGCTTGGAGAGGCGCACAGGTATGGAGAGGAGAAGGAGAAGGAGCAGAGCAACTTACACGCGCCTGGTGGCAGAGGCTATGGCATGGCGAGGCAGTGCTCGCGCGGCCATAGCAGCTGCAAAGCCAGGGAAGGCGCCGGTGTTACGCCGATGAACACCACCACAGCAGCACGGCACAGAGACGACGGCACAGGTACTGCAAGCAGCACCCGCGCCAGGTCGGTCTCGGAGGCGCACACGTCAACGGCGAGGGCGAGAGCTCGTCGGAGATCACCCAATCGCCCAAGGCGATTCTCCACGAGATCCAGAGAGGAGGCGATTCGCCAGGAGAGGAAGCAATCGAGGAAACCACGCGGACAGATCGATAGATCGTCTCGCGGCGGTCCAGATCAGGTAGGTGTCGAGGTCAGGGAAGCACGGCGATGACCGGAGCGAGGCGGCGGCCATGGCGGCGACGCCATCGCCAGGGCGTCGCGAGAGAGATTAGGGTTAGGTCGAGCGAGTGAGAGGGCCGAGTGAGTGAGAGTGCGGTGGGCCGTTCGGCTCCACCAAGCCGCTATGGGGCAAGCCTTAGTGGGCTATCCCATGGGCCCAAGTTATTGGGCTGGGCCCAATATGGGTCAGGGGGGTATATTGGTCTTTTTACATTTAATAAAAGGCTAGAACTTTACCAAATTTTAATAAATCAAACACAACTCTAAAAATCCATTAAAAATTGGATTAATGAATGAAAAATAAATCTTAACAAGAATAAAATATGAAATGGAATTTATGAAACAAATTCAAAATTATGAATTTTAAGAATTTAAATAATAACTTGGAATTTAAAATTATTATTTCCTTGTAATTAAAATTCAAGGAAAAATCTTAAATAAGTTCAAATACTTATTTTCAAACACTTCAAAATGAAATTCTATTATTCCAAGTCATTTCTTTTGAAAAAGGGGATTTTCCCAGAAAAATACTATACTCCTTTTTATTCCAAAAACTATAGAGGTAACTCTATAATTTTCAATTATTTTTGGAATGATTAAGGGGATTACCAAGTAAATAGTTTTACTTTGAATTATTGTACTTTGTGTGAATTAAAATGGTTTATACTTTTAAATCAACTGTAAATTACCGTCAAAGACATAAATCTTAAATACAACCCTAAATGGTGATAACTCAACGGGGTAAAGGGTTTCAACATAAAATAATCCATCCATGATTGCATTATTTGGATTTTATAACATTGTCCTTACCGGACAATGATGCTTCTTACAGAACCCGAGGTCCAGGTTCCATCAACTGCATTGAACTGCACTATCTCGCAGTCCACAGGCAAGTTCACCCTTGCTCATGTCAACTTGAGTATTTTCTATTACTTTAATGCAAAGCTATATACTTATCATTCCTGCATCGCAAATGAAATGTTACTTTCCAACTATGAATATGACTATGTGGCTGGCAATGGAACCATGGTATGTGTTGATATGGTGGAGGTTCCATTGCAATGGGTTATATCACCCTAGGATTAAATTACCAATGCCGTCCAGTGATTCTAGCGCCGTACAAACCGCATTGACCATGAGATCTATAATGGCTCTGGGGAAGCCAGCCGTATCTTTTCCCTTCTGCACGCCAACGGATTGGAGAGCCGGTGGGGTGCTGGAGGCACTACCCATAATAGGTTGGGAAATCCTTTTAAATCCCCATCCATTAGTGATGATAAGCTCTTCGATCTATGAGGGATTGTCCGGAGTACACCATGAGTAAAGCCGTACTATCGGAGGAAGTCTACTGGAGGTGTACGGTTGGACAAAAGGGTGGGTTTGCAGTCGCGGAGAAGGCGGTGTGGGCTTGGATCTTTATACCTGGTCTCACACCAAAGGAAGTGTGAACGGGGGCAAGTCCCTGCGGATGGCAAAAAGGGTGAGATCTCTTGTGGGAAAAGTAACGCACCTCTGCAGAGTGTATCAAATTGTGGCTGTCACGCCTTGTTCCGGGAAGGGAACTGCGAACGCGGCAGGAAAGGAACTCCACGAAGTTCTAGTCAACCTGTGAAGACTGACGGGCATAGTTGTCATAATAAAAGCAACCTTTTGAAGAAATGATTGCAAAACATGCATTGACCGGCGATTTCCTGATCAATGGTCGTAGCTAGTGCATCAAACACCTTTTATTCTTTTAGAACTTGCTGAGTACCTCTGTACTCACTTTCTTTCGACACCCTTGCTAGACTGTGATCCGGAAGTGGAGGCCATCAACGATGGAGCACCAGAAGGAAGTTACGAGCTGGTCTACGAAGAACCTGATCTTACCGGCGGAGTGGAAGGCGTAGACTATGGCATAGTCTACGGACCAGATGACACGGAGGCGGAGGAGTAGTGACATACCCTAGCATCATAGAGCCGAGCAACGTAGAACTTACCTAAATAAGTTGTTGAGCTCTTTATATTTGTTATGAGTTGTAATCGTACTTAAGTAGTATCTTAGGGTGTTCTCATAGGACCTGTGAGAATACCAACTTGTTAAGACAATGTTTGTAATAAAGTATGGAGTGTTATGACCTGCAATGTTTCTGTTGTACCACTCTGAGGGATATGGCAAATTGTGAAGAAGTCCCTTCGCAAAGATCATATCAACGACTTGTATACTACAACATGCAGTGGTATGCTGGGTCACCGCAAAGGATTAGATGGATCACAACCTAGTTGGATTCATCAACACCAAGGGCTTGTAGGGTTGAGTTAAGCCTAGGTATCCTAAGCAATTATTCATACAAGGTTGCTATCAGGATTGGTTCAACTTATTGGTGATAGCTAGCTAGGGTTTATAGGTCCTTATAAGCAGGGTTGATGATGATTCTTTATTTACTTCAAAAGAATAACTTTTGAAGAACATACTTCTTAAATAATAAGAAGTGTATCAATTAGGGTTGAGGTGGTCTAGGTTTTACTGTTGGTTCTATTAAGTAAGGAATAATTGGCTTCTAAATAGGATGGTTGATAAGTATCCAACACTAGTAGGGTTTAGTGGGATATGGTTAGGTAATGCAAAATAGTAGGTATGGTTGCTATTAGGGTTCATCACAATGGTGTGATGCTAAGCATGGATAATTAAGGATGATGGTTTTGGTAATAATAACTAGGGTTTGCACTTGATTGACCCTACATTATCATTTAGGTTTTATTAGGATGTGTTCATGGTATATCCACTTATAAGTACTATGGCTTTATAATCCACTTACAAATACTTAGTTGCTAATTGTGGGTCTATAATCCAAAAGGAAATAACATGATCACAAGTTATAACCTAGGTTTAGGTTTATTAGCAATCTAGGGTTCACATAAAATAATAGGGCTAGGGTTCCTAATGGAATTAGGATTTTAGGTTTCACATGAAATGATGGTTTGTAATATCATTCAATATGGAATTAGGGTTTGCTATTTACCATATAGTCCTATGGTTAATAACTTCAATTTAAGGTTGAAGTTATTAATAACTTGTAAATAAAATAATATTGAATTTGGCATTTTATTCTTTTTAAACAATTAATAATTAGGGTAATTATTAATCAGGGTTTAAATTCCAACATTAAGGATTAAATAAGTTACAAATAAATAAGATTAGTGTTAATGTTTTCTTTATTTACTTTACTGGTTTTTATTTATTTTAGATGGTTTTCCTATTTATTGAAGTTTAATTTATTTTAGAATTAATAAATAAGGCTTAAATAACAAGTATTAAATAATTGAATTTTTATTAAAAATAAAAATTTCATTTTATATTTTTATTGGATAGATCTTATTTTTGGGAGAAATTTGGTATCTCATTTATTTTTTCTGAGTTAAAATGGATTTTATAAATTAATTTGAAATCTCTGGAATTTATGGACTTGAATTAAAATGAAACCAATTACTAGAGCTACCCGGACAGGGCTACCCATAGCCACAGACAGGTGGGGCAAGGCCATGTTTGCTGCCACGTGGTGCTGACGTGGCAACCTTGTGCCTCACCGGCGACCAGTCGTGGACGGCGCCGGCGTTGGAGGATTCCCGCGGACTCGGGCGTGTGCTCAATCGAGAGAGGACGACTAGACGAACCTAACCGTGGTGGCGCCGCTCCCTAATGGTCACCGGAGCGTGCTCGCCGGCGAGATACTGCGGCAGCGGACACAGTCACACGGCGAGAGGCAAGCTACGGGCGACGAATTGACGCAATAGGGAGTCCAAGAGGTGCGAGAGCTCACCGTGGTTGCGTTGAGCTAGACGGCGTGACCGGAGGTAGTCTTAATCAACGGCGATCGTCGATTTGCCGGCGGTGACCGGCGAAAGGGAACGAGCTCCCTCCGGCGACTGGGGGCTTCTTGGCTCGATTCCTTGTGCAGGAGTAACAAGTCGACGATGGCGGTGAAGATGGTAGCCACGACGGGGCTTGGGGTGGTCTCTACCGATGACGATGGCCGGAGTCCGAGCATGCTAGGGTTTCGGCGTTTGCAGAGATGAAGAAGAGAGAGAGGAAATTTAGGGGCTAGGGTTCCGAGCGGCGGCGCGGCGGTCTTTATAGACGTTCGGGGGCGGCGGCGCACATCTTGGCGCGGCCGGTGGCCGTGGTGCTGCCACCGAGTAGCTTGCTCGATCGAGAGGTGGAAGACGATCCCCTCCCTCGTGAAATATCTGGTGAAGGGTAAGTTGGGTTGGGCCATTGATGGACTGCTTTGGTGGGCCGGATTGTGGGCTGGTGCTGGGTTGCTTCTGGGCCTCCCAAGCTGGGCTGCTGCGGCAGGTAAGCCCCCTCCTCTCACTTATTTCTATTCTGTTTTATTTTTTTCTTTTCTTATTTTCTGTTTTACAATTCTGCTTTGAATTCAAATTTGAATTCATTATGATTTTGCAGGTCTTATCAATTTGAATCATACAAGAGTTATGCTCAGATGCTGCAAATTCTTTAGTGGTGTATTAGAAGATTTAAGATGGATACTAAAATATTGATTTATTAATTATTATTGGTATTTGGATTAATTATCCATATAGGCATGTTATATTCTCATTTTAATTTCATATTTTTCTTGTGAATCAATCTGTTTTAAATTATTGGAGTTGAGTATGTCTACTCTAAGGGTTTTAGGAGTTATCACTAGGCTTGGTTCTCTTAATTGAGAATTTGGTCACTTACATATGATTTTATGTGAGCATCTGTTTGTTAGGGTCTTCAAATTATTATTATACTCCTTTTCCAATGTTATCACTATTCTTATCTTTGAAAATATATAGGGTAGATATTGTTTCCAGAATGGTTTGGTTTGAATTATAGGGATAAGTGGTTGATAACCACACATGGGTTTAATTATAGGGTTTAGCATTGGATGTCTATTATGTTTAATAATTGAAGCATAGGATTTAATTTAATGAACAATTAGGGTTCTAATCATATTCTCCTAATTGCACATGGTTTGAATCTCAAATATGGCCTATGTTTTAATCTCCACTTATGTATGATAGTATAATTACTGGCTTAATATTTCATGTGCTCCTCTAATTACTAAGGATCTGAGAATGGGTTCTATCTTATTTCTATTAACTTCTTTTATATCCTTAATCTATTAAGAAAGTAATTAAAGTGGTTATAGTTCTTTTTATAGTTAACTTTGGTTATAATGATAAATGGTTTCTCACCATATAAGGTATAGAGTTTGACTCTAAGGTTTGCTTAGGTTCTTTAATTTATGAAATATGGATGTCGTAGGATTCTACTTATGATCACCAAGTGGTTCATAAGTTAAAGTTGAGATACAAGCCTAAGGTTGCTTACTAGTTACCTCCCTATGATTTCATGTGGTGAATGATATCTACATATCCTATTAGGGTTTTACTTATCCTCATATACCTCCAGAGTATGATCATGGATTAGGCATGATCAACTTGTTCTTAATATCTCTACCTCAGGTTCTTAGGGTTTATGATCATCACTCAATTTATAATGATCAAGGTTTGGCTTCCTAATGTATCTCTCATTAGATAGGTTTCTCACTTCCATGATCAAGCATTGTCTTGATCAATTAAGGTATAGCACTTCTATTATACTTTCTAAGATGTGACTTCTATGGTTACTCAATAGATTACATTGTATTTCAATTCATGGATATGGTATTATTCCATGTGATAATAGGTTATCTCACCACTCCAAGGAATATGATTTACAACCTAATACTTTAGTTCAAAGGTTGTCCTTTATTCTTAAATAGATAAAGCTTGAATTAGTATAAATGGTCTCTCTCACTTGGTAATGACTTGAGTAATACTCTAGGGTTCCTCTTGAAGATAATGTTGTGATCATATGGATATTTATATCCAAGGTTTGCCTCAAGGTTTTCCATTGCTTCCTTAAATAAAATAGGACTCTCACCTATTTAGGTTTGATGTAAAGCTATTTGTAATAGAGGGGAATGTATACTTCTTGGGTGGATCTCCTTGTTATAATTCCAATATGGAAGTGGAATGAATACCATGAGGTTTCATGGTAGGATCCTAGATTAGTCTTAGGACATGGAAAAGATAAGTGAAGAATGGTTTCTTCATTTATTATTACTTGATTTCCATTTAAATGTATGTTCATATGTTGTGGCAAGGAATACCATGTGGTGATCTTTAATAAGATCAAGTAGTTGATCCTTGATTAATAAGTTCTTGTGTTGATTTTAATTCCATTTGATCTAATCCCTTAGATCAAATTATCTCTACCCAAAACAAGGTTTTAGCAAAGTCACATTGAGGTTTATAGCGCTTGACTTGATGAGCTACTTCAATTCCACCAAGGTAAAGTGAAACTTCAGTTACTGTGACTGTTTTACTTTAAAGCGCGAAAATTCCCCAGATTTTCTATGCATGAATGCAATGCACACATCTGTTTCCTCTATTTTTGTAACCCCATTACCTAGGATATTACAGTCTCTACCCCTTAAACTAAACTTCGTCCTCGAAGTTTGAACTCTCTCACGTTTCGGAGTGTGGATCTGACTTATGCAGACTAAATCCTTTCTCGAACTCCATGGTGATCTTTGTAGATATAATTGAATATATCCCTTGTACAGATTCTTCCTGGAATCCATTAGGGTGTGTCTCTGAACATTAGTTTCTTACTCCAGTTCTGTGATTTTTCTCTGGAATCTAATAGTACTTGTCTCTGAGCCATGGCTTCTAACTTTAATTAGTCTTTCAACTCTAAAAGCTTGTTTCCTTTCTCATTGAAGATTCAATGATTGGAATTTATTCTGATGCTGCTAGTCTCAACTGAAGACTAATTTAACCACATACTCCTAATTGGTAAATAGGTCTTTGTTTTCCCTTACTACCAAAACTGCAATAATGGTACTAAGGAAGGTACTTAACATGGAAATGATCATGATGGTTTATTCCTCTAAGAATGGATTAGACTTATTTAGTCCATCCATTCATGGTTTATAGTGGATACCTATAACCATTTTGGTTTCTTTAGGTTCCATGAAAGGAATCTTTCAAATAGACTTTAGTTTTAGTATGGTCAATCTACTTCAGTCTTTGGCCTTCTTGAGCTGTATTTGGTCTATGGTATTTTCTTCATCCAACTTCATTGAACTTTGCTGACTTGAGCTATCGTACTTCTGAGTAAATATTACTCACTTTCTCAAATTATAGTCCACTTCTTACTTCCTCGAGGTATGAATCTCGGCTTCTGGTCTGACATCCTTCTGAAAGTAGTGTTCGATAATCTTATGAAAATAAGATTGAACTTCCTCTCAGTTCAGACCTTCTGTTTCTATCTAGCTTAAAGTATTGAGTCATTGTACAGTCAACTCAATCTTTACTCTACCCCTTAGAGTTTTCTTATGGTCTTCAACTCCTTTTCCTCCAACTATTGGACTTATGGTTGGATTATTGGTCTGGTTCTAACTTATGGGTTTTACTTCTTCTAAGGTCTCGCGAAGAATGTTTGTGGTGTATCCACTCAATTGTGGACATCCAATGTGAATCCTTCGACTAAATGATTATAGATCTAGCTATTTGGCTGACAAGATTTTTATTTCTTCACAAACTTTTGTTACAAATAATTAAATCGTGGACTATTTGTAATACCAACTGATACCAGCTGTGGTTATTATACCAACTGTGGCTATTTGATATCTAAAAATGGATTCTATTATAGGTTCTGATCAACTGGACGAGACATCTTCTGCTTTATCTCGCAGTATTGATCCTATACCAATTGTGGTCTTCTGATATCAACTATGGTCTTCTTATATCTGCTATGGTTTTATAGGTCATCTTCCTCTCTTGAGGGTTTATTTTGCAAGAAAACCACTATGAATATAGTATCCAAGGTGATTTCCCATGCATTCCCTCTTCTATATTAATTATGGATCTGCTTGAGCTTCACCATAATCATTATCTTTCTCACCTTCATGCTTCTTTCGTACTAAAGTACTCCTCTATTGAGGTAAGCATGAGTTTCTGATTGTACTTCCTTCAGAGTATTGTGGTTACTTCCCACAACTTCACTCCTTTCTTCTGGTGGAGCTTCATCTTATCTTCGGAATCTTCCAGAATTCGTCACTTCCTCACACGTTTACCATTACCCTCTAGATCTATAGCACTAAGTAAAGACTTGATATTGCAACATGCATTTGCATATCAAAGTCAAACTTCATGTATGGATCTAGTCAAACAATGAAATTCCAATAAAATCCAAGAAGATTCAGCTTTGTGCATATAATACACACCATCATAAGCCTGAATATAATAGTTGAGTAAGACATCTCTAAACATTAGGCTGCGATGTGTAGTATTTAACACCACATAATATAGGTTTATATCGTGATACTTAGCATGAATAGGTGGATTCTACTATTTGTCTCAACCTTTACCTTAATTGCACATTTGCAATGAGATAAACTTGAAACAAAGTGGTCTCGGATAGTTGAAGTTAACCTAGTTTTCTTTGGAAGTACTAACAAAATAGTGTACCATATATACGTGCTATTGAGGACTACTTCGTATGATACCACTAGTTCTAATATGGTTACTCTAAATACCTATTTATTAGGATATAGTTCCTATACTTCTAAGCGTTTCTACCATAAGTATATGGTCATGATGTGCTTGGCACACTTCCCATATTTTTGGAACACAGTTCTTGCACTATTGTTGAACAACTGGCTTCTTGTTGTACTCATTTTAATTATTTATGATGTTTTAGTCCATCACATAATGATTCTCAGGTGAATCATATATGATTAACAACTCTACCCTGTAAATAGACATATTTTATTCCTATCTCTCTTTCTTACCTCCCATGATTGACTCATCATGGTCTATACTACCTCATATAACTCATAGTTATCACTTACTGTCAATTGTTTCACAAGTTGGATAGATTTTACTTACCCATTACTTGTATTGGTTTACACCTTCTAATAGGATATCATGCTTATCTTTGTCACTTAATATTACTCCTATTACAGGTCTGGATAATTTCCACTTATCCATAACATGTGTTGGTATACATCTTCCAATAGGATATCTTCCTTATGGTTGTATCCTCTCTTTGGACTACCATGTATTGTATACCAACTGTGATCTACTCATCTATTGTTTTAAAGACTTATTGATGTTCTACATACTTGGGATTAGCTATTTAACTTTACTTAGGAAAGATAAGTAAAAAAGGTTGACTCAAGTGTGTCAGGATTATTCTCAAGTCATAAGAAGTATTTGGTTTACCTAGGACAAATTCCTATAGACACTACCAATCCTATAGGTCTCCTTTAAAGGGTTTTAATCCTAAGGTCAAAGCATTTGCTCTGATACCAACTGTGGTGACCCGGCATACCACTGCATGGTGTAGTATGCAAGTCTGATATAACACCAATGAAACACCGTTCCACTAGTATTATATCGCTCAGAGTGGTACAACAGAAACATATGCGGGTCCAAGGCATGTCTATAGAATTACATACAGACTCTGTTACATAAGATCATCATAGCCTCCTACTTTACAATGAGGTAAAACTGCAAATAAACTCCAGAAGATCAACTCGTAGTCTAATCCTAACACGAACTCTATTTGTAGAGTATTTAACTAGCTACAAAGGCTATGAATAGATTCTAGCTGAATAGGAGCTAAGTTTAGGAAGCTAGTTCCCTTCTATTGCTAATCTAGGTTGTCTCCTTGTTGGATGTGGTATTTGACCCCTTGATGACCCACAAGTATAGGGGGTGTATCGCAGTATCTTCGATAAGTAAGAATGTTGATCCCAACGAGGAGCAGAAGGTGTTGACAAGCAGTTTCGATGAAAGATTCATTGTAAATGCTCACAGACAAGTATTCAGGGGGTTTTGATGTAACAGATGAATAAAGTACGAGTAAATAAAGTGTGAGAGTAACAATTGCAGCGAGTGGCCCAATCCTTTTTAGCACAAAGGACAAGCCGGTTTGTTTACTTATAATGACCAAACATTCTTGAGGACACACGGGATTTTAGTCTAGTACGCTTTCGCTTCATACGGCTAATTAATCTTCATTGTTTTGATAAGTGTTGTGTGGGTGAACCTATGCTAATGTACCGCCCTTCCTAGGACTAATACATACATGTGATTATACCCCTTGCAAGCATCCGCAACTACAAGAAAGTAATTAAGATAAATCTAACCACAGCCTTAAACTCTGAGATCCTGCGATCCCTCCTGCATCGATATACCAACGGGGGCTCAGGTTTCTGTCACTCCGGCAACCCCGCAATTGGCAAACGAGTATAAGATGCATTCCCCTAGGCCCATAAAGGTGAAGTGTCATGTAGTCGATGTTCACACGACACCACTAGAAGAATAACACCACAACTTAAATATCATAACATTGAATATTACTCAACCATACTTCACTACTAACATTTAGACTTCACCCATGTCCTCAAGAACTAAACGAACTACTCACGAGACATCATATGGAACATGATCAGAGGTGATATGATAATGAATAACAATCTGAACATAAACCTTGGTTCAACGGTTTCACTCAATAGCATCAATAACAAGTAGAAATCAACACCGGGAGAGTTTCCCCTATCAAACAATCAAGATCAAACCCAAATTGCTACAGCGGTGACGAGGTGCAGCGGTGGAGATGGCGGTGATGATGATGATGATGATGGTGATGGTGATGGAGATGATGTCCAGCTCGATGGCGGTGACGATGGCATCGATTTCCCCCTCCGGGAGGGAATTTCCCCGGCGGATTCCTGCCCGCCGGAGAGCTCTTTTCTCTCTGGTGTTCTCCGCCCCGCAGAGGCGGCTGTGACTCTTCGCGACGTACCCCCTCTGGCTTAGGTTTTCGGGACGAAGGAGTACGCGAAGAAAAGGAGGCGAGAGGGGGCTGTGGGCCCCCTCCTCACAGGGCGGCGCGGCCAGGGCAGGGCCCGCGCCGGCCTGTGAGGGGGGCCCATGGCGGCCCTCCTCAGCTTCCCCTTCTAGCTCCCTTCGTCATCTGGAAAAATAGGAGTTTTCGTGTAATTCCCGTCAATTGTTGATCTTCCGAAATATTGCGTTCTGGCGATGCTTTTTCCAGCAGAATCCTGGCTCCGGTGCGCGAACCTCCAATAATCATGAATCATGCAAAATAGATGAAATAACATAAGTATTATCTCCAAATATGAAATATATCAATGAATAACAGCAAATTATGATATAAAATAGTGATGCAAATTGGACGTATCAACTCCCCCCAAGCTTAGACCTCGCTTGTCCCCAAGCGAAACTGAACTCGGTAAACAGGACCACATGTTTATGGAGTGAAGAGTCGATAAATCAAATACGGACAAGAAGCATCATATTCATTCACACAAGACATTCTAGTAAACAACTTCCTCATATAACTCAACTTGAAACAAGTATAAGGTAATCACAAATAAAGGTGCATAAGAAATCATAATTGGTGATGGCAAACTTTGTTCTTGGTCAGAGAACAGTTAATAGATTATACTTATCTATTGAGCAGCGCTCTCATATTAAAGCTTATGGTAAACTTGCATACTCAATCATAGTAATCATTGATGACTTTCAAAGCTATATTCATTCAGGTAAAATTTGTACTAAACAATAAAAGACATGATGAAGCAAATCACAATATAATAGTTTGATCACAACAACTAAAATGCTTGCTTGAGATGGAGGGAAATAGGTTTACTGACTCAACATAAAGTAAAAGACAGGCCCTTCGCAGAGGGAAGCAGGGGTTAAATCATGTGCTAGAGCTTTTTCAGTTTTGAAATCATATAAAGAGAATAAAAGTAAATTTTTGAGAGGTGTTTGTTGTTGTCAACGAATGGTGGTGAGTACTCTAACCCCCTTGCCAAACAAACCTCCAAAGAGTGGCTCCCATGAAGGACGTTATCTCCACCAGCAAGGTAGATCATCCTTCTTCTCTTTTGTTTACACATGTACTTTAGTTTATTTAAGGATGACACTCCCCCCAACCTTTGCTTACACAAGCCATGTCTAACCGAATCCTCGGGTGCCTTCCAACAATCTCATACCATGGAGGAGTGTCTATTGCAAAATTAAGTTGCTTACTGATGAATCAGAGCAAAACATGTGAAGAGAGTTATTAATGAAAGTTGATTAATTGGGGCTGGGAACCCCGTTGCCAGCTCTTATTGCAAAATTATAGGATAAGTGGATGAAGCCACTAGTCCATTAGTGGAGGCTGCCTAACAAGACTGAAAGATAAAACACCACATACTTCCTCATGAGCTATAAAACATTGACACAAATAAGAAGTAATAAATTTTGAATTGTTTAAAGGTAGCACATGAAGTATTTACTTGGAATGGCAGGAAATACCATGCAGTAGGTAGATATGGTGGACACAAATGGCATAGGTTTGGGTTTAGGTTTGGATGCACGAGAAGCATTCCCTCTCAGTACAGGTCTTTGGCTAGCAAGGTTAATTAGCAAGCATAAGAGTTGAGGGAAACAAGCAAATATACATGTGATAGACATAATCATGCATCTTTCTTGCAAGCACAAACAACTTTAACTTTAGAATAATAAGCTATGAGCTAACAAGAAAGGAAGACAATGAAACAACTATATGTATTTCTCTTTTCTACTTAAACCTCAAAGTGTTGTTGCTATTGACCAATGCTAAGTTTGCCAAAACCAAATAGATTTACTCAATGCTCCCAAAGTGGTACCAATACTAAAATCAAGATCAATCATATACTAGAAATTGCAAACTAAAATAAGGTGTGCAATATGTAAATGATAAGACTTCTCATTAATATTTCATAACGATAACTCACGCCAAGGGATACATAGACAAACTAAAGGAGAGATACTTCCACACTGCAACCCATCTTATACTATAACTTCCCTACTCATGATATGACACTACTTGATAGTAAAAAGTAAAAAAGGTGGTGATGATGTGATACCGCGGCACTCCCCCAAGCTTGGAACAAACCAAGGGGATGCCAATACCGATGATGAATTAATCCTTTGGCGATGGTGGTGATGAATTCCCGTCTTCAGACTTCCAAGAAAGAGGCTCTCCATCAACAAATGACATCTTGGTCTCGGGAATCCTGAAACTAGCAGCATGGCTTATGTGTTTAAACCTGTTTTCATACTCACAGTTCTGATTATGAACGTCATAGAGTTGAGCTTGGAGTTTGTTGAAGGTGTCGTGAAGTGAGAGGATGTCGCCCCATAGCTTTGCAGTTTCCTTCTCGTGTTCAGCAATGAGTTCAGACACAATCTTGTGGAAAATATCCACTTCACGCTCGGCCATCTTCTTGTAGTTGAAGACCTCTTGTTCTAGCTTCTCCATCCTGTCTTCCAAGGTTCCTTCTCCTCTGGGACCCTGAACATCTTTGATCTGCAGCTCCCCATCAACGAGCAGCAACTCCTTGGGATGCATCCTCAGCTCGTCCATGTACAAGTTGCCAATGTCCTTGCGGGAGCTGTCCATCGGAGTTTCTGACGAAGACATGACACCTCTAGATCCGAAACGAATCCTGGCAGAAACAGCTCGAAACAAAACACGTCGAGAAAACGATATACGGACCTCCAGGGGTTCGGGGGATTATATAATAAAAAATTTCAGAACAAACGGAAAGTACCAGGTCGAACCAGAGTCGGAGAGGGGCGACGAGGGGCCCAGCTCACAGGGCGGCGCGGCCAGGCTGGGGCCCGCGCCGGCCTGTGGGGGCACGCCCTCGTGCGTCTCCTCCACTCCGTTTCGATCTCGTAATTTCTCATATTTTCCAAAAACAGCAAATCATTGTTCGGAAAGTAAATCGCGAACTTTTTATTACCTGTACTGTTACCTATTCAAAGTCGAATTCTGGCGGACTGTCAATTTTACCTTTGATGAAAGCCTCCGGTGTTTCTACTCGAATAATATCAACATCAACATTATAAGAATCACCTGAGATATAATGCTTGAGTCTTTGTCCATTCACCACTTGCGTGGCGTTGCCTTGGAGAGAACTAATTTTAATTGCTCCTGAACGATACACCTCCTCAACAACATATGGTCCTTCCCATTTCGAGAGTAATTTCCCTGCAAAGAATCTGAGACGAGACCGATACAATAGGACTTTATCCCCAATATTAAACTCTCTTTTGATAATCCTTCTATCATGCCATTTCTTAACTTTCTCTTTAAAGAGTTTAGCATTTTCATAAGCTTCACTTCTCCATTCATCTAGAGAACTTAATTGCAGCAACCTCTTATTACCGGCAAGTTTAGGATCTTTATTTAATTCTCTGACAGCCCAATAAGCTTTGTGCTCTAGTTCTAAAGGTAAATGACAAGCTTTCCCATAAACCATTTTATAAGGTGACATTCCCATGGGGTTTTTATAAGCAGTTCTATAAGCCCATAGTGCTTCCTTCAATTTACTAGCCCAATTCTTTCTAGTTTTATTAACAGTCTTTTGCAAGATAGAATTAATTTCTCTATTTGATAGTTCTACTTGCCCACTAGTTTGAGGATGATAAGCAGAAGCAATTCTATGATTAATACCATATTTAGCAAGAGTTTTTCTAAAACCACCATGAATAAAATGCGAACCTCCATCTGTCATAATATATCTAGGAACTCCAAATCTAGGAAAAATAATGTCTAAAAGCATTCTTAAAGAGGTCTCACCATCAGCACTTTTTGTAGGTATGGCTTCCACCCATTTAGTAACATAATCAACAGCAACAAGTATATGAGTGTTACCTTCTGAAGAGGGAAAAGGTCCCATGTAATATCCCAGGTAATGGGGTTACAAAAATAGAGGAAACAGATGTGTGCATTGCATTCATGCATAGAAAATCTGGGGAATTTTCGCGCTTTAAAGTAAAACAGTCACATTAACTGAAGTTTCACTTGACCTTGGTGGAACTGAAGTAGCTCATCAAGTCAAGCGCTATAAACCTCAATGTGACTTTGTTAAAACTTTGTTTTGGGTAGAGATGATTTGATCTAAGGGGTTAGATCAAATGGAATTAAAACCAACACAAGAAAATACTAATTAAGGATCAACTACTTGATCTTATTAAAGATCATAACATGGTGTTTCTTGAACCAAACCTTTGAACTTAACACCAACAAAAGCTTATCATTAAACCCTAGAGATGGGAGAGGTATATAACCAACAAAGAGATAAGAAGCAAACTCTAAATTATTAACACTTAAAAGTTAAGCAACTACATTGAGGTACAATGGAATTCACTTTAAAACTAAATACCAAATATAGCAAAACACCAGGACCTAAGTGCATAAAATCCACACATTATTATTGCAATCATAACTTATTAAATATGTGGAATATTACAAAACTAAATTCGTTTACATTACGAATTATAGTTCAAACTATTTGAATAAAATAAACTATGAGTACTTTGAAACTTATATGATCATGGCTTGGTGTAATCAAAATCATCATTCAAAATTGGGGAATAATCCTTATTCTTGACATTTTGATCCCAATTATAATATAAATACAATCACATATGATATAGTGACTCAACCATAAGCATAAGATCATTCTCAAGATATGTAGTAACAAAAGCCACTTGGCTATCCAAAAACAAATCACATGAGAGGATAATACCATGCCACATAGGATGAAAATATCTACATAGCTTGCATCCTAAGCAATGCCACCTTATGCTTAAGGGATTACTATGCATAAGAGCATGACACCCAAGCACCTTACTCATCAAATCAAAGCAAGAGTCATCCACCTATGTGTCATGATACTAGAGCATGCCCAAGCCTATAAAAGGAGCCTCACATTCCATTCATTCCATCATCTTACACCATGATGCAAGAAAACCAACACATTGAGCCACTCCATAAAATATTTATGATCAAGATGAAGCAGCTAGGAGGTGGAGGCATGCCACAAGATGCAGGTTTATCAGAATTCCTGAAGAACAAGCTACAGAAGATAGCAAGGTAGAATTCTTAGGTAGACCACATGCTTAGATAATCATATCATCATCCCTTGAGTAGAAACCTAGATTATAGTCCAAGTCCTTGTGGATGGAGAGGGGTAATTGGTACAACCATATCTAAATATTTTTAGTAATAACTTAGGAAGCCAAACTTTGATCATTATAAATTGTGTAATGATCATAAACCCTATGAAATTGAGGTAGAGATATCAAGAACAAGTTGATCATGTTTAACCATGATCATGCTCTTGAGTTATGTAAGGATAAGTTAAATCCTAATAGGATAAGAAGATATCATTCACTACATGAAATCATAGGGAGGTAACTGGTAAGCAAACCTAGGCTTATATCCCAACCCTAACTTGTGAACCACTTGGTGATCATAAGTAGAATCATACCATATCTATATTTCATAAATTAATGAACCTAAGAAAACCTTAGAGTTAAACACTATACCTCATATGGTGAGAAACCATACATCCATATGACCAAAGTTAACTATAAAAATAACTATAATCAATGTAGTTACTTTAATTATAAGTGGGGGTAATAATAGAAGTCAATTGGTAGTAAATAAAACCAGTTCTCAAGTCCTTAGTAACTAAAGGAGCACATGATAGATTAAGCAAATAACCAATTTATCATGCATTGGGGAGAGTAAACCTAACCAATGCAAAATGGTGTCATCTCATATCTACCACCTAGAATTATATCTCAACAGTAGTTTGTGTATCACTATGGAGATTACAAAACTATAAACCCAATCCACATTTGAGTTCCAACCCATGTGTCATTAGGTTAATAGTATTGGAACCTAAAATTGTCCATAGAGTAAACCTTATATTCCAATTTATTAACACATAATTATGCACATCAAATAATAAACAAGAGATCACTTCCCAAATGGAAACTAAGTCTTAATAACAATCCCTCAAATACTTTGAGTTGGAAGTATCACTCTCATAATTCTAAACAGAATTGATTGCATAGCAAAATGAGAATTAAAGGGAACATATAAAATTCATGATTAAGGGTTATTTTGAATAAGTCACTAATATGCAACATAATCTCATCTAAAATAATTATTCCAATAGAATCCTGGTATGAAAGACAGGAAACTAAATCCTGATTGAAATTTGCATAATAAAAAGATCTGCAAAAGTAAACCAAACCCAAATATGAATTTCAATGGATAAATATATAACAGGAAAATAAAAACAGAAAAGAAAAACAGGGAAAAACTTACCTGGACCCTGCCAGCCGAAGGAGCCCAACAAGGCAGCCCAGCAGCAGCCCAGAACCGACCCACCTAGCAGCCCAAGTACCCTTTCGTTAAAAATAACAAGGAGAAGGTCGTCCTCATCCCTTCTGGCGCATGGAGGCCACCGCGACGCCGTGGTGAGCTTCTCCTCGCGCCGTGGCGTCCTCCCTCGATCGAGTCCGTGACGAGGCGTCCACCTGCGTCGTATAAAAGCTTCTGATCGACACCTAGCTTCGGATTTCTTCCTCCTTGCTCCATTTCTCCCCTCTTGCCGAAACCCTGCCGCACCACTCCACCTTACCGCCGGTGAACGAAGCCACCCCGAGCCAAACGAAGCATACCACCGTGACCGCCGTCGTCGACAAGCCCAGTACACGGGAGGAATCGAGCTGGGATGCACGAAATCGACGCCGACGAGCTCATCTTCCCGAAGGCCGGCAACACCAAATTCCGGCGAACCAGACCACGGCGAGCTTCTCCGACCTCATCATCGCGTTCCTGGTATTCTTGCGCATCTCCCGAGCTATATATCACATCCTTGCGCGTCCTGTAGCTCGTGTTTGATTGTTGGCCGGAGCTCGCCGCCGCGGAGGATGGTCGCCGACGATGTTCCGGTGGCCCCTTCGCACAACCAACACCACCAGCAGCCTCAGTGCGTTGAGAGGGTCCGGAAAAACCTACTCGCGCGTCCCGGGGCGCCAGAAATCGGCGGCGCCGCCGCACGCGGACTCGCCGGCGTTTAACCGCCGGTAGAGAGTCAAACACACGGGTCAAACATGACCAGTCTCCGCTCGCGTGGCAGCCTACATGGCTTGGCCCCACCGGTCAGTGTCTAGTGCTAGGTTCTGCCACGGTACCAAACTGTTTTCTTTATTTTTATTTCAATTCAATAATTACTGCAACTTTGAGAATTTATATAAAATTCATATTAACTCGGAAAAATACAAATAAGATATCAAAATTCTTAGAAAAGAAAAATCTATCCAATCAAAATATAAAATCAAATTTTTATTTTTAATGAAAATTCAATTATTTAATAATTGTTATTTAAGCCTTGTTTATTAGTTCTAAATTCAATTGAAATTCAATAATTAGGAAAACTTTCCAAATTAATTAAAAAAACCAGTAAAATAAATAAAGAAAACATAAAAACTAATTTTCTTTATTTAGAACTTATTAAATCTTTATTAATAGGAATTAAACCCTGATTAATAATTACCCTAAATATTAAAATCTTTAAAAATAGAAAAATGCCAAATCCAATATTAATTTTATTTCTAAGTTATTAATAACTTCAACCTTAAAGTGAAGTTATTAATTCAAGAACTTTAGGGTATTTAAAAAACCCTAATTTCATAAGTAATAGAACCAGGAATTCATCATTTAATGTGAAACCCTAAAACCCTAACTCCATTAGGAAACCCAATTCCATTATTTCATATGAAACTTAAATTGCTTCTAACCTAAATCCTAGGTTAGAATATGTGATCATGGTACCTACTTCCAAATCATAGAACCAAAGTAGTAAATAAATACTTGTCTTGGCCACATAAAATGTAGAAACCCATCACTAATATATGGGTATCCCATGTGTTCATCCTCATCAGACCTAACTAATCAAGTAGGGTCAACCAAGTACAAAACCCTAGTTCCTATTCCAAAGACCACATTCTTAGTTATCCATAACTAGCATCACACCATTGTGATGAACCCTAATAGCAACTACACCTACTATTATGTATTACATTCCCTACTCCACTAAACCCTACTAGTGTTGGATACTAATTATCAACCATCCTATTTAGGAGCCAATTATTCGTTACTTACTAGAATCAACAGTAAAACCTAGGCCACCTCAACCCTAACTGATATACTTCTTATTACTTAAGAAGTATGTTCTTCAAAAGTTATTCTTTTAAAGTAAATAAAGAATCATCATCAACCCTGCTTATAAGAACCTATAAACCCTAGCTAGCAATCACCAGCCAGGTAAATTAACCTTGATAGCAACCTTGTATGAATAATTGCTTAGGATGCCTAGGCTTAACTCAACCTTACCAGCCCTAGGTGTTAATAAATCCAACATTGTTTGGATACATCTAATACTTACTCCAGAATCTAAATGAAACCATAGTCAACCATAGAACCCCATCACCCTAATTATCATACTTGTTCTTTATTAAAGAAAGTGTTCTTCAAAAGTTATTCTTTTGAAGTAGATAATAATTAATCATTAACCATGCCATCTAGTACTAAAACTAACAACTGTTCTATACATGTTAACATTATGCCAATTATCATTCCTTGTGTGCTCAATTGATTATTATGCTTTATTATCCACCTGTTTATAATACCAAGTAATCACACCGGAATAAGAACCTTGTATGTGAAACACTCTAAAAGTGCAACACACCCTAAACCAATCATTACAACTCACTAATCCGAAATCATCGGGGTTAGGTCACGCTTAGAGCGATTGCATCTCATTCTTATGCATTATTGCATCCCTGCCAATCTTTTAAACATCATCCTTACCGGACGATGATGCTATTTCAGAATTTGGAGTTATTGCGTACCGAAGACCTTGCCTGCATAATCTTGCAGTCAAGAAAGGCAAGTTCATCACTTGCTCATGTCATTTGAGTATCTTTATCAAATTACTTGCAAAGTACTATGATTATCACTATTGCATAAAAACCAAAACCACTACTTTCATAACTATGAATATGACTATGTGGTGGGCAATGGAACCATGGATTGTGTTGATATGGTGGAGGTTCCATTGCAAGGGTTTATATCCATCTAGGATTAAACAACAAATGTCGCCAGTGATTCTTGTGCCGTAATACCCGTGTTAACCATAAGATCCGGAGTGGGACGGAGTAGTCAAAAGTGTTTCCACCTCTCGTTCATCAACGGATGCTCATTACCGGGTGCTCATGATCTTGCGAGACTTGATGCAGGGGTGGGAACCCGTAGAAGTCCCAACGGTAATGAGGTCTATGATGGGTTGCATCTGCCGGCGTAGGAATGTATGGTAGAGCCCTGCATTGACGTCGTGGTCGGAGTCCACCCTGAAATATATGGGAATAATGGGGCCGGCGTGGACCCAGGGTTGGAGTATGCAACAAAGGGTGGGTGTTCGAGGTAGCGGAGGAACATGATTGGCTAGACCTTATACCGGGCCTCACACCATAGGAAGTGTGGATGGGGAATATGCCCGGTTGGCACCAAGGTTAAGATCTCTTATGGGTAAAGCAACACACCTCTGCAGAGTGTAAAGAACCGTGACCTGTCACTCCCTGTTCCGGGATATGGAACTGCGAACGCTGCCGGAAAGGAACTCCATGAAGTTCTAGTAAACCGGTGAAGGCTGACGGACATAGTTCTTCTGAATAAAAGCAACCTTTTGAAGAAATGGTTATGAAACTTGCATTGGTATTAGACTTTCTGGTCTAATGCTGTAGCTAGTGCATTAAACACCTCTTTCCTATAATGAACTTGTTGAGTACGCTCGTACTCATCCCACTCTTAAATCCCCTGCTTAGATATGGAGGCATCGAAGGAGGATCTACAGTGCAACTCGAAGACCGAGGAGTCAACAACTACTTCAGGAGACAGGAACCTGCCGGAAGAGTCATATACCACATCCACCATGGAGAAAACCTAGTTTAGCCATAGAAGGGAACTATCTTCCTAAACCTAGCTCCTATTTAGCTAGAGTCTATTCTTAGCCTCTGTAGTTAGTGAAATACTCTACAAATAGAGTTCGTGATAAGACTAGACTACGAGTCGTTCTTCTGGAGTTTATTTGCAAATTTACCTCATTGTAAAGTAGGAGGCTGTGCTGATCTTATGTAACAGAGTCTGTATGTAATTCTATAGACATGCCTTGGACCCGCATATGTTTCTGTTGTACCACTCTGAGCGATATAATACTAGTGGAACGGTGTTTCATTGGTGTTATATCAGACTTGCATACTACACCATGCAGTGGTATGCCGGGTCACCACAGTTGGTATCAGAGCAAATGCTTTGACCTTAGGATTAAAACCCTTTAAAGGAGACCTATAGGATTGGTAGTGTCTATAGGAAGTTGTCCTAGTTAAACCAAATATTCTTATGACTTGAGATGGATATTCACTTGAGAATAATCTTGACACACTTGAGTCAAACTTTTTAATCTATCTTTTCTAAGTAAAGATAGTTAGCTAATCCCAAACATGTAGCACATCATTAAGTCCTTAAAACCATAGATGAGTAGATCGCAGTTGGTATACAATACATGGTAGTCCAAAGAGAGGATACAACCATAAGGAAGATATCCTAGTGGAAGATGTATACCAACACATACTATGGTTAAGTAAAAGTTATTCAGACCTGTAATAGAAGTGATATCAAGTAACATAGATAAGAAAGATAGCCTACTAGAAGGTGTAAACTGATACAAGTAATGGGTAAGTAAATTATCCAAGCTTGTAAAACCACTAATAGTAAGTGATAAAAATGAGTTATATGAAGTAGTATAGACCATGATGAGTCAATCATGGGAGGTAAGTAAGAGAGATAGGAATAAAACATGCCTACTTACATGGTAGTGATAGTAATCATATATGATTCACTCAAGAATCATTATGTGATGGACTCGAACCTCATAATTAATTAAAAGGAGTACAACAAGAAGCCAGATGTTAAACAATAGTGTAAGAATTGTGTTCCAAAACCATGGGAACTGTGTCAAGTACATCAGAACCCTAGTTATGTGGTAAGAACATATGGAAGTATATGAGCTATATTTCCATAGTTATGTGTTTAGAGTAGCAATGTTAGAACCTAGACATATCATGTGAGATAGTCCTCAATAAAATAAAAGTAAGTAGTAATTCCAAAGAAAATTAGGTCAACCTTAACCATTCCAAACCACCTTGTTTCAAGTTATCTTATTGCAATTGTGCAATTAAGGTAAAGGTTGAGACAAATAGTAGACTTCCATATATTCGTGCTAAGTATCACAATATAAACCTACATTATGTGGTGTTCTATACTACACATCAGAGCCTGATGTTTAGAGATGTCTTACTCAACAATCATATTCAGGCTTATGATTATGTGTATTATAAGCACAAAGCTGAATCTTCTTGGATTTTATTGGATTTTCATTGTTTGACTAGATCCATACATGAAGTTTGACTTTGATATGCAAATGCATGTTGCTATATCAAGTCCTTACTTGGTGCTATAGATCTAGAGGGAAATGGTAAACGTGTGAGGAAGTGACGAATTCTGAAGATCTTAAAGACATGAGGTAGGTCCATCAGCAGAAATGAGTAAAGTTGTGGGAAGCAACCACAATACTCTGAAGGAAGTACAATCAGAAACTCATGCTTACCTCAATAGAGGAGTACTTTGGTACATAAGAAGCATGAAGGTGAGAAATATAATGATTATGGTGAAGCTCAAGCAGATCCATAATTAATATAGAAGAGGGAATGCATGGGAAATCACTCAGAATACTATATTCATAGTGTTAGCTAGTGGTTTTCTTGCAAAATAAACCCTGAATGAAGGAAGATGATATATGAAACCATAGCAGATATAAAAAGACCATAGTTGATATCAAAAGACCACAGTTGTGGTATAGGATCAATACTGCGAGATAGAGCAGAAGATGTCTCATCCAGTTGATCAAAACCTATAATAAAGTACCTTTTTAGTTAACAAATAGCCATAATTGGTATCAAGTAGTCCACCACTGGATTATTTGTACCAAGAAGATATAAACAAATACAATTTGGTTAGCCAAATAACAATGACCTATAATCATTTAGTCGAAGGATTCATATTGGATGTCCACAATTGAGTGGATACACCATAAATATTCTTCGCGAGACTTTAAAAGAAGAATAAACCATAAGCTAGACCCAGATCAATATTCTAACCATAAGTACAATGGTTGGAAGAAAAGGAGTTGAAGACATAAGAAAACTCTAAGGGGTATAGTAAATATTGAGTTGGATGTACAATGACTCAATACTTTGAGTAAGATAGACGATGAAGGTCTGAACTGAGAGGAAGTTCTATCTTATTTTCATAAGATTAACGAACACTACTTTCAGAAAGATGTCAGACTAGAAGCCGAGGTGCATACCTCGAGGAAGTAAGAAGTGGACTATAACTTGAGAAAGTGAGTAATATTTACTCAGAAGTACGAGAGCTCAAGTAATCTAAGGTTAATGAAGTTGGATGAAGGAAATACCATAGACAAAATACAGCTCAAAAAGGCCAAATACTGAAGAAGATTGAATATACCAATACCAAAGACTAATAGAATGATTCCTTTCATGGAACCTAAATAACCCAAAATAGTTATAGGTATCAACTATAAACCATGATTGGATGGACTAAATGAGTCTAATCCATTCTTAGGAAAATAAACCATCACAACCATTCCATGTTAAGTACCTTACTAAGTATCATTATTGCAGTTTTGGTAGTAAGGGAAAATAAAGACCTATTTATCAATTAGGAGTATGTGTTAAATTAGTCTTTAGTTGAGACTAGCAGTATTAGAATAAGTCCCAATCATTGAATCTTCAATGAGAAAGGAAACAAGCTTATAGAATTGGAAGAAATCAAAGAATCAAAGTAAGAACCATGGTTCGGAGACAAACCCCAATGGATTCCAGGAAGAATCTGGACAAGGGGTATATTCAATTATATCCAACACCACGGAGTTCGAGAAAAGTCGTAGTCTACACAAGACAGATCCACACTCCGAAACGTGAGAGATATCAAACTTCGAGGGCGAAGTTTAGTTTAAGGGGTAGAGACTGTAATATCCCAGGTAATGGGGTTACAAAAATAGAGGAAACAGATGTGTGCATTGCATTCATGCATAGAAAATCTGGGGAATTTTCGCGCTTTAAAGTAAAACAGTCACATTAACTGAAGTTTCACTTGACCTTGGTGGAACTGAAGTAGCTCATCAAGTCAAGCGCTATAAACCTCAATGTGACTTTGTTAAAACTTTGTTTTGGGTAGAGATGATTTGATCTAAGGGGTTAGATCAAATGGAATTAAAACCAACACAAGAAAATACTAATTAAGGATCAACTACTTGATCTTATTAAAGATCATAACATGGTGTTTCTTGAACCAAACCTTTGAACTTAACACCAACAAAAGCTTATCATTAAACCCTAGAGATGGGAGAGGTATATAACCAACAAAGAGATAAGAAGCAAACTCTAAATTATTAACACTCAACTACATTGAGGTACAATGGAATTCACTTTAAAACTAAATACCAAATATAGCAAAACACCAGGACCTAAGTGCATAAAATCCACACATTATTATTGCAATCATAACTTATTAAATATGTGGAATATCACAAAACTAAATTCGTTTACATTACGAATTATAGTTCAAACTATTTGAATAAAATAAACTATGAGTACTTTGAAACTTATATGATCATGGCTTGGTGTAATCAAAATCATCATTCAAAATTGGGGAATAATCCTTATTCTTGACATTTTGATCCCAATTATAATATAAATACAATCACATATGATATAGTGACTCAACCATAAGCATAAGATCATTCTCAAGATATGTAGTAACAAAAGCCACTTGGCTATCCAAAAACAAATCACATGAGAGGATAATACCATGCCACATAGGATGAAAATATCTACATAGCTTGCATCCTAAGCAATGCCACCTTATGCTTAAGGGATTACTATGCATAAGAGCATGACACCCAAGCACCTTACTCATCAAATCAAAGCAAGAGTCATCCACCTATGTGTCATGATACTAGAGCATGCCCAAGCCTATAAAAGGAGCCTCACATTCCATTCATTCCATCATCTTACACCATGATGCAAGAAAACCAACACATTGAGCCACTCCATAAAATATTTATGATCAAGATGAAGCAGCTAGGAGGTGGAGGCATGCCACAAGATGCAGGTTTATCAGAATTCCTGAAGAACAAGCTACAGAAGATAGCAAGGTAGAATTCTTAGGTAGACCACATGCTTAGATAATCATATCATCATCCCTTGAGAAGAAACCTAGATTATAGTCCAAGTCCTTGTGGATTGAGAGGGGTAATTGGTACAACCATATCTAAATATTTTTAGTAATAACTTAGGAAGCCAAACTTTGATCATTATAAATTGTGTAATGATCATAAACCCTATGAAATTGAGGTAGAGATATCAAGAACAAGTTGATCATGTTTAACCATGATCATGCTCTTGAGTTATGTAAGGATAAGTTAAATCCTAATAGGATAAGAAGATATCATTCACTACATGAAATCATAGGGAGGTAACTGGTAAGCAAACCTAGGCTTATATCCCAACCCTAACTTGTGAACCACTTGGTGATCATAAGTAGAATCATACCATATCTATATTTCATAAATTAATGAACCTAAGAAAACCTTAGAGTTAAACACTATACCTCATATGGTGAGAAACCATACATCCATATGACCAAAGTTAACTATAAAAATAACTATAATCAATGTAGTTACTTTAATTATAAGTGGGGGTAATAATAGAAGTCAATTGTTAGTAAATAAAACCAGTTCTCAAGTCCTTAGTAACTAAAGGAGCACATGATAGATTAAGCAAATAACCAATTTATCATGCATTGGGGAGAGTAAACCTAACCAATGCAAAATGGTGTCATCTCATATCTACCACCTAGAATTATATCTCAACAGTAGTTTGTGTATCACTATGGAGATTACAAAACTATAAACCCAATCCACATTTGAGTTCCAACCCATGTGTCATTAGGTTAATAGTATTGGAACCTAAAATTGTCCATAGAGTAAACCTTATATTCCAATTTATTAACACATAATTATGCACATCAAATAATAAACAAGAGATCACTTCCCAAATGGAAACTAAGTCTTAATAACAATCCCTCAAATACTTTGAGTTGGAAGTATCACTCTCATAATTCTAAACAGAATTGATTGCATAGCAAAATGAGAATTAAAGGGAACATATAAAATTCATGATTAAGGGTTATTTTGAATAAGTCACTAATATGCAACATAATCTCATCTAAAATAATTATTCCAATAGAATCCTGGTATGAAAGACAGGAAACTAAATCCTGATTGAAATTTGCATAATAAAAAGATCTGCAAAAGTAAACCAAACCCAAATATGAATTTCAATGGATAAATATATAACAGGAAAATAAAAACAGAAAAGAAAAACAGGGAAAAACTTACCTGGACCCTGCCAGCCGAAGGAGCCCAACAAGGCAGCCCAGCAGCAGCCCAGAACCGACCCACCTAGCAGCCCAAGTACCCTTTCGTTAAAAATAACAAGGAGAAGGTCGTCCTCATCCCTTCCTGGCGCATGGAGGCCACCGCGACGCCGTGGTGAGCTTCTCCTCGCGCTGGCGTCCTCCCCTCGACTGAGTCCGTGACGAGGCGTCCACCTGCGTCGTATAAAAGCTTCTGATCGACACCTAGCTTCGGATTTCTTCCTCCTTGCTCCATTTCTCCCCTCTTGCCGAAACCCTGCCGCACCACTCCACCTTACCGCCGGTGAACGAAGCCACCCCGAGCCAAACGAAGCATACCACCGTGACCGCCGTCGTCGACAAGCCCAGTACACGGGAGGAATCGAGCTGGGATGCACGAAATCGACGCCGACGAGCTCATCTTCCCGAAGGCCGGCAACACCAAATTCCGGCGAACCAGACCACGGCGAGCTTCTCCGACCTCATCATCGCGTTCCTGGTATTCTTGCGCATCTCCCGAGCTATATATCACATCCTTGCGCGTCCTGTAGCTCGTGTTTGATTGTTGGCCGGAGCTCGCCGCCGCGGAGGATGGTCGCCGACGATGTTCCGGTGGCCCCTTCGCACAACCAACACCACCAGCAGCCTCAGTGCGTTGAGAGGGTCCGGAAAAACCTACTCGCGCGTCCTGGGGCGCCGTAAATCGGCGGCGCCGCCGCACGCGGACTCGCCGGCGTTTAACCGCCGGTAGAGTCAAACACACGGGTCAAACATGACCAGTCTCCGCTCGCGTGGCAGCCTACATGGCACTGGCCCCACTGGTCAGTGTCTAGTGCTAGGTTCTGCCACGGTACCAAACTGTTTTCTTTATTTTTATTTCAATTCAATAATTACTGCAACTTTGAGAATTTATATAAAATTCATATTAACTCGGAAAAATACAAATAAGATATCAAAATTCTTAGAAAAGAAAAATCTATCCAATCAAAATATAAAATCAAATTTTTATTTTTAATGAAAATTCAATTATTTAATAATTGTTATTTAAGCCTTGTTTATTAGTTCTAAATTCAATTGAAATTCAATAATTAGGAAAACTTTCCAAATTAATTAAAAAAACCAGTAAAATAAATAAAGAAAACATAAAAACTAATTTTCTTTATTTAGAACTTATTAAATCTTTATTAATAGGAATTAAACCCTGATTAATAATTACCCTAAATATTAAAATCTTTAAAAATAGAAAAATGCCAAATCCAATATTAATTTTATTTCTAAGTTATTAATAACTTCAACCTTAAAGTGAAGTTATTAATTCAAGAACTTTAGGGTATTTAAAAAACCCTAATTTCATAAGTAATAGAACCAGGAATTCATCATTTAATGTGAAACCCTAAAACCCTAACTCCATTAGGAAACCCAATTCCATTATTTCATATGAAACTTAAATTGCTTCTAACCTAAATCCTAGGTTAGAATATGTGATCATGGTACCTACTTCCAAATCATAGAACCAAAGTAGTAAATAAATACTTGTCTTGGCCACATAAAATGTAGAAACCCATCACTAATATATGGGTATCCCATGTGTTCATCCTCATCAGACCTAACTAATCAAGTAGGGTCAACCAAGTACAAAACCCTAGTTCCTATTCCAAAGACCACATTCTTAGTTATCCATAACTAGCATCACACCATTGTGATGAACCCTAATAGCAACTACACCTACTATTATGTATTACATTCCCTACTCCACTAAACCCTACTAGTGTTGGATACTAATTATCAACCATCCTATTTAGGAGCCAATTATTCGTTACTTACTAGAATCAACAGTAAAACCTAGGCCACCTCAACCCTAACTGATATACTTCTTATTACTTAAGAAGTATGTTCTTCAAAAGTTATTCTTTTAAAGTAAATAAAGAATCATCATCAACCCTGCTTATAAGAACCTATAAACCCTAGCTAGCAATCACCAGCCAGGTAAATTAACCTTGATAGCAACCTTGTATGAATAATTGCTTAGGATGCCTAGGCTTAACTCAACCTTACCAGCCCTAGGTGTTAATAAATCCAACATTGTTTGGATACATCTAATACTTACTCCAGAATCTAAATGAAACCATAGTCAACCATAGAACCCCATCACCCTAATTATCATACTTGTTCTTTATTAAAGAAAGTGTTCTTCAAAAGTTATTCTTTTGAAGTAGATAATAATTAATCATTAACCATGCCATCTAGTACTAAAACTAACAACTGTTCTATACATGTTAACATTATGCCAATTATCATTCCTTGTGTGCTCAATTGATTATTATGCTTTATTATCCACCTGTTTATAATACCAAGTAATCACACCGGAATAAGAACCTTGTATGTGAAACACTCTAAAAGTGCAACACACCCTAAACCAATCATTACAACTCACTAATCCGAAATCATCGGGGTTAGGTCACGCTTAGAGCGATTGCATCTCATTCTTATGCATTATTGCATCCCTGCCAATCTTTTAAACATCATCCTTAGGACGATGATGCTATTTCAGAATTTGGAGTTATTGCGTACCGAAGACCTTGCCTGCATAATCTTGCAGTCAAGAAAGGCAAGTTCATCACTTGCTCATGTCATTTGAGTATCTTTATCAAATTACTTGCAAAGTACTATGATTATCACTATTGCATAAAAACCAAAACCACTACTTTCATAACTATGAATATGACTATGTGGTGGGCAATGGAACCATGGATTGTGTTGATATGGTGGAGGTTCCATTGCAAGGGTTTATATCCATCTAGGATTAAACAACAAATGTCGCCAGTGATTCTTGTGCCGTAATACCCGTGTTAACCATAAGATCCGGAGTGGGACGGAGTAGTCAAAAGTGTTTCCACCTCTCGTTCATCAACGGATGCTCATTACCGGGTGCTCATGATCTTGCGAGACTTGATGCAGGGGTGGGAACCCGTAGAAGTCCCAACGGTAATGAGGTCTATGATGGGTTGCATCTGCCGGCGTAGGAATGTATGGTAGAGCCCTGCATTGACGTCGTGGTCGGAGTCCACCCTGAAATATATGGGAATAATGGGGCCGGCGTGGACCCAGGGTCGGAGTATGCAACAAAGGGTGGGTGTTCGAGGTAGCGGAGGAACATGATTGGCTAGACCTTATACCAGGCCTCACACCATAGGAAGTGTGGACGGGGAATATGCCCGGTTGGCACCAAGGTTAAGATCTCTTATGGGTAAAGCAACACACCTCCCAGAGTGTAAAGAACCGTGACTGTCACTCCTCGTTCGGGATATGGGCGAACGCTGCCGGAAAGGAACTCCATGAAGTTCTAGTAAACTGGTGAAGGCTGACGGACATAGTTCTTCTGAATAAAAGCAACCTTTTGAAGAAATGGTTATGAAACTTGCATTGGTATTAGACTTTCTGGTCTAATGCTGTAGCTAGTGCATTAAACACCTCTTTCCTATAATGAACTTGTTGAGTACGCTCGTACTCATCCCACTCTTAAATCCCCTGCTTAGATATGGAGGCATCGAAGGAGGATCTACAGTGCAACTCGAAGACCGAGGAGTCAACAACTACTTCAGGAGACAGGAACCTGCCGGAAGAGTCATATACCACATCCACCATGGAGAAAACCTAGTTTAGCCATAGAAGGGAACTATCTTCCTAAACCTAGCTCCTATTTAGCTAGAGTCTATTCTTAGCCTCTGTAGTTAGTGAAATACTCTACAAATAGAGTTCGTGATAAGACTAGACTACGAGTCGTTCTTCTGGAGTTTATTTGCAAATTTACCTCATTGTAAAGTAGGAGGCTGTGCTGATCTTATGTAACAGAGTCTGTATGTAATTCTATAGACATGCCTTGGACCCGCATATGTTTCTGTTGTACCACTCTGAGCGATATAATACTAGTGGAACGGTGTTTCATTGGTGTTATATCAGACTTGCATACTACACCATGCAGTGGTATGCCGGGTCACCACATCCCATGAAGTCAAATCCCCAACAATCAAACGGTTCAATAACAAGAGTATAATTCGTAGGCATTTCATTGCGTCTGGAGATATTACCAACCCTTTGACATTCATCACAAGATAAAATAAACTTCCTTGCATCTTTGAAGAGAGTTGTCCAATAAAAACCTGATTGTAGAACCTTTTGCGCGGTTCTATCTCCGGCGTGATGTCCTCCATAAGCACTACCATGACATTTACTCAATATCTCTTGTTGTTCATATTCGGGAACACATCTTCGCAGAATACAATCCACTCCTTCTTTATATAAGTGTGGGTCATCCCAAAAATAATGCCTCAAGTCATAAACGAATTTCCTCCTTTGCTGAGCTGAAAAGGTTGGAGGCAAGTACTTGGAAACAATAAAGTTAGCATAATCAGCATACCAAGGACTGTCTCGCGAGCTCACCTTTATTACAGCCAATTGTTCATTTGGAAAACTATCATTAACAGGAACAGGATCATAAGCAATATTTTCCAATCTAGACAAATTATCAGCGACAGGATTATCAGCACCTTTCCTATCTACAATATTTTAAATCAAATTCTTGCAAAAGAAGTACCCATCTAATAAGCCTTGGCTTAGCATCTTTCTTTGTCATAAGGTATCTAATTGCAGCATGATCAGTATGAATTGTAACTTTTGAATCAACAATATAAGATCTAAATTTATCACAAGCAAAGACTACAGCTAACAATTCTTTTTCAGTAGTAGCATAATTTCTTTGAGCAGCATCAAGAGTTTTACTAGCATAACGAATAACATTCAGTTTTTTATCTACTCGCTGTCCAAGAACAGCGCCTACAGCAAAATCACTAGCATCACACATAATTTCAAATGGTAGGTTCCAATCAGGAGGTTCAACTATAGGGGCAGTTGTTAAAGCTCTCTTTAGAGTTTCAAAAGCTTCCTTACAATCATCATCAAAAACAAAAGGTACATCTTTTTGAAGAAGATTAGTAAGAGGCTTTGAAATCTTAGAGAAGTCTTTAATAAATCTCCTATAAAACCCAGCATGACCAAGAACACTACGAATACCTTTAACATCCCTAGGATAGGACATCTTCTCAATTGCTTCAACTTTAGCTCTATCAACTTCAATACCTCTCTCAGAAATTTTATGTCCCAATACAATTCCTTCATTAACCATAAAGTGGCATTTCTCCCAATTAAGAACAAGGTTAGTTTCTTCACATCTCTGCAAAACTTTATCAAGGTTTCGCAAGCAACTATCAAAAGAATTCCCATAGACAGAAAAATCATCCATGAATACCTCCACAATACTCTCACAAAAGCCATGAAAAATAGCAGACATGCATCTTTGAAAAGTAGCAGGAGCATTACATAAACCAAAAGGCATACGCCTATAAGCATAAGTTCCATAGGGACAAGTGAAAGTGGTTTTCTCTTGATCTTTAGTTTTAACAGCAATTTGTGAAAACCCAGAATAACCATCAAGAAAGCAAAAATGAGTATTTTTAGATAACCTTTCTAACATTTGATCAATAAAAGGCAAAGGGTAATGATCTTTCTTAGTAACCTTATTAACTTTTCGATAATCAATGCACATTCTATAACCTACAACTACTCTTTGAGGTATGAGCTCATCATTATCATTAGGCACAACAGTCATTCCTCCTTTCTTAGGAACACAATGCACAGGACTAACCCATCTACTATCAGCAATAGGATATATAATACCAGCTTCAAGGAGTCTTAATACCTCATTTCTTACCACATCCTTCATCTTAGGAATTAGACGACGCTGAGGTTCAACAACGGGCTTCGCATCATCTTCCATATTAATGGCGTGTTGGCAAATAGAGGGAGAAATCCCCTTCAAGTCATCAAGAGTGTAGCCAATAGCACCTCGGTGTTTCTTCAGTATTTCCAATAACCTTTCTTCTTCAAACTCTGAAAGCTTAGAACTAATAATAACAGGATATATTTTCTTATCATCAATATGAGCATATTTAAGATTATCAGGCAATGGTTTTAAATCAAAGACAGGATCTTCCTTTGGTGGTGGTGTTGTACCCAAATCTTCCATCGGTAAATCATGCTTAAGAATAGGTTGACGAAGGAAAATTTCATCAAGCTCATTTCTTTCTTCCCTAAAAACTTCACTCTCACTATTCTCCAAATGTTGCTGCAAAGGATTATTAGGAGCAAGAGCAATAGATGCACACTATTCAACTTTAAAATCACTATTAGGCGAATCAATTTTATAAGGTGTTTTGGTAAATTTAGAGAAGTTAAACTCATAAGATTCACCAGCAAATTTAGTCAAAATTTTCTCTTTCTTGCAATCTATAATAGCTCCACAAGTATTCAGAAAAGGTCTACCAAAAATGATAGGACAATATTTACTAGCAGCAGAACCAAGTACCAAAAAGTCAGCAGGATATTTAATCTTACCACATAGAACTTCCACATCTCGAATAATACCAATTGGAGAGATAGTTTCTCTATTAGCCAGCCGAATAACCACATCAATATCTTCAAGTTCACAAGAACCAATTTCGTGCATAATCTCCGTGTAAAGCTCATAAGGAATAGCACTAATACTTGCACCAATATCACATAATCCATAATAACAATGATCACCAATTCTAATAGATAGCATAGGAACACTAGCTTTCCTAGACTTATTAGGATGCGAGACAATATTAGAAGCATCTTCACAGAAAATAATATGACCATCCTCCACATTTTCAGTCACAAGATCTTTAACAATTGCAACAGCATGTTCAACTTTTATTTGTTCTTCAGGTTCTATAGGTTTCTTTTCACTTTTATGAACCGCACTATTTATAACAGAGTACTCCTTCATTTTAGCAGGGAAAGGAGTTTTTTCAATATAAGCTTCAGGAATAACATGATCAACAGTTTCAACTACAACACATTTATTTATAGATGAATCAATTTTATCTTTATACGGTTCATGATACTTGTCAAAGTTCTTCTTAGGCAATTCATAATGAGAAGCAAAAGCTTTATAAAGATTTGCAGCAACTTGAGAATCAAGACCATAAGTAGCACTCATATTACGAAATTTATCAGTATCCATAAAAGCTTCAATGCATTTATAATCATAAATTATACATGATTCTCTATACTTGTCGTTCTCCCATCCTTCAGTATTTTCTTGGATCCGATTAAGAAGGTCCCTTTTAAACTCTTCCTTGTTGCGTGTAAATGATCCAGAACAAGAAGTATCCAGCAAGGTCTTGTCTTGAAAAGAAAGTCTTGCATAGAAATTATCAATAATAATATTACCAGGAAGCTCATGAATGGGGCATTTGAGCATTAAAGACTTCAATCTCCCCCAAGCTTGGGCAATACTTTCTCCTTCATGAGGCCAAAAATTATATATCCGATTCCGATCTTTGTGAATCTCACTTGGAGGATAGAACTTAGAATAAAACCGGGGCACAATATCATTCCATTCAAGAGAATCCCCATTATCCAGTAATTTATACCAATGCGCCGCTTTACAAGATAGCGATACAGAGAATAGTTTCTTCCTCACTTCATCCATAGCAATACCTGCACACTTGAATAAACCTCATAATTCATGTAAGAACAGTAAATGATCTCCAGGGTGGACAGTTCCATCCCCTGTATAACGGTTACCCACTACACGTTCAATAATTTTCATAGGTATTTTGTATGGTAATTCTTCCTTACCTGGCGCCTCATCCACTACCTTTGCAGTAGTAGTGGATCTCCCAAATAAACACTCAAGAGAAGATCTCTCCATAATGAGTTATAGCAACAGGCGGAATTAAAATTAGCACAAACAGTAGAAATTTCCCTTACCAATTCCACTTACCAATAGCGCTTCACTCCCCGACAACGGCGCCAGAAAATAGTCTTGATGACCCACAAGTATAGGGGGTGTATCGCAGTATCTTCGATAAGTAAGAATGTCGATCCCAACGAGGAGCAGAAGGTGTTGACAAGCAGTTTCGATGAAGGATTCACTGTAAATGCTCACAGACAAGTATTCAGGGGGTTTTTATGTAACAGATGAATAAAGTACGAGTAAATAAAGTGCGAGAGTAACAATTGGAGCGAGTGGCCCAATCCTTTTTAGCACAAAGGACAAGCCGGTTTGTTTACTTATAATGACCAAACGTTCTTGAGGACACACGGGATTTTAGTCTAGTGCTTTCGCTTCATACGGCTAATTAATCTTCATTGTTTTGATAAGTGTTGTGTGGGTGAACCTATGCTAATGTACCGCCCTTCCTAGGACTAATACATACTTGTGATTATACCCCTTGCAAGCATCTGCAACTACAAGAAAGTAATTAAGATAAATCTAACCAAAGCCTTAAACTCTGAGATCCTGCGATCCCTCCTGCATCGATATACCAACGGGGGCTCAGGTTTCTGTCACTCCGGCAACCCCGCAATTGGCAAACGAGTACAAGATGCATTCCCCTAGGCCCATAAAGGTGAAGTGTCGTGTAGTCGACATTCACATGACACCACTAGAAGAATAACACCACAACTTAAATATCATAACATTGAATATTACTCAACCATACTTCACTACTAACATTTAGACTTCACCCATGTCCTCAAGAACTAAACGAACTACTCACGAGACATCATATGGAACATGATCAGAGGTGATATGATAATGAATAACAATCTGAACATAAACCTTGGTTCAACGGTTTCACTCAATAGCATCAATAACAAGTAGAAATCAACACCGGGAGAGTTTCCCCTATCAAACAATTAAGATCAAACCCAAATTACTACAGCGGTGACGAGGTGCAGCGGTGGAGATGGCGGTGATGATGATGAAGATGATGGTGATGGTGATGGAGATGATGTCCAGCTCGATGGCGGTGACGATGGCGTCGATTTCCCCCTCCGGGAGGGAATTTGCCCGGCGGATTCCTGCCAGCCGGAGAGCTCTTTTCTCTCTGGTGTTCTCCGCCCCGCAGAGGTGGCTGTGACTCTTCGCGACGTACCCCCTCTGGCTTAGGTTTTCGGGACGAAGGAGTACGCGAAGAAAAGGAGGCGAGAGGGGGCTGTGGGCCCCCTCCTCACAGGGCGGCGTGGCCAGGGCAGGGCCCGCGCCGGCCTGTGAGGGGGGCCCATGGCGGCCCTCCTCAGCTTCCCCTTCTGGCTCCATTCGTCATCTGGAAAAATAGGAGTTTTCGTGTAATTCCCGTCAATTGTTGATCTTCCGAAATATTGCGTTCTGACGATGCATTTTCCAGCAGAATCCTGGCTCCGGTGCGCGATCCTCTAATAATCATGAATCATGCAAAATAGATGAAATAACATAAGTATTATCTCCAAATATGAAATATATCAATGAATAACAGCAAATTATGATATAAAATAGTGATGCAAATTGGACGTATCACCCCTCTGACAGGTTCATGTCCCTTGAAGTAGTTGTTGATTTCCTCGGTCTTCGAGTTGCACTGTAGATCCTCCTTCGATGCCTCCGTATCTAAGCAGGGGATTTAAGAGTGGGATGAGTACGAGCGTACTCAACAAGTTCATTATAGGAAAGAGGTGTTTAATGCACTAGCTACAGCATTAGACCAGAAAGTCTAATACCCATGCAGGTTTTCATAACCATTTCTTCAAAAGGTTGCTTTTATTCAGAAGAACTATGTCCGTCAGCCTTCACCGGTTTACTAGAACTTCATGGAGTTCCTTTCCGGCAGCGTTCGCAGTTCCATATCCCGGAACAGGGAGTGACAGGTCACGGTTCATTACACTCTGCAGAGGTGTGTTGCTTTACCCATAAGAGATCTTAACCTTGGTGCCAACCGAGTTGCAGGCTCGTCCACACTTCCTTTGGTGTGAGGCCCGGTATAAGGTCTAGCCAATCATGTTCCTCCGCTACCTCGAACACCCACCCTTTGCTGCAAACTCCGACCCTGGGTCCACGCCGGTCCCATTATTCCCATATATTTCAGGGTGGACCCCGACCACGACGTCAATGCAGGGCTCTACCATACATTCCTACGCCGGCAGTTGCAACCCATCATAGACCTCATTACCGTTGGGACTTCTACGGGTTCCCACCCCTGCATCATGTCTCGCAAGATCATGTGCACCCAGTAATGAGCATCCGTTGATGAACGAGAGGTGGAAACACTTTTGACTACTCCGTCCCACTCCGGATCTTATGGTTAACACGGGTATTACGGCACAAGAATCACTGGACGACATTTGTTGTTTAATCCTAGATGGATATAAACCCTTGCAATGGAACCTCCACCATATCAACACAATCCATGGTTCCATTGCCCACCACATAGTCATATTCATAGTTATGAAAATAGTGGTTTTGGTTTTTATGCAATAGTGATAAACATAATACTTTGCAAGTAATTTGGTAAAAATACTCGAATGACATGAGCAAGTGATGAACTTGCCTTTCTTGACTGCAAGATTATGCAGACAAGGACTTCGATACGCAATAACTCCAAATTCTGAAATAGCAACATCGTCCGGTAAGGACGATGTTTAAAAGATTGGCAAGGATGCAATAATGCATAAGTATGAGATGCAATCGCTCTAAGCGTGACCTAACCCCGATGATTTAGGATTAGTGAGTGGTAATGATCAGTTCAGGGTGTGTTGCACTTTTAGAGTGATTCACAAACAAGGTTCTTATTAGGTTCTTGTTGTATTAGCATCATAAGCAAGTGATAACATGCATAGTAACAATCATACACATCAAGGAATTGTAGTTGTATAATAAGTAAAGAGCAGTTGTCAATTTTAATACTATGTGGCATGGTTAATGATTACTTGTTATATTCTTCAAAAGAATAACTTTTGAAGAACATGTTCTTTAATGAAGAACAAGTATGATAATTAGGTTTGTGTGAGTTCTATGGTTTTCTATGGTTCTAATGGGTTTCTGGAGTAAGGATTAGATGGATCACAACCTAGTTGGATTCATCAACACCAAGGGCTTGTAGGGTTGAGTTAAGCCTAGGTATCCTAAGCAATTATTCATACAAGGTTGCTATCAGGATTGGTTCAACTTATTGGTGATAGCTAGCTAGGGTTTATAGGTCCTTATAAGCAGGGTTGATGATGATTCTTTATTTACATCAAAAGAATAACTTTTGAAGAACATAATTCTTAAATAATAAGAAGTGTATCAATTAGGGTTGAGGTGGTCTAGGTTTTACTGTTGGTTCTATTAAGTAAGGAATAATTGGCTTCTAAATAGGATGGTTGATAAGTATCCAACACTAGTAGGGTTTAGTGGGATATGGTTAGGTAATGCAAAATAGTAGGTATGGTTGCTATTAGGGTTCATCACAATGGTGTGATGCTAAGCATGGATAATTAAGGATGATGGTTTTGGTAATAATAACTAGGGTTTGCACTTGATTGACCCTACATTATCATTTAGGTTTTATTAGGATGTGTTCATGGTATATCCACTTATAAGTACTATGGCTTCTATTATTTTATGGGAACAAGAACAAATACTTAGTTGCTAATTGTGGGTCTATAATCCAAAAGGAAATAACATGATCACAAGTTATAACCTAGGTTTAGGTTTATTAGCAATCTAGGGTTCACATAAAATAATAGGGCTAGGGTTCCTAATGGAATTAGGATTTTAGGTTTCACATGAAATGATGGTTTGTAATATCATTCAATATGGAATTAGGGTTTGCTATTTACCATATAGTCCTATGGTTAATAACTTCAATTTAAGGTTGAAGTTATTAGTAACTTGTAAATAAAATAATATTAAATTTGGCATTTTATTCTTTTTAAACAATTAATAATTAGGGTAATTATTAATCAGGGTTTAAATTCCAACATTAAGGATTAAATAAGTTACAAATAAAGAAGATTAGTGTTAATGTTTTCTTTATTTACTTTACTGGTTTTTATTTATTTTAGATGGTTTTCCTATTTATTGAAGTTTAATTGATTTTAGAATTAATAAATAAGGCTTAAATAATAAGTATTAAATAATTGAATTTTTATTAAAAATAAAAATTTCATTTTATATTTTTATTGGATAGATCTTATTTTTGGGAGAAATTTGGTATCTCATTTATATTTTTCTGAGTTAAAATGGATTTTATAAATTAATTTGAAATCTCTGGAATTTATGGACTTGAATTAAAATGAAACCAATTACTAGAGCTACCCGGACAGGGCTACCCATAGCCACAGACAGGTGGGGCAAGGCCACGTTAGCTGCCACGTGGTGCTGACGTGGCAACCTTGTGCCTCACCGGCGACCAGTCGTGGACGGCGCCGGCGTTGGAGGATTCCCGCGGACTCGGGCGTGTGCTCAATCGAGAGAGGACGACTAGACGAACCTAACAGTGGTGGCGCCGCTCCCTAATGGTCACCGGAGCATGCTCGCCGGCGAGATACTGCGGCGGCGGACACGGTCACACGGCGAGAGGCAAGCTACGGGCGACGAATTGACGCAATAGGGAGTCCAGGAGGTGCGAGAGCTCACCGTGGTTGCGTTGAGCTAGACGGCGTGACCGGAGGTAGTCTTAATCAACGGCGATCGTCGATTTGCCGGCGGTGACCGGCGAAAGGGAACGAGCTCCCTCCGGCGACTGGGGGCTTCTTGGCTCGATTCCTTGTGCAGGAGTAACAAGTCGACGATGGCGGTGAAGATAGTAGCCACGGCGGGGCTTGGGGTGGTCTCGACCGACGACGACGGCCAGAGTCCGAGCATGCTAGGGTTTCGGCGTTTGCAGAGATGAAGAAGAGAGAGAGGAAATTTAGGGGCTAGGGTTCCGAGCGGCGGCGCGGCGGTCTTTATAGACGTTCGGGGGCGGCGGCGCACATCTTGGCGCGGCCAGTGGCCGTGGTGCTGCCACCGAGCAGCTTGCTCGATCGAGAGGTGGAAGACGATCCCCTCCCTCGTGAAATATCTGGTGAAGGGTAAGTTGGGTTGGGCCATTGATGGACTGCTTTGGTGGGCCGGATTGTGGGCTGGTGCTGGGTTGCTTCTGGGCCTCCCAAGCTGGGCTGCTGCGGCAGGTAAGCCCCCTCCTCTCACTTATTTCTATTCTGTTTTATTTTTTCTTTTCTTATTTTCTGTTTTACAATTCTGCTTTGAATTCAAATTTGAATTCATTATGATTTTGCAGGTCTTATCAATTTGAATCATACAAGAGTTATGCTCAGATGCTGCAAATTCTTTAGTGGTGTATTAGAAGATTTAAGATGGATACTAAAATATTGATTTATTAATTATTATTGGTATTTGGATTAATTATCCATATAGGCATGAATTTATATTCTCATTTTAATTTCATATTTTTCTTGTGAATCAATCTGTTTTAAATTATTGGAGTTGAGTATGTCTACTCTAAGGGTTTTAGGAGTTATCACTAGGCTTGGTTCTCTTAATTGAGAATTTGGTCACTTACATATGATTTTATGTGAGCATTTGTTTGTTAGGGTCTTCAAATTATTATTATACTCCTTTTCCAATGTTATCACTATTCTTATCTTTGAAAATATATAGGGTAGATATTGTTTCCAGAATGGTTTGGTTTTAATTATAAGGATAAGTGGTTGATAACCACACATGGGTTTAATTATAGGGTTTAGCATTGGATGTCTATTATGTTTAATAATTGAAGCATAGGATTTAATTTAATGAACAATTAGGGTTCTAATCATATTCTCCTAATTGCACATGGTTTGAATCTCAAATATGGCCTATGTTTTAATCTCCACTTATGTATGATAGTATAATTATTGGCTTAATATTTCATGTGCTCCTCTAATTACTAAGGATCTGAGAATGGGTTCTATCTTATTTCTATTAACTTCTTTTATATCCTTAATCTATTAAGAAAGTAATTAAAGTGGTTATAGTTCTTTTTATAGTTAACTTTGGTTATAATGATAAATGGTTTCTCACCATATAAGGTATAGAGTTTGACTCTAAGGTTTGCTTAGGTTCTTTAATTTATGAAATATGGATGTGGTAGGATTCTACTTATGATCACCAAGTGGTTCATAAGTTAAAGTTGAGATACAAGCCTAAGGTTGCTTACTAGTTACCTCCCTATGATTTCATGTGGTGAATGATATCTACATATCCTATTAGGGTTTTACTTATCCTCATATACCTCCAGAGTATGATCATGGATTAGGCATGATCAACTTGTTCTTAATATCTCTACCTCAGGTTCTTAGGGTTTATGATCATCACTCAATTTATAATGATCAAGGTTTGGCTTCCTAATGTATCTCTCATTAGATAGGTTTCTCACTTCCATGATCAAGCATTGTCTTGATCAATTAAGGTATAGCACTTCTATTATACTTTCTAAGATGTGACTTCTATGGTTACTCAATAGATTACATTGTATTTCAATTCATGGATATGGTATTATTCCATGTGATAATAGGTTATCTCACCACTCCAAGGAATATGATTTACAACCTAATACTTTAGTTCAAAGGTTGTCCTTTATTCTTAAATAGATAAAGATTGAATTAGTATAAATGGTCTCTCTCACTTGGTAATGACTTGAGTAATACTCTAGGGTTCCTCTTGAAGATAATGTTGTGATCATATGGATATTTATATCCAAGGTTTGCCTCAAGGTTTGCCATTGCTTCCTTAAATAAAATAGGACTCTCACTTATTTAGGTTTGATATAAAGCTATTTGTAATAGAGGGGAATGTATACTTCTTGGGTGGATCTCCTTGTTATAATTCCAATATGGAAGTGGAATGAATACCATGATGTTTCATGGTACGATCCTAGATTAGTCTTAGGACATGGAAAAGATAAGTGAAGAATAGTTTCTTCATTTATTATTACTTGATTTCCATTTTAATGTATGTTCATATGTTGTGGCAAGGAATACCATGTGGTGATCTTTAATAAGATCAAGTAGTTGATCCTTGATTAATAAGTTCTTGTGTTGATTTTAATTCCATTTGATCTAATCCCTTAGATCAAATTATCTCTACCCAAAACAAGGTTTTAGCAAAGTCACATTGAGGTTTATAGCGCTTGATTTGATGAGCTACTTCAATTCCACCAAGGTCAAGTGAAACTTCAGTTACTGTGACTGTTTTACTTTAAAGCGCGAAAATTCCCCAGATTTTCTATGCATGAATGCAATGCACACATCTGTTTCCTCTATTTTTGTAACCCCATTACCTGGGATATTACAGTAGCAGATGTAGTAGATCCTCCTCAGAATCCCGCCAGCATGACGGCGTGCTTACGGTGGTGGTGGAGATCTCCGACAGGGCTTCGCCGTAAGCACTGCGGGAGAGAGAGAGAGAGAGGAGGGAGTAGCTAAGGTTTGGGAGAGGGGGCACTTGGGGTGCCGGCCTTGGGATCCCTGGATGGTGCGGCTGGCTTGGTGTGTCCTGCCCCCTCCCCTCTCTTCCTCTATATATAGGTGGAAAGCCTAGGGTTCCCCAAAAACCACTTTGGAGTCCAACTCCCAAACTTACCAAAATTGGAAACCTACAGGGAAAGAGATTTCTCCCTTTCCTTCTTCTTTGGCCGGCCAACATGGTGGAGTCCACCATGGACTCCACCTTCCCACTTGGTGGGTTGGCTAGGGCTGGTGGAGTCCCTCCGGGACACTACCTGCCATAGTGATTTATTCTGAATGATTCTAGAACCTTCTACAACCTTCCATAAATTCACCAGACCATTCCCAAACTTGGAATGTGACTTCACATATATGAATATTATTCTCCGGACCATTCCAAAACTCCTCGTGATGTCCTGGATCCCATCCGAGACTCCGAACAATATTCGAACTCCATTCCATATTCCATATCTACTTAAAACGACATCGAACCTTAAGTGTGTCACCCTACGGTTCGTGAACTATGCAGACCTGATCGAGACTCTTCTCCGATCAATAACTAATAGCAGGACCTGGAGATCCATAATAGCTCCCACATATTCAACGATGACTTCGTGATCGAAAGAACCATTTACATACGATACCGATTCCCTTTGTCTCGTGATATTTTACTCATCCGAAGTTTGATTGTCGGTATCTCTATACCTAGTTCAACCTCATTACCGATAAGTAATCTTTACTCGTACCGTGATATGACATCCATTGTGAGACAGTCACATGCTTGCAAGCTAATTGGATGACATTGCACCGAGAGGGCCCAGAGTATATCTATCTGTCATTTGGATGGACAAATCACACTATTGATCCACGCGCTTCAACCTATACTTTTCGAACACTTAATGCCACCTTTATAACTACCCATTTACGAAGTAGTGTTTGGTGTCATAAAAGCATCCATCCGGTGTAGGTGATTAACATGATCTCATGGTCGAATGATTAGGTTACTCTGTATCTTAAAGCTTGAAGCACAACGAACTTAATGACTTGATCATATGCTACGCTTACTATGGGTGTATGTCCATCACATCATTCACCTAATGATATGATCTTGTTATTAATAACATCCAATGTTCATGATCAGGAAACCATGATCATCTATTAATCAACAATCTAGTTTAACAAGAGGCTTACTAGGGACTCTTTTATGTTTACAAAACACACACGTATTAATGTTTCCAGCTAATACAATTATAGCATGGGATATAAACATTTATCATGAATACTAAGATATAACAATGAACACTTTTATTATTGCCTCTTGGGCATATCTCCAACACTACCCGTTTTCGTCTCGTAATTTTTCATATTTACTAAAATGACAAAAATATAAGATGAAAATTTTAACGCGAACTTTTAAAAAACTTTACCTATTCGAAAATGGACTCTGCATTTTCCTGGATTTGCTCCTTGATAAATTCTTCCGGAGTCACCACTTGGATAATATCAATATCTTCATTATAAGAATCTCCAGAAATATAATGTTTGAGTCTTTTCCCATTCACCACTTGTGTAGTGTTATCCTTCAATGAAGCAATTTTTATGGCACCGGAACGATACACATCTTCAATAATAAAAGGTCATTCCCATTTCGAGAGTAATTTTCCTGCAAAAAATCTGAGATGAGACCTATATAATAGAACTTTCTCACCAACAAGGAATTCTCTCTTAAGAATTCTCCTATCATGCCACTTCTTAACTTTTTCTTTAAAGATTCTAGCATTTTCATAGGCTTCCCTCCATTCATCTAGAGAATTTAAGTCAAGCAACCTTTTCTTACCAGTTAGTTTAAAATATCTATTAAGTTCTTTCACTGCCCAATAAGCTTTGTGTTCTAATTCTAAAGGCAAGTGACAAGCTTTTCCATAAACCATTTTGTAAGGAGACATACCCATAGAATTTTTATAAGCAGTTCTATAAGCCCATAAAGCATCATTTAGCTTATTAGCCCAATTCTTCCTAGATTTATTAACAGTCTTTTGCAAGATAGATTTAATTTATCTATTTGATAATTCTATTTGCCCAGTCCAACGGTGTGAAGGTGACAGTGTACACACCGTGTTTTTTTCTTAAGCTTAATTTATAGAAATACTTATGAATTGTGGTGTCTAGTTAGTACCATCTTTGTATGCTCCAAGTGACAGCGTGGGGTGTCCATAGATTGGGAACGCGAACTTTAAGGAGTGCTTATGCAGCCCTACACAGTGAATTTGTGTTTATTATCAAATCGGAGAGTGGTTCAGAGTAGCGTAGTGAAGAGATAATATCTATGTATTCAATTATGGCATCATTGTTGAGAGTGCCCACTAGTGAAAGTAAGAAGCCCCAGGCCTTGTTTCTAAGCATTGAAACACCGTTTACAACCAATCTGCTACATCTTTGCTTGCTGCCATTTTTATTTCAGATTGCAATTACCACTTATACTCATCCACATCACTTGTATTTCACTATCTCTTCGCTGAACTAGTGCACCTATACACCTGCCAAGTGTATTGGGTGTGTTGTGGACACAAGAGACTTCTTATATCGTAATTTCAGGGTTTCTTGAGAGGTATATCTTTGACCTCTACCTCCCTGAGTTCGATAAACCTTGGGTAGTCCACTAAAGGGAAAATTGCCGCTGTTCTACAAACCTATGCACTTGGAGGCCCAACACTATCTTCAAGAACAAAAGCGTGCGTAGACATCAAGCTCTTTTCTGGTACTAAGTCTTTTAGTTGTTGGTGAGTGCTCGAAGTTATTTCCTTTAGATTCTACAATTACATCTTTTTGTTTCTTGTTTTTATTTTCACTAGTTAGGCTTAATGGAAAACAAGAACAAAATTAGAGAGCTTTATAGTATTTATCTTGAGTTAGGACATGAGGTGTTTGAAGAGAAAATTAAAAAACCTATGGTACTTTAGTTGCATGCTAGTAGCAATGTTATTAGTGTGAATTCTTTGAACACCATTATTGCTAATGCTATGGAAAAGTCTAAGCTTGGGGAAGCTGGTTTTGATGAGCATGATATTTTTAGTCTCCCAAGAAAACGGAGGAGGAAATTTACTTTGATGATACTATGCCCCCAATATATGATGATTACAATGATGATTATGTTATTTTCAGTCCACCTACTATTGAGGAGAACTGTAATTATGATTACAATATGCCTCCTATATTTGATGATTATGGTGATGGGAATAATAATGATAGTTATTTTGTTGAATTTGCTTCCACTACAATTAATAAGAATTACTATGCTTATGTGGGGAGTAATAATTATTTTATGCATGTGGCTCATGATAAGAATGTTGTATGTGATAGTTATATTGTTGAGTTTATTCATTATTCTACTGAAACTTATTATGAGAGAGGAAAATATGGTTGTAGAAGTTTTCACGTTGCTAAAACACCTCTCTATATGCTGAAAATTTTGAAGTTGCACTTGTTTTGCTTTTCTATGCTTGTTACTATGTTGTTCTTTTATTTATTTTCTTACAAGATTTATATGCATAGGAAGTGGGTTAGACTTAAATGTGTTTTATATTTGCTTCTTGATGCTCTCTTTTACTTCAATTCATATTTTTTATGTGAGCATCTTCTCAAATTAGTGAGCCTAGCTAAAAGGCGTTACAGAAAAACGCTTATGGGAGACAACCCATGTTTATTTTATGTAATTTTTCTTTAGTTGAGTTTTGGAATTTGTTACCTCTGTAATAACCTCTCCTTATCCTTTTTTTTGTGCCAAGAATAGCCTCTAATAGGAAGAAGGTAAGATTTGGGGAAGTTGTTGTCCTGAAACAGATTTTGTGATGTTGCCAAAAAAAATCGTACTCCCAGCAAGAACTTAATTTTGAGTTGCCAATTTTTGCGCATATGCCCCGGGTTATTATCTAACTTTCGTCGGTTTTGCACTTTTCGATCTAAGCAACATAGGATTTTCGGAAAAATCGATCTTTACCTGCTGTTCTGTTTTGATAGATTTCTGTCACTATTTGCATTTGCCTCTTATTCTCTTTCTTTTTTAAGTTCCTTTGAGAGAAAGACCTTGTTGAAAGAGTTGATACAGTAGCTAATGTTTTTATGGATGTTTGATATATGTTATGACTGGACCCAAGTGGATTTGTTATTTTGATTGCACTAACGTTGCTAATAAAGAATTGTGTGAAGTTTTGTATGAAGGAAGTTTTCAAGTGTAGGAAGAGAAGAATGATGTGATGAAATTAAGAATGGACAAAAGGTCAAGCTTGTGGATGCCCCCTGCCACCCTAAGAAATATCCAAGAGGTACAAAGGTCAAAGCTTGGGGATGCCCAATGCATCCCCTTCTTCATCAACAAAGCAACATGTTATCTTTCTGTACGCTATATTTTTATTGCTGCATATGATATGTGTTGTTTTTGAGCGTCTTTATTTTTTTTAGTTTTTTTAGTTTTCTGTAGCATATTGTTGGATTCAGCAGTCTTGTGTGGGAGAGAGACACGCTCCGTTTTTATTGCATATAACACTCTAGTTTTCACTCTTATTGTTCTGCGGGTGTTTTAGTTTTCTAGTACTGCGTTTAACTCTTGGTTTTCCATTTTTATTTTTTCAGAGCTTGTTATTTCTATTTAATATGGACAAGAGATATTATATGCATCGACGCATGTGTATGCTCATCCCCACTGCCTAGTCCACTGAGGTGTCCAAGTACCCATCGTTCGTAGTTGATCTTTATCTACGCGTTGACACGCGAAAAGTCATATTGGATCCTGGGCCTCTTGCCAGATTAAAAAATTCGAAAATTATATTTATATGTTTAAAAAAATTATGTAACAAAATTCTAAAAGTTCCTAATGATGTACCCCACTAACCTACAAAATCTCAATTTCAAATGTTTTGTTTTTTGACCTATACAAAAATGACAAAATCTGTTTTCTTTTTGTAGATTTGAATCACTATACTCAGATATATGCATTTGTTATTTTTGTGCAGCCTAAAATACACATTATTTTCAGTTGAAAATTTACATGATTGTGGGATACAATACCGGCTACATCATGATTTATTTTCAGATTTTTATGAAGCTTAGAAATATGATTTTTTATTTATTTTTTCAAAGTGAGATCACTGGTGCTCATGTGCACCAAATCTCTGTCCGTTGACACGACACAATTTATTCATCCAGTGTGAAAAGTGTTGGCGAAGCCCGGGCTTAGTTGAGCTCTTTTTCTGAAAACCATATTTCTAACCCTAAAAATTCTGAGAAAGCATTTGCACAAATCTACATACCTAATATGTACAACACAAGTTTGATCGAAATATTTTTCATATATTATCTGAGTTGAACAAGTGTATTTTTCTCTTATCTCAAAATACCATAAGTTCTCTTCTTTATCTGGAATTATCATTACAAACAACTTAGGATTTATCTAGATTTTGATTTCAATACATTGCAAGTATTGCAGCGTTGACTCCTTAAATCTGGATTTCCTATCAATCTGGACGCACTTGTTACTCGCCAAATTTACCATGAACAATCAAAAAAAAATCATCTTGAGACAGGCGTGTTGAAGCGCTTTAGTTGGCCGTAGAAGAAAGCTGATGCGGCATAGATTAGTTCCTTGAATGTTACCGCTGCTTCCTCTGAGGGTACTCGACCCAACTGACCACGCTGAGAATTATGCAGTGTTGGCTATATAAACAGTTTCGTATTCTGCGTTTCGACTTTCCACTGTGTTTGTGAGACATTTGCCCACCACTCTGTCACGACACAGCACTTACCAGCTGCGCTCACAGTGGCGCGTCAGACCGCAAGGAGGCAAGAGATTCGTGAAGCCCATCTGGAGGCCAAGTCCACGACCCAAGGGCCTAAGACCACAGCTTACGCTCAGAAGGGAGTGCACGTCAAGTGAGCCTGAGTGAGAGCAGATCGGGATCGAAGATTATTCCAGTTGTAACTAAACTGAGCACTGCTCATCTCTCTCTCCCTTCTCCTCCGATGAACTAGCTAGTTCATCAGGATTCCATCCTCCCGACGCGACGTCGGGGTTTGCATCTGATCGAATTGTCTATTTCTGTATCCTGTGAGAGATCGATTGTTACATATGGTATCAGAGCAGTCGTCTTGCGACCCGCATCCACTCCAAATCCCCAGAAAATTCCCCCACAAAAAAATTCCGAGCAGTTTGGGCCCGATTTGGCTTAGATCTGGGAACTCTGGTCATCCACGAACCAGACATCAGCGACGATTGAGGCGGCGTTGGCGGCGATAGTGGATTCACGACGGAAGAGCGGTTGCTCACAGAATTGTGCGCTACGGGGGGCGGGTGCGGTCGGCGGCAGTTGACCCTTGCTCCAGGTGCGGCGGTGTGGAGGCAAGCAAGCCCAGCAACCATGGAGAAGGACCTCGCTGAGCTCAAGACCCAGGGAGCTCTCGTGGCGGAATCACTCAAGGCCATGAACGAGACCCTTCATGGCTTGTCGGCGTGGATGCCGCAAGTGGAGACCTCAATCACGACCGTCCAAAAGTCCATCGACGCGGTGGCGAGCCGTGTCACAGCACTGGAGGCGGTGCGATCTCCTGATGATGATCAAACGCCTCGGCCCGACGGGCACCGCCAGCGAAACAACACCCAGGGTCCTGATTCGGATGCCATTCGTGCACCGTTTCACACCCTGGTCAAGGGTACGAAAAAATTTCCCCACACTCATGCCCATTTTGAAATGGGTGAAAAATCTGGAAAGGATTGTCACCTTGATGACAGTAGCTACACTAATCATTCTATACATAGAGATAGGAATTACTCTCGCATGCCAAAAACTGATTTCCCCCGTTTTGATGGTGAGAACCCAAAATGGTGGAAAACGGTTTGTGAGAAATACTTTAACACTTATGAGGTAGACAGGCATTCATGGGCTAGTTTTGCCACCATGCATTTCCATGGTAATGCTGCTTTATGGCTCACAAACTATGAGGAAGTAAATGAAATAGAAACCTGGGAAGGACTTGTCGTAGCTGTGCATACTAAATTTGGGAAAAACAACCATATCAAGCATTTAGAAGCTTTAGAGAGGTGGAAACAGAAAGGTACAGTAGAGGCATACTATCAAGGTTTTGAGAGTCTTAGACACAAAGTGCTGTTGCATAATAAACATTACGATGAAGCTTTTTTTGTTACCAAGTTTGTAGTTGGTTTAAAAATGGAAATTCAAAAAGCAATTCGTTTACACTGCCCAAGAACGGTTGATGCTGCGTTATCTCTTGCTGAAACACAGGAGGAAATGCTGGAAGAAGCAAAACAATTACCTCAGCCAAGGTACAGGCAAGATTACTCACAAGGCAAGAGTTCCTTCAGAAGTGGGTACGCGAACAGAGGCATATTGTCCCAGCCAGCTGATGAGCAAAAAAAGGTGGAAGAGAAATGTCGTCGTGGTGAACAGACAGATGCCATAGGATGGCTTAAGTTGGGGCCGAATGGGCGCTAGAGGATTCGGGGGAGGGTTTTTGATTAGATTGGATGAACTTCCGGGTGCTTTCCTCAAGAACTTGGCCTAGGCCAGAGGTAGAAGAAGAGAGACACAAGGAAGAACTCTGCTCTAGATCTCTTTCTTCATTGATCTCGACAGGTTACAGGTTTGTGCATACAAGGTTCGTACATACACGCATATCATGCCCGCGATGGGGAGCGCCCCCTCTCCTTATATAGGGGAGAGGGTGGCTTACAGGGGAAGAAACCCTAATGGCATTTTTGAATAGACAAACTACTTTACAAAGTTACTTTAATCATAGGTGACGCCGGTATCTTCTTTAATCAGGGAGGCTGACGTCCTCCGGTTGCTTTTGGTGTCACCTTCCTCTTTGGCGTCAGGGCTTCGTTTAAAGCTACTTTGCTTAGGTCATCCTTGTCCTCTAGCTCTTGAGAGAATCTTTGACCAGTCCTGCCGACGTGCTACAGTGCACCTCTTACCGGCAGTCCGGTGTCTTCTTAGCTCATACCGGTATGCCTCTCTTTGGGATACCGGTAAGATTTACTTGGCCCAAAAGCTTATCCGGAATGAACTTCAAACCGGTATCTTGATGGCTCAAACCATCCGGTTTGGCATGCCTTTGGTATACCGGGGGTCATACCCCCAACATTAGTCCCCGAAGCTGGTATAGTCCGGTGGATCTCATCCGACGGGCCATAGCAGGTTCCCATCTCACAAGGTACCGGTTTAGTCATTCCGGCACCCTGCTCTTCTCTTCCGGCATCTCTGCCTTAGTTTCTTTCTATTACCTTCCGGATCCTTCCGGATCCTTCCGGAACCTATGACATTAAACTCCTCCTCGGTGAAGTCGAGAATTTCTCGGGTACAGTGCCTGTCAGAGACATGCGCACTGTATCTGACGCGCCAGTGCCAGAGGTCACTTCCCTTCGGCTTCTGCACCAGCATTTATGGCGCCGCACCGGATCCCCGCTGCCGTTCCGGATCCGTGCGGCCTCCCTGTGGCATTTTGTTTTCCGCGCGTGTATTTTCGCGCCACGTGGAGGCCCACGGACTGAACCGCCGCGACCCAGCGGTTGCCGGTCCACTACTTCCTCTTCCTATTTAAGGGGAGTGCGGTTCCACTTCATCTTCTTCTCCGCATTCGCAACTCCCTCGCGCACTTAGAGCTCTCAGCCCTATTGCGCCCTCGCTGCCGCCGTTCGTCGCCAGAGCTCCGCCGCCCGGTGAACTTTCGCCGCGACTCCGCCAAGCTTCTCCGAGCCTCGCCGCGCAGCGATTCACCGCTGCACGTCTGCTGCCGCCGCACCGTACGTTCTCCGGCGACTTCTTCCCCTCTTCCTCGCCGGACCTCATCGGCGACTGCAGGTTCGTGCTTCTCCGGCGACCATCTTCAGTGTTTCGCGCCGCCCCAGGTTAGCCTCAATGCTTCTTTGCCCTCTTCTCTCTCGTCTTCCAGATCTTGGGCCGGTAGAGTATTTACCCTTTCTTTTCTTTTGCTTTTTCTCTTACTCGTAGATCTTCGCGCAAGGGTAGATCTTGGGAAATCAGTTTTTGGGTAGAATCCGGCGTCTCTCAGATCCGTATGTCTAGCGAGGATCGTCTTTCCGAATCCTCCTCCGGTAGCCACCAAAGTGAAGCTTCCGACGGACTCTCAGCTGAGCTTGCCCGGATGGAAACCGATACCGGAAGAGGTCAAGAGGCCGGCAGCTCTAGCCAAGCATCCGGAGTAGATCTATCCGGTGTCACGCGTGGGGCCTGGAAGGGCTCTGACGTGACACAGCACGAAATCGACTGGCTGTACCGGTCTAGAAGGATACCGGAAGGAGTATCCTGCCGGCTTCCGCGCGACGAGATCGAACCGGTACTTGAACCCGGTGAGTTCGTCGTTTTCCTTGCTCACTTCGAGCGCGGCTTCGGTCTTCCTGCTTCTGATTTCTTTCGACGATTTATGGATTTTTAGCAACTCCAGCCTCACCACCTTCCTAGCAATGCCATCTTCTATCTCTCTTGCTACGTTTCTTTCATGGAGGGCTACATCAGCCTCCGTCCCACTCGCGAGACTTTTGCTCGCTTCTTTTCTCTTCGGATCAATTCCATCCAGGGAAAGGACATTCCTAAGCCCAAACCCCCCGTTCAATGCGGGTCTTGTATCATCGGCTCCCGTCAAGGGAGCCCCTTTTTTAAATACTCCGGTTTCGAGTCGTGCCGGGCATGGCAACAGACCTTTTTCTACGTGAAGAACACCGGCACCCCAGATCTTATCAATCTTCCGGCTTTCAATCCGGGAGTGCCTACGAAGGTCAATTGGGGCTATAATCCTGGGACCAATCATATAGAGACGAACCGGATTATACGCTTCATGGAGAAGCTGATGAAGGAGACAGACATCTGCTCTGACGACATCATCTGCACCTTCATCTCTCACCGGGTGCTTCCCCTCAAGCGCCGGGTGCATAAAATAAGCGAAATGTACGGCCCTGGCGATCCCACCAAGATCACTGGCCTCCCTCTAAGCAAAGAGGATGTAGTTCTTAAGGCTAGGCAGATCTGCCAAACCGCCATGCCGATGGACTGGGAGTGGGGCTTCCTGCCTCTTAGCTCCACCAACCCTCCAACAGATGAAGTAAGAGATTATGCAATCCGGGTTGTTTTCCGGTAGCTTTTTGATGTAAGACTAACTGTCTTTTTACTCCTTTCCAGGCAAAACATCGCTTCCCCCGCATCGTGGCGGAGCAGCGAGGCCCTTGCCGGAAGCGGCCTCTGGATATGGTGGATCCGGATCCTTACATCCATTGGACCGACCTCAAGATGGGCCGCACCCACACTCCACGCCCCGGTAACTTCTCATCTGAAGCTTCCGATTCCGGCGATGACGATGTCACTATCTTTGAGGTATTTTAATTTTTCAGCTCCTCATATGTTTCCTTGTTGCAGATGCTCCCTCAGCCAGTGCCAACCCACAAGTTGTGGAGCGCGCTGTGCCGCTTCAGGCCGAGGTTGGCGATGAGTTCCTGGAGAGACTCACCTCCCAGGATAAGAAGAAGAAGGCGCCGGCATCTGAAGCCAGCCCCAGCGAGGCTCCTCCCACCAAGCGCCCCAAGCAAGAAGTTGTCGGCGGGAAGACGGTCTCCACGAAGCGGTACAAGAAGCGGCAGATGCCGGTCGCTTCCGGGTAAGTTTTTGTCTCTCTGTTTGCTTTGTTTTTGCAAAGTTTTTCCTTCCGTTTGCTTTTCTGAATCTTTCTTCTTTCTATCTTTTTTATCCCTGCGCTCAAGCTCTCCAAGAGCACCGAGGGAACCGCAAGGACCTCACCTCCTCCTCACTCAAGCCCGGTACCATCTGGTACCGGCAACTCTTCTGCCTCCCCTCTGGGAGGCACTTCAAGTGCGGGGCGCGCGGCCCCTACATCTCCAGATCACCGCGCGGAGGAGGAAAACATCTCCCCTCCAGAGAAAGAAGATACCGGCGCCAGCACCATCGGCGCCAACACCGAAGATGCCGGGGGGATGGAGCCTTTGGCTCCTACTGCCCCGAAGAAAAAGAAGAAGAAGGACACTAGCTCCTCTCCCTCCAAGTCTGCGCCGGACTCCTCCGCGCCTCCCCCAGAAGCTTCCATCGTCGAGCCAGCTGGGGCCAACCCAACGCCGCCAAGCAAAGGACCCAGCGCGGCTGAGCTCATGCCGCCTCCACGCCAAAGACCCGCTGCTGCCATGCCTACGGCTTCGGGGGGTATCAGGTTCTCTAAGCCTCAAGCTGCCGCGGTGACCTCCGCGACCAGCTCCGGCCCGCAGTCCTTGGCGCTGCACGCCGGTCGCGCCACCATCGTGGTCGGGGAAACGGCTCCAGCTTCGCTGGGCCGGATTACCGAGCTTACGCGCGGAGGAGCTGAGCTAGGGAACCTTCTTGATTATGCTGAAAAGTGGAATCGGGCGGATGAGTCCCCAGCGACGCGCGGCTTGGGGAAAGATAAGCTGCCGCTGGTCGATCCTTCCAGCCCCCGGAGCACCGGACAGCACTTTAGCCGGCTTCGGCGCGCTGTCAAGGAGTTCGACAACGCGTGGCATGATGCCAACATCAACGTTGTGGTAAGTTGAATTCTTGCCGGTTTTCATTCCTTAAAGATTATGTATATCTTCCCAGTCCCCGAGTTTCGGGTTGAGAGCGTAGCTCTAAGCGCGAAACTTCCTTAAAAATTTCCAAAACCGGCATCTTCTTATAGTCATTTTCCCTTGAACAGAGCACGGCGGACGCCCGGAAGCGCCTCTTTGAGGAGCTACTGTGGGAGCACCGGGATCTTTCTGAAGTGCACAACAAGTGCCAAGGTGAGTTTCCGTGCTCCCGGCATCTTCTTACCGGATGCCTTTTCTCTTTTAGTACTTATAATTTTTTTTGCGTACCAGCTATCCCGGAAGCTTCCATCGAAGCCCTCAAGACTCAGCTCGCTGCACTCCAAGGTATTTTTCTTTTCCGGTTAACTTGCTTTTCTGCATCCTACCGGTTATTTTTTGCTAACATGTCTTTTTTCCGGACTTCAGCTGAAAAGGAGCAGCTCACCACCGCGCATCGCGAGGTGAAAGAGCAGGCCATTCAAGCTGGGCTCCGACACGCGCGCGAGCTCGAGGATGCCCAGACAGCGGCTGAAGCCAAGCTTGCTGAGTCGCTGGAGGAGTATACCAACAACACCGCGGTGCTGCGGACAGAGCTGGAGGAGGAGAGCAAGGCGCGGAAAGCGGCCGAGGATCAGGTCGCTCTCCTAACTGGGGAGCAAAAAGAGTATGACCAGCTGGTCATGCAAACCGACGCGCTCGCCCTCAGTAAGTTTTTCTTCTTTCTTTTCCGGCTTTTGCTTATAAGCTTATATCTTTCGGTAGCATTTCCTTATCTTTTTCCTTTGTGTTGCAGGGCTCTTTCCGGATTCGCAGGTGCATGCGCAGAAGAAAGTGGCAGATCGCTGGGTTGCGCAGCAGTTCAAGAACCTGACTGCGCCCTGGGATCCTTATGATCACATGGTCGCGCTCTCAGCCCGGGTCCAGCACATGCGCGCGGTGGACCGGCATCTTGCCGATCTGCCCGACGTGGCGATCCAGCTCTTCAAGGTCCTGTGGCCCGGGGAAGAGATGCCGGCGAACCTGACGCTCACCTCCGAGCGCCTGAAAGGTGCCGGACTGAGGATCCGCGAATGGCAGTGCTCGGCGGCTCGTGTCGGAGCGGATGCGGCGCTACGCATCGCCTGCTCCTGGTATGAGGACTTGGACTTGGACGCCCTCCACAGCTTGCGCGAAGATGCTCCCACCGACAAGGATCCGGTCCTCACCGCGAAGCGGAAGGACCGTGCCTACCGAATTGCAGAGTACGCCCCGGTCCGCACCTTCATCCCCCCACCTCCTGACGTCCAGGACTTCCTTAGCGACGAAGAAGGAGAGGACAAGGAAGATGAGGATGCCGGAGAGGACGATGCTCTCCCGGAAGCTGGTGATGCGCCTTCGGAAGCTCCAGAGGCCGGTGCTGCTCCTCCTGAAGCTCCTGCTGCTTGAATGCTTTTATCCTGTATTTGCTGTATCTGATGCTCGAGAAAACAATGTTCGTTAAATTCTACCCCGGTATGCCGGGGTCTATGATGTAAGATATAACTTAGCCGTTCTTTTGGCTGTGCTACCATATTATCTGCCGGTATGTTATACCGGTAGCTTATTAATTTATGTTTGTCTGTTGACTTAGCATTTTGCTCATTGTTTGCTTTGATCTTGTACCGCAAAGATTCCGGAATTGTTTCCGCATCCAATCCGATGCACACTTGGCTCTTTTGCTTTGGCTCTGCCTACCTCTTTTGGGTGTTTTGGCGTATGAGGCACAAAGTTCTTTTGCCAAGCAAGCAGTTTCTTGAACTTAGAAATAACTCGAAATTTTCACAAAAAACCGGTATAACCGGGGTTAGTTAAATTTTTCCGGATTGTTCGTTCCCACTCTCTCTTTTCGTAGTTCACGTGCGTAATTCCTACCGGTTTATCTTGCTTGCCATGAAGCCGGGTTGCGGACAGCAGCAGAGTCGAAGACTCCGGTAGGTTTAGCACGTTACTAAACCGGAAAGAAAAAAATGTTCAACAAGCAACTGGTAAACTGAAAAAAATAAACATACTGCATGCAACTCTAGTAGGGGTAGTCCCCGAGATTCATTCGAGGTTCCGAAATCTTTTATTCATAGCAAATAAGGTACAAAAAGGAACTTCTTACACCACAACTTCATGAGTAGAACGGACGCAACAGAGCTATGTTCCATGGACGCTTGGTCTCATCTCCAGATCTGTCCGCCTTTCCCTCCTTCCATTCCTGTGCATCGATTAGATAATAGGCATCATTGTGGAGAGCTTTGCTCACAATGAAAGGTCCCTCCCATGGGGGTGAAAGCTTATGCCGGCCCTCAGTGCGTTGCACTAGGCGCAACACCAGATCTCCTTCCCGGAAAACCCTCGGGTTAACCTTCCGGCTATGAAAGCGTCTTAGGCTTTGCTGATAAATGGCTGTCCTTGCCAACGCCAGCTCTCTTGCTTCTTCCAGCAAGTCCACATCGTTTTCTCGGGCCTCTTTTACCTCTTGTTCGGTATAGAGTTGCACCCTTGGTGAGTCATGGAGAATGTCGGTTGGTATGACCGCTTCTGCTCCGTAAACCATAAAGAATGGAGTGTATCCGGTAGACCGGTTTGGAGTCGTTCTTATGCTCCACAGCACTGATGGTAGCTCCTCGAGCCAACATCCCGGTGTCTTTTCGAGTGGTTCAATGAGCCTTGGTTTTATACCGGAGAGCACCAGTGCATTTGTCCTTTCCACTTGGCCATTGCCTTGTGGGTGTGCCACTGAGCACAAATCCAACCGGATGTTGTTATCCTCACAGAATCGCTTGAACTCACCTTGGGCAAAGTTTGAGCCATTGTCAGTGATGATACTATGCAGGTATCCATACCGCAGGATGACATCCTTTAGGAATTTCACCGCTGTGTGCCCATCACACTTTGCAATAGGTTTTACTTCCAGCCATTTGGTGAATTTATCCACCATTACCAAGATGTGGGTCATGTTTCCCCTTGCAGTTTTGAATGGGCCAACCATGTCAAGGCACCAAACAGCAAATGGCCAAGTTAACGGTATAGTTTTCAAGCCGGATGCTGGGGTATGATTTTGTTTGGCGTACCTCTGGCAACCATTGCATTTTCTTACCAAATCCTCAGCATTTTCCAAGGCAGTGGGCCAGTAGAACCCATGCCGGAATACTTTTGCCACCAGCGCCCTTGATGAAGCGTGATGCCCACACTCTCCTTGGTGGATTTCCCTAAGCATCTCTTTTCCCTCTTCCGGTTCCACACATCTTTGAAGGACACCGGTAACACTTCTTTTCTACACCTCGCCATTGATGAAGGTGTATGCTCTGGCTCTCCGCTGGATCCTTCTTGACTCAGTTTCGTCAACCGGCAAGGTGCCGTTGATCAGGAATTCCTTAATAGGTTTAACCCAAGATGGTGCTTCTCTAACCACAAACACCGGCACGTCTATCTCCATGCTATCCACCATCATTGTTTCTTCCGGTATAGGCTCCGCAGTCCCCGGGTTTACCGGAGCAGTCCCCGAGTGTACCGGTATAGTCCCCGGGTTTCCTTCATCAATATCCATTGGCACTACATGTGATTCCGGTACGAAAATTGATTCTGATTCCGGACTTGGCTTGATCGATGGAACTCTTAAGTGCGCCAAGGCTATTCCGGGAGGAATTTCTTGCCTAGATGAGCCTAGCTTGGATAAAGCATCCGCGGCTTCATTCTCAGCCCGCGGCACATGGTGAAATTCACACCCTTCGAAGAAGCCGACAATCTTTTGCACATGAAACCGGTACGAGGCCATGTTAGCATCTTTTGCATCCCAATCCTCGGAACATTGTTGCACCACAAGATCTGAATCGCCGTAGCAAATGATCCGGTGTGCACCGATTTCTTTTGCGACCTTGAGCCCATGGATAAGAGCCTCATACTCAGCGACATTGTTTGATGCCCTGAAATGCACTTGCAAAACATACCGGAGATGATCTCCCTTTGGTGAGGTGAGTACCACACCGGCACCTAGACCCTCTTTTAGCTTGGATCCGTCGAAGTGCATCTTCCAGTATTCTATTTTATGTTCCGGCGGCTTGTACTGCATTTCCGCCCAATCAACCAGGAAATCAGCCAAGGCTTGTGATTTTATGGCATCTCTTCTTCGTATACCGGCACGTATGGTGACAATTGAATTGCCCATTTTGCAATCCTGCCGATGGCATCTTTGTTGCCCATGATATCTGAAATGGGTGCTTCACTTACCACTTTCATGGGGTGCTCCTCGAAATAGTGCTTAAGCTTGGTGGCGGCCATGAACACACCATAGGTCATCTTTTGAAAGTGGGGGTAGTTTTGTTTTGAGAGGGAGAGCACCTCGCTCAAGTAGTATACCGGCCTCTGCACGATTTTTTCTTCTTCCTCTCTGTGGGGAACGCGGACTAGCTGTCCGAAATTCCCTGTTATGTATACAGTTCACGATCCCATGATCAGTGCGCCGTGAACACATAACCGAACTGATATCAAATTACACCATCCATTACAAAGCGGAATAAGAAAATTACAACATGGTCACATGACCAATACTTACATAATAGCCTCGAAGGGCTGAACTAAAACATCAGAGTAGCATCATCACTTCAGCAGCGCAGTACCCAAGTCATCTGCCATAACCCTACGAACAGGCGGCGGGAAGACGTTCCTAGCTCGCATAGACGTCGTCAACTCCTTCTTCATCTGTCGAACTCCTTCAAGTCTGGCCAAGTAAATAGCCAGGGACAAAGCCGTGAGTACATTTGGAATTGTACTCGCAAACCATCAAGAAGGTGATAAAAATTCTAACTAGAGAAGACAAGAGAGGAAAAATAGTTTCTCTCGTGGATGTAGCATGTGGAAGAGAAATAGTTTCTCTTGTGGATATAGCATGTGGAAGAGAAATAGTTTCTCTTGTGGATATAGCATCCCGGCATCTCGAGTGATGGGGACACTAAGGGAGTCCTATGACATCTCTATACCTTTGTTAAAGAAGAGGTAGCATACCGCCATCTCAATTGATGGGGATACTAGGGAAGTCCTATGACATCTCTATATCTTTGTTGAAGAAGATACTTCAAAAGATAAACTATGACATCTCTATATCTTTATTGGAGAAGAGTCCCTCTACATGAAACACTAGGAAGGGTCACCCAATTTTGTTTCATTTTCCTCGACCATCTCCATATGGTCGGCACCCTTTCCGTACCCTTCCGGTACATCCAACACACATATTTCCTTTGGAAATCATTTTCTAAACCAAAACTCGACACAGCTCGGTAACGGCCATCCCAACCGTCCATGACCGCGGACGCGGCTATTCGAATAGATTTTACTCTGCAGAGTTTGCACACTTTCCCCACCTCTATCCGGATACCTATCGTGTGGGCATCATCCCCGCATAACAACATATGCCACGACGGATACCCGAACATAGCCTTTCGCCCATTCGACTTAGCAAGAGGTCCTACCCTATGGAGTATGTACCTCCCCGGCACCGTGGCAGCTCACCTCCTCTTGAGCGTGGCTCCACCGCCAAGCCAGGAGACCCATAGTGTCTTCCGGACGGGTCAGCCCTGAAGGCCTCCCGTTATACTATTGTCCCAACCATGACAACCCGGACTCGGGGGTAACCGTACCCTTGTATAGTTGTGCGGTGCCTCATGCTAAGAAGAACAAACGTCAAACTAAGCTCCGTGCCCACGTTGGAGTAGTTGTGGTTGCGCGGGTTAATTGTTCCGGGCGAATACAAAGAACCATGTGTCGTTTTTCTCAAAAACCCAAGTCACACCCACACTTTCCTCTTTCCAACCATCTTTGTCAAGATCCTTTTCTTTCATATAAACCATACGCTTGGGTAAGGTTGCCCCACCCAAGGTTTTCATAAACATTTACAACAAGGTAAACCTTGAGGGGTTCCCAACCTATAGTTTCATGAGTTGAACTAGTATTGCACTACGGCCGAGATGAGAGTTATCCCGGCATAGATGAGGTATAAAGGGGTAGTGGAGTGGATCATACTTGCTCAAGGTAAGCATGTATTATGACAACACAAGGAGGAATATACTCTCAGATTTGTGATGCTAACTACACAACTTAGATAGTGGAGTGTCACTATCCAACATATTCTCCAAGATGGTACACGGCATACTCCTCTCAAGTTAAGAATACACCAAGATCATGACATTGATACCTCTATACTACAAAAGGGGTGGGTGTGGTGTAAGTTACTATCTTGAGATGGAACATGCTCAAGTTGAGCATACAAGATAACCAAGTGGAATAGCACGACCATGTTACCATGCATCCCATAACACAAGGACAAACAGTGGAGCATCACCACTAGGGAGTACCCCACTTGCAATCACACATAGATGACATAAATAGAGATAATAACACACATAGAATGAAGGTGCTTTGAACATCAACAAATGACATCCAACTAGACACCAGATCAGAGATCAAAAGATGGCTTGCCTTGGCTTATTTGTCCCTGGACTTCTTCAACTTCATCAATATAAGAATCCCGTCAATATAAATAAAATCCTTGTCCGAACCACTTCTTCTTCTTCTCCGGAATCGTTCGCATCTATCGTCGGAAAATATAAAAGGAACACAATCAATCGCATTGCACTAATCATAACAAGCATGCAACATTCAACAATCAACAAGCAATAGCTAACCACCTTACTACGGGCTAACATACAAAGAACTTATAGATACTACAAAGCAACTAAAAGAGAACCCATTTTATTTACCTAGTAAAGGTATGAGAGTATCATAACTTAGCAATTGCCTCTCTCGGTATCACCATGGCACAACTAAGTATCCCCTGGTAGATAACATCATAAAGAGGACAAGTGCATTAGTTGAGCATTACAAACATTCATATTATTTTTTTGAAGCATTTTTGGAAAAGCGGGAAATCATTCTCTCTATTTTGTAAAGCTTACACAACACTACACAAGAATAGGAAGTAAATGATATGCCACACCATTTGAAGACTTAAGCCAAACAATAGAACTAAGGTTAAGTTGCAGAGGTTTTGTTTTGCAAGAATAAAACATTGGTTGACCAATTTTTAAATAAAAGAGTGGGCAAAGGTTTAAAAATAAACCAAAGAGTTTTGGTTCAACAATCCATGTCACACATACACATTAGTAACAGTAAGAAATATGCATGAACAGAGACTAACACTATTTTTCCTAGATGGCCAGTACTAATACAAGACTAACCCAATTGGATTCACTCAAAAATATTGAACCTACAAATTTAGGAATTTGTTTGAATCTGGCTGTACAGAAAACAAGATCTGTAAGCCATAAATCGTAGAAAAATCCTAAAAATATGAGACCACTGGCATTTGAAAGATACTTAAACAGAGATGCATACACAATTGGATTTGGGTTCAAATAGTTTCTGAAACTCTCACAAATGGATTAACAAGGTTACTGTATGTCTTTACCATTTTCTTTACAACTGGATTTTCATAATAGATAAATGTTTGAAACTTGTTGGAGATGATTAAGAAAACATACAGCAGTCCTACAAAGTTGGAATCACTCAATTAGGTTCAAAGATGGATTTTTGGTGATTTAAAAACAAACAGCCATGTCTGCAGAACACACAGAACAAGTTTAATTCACCACAAATCGTACATGATTCATAAAAATATGAGGTCAGTTGCATCTGAAAGGTATTGAAAAGGTGGTTCTTACCCAGTTTGTTTCATTCAAAAATTCGTTCCCAAGCTCCTGATTTAATTCGACAAAGTCAGATCTGACCAGATCTTGATCTATGAACCATTTCAGTTTCAGGAGGTCTATCGAAGTGAAACCACCGCCAAAATGAAGGTATTGAAGAGGCCTTTCACCTACAGTTAAGTTTGCTCAAAAAGGTTTTGTAAAACGGAACAAATATAACAAACAGTGAATCTGCATGTTTACAGAACTTTATTTACCACGGACAATCCGTAACGAATTTGAGGATGAGACCAACGCCAAGTTGTAGATCTTTTCCGTATCTATCTGCGGAACTTTGAATCACTCGATTTGGATCTGCGCACGAGATTTGGTGGATTTTACAAATTCGTACCAGAATCTGAAACAGCAAGATAGCAGAAATTACTGCAAGGATTTGGACGAACTTTGCTCAAGAACTTCAGATCTGAGGATAGCTCAAGCTTCTCCATGCTTAGACCAACATGCACCTGCATCAAGATCCAATCTTAGCAATGGAAGAAGAAGAAGAGGAGAGAAATCCATCTAGGGTTGGGGAGAAGAAGGAGAGGGATGCTCTCATGGTGAGGGGAAGCTTGAGGGAGGAGGGGAGCTTCATCTTGGTGAATCTTCATGGCCATGGCCGGCCATGTGAGCAAGGGGGAGCAGCAGCTTGTGGAGAAGAGGTAGGAGAGGGATGGGAGTGAGTGGAGGAAGGAGTGGGGAGTGAAAAATGAGAGCAAAGGGAGGTGGAGTGGCCGGCCAAGTGAGCTTTATAGAGGGAGAGAGTGGTGGCTGCCTCCTTTTTGATTGGCTAGGATGGGTGGCTGCCCATTTAATTGTTGGGGTAGTTGGGAGGCAAGGCTTGCAAGAGAAGAAAATGGAGATGAAGAAATTTCAGCTCATGCATGCCAAGAGCTTGGCATGGCCGGCTACTTGTTGACATTACAAGTGGGCAAGCAAGGTGCAATGCCACTTCATGAGTGTCGACCAATGTTGAGTGTTGGGAGGTTTAGCTAAAAATGGTTTGATGATGTATTAAAATTTGGGAGATAAGTGATAATAGACATTGGTGCCTATGTGGGAGAATAAAACACTTAGATCAAGTGATCAACTTGGCCAAAAGATGATGGTGGTGATGGTGGTTTAGACAATTGTAGAGCAATGCTAAGAGAGATGGTGAGTGAAATAACCATACTCACAAGGATGAATATGGTGGCATAAGCCATCAACATGAGGTCAAGATGATGATGGTAAACCATACAAGAGTGAGATGTGATGAATGAATAGAAGTTGTTAATTAGATCTGGAACTTTACAGAGGTGGGTCTCCACCACTATGAGAGTTGATCAAAATGTTGGATAGGGTTTATATTGAACTTTCCTTTGAAAACATTTTGAAAGAGATCCAATGATTTTTAAAACAAAATGGGTCTACTTGCATAATAATGCCAAATAGATTTTTCCCTTGTGTTATCAAAAGGTGCAAGGATGGCACATGTACCAAAACCATGCACTTAAAAGAAGGAAGAAAATCAAATGCCTTTATAGAAAGTCTTTTTGGGTTGAAGGGAATGGGATGATACAAAATACCATCCACAATCTCTCTTGTTATTTGAAGAAAACATTTAAGGAGTTTTAATAACAAGGAGTGATTTTTTTTGTGGCTAAAACCAGGGAAGAAAAACAATAGGGTTTTTGAGAAAGAAAACTAATTTAGGAAGGAGTGTTCTCAAGGGTAGATGGTGGCTACAAAATGTACCCATCATACCTACTCTTGGTTTTGTGGATATTAAAATTGGATTAAATAAACACAAGAGGTAAAAGAGGAAGAAGTGATCTGGTGCTGAAACATTGGATAGGATACCAGATCAAGTGATTATAAGAGTTGCAAGTGGAGGATGTGACATGTAAGATGTGGAAGTTGTAGAGGGTGTTGTATAGAAGAGATCCATGCACTGAGGTCACCAAAAACAGTTGTGGGTGCTAAGAGATCAACTGCCAAAGTTGGAATCTTTTAAGTAGGCACACTCATGTTGCCATCAGGAGGGAGGTTTGATGTAGTAAAAAGAAAAACAATTCTTCCTAAGCCACACATGTGTTTTATTTAGTGAGTTGCTTGTTTAACCACTAGAGGTGTTGTTATTAAGGGTAGCTCAAAACAAAACTCAAAAAGCAAATCAAGACAATTTATCTACCAACAGATCAAGGCAATTCATCATAACAAACAGATCAAGGCAATTCATGTTAATTAGTCTATAGAAAAAGTTTTTGTTCCCCCTAATTTTTGCACTTTGGATAATTAAACAAGCTTGCAAAAAGTTGGGGTGTTACAGATCTTCCACCCTTAAAATAATCTCGTCCCGAGATTACTAAGCATAGAACTAGAGGGGTTGTAAAGTTTAACTAAAGTTAGACTCCATTCTTTTGTAGATGTGCCATTTTTTGAGAAGGTCGTTGCTTCATCTTCTGGGAGACATGATGGAATCCTGCCGATGGTGAGCTTCATGAAGAGGTTGAATACTCCAAGCAGGTGTTAGAGTCCACGATTCAAGGAGAGTTAGCACACTCCAGCGGTGCTTTAGCAGGGTTGAAAACTTTTTAGAGTTAACTTTAAATTTTAGTGGAAGACGAAGTCTTCCACCCTTAAAATTGTTCATAGGGGGGTTTAAAAACTCTAAGCTTCGGCCAAGGGTCTTGTCAGTGCTTTCGAAGAAGTGATCTTTCTCTCGTCTTGAGTTGAAGCATCTTCAGGGAGCGAGGTGCAGTCCACAGCTTCAAGGGAAGTTAGTGCATCCCAAATTCCCAACGGTGTTTTAGAAAGGTTTAAATTTTTAGGGTCAACTCCAATTTTTAGTGGAAGACGAAGTCTTCCACCCTTAGGATTTTTCATCGGGTTTCGGAAAAACTCAGAGCTTCTGCCTTGTAGTCCTGTCTGGGCTTCTGAAGAAGTCGTCGATCTTCCGTATTCAGTTGAAGAATCTTCAGGAGACGATGTGTAGTCCACGACTTCAAGAGGCACTCACGGTGTTTATTAGACCATATAACGCGCGGTAAGTTAGTAAGTCGATGAAACGCCTGGTTGGTCTCCATATGAAGCAGCAACGAAGGCCGTCGAAGACAATCTTCAGCTTGAGGGTCAGTGTTGACTTATACCACTTAAGAAGTGAAGTAGGTAAAATACACCTAATCTTGAGTCTTGAGGTATCTTCATGAGCTTCACTTGATGAGGAACAGATGAACCATGTGATGTAACTTGGGTCTAACGCTATTGTTCTCTCAGTTTGTTAGACGGTGTGTTAGAGGGTGGTTTCAAAAAGATATCCTTGAGGTTAGCGCGATTATACTCCAAGGTTAGACAAAGTTAGTATGCATGTCTTCTTGCAGAGGTGCAGTCACTCTTGAAGGTAGGGTCTTCTGTCTTCTCGGCTTAGTAGAGATGCTTCAGCTGATCTTGAAAGTAGTTGGCGTAGATAGGGGTCTGGTCAGTTTCTCTGACGGTTGAGAATCGATGGTTAACAGGGTTAACTTATCCATTTAGCTAGCAGTAAGCATTTTATCGGCGAGGTAGATGACTGTGAAAACGTCTTAGAGGGGCTTCCTACGCTGGTTTATCACACCAAGAGTGTTTTTCAGACCTAAAGACCAAGACAATCAAACACACAACAAACAAATAAAAACACTCAAGACAACACACTTAGGGAACTACAAGCAATCATCAAACCAGACATGGTAACACAAGTACCCATGGATGACTAATACGCGGGGGTAGCTCAATCAAAGCGATTGAGTTTTGTCCTATCCATCCTATAGGTTTGGGCTGGTCACATATGTCGCAGTCTTCAGCTTGTTGACATCGTCTTCAACAAGGATTCTTGAAGCAGAGAGTGGTGATGTGGCCTGGTGTTGAGTCGTCGAGGTTGAGGTAGAGGCTAAAACTGTGTAGTCTTCTTGCTCAACATCCCGGGGACGTGGGGTCTTCGAAGGGGTAGTTGTGTAGGTACTCTCAAAGTCGGCATCTTCTGGTGGCTGGCCTAAAAATTACTAGTCAAAAACTGAGGACTTGATCCCTGACGACTGCAAAAAGTGCAAGTCCACGGAGGAACAAGGTCAGATCTTTGACATACTTTGGTGACAACCAAAGACATGATATTATCATTCTTTTATGTGCACAGTAAGTCGGCCTCCAATCTTCAATAGTTGTCGTTGGAGATTCATGAGTCTTCCTGAGGGATTGATGTATCTTTGAGTTCGAGTCTCCGGTCTGAGTTGGGGACATCGTCCAATATGTAGGTTTGAAGTGGATGAGACAATAGAGTAAGAATTTTCAAACACTTCTATAAAGCGGAGAGATAAGAATTTAGAAGTTTTGAAGAAACAAGAGGAGTAGAAGCTATGCTTCCGACTAACGAAAGAATTTGTTTGGTAAATAGTTTTGCCCAAGTACTTGTTTCCTAACTAACGTCCATGCTAACTAAGGTCTCCTACAGTCAGGATGGCTCACGATACGGCTACGTGGGGACCCCGGACTAGCTGTCCGAAATTCCCTGTTATGTATACAGTTCACGATCCCATGATCAGTGCGCCGTGAACACATAACCGAACTGATATCAAATTACACCATCCATTACAAAGCGGAATAAGAAAATTACAACATGGTCACATGACCAATACTTACATAATAGCCTCGAAGGGCTGAACTAAAACATCAGAGTAGCATCATCACTTCAGCAGCGCAGTACCCAAGTCATCTGCCATAACCCTACAGGCAACTGACTGGGAAGACGTTCCTAGCTCGCATAGACGTCGTCAACTCCTTCTTCATCTGTCGAACTCCTTCAAGTCTGGACAAGTAAATAGCCAGGGACAAAGCCGTGAGTACATTTGGAATTGTACTCGCAAACCATCAAGAAGGTGATAAAAATTCTAACTAGAGAAGACAAGAGAGGAAAAATAGTTTCTCTCGTGGATGTAGCATGTGGAAGAGAAATAGTTTCTCTTGTGGATATAGCATGTGGAAGAGAAATAGTTTCTCTTGTGGATATAGCATCCCGGCATCTCGAGTGATGGGGACACTAAGGGAGTCCTATGACATCTCTATACCTTTGTTAAAGAAGAGGTAGCATACCGCCATCTCAATTGATGGGGATACTAGGGAAGTCCTATGACATCTCTATATCTTTGTTGAAGAAGATACTTCAAAAGATAAACTATGACATCTCTATATCTTTATTGGAGAAGAGTCCCTCTACATGAAACACTAGGAAGGGTCACCCAATTTTGTTTCATTTTCCTCGACCATCTCCATATGGTCGGCACCCTTTCCGTACCCTTCCGGTACATCCAACACACATATTTCCTTTGGAAATCATTTTCTAAACCAAAACTCGACACAGCTCGGTAACGGCCATCCCAACCGTCCATGACCGCGGACGCGGCTATTCGAATAGATTTTACTCTGCAGAGTTTGCACACTTTCCCCACCTCTATCCAGATACCTATCGTGTGGGCATCATCCCCGCATAACAACATATGCCACGACGGATACCCGAACATAGCCTTTCGCCCATTCGACTTAGCAAGAGGTCCTACCCTATGGAGTATGTACCTCCCCGGCACCGTGGCAGCTCACCTCCTCTTGAGCGTGGCTCCACCGCCAAGCCAGGAGACCCATAGTGTCTTCCGGACGGGTCAGCCCTGAAGGCCTCCCGTTATACTATTGTCCCAACCATGACAACCCGGACTCGGGGGTAACCGTACCCTTGTATAGTTGTGCGGTGCCTCATGCTAAGAAGAACAAACGTCAAACTAAGCTCCGTGCCCACGTTGGAGTAGTTGTGGTTGCGCGGGTTAATTGTTAAGCGAATACAAAGAACCATGTGTCGTTTTTCTCAAAAACCCAAGTCACACCCACACTTTCCTCTTTCCAACCATCTTTGTCAAGATCCTTTTCTTTCATATAAACCATACGCTTGGGTAAGGTTGCCCCACCCAAGGTTTTCATAAACATTTACAACAAGGTAAACCTTGAGGGGTTCCCAACCTATAGTTTCATGAGTTGAACTAGTATTGCACTACGGCCGAGATGAGAGTTATCCCGGCATAGATGAGGTATAAAGGGGTAGTGGAGTGGATCATACTTGCTTAAGGTAAGCATGTATTATGACAACACAAGGAGGAATATACTCTCAGATTTGTGATGCTAACTACACAACATAGAGAGTGGAGTGTCACTATCCAACATATTCTCCAAGATGGTACACGGCATACTCCTCTCAAGTTGAGAATACACCAAGATCATGACATTGATACCTCTATACTACAAAAGGGGTGGGTGTGGTGTAAGTTACTATCTTGAGATGGAACATGCTCAAGTTGAGCATACAAGATAACCAAGTGGAATAGCACGACCATGTTACCATGCATCCCATAACACAAGGACAAACAGTGGAGCATCACCACTAGGGAGTACCCCACTTGCAATCACACATAGATGACATAAATAGAGATAATAACACACATAGAATGAAGGTGCTTTGAACATCAACAAATGACATCCAACTAGACACCGGATCAGAGATCAAAAGATGGCTTGCCTTGGCTTATTTGTCCCTGGACTTCTTCAACTTCATCAATATAAGAATCCCGTCAATATAAATAAAATCCTTGTCCGAACCACTTCTTCTTCTCCGGAATCGTTCGCATCTATCGTCGGAAAATATAAAAGGAACACAATCAATCACATTGCACTAATCATAACAAGCATGCAACATTCAACAATCAACAAGCAATAGCTAACCACCTTACTACGGGCTAACATACAAAGAACTTATAGATACTACAAAGCAACTAAAAGAGAACCCATTTTATTTACCTAGTAAAGGTATGAGAGTATCATAACTTAGCAATTGCCTCTCTCGGTATCACCATGGCACAACTAAGTATCCCCTGGTAGATAACATCATAAAGAGGACAAGTGCATTAGTTGAGCATTACAAACATTCATATTATTTTTTTGAAGCATTTTTGGAAAAGCGGGAAATCATTCTCTCTATTTTGTAAAGCTTACACAACACTACACAAGAATAGGAAGTAAATGATATGCCACACCATTTGAAGACTTAAGCCAAACAATAGAACTAAGGTTAAGTTGCAGAGGTTTTGTTTTGCAAGAATAAAACATTGGTTGACCAATTTTTAAATAAAAGAGTGGGCAAAGGTTTAAAAATAAACCAAAGAGTTTTGGTTCAACAATCCATGTCACACATACACATTAGTAACAGTAAGAAATATGCATGAACAGAGACTAACACTATTTTTCCTAGATGGCCAGTACTAATACAAGACTAACCCAATTGGATTCAATCAAAAATATTAAACCTACAAATTTAGGAATTTGTTTGAATCTGGCTGTACAGAAAACAAGATCTGTAAGCCATAAATCGTAGAAAAATCCTAAAAATATGAGACCACTGGCATTTGAAAGATACTTAAACAGAGATGCATACACAATTGGATTTGGGTTCAAATAGTTTCTGAAACTCTCACAAATGGATTAACAAGGTTACTGTATGTCTTTACCATTTTCTTTACAACTGGATTTTCATAATAGATAAATGTTTGAAACTTGTTGGAGATGATTAAGAAAACATACAGCAGTCCTACAAAGTTGGAATCACTCAATTAGGTTCAAAGATGGATTTTTGGTGATTTAAAAACAAACAGCCATGTCTGCAGAACACACAGAACAAGTTTAATTCACCACAAATCGTACATGATTCATAAAAATATGAGGTCAGTTGCATCTGAAAGGTATTGAAAAGGTGGTTCTTACCCAGTTTGTTTCATTCAAAAATTCGTTCCCAAGCTCCTGATTTAATTCGACAAAGTCAGATCTGACCAGATCTTGATCTATGAACCATTTCAGTTTCAGGAGGTCAATCGAAGTGAAACCACCGCCAAAATGAAGGTATTGAAGAGGCCTTTCACCTACAGTTAAGTTTGCTCAAAAAGGTTTGGTAAAACGGAACAAATATAACAAACAGTGAATCTTCATGTTTACAGAACTTTATTTACCACGGACAATCCGTAACGAATTTGAGGATGAGACCAACGCCAAGTTGTAGATCTTTTCCGTATCTATCTGCGGAACTTTGAATCACTCGATTTGGATCTGCGCACGAGATTTGGTGGATTTTACAAGTTCGTACCAGAATCTGAAACAGCAAGATAGCAGAAATTACTGCAAGGATTTGGACGAACTTTGCTCAAGAACTTCAGATCTGAGGATAGCTCAAGCTTCTCCATGCTTAGACCAACATGCACCTGCATCAAGATCCAATCTTAGCAATGGAAGAAGAAGAAGAGGAGAGAAATCCATCTAGGGTTGGGGAGAAGAAGGAGAGGGATGCTCTCATGGTGAGGGGAAGCTTGAGGGAGGAGGGGAGCTTCATCTTGGTGAATCTTCATGGCCATGGCCGGCCATGTGAGCAAGGGGGAGCAGCAGCTTGTGGAGAAGAGGTAGGAGAGGGATGGGAGTGAGTGGAGGAAGGAGTGGGGAGTGAAAAATGAGAGCAAAGGGAGGTGGAGTGGCCGGCCAAGTGAGCTTTATAGAGGGAGAGAGTGGTGGCTGCCTCCTTTTTGATTGGCTAGGATGGGTGGCTGCCCATTTAATTGTTGGGGTAGTTGGGAGGCAAGGCTTGCAAGAGAAGAAAATGGAGATGAAGAAATTTCAGCTCATGCATGCCAAGAGCTTGGCATGGCCGGCTACTTGTTGACATTACAAGTGGGCAAGCAAGGTGCAATGCCACTTCATGAGTGTCGACCAATGTTGAGTGTTGGGAGGTTTAGCTAAAAATGGTATGATGATGTATTAAAATTTGGGAGATAAGTGATAATAGACATTGGTGCCTATGTGGGAGAATAAAACACTTAGATCAAGTGATCAACTTGGCCAAAAGATGATGGTGGTGATGGTGGTTTAGACAATTGTAGAGCAATGCTAAGAGAGATGGTGAGTGAAATAACCATACTCACAAGGATGAATATGGTGGCATAAGCCATCAACATGAGGTCAAGATGATGATGGTAAACCATACAAGAGTGAGATGTGATGAATGAATAGAAGTTGTTAATTAGATCTGGAACTTTACAGAGGTGGGTCTCCACCACTATGAGAGTTGATCAAAATGTTGGATAGGGTTTATATTGAACTTTCCTTTGAAAACATTTTGAAAGAGATCCAATGATTTTTAAAACAAAATGGGTCTACTTGCATAATAATGCCAAATAGATTTTTCCCTTGTGTTATCAAAAGGTGCAAGGATGGCACATGTACCAAAACCATGCACTTAAAAGAAGGAAGAAAATCAAATGCCTTTATAGAAAGTCTTTTTGGGTTGAAGGGAATGGGATGATACAAAATACCATCCACAATCTCTCTTGTTATTTGAAGAAAACATTTAAGGAGTTTTAATAACAAGGAGTGATTTTTTTGTGGCTAAAACCAGGGAAGAAAAACAATAGGGTTTTTGAGAAAGAAAACTAATTTAGGAAGGAGTGTTCTCAAGGGTAGATGGTGGCTACAAAATGTACCCATCATACCTACTCTTGGTTTTGTGGATATTAAAATTGGATTAAATAAACACAAGAGGTAAAAGAGGAAGAAGTGATCTGGTGCTGAAACATTGGATAGGATACCAGATCAAGTGATTATAAGAGTTGCAAGTGGAGGATGTGACATGTAAGATGTGGAAGTTGTAGAGGGTGTTGTATAGAAGAGATCCATGCACTGAGGTCACCAAAAACAGTTGTGGGTGCTAAGAGATCAACTGCCAAAGTTGGAATCTTTTAAGTAGGCACACTCATGTTGCCATCAGGAGGGAGGTTTGATGTAGTAAAAAGAAAAACAATTCTTCCTAAGCCACACATGTGTTTTATTTAGTGAGTTGCTTGTTTAACCACTAGAGGTGTTGTTATTAAGGGTAGCTCAAAACAAAACTCAAAAAGCAAATCAAGACAATTTATCTACCAACAGATCAAGGCAATTCATCATAACAAACAGATCAAGGCAATTCATGTTAATTAGTCTATAGAAAAAGTTTTTGTTCCCCCTAATTTTTGCACTTTGGATAATTAAACAAGCTTGCAAAAAGTTGGGGTGTTACACTCTCTTTCTACCATAACCACAACACTCACAACCCGGTTGGTTGCTGCTATGTACAACAACATGGGCTCCCTTTCCAAAGGCGAGGCCAATACCGGTGCGGTGGCTAGCATTGTTTTCAGTTCTTTGAACGCTGCGTCTGCCTGTGGGGTCTAGACGAAGGTATCGGATTTTTTCGTTAATGCATAGAGCAGCAGAGCCTTTTCCCCCAACCTGCTTATGAACCGGCTCAGCGATGCCAAGCTTCCGGTAAACTTTTGCACATCTTTTAGTTCTCGCGGGATAGTCATTCTTTCTATTGCCCGGATTTTTACCGGATTCACTTCAATGCCCCGGCTTGATACAAGGAAACCAAGCAGTTTGCCGGCAGGGACACCGAAGGTGCATTTTGCCGGATTGAGTTTCATCCAAAACCTTCTTAAGTTATCAAATGTTTGCCGGATATCGTCGATTAAGGTTTCTTTTACCTTAGTTTTTATCACGACATCGTCCACATAGACTTGCACATTTTTTCCGATTTGATCAAACAAGCATTTTTGCATATAGCGCTGGTACGTTGCACCAGAGTTGCGCAAACCAAAAGGCATAGTAACATAGCAATAAGCCCCGTGCGGGGTAATGAACGCAGTTTTTATTTGATCTTCCTTTTTCAGGGGAATCTGGTGGAAACCGGAATAAGCATCCAGAAAAGACAACAACTCACACCCAGCTGTAGAATCAATCACTTGATCGATCCGGTGCAGAGGGAAAGGATCTTTCGGGCAAGCTTTGTTTAGGTTGGTGTAGTCGATGCACATGCGCCACACCTTTGGAGCTTTTGCTTGCAGGTTCTCCTCTTTTTTCTTCTCGACCATCACCGGATTAGCCAGCCACTCAGTATGCGTTACTTCCACGATGAAACTGGCAACCAATAGCTTTGTTACTTCTTCTCCAATGATCTTTCTCCTATCTTCAGCGAACCAGCGCAAAGGTTGTCGCACCGGCTTAGCATCCTTCCGGACATTCAGAGAGTGCTCAGCCAGCTCCCTCGGAACACCTACCAGGTCATCAGTAGACCAGGCAAAGATATTATGATTCTCACGGAGGAAGCTGACGAGCGCGCTTTCCTATGCCTGATTTAGGCCGGCACCAATACGAACGGTGCGCTCTGGATAAGCCGGATCCAGCAAAATGTCCTTTGTTTCATTTGTCGGCTCGAATGCCGGTGCGCCCAAGTTTCCACTCATTGCCGCTAAGCTCAACTGTGAGGACTGAGCCAGCGCAACCGCAGTTTGCATCCTTCTTTTTTCCTCTGCAATTACCAGCGATTCTACCAGGTTGGATCCGGCGGAAGCAGTTTCCAGTGAGACTTTGTAGTTGCCCACCACAGTTAAGGGTCCACGAGGTGCCGGCACTACAAGAAAAGTTCTGATAGACAACATCTCAAAATCGTCCGCTAAGGGGTATTTTTCGTCGCCTATGGGCCTAACCCGACGATATGGGTTCTGTTGTGGAAACTGCGTCAGGCAAAGTCCTACGACGATTTTTTCGGTCCGTCGCGCTTGGGCGCCCTTCCGCCACGGAAAATCGGACCGTTGCCCAAGTGTTTCCGGGAGCCCGTTGACTGCTGACGTCATGCAAACTGACACGTGGCAGACGCCGTTAACTGGCAGTTAACGGCGTTAACCGGCTGAAACCCCGTGGTAGATGGTAGGCCCACACGAGGCCTGCCACGTCTTAAGCGGGCCGGCCCATTAAGTTTGCGGGCCGGGCCAGCTGACTTAGTTTGACCGGTCAACTATATAGCTGGGCTGGTCCATTAGTTACGTGGGCTGGGCCTAACCTCTAAGGTTGACTGGTCAAAACTTTAATGGGCCGGCCCACTAAGCATGTGGGCCGGGCCGAATGCACTCGTTTGACCGGTCAACAGGCAAAAGGGCCGGCCCACAAGACATGTGGGACCCACTTTCCTGTTATCGGGCCGGCCCATTTACAAAGTGGGGTCCACGTTAAAGCAACTGGGCCGGCCCAAGAAGTTAGTGGGCCGGCCCAATTAGCATGTGGGTCCCACTTTCTTGCTATCGGGCCGGCCCATTTAGTACGTGGGGTCCACATTAGATCAAATGGGCTGGCCCAACAAGCCAGTGGGCCGGGCCAAAAGCACCGGTGGGTCCCACTTTCCTGTTAAAGGGCCAACCCATTTAGTATGTGGGGTCCACCATATAGCAAGTGGGCCGGCCCAACAAGATAGTGGGCCGGGCCATAAACACAGGTGGGTCCCACTTTCCTGCTAAAGGGCCGGCCCATTTAGTCTGTGGGGTTGATGCGTGTGGTTGGCACGTCCGTTGGGAACCCCAAGAGGAAGGTGTGATGCGCACAGCGGCAAGTTTCCCTCAGTAAGAAACCAAGGTTTAATCGGACTAGTAGGAGTCAAGAAGCACGTTGAAGGTTGATGGCGGCGAGATGTAGTGCGGCGCAACACCAGGGATTCCGGCGCCAACGTGGAACCTGCACAACACAACCAAAGTACTTTGCCCCAACGAAACAGTGAGGTTGTCAATCTCACCGAAGCTTGTCGTAACAAAGAGTTAACCGTATTGTGTGGAAGATGATTGTTTGCGAAAAACAGTAGAACAAGTATTACGAAGAGATTGTATTTGGTAAAGAGAATTGGACCGGGGTCCACAGGTTCACTAGAGGTGTCTCTCCCATAAGACGAAACGACATGTTGGGTGAACAAATTACAGTTGGGCAATTGACAAATAAAGAGAGCATGACCATGCACATACATATCATGATGAGTATAGTGAGATTTAATTGGGCATTACGACAAAGTACATAGACCGCCATCCAACTGCATCTATGCCTAAAAAGTCCACCTTCAGGTTATCATCCGAACCCCCTCCAGTATTAAGTTGCAAAGCAACAGACAATTGCATTAAGTATGGTGCGTAATGTAATCAACAACTACATCCTTAGACATAGCATCAATGTTTTATCCCTAGTGGCACAAAGACAACACAACCTTAGAACTTTCTGTCACTGTCCCGGTGTCAATGCGAGCATGAACCCACTATCGAGCATAAGTACTCCCTCTTGGAGTTACAAGCATCTACTTGGCAGAGCATCTACTAGTAACGGAAAGCATGCAAGATCATAAACAACACGTAGATATAACTTTGATAATCAACATAACAAGTATTCTCTATTCATCGGATCCCAACAAACGCAACATATAGAATTACAGATAGATGATCTTGATCATGTTAGGCAGCTCACAAGATCCGACAATGATAGCACAATGGGGAGAAGACAACCATCTAGCTACGCTATGGACCCATAGTCCAGGGGTAGACTACTCACACATCACACCGGAGGCGACCATGGCGGTGTAGAGTCCTCCGGGAGATGAATCCCCTCTCGGCAGGTGCGGAGGCGATCTCTGGATCCCCGAGATGGGATCGGCGTTGGCGGCGTCTCTGGAAGGTTTTCCGTATCGTGGCTCTCGGTGAGGGGGTTTCGTCACGGAGGCTTTAAGTAGGCGGAAGGGTAAGTCAAGAGGCGGCACGGGGGCCCAAACCATAGGCCGGCGCGGCCAGGGGGTGGGGCCGCGCCGCCTAGGGTTTGGCCACCCGTGGCCCCTCTTCGTTTCATCTTCGGACTTACGGAAGCTTCGTGGAAAAATAGGCCCACGGGCTTTGATTTCGTCCAATTCCGAGAATATTTCCTTACTAGGATTTCTGAAACCAAAAACAGCAGAAAACAGCAAGCGGCACTTCGGCATCTTGTTAATAGGTTAGTTCCGAGAAAATGCACGAATATGACATAAAGTGTGCATAAAACATGTAGATAACATCAATAATGTGGCATGGAACATAAGAAATTATCGATACGTCGGAGACGTATCAGCATCCCCAAGCTTAGTTCTGCTCGTCCCGAGCAGGTAAAACGATAACACGAGATAATTTCTGGAGTGACATGCCATCATAATCTTGATCATACTATTTGTAAAGCATATGTAGTGAATGCAGCGATCAAAACAATATATATGACATGAGTAAACAAGTGAATCATATAGCAAAGACTTTTCATGAATAGCACTTCAAGACAAGCATCAATAAGTCTTGCATAAGAGTTAACTCATAAAGCAATAATTCAAAGTAAAGGTATTGAAGCAACACAAAAGAAGATTAAGTTTCAGCGGTTGCTTTCAACTTGTAACATGTATATCTCATGGATATTGTCAACATAGAGTAATATAATAAGTGCAATAAGCAAGTATGTAGGAATCAATGCACAGTTCACACAAGTGTTTGCTTCTTGAGGTGGAGAGAAATAGGTGAACTGACTCAACATTGAAAGTAAAAGAATGGTCCTCCATAGAGGAAAAGCATCGATTGCTATATTTGTGCTAGAGCTTTGATTTTGAAAACATGAAACAATTTTGTCAACGGTAGTAATAAAGCATATGCATCATGTAAATTATATCTTATAAGTTGCAAGCCTCATGCATAGTGTACTAATAGTGCCCGCACCTTGTCCTAATTAGCTTGGACTACCGGATCATCACAATGCACCTGTTTTAACCAAGTGTCACAAAGGGGTACCTCTATGCCGCTTTGTACAAAGGTCTAAGGAGAAAGCTCGCATTGGATTTCTCGCTATTGATTATTCTTCAACTTAGACATCCATACCGGGACAACATAGACAACAGATAATGGACTCCTCTTTTATGCATAAGCATGTAACAACAATTAATAATTTTCTCATTTGAGATTGAGGATATATGTCCAAAACTGAAACTTCCACCATGGATCATGGCTTTAGTTAGCGGCCCAATGTTCTTCTCTAACATATGCATGCTTAACCATAAGGTGGTAGATCTCTCTTACTTCAGACAAGATGGACATGCATAGCAACTCACATGAAATTCAACAATGAATAGTTGATGGCGTCCCCAGTGAAACATGGTTATCGCACAACAAGCAACTTAATAAGAGATAAAGTGCATAATTACATATTCAATACCACAATAGTTTTTAAGCTATCTGTCCCATGAGCTATATATTGCAAAGGTGAATGATGGAATTTTAAAGGTAGCACTCAAGCAATTTACTTTGGAATGGCGGAAAATACCATGTAGTAGGTAGGTATGGTGGACACAAATGGCATAGTGGTTGGCTCAAGTATTTTGGATGCATGAGAAGTATTCCCTCTCGATACAAGGTTTAGGCTAGCAAGGCTTATTTGAAACAAACACAAGGGTGAACCGGTGCAGCAAAACTCACATAAAAGACATATTGAAAACATTATAAGACTCTACACCGTCTTCCTTGTTGTTCAAACTCAATACTAGAAATTATCTAGACCTTAGAGAAACCAAATATGCAAACCAAATTTTAGCATGCTCTATGTATTTCTTCATTAATGGGTGCAAAGCATATGATGCAAGAGCTTAATCATGAGCACAACAATTGCCAAGTATCACATTACCCAAGACATTTATAGCAATTACTACATGTATCATTTTCCAATTCCAACCATATAACAATTTAAAGAAGGAGAAACTTCGCCATGAATACTATGAGTAGAAACCAAGGACATACTTGTCCATATGCTACAGCGGAGCGTGTCTCTCTCCCATAAAGTGAATGCTAGGATCCATTTTATTCAAACAAAACAAAAACAAAAACAAACCGACGCTCCAAGAAAAAGCACATAAGATGTGATGGAATAAAAATATAGTTTCAGGGGAGGAACCTGATAATGTTGTCGATGAAGAAGGGGATGTCTTGGGCATCCCCAAGCTTAGACGCTTGAGTCTTCTTAATATATGCAGGGGTGAACCACCGGGGCATCCCCAAGCTTAGATCTTTCACTCTCCTTGATCATGTTGCATCATACTCCTCTCTTGATCCTTGAAAACTTCCTCCACACCAAACTTAGAACAACTCATTAGAGGGTTAGTGCACAATAAAAATTAACATATTCCGAGGTGACACAATCATTCTTAACACTTCTGGACATTGCATAATGCTACTGGACATTAGTGGATCAAAGAAATTCATCCAACATAGCAAAAGAGGCAATGCGAAATAAAAGGCAGAATCTGTCAAAACAGAACAGTTCGTATTGACGAATTTTAAAATGGCACCAGACTTGCTCAAATGAAAATGCTCAAATTGAATGAAAGTTGCGTACATATCTGAGGATCATGCACGTAAATTGGCTTAATTTTCTGAGCTACCTACAGGGAGGTGGACCCAGATTCGTGACAGCAAAGAAATCTGGAACTGTGCAGTAATCCAAATCTAGTACTTACTTTTCTATCAACGGCTTAACTTGGCACAACAAAACACAAAACTAAGATAAGGAGAGGTTGCTACAGTAGTAAACAACTTCCAAGGCACAAAATAAAAACAAAGTACTGTAGGTAAAAACATGGGTTGTCTCCCATAAGCGCTTTTCTTTAACGCCTTTCAGCTAGGCGCAGAAAGTGTGTATCAAGTATTATCAAGAGATGGTGTGTCAACCTTACCTTGGGCTTTGCCCTTACCTTTCTTATTGTTTTTCTTTCCCTTTGGTTTAGGAAATATATGATTTCCCCCTGGTATAGAGGTGAATTTCAGAGTGCCTTCTCCAACATCAATGACTGCTCCCAATAGTTTCAGCAGGGATCTTCCGAGTATGAGTTTTCCTGTTTCAATAACAAGATAATCAATGGATATTGTCCTTCCAAGAATGGTTGTATGCACACCTGCGGCTATTCCTTTAGGAACTATAGTAGAGTTATCAATGAGAGTTATTTCTTCTCCTCCTTCATCAACTCCCCAAAGTTTCAAAGATTTATAAATACTTTCAGGCATAAGGCAAAATTCATACATAATATCACAGTAGGCATGGAGAGTTCGATCACCGATAACAATTTTAACAGCAGGATCCCACAATGAGAGTTTAGAGTTCACTGAAACTTGTTCAAGACGATTACGAACGTGGCAATAGTTATCATTCAAGCGAGATGTACTTATCTCGAGATTATTTAATCTACTATATATGCTAGTGAGGGCTGAATCAAAGTTATTAGCTGAATCATGTGATGCAACCAACTTCTTTGTGGCATTAAAAGCTTGATCCCCATTGCAATGAAGGAAATCTCCTCCCACTAAAGTATCCAAGGCATATCTATAGCGAACCATAAGACCAAAATAAAAATTACTAAGGAGCAAACTTAGAGTCATTTGAGGTTCAGTTTTATGATAAGAAGTAAAAATTCTAGACCAAGCATCCTTAAAACTCTCCTCATCCCCTTGTTTAAAAGTGAAGACTAATTCTTCAGGCGAAGAAGTAACAGGTTCAGAGCTAGACATGGTAACAAAAGTAACTAATTTTTTTGTGTTTTTGATATAGAGTGCAAGACAATAAATAAAGCAAACTAGATAAAGTAAATGCAAGTAAACTAATTTTTTTGTGTTTTTGATATAGCAAACAAGATAGCAAATAAAGTAAAACTAGCAACTAATTTTTTTGTATTTTGATTTAGTGCAGCAAACAAAGTAGTAAATAAAACTAAGCAAGACAAAAACAAAGTAAAGAGATTGAGAAGTGGAGACTCCCCTTGCAGCGTGTCTTGATCTCCCCGGCAACGGCGCCAGAAATTTGCTTGATGCGTGTGGTTGGCACGTCCGTTGGGAACCCCAAGAGGAAGGTGTGATGCGCACAGCGGCAAGTTTCCCTCAGTAAGAAACCAAGGTTTAATCGGACCAGTAGGAGTCAAGAAGCACGTTGAAGGTTGATGGCGGCGAGATGTAGTGCGGCGCAACACCAGGGATTCCGGCGCCAACGTGGAACCTGCACAACACAACCAAAGTACTTTGCCCCAACAAAACAGTGAGGTTGTCAATCTCACCGGCTTGCTGTAACAAAGAGTTAACCGTATTGTGTGGAAGATGATTGTTTGCAGAAAACAGTAGAACAAGTATTGCAGTAGATTGTATTTCAGTAAAGAGAATTGGACCGGGGTCCACAGTTCACTAGAGGTGTCTCTCCCATAAGACGAACAGCATGTTGGGTGAACAAATTACAGTTGGGCAATTGACAAATAAAGAGAGCATGACCATGCACATACATATCATGATGAGTATAGTGAGATTTAATTGGGCATTACGACAAAGTACATAGACCGCCATCCAACTGCATCTATGCCTAAAAAGTCCACCTTCAGGTTATCATCCGAACCCCCTCCAGTATTAAGTTGCAAAGCAACAGACAATTGCATTAAGTATGGTGCGTAATGTAATCAACAACTACATCCTTAGACATAGCATCAATGTTTTATCCCTAGTGGCAACAGCACAACACAACCTTAGAACTTTCTGTCACTGTCCCAGGTGTCAATGTAGGCATGAACCCACTATCGAGCATAAGTACTCCCTCTTGGAGTTACAAGCATCTACTTGGCCAGAGCATCTACTAGTAACGGAAAGCATGCAAGATCATAAACAACACGTAGATATAACTTTGATAATCAACATAACAAGTATTCTCTATTCATCGGATCCCAACAAACGCAACATATAGAATTACAGATAGATGATCTTGATCATGTTAGGCAGCTCACAAGATCCGACAATGATAGCACAATGGGGAGAAGACAACCATCTAGCTACTGCTATGGACCCATAGTCCAGGGGTAGACTACTCACACATCACACCGGAGGCGACCATGGCGGTGTAGAGTCCTCCGGGAGATGAATCCCCTCTCCGGCAGGGTGCCGGAGGTGATCTCCTGGATCCCCCGAGATGGGATCGGCGTTGGCGGCGTCTCTGGAAGGTTTTCCGTATCGTGGCTCTCGGTACTGGGGGTTTCATCACGGAGGCTTTAAGTAGGCGGAAGGGTAAGTCAAGAGGCTGCACGGGGGGCCCAAACCATAGGCCGGCGCGGCCAGGGGTGGGGCCGCGCCGCCCTAGGGTTTGGCCACCCCGTGGCCCCTCTTCGTTTCATCTTCGGACTTCTGGAAGCTTCGTGGAAAAATAGGCCCCTGGGCTTTGATTTCGTCCAATTCCGAGAATATTTCCTTACTAGGATTTCTGAAACCAAAAACAGCAGAAACAAAGAATCGGCACTTCGGCATCTTGTTAATAGGTTAGTTCCAGAAAATGCACGAATATGACATAAAGTGTGCATAAAACATGTAGATAACATCAATAATGTGGCATGGAACATAAGAAATTATCGATATGTCAGAGACGTATCAGGGGTCCACCATATAGTAAGTGGGCCGGCCCAACACGCTAGTGGGCCGGGCCAAAAACACTGGTAGGTCCCACTTTCGTCTTAAAGGGCCGGCCCATTTAGTATGTGGGGTCCACTATATAGCAAGTGGGCCGGCCCAACAAGATAGTGGGCCGGGCCAAAAAACTGGTGGGTCCCACTTTCGTCTTAAAGGGCCGGCCCATTTAGTATGTGGGGTCCACCACAAAAGCAATTGGGCTGGCCCAACTAGGTAGTGGGCCGGCCCAGTAGTGGGTGGGGTCCACCTTAAAGCAAGTGGGCCGGCCCAATTAGAGTGTGGGGTCCACAGTAAATCAAATGGGCTGGCCCAATAAGTAAGTGGGCCAGCCTGTTTAGTTGCTGTTTATATGCCGACGTAAAAGGCGCTTTAGGATTTTGCGGGCCGACACGTATGTGATTTCGCTTAATTGGGCCGTTTAAGGGATGGGAATTCGTGATTTAGATACTGAGAATATTTACGCAGCATTGATTTCTGTCGGATAGCCTCACTTACCACAAGCACCAAAGAAAAAATGTGCGAAAAAACTATAAAAACTAACTAAATATTACATCAGCTGCAAGGCTTTGAAAAAATATTACAGAACCCAGAGAAATTGAATGGTAATTAAACCTAGCAATACAATGAAGCGATCCGGCAATGTTTTAAGTTGTCCATGCAGCACCTATATCTGAAACAAAGACATTACAAGTTAAGACAGCAACAATGGAAACGCAAAGACACTGCAATATTGTTTGCCAAAGAATTTGGAACTCATCATTTCGTCGTTATAACAAGATCATTGTAATGCGCACAATAAGCAAACAAAGAGTGCATGCCGCATACCAACAGCCAATATAACAGAGCATGTTAGAATGAAACAGCAGACTTACTACTGTCTAGTCCCATGCAAACCAACATGTTCAGGGAGTACAAAATTGGCATGAACAACATAGTAGCAGGCTATAAATTTTGTAACAACGACTGAGCAAGATGAAGTTATGATGGCTACATCTACAGAGCAGGGAATGTAAACCAAAAATAGAAGTTACGATGGCAAAAGCTAAAGAGGAGGGAATGTGAACCAACATGTGCCAAGTGCAATTACTTAATTTTGGCCGTGAACTAAATAATACTCCTGAACTTATAGTGAAGGGGATGCAAATCAAGATGTTTCGGGATATAAACTTGTAATGAGCAACACATAGAGGATAGTTAATGCTGGAGCTTAGGATGGACCAGATACAGAATATAGTGGGATCACCTGTGAACTTGTATAAGAGGGAATGCAAACCAATATGTTCAGCTTTCCATATGTGAGCGTCATGCCAAGTCAGAGAAACAAGTCAATAATGCAGCTTTTAAAGAACAAGATGGCACGCAAAATTATTATCTAGTAGTATGACAAGTTTATTTGTACTACAGGCTAGATAGCAGAGTGATAGCATGCCAAACTAAGTCCTTACTTTGTTAGCTTACAATGAACTAGATACAAAACAATGGCATCACCTGTATGTCCGGGAATGCAAGCCAACATGTTCATGGAGTAAAAAATTGGCACAAACAACATAGTAGCAGGCCATAATTTTTGTAACAACGACTGAGCAAGATAAAGTTATGATGGCTAGATCTACAGAGTAGGGAATGTAAACCAAATATAGAAGTTACGATGCCAAAAGCTATAGAGCAGGGAATGCGAACCAACATGTGCAATTACTTAAAATTGGCCATGAACTAAATAATAGCAGGATTTTACTATAATACCTATAATTTTTGTAACAACGACTGAGCAAGATAGAAGTTATGATGGCTACATCTACAGAGCAGGGAATGCAAACCAAAATGTTCAATCGCTTAAAGTTAGCAATGAAGTAGAAAATAGCAACGTGTTACGGTCATAGCTAGGAATGAACTAAAAGAGCTTCAGACAAACAAGCATCTGAACCCAGAACATGGCGCTAAAACAAGGGACTTACATTAGGAGAAGCACTCTGTGGGAGTCACAGCAGATCTTCCTGGGGTTGATAGATCCGGTGATGAAGTACGCTACATGTGCTACTTGGGGTTGGAGAGACGGCCATTACACTTCATGATTACTCATCTCATCTGCAAAAACGTAACGGCGCGTCGTTAGCACAAACATGTTCCCCCAAGATTAAACAAGAACTTGCAGGCAAGCAATAGAAAAGCGACAGTAGAAGAGTTTAGATCATGCACGGCGCCGGTGAAGCAGATCCGGTTCGTGCACAGCGGTGTCGGTGAGCAAGATCCGATGCGGTGGACGACGGATCCGGCGAAGCGGCTCCAGTGGGGTGGACGATACCGCAGCTGAAGCGATTGCGGTAGACTGCTAGATGAGCATATGGTTTCGAGGTTCGGCGGGGATGATCCGATTCGGTTGATGATGGCGTCGATGAAGCGGCTCCGGCAGGCAGCCGGATGATGAGGATCGCGAGGGCTCGGGTAGGCCGGGGAAGTCCGGCGGGGATGTTCCGGTGCGGTGGTCGTGGAGGTGGGAGAGAGGGACTTGGGAAGTTCCGGTGGGTGGTCTGAGGGAAATGAATTTTTTTGGGAGGGTTTCCGGGCTAGGGAGGTGGTGATCCAAAAAATGACGGGCAGACCCCCCCACCAACCGACTTTGCTGTCATCTCCACAGGGGTAGAATGGGAATTTGGAAGTGTGTGAAATTTTTGTATTTTGTAGGCGGGAAGTTTTGCCGCTATGAGATTTTGAATTTCGCTAAGGTCCAAGTATAATGATAAAAAATTGTGAGACCGTACTAGTACCTCTGTTCAAGGCCGAGTGCAAAATCAAATCATCGTCACCTTGAATATTGGTCACTACCATGGTCATGATCTATCTCTGAAATTAGCGTATCCGCTATATCTTGCAAAGTATAATGATAAAAAAAATTGTGAGACCGTACTAGTACTTCTATTCTAGGCCGAGTGCAACATCAAATCATCATCACGTTGAAAATTTGTTACCATGATCATGATCTATCTCTGAAATTGGCGCATCCGCTATATCTTTCAAAGTATAATGATAATAAAAATTGTGAGACCATACTAGTACTTCTGTTCAAGTTCGAGTGCAACATCAAATCATCATCACGTTGAAAATTTGTTACCATGATCATGATCTACCTCTGAAAATGGGCGCATCCGCTAAAACTTGCAAAGTATAATGATACAAAATTGTGAGACCGTACTAGTACTTATGTTCAAGGTCGAGTGCAACATCAAATCATCATTACATTGAAAAGTGTGTTACCATGATCACGATCTATCTCTGAATTTGGCGCATCCGCTAAATCTCGCAAAGTATAATGATAAAAAAATTGTGAGACTGTACTAGTACTTCTGTTCAAGTTCGAGTGCAACATCAAATCATCATCACGTTGAAAATTTGTTACCATGATCAGGATCTATCTCTGAATTTGGTGCATCTGCTAAATCTTGCAAAGTATAATTATAAAGAAGTTGTAAGACAGTAGTAGTACTTCTGTTCAAGGTCGAGTGCAACATCAAATCATCATCACGTTGAAAATTTGTTACCATGATCCTCTGAAAATGGGTGCATCCGCTAAAACTTGCAAAGTATAATGATACAAAATTGTGAGACTGTACTAGTACTTATGTTCAAGGTCTAGTGCAACATCAAATCATCATTACATTGAAAATTGTGTTACCATGATCATGATCTATCTCTGAATTTGGCGCATCCGCTAAATCTCGCAAAGTATAATGATAAAAAAAATTGTGGGACTGTACTAGTACTTATGTTCAAGGCCGAGTGAAGGATCAAATCATCATCATGTTGAAATTTGTTACAACGATCATGACATATCTCTAAAATTGGCGCATCCGCTAAATCTTGCACGTGGCGCATCTCGGTGCGGAGCAACAAGCCGGTGCTATCAAGGTTGAGGTGTTGGTAGCGTCATCGGGCTCTCCTCTTTTGATAGATCTTCTACATGGCGTGGCGCACCGCCCACCGAGAAGCAGTCACATGTGAGATCGAGGTGGAGACGTCGCCGGCATCCTCGAGGCGCGACCGCCCTTCTACGAGCCAGAGTCGACTCAAGGTATGAATCCATGCGGCATCGCGTCCCTTACGCATATGAAGTGGGATGCCTTAGATTTATTGTTCTTCTCTTACGATTATTTCTAGCCGGACATGTGTGCTCTTTCTCTGAATATATTGCTTGAAAAGCTAACCAAGTTACTTAAATTCACTTCGTTCTTAATCTTGCATGCTAATTTTGTTATTTTCTTGTGGTGGTGCGCGCAAGGAAATTTATTTCTGGGTGTGCTGAGCTGTTAGGCCTAAGTCGAAATCCTCAGCTAAACAAGGCCTCGGCTTAACACATAAAAAGGTGTTCAATCTCGCCCACAATGTCCTCTTCTTTCCTCTTCCTTTATTGGAACTTGTTTTGCAGACAAGGAAAGTGGCACGTGTAATGTGAGTAAAACCCTCTTAGCCAAAATCAGCTACGAGCAAGATTTTATGTATTGTAGATTCCCCAATTGACTCTCATCCCCAATGTAGTCTTTTTTATGTCAGTATAGACTTCTTTACTGGATGTATACTATCGTACATGGCATGCATTTGCCTAATGAGGAGCATTGTATTGCCATTCTAGCCAACCTGATCGATCTGTCAAGCTTCATGCACGAGATGCCATGTTTAATTTACTCCCTCGCTCTGATCCATATTTCTTCGTGTAAAATGAATGTGAATCGGAGGAGTACTCTTCTTAGATAGTACTATACCAGTTCAAAAAAATCTTGTACTACTACATCACAAATGCATCAAAAGAGTACTACATCACAAGACCACCACGGTTGTACTAGTAGAGTTTAATGCTTAACTTCCAAAGGGAATAAGATTACACATATGAACTTTAAACAGGCGCTGTCCGATGTCTGCTTGTTTGGGAGCACAACATAAATAATACTACCTCCGTCCATACATAAGTGACTAAACTTTGTCTGAAGATGGTTTCATCTATATATATTTTTAGTGTGTAGATACATCCGTATCTTGAAGGAAAAAGGTGAGCCGCTAACTTTTTGAATAGAGTGAGTAATACAATTCGGATAAACAATGGTGTAGTAAAACAAATACTCCTGCCCATCATAAAACAAAACACAGACTGACTCAAATATATGTACAGATCACAAAAAAGATTTCATCAGAACCCGAACATATACATGCAGAGATGACCGTTTGATCACATAAAACAAAGGTTTCGTGGCATATTTATGCCCCCAAAACAAGCAGACATAGGACAGCGCCAACATACTAGCAGCTAGCACTATGGAGCTGCAGTACAAACAAATGGTGCAGCGACATTTCCACCAGAACGAAAACTAAAAGACATCAGACCAAACAAAAGCTGGGCTATCACTTCTTGCCCAAACAAGCCTTGCTCCTTCATATGCGACTTCCTTTTCTCTTATGGATGTTGAACTTTAAATTAGATGGGTTCCTGACAGCGCGTTCTTTTTCGTGTCCTTGATGTTGCACTCTGGATCAGGTCGGTTCTTGTCAGAAATGAACAAATTGATCAGCAAAAGTCATATGTAAATGAATGCAAAGGTTACATATGAATGACTAACCCGGTCTAACTGAGTAGGGATGTAAAGTGCACCAACGTCTAGCAGAATTGTACTTTCTCCACTGCCAGTTGCTCATATCTAATTGGAATACTCCCTCCTTTGCCCGTACAACCAACTCATTTTTGTCCTCAAATACGCAGAGTAACCTTACTGCATGTTTCCAATTGTATGGAAATGATGTGTCAAGGCCAAAAAAAGTATCCAATTCAAAATTTATATGACATGTCCATGACTCGTGATCGCCTGTTGATGATCTTGTACTGGCCCATGTTTGTAGGGTGAAGTCTCTTATAACAGCAAGGGCAACATCTCCATTATGTCCCTTGAAGATGTGAATGTTAAGCATGAATATATCATGCGTCTCATGAGGGCACTGAATATATTTCAGAGCCTTCTTTGCATGGTCAAGCTCAATGATATATCTAGACTTTGTTGGCCAGTACAAAATACCCCCTATGAGAGTTGCCGGTCTACGGTCAATCTCTGATAGCATCGGAGTTGATCGAGCTAGAAACTCCCATTCTTTTGAATCTGGTGAGTAGATATGAGCCTGTGCATCGTAATGTTTAGTTGTTATCCAAACAACCGAGAACTTGCCACAATGTGTAAACGGTTCAGAGTTGTTTCTCGAACAGAGAATTGAGCCGCTGCTTTCAATTGTGTGATTGCGCCACAATGGTGGTTCTGGTATCGCTGTGAGAACTTGCCTAATTGGATCCCAGACTGATATATACCCACTGGATACATTAGAATGGAGTAGCACCATACCATCGCGGCATCCCAGGATATAGATTTTGGGACCGTTCACTTGAGACGGGATTGCCAGCATCTTCAAGATGGCCGGGTGAAGATCATGCTCTGTGATGAATCGATTGTCCTCGGAGTTGTTGGTGAAAAACCCTAGCAACGGGTTTCCTCCGTTGTGTGACACAGTTAGCTTTCTGAAATAATTGCTTCCCATACATTGCCTCCATGCTTTCTTGGTGACTGATGCAGCTAGTAAGCAGGTTGGATGGGGAGGAAGCCTGACAAGAATCTGAGAGACTACATCTCCAGGCAGATCGTTGATTGTTGTGGGTGTCCTTCGACTGAAGCTGGTAGGATTATGCAAATCGCACGATGCATCGTCAAAATTATGTAAACAAGACTGCGCATCATCTATTTTTTAAAACAAAATGCAACATCTAATTTGACTAAGCAGCAAAATGCATCATCTAATTCATCATCAAAGTTTCCTAAAGCGCACGGTGCATCGACAAAATCAAAATAGTGTAAACAGCACAATGCACCAGCAAAATCAAAATAATGTAAACAGGACAATGCATCAGCAAAATCAAAATAATGTGAACAGCACAATGCATCAGCAAAATCAAAATATTGTAAACAGGACAATGCAATTGTAATCCTGTTGCATAATCAATGAAGCCCTTAATTTGCAAAAAAAAAACACCACAAAAATAGGACGCACCAACGGAAGGCAATCTCGCATATACAGTAATAATTGCTAACGTGTCAACACGATTGGAGGAAAAGAGACCTCTACAGGACCCAAAACGCTGTGGTAACATCAGATGGGGTTAGCTTTGATATAGGTAATAAAATGTAAACAGCACAATACATCATCTAAGTTGACAGCAAAATTCTTCATCGAAATTTTCCACACTGTTCAACGAATCAGAAAAATTACCTAAAAGGCTAAAAGAGCAAAATGCATCATCAGAGTAAAATATATGTAAACAGTACAATGCATCATCCAACTTTTGGCTAAACAGCAGAGAGCATTAGCTAGGTTGATAGAAAAAAAAACAAAAAAACCATGAAAAATTCCTGAAGAGGTGAGTGCATCAGAAAAATTACTACCTAAAAAGCATAATGAATCACCCAAATTACAAAAGAAGCAGAATGCATCATCAAAAATACAGAAACATCTCAATGCATCATCACGTCTGGTTTGGGCAAAAAACCCAATCCACCAGATCTAACCTCATTGCAGTTGGGGAAGGTAGAACTTACAAAGGGGTTGACGAGTCACGATCATATGCAACAAGCGCCGCCTTAGATGAAGTCACCATCCAAGCTCTCGACGCGTTCAAAGCAGCCAGCTTCGAAGCCTCCGACGGTTCTCCCGGCTGTGCCGCCAAAACTCTCGAAGCACGCGCCAAGACTTTCCAACAAAATGCAGCTTCGATACGAGCATTTGCCAGCGCCACAGCGCCCGGGCCCGTCCTAGCCACCACCTTCGCCTTTGCCTCCGCATCCGCATCCGCTTTACATGTCTCCGCCGATGCATGCAGAGCATCCGTCTCCGCTTTCCATGTATCCGCCGACACAGTGTAGGCATCGAGCGACGCTGTTTTCATTTCCTAGAAAACCCAGTAAGTTACTCACATTGCAATCCCCAAATTAAGGTTATATCGAACACAATGACCGATGAACCTCTGTACTCGCCGGAGGTTGGAGATGTACATACCTGCGAAGACCGGTCCGGTGGTGCTTGACGGTGGTGCATCGGGGACGGGGGAGAACTCGGCGGGGAGAATGGTGGTGCGGCCCAAGACGGCGGCGCGGAGAGGGGCGACGGTGCGGTCATCGAACCTCGGCAGACAGTATTTTGTATATATATATGAGAAGAAGAATAAAGTCTGGTCGAATGAGGCAGCGCGACCGGCAGAGTATAACCGAAGGCTACTAGTGCTACCTTGGAGTATTGTAGTAATATAACATAATAAAAATAATGGCCTTGTTTAAACCACTCTTGTCAGTGTGACATCGCGTCCAAATTTAATGCATTCTGTGGAAATCGGAATAATGCTGTAAAAACTCTCATACTAGTGTGGTATATAGCATGCACCGACACTTTTCAACAAAATGTTGTCTCCATTTCATAGGAGACTGCTTGCACACTGGGATACGATGCTGACATGACGAAGGGCGCAGAAGTATTTTGGAGTATTTCATTCGAGCAGGTCGGGGCGACGGTGCGTCTTTGGAGGGAATACCGTGTGGTGTGTCTTTGGAGGGAATACCGTACGTACTTAGGAGTATTTCATTCGAGGAGACTGCTTGCACACTGGGATACGATGCTGACATGACGAAGGGCGCAGAAGTTTGCGAAAATGGTTGTACTACCATCCGACCATTAGTATAATCATTGCGCGATAGCTTACACGAGAAGGAAAAGAGCCGAATAGCTGTGGATAATAAAAGCATTTGGCTCTTCGAGGATCCTTCTTCTACTGCCTTCTCAAAGGAGTACTACTATTGTAATCTTTTTTTGTTTTTCTGGGACCTTCGGGTCCCTTCCCCGTTGAAAAGTGAAGTGTTTCGAATACATTCATATGCCTATGTTTCTATTTTTACAAGCAAATAAATAACAAAGGATGACTCAATGCACAAGTTGATCTCATTTTGAAATATTTTTAAACTTCTTCTATTGTATTCAAATTTGATTAGAAGGAGTCGATCAATTGTACATGCCAATCGTATAGCTTGGTGGGTGGATTGGCATTTGAAGTTTGGTCATTGTGTTCTTGTTTGTTACCACCCTCGCAAGGCACGTCCAAGTATTTCCTGTCAGAATTTATGGCATGTATGTAGTTAAATAACCTACATTATTTCAATTATGAGTTTAATTACTAGGCAAAAGCTTAAAAATCCATATATAGTTGCAGATTAAGATGAACAAATCCTTGAACCTATATCTACAAAATTGATGGCACTAACACATCCTACCAAGCGGAAAGCATGTCTACCCTACTGCTTCCAAAAGGTGGAATTATGACAATAATGTGCAACTGTTAAAATTTGGTAGCCCTCCTTCACAAATAACACACATCTAGCCATTTTTGTACAGTAATAAAAAAGGGAAATCATTCTTTCATGCATGCATATAATTGTTAGAATCTCTTGTTTGTGAAGTTGCTTAAAATACGATCTCTTCCAAACTTGAGGTCATATGATAACTAAAAAGTTTTGTATGGCGGGATTTTGCATCAAAGTACATGCGCACAATACTCACTTGTGGGCAGAAAGCCAAACAAACTCATATTACTAGGTTTGTATTAATTTGTTCTAGAAATTTCACCATCACACATGATTTTGTGCTTGCGTTAATTTTACTTAAAAAGCTTCTTCCAAATTCAAATTTTCTTCAAACATGCCAACGGTACATGTCTTCCAATTAATAATTAAGGGTACACCACACGTACTGCCTCGTAGGGTACATAAAAAATTACTATATTTTATGGCATGTACTAATTTCACATAATCTACAACTCAATGTTGAGTTTAATGATCAGCCCAGAACTAGAAAACAAATATACATATAGTTGCAAATTAACCTAGAAAAGCTCTAGTATCCTTTAAAACCCTAGAAAATGGCCATGCATGCATGCATCCTACCCATAATAATTAATTAAGGTCTCGATCTCTATACTGCTCACGAAGTTTGGAATTCTGGCAAATATGCAACTTGTTTCATTAATTTAGCATGGCGAGATAGATGCATGCACATCGATCTCTTAAAAAATATAAGGGCTCCTTTGATTCATAGGATTGATATAGGAATTATGTAGGAATTGGATCCTATAGGAAAATTTCTATACAAGTCATTTGATTCATAGGAACATATCCTATAGGAATTATTCCTATAGGAATCTTGTAGTACCAAATCCTATAGGAAAAAAGCATTAGCTCATACCTCATGGAAAAATTCCTTTGCTACAATCAAAGACACACCATATTCCTATAGGATTCAACTTGGCATGACATTCCAATCCTACACCTTTCCTATTCCTACACTCTTCATATTCCTATGAATCAAAGGAGCTATAAGTTTGTAAAGGATTTGGCATCCATATATGCTCACCGGATATATAGATAAGGCCAAGCAAACTAATCGAATATTTGTGAAGAAATGTTTTTGCTAGAACCTTCAAATTTTTAGATTTACATCACACACAAAGAACACACCTTTAATTTCGCCAGGTTTGTGCACTAATAAAGTACTCCTACAGTACTAGAAATTGGATTGTTCTACTCCGGAGTGATATGCTCACCGGAGTATTTTTGGATCTTAGCTGGAGCGGCGTTTGGCGGTTGCACGAAGCCGTGCTGGATGTTAAGCCTGTCGAGGCACGCCTGGTGGAAAGCGTGCGCCACCTTAGCCTCATCGGCGCGCCGCTGCAATGCTGCGTCCCTAGGATTTGCAGCCGCCGCATTCTTAGCCTGCACGAAAGCTTGCAGAGCATCCCGGCATCTATAGAGTGCCGGGAACATCACGTTATATACGAGCTCCTTGGCGGTGTTGCTCCTGCAAAGGGCGTCGCCGTGATGCGCTTCGAAAGAACGGCCTGGCTCCACGGCCGGCACCGCCTGAAGTGCGGTCGGATTAGGCGGCTGGCCACGGGAGCTCCCTGCCTCCGCATCGTTCGCGCCGGCCGGAAGGGGATCTCACTGCTGGCAAAGAAAACCATGCGGCATGCGCGGGCGGAAAAGCCGGCCGGGCCGAGCGGGCGTCTCATGCGGGGTTGCGTGGGAGATCCCTGCCTCGCATCCATCGGCCCGCACGGGAAGCGGGCCGGCGAGGGCTCCATGGCCAGCGCCGCCGCCGCGGGCTGAACAACCGGCCAGTGCAGAGCGGGCGGGTTATGCCTTGGTGCGCGATGGACGAAGCGAAGGCGGCGTTGATGCTCCGCTTCCTCGTCGGTGGTAGGACTACGCGCGCAGCGACCAGAGCCAAGTCGGAAGGCCATAGCTATGTCGATTGGTCACTTAAGCTGGAGAGATCTCTTACGTACCATTTCGGAGAAGCGGAGTAAGAGGAAGTTGTTGCTTATACGGGTTCACTACCACGTTGGGTTAAGACGGGCAAAGTTGGTCAATGCCTAGGAAGTTGGAATCGTTTTGGCCCCAATTTTTTAATTACCTTGCGGTTCATCTCTCGGTCTCTCCCACCTCTTCACTATCCCTCCCCTTGCCTCCTTTCATGCTTCATCGTAGTGCATCTTGTTTTTCTAGCACCTTCACAAAAATCATACACATTTGGCCGATTCTGTCATTGTGTGCACTAATAAAGTAAAAAAATCCATTATATGTGAATAAACGTTTAATACACTAGCTCGCAAAGATGTTTCTCAAGGCGATATGCACAATGCCTGCCAAAAATGGGTCATGATAACTAAATTTCGTGTTAATTTTTGCATGACATGTACTCACTTGTGTATGAAGCCAAGCAAACTCATAATCTATACCAAAAAATGTGAAAGAGTTCTTTTTAGTATCCTTCATACATGGGGTTCCTATTTTTACTTTCTATTTTTACTAGTTACAAGTACTCATGCATGAAAACTTTTGAAAATATGTGCATTTTGGGCTGTGTGGAGACATGGTACAATAATATATTCAAGTTGATATACAAAGTCTAGACATATTCAAACTAGACAAATAATGTATCTAACCCCCTAACCCTAAACTCTGTCTTATGAAGTCAAGCATGCATGAAGAGAATTGGTTTTGGGTTTCAAACATGGAAATTTCAAAATCAACCCAAAAGCTTCATTTTAGAGCGACTAAGAAGGATCCAGGCTTACCTTTCCATTTTCATGTTTTAAACTTGTTTAAATCTTGGTCAAATCTAGGATTTGACCACGATTCAAATGGGCATAAAATAAAAAAATGAAAAAATGAAAAACCAAAGCGCACATAGTCTTCTTATATGTCATATAGTAAGCATTACAGTTGGTAAACAAGGTCTAGACATATTCAAACTAGACAAATCATGTATCTACCCCCTAACCCCTAAACTCTGTCTTATGACGAAGTCAAGCATGAAGATTAAGTGGTTTTGGGTTTCAAACATGGAAATTTCAAAAACCTCCCAAAAACTTCATTTTAGTGTGACTAAGAAGGATACAGGCTTCCCTTTTCATTTTCATGTTCTATACTTGTTTAAATCTTGGTCAAACCTAGGATTTGACCAAGATTCAAATGTGCATCAAAATTCCAAAAAAAATCAGAAAAATGAAAAACCAAAGCACATAGTTTTCTTATGTCATATAGTAAGCATTAAAGTTGATAAACAAGGGTATAGACATATTCAAACAAGAAAAATCATGTATCTACCCCCTAACCCTAAACTTTGTCTTATGTAGTCAAGCATGAAGAGAAGTGGTTTTGGGTTTCAAATATGGAAATTTCAAAAACCTATCAAAAGCTTCATTTTAGAGTGACTAAGAAGGATCCATGCTTACCTTTTCATTTTCATATTTGAAACTTGTTTAAATCATTGTCAAACCTAGGATTTGACCAAGATTTAAATGGGCATAAAATTAAAAAAAATCGGAAAAATGAAAAACAAAAGCACATAGTCTTCTTATGTTACATATATATATAGTAAGCATTCAAAAGTTGATAAACAAGGTCTAGCTAGACATATTCAAATAAGACAAATCATGTATCTACCCCTCTAACCCTAAACTCTGTCTTATGAAGTCAAGCACGAAGAGAAGTGGTTTTAGGTTTCAAACATGGAAATTTCAAAAACCTCCCAAAAACTTCATTTTAGAGTGACTAAGAAGGATACATATTTCCCTTTTCATTTTCATGTTTTAAACTTGTTTAAATCTTGGTCAAACCTAGGATTTGACCAAGATACAAATGGGCACAAAAAAATGAAAAACAAAAAGCACATACTGTTCTTATGTCATATCGTAAGCATTCAAGTTGATAAACAAGGTCTAGATATATCCAAACCATACAAATCATGTATGTACCCCGTGTCGATCTTATGAAGTCTAGCATGAAGAAAAGTCGTTTTGGCCGGGTTTCAAACATGGAAATTTCAAGAACATCCCAAAAGCTTCATTTTAGAGCGACTAAGAAGGATCCAGGCTTACCTTTCCATTTTCATGATTTAAACTTGTTTAAATCTTGGTCAAATCTTGCTCAAGCATGAAGATAAGTGGTTTTGGGTTTCAAACATGGAAATTTCAAAAACCTCCCAAAAACTTCATTTTAGGGTGACTAAGAAGGATACAGGCTTCCCTTTTCATTTTCATGTTCTATATATACTTGTTTAAATCTTGGTCAAACCTAGGATTTGACCAAGATTTAAATGTGCATCAAAATTCTAAAAAAATCAGAAAAATGAAAAACCAAAGCACATAGTCTTCTTATGTCATATAGTAAGCATTAAAGTTGATAAACATGGTCTAGACATATTAAAACCATACAAATCATGTATCTACCCCCTAACCCCTAAACTATGTCTTATGAAGTCAAGCATGAAGAGAAGTGGTTTTGGGTTTCAAACATGGAAATTTCAAAAACCGCCCAAAAACTTCATTTTAGAGTGACTAAGAAGGATACATGCTTCCCTTTTCATTTTCATGTTTTAAACTTGTTTAAATCTTGGTCAAACCTAGGATTTGATAAACATGGTCTAGACATATTCAAACCAGACAAATCATGTATCTACCCCCTATCGACCCTAAACTTCGTCTTATGAAGTCAAGCATGAAGAGAAGTGGTTTTGGGTTTCAAACATGGAAATTTCAAAAACCTCCCAAAATTAAAGCTTCATTTAAGAGTGACTAGTTAAGAAGGATCCAGGCTTACCTTTTCATTTTCATGTTTTGAACTTGTTTAAATCTTGGTCAAATCTAGGATTTGACCAATATTCAAATGGGCATAAAATAAATAAATAAATAAAATAAAAAACCAAAGCACATAGTCTTCTTATGTCATATAGTAAGCATTCAAAAATATAAACATGGTCTAGACATATTCAAACCAGAAAAATCATGTATCTACCCCTAACCCTAAACTCTGTCTTATGAAGTCAAGCATGAACAGAAGTACGGTGGTTTTGGGTTTCAAACATGGTAAATTCAAGAACCTCTCCCAAAAGCTTCATTTTAGAGTTACTAAGAGAAAGATCCAGACTTAATTACCTTATCATTTTCACATGTTAAACTTGTTTAAATCTTGCTCAACAAACCTAGGATTTTACCAAGATTCTCAAATGGGCATAAAAATCAAAAAATGAAATACCAATGCACATAGTCCTCTTATGTCATATAGTAAGCTAGCATTCAAGTTGATAAACAAGGTCTAGACATATTCAAACAAGACAAATCATGTATCTACCCCCTATCGACCCTAAACTTCGTCTTATGAAGTCAAGCATGAAGAGAAGTGGTTTTGGGTTTCAAACATGGAAATTTCAAAAACCTCCCAAAATTCAGCTTCATTTTAGAGCAACTAAGAAGGATTGATGCTTACCTTTTCATTTCCATGTTTTAAACTTATTTAAATCTTGGTCAAACCTAGGATTTGACCAAGATTCAAATGGGCATAAAAATTCAGACAAAAAACCTAAAGAATGAAAAACCAAAGCACATAGCCTTCTTAATTATGTCATATAGTAAACACTCAAGTTGATAAACAAGGTCTAGACATATTCAAACCAGAAAAATCATGTGTATATCTACCCCGTAGTTGGATTTTTTGAACCTTGATCTGTAGTACTGGGCAAAACCCTAGTTTAACCTATTTAATTATAGATTCGTAGGTCGATTTTTCTACCTTTTTATTATTACTATGCAGCACATGTGTGTTTGCCCATCGAGTGAAACTCGGAGGAAGAGGGATCACTCGGAAGGAGAGAAGAAGGGAGAGAATTATGGTGTCTCCCCTTTTTCGGGTGATGATGTTGACTTTTGTGCAGGGTTTGTCAGTGAGCAGGAGGTGCGAGCGAGCGAGCGAGCGAGCGAGTCGAGCGAGGCCGAGAATCAGAGAGATTTGTTTTTTTTTTGTGAGAGGGACAACCGAAGGATCCAGAAGGACCCACATACTTCCAATACGCATCCTGATGCGTCTTCTCTTGACAAAGAAAATGGCTGGGAGTTTGCGTACCTATTGCACGTGACTTGTGCTCACTGAAGTGTGGGACCTCACGCATGGGCACCACACGTAAGTGACAGATTTCTTGGTGTAAAAGCTCGGTTGATTATTATAGTGCATTAGAACAAAGTTTCCTATGGATTCAAGGGTAGGAAATCCAAGTTAACTCATTTACATGACATTATTTTTTCCATGAAGCAAAGTTAACGCACCTATCAATTGGTACATTTTGGAGTGACTAAGAAGGATCCAGGCTTACTTATTCGTTTTCACGTGTAAAACTTGTCTAAATCTTGGTCAAACAAAATTGGCAGAAAATTCAAAAAAAAAAAACAGAAAAATGGAAAACCAAAGCACATAGTCTTCTTATGTCATATAGTAAGCATTAAAGTTGATAAACAAGGTCTAGACATATTCAAACCATACAAATCATGTATCTACCCGCTAACCCCTAAACTATGTCTTAAGAAGTCAAGCATGAAGAGAAGTGGTTTTGGGTTTCAAACATGGAAATTTCAAAAACCTCCCAAAACTTCATTTTAGGGTGACTAAGAAGGATACAGGCTTCCCTTTTCATTTTCATGTTCTATACTTGTTTAAATCTTGGTCAAACCTAGGATTTGACCAAGATTCAAATGGGCACAAAAAAATAAAAAAAAGCACATAGTGTTCTTATGTCATATCGTAAGCATTCAAGTTGATAAACAAGGTCTAGATATATCCAAACCAGACAAATCATGTATCTACCCCCTATCGACCCTAAACTTCGTCTTATGAAGTCAAGCATGAAGAGAAGTGGTTTTGGGTTTCAAACATGGAAATTTCAAAAAACCTCCCAAAATTCAGCTTCATTTTAGAGCGACTAAGAAGGATCGATGCTTACCTTTTCATTTCCATGTTTTAAACTTATTTAAATCTTGGTCAAACCTAGGATTTGACCAAGATTCAAATGGGCATAAAAATTCAGACAAAAAATCTAAAGAATGAAAAACCAAAGCACACATAGCCTTCTTAATTATGTCATATAGTAAACACTCAAGTTGATAAACAAGGTCTAGACATATTCAAACCAGAAAAATTATGTGTATATCTACCCCTAACCCTAAACTCTGTCTTATGAAGTCAATCTAGGATTTGACCAAGATTCAAATGGGCATAAAATAAAAAAACAGAAAAATGAAAAACCAAAGCGCACATAGTCTTCTTATATGTCATATAGTAAGCATTAAAGTTGATAAACAAGGTCTGGACATATTCAAACTAGCTAGACAAATCATGTATCTACCCCCTAACCCCTAAACTCTATCTTATGACGAAGTCAAGCATGAAGAGAAGTGGTTTTGGGTTTCAAACATGGAAATTTCAAAAACCTCCCAAAAACTTCATTTTAGGGTGACTAAGAAGGATACAGGCTTCCCTTTTCATTTTCATGTTCTATACTTGTTTAAATCTTGGTCAAACCTAGGATTTGACCAAGATTCAAATGTGCATCAAAATTCCAAAAAAAAAATCAGAAAAATGAAAAACCAAAGCACATAGTTTTCTTATGTCACATACATATATATAGTAAGCATTCAAAAGTTGATAAACAAGGTCTAGCTAGACATATTCAAATAAGAAAAATCATGTATCTACCCCTCTAAAACCATAAACTCTGTCTTATGAAGTCAAGCACATGAAGAGAAGTGGTTTTTGGTTTCAAACATGGAAATTTCAAAAACCTCCCAAAATTAAAGCTTCATTTTAGAGTGACTAGTTAAGAAGGATCCAGGCTTACCTTTTCATTTTCATGTTTTGAACTTGTTTAAATCTTGGTCAAACCTAGGATTTGACCAATATTCAAATGGGCATAAAATAAAAAATAAATAAAATAAAAAACCAAAGCACATAGTCTTCTTATGTCATATAGTAAGCATTCAAAAGTTCACAAACAAGGTCTAGACATATTCAAACCAGACAAATCATGTACCCCCTAACCCTAAACTTTGTCTTAATTATATATGAAGTCAAGCATGAAGCAGAGAAGTGTGGTTTTGGGTTTCAAACATGCATGGAAATTTCAAAAACCTCCCAAAAAGCTTCATTTTAATTAGACTGGCTAGTTAATTAAGAAGGATCCATGATTAATTACCTTTTCATTGTCATGTTTTAAACTTGTTTAAATCTTGGTCGAACCTAGGATTTGACCAAGATTCAAATGGGCATAAAAATTCAGAAAAAAATCGAAAGAATGAAAAACCAAAGCACATAGCCTTGTTATGTCATATAGTAAGCATTCAAATTGATAAACATGGTCTAGACATATTCAAACCAGAAAAATCATGTATCTACCCCTAACCCTAAACTCTGTCTTATGAAGTGTCAACACCCGGATTTTTAAGTCCAGATGCCTATTATGCCATTCCTCGCAATCCCAGGAATATTGTTTTTGCGAGACATAATAGATTGATATCACAGAACATCATTTATTACAACATCGTAATTGTCTTACAACAAAGGATCACATGATCCAGTCTCATTACAATAGTAGATGATCTATTGATCAATTACAAAACACATAGCGGAAGCGAAGTAGCGTAGTAGTAGTCCATCTATTCCACAGGCAACTGTTGACGTCAGGAGTGATCCTAGTTGTCGTAGACGTCCTGCTGTCCTTCTTCCGGGTTCTGGTACTCCTCTTCATAGTCTGGCCATTTGAATAGCCAGGGACAAAGCCATGAGTACTTTAAAGTACTCGCAAACTAACACTAAGATAAATACTATCAACTATAGTAAGGGGGTTCTAAGCTCTAGTTTCATTTGCATAAAGCCAGTTTTATTTCATAAACACTTTACTAAACAAAAGCCCTTTTCAATTCACTAACTCAAGTGGGAACATTAGTGTCATTCCCACAACTCAGTTGTGATTCAAAGTCAAAGTCACCTTTCAAACTCAAGTCACAAGTCACCATCCATATTTTTAGAAAATTTACGATGACGGAACAAAGATGGCCTTTCCAACTGTCCATAACCGAGGACGCGGCTATTCGAATAGGTTTAACTCTGCAGAGGTTGTACACTTGTGCCACAACAATTGCAATAGTTCGTCGGGGTAATCGGCCCTGATTTATCGTACGCAGTACGCGAACTACCAATCCTAACCTTTCATTTACATACTCTAGTATAGGCACCTCTCCCCATGAGCTTGGCCTCCCAGTGAAGACAGACAGTCAGCCTGGGAACTGCACAGGGCTTGGGCCGGACATTCACCTCATTTCACGTCATTTCATATCACTTCACCAAAGACGGAGGCAGCCTCAAGCATAACCCCTATGACGCTTGTTCAGAGGGAACCCATACTAAAATACATAAGTTTCCAGCTAAGCCTTACCCAGATTCAGGTATTGTGGGGGTACTTGTAAAATTGGAATGGTATCGCATCCGAACCCAACCATCAGTGTTTGTTTTGTAAAATTCACCAAGTCATTCACCAGTCATATTCACCTTCAAAATCTCTCAATAGAATGACTCATCATTCCAAGGTTTTCAAAGTCATTTCAATTCACAAGTTCCCAACTAGAGTAGTCACTTTTAATATTGAGCACTAGCCACTAGTTATGAGGGGTGCTAAGTATCTTGGAGCTTGCTAGTCTAAGTGTGATACTCTTGTACTAATCCAAGACAAATCAAGTGAATCATAAATCAAAAAGTACTTTGATAAAACAAAAGTAAATAAAGCTTGTAAGGTAAAAGCGGGAAATATGATCATAAGCATAAAGTAAATGGGGTAATGCCTTGCTCATGGTGAGCTTTGCACTTTGCAAGAGTATTATCTTGCAAGGAGATTAGCTTGCCTTGAGTGGTGTACTGATCAAAGTGGTCTTCCTCTTCCTGGAAGTAGACCTCCTCCTCCTCGGTGTACTCCTTGGTACTAGCGTCTACATACGAGTATAATACACACAATTACCACACAAAGCCTAAGTACTAGACTAAGCACACACATAAATCACTCCTACTAAGCTATCAATCAACATGCTTATTAGGTGAGTTGACTTAGTTTTATTCTTAGGAAAAATAATTTCCTCTCATTATAAATATCAATTAGAGTTTCTATTGATTTCTTGAGAGAAAATAATTTCCTCTCATTGAATATTATTAAGATTTAATTTCCTCAATTAATGCCATATGACCTAGGTTGACCAAAGTCAACCTCTTCATAAGTATCAATTGGGAAGTGATTTAAATGAGGTACACTACCTCATGCCTTTTTAATACTCATGATTAATGATTTAATATCATCAACTAACTTAATATGAGTTTAAAGTTGACCATAGTCTCTACCCCATATTAACTTAGTTGAGACAAGATTTAAATGAGACCAAAACATCTCATAAGATTTAATAAGTAGTTTTGAACAATTCAAATACTACTATGAGAAAGATTTAATATTTTCAAACAAGAACCTATGGGTCATTAATACATGTGTCATCAACTCTCATTGAATCACTTGAGTTAATGATTTAAATGAGATGCTACACCTCATATAATTTAAATACTATTTTTGAAATAGTTTAAATGAGCTAGAAATGGCCATATAGCCACTATTTGAATTTGGCCCATGATCATATGAAACAACTATAGTATTTTATTACATAATAAATTAGACAACATCAAATGTGATTTATGAGAGGTGGAACCACCTCAAAATAGTTTATGGTTGATTTTTAATAATTGTTTGAAGTTTGAAAAGTTACTGCTTTGTTATTTTTACTATTCAAATTCTACAACATATTTTGATTTGAATCCAGTGTGGTTGGCTGGGGCCTTTCATGAGCTTTCTAAATATATAAAATTTATCAAAATTGACCGAGTAGATTTGTAGTTATTCAAGATTTAGCAAAGCATAAGAGAGCAATTCACAGAAAATAAATAAAACGAAATTTGAATTAAAACTGAGGGCGGGAAGGAAGTGGGCCGGCCCAGTTGCTGCCCGGGCCGTGCATGCATGGCGCATGCACGTGGCCGACGCGCGGGGCGCGCAGAGCGTTGGATCGAGATCGGACGGAGCTGGTTCGTCGTGTACCTCGCGATTCTGCAACCTTGCGGGGGCTCTAACTTTTGCCTCGGAGCTCGGATTACGGCGGGGTTGGGTGCGTTGGAAAGCTCTTGCCAAGGGCTACAACTTTGGTATAGGTGTTGGAGGCTATGGTGGCAAAAATCTGGGCGGCTTTGAGTGTGGCCGCCGGGTGCACGCCGGCGAGCTTTGGCGCCGTGGAGAGGTAAAGAGGGGAGAGGAGCGGTGCTAGGAGGGAGGGGAGGATGCTGTGGGATGGTGTGGTGAAGTCCAGAGGCGCGGGGGAGTTTATATAGCGGCTGGAGGCGCGGGGCGCGACGTGGTCGGCATGGCCATGACGTCACGGTGCACGGCGGGCATGGGCTTCTCCGGCACTGCTGCTGCGTCAGGAGGTGAGCTCATGGGTAGGTTATGACGCGTGAGTAGTAGCGCGGTTGATGGCGTAGTGTGCAGGGCGCACCGGGTCAATGCCGACGTCGGCGTCCTTCAAGGGCGTCGCGTCATGGTGTCGTCCTGGGGCGCGCGCGGGCCAATGGCCGTGTCTGGCAGTGGTGCGGGACCAAGAGGGAGCTGGTGGCGCAGTGGGACATGGTGGTTTGCGGTGTACATGCGGGGAGAGGGTGGTGTCCACGGTTTGGGTGATCAAGTACTTGGCATAGATGGTTTTAGTCCACCACTTGCTCTCCTTGCCCTATGGTGATGTCTAGCAGTGGTAATAGGTCAATGTCAAGTGGAATGACATGGTGAGAGAGAGGGAAACGAGCCAGGGCAGGTGGGTGCATGGTGGTGACCAAGTGGGTGGCATGGTGATGGCATTGGGTGTGTGTGTGGTGTCTTTCTCTGATCCTTGGTGCTTGGCCTGGTTGAATGAGGTGGGGGCATGGTACTAGACATAGTGAGCATGGTTGGAGAGAGGTGTAGGGTGCTCATTTTATTTTAGCTAAAGTATGTGTGACATAGGTCATGTACTTGACTTGTTTGGTGTCATGTGGATGATGTCCAAGATATGTGATGTCATGATGAGTGGTTGGAGGTACATGGCACTATAGATGAGCTCAAGGGATAGAAAAGGGAGGTGGTACATAGTTGGTGAGAGTGGGTGTACCTCAATTTTTACTCTATGTAACAAAATAATCACAAGCAATGGTCTCCCTTGGGTTTGACTTTTGACCAAAATTCTGCATGGATGGGTTCCAAATAATGTTTGGCACTCATTGGTGGTCTTGGTTTGAGGTTTGGAGTTGGTTTGTAAAATTTCTAAATTTTGAGGGAATCTAGAATTGGTTTAAAAGTTGTAACTTGGCACCCTTGTGCTAAGCAATGGTCAACTCTCGGGTCAAAGTGGTCAACATCAAAAGTGTTCACCTTGATGAGGTCTTGGATGACCTGGCTTTGGTTGACCAAGTTTGGTTGAAGAAAAGTCAAAGCCAGAGGGGTAAAGAGGGGATCATGTTAAAAATCACACACATGACCATCATCACATGTGAGATGGTTTTGAGATTTCCTTTGATTTGATTCTGGTTTCTTTGATGCAATTGTGTTTGTTTATCATATATAAGTATTCTACAAGCAATAGATCAAGCAATTGTGGCCTTGGTTGAAGATTTGCAATTTTGGCTAAGTGTATGTGAGTGAATTTTGGGGATTTTCTCCCTATTTGATTTCTCTCTAATTGAGTTGACTTTTGTTGACTCTAATGTGATTCTTATTGGTTTAGAAACATTTTAAGACCATTGAATCCATTTCAAAAGGTCTTGATCAAAGATTTGCAAAAATGGCCATAACACATAAGAGGTGATGTGTTAACTTTTATTATTTTTGAAAAGGGTTCACCTTGCTTTACTTGGACATGGGTTAGGGTCAATTTAGTGTTATATTAGGTTGAGAGATGGTTTCACATCATTTGGTCAAGGTTTAAAGGCATAGATCAAGAATTGGGTACTATGGCTATGTGTCACATATGCCTCTATGCATATGTTGCATTTGAGTTTTAATTTGACTTGGCTTGACCCAATTGGTGTTGTTGAGTGTTGAAATGGTATATGGAAGTGATCCAACCATTCACAACAAGTCCTAGGGTCAATCTTCTCAATTTCACAAATTTGCACTTTTCTCTCATATGCCTCTATGGCATTTTTAGTTTCTTTTTATTTTCTTTGGAAACCACTTGGATTTGGTTTGATAAGTACTAGGTAAGGTGTATGAAGGTTTTCCAAACCTCTAAGCAAAGTAGAACAGCATAGGGTAAAGATTTATAAAAATAGCCATAGGCACATATACCTTTTTCTTATTTAATTTCCTTTTATTTCATTTTATTTCATTTTAACTAGTATGGTGAAAAGAGGGGTGAGGTTTAGGGTTTAAGATCATTTCCAATACTAATAACAAGCAATCATGGCAATAGCACAAGAATTAAGCAAGATCACTAAGCATCAAACTTAATTGAATAAAAGTTTTTGTTGGTTCCAAAATTTGGAACTCGGGAAGTTCATTTGTTTTATTTTGAAATTTTTGGGATGTTACAAACCCTTCCCCCTTAAACAAATCTCGTCCCGAGATTTTAAGAAAAGTTAGGTTCCTAAGAGAGGTTGAGTATTTTGATTAACAGGAAGACATACTTGGCATGGTCTGGGGTGCTTCCTGGGCTTCAGTGGCATTCATGTGGTAGAGGCGGCCGTTGTTGTTGTTCTGGTTCCTTCTACCGGCGAAGTGATTATTCTTTGACGAGGGGCAGCGGTATTGGCGGCAATCTTTGCAAGCTTCTTGGGGCACTCATTGGAGTAGTGACCCACAACTCCACATTCATAGCAGTTGACAGTGGACTTGTCTTTGGGGTTTACGAGGGTGGCATTGCTTCCAGTCCTTGGGGCAGTATTGGGGTTGTTGTTGTTACCGTTGTTGTTGCTGTTGGGGTGGGTGTTGTTGTTGTGATTGTTGTTGTTGCCTCCGGGCTTCGGGGGTCCTCCGTTGTTGTTGGTGTAGTTGGGGCGATAATTCTGAGTGGTTGGCTTGTTGTATCTTGGGGTGAATCCTCCAGAAGAGTTATTGCGATACTTCTGGTTATGGTGGGGTCCATTCTGGTTCATCATTCTACGCTTGCGGTTCTCATTGGCCTGATGCAGCTTTCCTTCCATCTGTATGGCTGAGTCCACTAGGGCTTCGAGGTCAGCAAACGGAATGTTCACTAACACAGTTTGCATCTCGTCATGCAGTCCGTTCAGAAATCTCTCCTTCCTCTTCTCATTGGTGTCGGTCTCATCCGGGATGTACCTTGACAGAGTGAGAAACCTGTCGCGGTATTCCACCACGGACATCCTTCCTTGCTTGAGTTCCCGGAACTCGTCTCTCATTTTCTTGATTAGTCCTTGGGGCACATGGTATTTGCTAAACTTCAGCTTGAAGTCTTCCCATGTCATCATCTGTCCCGCATTCATGGCACGGGCACTTGTCCACCAGGCTCGTGCAGGTCCTGACAGGTAGTGGGTGGCGAACAGTACTTTCTCTGCGGCTTCTACTCCCGCAACTTCTAGGTTGTTCTCCATTGTCTGGAGCCAGTCATCCGCATCTAGGGGCTCTTCAGTCTTGTTGAACATGGGTGGGTTGGTGTTCTGAAAGTTCTTCAACTTTGACCCCGGGTGGTCGTGGTTTCCATGGCCGTTGTTGTTCTGAGCAAGCTGCTGTAGTGCAACGATGTTGGCTTGGCGTTCAGCTCTCTCGACTTCTCGATCTGCCATCATTGTTTGCAACAGTTGCATCATGGCATCCTGGGTGGTGTTGCGGGTTGGTGGGGCCATCTGAACATTGAGGTAGATGATAAGATAAGAGGGAAATTTCTATGGTTGGTTTTGTTAAATTTTTAAAAGTTCACAAATTGAAATTTTGAGTAGTGTTGCAGGGGTAACACCGACAACACTTTTTCATTCATACCAAGCATCACATATTACAAATCTAACACACCGTTGGTTTGAAGAACCATTCATCGCTCTACGATACAAGGGGATCCTGATACCACTCACACATACGAAAGTGCTTAAATGATACTACTCTTCAGGGGGGGATTCTTCTTCACGGGTGAGGTGCTTGGCGAGAGGCGAGGGCGTTGTCCAAATCTCTGCGGGTTTTGTACTGCCTGAAGTCCTGCGGTGCTTCATAGGGGTTCATCTTGGGTTGTGGTGGGGGCATGGTCATCGATCTTCCCATGGAGTCATGTCGTGGGTAGTAGATGAAACGAGTGTTCTTGATCTTGTCCTCATTTTGTCCACACAGACGGAGAATTGCTTCTTGCATAGCTTTGGCTAGTCCTTCCTTCCAAGTGTTTCCCGTTACAGAAAACCATATGGTTTCCCATACCGGGGCATCAAGCTTCCTTCGTAGATCAGTAGAAACGTCCCACCGAGGTGGTTCTCCTAACTGAGCCTTGAGGGGTATTCCGAAGAACTCGGGATACGGGTGTCCCAGATAGTCCACTAGTTGCTTCAACTCCTTTTCGATCCTTAGGTCGCCTCCGGTACCAAGCTGATAGGACTCCCATTGGTACGTCATCTGTGAACAAAGAGGAGGAGTAAATTAGAGAAGTAGTCAGGTGTGCAAAATTTTATGTAGGCTTGCAAAGAAAGTAGAGTATGAATTTCTCATTTTGAAAAAAGATTTCAAGGATAAGAGTGAGAATAAGTTTTTCACAAATATTCACTTCTTTGGTTTTTTTGAAACTAAGTTTTGCAGACGTCCATTCTAACTAGGGTCTCCTAAGGTCAACAATGGCTCTGATACCAACTTGTCAACACCCGGATTTTTAAGTCCAGATGCCTATTATGCCATTCCTCGCAATCCCAGGAATATTGTTTTTGCGAGACATAATAGATTGATATCACAGAACATCATTTATTACAACATCGTAATTGTCTTACAACAAAGGATCACATGATCCAGTCTCATTACAATAGTAGATGATCTATTGATCAATTACAAAACACATAGCGGAAGCGAAGTAGCGTAGTAGTAGTCCATCTATTCCACAGGCAACTATTGACGTCAGGAGTGATCCTAGTTGTCGTAGACGTCCTGCTGTCCTTCTTCCGGGTTCTGGTACTCCTCTTCATAGTCTGGCCATTTGAATAGCCAGGGACAAAGCCATGAGTACTTTAAAGTACTCGCAAACTAACACTAAGATAAATACTATCAACTATAGTAAGGGGGTTCTAAGCTCTAGTTTCATTTGCATAAAGCCAGTTTTATTTCATAAACACTTTACTAAACAAAAGCCCTTTTCAATTCACTAACTCAAGTGGGAACATTAGTGTCATTCCCACAACTCAGTTGTGATTCAAAGTCAAAGTCACCTTTCAAACTCAAGTCACAAGTCACCATCCATATTTTTAGAAAATTTCTGATGACGGAACAGTATGGCCTTTCCAACTGTCCATAACCGAGGACGCGGCTATTCGAATAGGTTTAACTCTGCAGAGGTTGTACACTTGTGCCACAACAATTGCAATAGTTCGTCAGGGGTAACTGGCCCTGATTTATCGTACGCAGTACGCGAACTACCAATCCTAACCTTTCATTTACATACTCTAGTATAGGCACCTCTCCCCATGAGCTTGGCCTCCCAGTGAAGACAGACAGTCAGCCTGGGAACTGCACAGGGCTTGGACCGGACATTCACCTCATTTCACGTCATTTCATATCACTTCACCAGTACGGAGGCAGCCTCAAGCATAACCCCTATGACGCTTGTTCAGAGGGAACCCATACTAAAATACATAAGTTTCCAGCTAAGCCTTACCCAGATTCAGGTATTGTGGGGGTACTTGTAAAATTGGAATGGTATCGCATCCGAACCCAACCATCAGTGTTTTTTTTGTAAAATTCACCAAGTCATTCACCAGTCATATTCACCTTCAAAATCTCTCAATAGAATGACTCATCATTCCAAGGTTTTCAAAGTCATTTCAATTCACAAGTTCCCAACTAGAGTAGTCACTTTTAATATTGAGCACTAGCCACTAGTTATGAGGGGTGCTAAGTATCTTGGAGCTTGCTAGTCTAAGTATGATACTCTTGTACTAATCCAAGACAAATCAAGTGAATCATAAATCAAAAAGTACTTTGATAAAACAAAAGTAAATAAAGCTTGTAAGGTAAAACTGGGAAATAGGATCATAAGCATAAAGTAAATGGGGTAATGCCTTGCTCATGGTGAGCTTTGCACTTTGCAAGAGTATTATCTTGCAAGGAGATTAGCTTGCCTTGAGTGGTGTACTGATCAAAGTGGTCTTCCTCTTCCTGGAAGTAGACCTCCTCCTCCTCGGTGTACTCCTCGGTACTAGCGTCTACATACGAGTATAATACACACAATTACCACACAAAGCCTAAGTACTAGACTAAGCACACACATAAATCACTCCTACTAAGCTATCAATCAACATGCTTATTAGGTGAGTTGACTTAGTTTTATTCTTAGGAAAAATAATTTCCTCTCATTATAAATATCAATTAGAGTTTCTATTGATTTCTTGAGAGAAAATAATTTCCTCTCATTGAATATTATTAAGATTTAATTTCCTCAATTAATGCCATATGACCTAGGTTGACCAAAGTCAACCTCTTCATAAGTATCAATTGGGAAGTGATTTAAATGAGGTACACTACCTCATGCCTTTTTAATACTCATGATTAATGATTTAATATCATCAACTAACTTAATATGAGTTTAAAGTTGACCATAGTCTCTACCCCATATTAACTTAGTTGAGACAAGATTTAAATGAGACCAAAACATCTCATAAGATTTAATAAGTAGTTTTGAACAATTCAAATACTACTATGAGAAAGATTTAATATTTTCAAACAAGAACCTATGGGTCATTAATACATGTGTCATCAACTCTCATTGAATCACTTGAGTTAATGATTTAAATGAGATGCTACACCTCATATAATTTAAATACTATTTTTGAAATAGTTTAAATGAGCTAGAAATGGCCATATAGCCACTATTTGAATTTGGCCCATGATCATATGAAACAACTATAGTATTTTATTACATAATAAATTAGACAACATCAAATGTGATTTATGAGAGGTGGAACCACCTCAAAATAGTTTATGGTTGATTTTTAATAATTGTTTGAAGTTTGAAAAGTTACTGCTTTGTTATTTTTACTATTCAAATTCTACAACATATTTTGATTTGAATCCAGTGTGGTTGGCTGGGGCCTTTCATGAGCTTTCTAAATATATAAAATTTATCAAAATTGACCGAGTAGATTTGTAGTTATTCAAGATTTAGCAAAGCATAAGAGAGCAATTCACAGAAAATAAATAAAACGAAATTTGAATTAAAACTGAGGGCGGGAAGGAAGTGGGCCGGCCCAGTTGCTGCCCGGGCCGTGCATGCATGGCGCATGCACGTGGCCGACGCGCGGGGCGCGCAGAGCGTTGGATCGAGATCGGACGGAGCTGGTTCGTCGTGTACCTCGCGATTCTGCAACCTTGCGGGGGCTCTAACTTTTGCCTCGGAGCTCGGATTACGGCGGGGTTGGGTGCGTTGGAAAGCTCTTGCCAAGGGCTACAACTTTGGTATAGGTGTTGGAGGCTATGGTGGCAAAAATCTGGGTGGCTTTGAGTGTGGCCGCCGGGTGCACGCCGGCGAGCTTTGGCGCCGTGGAGAGGTAAAGAGGGGAGAGGAGCGGTGCTAGGAGGGAGGGGAGGATGCTGTGGGATGGTGTGGTGAAGTCCAGAGGCGCGGGGGAGTTTATATAGCGGCTGGAGGCGCGGGGCGCGACGTGGTCGGCATGGCCATGACGTCACGGTGCACGGCGGGCATGGGCTTCTCCGGCACTGCTGCTGCGTCAGGAGGTGAGCTCATGGGTAGGTTATGACGCGTGAGTAGTAGCGCGGTTGATGGCGTAGTGTGCAGGGCGCACCGGGTCAATGCCGACGTCGGCGTCCTTCAAGGGCGTCGCGTCATGGTGTCGTCCTGGGGCGCGCGCGGGCCAATGGCCGTGTCTGGCAGTGGTGCGGGACCAAGAGGGAGCTGGTGGCGCAGTGGGACATGGTGGTTTGCGGTGTACATGCGGGGAGAGGGTGGTGTCCACGGTTTGGGTGATCAAGTACTTGGCATAGATGGTTTTAGTCCACCACTTGCTCTCCTTGCCCTATGGTGATGTCTAGCAGTGGTAATAGGTCAATGTCAAGTGGAATGACATGGTGAGAGAGAGGGAAACGAGCCAGGGCAGGTGGGTGCATGGTGGTGACCAAGTGGGTGGCATGGTGATGGCATTGGGTGTGTGTGTGGTGTCTTTCTCTGATCCTTGGTGCTTGGCCTGGTTGAATGAGGTGGGGGCATGGTACTAGACATAGTGAGCATGGTTGGAGAGAGGTGTAGGGTGCTCATTTTATTTTAGCTAAAGTATGTGTGACATAGGTCATGTACTTGACTTGTTTGGTGTCATGTGGATGATGTCCAAGATATGTGATGTCATGATGAGTGGTTGGAGGTACATGGCACTATAGATGAGCTCAAGGGATAGAAAAGGGAGGTGGTACATAGTTGGTGAGAGTGGGTGTACCTCAATTTTTACTCTATGTAACAAAATAATCACAAGCAATGGTCTCCCTTGGGTTTGACTTTTGACCAAAATTCTGCATGGATGGGTTCCAAATAATGTTTGGCACTCATTGGTGGTCTTGGTTTGAGGTTTGGAGTTGGTTTGTAAAATTTCTAAATTTTGAGGGAATCTAGAATTGGTTTAAAAGTTGTAACTTGGCACCCTTGTGCTAAGCAATGGTCAACTCTCGGGTCAAAGTGGTCAACATCAAAAGTGTTCACCTTGATGAGGTCTTGGATGACCTGGCTTTGGTTGACCAAGTTTGGTTGAAGAAAAGTCAAAGCCAGAGGGGTAAAGAGGGGATCATGTTAAAAATCACACACATGACCATCATCACATGTGAGATGGTTTTGAGATTTCCTTTGATTTGATTCTGGTTTCTTTGATGCAATTGTGTTTGTTTATCATATATAAGTATTCTACAAGCAATAGATCAAGCAATTGTGGCCTTGGTTGAAGATTTGCAATTTTGGCTAAGTGTATGTGAGTGAATTTTGGGGATTTTCTCCCTATTTGATTTCTCTCTAATTGAGTTGACTTTTGTTGACTCTAATGTGATTCTTATTGGTTTAGAAACATTTTAAGACCATTGAATCCATTTCAAAAGGTCTTGATCAAAGATTTGCAAAAATGGCCATAACACATAAGAGGTGATGTGTTAACTTTTATTATTTTTGAAAAGGGTTCACCTTGCTTTACTTGGACATGGGTTAGGGTCAATTTAGTGTTATATTAGGTTGAGAGATGGTTTCACATCATTTGGTCAAGGTTTAAAGGCATAGATCAAGAATTGGGTACTATGGCTATGTGTCACATATGCCTCTATGCATATGTTGCATTTGAGTTTTAATTTGACTTGGCTTGACCCAATTGGTGTTGTTGAGTGTTGAAATGGTATATGGAAGTGATCCAACCATTCACAACAAGTCCTAGGGTCAATCTTCTCAATTTCACAAATTTGCACTTTTCTCTCATATGCCTCTATGGCATTTTTAGTTTCTTTTTATTTTCTTTGGAAACCACTTGGATTTGGTTTGATAAGTACTAGGTAAGGTGTATGAAGGTTTTCCAAACCTCTAAGCAAAGTAGAACAGCATAGGGTAAAGATTTATAAAAATAGCCATAGGCACATATACCTTTTTCTTATTTAATTTCCTTTTATTTCATTTTATTTCATTTTAACTAGTATGGTGAAAAGAGGGGTGAGGTTTAGGGTTTAAGATCATTTCCAATACTAATAACAAGCAATCATGGCAATAGCACAAGAATTAAGCAAGATCACTAAGCATCAAACTTAATTGAATAAAAGTTTTTGTTGGTTCCAAAATTTGGAACTCGGGAAGTTCATTTGTTTTATTTTGAAATTTTTGGGATGTTCAAGCATGAACAGAAGTACGGTGGTTTTGGGTTTCAAACATGGTAAATTCAAGAACCTCCCAAAAGCTTCATTTTAGAGTTACTAAGAGAAAGATCCAGACTTAATTACCTTATCATTTTCACATGTTAAACTTGTTTAAATCTTGCTCAACAAACCTAGGATTTTACCAAGATTCTCAAATGGGCATAAAAATCAAAAAATGAAACACCAATGCACATAGTCCTCTTATGTCATATAGTAAGCATTCAAGTTGATAAACAAGGTCTAGACATATTCAAACAAGACAAATCATGTATCTACCCCTATCGACCCTAAACTTCGTCTTATGAAGTCAAGCATGAAGAGAAGTGGTTTTGGGTTTCAAACATGGAAATTTCAAAAACCTCCCAAAATTCAGCTTCATTTTAGAGCGACTAAGAAGGATCGATGCTTACCTTTTCATTTCCATGTTTTAAATTTATTTAAATCTTGGTCAAACCTAGGATTTGACCAAGATTCAAATGGGCTTAAAAATCCAGACAAAAAATCTAAAGAATGAAAAACCAAAGCACATAGCCTTCTTAATTATGTCATATAGTAAACACTCAAGTTGATAAACAAGGTCTAGACATATTCAAACCAGAAAAATCATGTGTATATCTACCCCTAACCCTAAACTCTGTCTTATGAAGTCAATCATGAAGAGAATTGGTTTTGGGTTTCAAACATGGAAATTTCAAGTACGTCCCAAAAGCTTCATATATTTTAGAGTGACTAATTAAGAAGGATCTTGGCTTACGTTTTCATTTTCATGCTTGAAACTTGTTTAAATCTTGGTTGAACCTAGGACGATTTGACCAGAATCAAATGTGCATAAAATTCTTAAAAAAAATAGAAAAATGAAAAACAAAAGCACATGGTCTTCTTATGTCATATAGTAAGCATTCAAGTTGATAAACAAGGTTTAGACATATTCAAACCAGACAAATCATGTATCTACCCCCTAACCCTAAACTCGGTCTTATGAAGTCTAGCATGAGGAGAAGTCATTTTGGGTTTCAAACGTTTAAGCCAAAAGCCCCATTTCAAATATTTCAAACTTATTCAAATTTGGTTCAAATTTGAAAGACACACAAGTTATAGCACACATAGTGCATACATTCTCACACATACTGCACTAGATGCTAACCCGGCCTATAGTTTGAGGCCATTGGATGAGGTCGAAAAAAATCTTGGATTAGAAATGGGGTTGTTCGAACCCCGTAGTTGGATTTTTTGAACCTTGATCTGTAGTACTGGGCAAAACCCTAGTTTAACCTATTTAATTATAGATTCGTAGGTCGATTTTGTCTACCTTTTTATTATTACTATGCAGCACATGTGTGTTTGCCCGTCGAGTGAAACTCGGAGGAAGAGGGATCACTCGGAAGGAGAGAAGAAAGGAGAGAATTATGGTGTCTCCCCTTTTTCGGGTGATGATGTTGACTTTTGTGCAGGGTTTGTCAGTGAGCAGGAGGTGCGAGCGAGCGAGCGAGCGAGCGAGTCGAGCGAGGCCGAGAATGAGAGAGATTTGTTTTTTTTTGTGAGAGGGACAACCGAAGGATCCAGAAGGACCCACATACTTCCAATACGCATCCTGATGCGTCTTCTCTTGATAAAGAAAATGACTGGGAGTTTGCGTACCTATTGCACGTGACTTGTGCTCACTGAAGTGTGGGACCTCACGCATGGGCACCACACGTAAGTGACAGACCTGCTGGTGTAAAAGCTCGGTTGATTATTATAGTGCATTAGAACAAAGTTTCCTATGGATTCAAGGGTAGGAAATCCAAGTTAACTCATTTACATGACATTATTTTTTCCATGAAGCAAAGTTAACGCACCTATCAATTGGTACATTTTGGAGTGACTAAGAAGGATCCAGGCTTACTTATTCGTTTTCACGTGTAAAACTTGTCTAAATCTTGGTCAAACAAAATTGGCAGAAAATTCAAAAAAAAAATGAAAAACCAAAGCACATAGTCTTCTTATGTCATATAGTAAGCATTAAAGTTGATAAACAAGGTCTAGACATATTCAAACCATACAAATCATGTATCTACCCGCTAACCCCTAAACTATGTCTTAAGAAGTCAAGCATGAAGAGAAGTGGTTTTGGGTTTCAAACATGGAAATTTCAAAAACCTCCCAAAACTTCATTTTAGGGTGACTAAGAAGGATACAGGCTTCCCTTTTCATTTTCATGTTCTATACTTGTTTAAATCTTGGTCAAACCTAGGATTTGACCAAGATTCAAATGGGCACAAAAAAATAAAAAAAAAGCACATAGTGTTCTTATGTCATATCGTAAGCATTCAAGTTGATAAACAAGGTCTAGATATATCCAAACCAGACAAATCATGTATCTACCCCCTATCGACCCTAAACTTCGTCTTATGAAGTCAAGCATGAAGAGAAGTGGTTTTGGGTTTCAAACATGGAAATTTCAAAAAACCTCCCAAAATTCAGCTTCATTTTAGAGCGACTAAGAAGGATCGATGCTTACCTTTTCATTTCCATGTTTTAAACTTATTTAAATCTTGGTCAAACCTAGGATTTGACCAAGATTCAAATGGGCATAAAAATTCAGACAAAAAATCTAAAGAATGAAAAACCAAAGCACACATAGCCTTCTTAATTATGTCATATAGTAAACACTCAAGTTGATAAACAAGGTCTAGACATATTCAAACCAGAAAAATCATGTACCCCCTAACCCTAAACTTTGTCTTAATTATATATGAAGTCAAGCATGAAGCAGAGAAGTGTGGTTTTGGGTTTCAAACATGCATGGAAATTTCAAAAACCTCCCAAAAAGCTTCATTTTAATTAGACTGGCTAGTTAATTAAGAAGGATCCATGATTAATTACCTTTTCATTGTCATGTTTTAAACTTGTTTAAATCTTGGTCGAACCTAGGATTTGACCAAGATTCAAATGGGCATAAAAATTCAGAAAAAAATCGAAAGAATGAAAAACCAAAGCACATAGCCTTGTTATGTCATATAGTAAGCATTCAAATTGATAAACATGGTCTAGACATATTCAAACCAGAAAAATCATGTATCTACCCCTAACCCTAAACTCTGTCTTATGAAGTCAAGCATGAACAGAAGTACGGTGGTTTTGGGTTTCAAACATGGTAAATTCAAGAACCTCCCAAAAGCTTCATTTTAGAGTTACTAAGAGAAAGATCCAGACTTAATTACCTTATCATTTTCACATGTTAAACTTGTTTAAATCTTGCTCAACAAACCTAGGATTTTACCAAGATTCTCAAATGGGCATAAAAATCAAAAAATGAAACACCAATGCACATAGTCCTCTTATGTCATATAGTAAGCATTCAAGTTGATAAACAAGGTCTAGACATATTCAAACAAGACAAATCATGTATCTACCCCCTATCGACCCTAAACTTCGTCTTATGAAGTCAAGCATGAAGAGAAGTGGTTTTGGGTTTCAAACATGGAAATTTCAAAAACCTCCCAAAATTCAGCTTCATTTTAGAGCGACTAAGAAGGATCGATGCTTACCTTTTCATTTCCATGTTTTAAACTTATTTAAATCTTGGTCAAACCTAGGATTTGACCAAGATTCAAATGGGCTTAAAAATCCAGACAAAAAATCTAAAGAATGAAAAACCAAAGCACATAGCCTTCTTAATTATGTCATATAGTAAACACTCAAGTTGATAAACAAGGTCTAGACATATTCAAACCAGAAAAATCATGTGTATATCTACCCCTAACCCTAAACTCTGTCTTATGAAGTCAATCATGAAGAGAATTGGTTTTGGGTTTCAAACATGGAAATTTCAAGTACGTCCCAAAAGCTTCATATATTTTAGAGTGACTAATTAAGAAGGATCTTGGCTTACGTTTTCATTTTCATGCTTGAAACTTGTTTAAATCTTGGTTGAACCTAGGACGATTTGACCAGAATCAAATGTGCATAAAATTCTTAAAAAAATAGAAAAATGAAAAACAAAAGCACATGGTCTTCTTATGTCATATAGTAAGCATTCAAGTTGATAAACAAGGTTTAGACATATTCAAACCAGACAAATCATGTATCTACCCCCTAACCCTAAACTCGGTCTTATGAAGTCTAGCATGAGGAGAAGTCGTTTTGGGTTTCAAACGTTTAAGCCAAAAGCCCCATTTCAAATATTTCAAACTTATTCAAATTTGGTTCAAATTTGAAAGACACACAAGTTATAGCACACATAGTGCATACATTCTCACACATACTGCACTAGATGCTAACCCGGCCTATAGTTTGAGGCCATTGGATGAGGTCGAAAAAAATCTTGGATTAGAAATGGGGTTGTTCGAACCCCGTAGTTGGATTTTTTGAACCTTGATCTGTAGTACTGGGCAAAACCCTAGTTTAACCTATTTAATTATAGATTCGTAGGTCGATTTTGTCTACCTTTTTATTATTACTATGTAGCACATGTGTGTTTGCCCGTCGAGTGAAACTCGGAGGAAGAGGGATCACTCGGAAGGAGAGAAGAAGGGAGAGAATTATGGTGTCTCCCCTTTTTCGGGTGATGATGTTGACTTTTGTGCAGGGTTTGTCAGTGAGCAGGAGGTGCGAGCGAGCGAGCGAGCGAGCGAGTCGAGCGAGGCCGAGAATGAGAGAGATTTGTTTTTTTGTGAGAGGGACAACCGAAGGATCCAGAAGGACCCACATACTTCCAATACGCATCCTGATGCGTCTTCTCTTGACAAAGAAAATGACTGGGAGTTTGCGTACCTATTGCACGTGACTTGTGCTCACTGAAGTGTGGGACCTCACGTATGGGCACCACACGTAAGTGACAGACCTGCTGGTGTAAAAGCTCGGTTGATTATTATAGTGCATTAGAACAAAGTTTCCTATGGATTCAAGGGTAGGAAATCCAAGTTAACTCATTTACATGACATTATTTTTTCCATGAAGCAAAGTTAACGCACCTATCAATTGGTACATTTTGGAGTGACTAAGAAGGATCCAGGCTTACTTATTCGTTTTCACGTGTAAAACTTGTCTAAATCTTGGTCAAACAAAATTGGCAGAAAATTCAAAAAAAAAAAATGAAAAACCAAAGCACATAGTCTTCTTATGTCATATAGTAAGCATTAAAGTTGATAAACAAGGTCTAGACATATTCAAACCATACAAATCATGTATCTACCCGCTAACCCCTAAACTATGTCTTAAGAAGTCAAGCATGAAGAGAAGTGGTTTTGGGTTTCAAACATGGAAATTTCAAAAACCTCCCAAAACTTCATTTTAGGGTGACTAAGAAGGATACAGGCTTCCCTTTTCATTTTCATGTTCTATACTTGTTTAAATCTTGGTCAAACCTAGGATTTGACCAAGATTCAAATGGGCACAAAAAAATAAAAAAAGCACATAGTGTTCTTATGTCATATCGTAAGCATTCAAGTTGATAAACAAGGTCTAGATATATCCAAACCAGACAAATCATGTATCTACCCCCTATCGACCCTAAACTTCGTCTTATGAAGTCAAGCATGAAGAGAAGTGGTTTTGGGTTTCAAACATGGAAATTTCAAAAAACCTCCCAAAATTCAGCTTCATTTTAGAGCGACTAAGAAGGATCGATGCTTACCTTTTCATTTCCATGTTTTAAACTTATTTAAATCTTGGTCAAACCTAGGATTTGACCAAGATTCAAATGGGCATAAAAATTCAGACAAAAAATCTAAAGAATTAAAAACCAAAGCACACATAGCCTTCTTAATTATGTCATATAGTAAACACTCAAGTTGATAAACAAGGTCTAGACATATTCAAACCAGAAAAATTATGTGTATATCTACCCCTAACCCTAAACTCTGTCTTATGAAGTCAATCTAGGATTTGACCAAGATTTCAAATGGGCATAAAATAAAATAAAACAGAAAAATGAAAAACCAAAGCGCACATAGTCTTCTTATATGTCATATAGTAAGCATTAATGTTGATAAACAAGGTCTGGACATATTCAAACTAGCTTGACAAATCATGTATCTACCCCCTAACCCCTAAACTCTGTCTTATGACGAAGTCAAGCATGAAGAGAAGTGGTTTTGGGTTTCAAACATGGAAATTTCAAAAACCTCCCAAAAACTTCATTTTTGGGTGACTAAGAAGGATACAGGCTTCCCTTTTCATTTTCATGTTCTATACTTGTTTAAATCTTGGTCAAACCTAGGATTTGACCAAGATTCAAATGTGCATCAAAATTCCAAAAAAAATCAGAAAAATGAAAAACCAAAGCACATAGTTTTCTTATGTCACATACATATATATAGTAAGCATTCAAAAGTTGATAAACAAGGTCTAGCTAGACATATTCAAATAAGACAAATCATGTATCTACCCCTCTAAAACCATAAACTCTGTCTTATGAAGTCAAGCACATGAAGAGAAGTGGTTTTTGGTTTCAAACATGGAAATTTCAAAAACCTCCCAAAATTAAAGCTTCATTTTAGAGTGACTAGTTAAGAAGGATCCAGGCTTACCTTTTCATTTTCATGTTTTGAACTTGTTTAAATCTTGGTCAAACCTAGGATTTGACCAATATTCAAATGGGCATAAAATAAAAAAATAAATAAAATAAAAAACCAAAGCACATAGTCTTCTTATGTCATATAGTAAGCATTCAAAAGTTCATAAACAAGGTCTAGACATATTCAAACCAGACAAATCATGTACCCCCTAACCCTAAACTTTGTCTTAATTATATATGAAGTCAAGCATGAAGTAGAGAAGTGTGGTTTTGGGTTTCAAACATGCATGGAAATTTCAAAAACCTCCCAAAAAGCTTCATTTTAATTAGACTGGCTGGTTAATTAAGAAGGATCCATGATTAATTACCTTTTCATTGTCATGTTTTAAACTTGTTTAAATCTTGGTCGAACCTAGGATTTGACCAAGATTCAAATGGGCATAAAAATTCAGAAAAAAATCGAAAGAATGAAAAACCAAAGCACATAGCCTTGTTATGTCATATAGTAAGCATTCAAATTGATAAACATGGTCTAGACATATTCAAACCAGAAAAATCATGTATCTACCCCTAACCCTAAACTCTGTCTTATGAAGTCAAGCATGAACAGAAGTACGGTGGTTTTGGGTTTCAAACATGGTAAATTCAAGAACCTCCCAAAAGCTTCATTTTAGAGTTACTAAGAGAAAGATCCAGACTTAATTACCTTATCATTTTCACATGTTAAACTTGTTTAAATCTTGCTCAACAAACCTAGGATTTTACCAAGATTCTTAAATGGGCATAAAAATCAAAAAATGAAACACCAATGCACATAGTCCTCTTATGTCATACTAGCTGAATACCCGTGCGTTGCTACGGTTTCTTTTAAAAATTATTTGTGCCCATATGGTACGTATAAACATCCCACTCACCAGTCGCCACCCAAGCTTTTCGACGAAGAACGTCCTCACTCCCCCCCCCCCCCCCCCCCGCCCACCTAAACCTCCAAATTGACGAACCAACAAATTTGACACTTTATGTATCAACTTTGAGAGATATTTTATTAATCTCTGGTCCTCTTATAACCCCCAAATTGATATAAATCAAAAGTCCAGACAGAAAATAAAAATAACTCATATAACGGGTAAGAAGTGGCTAAAATTAAATCATTAATAATTCAACTGTTTGGATTTGGTTTAAAACAAAATCACTAATAAGTTAATTGTTTTGTTTGATATACTTTTCTTGTACTCAGCTATATTTTCTTCTCATTTTATATATCACAATCATGTATAAATTTTGTATAAGATGCAAGCATTAGAAACAAAACAACATCTAACAATCATGTACCTGCTAGGAAGCAGCGGCAGTAACAATTTCAGCACCAGGGAAGTACACACTACTAAGAAAGCATCAGATATGGCAATAATTAGTGGTGTCCTTGTACTTTCTATTAGAGTTCTCCCTTTGATATAATCGACGCGATTCACGCTGATACATTGCCGTGTCGATTAAAAAGTACAAACACTAACAAAAAAACTACTGAAGGTGTTTTCAATATCTTAAACGCATGGTTGTGATCTCAACGGATTTTTCAGAATAGGACGTGGACATAGAAATATCAAGAAAGTTTCAGAAAACATACGTTGCTAGTAGAATTGAACCTGATGGAGACAACGGAAGCTTAGGCAGCACTCCTCCTACTCGGTGGTCTACTTCTCAATGGGGAGGTACGAGGCGAGCCGGCTCTACGGCCGACGCCAGCGTGAGCTCTATCGATGCCGCAAGCCTAACGCCGCTGGACCACCGTTCGCTTGATGCCCTTGACTGGAACAGCGCCGGCATGGCTTTCCACGTCGGCTCGGCCTTCTGTGAGGCGAGCTAATCCATGAACCATGATGCAGCGATCTCACGCTTCTTCGGCCATGCTCAACGTAGAAACCCGTCGCCGGCCTTGCTCCTCAGGCGGCTCGCACCCCACACCTCCGGCCAGCTGGTGCTGAGCGTGGTGCAGAGTTCACAAGCTGCTGATCTGATGATTTCATGCAGCTTTGAGCTGGAGGGCTGGGGACTGCACTGCTGCTCCTCGAAGTAGACTTGCCCGAGCCAGAGCTAGGTCGCGCGCGGAGGTGGCGACGAGAGCAAGGGTCTCGGCGGCAGCACCATCCGGGAGAATTTCTCGTACAGGAGAGCTCGGCAACCACCGATCCGATTCACAGGGGCGTCTACCTGGGCCGCCCGAAGGCCACGGCCAGCACGGCTTGGATAGATTAGAGGGGCAGCCCCAAATACTGCTCGGTTACGTTTCGTGCACACGTCTTGGATCCGACGCCCTAAGTCCCTAACCGGTTTTTTAGATCGTACTGCTGGTTTTTTTAGCGATCGTGGTCTTTTTTGACGTACGAACGGGTCTTTTCACGTACGGACAACGACCACCACCGATTGCAATTTAATAGGTCAGATAGTAAGCATTCAAGTTGATAAACAAGGTCTAGACATATTCAAACAAGACAAATCATGTATCTACCCCCTATCGACCCTAAACTTCGTCTTATGAAGTCAAGCATGAAGAGAAGTGGTTTTGGATTTCAAACATGGAAATTTCAAAAACCTCCCAAAATTCAGCTTCATTTTAGAGCGACTAAGAAGGATCGATGCTTACCTTTTCATTTCCATGTTTTAAACTTATTTAAATCTTGGTGAAACCTAGGATTTGACCAAGATTCAAATGGGCTTAAAAATCCAGACAAAAAATCTAAAGAATGAAAAACCAAAGCACATAGCCTTCTTAATTATGTCATATAGTAAACACTCAAGTTGATAAACAAGGTCTAGACATATTCAAACCAGAAAAATCATGTGTATATCTACCCCTAACCCTAAACTCTGTCTTATGAAGTCAATCATGAAGAGAATTGGTTTTGGGTTTCAAACATGGAAATTTCAAGTACGTCCCAAAAGCTTCATATATTTTAGAGTGACTAATTAAGAAGGATCTTGGCTTACGTTTTCATTTTCATGCTTGAAACTTGTTTAAATCTTGGTTGAACCTAGGACGATTTGACCAGAATCAAATGTGCATAAAATTCTTAAAAAAAAATAGAAAAATGAAAAACAAAAGCACATGGTCTTCTTATGTCATATAGTAAGCATTCAAGTTGATAAACAAGGTTTAGACATATTCAAACCAGACAAATCATGTATCTACCCCCTAACCCTAAACTCGGTCTTATGAAGTCTAGCATGAGGAGAAGTCGTTTTGGGTTTCAAACGTTTAAGCCAAAAGCCCCATTTCAAATATTTCAAACTTATTCAAATTTGGTTCAAATTTGAAAGACACACAAGTTATAGCACACATAGTGCATACATTCTCACACATACTGCACTAGATGCTAACCCGGCCTATAGTTTGAGGCCATTGGATGAGGTCGAAAAAAATCTTGGATTAGAAATGGGGTTGTTCGAACCCCGTAGTTGGATTTTTTGAACCTTGATCTGTAGTACTGGGCAAAACCCTAGTTTAACCTATTTAATTATAGATTCGTAGGTCGATTTTTCTACCTTTTTATTATTACTATGCAGCACATGTGTGTTTGCCCGTTGAGTGAAACTCGGAGGAAGAGGGATCACTCGGAAGGAGAGAAGAAGGGAGAGAATTATGGTGTCTCCCCTTTTTCGGGTGATGATGTTGACTTTTGTGCAGGGTTTGTCAGTGAGCAGGAGGTGCGAGCGAGCGAGCGAGCGAGTCGAGCGAGGCCGAGAATGAGAGTGATTTGTTTTTTTTTTGTGAGAGGGACAACCGAAGGATCCAGAAGAACCCACATACTTCCAATACGCATCCTGATGCGTCTTCTCTTGACAAAGAAAATGGCTGGGAGTTTGCGTACCTATTGCACGTGACTTGTGCTCACTGAAGTGTGGGACCTCACGCATGGGCACCACACGTAAGTGATAGACCTGCTGGTGTAAAAGCTCGGTTGATTATTATAGTGCATTAGAACAAAGTTTCCTATGGATTCAAGGGTAGGAAATCCAAGTTAACTCATTTACATGACATTATTTTTTCCATGAAGCAAAGTTAACGCACCTATTAATTGGTACATTTTGGAGTGACTAAGAAGGATCCAGGCTTACTTATTCGTTTTCACGTGTAAAACTTGTCTAAATCTTGGTCAAACAAAATTGGCAGAAAATTCAAAAAAAAAACAGAAAAATGAAAAACCAAAGCACATAGTTTTCTTATGTCATATAGTAAGCATTAAAGTTGATAAACAAGGTCTAGACATATTCAAACCATACAAATCATGTATCTACCCGCTAACCCCTAAACTATGTCTTAAGAAGTCAAGCATGAAGAGAAGTGGTTTTGGGTTTCAAACATGGAAATTTCAAAAACCTCCCAAAACGTCATTTTAGGGTGACTAAGAAGGATACAGGCTTCCCTTTTCATTTTCATGTTCTATACTTGTTTAAATCTTGGTCAAACCTAGGATTTGACCAAGATTCAAATGGGCACAAAAAAATAAAAAAAAGCACATAGTGTTCTTATGTCATATCGTAAGCATTCAAGTTGATAAACAAGGTCTAGATATATCCAAACCAGACAAATCATGTATCTACCCCCTATCGATCCTAAACTTCGTCTTATGAAGTCAAGCATGAAGAGAAGTGGTTTTGGGTTTCAAACATGGAAATTTCAAAAAACCTCCCAAAATTCAGCTTCATTTTAGAGCGACTAAGAAGGATCGATGCTTACCTTTTCATTTCCATGTTTTAAACTTATTTAAATCTTGGTCAAACCTAGGATTTGACCAAGATTCAAATGGGCATAAAAATTCAGACAAAAAATCTAAAGAATGAAAAACCAAAGCACATAGCCTTCTTAATTATGTCATATAGTAAACACTCAAGTTGATAAACAAGGTCTAGACATATTCAAACCAGAAAAATCATGTGTATATCTACCCCTAACCCTAAACTCTGTCTTATGAAGTCAATCTAGGATTTGACCAAGATTCAAATGGGCATAAAATAAAAAAACAGAAAAATGAAAAACCAAAGCGCACATAGTCTTCTTATATGTCATATAGTAAGCATTAAAGTTGATAAACAAGGTCTGGACATATTCAAACTAGCTAGACAAATCATGTATCTACCCCATAACCCCTAAACTCTGTCTTATGACGAAGTCAAGCATGAAGATAAGTGGTTTTGGGTTTCAAACATGGAAATTTCAAAAACCTCCCAAAAACTTCATTTTAGGGTGACTAAGAAGGATACAGGCTTCCCTTTTCATTTTCATGTTCTATACTTGTTTAAATCTTGGTCAAACCTAGGATTTGACCAAGATTCAAATGTGCATCAAAATTCCAAAAAAAATCAGAAAAATGAAAAACCAATGCACATAGTTTTCTTATGTCACATACATATATATAGTAAGCATTCAAAAGTTTATAAACAAGGTCTAGCTAGACATATTCAAATAAGACAAATCATGTATCTACCCCTCTAAAACCATAAACTCTGTCTTATGAAGTCAAGCATGAAGAGAAGTGGTTTTTGGTTTCAAACATGGAAATTTCAAAAACCTCCCAAAATTAAAGCTTCATTTTAGAGTGACTAGTTAAGAAGGATCCAGGCTTACCTTTTCATTTTCATGTTTTAAACTTTTTTAAATCTTGGTCAAACAAGCGCGTAATATTTGTGAAATTTTAATAATAGCTACTACTTATGTGAATTTTTTTTCGTTCATACGCTTATTGGGGGGTAGGCTAACCCTAATGGCCTCCTCAAGATCCCTACCTCTACCAAGGTTTCCCGAGTTCATCCACCTCGACGGGTTCCTTGCCACTTTCGACCATGTTGTGGGCATCATTTCGGGTTCCCGTACCACGACCAGTCCTTTTCAGGAGTCCCGAACCCGATGCCATAATATTTGTTTGATAAAAATTCAAGACCGCACAATATTTGTTGAAATAAATGAATAAGCATTTTTAAATAGCTAAATAAAAGAAGTATGAATTTTGAAAATTTTATTTTTTCTAAAACATTAATTGGAGCATTGACATGTTGAACCCACTTGTCGATTTTGCTATCAACATGACTAACTAGCTGATTAGATAACCAAGTGGTGAAATTTGCAACATATTAGACCACCACATGGTGGAAACTGCAAAAAAAATGTCCAAGTGGTGGTTTGTGCAACATATAGAGCAGTACAGTATATGGTAGTACAAGAATAATGTGCACTGCCGTGGGCCCGTGGTAATATATCATGATGATGGCAAAGGATCTTTTCTCTGCTGAAACTGTCCAGAGCTGATTTGATGAGACAAAATACAGCTCCACGGCGTGCAAGGACAGTATACAGTACATTAGCTTCTTCTCGGGTCACACGCCTTCACGACAGGTGCAGTAGTGCAGCAGAGACCAGAGAGAGAAGGCACGCCCGTAGTACTCGTATTATTGATTTCAATTCAAATTGTTTTTTTTTGCCTGCTTCTCCGTCTTCTTCATCTCCATCTTCTCTGGCGACCCCGCCTACACCAGCAGCCCCTGCACCACCGCCGCCATGCCTTTTTCGGATCATCTCGAGCCACCTGTTTGATGGTACTAGTAGGAGTTGTGGACTTTTATCCATATCGCTCTACCAGCTGCCGCTCACACTGTCCTCCAATACCTCATACCCAAACGCCAGCGTCCCACTCCCACACCCCCACACCCACTTGACCGCATCCTTCCAATGGCGAGATCGATCAATGAGAGTGGCAGTTCTTGGGTGTTTCCTGATGCCCCCCTTGAAGAAATCGCATCCCGATGCGATGTCATCACCGCCGCGAGCCTCGTCGGTTCATGCAAGTTTTATCATGATTCAGCAACACAAAGTGTAGCTCTGCCTGCATCTCAGCCGTTTGGCATGCCCTGTGTTCTTCATACTCACCAAACTGAGGTACCGCCCGCGCACAATCCCTTCTCCCGCGTCCACAAGTTCAAGCAGCAGGGTGCGCAGAAGGACAAGCAGCATGATGCAAAAGATCGCAAGGGTACCTTGTGCCAACTGACGGTGCTGGACAGGATCTCTTCCGATGCCGTGATTCCAGATGGTGGTACGGGCATGTGGGCAGGCTCGAATGGAGATTGGATCGCCCTTCTTGGGTTCCCCTGGAATTGGGAGCTTGTCAATGTGTACACTGGTCGCCGGATTCCTCTACCACCAATAAGTGAGTTTAAATCCACCCCGGATAAACTTGTGTTCGAGTCTAATGATCAACATCTTCAACTGCTGAAGATAGCTATTTGCCGAGTTCCAACAGCTGCTTCAAATTATACTAGTTTCTCTGTTCTTGCCATCTTCAACGCGGCAATTGCAGTCCTTTACTGTGCTTCTAGCAGATGGACAGTTCTTGACAACCAGTTCTTAGCGTACGGCTACTCCGATGCAATCATCCACAAGGGTATTGTATTTGCTGTAACTCAGACAGGCGAAGTTTATGCATGGAATCAACTTTCTTGGGGTAATTTTTCTCATCTCATATGATGTGTTTTCGCTATTAACTGCTAGTTTCAGATTTAGCTTTAGCCTTTTTCTTTTTGTTGTGCAGTTTTCGTGTCATGCCTGTACCTTTCCCCCTCTATATTCAATCAAAATCAGCAGCGATATGCCTTTGAGTCAAAATAAAGTACTCCCTCCGATCCAAATCAAATTGACTCAGCTTTGTCTAGCCAGTGCATCTAGCTAGACAAACTTGAGTCAATTAATTTGTGCATATCTAGCTAGACACATCCAGTTGAGTCAATTAATTTGGATTGGAGGCAGTATTTTAGCTACATCATTATTTATGTATGTAATGAACTAATCAAGTTTTGCTGAACTGACTTCAAGCTGTGCTTTCCTTTGCAAGGTCCTTTGTTGATCAGCACGGCACCTATTCCGCCAGAACTTGATGAACAAGGTCGGTACAATCTTGGCTCCTGGTGGTTAGCACGATCTCCTGATGGTTCTAGACTTTTTCTGGTCCATACCTGGGGCGTTACTGACGGGCGGGATTATACTGGACTGGTTCAGATTTTACCTGCTGCTGCTACCTCTGAGGGTCGTCATGGTCGCACTATTCGCGGGTATGGTAAGGGTTTACTTGGCTGCGAGGTGTACAGCATGGACACCGATCGATTGATGCCACCGAGGCCATGGAGGAGGATTATTTCCCTTGGATCATATTCTCTCTTCCTTGGAGTGAACTATCCGATTATCATTCCAGTAGAAGATGGGGCAGAACATGACCGTCCAAATATGGCGAGAAGCAACTCTGTTTACACATCGCACCATGCAGTAGGCCTTGCATATCCTCCTTCTCCAGAAATTTGCCGCTTCAATTTGAATTCTGAAGACTGTACTGTTGGTTTCCAAACCAACATTAGATGGACATGGCGGCAGCTTCCGTTGTGGCTCATCCCAAGCTTCGCCAACGCCCGGCAATGGAACCTGCCTTCGCGTCACAGGTCCAGAAAGAAGGGCTGATGTACTTTATGTAATACTCGTGTTGTAATGCAAGATTTGTATCTGTTGAACTATTTCATTTGCATGTTTATCTCTACCTAAGCTACTCCCTTTCCGTAGTTGTGTTGTACTATCTGTTGAACTATTTCCTTTGCCTGTTATCTCTACCTAGGCTACTCCTCCGTAGTTGTTAAATTGATGTAATGCTCCTACAATGCAGGCTACACTGGGCGTGTGGCCTGTAATGTTATCAAACACCTTTTGTACTCGTTCTAGTAAGCATTTCACACTATAGCTCACATAATTAAAGTACTCCTACAACGTATTAGTTGAAAGATATCTCTCATAAGTAAGTACCCCTCTTTGAGCTTATGCGAAACATTTAGAAATATATACTCTCGACACAAGATTATATTAAAAACAATGGTACATAGCTAGTGTTCATGGTGCAAAAGCACTTAGACTAGTCACAATGGGAAGTATCGTAGACTGATACTAGTCTATGATACAACACCTTCAATGCATAGTATCATGAATTAGTATCATGCAATGTTGCGAAAAACCAATTATTCATTTCTTTCCAAATAGACTAGCTTTGCGAGGATGACAAAACATTTCTTTATTGCCCTCTCGTATGAATCACCTCCATACATCACCTCTCATACCGATTGAAAGCCATGCCAAATCGTTGGTTCAAGACCATGAATACCAAGCCAATTTTGTTAGCTAGTTGGACCACCCTCGGATTGAGAACCAACGGTTGAAAGAAAGGTGGGCGCCAACTCATATTTTTTTCTCGAGAGTCCGACACTTGATGTTGATTGCAAAGTTCACAAAGCCCAAATTTTTGACATCCTCTTTGTGCAAGTCTTGCCACCATCCAAACTCGGTTTTGAAGTACCAACCAAGAAAAAAAAAGCTTGCACTTTGGAGGACCCCATGGACCATGAAAATTTTGAAAAACTTCCAGTAAATCATGCATATTTCGATTTATATTTTGGTGAAGTTTCATTCGATTTGAATCATAGGTTTGTGAGCAAATATATATTTAGTTTAAACTAGTGCTCGAGTACGTAAGAATCTATTTAATCACAAGCTAGTCATCCGAATGGGATGAAATATTCATAGATTTTAAAACAAGGAATCTACATATTACTGGATTTTTTTTCAAAATTTTCTGAATAGTTTTTCCTTTTTAGCTTCGAAATAAGAGATAGTTTGGAACGTTGGATCTCAAATGGATGGTAGATGGTGGGACACAGTCACAATGTATCTTGGAAGCATCAAGTCACTGAAGCTCTGTCCGGTTTCCAAACCAAGCTAGGAAAGGCATTGAAAATGAAGTTCTGCTCTAAAACATTTCTCATTCCATTTTGGTGCTCGCGCGGTTGCATGCTGCCCACGTGTTAAGGTACGTGTCTCTGGCATGTAGAGAACTACGATTATTGGCGAAAAATATATCGAAATGGAAACTGTAAAAAAAAAGCCCTCTCTGGTCAACCTGATGTGACGAGACATCACTGCCCCAAACGTCGTCGCAAATTTATAGATGGGTGGCGTGCTAGTCTACCAACAGTCAAATCGGCACCCAGTCGCAGCAGCAGCCTAGAGTACTACCTAGTTTTTGCCCCTTGCATGTCTATCGTATTCTTCTTCATCCTCCCAGAATCACGCGCACGCGCAGTATCTCGATCCCCACCACGCCGCATCGTTCCGCTCGCCCTCTCCTCTGAAATCCCCAAGCGCGGTTGCATCCGCCATCCACCTAAATCCATCTTCACGTGATGAATTATTCTAGGCTTTGCCGGGGCGGCGGGGAAGGCCACTGGGAGGCTCTCACCGGCGACAACACCGACCTCATCGCTGCGCATCTGGACGTTACCTACACCGTCCGACTTGCCGCATGTTCCAGGGAGCTCTACGACCGGATCAGCAAGGATGAAGGTAAGATGCACCATTGGGGTGAACCCTGCCTGCTGATGCCTCTGCCTGCTTATTGGTTCGATGAACACTGGGATTGGGCGACAGCATCTCGTCTGCATGATACCGTGTACGACCTGGTGCCCCTCGACCATCCTCGCCGTTCTGTCGCCCTGCCGTTCATGCACGACAGAAAATGGCTTGGCGCGAACGGCGACTGGATCGCCACCGCCGATCATCATGGGTACCAGTGGTGCCTCGTGAACGTCTACACCGAGCGACATATCCCCCTTCCATCCCTACCTGATTCGAAGATTCATCATAGTATTGTTTCATATCGACCTGCATACTCTTTTAACTGGGGTCCAGCAATTTATTTGTTGAAGATTGTAATCTGCCAAGTGCCCACAAAAGGTGGGAGGTACGCAGATTACAAGCTCATCGCCTTGTTCGACAAAACGATTTTCTACCTTGAAGGGGGTGGCGACTGGAGAATGCTGGAGGCCCTTACACCTGCACCTGATTATCCAAATTACTGTGATGCCATTGAACTCCGTGGCCACGTTTTTGCGGTGGACGAAAGTGATGGCTCCATGTACTTCTGGGACACCGCAAATGGTATTTTTTCAGTCCTTATGTTGCATTGCATGATACACTGCCTTAACCAATGAAGTTATTCATGAACTACCTTGTTTATATTTTACCTTTCTTATATGACTTAATGATCACACCCCCTTTTGCTGAATATGAATGAACCGTTGCTTGCAATGAATTAGTAGTACTAATTAGTCACCAACAAACATAGTATGCTCAGTATGTGATTGCATTCCTGAATTAGTAACTCTACGTCACTGCAGAATATGGGTGTAATTAACCAGTATCTCAAAAGATAACGTTGGCACTCTGAAGGCACCCTATTTGATACCCTTTTACACCCATTGTTTCATATATAACTAATTGATTTTGCCTCCAAAAGGAGGACGAGAGACCCCCGCCATCTGCATCAGAGAGATGCATAAGGACTTTCATAAGTATATGACTTAACGATCACATCCTTTATCTGAATATGAATGAACCGTTGCTTGCAATGAATTAGTACTAGTCAGTCATCAGCAAACATAGTATACTCCGTATGTGAATGCATTCCTGAATTAGTAACTCTATGCAACTGCAGAATATGGATGTAATTAACAAGTATCTCAAATGTTAACGTAGAAACAGAAAAATAGAAGAAAATTGTTTGTAATTACATGCGTAGCTTATATTTTCTAGAGATCGGGGAAAAAGCCTTGATTGGATGTACCTACATGCAGATCAAACAGTTCTTTGTTTATATCGGTGAACAATCTGCAGAATGGTATAATTAATTTTGTTTTTGATACATTTTTTCTCCCATTTTCTTGAATAGATTTCAGTTTCCCACAATTATCTTTCATTAGTGATTGTGACGTCCCCTCATTCAAAATAACTCAGGTTATCTTTTTCCTAATTCAATGATATTTAAGTTTGAGTAAGTTTACGATTAATATCTACAACCTCATATATATATAAGATTTAGCACCTGCAGGCCTAACAAAGTTAGCTGCCTCTAGTCCCCTGTATAATTCTTTCTTTTTGCTTTCTCAGTTTTTCGTAGCCTTGCTACAACCATGTATGCTCTAATATATAATGATGCACGACTAGGCATGTGTTCGAGAAAAGAAAATCTAAATATCTTTTGTAATATATGAACCTATATTGATGTTTTAGATGTTGGTAGTATAATTTTCGATAAACTTGAACATACTTAAATCAGTTTAACTTAGCACAACCATATAGCGTACCTTTTTTAGAACGCGAAAATGAGGTAAACAATGACCATGTGTACCCTTTACTATCAATAGTAGAGAAGAGATTATGAACCTTCAACTCTAAAATGCAAATTCTTCTACTGAATGGATAGCTGCATCTGATACCTATTTTGCAAATATTATCAGACTTGGGGTTAGTGATGTCTACTTCCCCCTCCTTTTCCTGTAGACAGTGTTGGGCCTCCAAGAGCAGAGGTTTGTAGAACAGCAGCAAGTTTTCCCTTAAGTGGATCACCCAAGGTTTATCGAACTCAGGGAGGAAGAGGTCAAAGATATCCCTCTCATGCAACCCTGCAACCACAAAGCAAGAAGTCTCTTGTGTCCCCAACACACCTAATAGGTGCACTAGTTCGGCGAAGAGATAGTGAAATACAGGTGGTATGAATATATATGAGCAGTAGCAACGATGCCAGAAAATAGCTTGCTGGCGTGTAGTTGATGGTGGTAGTATTGCAGCAGTAGTAACGCAAAGAAACAAGAAACAAGCGGCGATAGCAGTATTTAGGAACAAGGCCTAGGGATTACACTTTCACTAGTGGACACTCTCAACATTGATCACATAACAGAACAGATAAATGCATACTCTACACTTTTGTTGGATGATGAACACATTGCGTAGGATTACACGAACCCTCAATGCCGGAGTTAACAAGCTCCACAATAATGCTCATATTTTAGTAACCTTTAGTGTAAGATAGATCAAAAGACTAAACCAAGTACTAACATAGCATGCACACTGTCACCTTCATGCATATGTAGGAGGAATAGATCACATCAATACTATCATAGCAATAATTAACTTCGCAATCTACAAGAGATCATGATCATAGCATAAACCAAGTACTAACACGGATGCACACACTGTCACCTTTACATCGTGCAAGAGGAATAATACTACTTTAATAACATTGCTAGAGTAGCACATAGATAAATTGTGATACAAACACATTGCAATCATAAAGAGATATAAATAAGCACCTCACTATGCCATTCAACAGTGAATAAGTATTCTGTGAAATATAGCCTAAGAGACCCACACGGTGCACACACTGTCACCTTTACACACGTGGGACAAGGAGTCTCCGGAGATCACATAAGTAAAACTCACTTGACTAGCATAATGACATCTAGATTACAAGCATCATCATATGAATCTCAATCATGTAAGGCAGCTCATGAGATTATTGTATTGAAGTACATAGGAGAGAGATGAACCACATAGCTACCGGTACAGCCCCGAGCCTCGATGGAGAACTACTCCCTCCTCATGGGAGCAGCAGCGGTGATGAAGATGGCGGTGGAGATGGCAGCGGTGTCGATGGAGAAGCCTTCCGGGGGCACTTCCCTGCTCCGGCAGCGTGCCGGAACAGAGACTCCTGTCCCCCAGATCTTGGCTTCGCGATGGCGGCGGCTCTGGAAGGTTTCGTGGTTTTCGTCGAACGTATCGGGGTTTTCGATCCAGGGCTTTATATAGGCGAAGAGGCGTCGCAGGCGGGTGGAAGGGGCGACGACACCATAGGCGGCGCGGCCGGGGCTGGGCCGCGCCGGCCTATGGTCTGGGGGCCCAATGCCCCCCCTCTGGTCCTTCCCGGGTGTTCTGGATGCTTCCGGTGAAAATAGGAACTTGGGCGTTGATTTCGTCCGATTCCGAGAATATTTCGTTACTAGGATTTCTGAAACCAAAAACAGCAGAAAACAGGAACTGGCACTTCGGCATCTTGTTAATAGGTTAGTTCCAGAAAATGCACGAATATGACATAAAGTGTGCATAAAACATGTAGATAACATCAATAATGTGGCATGGAACATAAGAAATTATCGATACGTCGGAGACGTATCAGCATCCCCAAGCTTAGTTCTGCTCGTCCCGAGCAGGTAAAACGATAACACAGATAATTTCTGGAGTGACATGCCATCATAACCTTGATCATACTATTTGTAAAGCATATGTAGTGAATGCAGCGATCAAAACAATGTATATGACATGAGTAAACAAGTGAATCATAAAGCAAAGACTTTTCATGAATAGCACTTCAAGACAAGCATCAATAAGTCTTGCATAAGAGTTAACTCATAAAGCAATAATTCAAAGTAAAGGCATTGAAGCAACACAAAGGAAGATTAAGTTTCAGTGGTTGCTTTCAACTTGTAACATGTATATCTCATGGATAATTGTCAACATAGAGTAATATAATAAGTGCAATATGCAAGTATGTAGGAATCAATGCACAGTTCACACAAGTGTTTGCTTCTTGAGGTGGAGAGAAATAGGTGAACTGACTCAACATTGAAAGTAAAAGAATGGTCCTCCATAGAGGAAAAGCATCGATTGCTATATTTGTGCTAGAGCTTTGATATTGAAAACATGAAACAATTTTGTCAACGGTAGTAATAAAGCATATGTATCATGTAAATTATATCTTACAAGTTGCAAGCCTCATGCATAGTGTACTAATAGTGCCCGCACCTTGTCCTAATTAGCTTGGACTACCGGATCATCACAATGCACATGTTTTTACCAAGTGTCACAAAGGGGTACCTCTATGCCGCCTGTACAAAGGTCTAAGGAGAAAGCTCGCATTGGATTTCTCGCTATTGATTATTCTCAACTTAGACATCCATACCGGGACAACATAGACAACAGATAATGGACTCCTCTTTTATGCATAAGCATGTAGCAACAATTAATAATTTTCTCATTTGAGATTGAGGATATTTGTCCAAAACTGAAACTTCCACCATGGATCATGGCTTTAGTTAGCGGCCCAATGTTCTTCTCTAACAATATGCATGCTTAACCATAAGGTGGTAGATCTCTCTTACTTCAGACAAGACGGACATGCATAGCAACTCACATGAAATTCAACAACGAATAGTTGATGGTGTCCCCAGTGAACATGGTTATCGCACAACAAGCAACTTAATAAGAGATAAAGTGCATAATTACATATTCAATACCACAATAGTTTTTAAGCTATTTGTCCCATGAGCTATATATTGCAAAGGTGAATGATGGAATTTTAAAGGTAGCACTCAAGCAATTTACTTTGGAATGGCGGAAAAAATACAATGTAGTAGGTAGGTATGGTGGACACAAATGGCATAGTGGTTGGCTCAAGTATTTTGGATGCATGTGAAGTATTCCCTCTCGATACAAGGTTTAGGCTAGCAAGGCTTATTTGAAACAAACACAAGGATGAACCGGTGCAGCAAAACTCACATAAAAGACATATTGTAAACATTATAAGACTCTACACCGTCTTCCTTGTTGTTCAAACTCAATACTAGAAATTATCTAGACCTTAGAGAAACCAAATATGCAAACCAAATTTTAGCATGCTCTATGTATTTCTTCATTAATGGGTGCAAAGCATATGATGCAAGAGCTTAAACATGAGCACAGCAATTGCCAAGTATCACATTACCCAAGACATTAATAGCAATTACTACATGTATCATTTTCCAATTCCAACCATATAACAATTTAACGAAGAGGAAACTTCGCCATGAATATTATGAGCTAAGAACACATGTGTTCATATGCAACAGTGGAGCGTGTCTCTCTCCCACACAAGCATGATGTAATCCAATTTATTCAAACACAAACAAAAATAAAAGCATACAGACGCTCCAAGTAAAGCACATAAGATGTGACCGAATAAAAATATAGTTTCAAGAGAAGGAACCTGATAATTTGTCGATGAAGAAGGGGATGCCTTGGGCATCCCCAAGCTTAGACGCTTGAGTCTTCTTGATGTATGCAGGGGTGAACCACCGGGGCATCCCCAAGCTTAGAGCTGTCACTCTTCTTGATCATAGTATATCATCCTCCTCTCTTGACCCTTGAAAACTTCCTTCACACCAAACTTCTCATAAACTTCATTAGAGGGGTTAGTACATAATCAAAAACTCACATGTTCAGAGGTGACACAATCATTCTTAACACTTCTGGACATTGCTCAAAGCTACTGGAAGGTAATGGAACAAAGAAATCCACCCAACACAGCGAAAGAAGCAATGCGAAATAAAAGGCAGAATCTGTCAAAACAGAACAGTCCGTAAAGACGAATTTCTAATAAATACTTCCGTTGCTCAGATCAGAAAACTCAAAACTAATGAAAGTTGCGTACATATCTGAGGAACACGCACGTAAACTGGCATATTTTTCTGATTTTTCTACAGAGAAAACAGCCCAGATTCGTGACAGATAGAAATCAGTTTCTGCGCAGAAATCCAAATCTAGTATCAACCTTCGATTAGAGGCTTCACTTGGCACAACAAAACACAAAACTAAGATAAGGAGAGGTTGCTACAGTAGTAAACAACTTCCAAGACACAAATATAAAACAAGGTACTGTAGCAAAATAACACATGGGTTATCTCCCAAGAAGTTCTTTTCTTTATAGCCATTAAGATGGGCTCAGCAGTTTTAATGATGCACTCGCAAGAAATAGTATTTGAAGCAAAAGAGAGCATCAAGAAGCAAATTCAAAACACATTTAAGTCTAACATGCTTCCTATGCATAGGAATCTTGTAAATAAACAAGTTCATGAAGAGCAAAGTAACAAGCATAGGAAGATAAAACAAGTATAGCTTCAAAAATTTCAGCACATAGAGAGGTGTTTTAGTTACATGAAAATTTCTACAACCATATTTTCCTCTCTCATAGTAACTTTCAGTAGCATCATGAGCAAACTCAACAATATAACTATCACATAAAGCATTCTTATCATGAGTCTCATGCACAAAATTATTAATCTCCACATAAGTATAATCAATTTTATTAGTTGTAGTGGGAGCAAATTCAACAAAATAGCTGTCATTATTATTCTCATCATCAAATATAGGAGGCATAATATAATCACAACAAAATTTACTCTCCATAGTAAGTGGCACCAAAAGACCACTATCATTATAATCATCATAAATAGGAGGCAAAGTATCATCAAAGAAAATTTTCTCCTCAATGCTTGGGGGACTAAAAAGATCATGAAAACCAGCTTCCCCAAGCTTAGAACTTTCTATATCATTATCAACAATGGTGTTCAAAGCGTTCATACTAATATTACTACCAGCATGCAAATAAGATTCCATAGGTTTTTTAATTTTCGCATCAAACAATCCATGTTTTAAATCAGAAAATAGCAATAGAAGCTCATTTTTGTCCATTATGCCAAACTAGTGTAAACAAGAAACAAAAAGATGCAATTGCAGGATCTAAAGGAAATAGCTTTGAGTACTTACAACGGCGGAAAATAGCTTGGTAGCCAAGGTCCGGAGTGTGAGTACCTTTTACCTTTCCTCCCCGGCAACGGCGCCAGAAAATAGTCTTGATGTCTACTTCCCCCTCCTTTTCCTGTAGACAGTGTTGGGCCTCCAAGAGCAGAGGTTTGTAGAACAGCAGCAAGTTTTCCCTTAAGTGGATCACCCAAGGTTTATCGAACTCAGGGAGGAAGAGGTCAAAGATATCCCTCTCATGCAACCCTGCAACCACAAAGCAAGAAGTCTCTTGTGTCCCCAACACACCTAATAGGTGCACTAGTTCGGCGAAGAGATAGTGAAATACAGGTGGTATGAATATATATGAGCAGTAGCAACGATGCCAGAAAATAGCTTGCTGGCGTGTAGTTGATGGTGGTAGTATTGCAGCAGTAGTAACGCAGTAAAACAGTAAACAAGCGGCGATAGCAGTATTTAGGAACAAGGCCTAGGGATTACACTTTCACTAGTGGACACTCTCAACATTGATCACATAACAGAACAGATAAATGCATACTCTACACTTTTGTTGGATGATGAACACATTGCGTAGGATTACATGAACCCTCAATGCCGGAGTTAACAAGCTCCACAATAATGCTCATATTTTAGTAACCTTTAGTGTAAGATAGATCAAAAGACTAAACCAAGTACTAACATAGCATGCACACTATCACCTTCATGCATATGTAGGAGGAATAGATCACATCAATACTATCATAGCAATAATTAACTTCGCAATCTACAAGAGATCATGATCATAGCATAAACCAAGTACTAACACGGATGCACACACTGTCACCTTTACATCGTGCAGGAGGAATAATACTACTTTAATAACATTGCTAGAGTAGCACATAGATAAATTGTGATACAAACACATTGCAATCATAAAGAGATATAAATAAGCACCTCACTATGCCATTCAACAGTGAATAAGTATTCTGTGAAATATAGCCTAAGAGACCCACACGGTGCACACACTGTCACCTTTACACACGTGGGACAAGGAGTCTCCGGAGATCACATAAGTAAAACTCACTTGACTAGCATAATGACATCTAGATTACAAGCATCATCATATGAATCTCAATCATGTAAGGCAGCTCATGAGATTATTGTATTGAAGTACATAGGAGAGAGATGAACCACATAGCTACCGGTATAGCCCCGAGCCTCGATGGAGAACTACTCCCTCCTCATGGGAGCAGCAGCGGTGATGAAGATGGCGGTGGAGATGGCAGCGGTGTCGATGGAGAAGCCTTCCGGGGGCACTTCCCCGCTCCGGCAGCGTGCCGGAACAGAGACTCCTGTCCCCCAGATCTTGGCTTCGCGATGGCGGCGGCTCTGGAAGGTTTCTGTGGTTTTCGTCGAACGTATCAGGGTTTTCGATCCAGGGGCTTTATATAGGCGAAGAGGCGGCGCAGGAGGGTCGAAGGGGCGACGACACCATAGGGCGGCGCGGCCAGGGCCTGGGCCGCGCCGGCCTATGGTCTGGGGGCCCAATGCCCCCCTCTGGTCCTTCCCGGGTGTTCTGGATGCTTCCGGTGAAAATAGGAACTTGGGCGTTGATTTCGTCCGATTCCGAGAATATTTCGTTACTAGGATTTCTGAAACCAAAAACAGCAGAAAACAGGAACTGGCACTTCGGCATCTTGTTAATAGGTTAGTTCCAGAAAATGCACGAATATGACATAAAGTGTGCATAAAACATGTAGATAACATCAATAATGTGGCATGGAACATAAGAAATTATCGATACGTCGGAGACGTATCAGTTAGCTACAAAGAGCATTTCTTTCTTGTCAAGCTTCATGCACTACCAACACAACCAAAAGTCCGAACTGATCGCAAGGGCGGCAATCCACTTATACAATTCAACACCCCCCCTCACGTGTGATGGGAGACAAGTCAACATGTGGAAAGACTCAGAGGTATAGCTCAAGAGGCATATACGTGGACTCCGAGGGGGCAACAACAATTTTAGGATAAATTGCGAAAGCCAGGACTCGAACTCGAGACCCTGGCTCTGACACCATGTCAAGCTTCATGGACTAGCCAACGCAACCAAAAGTCCGAACTGATGGAAAGGTCTAGGCAATCCACTTATACAGTTAAACATTTCTTACCCTTCGGGTGGTCACAGGGAAGCTCTCTAATAGATCACTTAAGACAAAGGGAATTAACTACAGCACAGGACTTAAACTTAAGATGATATATATTTGTCAAAATTTGAATGTATCTATATGCTTTCACTGTCTAGATACATCTGAATTTGGACAAATCTCAGACACTTTCGGTGGGACAGAGGTAGTATATAACTGTGTATACACTAACTAGTGTCTAGTTTTGGCGAAGTTTAGACTAGTTTCGTGGGATGGATGCAGTATAACTGATATATTGGACACTCGATTTGAACACATGAATGACCAATGTCCTTAGCTTACATAGTCGTATTTATACTGTGAGCATGAACGATGAACAATGCTGCTGTTTGAATATGGTTGCCAGTAACACCCTATTCGTCTCCATTTCTAATATTGCAGAAAACCCGATGCTCCCGTTTGTAATCCCGCCACCGGTGGTGGATGATCAGCAGTACGCGTGGTTCCTCGCTCCATCTGCTGATGGCAAGAGATTGATGATCATCCTTACAGTAAACAAGATTGGGATTGCCAATGCTGAAGTACCTCCTGACATTCCCTATGCTGCTAATGGGCTTCAGCTACGGTAGTATCCTCTTGTTGCCACCTACGTCTTTGAGCTGGATCCCTTATCTACTGCACGTGCAGGGGACTTTCTTTGGAGGCAGGTTAACAGCCTCAGCGACCACTCTCTGTTCCTCGGACTCAATTACCCAATCATTGCCAACCTGAAGAAGCGTGAATCCAAAGCTCCTGATGGCACATTGGTTCCATTCATGAGGAAAAACTGCGTCTACACAACATACCGGAATATTCGTTATAATCAATACCCTAAAATTTTGCGCTGCAACCTCCAGCCAGATGAAGGTGAGACTGTGGGAGTTATCAGCCTTCCCAAGGATGGTTGGGATAGTGTCCGACAAGCGGCTATGTGGTTTAAGCCTGCTTTAAACATTGCCCGTTCGGTGTTACCTTTAAAAAAACAGTGACACTTTTTTATTATGATTGAAGTGTTGAGAAGTAGAACACTGTTTTTAGTATGTACTAGTTTGAATCAGTTTATTTGAACACTGCCCTGCTTTTGTATTTCGTGTTGCCTTCATATTATAACCCATGCATGGCTGTTTTAGGATTGACTTTATTTCAGAACTATAATTACAATGTGTGTACGTCCTTTATAATATAGCCACCTCTTGTTGATCATACTCATGAGAGGGAGAGGGGATATTCCGCAACTAGTTGCGCCCGCACCACATTTTTGTTGTGACACTTTCAAGTTTCCAAAAAAATGCAAACTAAAATTCTAGACATACATTGTGTTGTGTCTTATGCATCTGTGAAGTTTCATCCAAAAATATGTCAAAATGTATGTCTAGAATTTTAGTTTGCATTTTTTGGAAACTTAGAAGTGTCACAACAAAAAATGGGTGCGGGCGCAACTAGTTGCAAATGAGAGTTTCCCCATGAGAGGACCATTCCTATTTTTTTCGCCGCTAAAGGGTAAAGTACATCCACTGGCACGGGGGTGTGTTCGGTTCCACCCCATCCCCAAATCGAACATGCATCAACTACGAGCAAGGAAGTAGATGTGCGACCTAGGTGACTGTGCGGACCCCACATGTGAACGAAAGAAAAAAACATGTCAATACGGAACTGATGTACATACGACAACTCCTATATGATATGCGTATGTACGATTGAGCATCTGGAGGTGTGCTGCCACCTGCTTCCTCACACGAAGGGTTGAATCTTGTGTTTCGTACACGGATCGGACTGAAATTGTCGTGTGCATAGCAAGGTTCATGTCAATAAGGCTGAGTTTGGCATCTAAGTCTAGGCAACAAGTACTTTTGGGTTCCAACGGCCATCTACAAGGTATTTGCTATAGGCCTACTTGCTCCATTGTCGAAGCCCAATAACTACAAATGGGCCTTTCTGCTCATGCAATGTTGGCCATTTTCTAAAGAACCACAGATCCTATGATTGGCAAAAAACAAAAACACGGAGATTCTACATAAAAGTTGTTTGTATTTATTTTGAATTATTGGGTTGCAATTTTTGAAACTGCTCATGGCCAATATGAAAATCCTTGATCGCTCCATACCCACATAGATCACGGTATTTTCAAAAATTCATAAAGTGGATTTGAAATTTAAAACATATCCTAATAATTCCATGATTTATTCTATTAACTTGCAAGATCTTGGAGCGAAAGAGCTTGTATTAGTCTGCGAAAATAATACTGATAAACCTGTCGTTAACAAGAAATGAAGGTTTATCGTTCAGAGAGGATGCCATGTGGGACCCATGAGACAGTAGCGTCCTCAACGTTTCAAAGAAAAAGGCAAGTACCCGAAAATAGGGGTAAAAAATAAATCCTACAAAGGAAACATTTATAGTTCATAGAGGCTGACATGTGGGACCGATCTGCCAGCTGCATCCTCATCATTTCGAAGTCGGCAGGGATCAGAAGAAAAAGGCAAATAGCCAGAAATTAGGGGTCAAAAATAAATCCAAAAAGGAAACTTTTATTCTTCATAGAGGATGACATGTGGGACCGACCTGCCAGCAGCGTCCTCATCGTTTCAAAGGCCGCGAGGATCAAAAGAAAAAAAAGGCAAATAGCCAGAAATTAGGGGTAAAAAATAAATCCAACAAAGGAAAGGTTTGTTGTTCATAGAGGCTGACATGTGGGACCCATGAGCCAGCGGCGACCTCAATTTCAAAGGCGGCATATGATCGAAAAGAAAAAGGCAAGTTAGCAAAAATCAGGGGGTAAAAAAAATCTAAGAAAAGAAACTTTATTGTACATAGAGGATGACATGCAGGTCCCATGAGCCAGCACCTTACTCAACGTTTCAGAGGCGGCATGAGATCAAAAGAAAAAGGAAACTGACCAAATATAAGGAGCGAAAAATAATCCAAGAAAAGAAACTTTTATTGTACATAGAGGATGACATATGGGTCCCACTTATACAAGCTCTTTCGCTCCAAGATCTTGCAAGTTGATTGTACATAGAGGATGACATGCGGGGCCCTTGTGTCAGCAGCTTAATCAACGTTTCCAAGGCGGCAGGGGATCAAAAGAAAAAGGAAATAGCCAAAAATAAGAGGGTGAAAAAAAATCCAAGAAAATAAACTTTTATAGTATAGAGGATGACATGTGGGTCCCATGAGCCAGCAGCTTCCTCAACGTTTCAGAGGCTGCATGAGATCGAAAGAAAAAGGCAAGTGACAAAAAATAAGAGGGTAAAAAAAATCCAAGAAAAGAGACTTGATTGTACATAGAGGATGACATGCGGGTCCCATCAGTCAGCAGTTTACTCAACGTTTCCAAGGCGGCAGGGGATCAAAAGAAAATGGAAATAGCTAAAGATCATAGGGTGAAAAAAATCCAAGAAAAGAAACTTTTATAGTTCATAGAGGATGACATGCGGGTCCCATGAGCCAGCAGGTTCCGCAACATTTTCAAAGGCGGCATGAGATCGAAAGAAAAAGGCAAGTGACCAAAAATCAGAGGGTGAAAAATAATCGAAGAAAAGAAACTTTTATTGTACATAGAGGATGATATGCTGTCCCATTTTGCAGCAGAGGTCCCAACGTTTCAAATGCGGCTTGAGATCAAAAGAAAAAGAAAGTAGCCAGCAGCTTACTAAATGTTTCAAAGGCGGCAGGGGATCAAAAGAAAAAGGAAATAGCCAAAAATCAGAGGGTGAAAAAAAATCCAAGAAATCAAACTTTTATTGTACATAGAGGATGACATGCGGGTCCCATGAGCCAGCAGATTCCTCAACATTTCAAACGTCGCATGAGATCGAAAGAAAAAGGCAAGTGACCAAATATCAGGAGCCAAAAATAATCCAAGAAAGGAAACTTTATTGTACATAGAGGATGACATGTGGGTCCCATTTGCAGCAGCGGTCTCAACGTTTCCAAGGTGGCACAGGACCAAAAGAAAAATGAAGTATCCAGAAATCAGGGGGTGAAAAAAATCCAAGAAAAGAAAGATTTCAATTGGGCTGCATCTGGACATCTGGGCCTTCGAACTATCCTTCTGGGCCTTTTGATTCATACAATTTCAGCCCACTCCAGAACATGGAAGTTCGGATTTTTCTCAAAAAAAAACAGGAATGTCCTATGCTTCGCAAAAACAAAAAACAAGGAGATTCAAGATATAAGTTGTAAAAATAAAGATTTAAAGACGAACTTTTATTGTACATAGAGGATGACATGCTGTCCCATTTTGCAGCAGAGGTCCCAACGTTTCAAATGCGGCTTAAGATCGAAAGAAAAAGAAAGTAGCCAGAAATTAGGGGGTAAAAAAAAACTCGAAGAAAAGAAAGTTGATTGTACATAGAGGATGACATGCGGGACCCACGAGTTAGCAGCTTACTCAACGTTTCCAAGGCGGCAGGGGATCAAAAGAAAAAGGAAATAGCCAAAAATCAGAGAGTGAAAAAAAACCCTAGAAAATAAACTTTTGTAGTACATAGAGGATGACATGCGGGTCCCATGAGCCAGCAGGTTCCTCAACGTTTCAAACGTGGCATGGGATCGAAAGAAAAAGGCAAGTGACCAAATATGAGGAGCCAAAAATAATCCAAGAAAAGAAACTTGATTGTACATAGAGGATGACATGCGGGTCCCATTTTGCAGCAGCGGTCCCAACGTTTCAAATGCGGCTTGAGATCAAAAGAAAAAGAAAGTAGCCAGAAATTAGGGGGTCAAAAAAAACTCCAAGAAAGGAAAGCTTTATCGTTCATACAGGCTGACATGTGGGACCTATGAGCCAGCAGCTTACTAAACGTTTCAAAGGCGGCAGGGGATCAAAAGAAAAAGGAAATAGCCAAAAATCAGAGGGTGAAAAAAAATCCAAGAAATCAAACTTTTATTGTACATAGAGGATGACATGCGGGTCCCATGAGCCAGCAGATTCCTCAACGTTTCAAACGTGGCATGAGATCGAAAGAAAAAGGCAAGTGACCAAATATCAGGAGCCAAAATAATCCAAGAAAGGAAACTTTATTATACATAGAGGATGACATGCGGGTCCCATTTGCAGCAGCGGTCTCAACGTTTCCAAGGTGGCACAGGACCAAAAGAAAAATGAAGTAGCCAGAAATCAGGGGGTGAAAAAAATCCAAGAAAAAAAAGATTTCAATTGGGCTGCATCTGGACATCTGGGCCTTCGAACTATCCTTCTGGGCCTTTTGATTCGTACAATTTCAGCCCACTCCAGAACATGGAAGTTCGGATTTTTCTCAAAAAAAAAACAGGAATGTCCTATGCTTCGCAAAAACAAAAAACAAGGAGATTCAAGATATAAGTTGTAAAAATAAAGATTTAATTTATCCGTTTGCAATAGCTCAGAGCGAAATACACTGTTTATTGTCTGCAAAATAATCAAGATATCACATGTTTCTTGTACGGGGAGGCTGACATCAGGGACCCATGAGCCAGCAGCGTCGTCAACGTTTCAAAAGCAGGGGGTCGAAAATAAAAAAAAAACAAAAAATCAGTTGGTAAAAAAATCCAAGAAAAGAAAACATTTATCGTTCTGAGAGGATGACATGCGGGACCGATGAGGCAGCAGCATCCTCAACGTTTCCAAGGCGGCAGGGGATCAAAAGAAAAAAAAGGAAATAGCCAGAAATTAATTAGGGGTCAAAAATAAATCCACCAAAGGAAACTTTTATTGTTCATAGAGGATGACATGTGGGACCGACCTGCCAACAGCGTCCTCATCGTTTCAAAGGGGGCAGGGGATCGAAATAAAAAGGCAAATAGCCAGAAATTAGGGGTCAAAAATAACTCCAAGAAAGGAAACTTTTATTGTTCGTAGAGGATGACATGCGGGACCCATGAGCCAGCAGCTTACTCAACGTTTCAAAGGCGGCATGAGATCGAAAGAAAAAGGCAAGTGACCAAATATCAGGAGCCAAAAATAATCCAAGATTTATTGTACATAGAGGATGACATGTGGGTCCCATTTTGCAGCAGCGGTCTCAATGTTTGAAATGCGGCTTGAGATCAAAAGAAAAAGAAAGTAGCTAGTAATTAGGGGGTCAAAAAAAATCCAAGAAAAGAAAGTTGATGGACATAGAGGATGACATGCGGGTCCCTTGAGCCACTCGATGTTTCAAAGGGGGCAGGGGATCAAAAGAAAAAGGCAAGCCAAAAATCAGCGGGTGAAAAAAATCCAACAAAGGAAACTTTTATAGCACATAGAGGATGACATGCGGGTCCCATGAGCCAGCAGGTTCCTCAACGTTTCAAACGTGGCATGAGATCGAAAGAAAAAGGCAAGTGAAAAAATATCAGGAGCCAAAAATAATTCAAGAAAAGAAAGTTTTATAGTACATAGAGGATGACATGCGGGTCCCATTTAGCAGCAGCGGTATCACCGTTTGAGAGGCGGCAGGGGATCGAAAGAAAAAGGCAAGTGAAAAAATATGAGGAGCCAAAAATAATTCAAGAAAAGAAAGTTTTATAGTACATAGAGGATGACATGCGGGTCCCATTTATCAGCAGCGGTATCACCGTTTGAGAGGCGTGAGGATCAAAAGAAAAAAGAAATTGCCAAAAATCAGAGGGTGAAAAAACCAAGAAAATAAACTTTTATAGTACATAGAGGATGACATGCGGGTCCCATGAGCCTGCAGGTTCCTCAACGTTTCAAACGTGGCATGAGATCGAAAGAAAAAGGTAAGTGACCAAATATGAGGTGCCAAAAATAATTCAAGAAAAGAAAGTTTTATAGTACATAGAGGATGACATGCGGGTCCCATTTAGCAGCAGCGGTATCACCGTTTGAGAGGCGGCAGGGGATCGAAAGAAAAAGGCAAGTGACCAAATTTGAGGTGCCAAAAAAAAACTCCAAGAAAAGAAAGTTTTATAGTACATAGAGGATGACATGCGGGTCCCATTTAGCAGCAGCGGTATCACCGTTTGAGAGGCGGCAGGGGATCGAAAGAAAAAGGTAAGTGACCAAATATGAGGTGCCAAAAATAATTCAAGAAAAGAAAGTTTTATAGTACATAGAGGATGACATGCGGGTCCCAGTTAGCAGCAGCGGTATCACCGTTTGAGAGGCGGCAGGGGATCGAAAGAAAAAAGGCAAGTGACCAAATTTGAGGTGCCAAAAAAAAATCCAAGAAAAGAAAGTTGATTGCACATAGAGGATGACATGCGGGTCCCATTTAGCAGCAGCGGTCTCAACGTTTCCAAGGCGGCAAGGGATCAAAAGAAAAAGGAAGTAGCCAGAAATCAGGGGGTCAAAAATAATCCAAGAATAGAAAAAATTTTGGTTCATAGAGGATGACATGCGGGACCCATGATCCTGCATCGTAAACGGCTCGATCGGAGAACGTTGAACGAGATGGCGCGATCGAGAAAAAAAACAATGCCAGAGAGGCTGCCATCTGGGCCCTACATCCCTCGGCGGTGCGGATTTGCATTGACTCGGCCGGTGAACCCGAGATTTCGAGATGCACCACGTCCCGGGCCACCATACGCGACGTTTTGGCCGCTTTCGTCGGGCTAGGTGGCCTCAAAAACGAGAAAAAAAAAGTTTTGACATGCACCACGGAGGGACCAAAAATCGTCGGCCATGGTACACCAGCAACCACGGCGCGACTTCAACTTCGTCGGCCATGGCAACTTTTCTTGTAGTGCGGCATCTTCATCTTGAGGTAAGCCGTATGAGTTGAGGCCATGAAAGCTGCCAATGCCGGTCTCCCTAGCAGTGCATGGTAAGGACTGTCTAAGTCCACAACTTCGAACATAACGTTTTCAACCCGGCAGTTGTCACGTCCTCCGAATGACACATCCACCCTGTAATATCCCAGGTAATGGGGTTACAAAAATCGAGCAAACAGATGTGTGCATTGCATTCATGCATAGAAAATCCGGGGAATTTTCGCGCTTTTATTTAAAACACAAAGAGATCAAGGTTTCGCTTGTGTTGATGGGAATTGACTAAGGTCAGCGACACGAGTGCGATAAACTTTGACATGACCTTTGTTGATTTCAGAACTTGTGAGAAAGGCAAGTGAAACTTGACTCAAATATAAATGACAACTATGCAAACCATAATTGGAATTTGGGTTCCAAACAATCCTATACAATAAAATATAAAAGAAATTCAAATAAGTATTTGAATTCAAATTTGAATTCAGATTATAACTTTTCAATTACAATTCAAACAATGTTGAATTAGGAATAGGACAATAATAAGAAAATAATTAGAAACTTAAGAATAGGGAAATTACATTTTATTAATTGAATACACATTTACAAAGTCATTTACAATATCCAATATTAATACAACTTACAAATATTACAAGAATAAAATACAGGAAGGAAAACTAAGCTAATCCTATCTAAATATCTTCTATTTTTCTTTTGTCTTGTACCTGCAAAACAAACAAAGAAAACATAATAGAAGTAAAGCAAAGTGGCTAGGTTAAAATAAAAAGAGAGAAATGGAAAGGCTAGATCTTTTCATGTGCCGAGCTGATCCACAAGGGGAGATGCATCTACCCAACACTTGCACCATGCAAGCAGGCAGCACACTCACAACATTGCATGGTATAGGTGTCGACTAAGCACCACTCTAGGACACCATATAAAAGGAAATTCCTTCCAGCACATAGTTGCTTAGCTCAGCACAAAATCAATACCTCAACTCCTTCCCCTGTTCATTCAAGAACATCACCCTCAGATCATCAGCAGTTCTTATAGAACCACCAAAGGATCATTAGATAGATACACACACCACCATCATGCCAACCGGCCACAAGTTTAGAAGATCGAGATCAATAATCGGGAAGAAGCAGAAGCTGCAAGGAGGAGAAGTTCATCACAAGCAGAAGGATTATTTCAGATTCCATAGCAGATCAAGCTACTCTCCAACAGCAGGTTGTTAGGCAACAATTTAGCATAGCATCTGTTTTCGGTTTTGCATAGTCCGATGGGAGGGGATCAAAGAAAAGAGACACAATCATTCCATCTCACTACACCTCGACTAGGTTTTCACCTAGGAGGATGGAGAGATGGATTTCTCTCAGATCTGGCATAGAAGTGCTATGCCCAGTTCATCACAGAGAATTTTATAAAACCATACATAGTATATCCGTTCTTATCAAAAGGAAGTGCCTCAGCCTTTGCATCATTGGCAAGACTGCTAATCCAGCATGCATTCGTTCATATCAATAATAGCCCACAGGAAAATTGGTAGGAGGGATGATTCTCAGAATAGCATAGAAGTGCTATGCTAGTTCATCATAGAATTGAGGAAACCAACATAAATAGTATCTGTTCTTAAATAAAACATTTAGCCTCAGACTTTTGCATCACTGGCAGGGACAATAGCATCACTATATCTTTAGTAGATCATCTTGATTAGGCATCAATGATCACAGCAATTAGCAACCATCCAGTTAATCATCAATCAACAATACCTTTATCCTGTTACTTAGAGTTAAATGGAGCATCAAATTATTACAGCAAGAATATATGCCTGGATGAATGAATCATCCAAACAGGGGCATAGAATCTACACAGCCACAATAGAACAACCAGATCCATACATGTAAGCTTTAGAGAATTACTTAGGGCCCAGCAAATTAACCAGGCCAACCAAGTAGTACCATAGCAGCTATATTTAGATATGCATATCAGCTCACCATTAAGTTACAAGCATTTGCAAGCAAGCATACTTATCTCTTGAATATACAAAATATGCCTGGACGATTAAATCATCCGAACAAGGGCATATTAGAGATTCAAGTTATAAGCACAGCAACCTCTCATACAAACCACAAGTGGTTTGATGCCAAGCTAGAGCATACAATCAACATATTAGTCACCAAATTTTAAGTCCACCAATCTTTTTTCCTACTATAGGTGCTCCAAAGTTCAGTACTTGACTCAATTAAACAGTAGTAGAAGCAGTATTAAAATCATCAACATGCTTGAACTCAAAGAAGATTAAACAATCAGTAAAACTGAAATTCTTTAGTTAACAATACAATATATATATGCAGTAGATAGTAGTTGCAGGTCCCATCTTAAGCATATAATGTAATTCACTAGAATCAGCACTTGGCTGACAAATTTACAAGACATATAGCACCTGAATAGTACTCCCCGAGCATCTGCAATAATCAGGCCAAGCACACACAAGTTGCTGGCCAACAAATTCATCGCTGTACAGAATACAGAGAGAGAGGGAGAGAGGGGAATAGCTCACAGTGGTGCGGGCGAATAAAGGAAGAGACCGGCGCCGGGGTTGCGTCCATGGCACCGTCCCGCCGTCGTCGAGGTCGAGGATGCAGCGGGAACAGCAACAGCACCACCAGTACACCGACACCGAGGTTGCGTCTATAGCGCCTTCCATCGATGTCGAGCGTCGCAGCTCACAGAAGCACCACCACCACAGCAACATCGTAGCCACACCACACTAGCACCACTCCACCGAGGGCAAGAGCTTAGGAAGAGCGAGGGAGTGCTCGGAGGCGATGAGACAGAGCAGCAGGAGGCGTGGCAACCTGAGAACCACACCGGCGACCTAGCCATGGCTAGGGTTGCCATGAGGCATGCGTACGGGAAAGGAGGTGGCGCCGAGGCAGAGGCTGATGGCCGTGAGGTCTGTGGTGCAACCACACCTGGGAACAGCTTTGGAGGGGGAGTCCGGCGATGGCCGGAGCAGCAGCAGGTGGCGGTAAAACCGCCGGTGACCACTAGGGTTTCCAGGGTCGTGGGCGAGCAACTGGGGCCATGGAAATCAAATCAAAGAGAGGGTTTCGAAGAGAGCATGAGGAGGCGGAGCAGATCCGGTCTGCGGCGGCGTCGGAGTGGGCCGGAGGCAGCCAGGAGAGAGTGGCGACGCTGCAGAGGCATGGTCGTCACGAGAGAGAAAGGGGGTCGTGTGCGTGCGTATGGGAGAGGTGAGCGAGAGAGAAGGGTCGGGTCGGGGTCTTGCCCGTCCTCGACCAGGCCAACTAGATCGGACCTGGTTTGGGTCAAATCAATTGGGCCAACCCATCTAACCATTTAACTATTTTTAAATATTGATTTATCTTCTAAATAAATCAAGTCATGAGAAACTCCAAATATAAGGAAATCGTTCATAAAATTAAGAATTTCTAAATACAAGTGAAAACAGAAACAAATACTACAAAAGCCAAAGAAAAAAAATAGTATGAACTCTTTACTATTTCTAGAAATTCAATTCTTAAATCTTAAACTATTAAGACAGAAATATTAAAAAAAAAATCTTCTTATTTCTATTTTTCACATCAAGAACATAGTAAATATTACTTTGTATTAAAATTTTCATATAATACCACAATTGTTTCTTTATGGTTATATTTAACCATATGAAAATCCTAATTGACCATTACTTCAACCATTGATTAAAAATCCTAAACCCTAATAGTAATTATCATATTTTATTAAGTCTTTTAAAAATAATAAAATGTCAAATCAAATATTATTTTCAATTCAAAGATATTAACAACTTCAACTCAATAATCAAATGATTACCTTAAGAATTACATCATAATTAGGAAACCCTAGTTCCATTAAACATAAAGTAGTAGTTTCATCATTTTGTGTGGAACCCTAAAAACCCTAATTCATTTAGAAACCCTAGGTCCACTATTTCACGTGAACCTTAAGTTGTTTCTAAACCTAAACTCTAGGTTAGAACATGTGATCCTGATACTTTGATTTCATTCATAGCTCCATAGTAGCAACTAAACAATTGCCAAGTCTTTATAAAATAATAGAGACCCGTCTCTAACACATTAGTATTACATGTGTTCATGCCTAGCTGATCAAATAAGACCAACCCTAGTTCCTATCTTCTGAGACACCAACCTTAATCATTCCTATTTAGCATCACACCATTGTGATGAATCCTAATAGCAATCATACCTAATGTTTTGCATTACATACCATACTCCATTAAACCCTACTAGTGTGAGATACTTATGAACCATCCCATTTGAGAACCAACTATTCTCTACTCAGAGATCCAATAGCTAACCCAAGAAAACCTCAACCTTAATTGTAATACTTCTTCCCACTTAAGCAATATGTTCTTCAAAAGTCATTCTTTTGAAGTAAATAAAGAACCATCATCAATCCTGCTTATAAGGACCTATAACCCCTAGCTAGCTATCACCAAAAAGATGAACCAACCTTGATAGCAACCTTGTATAAATAATTTCTTAGGATGCCTAGGCTTAACTCAACCTTACAAGCCCTAGATGTCGATCAATCCAACATTGTTGTGATCCATCTAATACTTACTCCAGAAACTAGTTGAAACCATAATAAACTATAGAAACCCACAAACCCAATTGTCTTACTTGTTCTTATTTAAAGAACATGTTCTTCAAAAGTTATTCTTTTGAAGAATATAACCAGCAATCATTAACCATGCCATATAGTACTAAAATTGACAACTGTTCTTTACATATTAACATTATACCAATTCTCATTTCTTGTGTGCTCAATTGATTACTATGCATTTTACCACTTGCTTATGATTCTAAACCAACACAAATCTGAATAAGAACCTTGTTTGTGAATCACTCTAAAAGTGTAACACACCCTGAATTAATCATTACCACTCACTAATCCTAAATCATCAGGGTTAGGTCACGCTTAGAGCGATTGCATCTCATACTTATACATTATTGCATCCTTGCCAATCTTTTAAACATCGTTCTTACCGGACGATGATGCTATTTCAGAATTTGGAGTTATTACGCACCGAAGACCTTGTCTGCTTAATCTTGCAGCCAAGAAAGGCAAGTTCATCACTTGCTCATGTCATTTGATTATTTCTATCAAATTACTTGCAAAGTACTATGATTATCACTATTGCATAAAAACCAAAACCACTACTTTCATAATTATGAATATGACTATGTGGTGGGCAATGGAACCATGGATTGTGTTGATATGGTGGAGGTTCCATTGCAAGGGTTTATATCCATCTAGGATTAAACAACAAATGTCGCCAGTGATTCTTGTGCCGTAATACCCGTGTTAACCATAAGATCCGGAGTGGGACGGAGTAGTCAAAAGTGTTTCCACCTCTCGTTCATCAACGGATGCGCTTTACCGTAGACACTTGTATCTGTCGGTGGCAAGCAGTAGGCTGGGGAAGCCTTAAGTCCCCACGGCATAGTCCGTAGACACTTGTCGCTCGAAGAACAAGCGGTAGGCTGGGGAAGCCTTAAGTCCCCACGGTATTGCGGTCTATGATGGGTTGCAGCTACCGGCTTAGGAGTGTATGGTAGAGCCCAGCACTGTCGTCGTGGTCGGGGTCCACCTTGAAATCTACAGGAATAATGGGACCGGCGTGGACCCAGGGTCGGGGCTTGCAACAAAGGGTGGGTGTTCGAGGTAGCGGAGGAACATGATTGGCTAGACCTTATACCGGGCCTCACACCATAGGAAGTGTGGACGGGTCATTCCCGGTTGGCACCAAGGTTAAGATCTCTTATGGGTAAAGCAACACACCTCTGCAGAGTGTAAAGAACCGTGACCTGTCACTCCCTGTTCCGGGATATGGAACTGCGAACGCGGCCGGAAAGGAGCTCCATGAAGTTCTAGTAAACCGGTGAAGGCTGACGGACATAGTTCTTCTGAATAAAAGCAACCTTTTGAAGAAATGGTTATGAAAACTTGCATTGGTGTTAGACTTTCTGGTCTAATGCCGTAGCTAGGGCATTAAACACCCCTTTCCTATAATGAACTTGTTGAGTACGCTCGTACTCATCCCACTCTTAAATCCCCTGCTTAGATATGGAGGTATCGAAGGAGGATCTACAGTACAACTCGAAGGCCGAGGAGTCAACCACTACTTCAAGAGACAGGACCCTGTCAGAGGAGTCAGATACCACATCCAACAAGGAGAAACCTAGATTAGCAATATAAAGGAACTAGCTTCCTAAACTTAGCTCCTATTTAGCTAGAATCTATTCATAGCCTCTGTAGCTAGTTAAATACTCTACAAGTAGAGTTCGTGTTAGGATTAGACAACGAGTCGTTCTTCTGGAGTTTATTTGCAGTTTTACCTCAATGTAAAGTAGAAGGCTATGATGATCTTTTGTAACGAATCAGTGTTGTAATTCTATAGACATGCCTTGGACCCGCATATGTTTCTGTTGTACCACTCTGAGCGATATAAAACTAGTGGAACAGTGTTTCACTGGTGTTATATCAGACTTGCATACTACACCATGCAGTGGTATGCCGGGTCACCACACACCCGGACCTTTCCTACCGGTGCACAGGACAAGCCCGGAACGATCCCATGGAACGTTGTGTGAGTTGGCTGTAGCATGTTTTCTGTTATCCCCAGCGTGTGCATTGTATGCTTGTACATGATATTTATGCTGCTTCCATTGTCTATCAGCACTTTGCTGAACTTGACTCGCGTCGTTGGCCCATGCATGATTGGATCTACCACAAGGGCATAACCACCCGGATTAGGCATTATCTCGGGGTGATCCCGGAACGACCAGGAGATTTCTTGATCTGACCACAACATGTATTTTGGTACTGCTGGCATCACAGCATTCACTTCCATGGAACGGCGATGTAGGCTTTGCCTGTCGGTTGGCTCAGTGATGAACACAACGCAGCACATGTCCGGATCCTGATAAACGTTCCGGCCTAAAGGTGCCGGTGGAGGTGGTTGGCCATTGCCTTCTCCCACCTGATGAACTTGCTGTTGCTGCCGGTTCGGCTGAGGCTGTCCCGGTAGAGCGTTTGCTCCGGTAAGCGGTGGTGGTGGTAATGGGTGCTGATGCAGCATGTCATGCGAGGGTGGCAATATTGTGGAACATCCTTGTGCTTGCGCATCTTTCGCCGCACCTCTCAGCATCAAGTGCTTGATCCAAGAACAATCTTTTGTCAAATGGTTTGCCGGCCTCGTCGGATTCGGAGTGTGAAACCGGCATGGTTGCTCCATTGCCGCTTCCATGGTGTATCTCAAATGCTCTTGCCAATCTTTTTTCTGTCCCCACTTTTCTTTTTCAACCCATTTCTTCTTAGGACCCGCCCACGGCTGCGATCCGGTTTTTTGCCTTTGGCTTCCGCTGGGGCCGAAATTATCCTGCACCGCAGCTACTTGTTGTGGACCATACCTTCGATCCGGAAACTCTTCTCTTCTTTTGTTGTGCCGGTTGTCCCGGTATTGATCTTGGCGCGGTTGGATCGTTTGTGCCGGATCAGCTTGCACTGCCGGTTGCATTGGGTCTCCCAATGCGTAGCTATCTGCTACACGTATCATTTCCGCTAGAGTTACCGGCATGTTCCGCTGCAGCCTTTGCCACAACGGCGAACCTCTGCGACACCCATTGCAAAACCAAGTAATGGCTTGCGCCTCTATCACCCCTTCGCAGGAGTTTCTCGTGGAGTTCCACCGGGTCAGATAATCCCGGTCTGTTTCATTTGGGCGCTGCACGCACAAGGCGAGCTGCTGCGGCCTGTTGGGCCACCGGTATGTGCTGCTGAAATTACTCACAAAAGCTTCCTCAAAGTCCAACCAGCCATTTATGCTTCCTGCCGGCAAGTTGTTTAGCCAGATTCGTGCCGGTCCTACCAGGAAAGATGGTACAATTCTCATGGCCCAACGCCGGTTTCCTCCACCAGTTACGGTTCCTCCGCCACCAGCGACGTACACCGCGGTCACATAATCCGTGAGCCAATCTTCCGGCTTAGTGGTGCCATCATATGTTTTTGTGTCACGAGGCAACTGGAAGTTGCGAACCGGTGGTTCCTCTTTCATGATCCTTGGACCAAAGTATTTTGGGCCCGGAGGACCTTCTGCCTCGATCATTTCAGACAAGTACACTCTATCCAGCCGGTGCCTCGCATCCCGCTCTGGCAGGTGTCTTTCTCCCACGCGTTCCCCCAACGGGTTCGGGTATGCCGTGAGTCTTTCCGCTGTCGAATCAGCTTCATCGTAATATTCCGGCATCGCGGCCCTTGCCTGCCGGTACCTTGGGTGAGGCATTTCCTCCTCTTCATACGCTGCCCTTGCAGCTCGATAATTTTGCCCGGTTTCATATCTACCGGCATGATTGTTTCCGGCATAGCCTCTTCTGGCGTAGCCTCGATCTGCCCCTTGGCTTTTCCTACCGGCATCGTGTTTCCCGGCTTGTTGCTTCCCGGCAAGGACCGGATTGTACACAGTCATCTGCTGCGCATTCATCTCTTTTTCTTTCTTCTGTCCGGATGGGAGGACGATGCCTGCCCATGGGACTTGCTACCGGCATTCTTTGTCGAACGCACATATTTTGATGCCGTTGCTTTGTTCGCTCTAGCAAGCTCAGCATTTTGTTCCTGAATCTCATCAAGCAGTTCTCTAACACGATCATGTTGTTTCGCTAAAGCATCTCCGCTAAGCGATTCACACAGCTCCATAGCAGCCCTAGCAGCTTTTATAGTTTTATCCGGGCTACTGTACTTAGGTTTCTCTACGATGCTCAAAGACACAGAGGCACTCTTGCCGGCTAGAACTGCCTTACGCAAATCCTGATCTAGATTGCGAGCCTTAAGCCGGTTTTCCGGCATCCTAGCAGCCTGAGCGCTAACTGAAGCAAAGCCATGGGCAGCGTTATACTCACGTAGGGTTAGGTTCAGCTCGCGCTGCGCCCGGATGATGTCCTCGCCCCCGGAAAGTAGCTTCTTGCGCGTCGCCTCCAGCTCCGCCTGAGCCGCTGCCGGGTCGATGTTCTGCGCGATGGGCGTCGCCAGCATGTTCATCGCCGCTTGAAGTGGTGTCTCCGGTGGTGCGGAAGATGTTCCCGCAGCGCCTGCGTCGCGCTCGAGCGGAGGCTTGGCTGGGCGGGTCGATGCCGCACGCCCAACACCTTCTTCCACAGCTTCCTTGCCAGCACCAACCGCGCCAGCCATCATGACCTCCACGCTGCCGGCGGCGCGGCCAGCACATAGCCACCTTGGTGGGTCTGGTGCCACCAGCACCGGCGAGAGGCGCTGGCGCACGGGGATGGTGCCGAAGTAGATGCGGTGGCTGCCGAACTCGATGATGCGGCCGTTCTTGGGGAAGATGCCGCCGTTGGCGAAGCAGCCTGCGTTGTCGTTGATGAAGTCCATGGATGGAGTAGATGCGCTGCACGAGCGCAGACACCGTCCGTTCGCCGGCGACGTCGAGGAGACCCGCCCGAATATGAACTCCAGCAAGCGCCGCTTCATGCCCCACGGTGGGCGCCAGCTGTCATCGTGGTGAACAGACAGATGCCATAGGATGGCTTAAGTTGGGGATGAATGGGCGCTAGAGGATTCGGGGAAGGGTTTTTGATTAGATTGGATGAACTTCCAGGTGCTTTCCTCAAGAACTTGACCTAGGCCAGAGGTAGAAGAAGAGAGACACAAGGAAGAACTCTGCTCTAGATCTCTTTCTTCATTGATCTCAACAGGTTACAGGTTTGTGCATACAAGGTTCGTACATACACGCATATCATGCCCGCGATGGGGAGCGCCCCCTCTCCTTATATAGGGGAGAGGGTGGCTTACAGGGGAAGAAACCCTAATGGCATCTTTGAACAGACAAACTACTTTACAAAGTTACTTTAATCATAGGTGACGCCGGTATCTTCTTTAATCAGGGAGGCTGACGTCCTCCGGTTGCTTTTGGCGTCACCTTCCTATTTGGCGTCAGGGCTTCATTTCAAGCTACTTTGCTTAGGTCATCCTTGTTCTCTAGCTCTTGAGAGAATCTTTGACCAGTCCTGCCGACGTGCTACAGTGCACCTCTTACCGGCAGTCCGGTGTCTTCTTAGCTCATACCGGTATGCCTCTCTTTGGGATTGTCGTGGTATCGTCACGGCATATGCCATAGGGTGGCTAATCGAAGTGGTTCCTGAGGGATCTCACGGCGGTATCCGGATGCGGGTATGGGCACGAGCGACACGGCGACGTACCCAGGTTCGAGGCCCTCCGATGGAGGTAAAACCTCTACTCCTGCTATGAGTGTATATGATGATCACACAGTACAATGGTGCTCCTAGAGCTGTGTCCGGCTGCTCCTGAGAGGCTAAGGAAGACTATGGTCTCTCTCACAGGGCAGCTCTGTAGGTGGGTGAAAGCAATAAAATGATCGATCCCCTGCACGAGAGGGGGCAGTGCGGCTTATATAGGCACCGGCACTTTACATATAAGACCCTATAGTTTTACGGGCCGGCTGGGCCGGCTCCGGCTTCCGCTCCTTCCCGAGGCGGTGACGTCAGGAGTGGTTGAGGCATCGTGGCCTGTCCCATCCGGCTGCCACGGTCAGCGGTATGGAGGAGGTGTCCCTGTCGCCGTCAGCCACTGTAGCCTGTACGGATCGTCGTAAGCCCTGACGGCCTGTCCGGCGCGAGGCACTATTGCTCCACAGTGCCCCGCGTTTCACGGAAGATGGAGTCAGCGTGGACTTTGGGAACCCGGATCACCTACCCGGTTCCTTCCAGTGCAAGACTCGCCAGCCTCGAGTCGGTCTGAGGTACAAACCCCAGTCGGATATGGCTTGTAGAAGCCGGCCCAACCACAGCATTGGTGGCCGTAGCCAGGCCGACTAGGACCTAGAGCCAGCCGGCTTCCAGACCAGTCGGCCACGGCGCCAGCCGGCTGCTCCTCAGCCGGCCTTTGCCGCGAGCCGGCCAGTGGCCAGCCGGCTGCTCCGCGTCCATTGCCCTATCCGGGGTCTTCCCCCCGACATTAGCCCCCGAAGCTGGCAAGGTCCTGCGTTTAGAAGGACCTAGGCAGGTTTTCCTGGCTTCTCGAATACATTAGACGGCACTTGGAGGGGCCGACTGAGAATTTCCATTCAGCCGGCTGCGCCCTCATCCGGCTCGTTCCTGCCGGCTGCTTCTAGCCGGCTGTTTTTTATACTTGTGGAGTTTTTGCGTTCTCGCAAGGTTTGACGGCGCCTCCGCCTTGCTGATGAATTTTGGCTCGAGTGGAACTTCCGGTCCGGCTCCGGCTCGCTGCTCGCCGGAGTCTCCGCCGCCTCGGGTTCTGCGCCCGACTTGACCGGCCTGACGCCAGGGCTCTGCCGCCGGTTCGTCTGGTCACATCAATGTCCCTCCGGATCCGGTGCGGTAGTGGGCGACGTGGTGTGGCCGTTTCTGGTAACGGTAGCGGTCGTGGGAGGAGTTATGGCGCAGTAAATCCGGAGACGTGGCCCACGTCGGCCACTTGGAGGCCAACCGCCGCGGTCGGCTATAAATGCCGCGGGGGCGGTACCGAGGCGGCACTTGCCCCTTTCTTCTTCCTCGCGCTCCTGCCTTGCTCCTTCGCTTCGCTCGAGCGCTTCGCTGCTCCGACGCCGTTCTTCCTCCGCTCTTCTGGCGAATCTCAGCGAGCGGTCGCCCCGACGAGCCTCCGCCGGGCTGCCGCCGCAAGCCCGCCAATCCGGAGCCACGGGGCCACGCGCATCGACGGCGCGCTCTTCTCCACCGCGATCTCCTCCGGCGAGGAGCGGCTCTTCTTCGCCCTTCCGCCTCTCTTGGACCTCCTCTTCTTCGTCCTCGATGGCCCAGCCGAGCGGCTCCTGGAAGGGCTCCTACATGCAAGACGACGACATTGCCCGGTTCGTGCGCCTCCGCCGCATCCCGGCGGGGGTGATTACCAGGGCGCCGGGCGAGGAGCAGGAGCCTCGGCCGGAGCCCGGCGAACGCGTGGTCTTCGGCGCGCATCTCGACCGCGGATTGGGTCTGCCGGCTTCCGACTTCTTCCGCCGGTTCCTTGATCACTTCGGCCTGCAGCCGCACCACCTGCCGGCCAACGCCATGATCCTCCTCAGCTGCTACGTGGCCTTCATGGAAGGCTACGCCGGCTTGTGGCCGGACGTGGAGTTTTGGAGCCGGCTCTTCTACATCAAGGCGCAGACGACCGAAGGCCGCCTGAGGACCTGCGGCGCCGCCTCCATCTATCCCCGTACGGGTACGTCCTTCCCGCGGATTCCGATCGTCGATTCTGTAAAGAATTGGCAGATGTCCTTCTTTTATGTGCGGAACGAAAGCCCGGCCTTCGACCGGCTCAATCTGCCTGAATTCAACCCGGCCCCGCCAGTCGGCCGGATCAACTGGGGCTTCAACGCCAAGTCCTCGAACCCGGACGCGGAGGTGAACCTCCTGTGGGACTTCCTGGGCAATTGCGTCTCGGAGGGCCGGCTGAGTGCCGAGGACCTCCTCTGCACCTACATCTCGCGCCGGGTCGTACCACTCCAGTGGCGCGTCCACAAGATCGGCCACATGTCCGGCTTGCTCGACCCGACGCGGACGTCGAAGTTGGAGCTCTCCAAGGCCCAGGTGGCTCACCGGGTGAACAACATCACCAAGGCCAACATGCCGGACAACTGGGACTGGGGGCTGGCGCCTCACGATCGGGAGCAGCCGCCTGAACTGGTAAGTTGATGTTTTTCCGTCTTCCGACTTGCGGCAGCGTGGCCGACTCGGTATTTATCTTGTCTTGTTTTCAGCTTTTCGTCCGCCAAGGCATCGAGGATGGCGACTTGGCGACGAAGGTCTGGACGCCGGATCTCGTTGACCCGGCTGACTTAGCCGGCGACCAAGCCGGCGACGACGATCTGCTGGTGGCGCAGGATCAGGGCGGCCAGGGGGAGCATAACCCGCCGCCTTCGCCTGAGCATGAGCAGGAGCAGGAGCAGGAGCAGCGGCAGGCGGAGCCGGCCCAATCCGGCACGGGGGCCATCCCGGCGGTGCCTCTGCGCGCGGTGCCGCCTACTAGCACGGCGACTTCTGCGCCGAAGGGGAGGAAGCGGGCCGGCGTCGGGTCCACGGCCGCTTCGGAGGCGAGGGCCAAGAAGCAGCGCCGGCTGGCGCCCAAGAAGGTCCCGGAGAAAGCCGGGTGAGTTCTTTTTCCTCTGTTGTTTGATTCCTTTTCTTTCCTTCCTCTGTACTTATCTTCTCTTGCTTGTTCGACTAGGGCCGCGATTAAGTTTACCCAGGGAGGCGGCTCTCGGCAGGCTCCTCCCGTCACGTCGCCGCTTCAGCGGCAAAGGAGGGAGCCAACCCCGCAACCTTCAGCACGCGTGCGCACGCCGCCGGCTGCTGACGTGCCGCCTGTGGCCACGCCACCTTCTGCGGGGGCGTCTTCTTCTGCGGCGCCTGGCGGCGGAGACCAGGGTCAGTCGGCGCGCCAGCCGACTTTAGACGACATGTTCCCGCGCCGCGCCCCGTTTGTGGAGCGGGCAGCCGGAGCCGGCAGGGGCATGCCGCCTGCGGCAGGAGCTGGAGCTGGTGGGGCTGTGCCGCCTTCGACCGGAGTCGGCGGGCCTGCGCCTAACGTCGTGGTGCCGGAGAGTTCTCCGAAGGGAGCGCCTCGGGCGCCGGATGCGACGGCTCCCACCGGGCCGACTGTTTCGACCGCGCCGCCTCCAGCTTCGGGGCCGACGAGGAGGGAGCCGACCGGGAAGGAGCCGGCGAGGGGGCAGCCAGGGCGCTCAAAGGACGCCGATTCCCGGGCTCTGGTGAGGACGAGGGGCCCGTCGGGCCCAACTGAGGGCCTTCACGTGGCCAAGGGGGCCCGGCTGCTGCAGGTGCCGTCTGCCTCTGACTCCAGCCTTGGCTCGGCTGGCACCATGGAGGCTGCGTGGCACTCGGCGGATTCCTGCGAGGTGTTCAACCGGGAGGGGCAGCCTGGTACGGCGCCCATGAAGATGGTCTTCTCCGGCTACCGGGCCGGTTTGGCTTGTTAGCCCCCGACTTGGGCGATGAAGCCCCCGGGTTCGGCTGAGCAGCCCCCGGGTCAGCCGGCACGAATATTGAATCCGAGTCCGGTGACGGTATGATGGACGGCTTCTTGAGAACCGCCAAGGCGACACCCGGCGGAATGGCTTGCCGGGTTGAGCCAATCTTGGATAAGGCATCAGCCGCTTCGTTATTTGCTCGTGGCACATGGTGGAATTCGCAGCCGTCGAAGAAGCCGGATAGCTGCTGGACATGGAAGCGATACGAGGCCATGTTGGCGTCCTTCGCGTCCCAGTCGCCAGATGCTTGCTGTATGACCAAGTCGGAGTCGCCGAAGCAGAGTATGCGACGCACGCCAATCTCCTTGGCCAGCTTCAGCCCATGAATGAGCGCTTCGTACTCCGCCACATTGTTGGAGGCGGCGAAGTGGATCTGCAGGACGTAGTCCAGCCGGTCCCCCTTGGGAGAAGTTATGACGATGCCGGCTCCCAAACCGTTGCGCATCTTCGAGCCGTCGAAGTGCATCTTCCAGTGTGTGGAATCCGGCACAGGCGGCAGGTACTGCATCTCAGCCCAGTCGACGAAGAAGTCCGCGAGGATCTGCGACTTGATGGCTGTGCGTGGCTCGTAGAGGATGGTGTGGGCGGCCAGCTCCAGGGCCCACTTGGCAACCCGGCCGTTGGCATCCTTGCTGCCTATGATTTCCGCCAAGGGTGCTGTGGCAACCACCCTGATGGGGTGCTCTTGGAAGTAGTGCTTGAGCTTCTTGGCCGCCATGTAGACGCCGTAGGTAACCTTCTGGTAGTGGGGGTAATTTTGCTTCGACTGGGAGAGCACTTCGCTAAGGTAATAGACTGGGCGCTGAACCAGCTGCTCCCTGTTGCCGGCTTCTCTGCGCTCCACCACCAGGACAACGCTAACCACTCGATTGGTGGCTGCGATGTACAACAACATCGGCTCCATTGAACCCGGCGTTGCAAGGATTGGCGCGGTTGAGAGCACGCGCTTCAAGTCACGGAAAGCCTCATCCGCCTGCGGTGACCAGACGAATTTGTCCGCCTTCCTCATTAGTTGATACAGGGGCAGTGCCTTCTCCCCCAGCCGGCTGACGAAGCGGCTCAAGGAGGCCAGGCAGCCAGCAAACTTCTGGACGTCCTTGAGGCACTGCGGCAGTTCCATCTTCTCTATGGCGCTGATCTTGTCCGGGTTGGCTTCGATCCCTCGCTGAGAGACGAGGTAGCCAAGGAGCTGGCCAGACGGCACGCCGAATGTGCACTTGGCCGGGTTGAGCTTCATCCGGAATCTTCTCAGATTGGTGAAGGTTTCTCTCAGGTCATCAAGGAGGGTAGTCGTCTCCTTGGTCTTTACAACGACATCATCCACATATGCGTGAACGTTTCTGCCGATTTGATCCTGCAAGCATTTTTGCATGCACCTTTGGTAGGTGGCGCCTGCATTTTTCAAGCCGAACGGCATAGTCGTGTAGCAATAAGCCCCGTATGGGGTAATGAACGAAGTTTTTATTTGATCAGCCGGATTCAAAGGAATCTGGTGGTAGCCTGAATAGGCGTCTAAGAAAGACAACAGTTCACAGCCGGCAGTCGAGTCTATGACTTGATCTATGCGCGGCAGGGGGAAGGGATCCTTCGGGCACGCCTTGTTCAGGCTGGTGTAGTCGATACACATGCGCCAGGAGCCGTTCTTCTTCAAAACCAGGACCGGGTTTGCCAACCAGTCCGGGTGCAGCACTTCCATGATGAAGCCGGCAGCTAGGAGCCGGGCGATTTCTTCACCGATGGCCTTCCTTCGTTCTTCGGCGAAGCGCCTGAGAGGCTGCTTCACCGGCTTGGCCTCAGGCCGGACGTGGAGGTGGTGCTCAGCCAACTCCCTCGGCACACCCGGCATGTCTCTTGGAGTCCATGCGAAGATGTCCCGATTCTCACGGAGGAAGCTGGTGAGCTCGCTTTCCTATTTCTTGTTCAAGCCGGCACCGATGGTGACGAACTTGTCCGGCTGCGCCGGGTCCAGCAGGATCTTCTTGGTGTTGTCGGCCGGCTGGAAGTGAGTCGTCCCAGCCGGGTTGCCCGCAGCCGGCATGTCTGTCTGCGCGGCTTTGGCGAGGGCGACGGCGTCGTGGATGAGCTGCTTCTCGGTGGCGATGACCAGCGTCTGGCCATCTTGGAGCTCTGCGTGGCGCAGTCCATGGAGCGGCGATAGTCGCCGGCTACGGTAATGACCCCCTTGGGGCCAGGCAGCTTCATCTTCAGGTACCCATAGTGGGGCACCGCCATGAACTTGGTCAGGGCCGGCCTGCCTAGGAGCGCGTGGTAGGGACTCACGAGGTCCACCACCTCGAACTCGATTCTCTCAGTGCGGAAGTGGTCCGGCTTCCCGAACATCACCTCCGGGGCCGTGATCCGGCCGATCGGCTGGCAGCAATGGCCTGGCACGATGCCATGGAAGACGGTGGGGGTGGGGCGCAACTCGGCCTCCTGGATGCCCAGCTTGCGGGCGGTGTCGCGGTAGAGGATGTTGATGCTGCTGCCGCCGTCGATGAGGACGCGCGAGAAACGCACGCTGCGCCGGGTTGTGCCGATGGTGGGGTCGAGGACCATGGCGTAGCTGCCCGGCTTCGGCAGGACAGCCGGTGTGTCGCGGCGATCAAAAGTGATGGCCTGCTCTGACCAGTTTAGGTACTGGGGGACCGGCGGTATGACCGCGTTGACCTCGAGGGAACGGCGCTCTTGGCTCGTCCTGTCCTCGGGCTCGGAGGTGAAGATGATGTAGGTGGCGTCTTCGGCCAGATACCGGCCGGCATGGTGCACTTGGTTAGCCTCGTGGTGCTCGAGGTTGACGTTCTCTGCGCCGGCTTGGCCACCCGGCCCGCCGGCTGGTGGAGGCGGGGGTGGAGGCGGGAGGGGTTCACCGCTTGTCAGCCGCTTCATGAAGTGGCAGTCGCGGGTGGTGTGGTTGGAGGGGTTCTTGCCGCTGTGGTACTTGCACGGCGAGTCGAGCATCTGCTCGAAGGTGTATTTCGGCTTCCACTGCCGGTCTTGCTTCTGGCGGCGGCTTCCGCCCGCCGCGTTGTCTGCCACGGCGGCCACGTGGGCGGAGCCGTACCGGCGGTCCGGCTGGTCGTTGTGACGCTTGCCGCGGTAGTTGTCCCGCCGGCTGCCGTGCGAGGCGCCCTCGGCCGGCTTATTGTTGTCCCGTCTTGCTGGGGCCGGTGGAACATCAGCCGGCGCCTTGCCGGCTTCCTCTGCCAGCGCGTACTTGTCTGCGATGACCATCAAGGCGGCCATCGTCTTGGGCTCGCTGCGGCGCAGCTTGTGCCACAGCATGGTGTTGGGTCGGCAGCCGCCCATGAAGAAGCTGATGGCTTGCATCTCGTGCACGCCCTCGCAAGAGTTGCGCATCTCGCACCAGCGCGTCAGGTACGCGCGATCCGTCTCGTCCGGGCCCTGCTTGCACATCTCAAGCTGTTGAGGGCGACCCGGCCGGCGATAAGTGCCGGTGAAGTTGCTGATGAAGGCGGCTTCGAAGTCCAGCCAGCCGTTTATGCTGCCGGCTGGCAGGTTGTTGAGCCACGTGCGGGCGGAGCCGAGTAGCATGAGGGGGGAGTAGCGCACGGCCCAGCGCTTGTTGCCCTTGGCGATGCCGACTGCCGTGGAGTAGTCCAGCAGCCAGTCCTCCGGCTTGGTGGTGCCGTCGTACTTGGGGGTGTCGCGCGGGAGCTGGAAGCCCTCGACCATGGGCTCGTTGAGGATCCGCGGCCCGAAGCACTTTGGGCCGGCTGGCCCCTCTTCTTCCGCGATGCGGGATTGAACCAGCCGGTCGAGGCGGTCTCGGGCATCAGCGGGCTCGATGCGCGGGCCCAGCCGGGAGTGTGCCGGCTGGCGCGCGCCGCTTGCTTCTGGAGCCGGCCGGTGATGACGGCGGGGCCCAGAGTCTTGCTCCTGGTTCCGGCTTGGAGGGGGCCGGCTGCGGCTGCCGCCGCTCGGCTGGTGGCTTGGCCGGCCCAAGCTGTGCGTGGCCCGGGAATCATGGCGCCGGCTTGGTGCTGGGGAGGAGGACTCGGCCGTGTCCCTGGCGCCTTCCCTGTCGTTGCCTGCAGCCCCACGAGCGTGAGAGGCTGCAGGGGCATCGACATACCTGGGGTCGGCAATCTGCCTGTTGGCTGCGTTGAGCAGCTCGATCACCCGCCCGGTCCGGCGGCGTAATTCTTCGCCCGAAGGCGGTTCAGCTCTTCTGCGGCGGCTTCTGCCGCGCGCATGTTCTTGTCGGGGGTGTTGTAGACGGGGAGCTCCGCGGACGGAGCCGGCGAAGGAGCGCCGTCGCGGGCGATCTCAGCGCCGAGGTCGCGGCCCCTGCGGCGGATGTGGCCGGCTCGGCTTGGCTCGTCGCCGCCTGGAGTGAGGCCGTGGGCGCGGTTGTACTCGCGCTGGGTGATCTCCATCTGGCGCTTAGCAGCAGCCAGTTCTTCGGTTTGCTTGAGGAGGAGCTGGCGGTGCGCCTCCAAGTCCGCCTCGATGGCGGTGGGGTCTGCGCCAGGCGTGAGCGGGGTGCTCAGCTTTGCCCGGACTGCATCCAGCCGGGACGGCGGCGGAGGCGCTTTTGGGCCCGAGCCGGAGGCGTTGGGGTCGATGTTGCGCTCCAGGTCGGGGCCGCGCATGCGCGGGTTCTTGGTGGGGAGCTCGTCGCCAGCCATCATGACTTGCACGACGGCGGGGCTGGCGGGAGCGCTGCTGCCGGCTCGCGGAGGAGGGCTAGCGCAGCGCAGCACCTGCCGCGGGTAGCGCGGCGGTGCGACGGTGGCGACGTAAACGTCAAAGCCGCCGAAGGAGATGACGCTGCCGCCGGCTGGGAAGGGCCGGTCAGCGAAACAGCCAGCGTTGTCGCTGACGCAGTCGAGGGAGCCGAATCTCCAGATCAAGCACAGGCGACTCGCTCGCCGGTGGTGGTGGTGAGGCCCGTCCGGATGAAGACACCGGCCGAGGATGCTGAAGGCCCCACGGTGGGCGCCAAATGTCGTGGTATCGTCACGGCATATGCCATAGGGTGGCTAATCGAAGTGGTTCCTGAGGGATCTCACGGCGGTATCCGGATGCGGGTATGGGCACGAGCGACACGGCGACGTACCCAGGTTCGAGGCCCTCCGATGGAGGTAAAACCTCTACTCCTGCTATGAGTGTATATGATGATCACACAGTACAATGATGCTCCTAGAGCTGTGTCCGGCTGCTCCTGAGAGGCTAAGGAAGACTATGGTCTCTCTCACAGGGCAGCTCTGTAGGTGGGTGAAAGCAATAAAATGATCGATCCCCTGCACGAGAGGGGGCAGTGCGGCTTATATAGGCACCGGCACTTTACATATAAGACCCTATAGTTTTACGGGCCGGCTGGGCCGGCTCCGGCTTCCGCTCCTTCCCGAGGCGGTGACGTCAGGAGTGGTTGAGGCATCGTGGCCTGTCCCATCCGGCTGCCACGGTCAGCGGTATGGAGGAGGTGTCCCTGTCGCCGTCAGCCACTGTAGCCTGTACGGATCGTCGTAAGCCCTGACGGCCTGTCCGGCGCGAGGCACTATTGCTCCACAGTGCCCCGCGTTTCACGGAAGATGGAGTCAGCGTGGACTTTGGGAACCCGGATCACCTACCCGGTTCCTTCCAGTGCAAGACTCGCCAGCCTCGAGTCGGTCTGAGGTACAAACCCCAGTCGGATATGGCTTGTAGAAGCCGGCCCAACCACAGCATTGGTGGCCGTAGCCAGGCCGACTAGGACCTAGAGCCAGCCGGCTTCCAGACCAGCCGGCCACGGCGCCAGCCGGCTGCTCCTCAGCCGGCCTTTGCCGCGAGCCGGCCAGTGGCCAGCCGGCTGCTCCGCGTCCATTGCCCTATCCGGGGTCTTCCCCCCGACAGGGATACCGGTAAGATTTACTTGGCCCAAAAGCTTATCTGGAATGAACTTCAAACCGGTATCTTGATGGCTCAAACCATCCAGTTTGGCATGCCTTTGGCATACCGGGGGTCATCCCCCCAACAAGAAACCTCCTTGGTCTGACCAAATGAAGAGACTAAAAGCACAACGCAGAGCTCGTGGGGAGTGCTTCAAATGTGGTGAGAAGTACCAACCTGGACACAAGTGTGCCAAAACTGTATCTCTCAATGTAGTTGAAGAATTGCTTGAGCTACTACAGTTACAGTCATCCTCTGAAGATGAGAGAGACACTGACACATCAGAAGATGAGACACTGATGAAGATCTCCTATTGTGCATCAGTGGGCACAACAGCTAAGAAGACAATCAAGTTACATGCAACTATAAATGGCAAACATGTGCTAGTGCTTGTTGATTCAGGGAGTTCTGGCAGCTTTATATCCCAGAAAACCGTTGACAGCCTGCAGCTCAAAACTGACCGTGTATCAGCCGTGAGAGTGATGGTGGCAGATGGGGCGAAGCTGCCGTGTGACACAGCAGTACCTGAAGTAATCTGGCACTGCCAGAATAATGTCTTCTCCTCCACACTACGAGTGTTTGATCTCCAAGGGTATGACATGATTCTTGGCATGGACTGGCTGGAAGCATGTGGGGATATGTGGATAAGTTGGGAACGCAAAACCATTCGCTTCCGTCATCAAGGCAAGCGAATCACTCTCAAAGGGATCAAGAACAGAACAGATGCATGCACGCAAATATCAGGGGAGCAGCTCCATCGTTTGATTCGCACAGAGGCAGTGGCACAAGTCATCCAATTATGTCTAGTCCAGGAACAAGACAATATTTCCTCGCCTCCAGCAATTGTCGCCAAAGTGTTAATCGAATTCGAGAGCTGTTTTGGCGAATCACAGGAACTTCCACCTCATCGCAACTTTGATCACCACATCCATATGCAACCCGACGTTGAAAGGATCGTATGCCGCACCTAGAGGGGGGGTGAATAGGTGCTAACCAATTTTTAGTTCTTTTTCAACTTAGGCTTGACACAAAGGTAAATTCTCTAGATATGCAACTAAGTGAATATACCTATATGACAAGGATATCAACTAAGCAAGATATAGCTACGCAATAGGAGATAGAGTGGGATAGAGGTAACCGAGAGTGGAGCACGCGATGACACGGAGATGATTCCCGTAGTTCCCTTCCTTTGCAAGAAGGTACGTCTATGTTTGGAGGAGTGTGGTTGCTACGCAAGCCAAACCAACAGCCACGAAGGCTTCACTCAGATCTCTTGTGAGCAACGCCACGAAGGCCTAGCCCACTTCCACTAAGGGATTTCCTCGAGGCGGAAACCGGGCCTTTACAAAGTTCTTGGGGCACACATCCACAACCAAATTGGAGGCTCCCAAATATGTAACAATACAACAATCAACAACAACACATCAACAACAAATCAACTAGGGAACCAAATAGGAACACTAGCATGAGATCCCTCAAACAAGTGAGGGGGAAATGAAGAACGCTTCGGTGAGGATGTAGATCGGTGTCTTCTCCTTCGAATCTCCAAAGATCAAGAGCTTTGGTTGGGGGAGGAAGGAGATCTTGCAAATCTTGAGTTTCTTGAGGTGGCTCTAATGGAGGTGGCTTGGCAGATTTCTTGTGTAATGATTGAGCAAGCAACCAAGGTAGAAGAAGGGGGGTATTTATACCTCCCCTCAAAATTGAGCCGTTGCAGCTTCCGGGGGGCCGGATGTTCCGGCCTAAGTAAGGGCCGGATAATCCGCCCCCCCCCCCCCCCCCGGATAATCCGGCCTTCGGGACAAAACTGTGACTTTATCCGGCCAAATGTCCGGCCCAATGCCAGACTTGCTTTTCTTCCAGTCCTTAGCCAAAATCGAGGGGGCCGGATATTTCCAAAATATCTGGCCCGGATATTCCGGCCCTGGTACAATACCGGGACAATATCCGGGCAAAAATCCGGCCCCTATACTGCGCTGCTTTTCCTCATGAGACTTAGCCAAAATCAGGGGGCCGGATATTTCAACAATATCCGGCCCGGATTATCCGGCCTGGCCAACTTTTTCTGATTTCTTTTGACAGACGATCAAATCCAACACACATGAATAAATATCTATGTAATCCCTGTACCACTTAAACAAACATTAGTGTATCACATATATTGACATCAAACACACAAAACATAATGTGAGAGATGTTCTTTCAATCTCCCCCTTTTTGGTGTTTGATGACAATATACGGATTTGCAAGGGAATCACTCCCCCTACATGTGTGCATATAAGTAATTTTCATTTGAATACAAATACACAACACATAGGAGTGAGGTGCCTCAACACAAGAGGTATCCAACATGAGCTCTAACACATAGACATCGACAAATATGAAGTTGAGATAGGATGTAAGAAATCATACCCATGTGTAGATATATAATACGGAGATATAGCATCACACATAATGTAATATCCTTGATCTCAACAAATAGAAATCCGAAAACCATGACAATGTCTCACACCACATAGCACATAGTTTTGAACGGCACACAAACAAACCAAATAGTTCAAAGAAGAGGGAACACAAGCAATATAAGAATGATAAACGCATATGCTTGTGCCCAAACCATGCAAATCCCCGAGAATCCTAATAGAACACTTCTCCCCCTTTGACATCGAGACGCCAAAAAGGGGACAAGCGCGATGCTACACGTCCCATGGGAATCACTCGGAGGCTTCTTCATCATCGGACTGGTATGCCGCTTCCTCTTCTTCCTCATCAGTGTCAGGTGCATCCGGAGAGCGGCGCGAGGTGTTGGAACTTTGAAGGCAATCATCAAGATCACTCCATGGAACCTGTGCAGAGTGCCATCCACTGTAACCCTGGTGAGCTGGAGGCTGAGGCGGGGGTCCTTGATCACCACTGAGCTTGTGAAGAATAACCGCCTGAGTATGCTTAATCTCAGAACGCTCTCGGCTAGCTGCATAGTTCTCCTTATGGATCTCAATGTTCATGCAAAGGATGTGACGCTGAAACCAACTAAGCCGGCTCACTTGCTTCCTCATAGCCGGGACATCAGGATGACGAGCAGGAGCAAAACCACTAGAACGAGCATCACCCATGAAAGTGTCAGGAGCAGGTACAGCTGAAGAGACTGGCTTAAGCCTGTAGGCCTTCTTGACAGTGTGCTTCACCAAAGGATACCCACTCAAGTCTTCACCACCCAAAGCCACAGAGTTGTTGATGAGAAGCTGAATGTAGGGTGCATAGGGTATGGTGGTCCGGGAGACCATGGCATCATGGATCTCATGGAAGATAAAGTCCATGACATCAAGAGTGTAGTTCCGTTCCTCGGTAACATCACGAGCACACTTATAGCTGAGGTGCATAAGGTCCACAAGGGCTCCCCGGAGAGCATCATTGTTACCACCACTTGGGCAAATGGTTGCCCGAAAGAACCGAAGCAACTGACTGTATATGGGAAGCAGCCCCTTAGCAAAACCAATTTTTCCCGCTGAGGTATAGAGATCCACAAGAGCATTCTTATCTGTCTGTTGTGGTCCATGAAGGCGACGACCCCCATCAACAGGAACTCCAAGAATACCAGCAAATCGGCGCAGAGTGGCACTGCAGTGAGTGGAGCCAGTCATCCATTCCATAGTGCGTTCCTCATCTTTCTTGATTGCCAAAGTGGCAAAGAATTGCTTCACCAAATCTGGGCTATAGTCACATTGAATCTTCATGATATCAAGCAAGCCCATCCTTCCAGCTACCCAGATTGCATCTTCAAAGTGATTGTTGACAGCCAGAATGTCCACATTGATAGCTTGCATGGGTCTCAGATTCTTCATGGGCTCATAGACGTCCTTGTAGATGAACTCCTGCTCCATGCACCAGTATCTCCTGCCCTCTATCTCTTCATCCCTTGGGACATCTTCATACCAGTTCTTCATGCGGATAGCGGAATAAGAGACTGGGTCCATGGCCTTGTAGTTCTCCCTCACTTCCTTGTTCTTTCGCCTTGAAGCGACGGACTTGCGAGGTGCATTGGGTGCAAACTCGTCACTAGATCGATCATGCCTTGAGCGTCTCCGACCACCCCGAGAAGCACCACCTGTGAGAAGCAAAGGCGGGTAGCAAAGGGAAGGTAATGCTCATAAGTCATGTAAGATACAGTAATATACTCGAGAAACATGCTATAAGTCGGTACAAATCTAGACATGATAGATTGAAGCAAAAACTGCAGCGGCGATGAAGCTCCAGGCCGGATAATCCGGTGTCCCCTGGGGGTGGATAATCCGGCCTGGCCGGATAATCCGGCCTGCTCGGGGGGCAGATAATCCGGCCCTGCGAAATTTGCAGTTTTCCAATCAAAAGCTTGTCTAAGACTAGATCGGCCTCATAGCATGCAAGAGGAGTACACTACAATTGATTTGGAACAACTAGACACCAATTCCACCAAGAAAATAGCACATATAAAACACAACATCTAGGGTTAGAGATTGTGAATCATACCCACATCCATTGTGGAAATCGCTTGGAGGAGAAGGTAGCTAGGGAGGAGATGCACCCGATCCACCCAAGAACTCCGAGAGGGGGCGGACGGAGCGTCTCCGGCGAGGAGGAGGAGATCCGGCGAACTTGAGAGGAGAAAGAGTATAGAGAGGCACGTGGGGGGTGGTGTGAACCGTTTGCCCCACCCCCCCCCCCCCCCGCGGCCTCGTCCTCAACCCTTTCAAGATCTGCCCAGGCCGGATAATCCGGCCCTAGCTTAGGGCGGATAATCCAGCCTGGCCGGATTATCCGGTGTCTCCTGGGGCCGGATTATCCGGGGTTCTGGAAAATTCCAGAATCACCGGGAATCCGGCCCATCTTTCGTTGGTTATTTGCATGACCCATATGTGATGCAATAATGTATCACGTCACATATAAGGTGCAAATTTACCAATAAGATGGAGCAACCTAGATCATCCGACCGAAACACCTCAAACTCCAAGTTTTTACCAAACATGACAAATGAGCAAGATGGAAATGGCTTATAGGAGAGAGTAGGCTTAGGTTTTAGAAGATACAAACTGTTAATGGTACATGGTCACTCAAGTTTGCAAGATATGAGGAAATAAGACCAAACTAGAGTGATTTCCCATAAGAACATGGAGTTGTCAAATAAAAGGCGATAAGATCCAAATAACTCCAACTCTTCACAAAGAAGAGTGTGGTGGCCTAGGCCACCATATATGAGTGTTGTGGCATGGCACCGCGAAGATATATCTTGGGTCCAAGCCACTACTCATCATTGAAGCTCACATATCAACATATGATATAAAGAGAATGATTTCTTAATGTTGGCATTATGGGGGGAGGGATAGCTCAATAATTTAAACCGCACTCCCCCTATTTCCATGCCCACATCTAAACCAAATAAAGATTTGAGACGAAGGTGTGTTTGCAAGATGGTCAAGCTATACTCCTTGAATCAATGATATTTAGCTCATTCCTCAAATAAGTGAACCTTGCTTCATCAAGAGGCTTCGTGAATATATCGGCAAGTTGATCTTTGGTAGGAACATAGATAAGCTCAATATCACCCCGGGCAACATGATCCCTAATGAAATGATTCCGGATCTCAATATGCTTCGTTCTTGAATGTTGCACCGGATTATAGGCAATCTTGATAGAACTTTCATTGTCACATAATAGAGGCACTTTGTCACAAATGACACCGTATTCCTTTAAAGTTTGCCTCATCCATAACAATTGAGTGCATCCACTTGCGGCGGCAACATATTCGGCTTCGGCGGTGGAGAGAGATATACAATTTTGCTTCTTAGATGACCAACACACCAAGGACCTACCAAGAAATTGGCAAGCCCCGGAGGTTGATTTCCTATCATCCTTGTCTCCCGCCCAATCCGCATCGGTGTAACCATTGAGAATAAAACTTGAGCCTTTGGGGTACCAAATACCATATCTTGGGGTATCAACCAAATATCGAAAGATTCTCTTGAGAGCTATCATGTGGCTCTCCTTAGGAGAAGCTTGATACCTTGCACACACACCAACACTCAACACTATGTCCAGTCTAGATGCACAAAGGTAAAGCAAGGATCCAATCATGGAGCGATATACCTTTTGATCCACCTCTTTACCATTGGGATCTAGTGCAAGATGACATTTGGTAACCATAGGAGTGGCCACACCCTTCATCTCGGTCATCTTGAACCTCTTGAGCATGTCTTGGAGATATTTTGCTTGGTTGATGAAGGTTCCTTCCCTCAATTGCTTGATCTCAAAACCAAGGAAGAACTTCATCTCTCCCATCATAGACATCTCAAACCTATCGGTCATAAGCTTTGAGAATTCATCATTGAAAGCTTTGTTAGTAGACCCAAATATAATATCATCAACATATAATTGGCAAACGAAAAGCTCCCCATTGACCCTCTTAGTAAAAAGAGTGGGGTCGATTAGCCCAACATCAAACCCACGGTCTACCAACAATTCCTTAAGGTGCTCGTACCAAGCTCTAGGAGCTTGTTTGAGACCATAAAGTGCTTTATCAAGCTTGTAGACATGGTTAGGAAAGTTGAGATCCTCGAACCCCGGGGGTTGCTTAACATAAACCTCTTCATGCAAAGGACCATTAAGAAAAGCACTTTTCACATCCATTTGTTGTAACTTAAAGTTATGATGCGAAGCATAAGCAAGAAGGATACGGATGGACTCAAGGCGAGCCACGGGAGCATAGGTTTCTCCAAAGTCAATTCCCTCAACTTGAGAGAACCCTTGAGCCACCAATCTTGCCTTGTTCCTCACAACATTTCCAAACTCATCTTGCTTGTTCTTGAAAATCCATTTAGTGCCTATAACATTGCGGCACTCCTTTGGCTTCTTAACTAAAGTCCATACTTTGTTGCGCTTGAAGTTATTGAGTTCTTCATGCATAGCTTCCAACCAATCCGAATCTTCAAGGGCTTCAAATACTTTCTTGGGTTCCACTAAGGAGATATAAGCATGATGATGGCTAAAGTTCGCCAATTGCCTTCTTGTGGAAACCTTTGCCCTTACATCACCAAGAACCTTGTCATGAGTGTGTCCACGAAGTTCGAGGTTCCTTTCTCTTCTTGCTAGATGACGGGCCTCGATCTCCTCCTTGGTCTTTCTAGGCCTTGGAGGTGTCACTTGATCAACTTGATCATTTGGGTCCCCGTCTTGACCATGAACTTGAGCTTCCTCAATTGCTTGGGGTTGCTCAATCTCATGTGCTTGATCTTGAACACTATTCGGAGAAGGGCAAGAGTTGATTGGATCCTCATTGGAGCCATTGTGAATGATTGGTTGATCTTGACCTTGATCTTGTCCTTGATCTTGCACATAAGAGGGAGGGTCTTGTTCTTGTTCTTGGGTTGGTGCATCATTTGCTTCACTAGGTAGGGTTTGTTGATGTTGAGAAGATGAGGGCTCCACCGTGGTAGAGCATAGTTCTTCCCGAGACGCCACACTGTGTCCCTCAATGGGGCGGAAAAATCCCACACCCATTCTTACTATGGCATCTTGAGGTATTTCATCACCTGCACAAACATCAACTTGCCCCACTTGGGAGCCATCATTTTCTTCGAACTTCACACTACAAGATTCAATGATAATCCCGGAGGATACATCAAAGATTCTATAAGTGTGAGATTCGGCACCGTAACCAACAAATATACCCTCCAAAGCTTTAGGAGCAAATTTAGATAAACGAACTCCTTTGATTTTGTAGAAACACTTACACCCGAACACCTTGAAGTATGAGATATTAGGCTTGTTCCCGGTGAGTATTTCATATGGAGTCTTGTTCAAGCCCTTGCGGAGATAGAGCCGGTTAGAGGAGTGGCAAGCGGTGGAGATGGCTTCCACCCAAAAGTTATAGCGGGATTTATACTCCGCCATCATAGATCTTGCCATATCCATAAGAGTCCGGTTCTTCCTCTCCGCAACACCATTTTGTTGAGGGGTGTAAGCAGCGGAATATTGATGTCTAATCCCCTCATCACTAAGAAAATCATTGAGTGTATAGTTCTTGAACTCGGAGCCGTTGTCACTTCTTATTGCCATAATGAGGAGGTTGTGTTGGCGTTGCACCTCGGTAGCAAAGTCAATGAATATTTGTTGAGTCTCATCTTTCATCTTGAGAAAGTAGACCCAAGTGTATCTTGAGTAATCATCAACAATCACCAAGCAATGTTTCTTCGCACCAAGGCTTGCATGAGTAACGGGACCAAAGAGATCCACATGAAGGAGCTCCAAGATCCTCTTGGAAGAGATGATAGTCTTGCTTGGATGCGGAGAGTCATGCATTTTGCCTTCAACACAAGCCCTACAAACACGATCTTTGGCAAAAGACACATTTTCCATTAGTCCCACAATATGGTTCCCCTTGTGAAGACTTTGCAAAGTTCTCATGTTGACATGGGCTAGGCGGCGATGCCACAACCAACCCACGTCCGCCTTTCCGAATAGGCACATCGCACTTGTTGTGGTGGTCCCCGAAAAGTCCACCACATACAAGTTGTGTTCACGATACCCAACGAAAGCGACTTTTAGAGTCTTGGTCCACAAGAGGACCACAATATCATTATCAATAAAGACGGCGAAACCCATCTTGCCAAGGGCAGAAACGGAAAGCAAATTGTAACCAAGGGTTTTGACAAGCATGACATCCACAAGAGTAATGTTGTGTGCAACCACAACCTTGCCAAAACCCAATACCTCGGATGTAGAATTATCGCCAAAGGAGACGGTGATATCATTAATGTTAGGCCTCAACTCCTTGACGAGGTTCTTGCCGCCGGTCATATGACTTGTACATCCACTATCAAGTACCCATTTTGAACCTCCGGCGGCATAGTCCTACATGAGATCAATTCTTGGATTTAGGTACCCATTTCGCAATGGGTCCTCTTTTGTTAGCAACAAGGGTCTTTGGGACCCAAATAGACCAAGCAACATAACCATCATATGGGCCAACATATTTAGCATAAACATCACCATAATAATCTTTAAATAAAACATAGTGAGGGTTAGCAATTCCCGCATCATCATCATTCATGGTTTTGCCCTTGGAGGCTTCACCATTAGTGACGTCTTTCTTCTTCTCTTGTGCGGGCTTGGCCTTTTGCTTGTTTGCCTTCTTTTCCTTGGCATTATAACCAAGGCCCTCCTTCCCATTGTTTGATCTTTGCTTACTCAAAAGATCATCTAAAGAAAGTTTACTTTGGGAAGAGGAGGCCTTAGCAAGTTCATCCTTCAACCTAGCATTTTCCTCAACAATATTTGCATGATCACATAGAGGAGTAGAGGAACTAGGCACATCATATGAAGCAAGCCTAATTTGAAGTTGCTCATAGGATTTGGATAGGAGAGTGAATTCACTCTTCAAAGCTTTGTGAGCTTTGTCTAGTTCATCTAGATCCTTCACAAGTTTCTCATGATCAACCTCAAATTGGGCCTTTTCCTTTTTAAGCACTTTAGACTTAGCCCTAGCAAGATCTCTAGCTTTTGTGAGCTTGTTAATTTTATCTTGAGGCTCTTCAAGAGTTTCTAGCCTCTCCTCAAGAGAAGCTATAGTTTCTTGACTTTCCTCAAGAGCATTTTTAAGAGCATGGATTTCAAGAGAGTCTTCTCTCTCTATTTGACCCTTTTTCTCAAGCATATCACTTTGTTGAGCTATACGAACCATGAGGTTTGAAACATGCTTTTTAGTGTTACCTTGTAGGTTGAGAATGAAATCATCAAAATCTAGCATTTCTTGTTTCACTTTTAGACTAGCATCATCAACCCCTAGATCACTAGATATGTTAGGCATAGAGGGGCTAGGAGATGATACCTCGGAGGATTTAGCCATGAGGCAACTTTCTTCCTCCACAAGAATGACCTCATTGGGGGATTCATTTGGTGATGAAGAGTTAGTGGAGAGGGAGGCAAGAGCGACCAAGCCATTAGAGGTTGCATCTTCTTCATCATCAACATCATCATCTCCGGAGGTATACTCTTCTTGAGTTGATAGCACAATAGGTGTGTCCAAGGAGGACCTTGCCATGAAGCAATGTGCATTCTTGATATGAGGGTTCTCATTGGGAGATTCAAAGAGAGATGAAGAGGGTATGTTGGTGGTGACGATGGCGGCCAATTCCTTTGAGCTTTCTTCATCTTCATCACCACTAGAACTTTCAACTTCATCGGATGAATATTCTTCCCTTGTTACTAGCACAACTCTTGAGGGCCTCTTGCCCTTCTTGGTCTTGTTGTTGTAGAACTTCTTGTTGGGGGCTTTTGAATATTTGCCCTTTGTGTCTTTGCTCTTGTCCTTGGGAATGAGCCTCCCATTATGAAGCTCTCTATTCTCATAGGGGCATTCGGCAATGAAGTGACGCTTGTCATCACAATTGTAGCATGATCTTGTCTTTGGACCAAAGCTAGTGAACCCACTTTTGTTGTTCCTCTTGATGTTGTCTTCCTTGGCCTTGGAGGGATCAACCCAAAAGGATTTTGCATGGAAGGCCATGTGATCATGGTAGTGGCATTGCAAATCTTCCGGATAGGACATACTCCAAGATGCCCTATAAGATTCTTGAGGAATCACTTCTTCAACGGAGTTGACCGCCAAGGCAAGGTTGGAACCTTTTGTCATCCCAAGAGCACGATTGCGAGAATCATGAGAGGTTTCCTCAAGCACCTTGAGAGCTTGCATCTCGTGCACGACTTGTTGAGAGGTGAGAGAGGAATAGCATTCCCTTCCCACAAGAGTCTTGACATCAATGGGTACAAATGGCATCATGCATTCAATGTACTTCTCCTTGATCCAAGTGTCATTGATGTGGGTGGCACCAATAAGCCGGAAGGCATCGGCAACGGTGAGAAGTCTTCCATACATGACTTCATGATCTTCATCCGGTAGCCTCATGAACCCTTCGGCTTTATTCTTAAGAGCATTATACTTGTTCCTCCTTGTGCTCTCACTTCCAATGCAACTAGCGGCCAAGCCATCCCAAGCTTCCTTGGCGGTGGTGTAGTTCCGGACACGATGCAATTCCGGTGTCCCCACACTAGTTTGAATCATGTGTAAGGCGGTGTTGTTGAGTTGACTATCAATCGCTTCTCTTCTAGTCAACTTGTCGGGGTTGTATGGCTTGAAGCCCTCCAAGATGATTCTCCATAGTTCATTGGAGGCACTACAAATATGAGAGCGGAACTCAAATTGCCAAGTATCGAAATTATCAATAGAAAACTTAGGTGGGTCGCCCCGAATGTTCAAATGGGGATGGGGAACCGGTATATAGGGAGATAGGAAAGGTGGAGCTACTCGATTGTAGCTTTCACCTCCACTAGTTCCCCTAGGAGATGTGATAGTGTTTAAGTTATCACCTTCCACGGGTTTGGTAGATGAGGGTAAGTCCGAAGCATCTCCCTCATCTAACGCACTCGTGTCTTTTACCTCTACACTAGGAGCCTTGGGAAGGGCCGGAGCCAAAAGCTCGGCAATCGTCTTTTTCATGCTTTCCATTTGGGCTTCCATGGAGGACTTCAACGAATTGAAGTCTTCCATGGAGACCGTCTTCGTGGCCTCTTCCGTGGGATCCTCGTTCGGCATACTCTTAGGCGGTTAAGCCCGAAATAAGAGCCGAGGCTCTGATACCAATTGAAAGGATCGTATGCCGCACCTAGAGGGGGGGGGTGAATAGGTGCTAACCAATTTTTAGTTCTTTTTCAACTTAGGCTTGACACAAAGGTAAATTCTCTAGATATGCAACTAAGTGAATATACCTATATGACAAGGATATCAACTAAGCAAGATATAGCTACGCAATAGGAGATAGAGTGGGATAGAGGTAACCGAGAGTGGAGCACGCGATGACACAGAGATGATTCCCGTAGTTCCCTTCCTTTGCAAGAAGGTACGTCTACGTTTGGAGGAGTGTGGTTGCTACGCAAGCCAAACCAACAGCCACGAAGGCTTCACTCAGATCTCCTGTGAGCAACGCCACGAAGGCCTAGCCCACTTCCACTAAGGGATTTCCTCGAGGCGGAAACAAGGCCTTTACAAAGTTCTTGGGGCACACATCCACAACCAAATTGGAGGCTCCCAAATCTGTAACAATACAATAATCAACAACAACACATCAACAACAAATCAACTAGGGAACCAAATAGGAACACTAGCATGAGATCCCTCAAACAAGTGAGGGGGAAATGAAGAACGCTTCGGTGAGGATGTAGATCGGTGTCTTCTCCTTCGAATCTCCAAAGATCAAGAGATTTGGTTGGGGGAGGAAGGAGATCTTGCAAATCTTGAGTTTCTTGAGGTGGCTCTAATGGAGGTGGCTTGGCAGATTTCTTGTGTAATGATTGAGCAAGCAACCAAGGTAGAAGAAGGGGGGTATTTATACCTCCCCTCAAAATTGAGCCGTTGCAGCTTCCGGGGGGCCGGATATTCCGGCCTAAGTAAGGGCCGGATAATCCGCGCCCCGGATAATCCGGCCTTCGGGACAAAACTGTGACTTTATCCGGCCAAATGTCCGGCCCAATGCCAGACTTGCTTTTCTTCCAGTCCTTAGCCAAAATCGAGGGGGGCGGATATTTCCAAAATATCCGGCCCGGATATTCCGGCCCTGGTACAATACCGGGACAATATCCGGGCAAAAATCCGGCCCCTATACTGCGCTGCTTTTCCTCATGAGACTTAGCCAAAATCAGGGGGCCGGATATTTCAACAATATCCGGCCCGGATTATCCGGCCTGGCCAACTTTTTCTGATTTCTTTTGACAGACGATCAAATCCAACACACATGAATAAATATCTATGTAATCCCTGTACCACTTAAACAAACATTAGTGTATCACATATATTGACATCAAACACACAAAACATAATGTGAGTGTGCGTCCATACAGATACACACCACAACAGAAAGACGAGATCGAAAAGCAGATCAAGGAGATGCTCAAAAAAGGGATCATTCGCATCAGCCACAGTCCATTCGCATCTCCGGTGCTCCTGGTGAAGAAGAAAGACGGGTGTTGGCGATTTTGTGTGGATTACCGCCACCTAAACGCAGTCACGATTCCAGACAAGTACCCCATGCCAGTGGTCGAAGAACTCCTGGATGAATTGGCTGGAGCAACAATTTTCACCAAACTGGACTTGCGCTCGGGGTACCACCAAATCAGAATGGCGGAAGAGGATGAAGCAAAAACAGCATTCCGCACACACAACAGACACTTTGAATTTCGGGTGATGCCCTTCGGGTTGTCGACAGCTCCAGCCACGTTCCAGTCTGCGATGAACCAAGTGTTCGCAGCGCAGATCCGCAAATTCGTCCTTGTCTTTGTTGACGATATTTTGGTATACAACAAGACAGCGGAAGAACATGCGCAACACCTCACAGAAGTGTTCAAATTGCTGCAGCAAAACAACCTGTTCATCAAACGCAGCAAGTGCTCTTTCGCGCAACATTCACTTGAATACCTGGGTCACATTATCAGCAAGAATGGTGTGGCTACTGACCCTGCCAAAATCGAAGCTGTCAAGAACTGGCCAAAACCATCAAATGTGAAGCACCTCAGAGGTTTTTTTTGGGTTTGGCGGGCTACTACCGCAAATTCATCAGGAATTTTGGAGCAATCTCTCATCCGCTGACAAACCTGCTCAAGAAAAACACACAATTTCTTTGGACCAGAGATGAACAAGCTTCCTTCCAAGCGCTTAAGGCTGCTCTGATTGATGCACCAGTGTTGGCCCTCCCTGATTTCAAACAAGAATTCGTCTTGGAGACTGACGCATGCGATACAGGGATAGGAGCCGTGCTAATGCAACGCGGACACCCTGTGGCATTCTTGAGCAAATCGCTTGGGCCGAAGAATAGGGCCATGTCTACTTATGACAAAGAGTGTCTGGCGATCCTTCTGGCTATCGATCGTTGGAGATCATACCTGCAACACAGTCAGTTCATCATACGGACGTATCAACGAAGCCTTGTCCATCTGACGGACCACAGAATTTCGACTCCCATCCAACAGAAGGCATACTTCAAACTAATGGGCTTCAACTACAAAGTGTTGTATAAAAAAGGATATGAGAATAGGGCCGCTGACGCCTTATCTCGTCGACCTTCCACCACTGGGACATGTGCCGCCATGTCGACAGTGATCCCACGGTGGATCGAAACAGTAATCGAGGGTTATGCTCAAGATCCAAAAGCGCAACAGTTGCTGGAAAAGTTGAGTATGAACAACAACAATGAACATGAGTACACTCTCACTGATGGTGTAATCAGACACAAGGGAAGGGTTTGGCTAGGTTCTCACAAAGAGGCACACAATGCGGTGCTCTGTGCTCGCATAACAATGATCGGGAGGCCATTCTGGCAACCTTGTCACCTATCAGAAAGTTAAGCAATTGTTTGCATGGCCCAACATGCGCAAAGATATTGAAGCCTTCGTTCAAAAATGCTCCATATGTCAGCAAGCCAAATCTGAACACTGCAAGTTACCGGGGCTGCTCAAACCATTGCCCATTCCCCCGGAGGCTTGGCACACAATCAGTCTCGACTTTATCGAAGGATTACCAAACTCCTACCACTATGACACCATCTTGGTCGTCATAGATAAACTCACCAAATACGGGCATTTCATTCCCCTCAAGCACCCTTTTTTGGCTATGTCGGTACCTCGCCTCTTCCTCGACAATGTCTACCGTCTCCATGGGTTGCCGCAGGTGATCATATCAGACCGGGACAAAGTGTTCATTAGCACGTTCTAGCGCCAGGTATTCAAAATGGCTGACACTACTCTGAATTTGAGCTCCTCATACCACCCCCAGACTGACGGACGGACAGAACGTCTCAATCAGTGTCTTGAGACGTATCTCCGCTGCCTGGTGCACTCAAATCCAAACAAATGGTCTGCCTGGTTACCTCAAGCAGAGTACACTGGTACAACACTAATTTCCATTCTGCACTGGGTCGATCGCCATTTGAAGTCCTGTACGGCCACAAACCAAGACACTTTGGCATCCAGAACTCTCTACAGCCAGCTGTCACGGATGTTGAGCATTGGCTCCAGGAACGACAATCCCTCCTACCAGTGTTCAAACAACACCTAGATAGGGCACAGCACCGCATGCGGACCCAGGCTGACAAGAAGAGGGTGGAGCGTCAGTTTCTGGTAGGGGATTTTGTCTACCTCAAGCTTCAACCATACATACAAACACCAGTGGCGCGCAGGTCATCTCAGAAACTCAGCTTCCGCTACTTTGGTCCATACAAAATCCTCAAGCGTGTGGGATCAGTGGCATACAAGCTCCAGCTACCTGCCGATGCTCACATACACCCAGTAGTGCATGTTTCTCAACTGAAGCAAGCGATCGGCGACTCCGACTTGGTAAGCACAACTCTCTCTGATCATTCCATTACTGACAGGCATTCAGTTCAACCGTGCGCAGTGATAGCCGAGCGCTTTGTCAAGTGTGGAAGCAAAATGCAACCACAAGTTAAGCTGCAGTGGACCGGCTTACCTGACAATTGCACCACCTGGGAGAACCTCTTCGCGGTGGTGGAAGCTTTTTCATTGGCACCAGCTTGGGGGCAAGCTGGTTTTGCAGGAAGGGGCATTGTCACGACACAGCACTTACCAGCTGCGCTCACAGTGGCGCGTCGGACCGCAAGGAGGCAAGAGATTCGTGAAGCCCATCTGGAGGCCAAGTCCACGACCCAAGGGCCCAAGACCACAGCTGACGCTCAGAAGGGGGTGCACGTCAAGTGAGCCTGAGTGAGAGCAGATCGGGATCGAAGATTATTCCAGTTGTAACTAAACTGAGCACTGCTCATCTCTCTCTCCCTTCTCCTCCGATGAACTAGCTAGTTCATCAGGATTCCATCCTCCCGACGCGACGTCGGGGTTTGTATCTGATCGAATTGTCTATTTATGTATCCTGTGAGAGATCGATTGTTACACACTCCCGCCCGAAGCCCATCTGCTTGCCTCCGTTCTTTCTTTCTGCTCTTTGTTGGACATCTGCTCATTAATTTCTTATATGCTAGCAAGCCCCGCGGTAGACAGCCCGTCCAAGACTTCTTTTCTGCAAGACATCATATATCTATATACTCTCGTTGGTGCAGGCAGCAACATCCATCAGACATATGGGTGAATTTTAATTCCTTCTTAAACCTGGTCATTAGACTTCAGGACCAATCAGCGTTGCTGCTTGTTGATTTCTTAGGCGTCTTGGTGATACTCAATGTATTGGCCACGGTCAGCCCGTCCAGGCACTCCTGCTGCAGGTACCTTGGTTCAGGCCCAGCGCCTACTACAGTAGGTTGAAGACCCTGAGCCAGCTCTGCCCCTCCCCTCCCCAGGCGTGGCACCCGCCCCCTCTGCCCAGTCCCCATCCCAGGTGAGGAATCGCGTACCATCGGCGGCACGGGAAGCCAGACATTTGAAGAGGTTGGGTGCGCGTCAATGCTGATTGGGACGGGAGATTGGGGACGAAGGGAGTTTGGCAGCCTTTTCCCTTTACTATTCCAGTGGATTGGCACCTTCTTCTCCGAATCTGTCCACCGCTGGGCGCGCCATCTCCAGCGTGGCGGCGGCCAATTCGGGAGGGCGGAGGATGGGGGCGACGGAAGGGCGATTCGAATCGGATTTTACCGAGGAAGGAGACCGCGTCCGATCTATTTCTTTTTCTGTGCGTGCGGGCAAATACGGACGAATCGTTTTTTACTTAATCCGTGGCACTGGCTGTAATTTAACAGAAAAGCTAGGGCAAGAAAAAACGGACGACAGAAACCCTTTTTTGCTTTATTATTAGGTATATAGATTAGAGTTATTTCAAATAAATTGATTGGTGTTGTAGACGAGTAAAAAAGTTGCATGCTAATAGTGATGCAAAAGGAAGTTTGTCTAGACTTTGGCATAGACTTTAGCATGTCATGTTGGATGTTATTCTTATTATATGATTAGTATTTATTGTTGCGCCATGACTTGTCTCAAATAGCTTAGAGTGCTTAGTGTGTCATTGGAAGAATCATGTGTTGTTTTCATCATAAAAAGCATAATATTGTGGTATTCTCCTTTGATGCTTTATTGGGTTGACTTGGCACATGTTTACATCATATATGACTACCAACCAGTCAAATAAAGCCATATGATCATTTAGTTTTGACTTGTGATATCACTTTATGCTTTGATTAATATTATTTTATCGTTATGCATGATTATGGTCATTATTGCTCTCTTAGTTGATCGCTCCAAGTCTTTTGCTAGCCTTCGCATTTACTGAGTATGAGCTCTACTTGTGCATCCATCTCCTAATATCTAAAGTTTGCCAATTATGTCCACCATATCTACATATTAGCATTATTGTTATTCCAACTATATTCATCATGTTTTTATCTATCTTTCAAATTGATAATGAGAAAAGTAGTCAATAAAGCTCTGACGAAATTGATGGCACATTTACTTTCTTGCACTTAATAAACTTGAACCATTGTAACTATCTTATGTAGATTATATGCTTACAAGTTGTAAGTCGAGAGTTGGCACAACCATGCTTTCATGGAGCACACTTTCAACATTGCACTTACTATTTAGTTGATATCATGATCTTTTGCTTATGGATGACGACCTATCGATGCGAAATAAAATAGAAACTTGTAAGTACATGGAGTTTGTATATGTGTTAGAGAAACGCTGGGCCGCTAATCTAAGCCATGCATCATTCATGGTGAAAGTTTACAGCATTTCATAGTGAGCATTCCGTGAAGCATCTTCAATAAAAAGCTATACCCATAGTAAACAAAAGGATTGTTGAGATGCTCATTGTCTGTTTGTCTTGTCATTTTAGTGTGGGGTTGCTCTTATATGAAATGTTACTTTCATATCATGGGGCAAGAGGTACCCTGCTGCGTTCTTTATAATACATATATACTTACAATGATAAGAACTTATTTGCGACCTAAATTGAGTAGCATGAAATGTAGTTGAAAGTTCAGAGATGGTAAACCTAGAGGGGGTGAATAGGTTTCTACGGATTTTAATTCTTTCTTTGCAATATTAGGCTTTGCGGAATATAAAGATGAGCCTAATGCAAACTAGGTGAAATAACCTATATGAGGATACAACTAACTTGAGCACGAAGGCTCTCACAGGCAGTTAAATCACAAGTAAAGAGTTCAGTTAGAGATAACCGATAGCACGCGGAGACGAGGGTTTATTCCCGTGTTCCCTTCCTTTGCAAGAAGGTACGTCGCGTTTGGAGGAGTGGAGGTCCCACGAAGGATTCCCCGCGCCACGAAGGCTCACCCTATTCTCCAGAGCCTATCCCACGAAGGAATAGCTCACTCACTTGTGGTAGACTTTGAGGTAGCCTCCAAACCTTCACAATCTTGTCAGGAGCAAATCCACAGCCCGGATGCTTCCGGGCCACTCTTGCCCACCTAGGGTTTCCAAGGAACCCTAGAGAGCAAGCTTCTTGATGAATACAAGGGGGAATGATATTTGGCTTGGTAGAACAGTAGATCGGGTCCTCCTCTATCGTTTCCCCGGAGGGATTTGAGTTTGGGTGGAGGAGGAGGGAGATCTGAGGCTTTTGGTGTTTCTAACAATGGAGTATGAGAGAGAGAGCTCAAGAACAGCTTGTAGTGTAGTGCCTACCCTTTCAGAGGTAGAAGAAGGGGTATATATAGTGTCACTTGAAATATGGCCGTTGTGACTTGCCACCTCAGCTTTCTCCCCGAGATTCCCGGTCAACCGGACCAGAGACCGGACGGTCCGGTGCAGGGCCCGGTCCGACCGGGCCAGGGACCGGACCGGCCGGTCCAAACCGGGCGGCAGACCGGACCGAGACCGGAACGACACAGTGTCGCGCAGTACTCCTCCCGGAAGGCATCAGCGCAGGACCCGGTTGGCGCCGGGGTGCCCGGTCCTGCACCCGGTCCGACCGGGCGGCTGACCGGAAGTGTCCCGTCCAAACCGGACCGCTAACCGGGCTGTGACCAGGGCAGCTCCTGTGTCTTCCAGTAGCCCTCCCGGATGGCATCAGCGCAGGGGCCGATTGGCACCGGGGCGCCCGGTCGACCGGGCGGCAGACCGGATCTGGCCGGCGCAGGGGCCGGTCCGACCGGGCCTCTGATCGGCAGGATACAGTAGACCCCTTTTTGATTGTTGTCGAAGTGGGGGGTCTCCTTTAGCCTTCTTGTTCCTTTTATACACCATTTATGCCTCTTTGGCTAATACCTGAGATTATCCTTACAAACATGTATTAAGCCAAATACTCTGGCACGGTGTCATTGTTACCAAAGTAATGGATAAGGGTAAAATACCCTTACAATCTCCCCCTTTTTGGTATACGATGATAAACCGAGCTAGAGTCACATATAGATATTATGATAAGATTTAAACCTTGATTCCATATGAGATATTGAGACAACTCCCCCATAATGTGTGCACTTGGAGAATTTGCGTTTGAATGCAAAGTGCACCATTTGTGGAACATGAGAAGCTCCTGTCGTCGTTGTGAACAGACAGATGCCATAGGATGGCTTAAGTTGGGGCCGAATGGACGCTAGAGGATTCGAGGGGGGGGGGTTTGGTTATATGGGATGGATTACTGGGTGCTGTCTAGATGAACTTGGCCTTGGCCAGAGGTAGAAGAAGAAGAACACAAGGACTGTCTCACCTTTAGGTCTCTCTATTTCATGATCATACAAGGTTACAATTTTTATGTTCTCCTCTCAGACGTGCCCGCGTTAGGGCGTGCTCCCTCTCCTTATATAGGGGAGAGGGTGGCTTACAAGGGAAGGAACCCTAATGGTATCTTTGACTAGACAAACTACTTTACAAAGCCTCTTTGGCTACCGGTGACGCCGGTATGTCTTTAATAAGGGAGCAGTGATACGTCCCAAACGTATCTATAATTTCTTATGTTCCATGCTAGTTTTATGACAATACTCACATGTTTTATATACACTTTACATCATTTTGATGCATTTTCCGGTACTAACCTATTAACAAGATGCCGAAGCGCCAGTTCCTGTTTTCTGCTGTTTTTGGTTTCAGAAATCCTACGTAGGAAATATTCTCGGAATTGGACGAAACAAAAGCCCACGGTCTTATTTTCCACGGAGCCTTCCAGAACACCGAAGAGGAGACGAAGAGGGGCCACGAGGCGGCCACACCATAGGGGGGCGCGGCCCCACCCCTGGCCGCGCCGCCATATGGGGTGGGCCCCTCGAGCGTCCCCTGACTCTGCCCCTTCGCCTATATAATCCTTCTGTCGCGAAAACCCTAGTACCGAGAGCCACGATACGAGAAAAGTTACTGAGACGCCGCCGCCGTCAACCCCATCTCGGGGGGTTCTGAAGATCGCCTCCGGCACCCTGCCGGAGAGGGGAATCATCACCGGAGGGCTCTACATCACCATGCCCGCCTTCGGACTGATGCGTGAGTAGTTCATCCTTGGACTATGGGTCCATAGCAGTAGCTAGATGGTTGTCTTCTCCTCTTGTGCTATCATGTTTCGATCTTGTGAGCTGCCTATCATGATCAAGATCATCTATTTGTAATGCTACATGTTGTGTTTGTTGGGATCCGATGAATATGGAATACTATGTCAAGTTGATTATCGATCTATCATATATGTGTTGTTTATGATCTTGCATGCTCTCCGTTGCTAGTAGAGGCTCTGGCCAAGTTGATAATTGTGACTCCAAGAGGGAGTATTTATGCTCGATAGTGGGTTCATGCCTCCATTGAATCTGGACAAGGTGATGAGAAAGTTCTAAGGTTGTGGATGTGTTGTTGCCACTAGGGATAAAACATCAATGCTTTGTCTAAGGATATTTGTATTGTTTACATTACGCACAGTACTTAATGCAATTGTCTGTTGTTTGCAACTTAATACTGGAAGGGGTGCGGATGCTAATCCGAAGGTGGAGTTTTTAGGCATAGATGCATGCTGGATAGCGGTCTATGTTCTTTGTCGTAATGCCCTAAGTAAATCTCATAGTAGTCATCATGATATGTATGTGCATTGTTATGCCCTCTCTATTTGTCAATTACCCAACTGTAATTTGTTCACCCAACATGTTATTTATCTTATTGGAGAGACACCACTAGTGAACTGTGGACCCCGGTCCATTCTTTTACATCTGAAATACAACCTACTGCAATCATTGTTCTCTGTTGTTCTTTGCAAGCAAACATCATTCTCCACACCATACGTTTAATCCTTTGTTTACAGCAAGCCGGTGATATTGACAACCTCACTATTAAGTTGGGGCAAAGTATTTTGATTGTGTTGTGCAGGTTCCATGTTGGCGCCGGAATCCCTGGTGTTGCGTCACACTATACTCCTTCACCAACAACCTTCACGTGGCCTTCATCTCCTACTGGTTCGATAACCTTGGTTTCTTACTGAGGGAAACTTGCTGCTGTACGCATCACACCTTCCTCTTGGGGTTCCCAACGGACGTGTGCCTCACGCGCCATCAAGCATTTTTCTGGCGCCGTTGCCGGGGAGATCAAGACACGCTGCAAGGGGAGTCTCTCACATCCAATCTCTTTACTTTGTTTATTGTCTTGCTTTATTTTATTTTCTGTCTTGTTTGCTTTCTTTATATCAAAAATAACAAAAAAATTAGAGATCTTTATAAACTTTATCTTGAATTAGGACATGATGTGTTTGAAGAGAAAATTAAAAAACCTATGGAACTTTATATGCATGCAAATGGCAATGTTATTAGTATGAATGCTTTGAACACCATTGTTGCTAATGCTATGGAAAATTCTAAGCTTGGGGAAGCTGGTTTTGAGGAGCATGATATTTTTAGTCCCCCAAGCATGGAGGAGAAAATTTACTTTGATGATACTTCACCTCCTATATATGATGATTACAATGATGACTATCATATTTTTAGTCCACCTACTGTTGAGGAGAAAATTAATTATGATTACAATATGCCTCCTATATATGATGATTATGGTGATGAGAATAATAATGACAGCTATCTTATTGAATTTGCTCCCGCTATAATTAATAGTAACTAGCAAGGTGGCCCTCGCCAATGCGAGGGCACTATCCTTAGTGTTTCAAAAAATAGTTCATGATTTTTCTGCAATTTTAGTTAATTGTGGTGAGAAAGTGGTCATATATAATAGGTGCTTAATCTAAGAAAATAGAAATTTGGTAGGTAATGATTTTTTTTTTGTAACATTTGAATTTCTAAGCGCTTAATATTCAAATCTACTACCATACTTACAATATTCTTCTGTCAAAATGAAGATAGGGTCATCTAAAAAAATTCGTTCTCCCCGGTTTCTTTTGACTTCTATTAGACATTGAGAGGTGAATTTATGCTTTCATCAATTTATATTAACCAAACAAACAACAAAATCTTAACAAATAAATCAATTATCTGACTTCAAGCTTTGATTTGGCAATACTCATATGAAAACATAGCTGAACATTTTGGCAAGAAATACATGTTTCAACGTGTGTATCCGCCGGTTGTGGAAGGTTTGAACGGTATGTCTATTTTTGGGAATTAATGTGTTGGTTGTTTAGGATATCCCACGCACAATGCTTGATGATTTATTTCATGGGAAATGATTGGACGCAAACCTTGTATAGAGATTTTTTTCTCCTCGTTGATATTAAAACAAATCTATTTGTACACGAGAGGGGAGAGATGACATGCAGTCGGACATTAGTGGTGACGGGTGGCAGCGTGGTCACCGTCCGCCATATGTATGCAAAATGGTTGTCGACCGGAGATGTTGTGCTGCCGGATATTCACGGTGCGAGGGCACCATCTTTAGTTACCTGAGATTGCAGAATTAAATTTTGGTTCCATACATTATTGTGAAATTCGTATTATGTCTTAGGAAATAATACTACTCCACTACCACCAAAAATATTATTCAAAGCAGTTAGAAAATCCCGATGCAAGGTAATAACTGTAATACTTAATTTGTGGGTGATTGTCATGACATACAACTTTCTAATAATTCAATAGTGAGAATCTATATGCACCAGATAATCCCAGCACACCATTACAAAATAAATATATCAAATCTCCACTTATTCATAGCTAGGTAAATAATAAAAAGCTAGCAGTCAATTATGTAGTGATTACTCTATTCATTTCCACAAATTACAACCGTATCCATGGTAAAAAAAAAATACAACCGTATCTGAATTTTTGTAGAAAACTATAATTAGCTCATGAAAACTAAATTTGTTATTCAGTTTCCACAAAAATTACAACTGTATATAAAATTTCTTACACAAAAAAACTAAAATTAGCTAATATTTAACATACCTTTCGGATGTATCAAACTCACCACTCCAAGCCTGAACCCGTAGACCGTTTGTGCTAGTAGCCAAATTCGCCAAACCGATGTTTTTATGCAGAGGCCAAAACAATGTTAATACGTAACGATGCACTTGTCCTGCATGGCTGCAGCCGTATGCTACCTCCGCTGTGCACATGCACTGATAAACCTGCACCCTCATTGCTGTCCAAGCTGTGCTACGCCTACGCGTCTATTTGAAGCGGTGATTCAGACGAAGCATTAGAGGATGGCCTAATTAGGTTGAGGCCAGCGTTATTAGGTCTTACTGCAACCAAGCTCTATTGATACAGTCGTACAATGCATGATCATGTACCTTGTTGTTTTTGCATTAGCTTTGTAGTCAGCGGACAACGTACATGTGCCTGACCCATTATAGCCATTAGTTTTGTTTTGAACTTACCGTGCCATGTACTCATCTGTACACTTTTAATGTTATACGTAATACTTTTTAAATTTTAATTATAACCATTAAAAAAGATCAACATATTATATTTATCCACAATATATGGATTAACATGGTGTCTCTATTTTAGATATCCGTATATTGTAGGCAAAATATACCGGTATTCAAATAATTTATGAATTTTGATAAAATTTGGATTATTTATAAATATGTTCGCAAAATAATTGGTGGCATTTTTATCAGTATTATCAATATTTCTGAATATCGGTAATACCGCTGGCCAATGATTGTACGTAATACTTTTTATCTTTTAATTATAACCATTGAAATAAAGATACTCAATACTTTTTATCAATAGAGTATATTTTTTTAGTGTATTTGGATCATGTGATAGAAACAATCATGCATCTTACTTGTAAGCACAAACAGTTTTAATCTTCAGAATACTAAACTAGAACTAATAAGAAAGATAATAACATCTTCTACATGTATTTCCTCTACTCTTCATAAACTCAAAGTGTTGTTACTATTGACCATTGCTAAGTTTGCCAAAACCAAATAGATTTACTCAATGCTCCCAAAGTGGTACCAATACTAAAATCAAGATCAATCATATAGTAGAAATTGCAAACTAAAATAAGGTGTGCAATATGTAAATGATAAGACTTCTCATTAATATTTCATAACGATAACACACACCAAGGGATACATAGACAAACTAAAGGAGAGATACTTCCACACTGCAACCCATCTTATACGATAACTTCCCTACTCATGATATAACACTACTTGATAGTAAAAAGTAAAAGGTAGTGATGATGTGATACCGCGGCACTCCCCCAAGTTTGGAACAAACCAAGGGGATGCCAATACCGATGATGAGTTACTCCTTTGGCGATGGTGGTGATGAATTCCCGTCTTCAGACTTCCAAGATAGAGGCTCTCCATCAACAAATGACATCTTGGTCTCGGGAATCCTGAAACGAGCAGCACGGCTTATGTGTTTAAACCTGTTTTCATACTCACAGTTCTGATTATGAACGTCATAGAGTTGAGCTTGGAGTTTGTTGGTGGTGTCGTGAAGTGAGAGGATGTCGCCCCATAGCTTTGCAGTTTCCTTCTCGTGTTCAGCAATGAGTTCAGACACAATCTTGTGGAAGATATCCACTTCACGCTCGGCTATCTTCTTGTAATTGAAGACCTCTTGTTCTAGCTTTTCCATCCTGTCTTCCAAGCTTCCTTCTCCTTTGGGACCCTGAACATCTTTGATCTGCAGTTTTCCCTCGACGAGCATCAACTCCTTTGGGTGCATCCTCAGCTCCTCCATGTACAAGTTGCCAACATCCTTGCAGGAGCTATCCTTCGGAGTTCCCGACGAAGACATGATGGCTCTAGATCCAAAACAAATCCTGGCAGAAACAGCTCGAAACAAAACACGTCGAGAAAACGATATACGGACCTCCAGGGGTCTGGGGGATTATATAATAATTTTTTTAGAACAAACGGAAAGTACCAGGTCGAACCAGAGTTGGAAAGGGGCGACGAGGCGGTGTCCTCATAGGTCGGCGCGGCCAGGCTGGGGCCCGCGCCGGCCTATGGGGGCACGCCCTCGTGCGTCTCCTCCACTCCGTTTCGATCTCGTAATTTTTCATATTTTCCAAAAACAGCAAAAATATTGTTCGGAAAGTAAATTGCAAACTTTTCATTACCAGTACTGTTACCTATTCAAAGTCGAGTTCTGGCGGACTGTCAATTTGACCTTTGATGAAAGCCTCCGGTGTTTCCACTTGAATAATATCAACATCAACATTATAAGAATCACCTGAGATATAATGCTTGAGTCTTTGTCCATTCACCACTTGCGTAGCATTGCCTTGGAGAGAGCTAATTTTAATTGCTCCTGAACGATACACCTCCTCAACAACATATGGTCCTTCCCATTTCGAGAGTAATTTCCCTGCAAAGAGTCTGAGACGAGACCGATACAATAGGACTTTATCCCCAATATTAAACTCTCTTTTGATGATCCTTCTATCCTGCCATTTCTTAACTTTCTCTTTAAAGAGTTTAGCATTTTCATAAGCTTCACTTCTCCATTCATCTAGAGAACTTAATTGCAGCAACCTCTTATTACCGGCAAGTTTAGGATCTTTATTTAATTCTCTAACAGCCCAATAAGCTTTGTGCTCTAGTTCTAAAGGTAAATGACAAGCTTTTCCGTAAACCATTTTATAAGGTGACATTCCCATGGGGTTTTTATAAGCAGTTCTATAAGCCCATAGTGCTTCCTTCAATTTACTAGCCCAATTCTTTCTAGATTTATTAACGGTCTTTCCCAAAATAGATTTAATCTCCCTATTTGATAATTCTACTTGACCACTAGTTTGAGGGTGATAAGCGGAAGCAATTCTATGATTAATACCATACCTAGCAAGAGTTTTTCTAAAACCTCCATGAATAAAATGAGACCCTCCATCAGTCATAATATATCTAGGTACTCCAAATCTAGGAAAAATAATATCTAAAAGCATTTTTAAAGAGGTCTCACCGTCAGCACTTTTTGTAGGTATGGCTTCCACCCATTTAGTAACATAATCAACAGCAACAAGTATATGAGTGTTACCTTCTGAAGAGGGAAAAGGTCCCATGAAGTCAAATCCCCAACAATCAAATGGTTCAATAACAAGAGTATAATTCATAGGCATTTCATTGCGTCTGGAGATATTACCAACCCTTTGACATTCATCACAAGATAAAATAAACTTCCTTGCATCTTTGAAGAGAGTTGGCCAATAAAAACCTGATTGTAGAACCTTTTGCGCGGTTCTATCTCCGGCGTGATGTCCTCCATAAGCACTACCATGACATTTACTCAATATCTCTTGTTGTTCATATTCGGGAACACACCTTCGCAGAATACCATCCACTTCTTCTTTATATAAGTGTGGGTCATCCCAGAAATAGTGCCTCAAGTCATAAAAGAATTTCCTCCTCTGCTGAGCTGAAAAGGTTGGAGGCAAGTACTTGGAAACAATAAAGTTAGCATAATCAGCATACCAAGGACTGTCTCGCGAGCTCACCTTTATTACAGCCAATTGTTCATTTGGAAAACTATCATTAACAGGAACAGGATCATAAGCAATATTTTCCAATATAGACAAATTATCAGCAACAGGATTATCAGCACCTTTCCTATCTACAATATGTAAATCAAATTCTTGCAAAAGAAGTACCCATCTAATAAGCCTCGGCTTAGCATCTTTCTTTGTCATAAGGTATCTAATTGCTGCATGATCAGTATGAATTGTAACTTTTGAATCAACAATATAAGATCTAAATTTATCACAAGCAAAGACTACAGCTAACAATTCTTTTTCAGTAGTAGCATAATTTCTTTGAGCAGCATCAAGAGTTTTACTAGCATAATGAATAACATTTAATTTTTTATCTACTCGCTGTTCAAGAAGAGCGCCTACAGCAAAATCACTAGTATCACACATAATCTCAAAAGGCAAATTCCAATCAGGAGGTTCAACTACAGGAGCAGTTGTTAAGGCTTTCTTTAGAGTTTCAAAAGCTTCCTTACAATCATCATCAAAAACAAAAGGTACATCTTTTTGAAGAAGATTAGTAAGAGGCTTTGAAATCTTGGATAAATCTTTAATAAATCTCCTATAAAACCCAGCATGACCAAGAACACTACGAATACCTTTAACATCCCTCGGATAGGGCATCTTCTCAATGGCTTCAACTTTAGCTCTATCAACTTCAATACCTCTCTCAGAAATTTTATGTCCCAATACAATTCCTTCATTAACCATAAAGTGGCATTTCTCCCAATTAAGAACAAGGTTAGTTTCTTCACATCTCTGCAAAACTTTATCAAGGTTTCGCATGCAACTATCAAAAGAATTCCCATAGACGGAAAAATCATCCATGAATACTTCCACAATACTCTCACAAAAGCCATGAAAAATAGCAGACATGCATCTTTGAAAAGTAGCAGGAGCATTACATAAACCAAAAGGCATACGCCTATAAGCATAAGTTCCATAGGGACAAGTAAAAGTGGTTTTCTCTTGATCTTTAGTTTTAACAGCAATTTGTGAAAACCCAGAATAACCATCAAGAAAGCAAAAATGAGTATTTTTAGACAATCTTTCTAGCATTTGATCAATAAATGGTAAAGGGTAATGATCTTTTTTAGTAACCTTATTAACTTTTCGATAATCAATGCACATTCTATACCCTACAACTACTCTTTGAGGGATGAGCTCATCATTATCATTAGGCACAACAGTCATTCCTCCTTTCTTAGGAACGCAATGCACAGGACTAACCCATCTACTATCAGCAATAGGATATATAATACCAGCTTCAAGAAGTCGTAATACCTCATTTCTTACCACATCCTTCATCTTAGGAATTAGACGACGCTGAGGTTCAACAACAGGCTTCGCATCATCTTCCATATTAATGGCGTGTTGGCAAATAGAGGGAGAAATCCCCTTCAAGTCATCAAGAGTATAGCCAATAGCACCTCGGTGTTTCTTTAATATTTGCAATAATCTTTCTTCTTCAAACTCTGTAAGCTTAGAACTAATAATAACAGGATATATTTTCTTATCATCAATATGAGCATATTTAAGATTATCAGGCAAAGGCTTTAAATCAAAAACAGGATCTTCCTTTGGTGGCGGTGTTGTACCCAAATCTTCCACCGGTAAATCATGCTTGAGAATAGGTTGGCGAAGAAAAATCTCCTCAAGCTCATCTCTTTCTTTCCTAAAAACTTCACTCTCGCTATTCTCCAAATGTTGCTGCAAAGGATTATTAGGAACAAGAACAATGGATGCACACTGCTCCATCTTAAAATCATCACTAGGCAAATCAGCTTTATAAGGAGTTTTGGTAAATTTAGAGAAGTTAAACTCATAAGATTCACCAGCAAATTTAGTCAAAATTTTCTCTTTCTTGCAATCTATAATAGCTCCACAAGTATTTAGAAAAGGTCTACCAAAAATGATAGGACAATAATCACTAGCAGCAGAACCAAGTACCAAAAAGTCAGCAGGATATTTAATCTTACCACATAGAACTTCCACATCTCGAACAATACCAATTGGAGAAATAGTTTCTCTATTAGCCAGCTGAATAACCACATCAATATCTTCAAGTTCACAAGAATCAATTTCGTGCATAATCTCCATGTAAAGCTCATAAGGTATAGCACTAACACTTGCACCAATATCACATAAACCATAATAGCAATGATCACCAATTCTAACAGATAGCATAGGAACACTAACTTGTTTAGGTTTATTAGGATGTGAAACAATATTAGAAGCATCTTCACAGAAAATAATATGACCATCCTCCACATTTTCAGTCACAAGATCTTTAACTATTGCAACAGCAGGTTCAACTTTTATTTGTTCTTCAGGTTCTATAGGTTTCTTTTCACTTTTATGAACCGCACTATTTATAACAGAGTACCCCTTCATTTTAGCAGGAAAAGGAGTTTTTTCAATATAAGCTTCAGGAATAACATGATCAGCAGTTTCAACTACAACACATTTATTTATAGATGAATCAATTTTATCTTTATACGGTTCATGATACTTGTCAAAATTCTTCTTAGGCAATTCCCAATGAGAGGCAAAAGCTTTATAAAGATTTGCAGCAACTTGAGAATCAAGACCATATGTAGCACTCATATTACGAAATTTATCAGTATCCATAAAAGCTTCAATGCATTTATAATCATAAATTATACCTGATTCTCTATCCTTGTCGTTCTCCCAACCTTCAGTATTTTCTTGGATCTGATCAAGAAGGTCCCTTTTAAACTCTTCTTTGTTGCGTGTAAATGATCCAGAACAAGAAGTATCCAGCAAGGTCTTGTCTTGAAAAGAAAGTCTTGCATAGAAATTATCAATAATAACATTACCAGGAAGCTCATGAATGGGGCATTTGAGCATTAAAGACTTCAATCTCCCCCAAGCTTGGGCAATACTTTCTCCATCATGAGGCCAGAAATTATATATGCGGTTCCGATCTTTGTGAATTTCACTTGGAGGATAAAATTTGGAATAAAATAAAGGCACAATGTCCTCCCAATCAAGAGAATCACCATTCTTCAGCAATTTATACCAATGCGCCGCTTTACTAGACATCGATATAGAGAATAGTTTCTTTCTAACTTCATTCATAGCAATACCTGCACATTTGAATAACCCGCATAATTCATGCAAAAACAGTAAATAATCACCAGGATGGACAGTTCCATCCCCTTCATAGCGGTTATCCATAACACGTTCAATAATTTTCATAGGTATTTTATATGGTATTACTTCCTCACCTGGCGCCTCATCCACTACCGTTGCAGTAGTAGTAGATTTCCCAAATAGAAATTGAAGAGAAGATCTCTCCATAATGACTTATAGCAGCAGGCAGAAATAAAATCAGCACAAACAGTAAAGGTTTTCCTTACCAATTCCACTTACCAATAGCGCTTCACTCCCCGGCAACGGCGCCATAAAATATTCTTGATGACCCACAAGTATAGGGGGTGTATCGTAGTATCTTCGATAAGTAAGAATGTCGATCCCAACGAGGAGCAGAAGGTATTGACAAGCAGTTTCGATGAAGGATTCACTATAAATGCTCACAGACAAGTATTCAGGGGGTTTTGATGTAACAGATGAATAAAGTACAGGTAAGTAAAATGCGAGAGAAATAATTGCAGCGAGTGGCCCAATCCTTTTTAGCACAAAGGACAAGCTGGTTTGTTTACTTATAATGACCAAACGTTCTTGAGGACACACGGGATTTTAGTCTAGTGCTTTCACTACATGCAGCTGATTAATCTTCATTGTTTTGATAAGTGTTGTGTGGGTGAACCTATGCTAATGTACCGCCCTTCCTAGGACTAATACATACTTGTGATTATACCCCTTGCAAGCATCCGCAACTACAAGAAATTAATTAAGATAAATCTAACCACAGCCTTAAACTCTGAGATCCTGCGATCCCTCCTGCATCGATATACCAACGGGGGCTTAGGTTTCTGTCACTCCGGCAACCCCGCAATTGGCAAACGAGTACAAGATGCATTCCCCTAGGCCCATAAATGGTGAAGTATCGTGTAGTCGATGTTCACACGACACCACTAGAAGAATGACACCACAACTTAAATATCATAACATTGAATATTACTCAACCATAATTCACTACTAACATTTAGACTTCACCCATGTCCTCAAGAACTAAGCGAACTACTCACGAGACATCATATGGAACATGATCAGAGGTGATATGATGATGAATAACAATCTGAACATAAACCTTGGTTCAATGGTTTCACTCAATAGCATCAATAACAAGTAGAAATCAATACCGGGAGAGTTTCCCCTATCAAACAATCAAGATCAAACCCAAATTGCTACAGCAGTGACGAGGTGCAGCGGTGGAGATGGCGGTGATGATGATGAAGATGATGGTGATGGAGATGATGTCCAGCTCGATGGCGGTGACGATGGCGTCGATTTCCCTCTCCGGGAGGGAATTTCCCTGACGGATTCCTGCCCGCCGGAGAGCTCTTTTCTCTCTGGTGTTCTCCGCCCCGCAGAGGCGGCTGTAACCCTTTGTGAGGATCCCTCTGTGGCTTAGGTTTTCGGGACGAAGGGTTTCGCGAAGAAAAGGAGGCGAAAGGGGCTGTGGGGCCCCCACACCAAGAGGTGGCGCGGCCAGGCCATGGGCCGCGCCGGCCTGTGGTCTGGCTCCACCTTGGGTCTTCTCGGCTCCCCCTTCTGGCCTTCTCCGTCATCTGGAAAAATAGGATTTTTGGTGTAATTTCCTTCCACAGTTGATCTTCCGAAATATTGCATCCTGACGGTGCTTTTTCCAGCAGAATCCTGGCTCCGGTGCGCGATCTCCAAATAATCATGAAACATGCAAAATAGATGAAATAACATAAGTATTGTGTCCCAATATGAAATATATCAATGAATAACAGCAAATTATGATATAAAATAGTGATGCAAATTGGACGTATCAGTGTCGTTGGCCTATATATATATGTAGGGTTTAATTAGGGTTTAGGGTTTAGGATTAGCTAGCTAGGGTTTTAGGTTTAGGGTTAGGGTTAAGGTTAATTAATTAGGGTTTAGGGTCTAGGGTCTAGGGTTTAGGGTTTAGGGTTTAGGGTTTGGGGTTTAGTATTTAGGGTTTAGGGTCTAGGGTTAGGGTTTAGGGTTTAGGGTTTAGGGTGTAGTGTTTAGGGTTTAGGGTCTAGGGTTTAGGGTTTAGTGTTTAGGGTGTTTAGGGTGTACGTTTAGGGTATAATTAGGGATTAGGGATTAGGGTTTTAGGGTTTAAGGTTTAGGGATCATCGATCGAGTGCACACACACATTATTAGAGGCACCCGCGCCTTTGAGCATAAAGTGCATGCGTATATATAAGTGTGTTTTTTGGCCACCAACGATATATATATAGATCGAGAGAGAAAGATTGAAATATATATATTTATCCCAAAGAATATGTTCAGATATATGTTGAAATATATGCACAAATGATATGTGCAAGGTATGCCATGCGCGCATGCATGATGACCCACAAGTATAGGGGGTGTATCGTAGTACTTTCGATAAATAAGAGTGTCGAACCCAACGAGGAGCAGAAGGTGTTGACAAGCAGTTTCGATGAAGGATTCACTGTAAATGCTCACAGACAAGTATTCAGGGGGTTTTGATATAGCAGATGAAATAAGTACAAGTAAGTAAAGTGCGAGAGAAATAATTGCAGCGAGTGGCCCAATCCTTTTTAGCACAAAGGACAAGCCGGTTTGTTTACTTATAATGACCAAACGTTCTCGAGGACACACGGGATTTTAGTCTAGCGCTTTCGCTACATACAGCTGATTAATCTTCATTGTTTTGATAAGTGTTGTGTGGGTGAACCTATGCTAATGTACCGCCCTTCCTAGGACTAATACATACTTGTGATTATACCCCTTGCAAGCATCCGCAACTACAAGAAAATAATTAAGATAAATCTAACCACAGCCTTAAACTCTGAGATCCTGCGATCCCTCCTGCATCGATATACCAACGGGGGTTTAGGTTTCTGTCACTCTGGCAACCCCGCAATTGGCAAACGAGTACAAGATGCATTCCCCTAGGCCCATAAATGGTGAAGTGTCGTGTAGTCGATGTTCACACGACACCACTAGAAGAATAACACCACAACTTAAATATCATAACATTGAATATTACTCAACCATAATTCACTACTAACATTTAGACTTCACCCATGTCCTCAAGAACTAAACGAACTACTCACGAGACATCATATGGAACATGATCAGAGGTGATATGATGATGAATAACAATCTGAACATAAACCTTGGTTCAATGGTTTCACTCAATAGCATCAATAACAAGTAGAAATCAGTACCGGGAGAGTTTCCCCTATCAAACAATCAAGATCAAACCCAAATTGCTACAGCAGTGACGATGTCCAGCGGTGGAGATGGCGGTGATGATGGTGGAGATGATGATGATGGTGATGGAGATGATGTCCAGCTCGATGGCGGTGACGATGGCGTCGATTTCCCCCTCCGGGAGGGAATTTCCCCGGCGGATTCTTGCCCGCCGGAGAGATCTTTTCTCTCTGGTGTTCTCCGCCCCGCAGAGGCGGCTGTAACCCTCCGTGAGGATTCCTCCGTGGCTTAGGTCTTCGGGACGAAGGGTTTCGCGAAGAAAAGGAGGCGAAAGGGGCTGTGGGGGCCCCACACCACATGGTGGCGCGGCCAGGCCATGGGCCACGCCGCCCTATGGTGTGGGCCCACCTTGGGTCCAGCTGGCTCCCCCTTCTGGCTTCCTTCGTCATCTGGAAAAATAGGATTTTTGGTAAAATTTCCTTCCTCAGTTGATCTTCCGAAATATTGCATCATGACGGTGCTTTTTCCAGCAGAATCCTGGCTCCGGTGCGCGATATCCAAATAATCATGAAACATGCAAAATAGATGAAATAACATAAGTATTGTGTCCCAATATGAAATATATCAATGAATAACAGCAAATTATGATATAAAATAGTGATGCAAATTGGACGTATCAGTGTCGTTGGCCTATATATATATATGTAGGGTTTAATTAGGGTTTAGGGTTTAGGATTAGCTAGCTAGGGTTTTAGGGTTAGGGTTAGGGTTAAGGTTAATTAATTAGGGTTTAGGGTCTAGGGTCTAGGGTTTAGGGTTTAGGGTTTAGGGTTTGGGGTTTAGTGTTTAGGGTTTAGGGTCTAGGGTTAGGGTTTAGGGTTTAGGGTTTAGGGTGTAATGTTTAGGGTTTAGGGTCTAGGGTTTAGGGTTTAGTGTTTAGGGTGTTTAGGGTGTACGTTTAGGGTATAATTAGGGATTAGGGATTAGGGTTTTAGGGTTTAAGGTTTAGGGATCATCGATCGAGTGCACACACACATTATTAGAGGCACCCGTGCCTTTGAGCATAAAGTGCATGCGTATATATAAGTGTGTTTTTTGGCCACCAACGATATATATATAGATCGAGAGAGAAAGATTGAAATATATATATTTATCCCAAAGAATATGTTCACATATATGTTGAAATATATGCACAAATGATATGTGCAAGGTATGCCATGCGCGCATGCATGATGACCCACAAGTATAGGGGGTGTATCGTAGTACTTTCGATAAATAAGAGTGTCGAACCCAACGAGGAGCAGAAGGTGTTGACAAGCAGTTTCGATGAAGGATTCACTGTAAATGCTCACAGACAAGTATTCAGGGGGTTTTGATATAGCAGATGAAATAAGTACAAGTAAGTAAAGTGCGAGAGAAATAATTGCAGCGAGTGGCCCAATCCTTTTTAGCACAAAGGACAAGCCGGTTTGTTTACTTATAATGACCAAACGTTCTCGAGGACACACGGGATTTTAGTCTAGCGCTTTCGCTACATACAGCTGATTAATCTTCATTGTTTTGATAAGTGTTGTGTGGGTGAACCTATGCTAATGTACCGCCCTTCCTAGGACTAATACATACTTGTGATTATACCCCTTGCAAGCATCCGCAACTACAAGAAAGTAATTAAGATAAATCTAACCACAGCCTTAAACTCTGAGATCCTGTGATCCCTCCTGCATCGATATACCAACGGGGGTTTAGGTTTCTGTCACTCTGGCAACCCCGCAATTGGCAAACGAGTACAAGATGCATTCCCCTAGGCCCATAAATAGTGAAGTGTCGTGTAGTCGACGTTCACACGACACCACTAGAAGAATAACACCACAACTTAAATATCATAACATTGAATATTACTCAACCATAATTCACTACTAACATTTAGACTTCACCCATGTCCTCAAGAACTAAACGAACTACTCACGAGACATCATATGGAACATGATCAGAGGTGATATGATGATGAATAACAATCTGAACATAAACCTTGGTTCAATGGTTTCACTCAATAGCATCAATAACAAGTAGAAATCGATGCGGAGAGTTTCCCCTATCAAACAATCAAGATCAAACCCAAATTGCTACAGCGGTGACGATGTCCAGCGGTGGAGATGGCGGTGATGATGGTGGAGATGATGATGATGGTGATGGAGATGATGTCCAGCTCGATGGCGGTGACGATGGCGTCGATTTCCCCCTCCGGGAGGGAATTTCCCCAGCGGATTCCTGCCCGCCGGAGAGCTCTTTTCTCTCTGGTGTTCTCCGCCCCGCAGAGGCGGCTGTAACCCTCCGTGAGGATTCCTCCGTGGCTTAGGTCTTCGGGACGAAGGGTTTCGCGAAGAAAAGGAGGCGAAAGGGGCTGTGGGGGCCCCACACCACATGGTGGCGCGGCCAGGCCATGGGCCGCGCCGCCCTATGGTGTGGGCCCACCTTGGGTCCAGCTGGCTCCCCCTTCTGGCTTCCTTCGTCATCTGGAAAAATAGGATTTTTGGTAAAATTTCCTTCCTCAGTTGATCTTCCGAAATATTGCATCATGACGGTGCTTTTTCCAGCAGAATCCTGGCTCCGGTGCGCGATCTCCAAATAATCATGAAACATGCAAAATAGATGAAATAACATAAGTATTGTGTCCCAATATGAAATATATCAATGAATAACAGCAAATTATGATATAAAATAGTGATGCAAATTGGACGTATCAGTGTCGTTGGCCTATATATATATATGTAGGGTTTAATTAGGGTTTAGGGTTTAGGATGTATAATTAGGGATTAGGGTTTTAGGGTTTAAGGTTTAGGGATCATCATCGATCGAGCTAGTGCACACACACATTATTAGAGGCACCCGCGCCTTTGAGCATAAAGTGCATGCGTATATATAAGTGTGTTTTTTGGCCACCAACGATATATATATAGGTCGAGAGAGAAAGATTGAAATATATATATTTATCCCCAAGAATATGTTCAGATATATATTGAAATATATGCACGAATGATATGTGCAAGGTATGCCATGCGCGCATGCACACTAATTGTATATATATTATGAGGCAACTTAATCAAATGTGCTTTCATTCGAGAGAACTTGTCAAGATTCAACAAGTTAATTAATTTATCAGCGCTAATTAGTTGGTCGCCTGCTTGATGCGCAATTTAGTGTCGTTGGCCTATATGTATATGTAGGGTTTAATTAGGGTTTAGGATTTAGGATTAGCTAGCTAGGGTTTTAGGGTTAGGGTTAAGGTTAATTAATTAGGGTTTAGGGTCTAGGGTTTAGGGTTTGGGGTTTGGGGTTTGGGGTTTAGTGTTTAGGGTTTAGGGTTAGGGTTTAGGGTGTAGTGTTTAGGGTTTAGGGTCTAGGGTTTAGGGTTTACTGTTTAGAGTGTTTAGGGTGTACGTTTAGGGTATAACTAGCAGGGTGACCCGCGCATTTGCGCGGCTAGATTTATCCTTTGTAGTGACAAATAACGTTGCATTATTTGTCTTATGTGTTTTTTTTATGATGTTAAGTGGTACATTAATTATTGTGTTGATATCTTTTTTTCTCATCCACTGTCATACATGCATGCCACGTGGTCCTTAAATAATCATTTTATTTTTGGATTCTACGCACCTTGGTTATTATGTGTTTTTATTTTCTCGCTCTACTCTTGTGGACCCTATTTTTTAAATATGAAACACTTGATTTTGTGCATGTTTATACATCTAAGAAATCGATGCATGTCGATACACATGGGCCTTGTTATCAAGAATTGTTTTTTTCCCTTTTCTACTACAATTCATGGGGAGGACATATTTTTATTCCATGCATGAGATTTTAGTTTATAAAATATATTATTTTTCCTCGATATAGTTTTCATTGTATCATAATATATCTATGTGATTCACTGAAAAGTTTGCTCTGTCACATCTCTCTTAAACCGTACATTCATTTTATCTCATAATTGAAGTCAGTGATTTATACAGCTTTTCGCATCTTCGAGTTACCCATTATGCAAAACCTCCATCTTGAGTAATTGTCACTATGGCTTGGGCGACCAAGTCACAAAATTTTGGATTGTGCATCTGTCCCGACTCAAAAGTACTCCGTAAATCCCATCACAAATTTTAGGAGTAAGTCTTAAAGATCTGCACTAAAATTTTGCATGTATATGTAAAAAAATAACAATATTTTCATGTCTCCAATACATCAGCGTAGCAATGAACTGGTGAGAAAATGAGCTAATCGATATGTGTAATGATCGTGCACCTTGGGAGATAGAGCGCCTGAAAACATCGAGGAGTACATGAACTACCTGTCGTCCATGGTGATAAGCTTCTGCTCCTTGCCAATGATGTCCTGGTCGTGCTCCTCCACCGAGTCATCGCTGTCCATGGCCTCCGCCGACTGGTTCCAGTGCATGAGTCGAACCAATCGTAATCCATAAATCCCATCTCAGCTTCATTTGTTCTTGAATAACAGTCTGATCGATGATGCCACCGGCAGCGCGGGTGTTGGCCATTGCGTGCGTGTTGCTATCAGAGAACATGGTTGAGTACATTCGTACTTCTTCTAGTCAATCAAATGCTTGCATGCATCTCCTATCTTCTGCTGCATTAGATCAGATTCTGTTTTAACGAAGTAGAGGAAAAATAAAAGGGGGGGTGGGGGGGAACGCTCAAGATGATAACCTCAACATCGATGTTGCATGTCCCGGGTTGATGCAGATACTCCTAATCCAGAGCCACCATCATATAACCTCTTGAATACATATCACCCTATCTGCAAACAGCACTATCAAGAGTTCAGCCAACAAACCAGAACATAATATGTCCTACCGTATCATTGTCTGATAGTAAACTGGAAATACAGACCTAGTAAAAAACCTCCGAATATATTGTTTCTAGGAGTATGAGTGGGGATATCTTTTGCGGAAGTAAATCTCCTGAATGAATCAAACAGAACCTCCTAATATTCTTCGGGCGACCTAATCTTGCATGATCGAAATTCCACACAGATCGTGATTGGCTGGGCTGAGAAATTGCACTTTCGAAGTAGAAAACTGAAATTCCACGCGGGTCGTGATTCGCATGCCCTCCTCTTGCAGGTCTTCCGCCTGTGACTGCATGTGGTATTGCTTCTTCTGGACTAAGTGCATGCATCTAAATCTGGATGATCAGACTACGTGCATGGAAGCCGGATTAGGCTATTAATTCCAAAAATCCTTGACACGCACGCACTACCTGGTGTGAGTCTCTTGCCAGTTGCCTGCATCCATAGCGTGTTCTTGACTGACGTTGCCGAGATCGGAGCCAATAATCCAATCGGCCGACGATGAGAGTTGGAGAAGTGCGTTTTGGCGGAGACGACCCGAACGTCCAGAGCCGTGCGCAGCGCGGAGACGGAGGCCGCAGTAGAGGCGGTGGCAGATTAATTAGGGTTAGAGGCGTATGGAGGAAGGACAATCTATTATGCTGATATCAAGATCGGCGTCGGCCGGAGGTTAGTAGTTGGCTTTTGTTTGACTATATCCTAACTACCGTGCGGGAGAGATTGACTTCGATCGGCTGAACATTAGGCAGTTAATCTTGTCCGCTCTTTTTTAAGTTGATTATTGGTAGCTAATCTATACCATTGATTGTTTGTTGTTTTAATAATATAATGTTTTAATAATATAATAGATTAGAGATTAGGGATTAGGGTTTTTGGGTTTAAGGTTTAGGCATCATCATCGACCGAGCTAGTGCACACACACATTATTAGAGGCACCCGCACCTTTGAGCATAAAGTGCATGCGTATATATAAGTGTGTTTTTTGGCCACCAACGATATATATATAGATCGAGAGAGAAAGATTGAAATATATATATTTATCCCCAAGAATATGTTCAGATATATATTGAAATATATGCACAAATGATATGTGCAAGGTATGCCATGCGCGCATGCACACTAATTGTATATATATTATGAGGCAACTTAATCAAATGTGTTTTCATTCGAGAGAACTTGTCAAGATTCAACAAGTTAATTAATTTATCAGCGCGCTAATTAGTTGGTCGCCTGCTTGATGCGCAATTAATTAAGTGTTGTTGGCCTATATATATATATGCAGGGTTTAATTAGGGTTTAGGGTTTAGGGTTAGCTAGCTAGGGTTTTAGGGTCTAGGGTTTAGGGTTTAGGGTTCAGGGTCAAGGGTTGGGGTTTAGGGTTTAGGGTCTAGTGTTTAGGGTTTAGGGTATAGGGAGTAGTGTTTAGGGTTTAGGGTCTAGGGTTTAGTGTTTAGGGTGTTTAGGGTGTATGTTTAGGATATAATTAGGGATTAGGGTTTTAGGGTTTAAGGTTTAGGGATCATCGATCGAGTGCACACACACATTATTAGAGGCACCCGCGCCTTTGCGCATAAAGTGCATGCGTATATATATAAGTGTGTTTCTTGTCCACCAACGATATATAGATCGAGAGATAGAGATTGAAATCCCCAAGAATATGTTCAAATATACGCACACACATGAATTATTAGAGGCACCCGCGCCTTTGCGCATAAAGTGCGTGCATATGTGTGTTGTTCTGGCCACCAACGATAGATCGAGAGAGATAGATAGATTGAAATCCCTAAGAATTAGAGGACCCCCTTGCACAAGTGTTGGCCATCTATATATAATATGAATCCCAATAATGTTCATACATGATAGGGCATATGTGTGAAGCAATTTTTTTTCGAGAACTTGTAAAGATTCAAATTTATCAGTGCTAATGGAAACTAGTGCACATTAGAGGACCCCCTTGCACACGTGTTGGCCATCTATGTATAGTTTGAATCCAAATAATGTTCATACATGATAGGCTATATGTGAATCAATTTTTTCTTCCAAGAACTTGTCAAGATTCAAATTTATCGGTGCTAATGGAAACTAGTGCGCACTAGACGAGCCCCTTGCGCAAGTGCTGGCCATTACATATAGTTTAAAACTCAAGAATGTTCATACATGATAGGCCATATGTGCAAAGGAATTTTTTTCCCGTGAACTTGTCAAAATTCAAGTTTATCGGTGCAAATGGAAACTAGTCCAAAAAATTACATAGAGGTCCAAGAGAACTAGACAATAACTAATAAGACCTGCAACTTTACAAAAAGGACCCCAAAACATATAGAAGAAAATCAATCGTGTCCTTCTGGACCGCACATCAGATCTCTGCTCCGCATCCTTTCCAGCAACTCCGTCGTCGGGGACGCACCACTTCGGACGGTGTCGCCGGTAGTCGCCAGGACGAAGGAGAAGAAGGACCTCAGCAACGGCATATTGGCTCTGAGAAGGGCCGCTGAAAGGCCAAGATGTTCACGGGCAAGACGGATGACGCCGTCGTATGCCCCGAGCTTGTGAACGTTAGCAGCTTGACTTCCCCATTGGCCAGATCTGAAGCACTGACCAAAGCAAGCCTCACCGTTAGCGCCATCACCTTGATGGCACCAGATCGGGGTTTGGCCGGCAAGATCCGCCAGGTTCACCGTAGGCCAGATCTGAAGCCGATGACGAGATCCCCGACTCCATTGCGCCATTCTGCTCATGGGAAACACTGGATCTAAGCTTACAACAACATGAACTCCCTCGGATCCAAATTAACTGACTCAACTTTGCTTATCTAAATATGGATGTATCCACACATGTTTTTACTCGAGATACATACACGTCTAAGGAAAGTTGAATCAATTAATTTAGTTCGGAGGGTGTACGATATACAGAGAGAAGTCGGCCTCGTCTCCGGCCGGCGAGGCTGCCGGAGAGAAGGGGGAGAGGAGCCAGGGGAGTGGGAGAGACTCGAGAGAGAAAGAGAAGAGGAAGAAATGAGAGCTCCCTGGGGAAGAACATTATTTTTGTCGTTCTGCTCGTAGCTTGAAACTGAAAATTTCGGCCGCGCGCCAAATCATCCCGCCGCATCCATTCGAAAATCCCGTGACCAGTTTTACCCTTTTAACCCTGGTTCGGAAGCTACAACCCACCGACCATGGAGGGCTCATTCGGTAACAATGAAATATCTTGCCTAGATCCCGAACCCTCCCCACAGGCCCACACCCACCCACCAACCATTCGCCCCATTAGCTCAAAAATACTCTCACACGCCAAAGCTCTGACTCTCTACAGTACTAGATCTGCTTCGCCGCCGGCATACTCCTCCACAGCGTAGCCTTGATCGTGTTGGCTGTCCACCCACCTGATCCGCTCCCCCGCCGCCCTCGCCACCGACGGATCTGCTTCACCGCCGACCTCGCCACCGAAGGATCTGCTTCACCGCCGACCTCGCCACCGACGGTATCTGCTTCACCGCCGACCTCATCCACAGCGTAGCAATCAACGCCTTTCCTGTCGACGCACCGGATCCTCTCCAACGGAACCGTGTCTACTTCACCGCGCCCCCCCCTCCACAGAAGCCGATCTATTCCACCGACTACCTCGGCGCAGCGGCTGTCAACTTCACCGAATCCCTTGCCAGCCAACCAGATCTGCTTCACTAACGCCCGCTTCTACTGAAACAGGGTCGACTCATCGTCTCCCGCGTTCGCCGCCGCTGGAATGCAAGTTGCCGCCCCCGTCCACCCCGCCGCAGCTTGGTTAGTACGCTGGCCCGTTAGATCGCGGTGTTTCTTTAGCCATGTTTTGTGTAGTTATTTGCAGATCTCATATGCGTTTAAATTTGTTGATGTGTTACTTCGCATGAAGTTCATTTAAATATTGTACAGTACCAAAGCATTATCCGGTCGCTACCATCCTGTTCATTCTACTGACACCTGTGTGCATCCACATATTTATAGGGGACCCATTCATTTGCTGCCAACTGTTTTTGTACTGCATGCTGTTCCTTTTATAGTCATGCTATGGGCATTTCCAATCTGGTTGTTCTTATACCACGTCATTAGCTCACCGCTAGCCGCTAGCTGTTTTCTCGTGTCTGCTATTCTCACACTGCTTTTATAATCATGCTATGTGCATTTCCAATCTGCTTGCTCTTATACCTCGTCTTTAGCTTATAGCTATTTTTTTCCATGAATGCTCGTGTCTCACAGCTTGTATAGTTATTGCTGCGTGCATGTCTGGTCTTTGTATTATCGTAGACTAACTTGTCAATGTTATTTTTCCTAGGGATTGATCATGCGAACCACTTATTAGAATATCCAACATTAACAGCGGGGACGCTAGGGAAGGTTGGAATCTGAGTTCTTGGTTGGTAACTTTGGCAGTTTACTTCCGTTATTATCTATAACCTATATGCATTGTTCCTTATGCAAGAGATAAACACTTGGAACCCTGCCATAGCAATGCCATCCATGCTTTACTATGTTTCTGCCTATTTGATATGCTTGTCTTGGAGCAACTGCGAAGGTGATTTGAACCTGACATTTGGTCATTCTTAATGCCAGTTTACTTTATGTGGAAAACCTTGGCATTACCCTACTCTAAATCTGAATGTCTGAAATTCGTATCTCATGCAAAGCAACATCTAGTTGGTTTTAATCTGATATCTGGTAAATATTGGCTTATTCATTTGGCAGCTCAAGTTTTTTGTTATTTGAAACCAGCTGAATTGGTCTTAAATGTGATATCTAAACACAGATTAAGGACAATGGAGCAGGAGGATTAGCATTTCACTTGATGGCTGAACCTAAAATGACAGGCATGTCGACCACGACGAGTGCACGCAAGAGAAGGACTGCAATGAGCCAGTATGTTCTGCTACATGCTGTTATCTGATCTCTACATTGCGTAATACATGTTTGAATAGTTAATTGTTGTAACTATTTTTGCAATATTACCAGAATGCAGTTTTAGTGAAGCAGTCATCATTAGAAGATAGTTGCCAAAGCGACCATGTGCAACATTATGATGTAAGTCTGCTTAGTACAAGTTCCATACATTGTCTAATTTATGCAACTTGTTATTATCTTATATCTACATTGCATAATAAATGTTTGAATAGTTCACTGTTGTAACTATGTTTGCAATATTACTAGAATGCAGTTGTAATGAAGAAGTCCTTAGTAGAAGATAGAGCGCAAAAAAGGTTCCGGCGTGAGCCTATGCAACGATATAATGTAAGTCTGCGCTTAGTACTTGTGACTATCTCATATCGACAATGCTTAATACATGTTTGCATAGTTCATCGTTTAACTCTTTTTGCATTATTATCGAATGCGATTCGATGAAGCAATCTTCATTAGAAGAGAGGCCCGCAAAAAGTTCTGATCTTTGTTCTGATGCATCCTCTCATAGCCGTCAACCTAGACCATTCTTTTCATCAAACAGTGAACATCTCAAGGCTGTACTTTATAAAAGACATGGTATTGCTGCTTTAAGGTCTGTAGCTGATATGTTGACCAAGAGTACACAAGATTCAATCAAGGCGATTGCCAAATTTCAACGTGTTATTGATGATGCTAATAGAAGTCCTCAATGATTCTATGTAATTTTTTATTTGGGCACATTAATTGCCTTGTAATTTTCCTAGTTATTTTATTTGTGTATGTAATTTTGTGTATCATTGATATCAGATTTTAGGCTCATGAAATTTAATGCAAGTTGACTAGTTAAACAACCAGGGCCCTATAACAGATTGGGCCGGCCCATTAACAGTAGTGTGGGACCCACTTTCATTTTGGACCGGCTCACTTACTTACTGGGCCGGCTCGTTAACAGGAAAGTGGGACCCACCTGTGCTTTTGGCCCGGCCCCCACATACTAAATGGGCCGGCCCTTTAAGAGGAAAGTGGGACCCACCTGTGTTTTTGGCCCAGCCCACTAGCGTGTTGGGCCGGCCCACTTGCTCTATGGTGGACCCCACATACTACATGGGCCGGCCCTTTAACTGGAAAGTGGGATCCACCTGTGCTTTTGGCCTGGCCCACTATCTTGTTGGGCCGGCCCACTTGCTATATGGTGGACCCCACATACTAAATGGGCCGGCCCTTTAACTGGAAAGTGGGACCCACCTGTGCTTTTGGCCCGGCCCACTATCTTGTTGGGCCGGCCCACTAGCTATATGGTGGACCCCACATACTAAACAGGCCGGCCCATTAACAGGAAAGTGGGACCCACCTGTGCTTTTGGCCCGGCCCACTGGCTTGGTGGGCCGGCCCATTTGATCTAATGTGGACCCCACATACTAAATGGGCCAGCCCATTAACAGGAAAGTGGGACCCACCTGTGCTTTTGGCCCGGCCCACTGGCTTGGTGGGCCGGCCCATTTGATCTAATGTGGACCCCACGTACTAAATGGGCCGGCCCGATAGCAGGAAAGTGGGACCCACATGCTAATTGGGCCGGCCCAATAACTTCTTGGGCCGGCCCACTTGCTTTAAGGTGGACCCCACTTGGTAAATGGGCCTACCGATAACATGAAAGTGGGTCCCACATGTTTTGTGGGCCGGCCCTTTTGCCTCGTTGACCGGTCAAACGAGTGCATTCGGCCCGGCCCACATGCTTAGTGGGCGGCCCATTAATGTTTTGACCGATCAACCTTAGAGGTTAGGCCGGCCCACGTAACTAATGGACCAGCCCACTATATAGTTGACCGGTCAAACTAAGTCAGCGGCCCGGCCCGCAAACTTAATGGGCCGGCCCGCTTAAGACGTGGCAGGCCTCGTGTGGGCCTACCATCTACCACGGGGTTTCAGGTTAACGCCGTTAATCGCGCTTAACGCGTCGCCACGTGTCGGGCTTGCATGACGTCAGCAGTCAACGGGCTCCCGGAAACATTTCTGCAACGGTCCGATTTTCCGTGGCGGAAGAGCGCCCAAGCGCGACGGACCGAAAAAATCGTCGTAGGACTTTGCCTGACGCACTTTAGACAACAGAACCCATATCGTCGGGTTAGGCCCATAGGCGACGAAAAAATACCCCTTAGCGGACGATTTTGAGACGTTGTCTATCAGAACTTTTCTTGTAGTGTAGACTCTACTCTCTTCTCCCCCTTTGGCATCGGAACACCAAAAAGGCGAAGAAAAGAGGAGGGATGCTAGCGCTCCCATCAATAGAACTCGGTCCCCGCGGCGGGAGAGCTGCCATCACCATCATCATCCTCTTCATCATCATCCTCGCCATCATCAACCTCTTCATTATCATCCTCGCCATCACCATCCTCATCACCTTCATCCTCTTCATCATCTTCATCAGCAGGGGCACGAGCAGGTCTAGGAGGAAGACCACCATGAGCATACATAGAAAGGTCAAAGTTCTGGAACATCTCATCAGTAATGGGAGGCATCTCCCAAGCTGGTGCAACCACAGGCTCCATCTCAGGTCCAGAAGGAGGAACAGGGGCATTCCTTGCAGCCATGAACTCATTTTGGCGCCTCCTTGTCTCCTGGTTCAAGGCAAGACTTTGATGTGCAACATCATTGGTATTCTTACACATCCGCCACAAGCTGGAGAGAAAGCGAGAGGCACCGCGCTTGGGGCGCCTAGAGTAGCTGGAGCTAGCTGCAGGATCATGATGTTCCTTGGAACAACACTCAGAGGGCATCATGGCTGGGATTTCCGGACGAGTGTCCTGAATGGGGAACTTGAATGGTTCCATCTTGAGCATTTGATCTTGTCTGTTGTGGGGAGAAGGTACCACCTTGTTGATGAGCCGCTGAATGTACTGAGCATAGTTGGGAGTCATGCGGCCCCAGAACAGAATGCCTCAGTTCATAGTAAATGAGATCACAACCATCCATTGCCCTTATGTTGTCAGGACGGCAATAGTACATCAGATTCAGGTGGTAGTTCCGGCATTCACTAGTGTCACCTGACTTGCTGATGAGATTCTCACGGAACATCTTGGCAAGCACAAGATATGAGTAATACATCCCAGAGATAGTGGGAGGACCAGCTGTAGGTTGTGAGGGATAGCAGAAGGAAATGTCACCTTTAGTGAACTTATCCTGAGAATGAATCTTGAACCCACGAGCACGACCACCACCAAAACCCAAGGCCTCACAGAACTGAGAATAGGTGCATGAGTACTTCTCTTTGCCAGTCATCCAAGTCATAGTGCGATCATAATCATTATGGAAGAATACTGTGCAATGGAATTGACGGACAAGAAGGGGACAATATTGGCCTTCTCTCTGTTCCGCATCGGGCTTCAAGCACAAAAGATCATACAACCCCATATTCTTCAAGGTATCAACCACAAAGCGGTACTTGGTGAATTCATGCAAGGCAAGCTCTTCCTTGTTGATGGCCTTGGGCATCACAATGGCACCATTCTTCATACACTCTCTAGTGTTGTAGAAATCTTCCCATAGGATTGCTTGAGTTTTCGTCCAGAAAAACCTGTCCCCATGATGCGCGTACAGCACGCGTCCGTTGGGAACCCCAAGAGGAAGGTGTGATGCGTACAGCGGCAAGTTTTCCCTCAGTAAGAAACCAAGGTTTATCGAACCAGTAGGAGCCAAGAAGCACGTTGAAGGTTGATGGCGGCGGGATGTAGTGCGGCGCAACACCAGGGATTCCGGCGCCAACGTGGAACCTGCACAACACAACCAAAGTACTTTGCCCCAACGAAACAGTGAGGTTGTCAATCTCACCGGCTTGCTGTAACAAAGGATTAGATGTATAGTGTGGATGATGATTGTTTGCAGAAAACAGTAGAACAAGTATTGCAGTAGATTGTATTCAATGTAAAAGAATGGAACGGGATCCACAGTTCACTAGAGGTGTCTCTCCCATAAGATAAATAGCATGTTGGGTGAACAAATTACAGTCGGGCAATTGACAAATAGAGAGGGCATGACCATGCACATACATGATATGATGAGTATTGTGAGATTTAATTGGGCATTACGACAAAGTACATAGACCGCTATCCAGCATGCATCTATGCCTAAAAAGTCCACCTTCAGGTTATCATCCGAACCCCTTCCAGTATTAAGTTGCAAACAACAGACAATTGCATTAAGTATGGTGCGTAATGTAATCAATAACTACATCCTCGGACATAGCATCAATGTTTTATCCCTAGTGGCAACAGCACATCCACAACCTTAGAACTTTCTGTCACTGTCCCAGATTTAATGGAGGCATGAACCCACTATCGAGCATAAATACTCCCTCTTGGAGTTAAGAGTAAAAACTTGGCCAGAGCCTCTACTAATAACGGAGAGCATGCAAGATCATAAACAACACATAGGTAATAGATTGATAATCAACATAACATAGTATTCTCTATCCATCGGATCCCGACAAACACAACATATAGCATTACAGATAGATGATCTTGATCATGTTAGGCAGCTCACAAGATCCGACAATGAAGCACATGAGGAGAAGACGACCATCTAGCTACTGCTATGGACCCATAGTCCAGGGGTGAACTACTCACTCATCACTCCGGAGGCGACCATGGCGGTGAAGAGTCCTCCGGGAGATGATTCCCCTCTCCGGCAGGGTGCCGGAGGCGATCTCCTGAATCCCCCGAGATGGGATTGGCGGCGGCGTCTCTGGAAGGTTTTCCGTATCGTGGCTCTCAGTACTGGGGGTTTCGCGACGAAGACTACATGTAGGCGGAAGGGCAGGTCAAGAGGCGACGCGAGGGGCCCACACAACAGGCCGGCGCGGCCAGGGCTTGGGCCACGCCGCCCTGGTGTGTCGCCACCTCGTGGCCCCACTTCGTCTCTCCCTTGGACTTCTGGAAGCTTCGTGGAAAAATAGGCCCCTGGGCGTTGATTTCGTCCAATTCCGAGAATATTTCCTTACTAGGATTTCTGAAACCAAAAACAGCAGAAAACAGCAACTGGCTCTTCGGCATCTCGTTAATAGGTTAGTGCCGGAAAATGCATAAATATGACATAAAGTATGCATAAAACATGTAGATATCATCAATAATGTGGCATGGAACATAAGAAATTATCGATACGTCGGAGACGTATCAGCATCCCCAAGCTTAGTTCCTGCTCGTCCCGAGCAGGTAAACGATAACAAAGATAATTTCTGGAGTGACATGCCATCATAACCTTGATCATACTATTGTAAGCATATGTAATGAATGCAGCGATCAAAACAATGGTAATGACATGAGTAAACAAATGAATCATAAAGCAAAGACTTTTCATGAATAGTACTTTCAAGACAAGCATCAATAAGTCTTGCATAAGAGTTAACTCATAAAGCAATAAATCAAAGTAAAGGTATTGAAGCAACACAAAGGAAGATTAAGTTTCAGCGGTTGCTTTCAACTTATAACATGTATATCTCATGGATATTGTCAATGTAAAGTAATATAACAAGTGCAATATGCAAGTATGTAGGAATCAATGCACAGTTCACCCAAGTGTTTGCTTCTTGAGGTGGAGAGAGATAGGTGAACTGACTCAACATAAAAGTAAAAGAAAGGCCCTTCGCAGAGGGAAGCATTGATTGCTATATTTGTGCTAGAGCTTTGGTTTTGAAAACAAGAAACAATTTTGTCAACGGTAGTAATAAAGCATATATATTATGTAAATTATATCTTACAAGTTGCAAGCCTCATGCATAGTATACTAATAGTGCCCGCACCTTGTCCTAATTAACTCGGATTACCGGGATTATCGCAATACACATGTTTTAACCAAGTGTCACAAAGGGGTACCTCTATGCCGCCTGTACAAAGGTCTAAGGAGAAAGCTCGCATTGGATTTCTCGCTTTTGATTATTCTCAACTTAGACATCCATACCGGGACAACATAGACAACAGATAATGGACTCCTCTTTAATGCATAAGCATGTAGCAACAATTAATGTTATCATATGAGATTGAGGATATATGTCCAAAACTGAAACTTCCACCATGATTCATGGCTTTAGTTAGCGGCCCAATGTTCTTCTCTAACAATATGCATGCTCTAACCATTAAATGAGTGGTAAATCTCCCTTACTTCAGACAAGACGAACATGCATAGCAACTCACATGATATTCAACAAAGAGTAGTTGATGGCGTCCCCAGGAACATGGTTATCGCACAACAAGCAACTTAATAAGAGATAAAGTGCATAAGTACATATTCAATACCACAATAGTTTTTAGGATATTTGTCCCATGAGCTATATATTGCAAAGGTAAAGGATAGAAATTTTAAAGGTAGCACTCAAGCAATTTACTTTGGAATGGCGGAGAAATACCATGTAGTAGGTAGGTATGGTGGACACAAATGGCATAGTGGTTGGCTCAAGGATTTTGGATGCATGAGAAGTATTCCCTCTCGATACAAGGTTTAGGCTAGCAAGGTTATTTAAAACAAACACAAGGATGAACCGGTGCAGCAAAACTCACATAAAAGACATATTGTAAACATTATAATACTCTACACCGAATTCCTTGTTGTTCAAACTCAATACTAGAAATTATCTAGACTTTAGAGAGACCAAATATGCAAACCAAATTTTAGCAAGCTCTATGTATTTCTTCATTAATGGGTGCAAAGTATATGATGCAAGAGCTTAAACATGAGCACAACAATTGCCAAGTATCAAATTATTCAAGACATTTTAGAATTACTACATGTAGCATTTCCCGATTCCAACCATATAACAATTTAACGAAGAAGATTCAACCTTCGCCATGAATACTATGAGTAAAGCCTAAGGACATATTTGTCCATATGCAACAGCGGAGCATGTCTCTCTCCCACACAATGAATGCTAGGATCCATTTTATTCAAACAAAAACAAAAACAAAAACAAACCGACGCTCCAAGCAAAGCATATAAGATGTGATGGAATAAAAATATAGTTTCAGGGGAGGAACCTGATAATATTGTCGATGAAGAAGGGGATGCCTTGGGCATCCCCAAGCTTAGACGCTTGAGTCTTCTTAGAATATGCAGGGGTGAACCACCGGGGCATCCCCAAGCTTAGAGCTTTCACTCTCCTTGATCATATTGTATCATCCTCCTCTCTTGATCCTTGAAAACTTCCTCCACACCAAACTCGAAACAACTCATTAGAGGGTTAGTGCATAATAAAAATTCACATGTTCAGAGGTGACATAATCATTCTTAACACTTATGGACATTGCACAAAGCTACTGGACATTAATGAAGCAAAGAAATTCATCCATCATAGCAAAAGAGGCAATGCGAAATAAAAGGCAGAATCTGTCAAAACAGAACAGTCCGTAAAGACGGATTTTATTGAGGCACCAGACTTGCTCAAATGAAAATGCTCAAATTGAATGAAAGTTGCGTACATATCTGGGGATCACGCACGTAAATTGGCATATTTTTCTGAGCTACCTACATAGAGGCAGGTCGAAATTCGTGACAGCAAAGAAATCTGTTTCTGCGCAGTAATCCAAATCTAGTATGAACCTTACTATCAACGACTTTACTTGGCACAACAATGCACAAAACTAAGATAAGGAGAGGTTGCTACAGTAGTAAACAACTTCCAAGACTCAAATATAAAATAAAAGTACTGTAGTAAAAACATGGGTTGTCTCCCATAAGCGCTTTTCTTTAACGCCTTTCAGCTAGGCGTAGACAGTGTGTATCAAGTATTATCAAGAGTCGAAGTATCAACATCATAACTTGTTCTAATAATAGAACCAAAAGGTAACTTCATTCTCTTTCTAGGGAAGTGTTTCATACCTTTCTTGAGAGGAAATTGATATTTAATATTACCCTCCTTCATATCAATGATAGCTCCAACAGTTCGAAGAAAAGGTCTTCCCAATATAATGGGACAAGATGCATTGCATTCAATATCCAAGACAACAAAATCAATGGGGACAAGGTTATTGTTAACGGTAATGCGAACATTATCAATTATCCCTAAAGGTTTCTTTATAGAATTATCAACAAGATTAACATCCAAGTAACAATTTTTCAATGGTGGCAAGTCAAGCATATTATAGATTTTTTTAGGCATAACGGAAATACTTGCACCAAGATCACATAAAGCATTACAATCAAAGTAATTGACCTTCATCTTAATGATGGGCTCCCAACCATCTTCTAACTTTCTAGGAATAGAAGTTTCAAGTTTTAGTTTCTCCTCTCTAGCTTTTATGAGAGCATTTGTAATAATATGTTTTGTGAAAGCCAAGTTTATAGCACTAGCATTAGGACTCTTAGCAAGTTTTTGTAAGAACTTTATAACTTCAGAGATGTGACAATCATCAAAATCCAAATCATTATAATCTAAAGCAATGGGATCATCATCCCCAATGTTGGAAAAAAATTTAGCAGTTTTATCACAGGCAGTTTCAGCAGTTTTAGCAGTTTCAGGCAATTTTGGACGCTTTGCACTAGGAGTAGTAACATTGCCAACACCAATTATTTTACCATTATTAGTAGGAGGTGCAGCAACATGTGAATCGTTAACATTACTAGTGGTGGTAATAGTCCAAACTTTAGCTACATTATTCTCTTTAGCAAGTTTTTCATTTTCTTCTCTTTCCCAAACTTTAGCTACATTATTCTCTTTAGCAAGTTTTTCATTTTCTTCTCTTTCCCACCTAGCATGCAATTCAGCCATCAATCTTATATTCTCATTAATTCGAACTTGGATGGCATTTGCTGTAGTAACAATTTTATTTTCAATATCCTTATTAGGCATAACTTTCGATTTCAAAAGATCAACATCAGAGGCAAGACTATCGACTTTAGAAACAAGTATATCAATTTTATTGAGCTTTTCCTCAACAGATTTGTTAAAAGCAGTTTGTGTACTAATAAATTCTTTAAGCATAGCTTCAAGTCCAGGGGGTGTGTTCCTATTATTGTTGTAAGAATTCCCATAAGAATTACCATAACCGTTACCATTATTATAAGGATATGGCCTATAGTTATTACTAGAATTTTTCCGATAAGCATTGTTGTTGAAATTATTATTTTTAATGTAGTTTACATCAACTTGTTCTTCTTGGGCAACCAATGAAGCTAAAGGAACATTATTAGGATCAACATTAGTCCTATCATTTACAAGCATAGACATAATAGCATCAATCTTATCACTCAAGGAGGAGGTTTCTTCGACAGAATTTACCTTCTTACCTTGTGGAGCTCTTTCCGTGTGCCATTCAGAGTAATTGATCATCATATTATCAAGAAGCTTTGTTGCTTCACCAAGAGTGATGGACATAAAGGTACCTCCAGCAGCTGAATCCAATAGGTTCCGCGAAGAAAAGTTCAGTCCTGCATAAAAGGTTTGGATGATCATCCAAGTAGTCAGTCCATGGGTTGGGCAATTTTTAACCAAAGATTTCATTCTTTCCCAAGCTTGTGCAACATGCTCATTATCCAATTGTTTAAAATTCATTATGCTACTCCTCAAAGATATAATTTTAGCAGGGGGATAATATCTACCAATAAAAGCATCCTTGCATTTAGTCCATGAATCAATACTATTCTTAGGCAGAGATAGCAACCAATCTTTAGATCTTGCTCTTAAAGAGAAAGGAAACAATTTTAATTTTATAATGTCACCATCTACATCTTTATACTTTTGCATTTCACATAGTTCAACAAAATTATTGAGATGGGCAGTAGCATCATCAGAACTAACACCAGAAAATTGCTCTCTCATAACAAGATTCAGTAAAGCAGGTTTAATTTCAAAGAATTCTGCTGTAGTAGCAGGTGGAGCAATAGGTGTGCATAAGAAATCATTATTATTTGTGGTTCTGAAGTCACACAACTTAGTATTTTCAGGAGTAGCCATTTTAGCAGTAGTAAATAAAGCAAACTAGATAAAATAAATGCAAGTAACTAATTTTTTTGTGTTTTTGATATAGAGTGCAAGACAGTAAATAAAGTAAAGCTAGCAACTAATATTTTTGTGTTTTGATATAATGCAGCAAACAAAGTAGTAAATAAAATAAAGCAAGACAAAAACAAAGTAAAGAGATTGGATTGTGGAGACTCCCCTTGCAGCGTGTCTTGATCTCCCCGGCAACGGCCCCAGAAAAAGTGCTTGATGCGCGTACAGCACGCGTCCGTTGGGAACCCCAAGAGGAAGGTGTGATGCGTACAGCGGCAAGTTTTCCCTCAGTAAGAAACCAAGGTTTATCGAACCAGTAGGAGCCAAGAAGCACGTTGAAGGTTGATGGCGGCGGGATGTAGTGCGGCGCAACACCAGGGATTCCGGCGCCAACGTGGAACCTGCACAACACAACCAAAGTACTTTGCCCCAACGAAACAGTGAGGTTGTCAATCTCACCGGCTTGCTGTAACAAAGGATTAGATGTATAGTGTGGATGATGATTGTTTGCAGAAAACAGTAGAACAAGTATTGCAGTAGATTGTATTCAATGTAAAAGAATGGACCGGGATCCACAGTTCACTAGAGGTGTCTCTCCCATAAGATAAATAGCATGTTGGGTGAACAAATTACAGTCGGGCAATTGACAAATAGAGAGGGCATGACCATGCACATACATGATATGATGAGTATTGTGAGATTTAATTGGGCATTACGACAAAGTACATAGACCGCTATCCAGCATGCATCTATGCCTAAAAAGTCCACCTTCAGGTTATCATCCGAACCCCTTCCAGTATTAAGTTGCAAACAACAGACAATTGCATTAAGTATGGTGCGTAATGTAATCAATAACTACATCCTCGGACATAGCATCAATGTTTTATCCCTAGTGGCAACAGCACATCCACAACCTTAGAACTTTCTGTCATCCTTGTCCTGCATTTAATGGAGGCATGAACCCACTATCGAGCATAAATACTCCCTCTTGGAGTTAAGAGTAAAAACTTGGCCAGAGCCTCTACTAATAACGGAGAGCATGCAAGATCATAAACAACACATAGGTAATAGATTGATAATCAACATAACATAGTATTCTCTATCCATCGGATCCCGACAAACACAACATATAGCATTACAGATAGATGATCTTGATCATGTTAGACAGCTCACAAGATACGACAATGAAGCACATGAGGAGAAGACGACCATCTAGCTACTGCTATGGACCCATAGTCCAGGGGTGAACTACTCACTCATCACTCCGGAGGCGACCATGGCGGTGAAGAGTCCTCCGGGAGATGATTCCCCTCTCCGGCAGGGTGCCGGAGGCGATCTCCTGAATCCCCCGAGATGGGATTGGCGGCGGCGGCGTCTCTGGAAGGTTTTCCGTATCGTGGCTCTCGGTACTGGGGGTTTCGCAACGAAGACTATATGTAGGCGGAAGGGCAGGTCAAGAGGCGACGCGAGGGGCCCACACAACAGGCCGGCGCGGCCAGGGCTTGGGCCGCGCCGCCCTGGTGTGTCGCCACCTCGTGGCCCCACTTCGTCTCTCCCTCGGACTTCTGGAAGCTTCGTGGAAAAATAGGCCCCTGGGCGTTGATTTCGTCCAATTCCGAGAATATTTCCTTACTAGGATTTCTGAAACCAAAAACAGCAAAAAACAACAACTGGCTCTTCGGCATCTCGTTAATAGGTTAGTGCCGGAAAATGCATAAATATGACATAAAGTATGCATAAAACATGTAGATATCATCAATAATGTGGCATGGAACATAAGAAATTATCGATACGTCGGAGACGTATCACCCCACCAGTGTAAGTCCGTTCCTCAAAGCGATACGGATTTTCCTCCCTCACATTTTTCCAATCACCACGATGTGATGTGCCCACATTGAATTCTGGCACCCTCTCAACAAGATCATCCCTATCAGCTGCATGCTTGTCTTTCTTTTTCTGTCCAACTTTCTTGACTCGTCCTCCAGTGGAACTCCCTAGTCCAGTATCTTGAGGTGCTTTAGGAGGTATGCGACGGCTAGTACGACACCCTGGAGGCCTCTCATGCCTTGCTCGTTTGGGAGAGGTGCCACTTGAATTACCTGTGAATAAGCAAATGGAGCGAGGATAGCAGTGGGGTAAGTGTACATGTCATCAGGAAACAGGGAGGCCAAAAAGCATAGCATATGTTCAAGTGTTTTGACGGAGTTGTGCGAAAAATTGGGCGACCCGACGTACGGTCCGGTCCAACCGGACGAGAGACCGGGCTGGCCGGTTTCCCATCCGGTCGACCGGGCCACGCGCCGGACCGGCCGGTTGAGCAGCCGGTTGACCGGGCCTGGGGCCGGGTTCTGTCGAATTGTGAGATTTGCCCAGAAATTCAACCACAAAATCATGCAAAAACTCATAAACTTAAACATATACTATAGCAATAGAGTGTAAAATGTGCATAGTGGTGAGAGACACTCTATTGGCATGAGGACTTACAAACCCTAACCCTAACCCTAAGATTTCCTCAAATTTTCTCAAAGATGTGCAATGTGTGATGAGGACTTAGAAATAGAGGGAAAGGGAGAAGGATTTACCCGAAGACATTGTCCTCCTTGCTCAAGGGAACAAAGAGAACACCTAGGGAGGGCTTGAGTGCCAAATCCTCAAGATCTCCAAAAGTAGCTTGAGAGGGTCCAAATCCCTTGGTGGAGATGATGCAAGAGACTCGATCTATGGTTTGGTGAAGTTTGAGGAGATTCTAGTGGTGGGAGAGCCCTAGGGAGAGGTGGAGATGATGGAGGCGGCGGCCATGGTGTCTATGGTGAAAGGGGGAAGTGAGGAAGAAGATCCCCAAGGGGTAACCTCCTCCCCACTTAACCAGCCGCACGACCGGCGCACAGGCCGGTCAACCGGGCCACAGACCGGGTGACCCGGCGCTGAGGCCGGTCCAACCGGGCCCTAGGCCGGTCAGGCTATTTTGCCTCATTTTGCATTGTTTTGCCTCGTTTTTGCTCCTCTTCTTTGTGCAATTGTATGTGAATGCTCAGATGATGACATGTACATATAGATAGATAGACGATGATGAGATGAGCATAGACATGGGGTTGGAAACACAAAGTTCTCTAGGCATACCCATTGGAGTGAAAATCCAAACAAGATGTAAATAGCAACAATGGGCATGATTCGAAATATATATCAAGAATCATAAGTCATTTTGAAGTGATTTTTGCAATAAGATCATTTAGCCTTGTATAGTCGAATCAAGTTGCAATCGAGGCTTAATGAGGGGCGGGGGATTACTCCCCCTATGTGAAAGCGCAGATGTCATGAGACCTCGAAGAGACATGCTTGGGTCCATATAATGACATTGGGTCTATTTATGTTGCACACATAGGTATGCATCATACCAAGATATGGTAAGATGACTATCCCCATATGTGTTGTGCCTCTAAGCTAGATAGCTAGATAAATGCAAGAATATAGTGCAATATGTTATTCAATCTAAGTTTTTAGGATCAAGAATACCAAGTTCTCCTCTAAAGTTTACAAACCGGGCTTCATCCAAAGGCTTAGTGAAAATATCCGCCAATTGGTAAGTTTTCCCCACATGAGTGAGAGCAATGTCCCCATTGGCAACATGGTCACGTAGGAAGTGATGGCGAATGTCAATGTGTTTGGTGCGACAATGTTGAACCGGGTTATTGGCGATCTTTATTGCACTTTCGTTGTCACATAGAAGAGGCACCATACCAAGAGACATACCATAGTCTTTCAAGGTTTGCTTCATCCATAACAACTGAGTGCAACAAGATGCCGCGGATATATATTCGGCTTCGGCGGTGGATAAAGCGGTGGAGTTTTGTTTCTTGGATGGCCAACTCACCAATGACCGGCCAATAAATTGGCAAGCCCCGGAGGTAGACTTCCGGTCAACCTTATCACCGGCCCAATCGGAATCCGAATAGCCAATAAGTTCAAAGGTTGACCCCTTTGGATACCACAGCCCGAGAGTAGGAGTATGAACAAGGTATCTTAGAATCCGTTTGACCGCCATCAAATGGCTCTCCTTAGGAGCAGATTGAAAATGAGCACACATCCCTACACTTAGGATGATATCCGGCCTAGAGGCACAAAGGTAGAGCAAGGATCCTATCATGGAACGGTATACCTTTATATCCACATCCTTCTCACCATCACATGAGCCAAGTTGCCCCTTTACGGGCATGGGTGTCTTCATTGGGTTCGCATTGGTCATGTCAAACTTCTTGAGCATGTCCTTCACATACTTTTCTTGAGAGATGAAGGTGCCTTTTTCAAGTTGCCTCACTTGGAATCCTAGGAAGAACTTCAACTCTCCCATCATAGACATCTCAAATTTCCTAGTCATCAATAGCTCAAAAGCTTTGTTATGATTGGGGTTAGTTCCACCAAATATAATATCATCAACATATATTTGACATATAAATAAGCCACCCCTTTAACCCGTTTGGTGAAAAGGGTGGAATCGACCGTACCCATGCAAAACCGATCATGTAGTAAGAAATCCCTAAGGAACTCATACCAAGCACGTGGAGCTTGCTTGAGACCGTAGAGTGCCTTATGGAGTAAATACACGTGGTTGGGTCGGCTTGGGTCTTCGAAACCCGGGGGTTGAGCTACATATGCAGTTTCTTTTAGGGGACCATTCAAAAATGCACTTTTCACATCCATTTGATATAGTTTGAAATTGTGGAAAGATGCAAGTGCAAGCAAAAGACGAATAGCTTCAAGACGGGCTACCGGCGCAAAGGTATCCTCAAAATCCATACCTTCTATTTGGGCAAACCCCTGCGCCACTAACCTTGCTTTATTCTAATGACAATGCCATTCTCATCTTGCTTGTTCTTGAATACCCATTTGGTCCCAATAACATTGATGCGATGATCCTTCGGTCTCTCAACTAGAAACTATACTTCATTACGAGTGAAACACTCCAATTCTTCTTGCATGGCAATAACCCAATCCGGATCAACCAAGGCTTCATGTACCTTGAGTGGCTCAAAGCTAGACACAAAAGCATGATGTTGACAATAAGTGATAAGTAATGCATGGTGTCTACGAGTTACCACTCCTTTTGAGATGCTTCCAAGGACTTGATCTACTTTCATGTCACTTGCCCTTGTAGCAGCCTTGATCTTCCGAATGGTTCCTTCATGATCAATGAATTCATCTCTTGCTAATACTTGATCATGAGGGACAACTTGAGCTTGAACATGAGTTGAGGATGTTTCTTGATCATCATCATGGTCTTGCTCAGTGGGTTGAGGGCTTTCTTCTTGTTCTTCGGAATGTGGCTCATCTTGAGAAGAAGATAAATCTTGAGTTGCACTTGATGGCTCAGCTTGAGTTGAGCTAGGCTCTACTTGAGGTAAGCTTGATACTTCTATTCCATCATCTTGATCATCATTATGAACTTCTACGGGCCGGATGTGTCCAATGCCCATAAGCTTGATGGTACTAGATGGATCATCATCATTACCTGCAACACATGGAACAACTTGCTCCACTTGGGAGCCATTATCCTCCAAGAACACCACGTCACAAGATACTTCAATAGCCCCAGTGGACTTGTTGTAGTATCTATAGGCGTGGGAGTGATACGTCTCCAACGTACCTATAATTTCTGATGCTCCATGCTTGTTTTATGACAATACTTACATGTTTTGCTTGCACTTTATAATGTTTTTATGCGTTTTCCGGAACTAACCTATTAACAAGATGCCACAGTGCCAGTTCCTGTTTTCTGCTGTTTTTGGTTCCAGAAAGGCTGTTCGGGCAATATTCTCGGAATTGGACGAAATCAACGCCAAACCTCCTATTTTTTCCCGGAAGCATCCAGAACACCGAAGAAGAGTCGGAGAGGGGCCAGAGGGCCACCACACCCTAAGGCGGCGCGGCCTAGCCTGGGCCCGCGCCAGCCTAGGGTGAGGCGCCCCCAGGTGCCCCCCTGCGCCACCTCTTCGCCTATAAAATCCCTTTCGACCTAAAAACACCGTACCACTTGACGAAACTCCAGAAAGACTCCAGGGGCGCCGCCACCATCACGAAACTCCAATTCGGGGGACAGAAGTCTCTGTTCCGGCACCCTTCCGGGACGGGGAAGTGCCCCCGGAAGCCATCTCCATCAACGCCATCGCCTCCATCATGCTCCGTGAGTAGTTCCCCCATGGACTACGGGTTCTAGCTGTAGCTAGTTGGTATTCTCTCCCCCATGTACTTCAATACAATGATCTCATGAGCTGCCTTACATGATTGAGATTCATCTGATGTAATCGGTGTTGTGTTTGTCGGGATCCGATGGATTGTTACGTTATGATTGTCTATCTACAAAGTTTATGAAGTTATTGTTGCTGCAATCTTGTTATGTTTAATGCTTGTCACTAGGGCCCGAGTGGCATGATCTTAGATTTGAGCTTTATAATTATTGCTTAGATTGTATCTACAAGTTGTATGCACATGCCACTGTCCGGAACCAAAGGCCCTGAAGTGACAAGAATCGGGACAACCGGAGGGGATGGCGGTGATGTGAGGGACACATGTTTTCACGGAGTGTTAATGCTTTGCTCCGGTGCTCTATTAAAAGGAGTACCTTAATATCCAGTAGATTCCCTTGAGGCCCGGCTGCCACCGGCTGGTAGGACAAAAGATGTTGTGCAAGTTTCTCATTGCGAGCACGTACGACTATTATTGGAAAACATGCCTACATGATTAATGATCTTGATATTCTGTCTTAATGCTATTTCAATCCTATCAATTGCCCGACTGTAATTTATTCACCCAACACTTGTTATTGGAGAGTTACCACTAGTGTAGATAGCTGGGAACCCCGGTCCATCTTTCATCATCATATACCTGTTCTACATGTCATTGGAAGTAGTATCAACTATTTTCTGGTGCCATTGCTCTCATACTATTATTACTGCTGCTGTGTTACTATTACTACTGCTCTCATATCACTGCTACTTTCACATCACCCCTGTTACTAGTGCTTTTCCAGGTGCAGCTGAATTGACAACTCAGTTGTTAAGGCTTATAAGTATTCTTTACCTCCCTTTGTGTCGAATCAATAAATTTGGGTTTTACTACCCACGAAGACTGCTGCGATCCCCTATACTTGTGGGTCATCAAGACTGTTTTCTGGCGCCGTTGCCGGGGAGGCATAGCTCTACTCATAAGTTCACCTGGGGAGTACACTCTACCTCTCTCTCTGTTTTATTTTATTTTGTTTTGCTTAGTTTAATTTTGTCTAGTTTATTTGTGCTTAGTTTATTTCCATCTAGTATTAGTTTGCTTAGTTTACTTTTGTCTAGTTTATTTTTGTCTTGTTTTACTTTTCCTATATATCCAAAAATCCATAAAAATTTGAAAAACCAAAAAATTAAAAACTGCTGTTATGGGAGAACCTACAACCTATTTGGAGCTTATAGAATGTTATAATAATTACAGAGAATCAAGAACTGGTAAAATAATGAGTGCTATGATGGAAAAATTAAATACAATTGCTAGAATCTTGCTTAGACGCCATGATATAAACTGTTGCTCTCAACAGGATTCTAAACACCTTAAATTTCAATGTGGCTTTAGTGAGGAATTTTTAATTAATAACTATAATCGGAATTGCTATATTCATTATGGGTTCGAAGAGGTAGAACAATTTGTCTTATTTATGGGAGCCTCCGAGATAGAATCCTTCATGGTTGAGAATTATGAAACTTGTGCTATTTGTAAGGACCTTAAAGATTATGTCTCTACTATCCTTAATTCTTGCATAGAATGCTACAGTAGGAATCCTTATATCCTTGATTATAAAGAGAGACACATTAATGCACAAGAATGCACTCACAATTTGCAGGAACCTGCGGAAGAAGAAATTGATGAACCTGAAAGCTCATTGGATGAAAAAGAGGAGGAAATTGATGAACCTGGAAGCTCATTGGATGAAAAAGAAGAGGAGAGCGACGAACAAAAGGAGGAAGAATGGATTAGCTACCCATGCCAACCTTCTAATGAGAGTAACTCTTTATCTCTTACACTATTTGATTGTCCTCCATGCTTACCGGAAGAGGTTGAATGTTATGTTCCTGTGGATTCTCTTGAAGTATTGCCTATGAGTAAAACTTGTGAAAATAATTATGCTACTGTTATTTATGATAATCCATGCTACTTTGATAAATCTTATGATAATGCTTTGTTTGTGCCTGATGTCGAAATGCATGGTACTAAAGAATTTTGCGTAGCAAATGTTTATGATAAAGCTCTTGATGATGGTCCTATGTTACTTGATAATATTAATTGTACTACTAATGAAAATGGGATTGGAGAGGTCTTGACATTATCTATGAGTCCCATATCTCTTGAGATTGATAAACCATCTTGTTATATTATTGATAAAAGTGTGTTTGAAAGTTTTAATCCAACTATTTTTGAGCTTGATAAAAAATATGTGTTTGTGAATCATGAAAAGCATGCTGTATGTGATAGTTATGTTGTTGAGTTTGTTCATGAAGCTACTGAAAATTATTATGAGAGAGGAAAATATGGTTGTAGAAATTTGCATGGTACTAAAACACCTCTCTATATGCTGAAAATTTTGAAGTTACTCTTGTTTTACCTTCTTATGCTTGTCACTTTGTTCTTCATGAATTTATTTGTGTGCAAGATTCCTATGCATAGGAAGTGGGTTAGACTTAAATGTGTTTTTAATTTGCTTCTTGATGCTCTCTTTTTGCTTCAAATACTATTTCTTGCGAGTGCATCATAAAAACTGCTGAGCCCATCTTAATGGCTATAAAGAAAGCAACTTCTTGGGAGATAACCCATGTGTTATTTTGCTACAGTACTTTGTTTTATATTTGTGTCTTGGAAGTTGTTTACTACTGTAGCAACCTCTCCTTATCTTAGTTTTGTGTTTTGTTGTGCCAAGTGAAGCCTCTAATCGAAGGTTGATACTAGATTTGGATTTCTGCGCAGAAACAGATTTCTATCTGTCACCAATCTGGGCTATTTTCTCTGTAGGTAACTCAGAAAAATATGCCAATTTATGTACGTGTTCCTCAGATATGTACGCAAGTTTCATTAGTTTTGAGTTTTCTGATTTGAGCAACGGAAGTATTTATTTAAAATTCGTCTTTACTGGCTGTTCTGTTTTGGCAGATTCTGTCTCTGTTTTTTGCATTGTCTCTTGTGGACTTTAAGCAAGGCTTTCTAGACGTAGAGGGCTGTAGCTAATGTTTTATTGAGTTCTTACAATATGCCACTACAGGACCAAGGTGGATTCAAATTTTTTGAGTACTAACCCCTCTAATGAAGTTTATGAGAAGTTTGGTGTGAAGGAAGTTTTCAAGGGTCAAGAGAGGAGGATGATATATGATCAAGAAGAGTGAAAAGTCTAAGCTTGGGGATGCCCCCGTGGTTCATCCCTGCATATTTCAAGGAGACTCAAGCGTCTAAGCTTGGGGATGCCCAAGGCATCCCCTTCTTCATCAACTTATCAGGTTTCTTCTATTGAAACTATATTTTTATTCGGTCACATCATATGTGCTTTACTTGGAGCGTCTGTGTGCTTTTATTTTTGTTTTTATTTGAATAAGATCGGATCCTAGCAATCCTTGTTTGGGAGAGAGACACGCTCCGCTTTTTCATATGAACACTTATGTTCTTCGTTTTACTTTTAATGTTCAATGATAAAAGTTGGAAGCTACATCACTTATGGTTATTTGGTTGGGAACAGAAAATGCCTCATCATGTCTTGAATAATTTGACACTTGGCAATTGTTTTGAGCTCTCAAGTAGATCGTTATTAAGTTTTTTCATGTAGTTTAAACCTATTAGTGGAGAACTACCGTAGAGCTTGTTAAAATTGGTTTGCATGATTGGTCTCTCTTAAGGTCTAGATATTTTCTGGTAAAAGTGTTTGAGCAACAAGGAAGACAGTGTAGAGTATTATAATGCTTGCAATATGTTCTTATGAAAGTTTTGCTGTACCGGTTCATACTTGTGTTTCCTTCAAACAGCCTTGCTAGCCCAAAGCCTTGTACTGAGAGGGAATGCTACTCGTGCATCCAAAACCTTGAGCCAACCACTATGCCATTTGTGTCCACCATACCTACCTACTACATGGTATTTCCTGCCATTCCCAGTAAATACTTCATGTGCTACCTTTAAACAATTCAAAACTTTATTACCTCTTATTTGTGTCAATGTTTTATAGCTCATGAGGAAGTATGTGGTGTTTTATCTTTCAATCTTGTTGGGCAGCTTTCACCAATGGACTAGTGGCTTCATCCGCTTATCCAATAATTTTGCAAAAAGAGCTGGCGCGGGGTTCCCAGCCCCCAATTAATCAACCTTCATTAATAATTCTCTTCACATGTTTTGCTCTGATTCATCAGTAAGCAACTTAATTTTGCAAATAGACACTCCTCCATGGTATGTGATTGATGGAAGGCACCCGAGGATTCGGTTAGCCATGGCTTGTGTAAGCAAAGGTTGGGGGGAGTGTCAACCATAAATGAAACTAAAATACATGTGTAAACAAAAGAGAAGAGGGATGATCTATCTTGCTGGTAGAGATAACGTCCTTCATGGGAGCCGCTCTTTGAAAGTCTGCCTGGCAAGGGGGTTAGAGTGCCCACTATCATTCGTTGACAACAACAAACACCTCTCAAAACTTTACTTTTATGCTCTCTATATGATTTCAAAACTTAAAAAGCTCTAGCACATGATTTAATCCCTGCTTCCCTCTGCGAAGGGCCTTTCTTTTACTTTATGTTGAGTCAGTTTACCTACTTTCTTCCATCTTAGAAGCAAACACTTGTGTCAACTGTGCATTGATTCTTACATACTTGCTTATTTGCATTCATTATATTACTTTGTGTTGACCATTATCCATGAGATATACATGTTACAAGTTGAAAGCAACTGCTGAAACTTAAATCTTCCTCTGTGTTGCTTCGATGCCTTTACTTTGAATCTATTGCTTTATGAGTTAACTCTTGTGCAAGGCTTTTGATGCTTGTCTTGAAAGTACTCTTCATGAAAAGTTTTGCTGTATGTTATCTATTTGTTAGCAACTATAGATCATTGCCTTGAGTCACTTCATTCATCTCATGTGCTTTGTAATAGTATGATCAAGGTTATGTAAGTAGCATGTCACTACAGAAACTACTCTTTTTATCGTTTACCTACTCGAGGACGAGCAGGAACTAAGCTTGGGGATGCTTGATACGTCTCCAACGTACCTATAATTTCTGATGCTCCATGCTTGTTTTATGACAATACTTACATGTTTTGCTTGCACTTTATAATGTTTTTATGCGTTTTCCGGAACTAACCTATTAACAAGATGCCACAGTGCCAGTTCCTGTTTTCTGCTGTTTTTGGTTCTAGAAAGGCTATTCGGGCAATATTCTCGGAATTGGACGAAATCAACGCCAAACCTCCTATTTTTCCCGGAAGCATCCAGAACACCGAAGAAGAGTCGGAGAGGGGCCAGAGGGCCACCACACCCTAAGGCGGCGCGGCCTAGCCTGGGCCCGCGCCAGCCTAGGGTGAGGCGCCCCCAGGTGCCCCCCTGCGCCGCCTCTTCGCCTATAAAATCCCTTTCGACCTAAAAACACCGTACCACTTGACGAAACTCCAGAAAGACTCCAGGGGCGCTGCCACCATCACGAAACTCCAATTCGGGGGACAGAAGTCTCTGTTCCGGCACCCTGCCGGGACGGGGAAGTGCCCCCGGAAGCCATCTCCATCAACGCCATCGCCTCCATCATGCTCCGTGAGTAGTTCCCCCATGGACTACGGGTTCTAGCTGTAGCTAGTTGGTATTCTCTCCCCCATGTACTTCAATACAATGATCTCATGAGCTGCCTTACATGATTGAGATTCATCTGATGTAATCGGTGTTGTGTTTGTCGGGATCCGATGGATTGTTACGTTATGATTGTCTATCTACAAAGTTTATGAAGTTATTGTTGCTGCAATCTTGTTATGTTTAATGCTTGTCACTAGGGCCCAAGTGGAATGATCTTAGATTTGAGCTTTATAATTATTGCTTAGATTGTATCTACAAGTTGTATGCACATGCCACTGTCCGGAACCAAAGGCCCCGAAGTGACAAGAATCGGGACAACCGGAGGGGATGGCGGTGATGTGAGGGACACATGTTTTCACGGAGTGTTAATGCTTTGCTCCGGTGCTCTATTAAAAGGAGTACCTTAATATCCAGTAGATTCCCTTGAGGCCCGGCTGCCACCGGCTGGTAGGACAAAAGATGTTGTGCAAGTTTCTCATTGCGAGCACGTACGACTATTATTGGAAAACATGCCTACATGATTAATGATCTTGATATTCTGTCTTAATGCTATTTCAATCCTATCAATTGCCCGACTGTAATTTGTTCACCCAACACTTGTTATTGGAGAGTTACCACTAGTGTAGATAGCTGGGAACCCCGGTCCATCTTTCATCATCATATACCTGTTCTACATGTCATTGGAAGTAGTATCAACTATTTTCTGGTGCCATTGCTCTCATACTATTATTACTGCTACTGTGTTACTATTACTACTGCTCTCATATCACTGCTACTTTCACATCACCCCTGTTACTAGTGCTTTTCCAGGTGCAGCTGAATTGACAACTCAGTTGTTAAGGCTTATAAGTATTCTTTACCTCCCCTTGTGTCGAATCAATAAATTTTGGTTTTACTACCCGCGAAGACTGCTGCGATCCCCTATACTTGTGGGTCATCAGGGAGTTCTCCGCATATCCAACAAATGTGCCCTCTATGGTTCTAGTTTCAAATTTACCAAGCTTCCGTTTATTGTTCTTAACAATACACTTGCATCCAAAGACACGAATGTACATGACATTAGGCTTGTTACCTGTGAGAAGCTTGTATGGAGTTTTGTTGTGGAGGGGGCGGAGGAAGAGCCAGTTGGAGTAGTGGACAGCTGTAGAGATGGCTTCTCCCCAAAAGTTGTGGGGTGAGTTGAATTCACTCAACATGGTTCTTGCCATCTCAATGATAGTCTGGTTCTTCCTTTCAACAACACCATTTTGTTGAGGGGTATATGGAGCTGAAAACTCATGCTTGATGCCCTCATCATCAACAAACTCTTGCATAGTGTAGTTCTTGAACTCGGTGCCATTGTCGGTCCTTATTGCCTTGATCTCAGATTCATACATCCGTTGAGCCTTCTTGACAAAAGTAATGAATTCTCTATGGGTCTCATCCTTAGACTTGAGGAGAAAGACCCAAGAGTATCTTGAGTAATCATCGATAATGACGAGTCCGTACTTGCTTCCACCAAGAGTATCATAATGTGATGGCCCAAAGAGATCCAAATGAAGGAGCTCCAAAGGCCTAGATGTGGTGACAATGCTCTTGATAGGATGACTCTTCTTGAGTTGTTTTCCGGCTACACATGCACTGCATACACGATCTTTCTCAAAAGAAATGTTGGTTAGTCCAACAATATGCTCACCCTCTAGGAGTTGTTTAAGATATCTCATGTTGACATGACCAAGGCGGCGATGCCACAACCAACCTTCGTCATGTTTGGCCGCCATTAGCTAGACATGTGGAGGGAGAGGGGCTCTCTTTCGAGAGGTCAACCACATAAAGGTTGTTCTCCACATATCCAACAAGGACCAATTTGAGATTGTCACTCCTAAAGACTTTCACACAATAATTAGTAAAATATGAATTGTAACCGGCATCGGCAAGATGATATATAGAAAGTAAATTATAGCCAAGGGATTCAACAAGCATGACCGTCTCAAGGCACAAGTCCTTAGAGATTGCCACCTTGCCATACCCAAGTACCTTTCCCTTTGAGTTGTCACCAAAGGTGATGCTTGACTTCTTGTTGATATCCTCAATGAATTGATCAAGCACACCTCTTCCTCCAGTCATATGATTGGTGCATTCACTATCAAACACCCATTTTGGACCACCGGAGGAATACCCCTACAAAATCAAGTAGAGAATTTAGGAACCCATCGATTAATGGGTTCCTTTGCAATGGCAACAATATCTTTTGGTACCCAAATTGAGTACTCTCTATAAGCATAGCCATTACGAGGGCCAACATAGTTAGCGTAAACATCACCATAGTAATCAATAAATAAAGCATAGTGATTGTTTGGCCCCGTGCGGTCACCACTAGTGGGTTTGCCCTTTGGAGATGTACTCGGCCCCAACAAAGGCTCTTCCCTTGTTCTTCTTGTATCGATCGTTGATAGGGTTTGGCTTCAATCTTGGCTTGACCCCTTTCACAAACTTTGGCTTGTCTACCCTTTTCTCATAAGGGCACTCATTTGCAAAGTGGCTATCTTCATCTCAGTTGTAGCAGGTTATCTTCTTCTTCTTCTCATTGAGGAGCATTGGAAACTTTGCCTTGTACTTCTTGGCAAAGAAAGCAAAGTCTGTGGCGATGTCACTAGTTGAAGTCATCTCTTCATCTTCTTCAATTTCATAGTCTTCTTCTCTTCCATGGTCAGATCTAGCTTTGAGAGCAAGGTTGTGTGACGCTTCATGGTTGCGTGAGGCTTCATCAACACGGTTCATCGCCATGAGCCTTTTTCCGGTCTTGGCCATGTTCTCATTGGCTGCCACATAGGAGACTAGATCATCGGAGTTCAAATCAGCACTCTTGGTAATGATTTGCAAGTTGAGTGCAAGGTTGGTGTCTTCTTGCTTGACTGCAATCATGGCAATGACCTTAGACTTTATGAATGCTTCATTCATCTCAAAGCCATCATTGTACTTCTCACATCCAAGTCCCTTGACTCTCACTTTAAGAGCACCAAGCCTTGCATAGGCATCGGCCACGGATTCTCCTTCTCTAATCATGAACATGGTGGCTTCTTGCTTTGCGGACTCATAAAGAGCTGATTGGATCAGATCGGTTCCCTCTTGGAGTACTACGATCCGATCGCACAACTCTTTAGCGGAGTCAATGTCATTGACTTGATCAAGGAGCTTGCGGTTGATGCCACTCCTAATCTTGTCACGTGCGGAGGCATTGAGTTGACGGTTGTAGAATTCGGTGGAGGTCAACCGAGCGGGATCATGTGGCTTCCGGTATCCATCAACAATGATCTCCCATAGCTCCACACTGCAGCTGCGAATATGAGATTCCATAGCAGATTTCCAAAAAGGAAAGTGAGTTCCATCAAAATGGGGAACAGTCCCACTATGGTTTATATGAGGCATGGGTGAAGTGTTTTTGGGATAGTCATGGTTGACTTCATGAAAACTTCCTTGAGAGGCCGAAACCCCACTAGGAGTCCCACTAGTCAAGTTCTTAAGCATGGCAGTCATCTGTGCCATTTGGCTTTGTAGTTCATCCTCCTTTTTCTTCTTCTCGGCATCATATGCCAAGAATCTAGATTTCATTTCTCTAACACCGAAAGGTTAGAGTCTTCATATAGACCCTCGGATAGTTTTTCCATCTCACTCTTAAGGCGGTGAAGCCCTTAATAAGAGTCCAGGCTCTGATACCAATTGAAAGTTCAGAGATGGTAAACCTAGAGGGGGGGTGAATAGGTTTCTACAGATTTTAATTTTTCTTTGCAATATTAGGCTTTGCAGAATATAAAGGTGAGCCTGATGCAAACTAGGTGAAACAACCTATATGAGGATACAACTAACTCGAGCACGAAGGCTCTCACAGGCAGTTAAATCACAAGTAAAGAGTTCGGTTAGAGATAACCGATAGCACGCGGAGACGAGGGTTTATTCTCGTGTTCCCTTCCTTTGCAAGAAGGTACGTCACGTTTGGAGGAGTGGAGGTCCCACGAAGAATTCCCCGCACCACGAAGGCTCACCCTATTCTCCGGAGCCTATCCCATGAAGGAATAGCTCACTCACTTGTGGTAGACTTTGAGGTAGCCTTGATACGTCTCAAACGTATCTATAATTTATTATGTTCCATGCTAGTTATATGAAAATACTCACATGTTTTATATACACTTTACATCATTTTTATGCATTTTCCGGCACTAACCTATTAACAAGATGCCGAAGCGTCAGTTCCTGTTTTCTGCTGTTTTTGGTTTCAGAAATCCTACACATGAAATATTCTCGGAATTGGACGAAACAAAAGCCCACGGTCTTATTTTGCATGGAGCCTTCTAGAAATCCGAAGAGGAGACGAAGAGGGGCGACGAGGCGGCCACACCCTAGGGGGGCGTGGCCCCACCCCTGGGCACGCCGCCCTATGGGGTGGGCCCCTCGAACGTCCCCCGACTCTGCCCCTTCGCCTATATATTCTCTCCGTCATGAAAACCCTAGTACCGAGAGCCACGATACGAGAAAAGTTACTGTGACGCCGCCGCCACCAATCCCATCTCGGGGGATTCAGGAGATCGCCTCCGGCACCCTGCCGGAGAGGGGAATCATCACCGGAGGGCTCTACATCATCATGCCCGCCTCCGGATCGATGTGTGAGTAGTTCATCCTTGGACTATGGGTCCATATAAGTAGCTAGATGGTTGTCTTCTCCTCTTGTGCTATCATGTTTAGATCTTGTGAGCTGCCTATCATGATCAAGATCGTCTATTTGTAATGCTACATGTTGTGTTTGTTGGGATCCGATGAATATGGAATACTATGTCAAGTTGATTAATTGATCTATCATATATGTGTTGTTTATGTTCTTGCATGCTCTCCATTGCTAGTAGAGGCTCTGGCCAAGTTGATATTTGTAACTCCAAGAGGGAGTATTTATGCTCGATAGTGGGTTCATGCCTCCATTGAATCTGGGACAGTGACAGAAAGTTCTAAGGTTATGGATGTGTTGTTGCCACTAGGGATAAAAACATTGATGCTTTGTCTAAGGATATTTGTGTTGATTACATTACGCACAGTACTTAATGCAATTGTCTGTTGTTTGCAACTTAATACTGGAAGGGGTGCGGATGCTAACCCGAAGGTGGACTTTTTAGGCATAGATGCATGCTGGATAGCGGTCTATGTTCTTTGGCGTAATGCCCTAAGTAAATCTCATAGTAGTCATCATGATATGTATGTGCATTGTTATTCCCTCTCTATTTGTCAATTGCCCAACTGTAACTTGTTCACCCAACATGCTATTTATCTTATTGGAGAGACACCACTAGTGAAATGTGGACCCCGGTCCATTCTTTTACATCTGAAATACAATCTACTGCAATCTCTGTTCTCTGTTGTTCTTCGCAAACAAACATCATTCTCCACACCATACATTTAATCATTTGTTTACAGCAAGCCGGTGAGATTGACAACCTCACTGTTAAGTTGGGGCAAAGTATTGTGATTGTGTTGTGCAGGTTCCACGTTGGCGCCGGAATCCCTGGTGTTGCGCCGCACTACACTCCTCCACCAACAACCTTCACGTGGCCTTCATCTCCTACTGGTTCGATAACCTTGGTTTCTTTCTGAGGGAAAACTTACTGATGTGCGCATCACACCTTCCTCTTGGGGTTACCAACGGACGTGTGCATCACGCGCCATCAAGACTATTTTCTGGCGCCGTTGCCAGGGAGATCAAGACACGCTGCAAGGGGAGTCTCTCACATCCAATCTCTTTACTTTGTTTATTGTCTTGCTTTATTTTATTTTCTGTCTTGTTTGCTTTCTTTATATCAAAAACACAAAAAAATTAGTTACTTGTTTTACTTTATTTAAATTCGGTTTTGCTTATTGCTAAAATGAGTACTCCTGAGAACACTAAGTTGTGTGACTTCACTAGTTAGGCTTAATGGAAAACAACAACAAAATTAGAGATCTTTATGAACTTTATATTGAATTAGGACATGATGTGTTTGAAGAGAGAATTAAAAAACCCATGGAACTTTGTTTGCAAAATAGTTGTAGCAATGTTTTTAGCATGAATTCTTTGAACACTATTAGTTTTAATGCTATGGAAAAGTCTAAGCTTGGGGAAGCTGGTTGTGATATTTTTAGTCCCCCAAGCATGGAGGAGAAAATTTACTTTGATGATTACAATATGCCTCCTATATATGATGATTATGGTGATGAGAATAATAATGATAGCTATCTTATTGAATTTGCTCCCATTACAATTAATAGTAATGACTATGCTTATGTGGAGAGTAATAATTTTATGCATGTAGCTCATGATAAGAATGTTTCATGTGATAGTTATATTGTTGAGTTTGTTCATGATGCTACTGAAAATCTTTATGAGAGAGACAATATGGTTGTAGGGATTTTAATGTTACTAAAACACCTCTCTTTTTGCTTAAAATCTTGAAGTTGCGCTTGTCTTGTTTTCCTATGCTTATTGCATTATGCTTACATGACTTGTTTATTTATAAGATTCCTTTTCATAGGAAGTGGGTTAGACTTAAAAGTGTTTCTTATTTTCTTTTGATGCTCTCTTTTGCTTCAACTCTTATTTCTTGCGAGAGCATCATTAAAATTACCGAGCCTATCTTAATGGCTATAAAGAAATCACTTCTTGGGAGATAACCCATGATGTTTTTATTTTTACTACTTTTTTGTTGTGTCTTGGAAGTTGTTACTACTGTAGCAACCTCTCCTTATCATATTGTTGTGCCAAGTAAAGTCTTTGATAGTAAAGTTGATACTAGATTTGGATACCTGCGCAGAAACAGATTTTTACCTGTCACGAATTTGAGTAGATCTCTTTGTAGGAAACTCGTAAAATGCTGAAAAAATTCATGCGTGATCCTCAGATATGTACGCAACTTTCATTCAATTTGATCTTTTTCATCTGAGCCTGTTAAGTGCCTCTAAAAAATTCGTCTTTACGGACTGTTCTGTTTTGACAGATTCTGCCTTTTATTTCGCGTTGCCTCTTTTACTGTGTTGAGTGGATTTCTTTGTTCCATTAACTTTCAGTAGCCTTGGATAATTTCCAGAAGTGTTAAGAATGATCGTGTCCTCTCTGAACATGTGAATTTTTTATTATGCACTAACCCTCTAATGAGTTTGTTTTGAGTTTGGTGTGGAGGAAGTTTTCAAGGGTCAAGAGAGGAGGATGATATAATATGATCAAGAAGAGTAAAAAGTCTAAGCTTGGGGATGCCCCCGTGGTTCATCCCTGCATATTTCAAGAAGACTCAAGCATCTAAGCTTAGGGATGCCCAATGCATCCCCTTCTTCATCGACAACTTATCAGGTCACCTCTAGTGAAACTATATTTTTATTCCGTCATATCTTATGTTCTTTACTTGGAGCGTCTGTTTGTTTTTATTTTTGTTTTTGTTTGAATAAAATCGGATCCTAGCATTCCTTGTGTTGCAGAAAGACACGCTCCGCTTTTTCATATGAACACTGGTGTTCTTAGCTTTACTGTTAATGTTCATGGCGAAGGTTGAAAACCGCTTCGTTGATTGCTATTTGGTTGGAAACAGAAAATGCTTCATGTGGTAATTGGTATATGGTCTTGAATAATTTGATACTTGGCAATTTTTTTGAGCTCTCAAATAGATCATGTTTAAGCTCTTGCATCATGTAGTTTAAACCTATTAGTGGAGAACTACCGTAGAGCTTGTGGAAATTTGGATTGCATGATTGATCTCTCTACAGTCTAGATATTTTCTGGTAAAAATGTTTGAACAACAAGGAGACAGTGTAGAGTCTTATAATGCTTGCAATATGTTCTTATGTAAGTTTTGTTGTACCGGTTCATACTTGTGTTTGCTTCAAACAACCTTGCTAGCCTAAGCCTTGTACTGAGAGGAAATACTTCTCGTGCATCCAAAACCTTGAGCCAAAAATCATGCCATTTGTGTCCACCATAACTACCTACTATGTGGTATTTTTCTGCCATTCCAAAGTAAATTGCTTGTGTGCTACCTTTAAAATTTCATTCCTTGTCTTTGCAATACATAGCTCATGGGAAAATAGCTTAAAAACTATTGTGGTATTGAATATGTTGCTTATGTATCTTATTTCTTATAAGTTGCTTGTTGAGCGGTAACCATGTTTCTGGGGACGCCATCAAGTTTTCACCTTTGTTGAATATCATGTGAGTTGCTATGCATGTTCGTCTTGTCTGAACTAAGGGTGATTTATCATGATTAAATGGTTCGAGTATGCATATTGTTAGAGAAGAACATTGGGCCGCCAACCAAAGCCATGTATCATGGTGGAAGTTTCAGCTTGAACATTAATCCTCAATCTCTTATGAGAATATTATCTGTTGTTGAATGTTTAAGCATTAAAAAGAGGAGTCCATTATCTGTTTTCTATGTTGTCCCGGTATGGATGTCCTCAAGTTGAGATCTATTAAAACTGAGAAATCAAATGCGATCTATCTCCTTGGACCTTTGTACAGGTGGCATAGAGATACCCCTTTGTGACACTTGGTTGAAACATATGTAATGCAATGATAATCCATGGAAATCCGAGCTAATTAGGACAAGGTGCGGGCACTATTGGTATTCGATGCATGAGGCTTGCAACTTATAGGATGTTTTATGCATAACACATATGAATTATTACTACCGTTGACAAAATTGTTTCCATGTTTTCAAAATAAAAAGCTCTAGCACATGAGTAATCCATGCTTTCCTCTGCGAAGGGCCTTTCTTTTACTTTATGTTGAGTCAGTTTACCTACTTCTTTCTATCTTAGAAGCAAACACTTGTGTCAACTGTGTGCACTGATTCTTACATGTTTACTTATTACACTTGTTATATTGCTTTATGTTGACAACTATCCATGAGATATACATGTTACAAGTTGAAAGCAATTGCTGAAACTTAATCATCCTTTGTGTTGCTTCAAAACCTTCTATTAAGAATCTATTGCTTTATGAGTTAACTCTTATGCAAGACTGATACGTCCAATTCGCATCACTATTTTATATCATAATTTGCTGTTATTCATTGATATATTTCATATTGGGACACAATACTTATGTTATTTCATCTATTTTGCATAATTCATGATTATTTGGAGATCGAGCACCGGAGCCAGGATTCTGCTGGAAAAAGCACCGTCAGAATGCAATATTTCAGAAGATCAACTGTGGAAGGAAATTATACCAAAAATCCTATTTTTCCAGATGACGAAGGAAGCCAGAAGGGGGAGCCAGCTGGACCCAAGGTGGGCCCAGACCATAGGGCGGCGCGGCCCATGGCCTGGCCGCGCCACCTGGTGGTGAGGGGGCCCCACAGCCCCTTTGGCCTCCTTTTCTTCGCGAAACCCTTCGTCCCGAAAACCTAAGCTCCAGAGGGTACGTCGCGAAGAGCCACAGCCGCCTCTGCGGGGCGGAGATCACCAGAGAGAAAAGAGCTCTCCGGCGGGCAGGAATCCGCCGGGGAAATTACCTCCCGGAGGGGGAAATCGACGCCATCGTCACCGCCATCGAGCTGGACATCATCTCCATCACCATCACCATCATCTTCATCATCATCACCGCCGTCTCCACCGCTGCACCTCGTCACCGCTGTAACAATTTGGGTTTAATCTTGTTTGTTTGATAGGGGAAACTCTCCCGGTGTTGATCTCTACTTGTTATTGATGCTATTGAGTGAAACCGTTGAACCAAGGTTTATGTTCAGATTGTTATTCATTATCATATCACCTCTGATCATGTTCCATATGATGTCTCGTGAGTAGTTCATTTAGTTCTTGAGGACATGGGTGAAGTCTAAATGTTAGTAGTGAATTATGGTTGAGTAATATTCAATGTTATGATATTTAAGTTGTGGTGTCATTCTTCTAGTGGTGTCGTGTGAACGTCGACTACACGATACTTCACCATTTATGGGCCTAGGGGAATGCATCTTGTATTCGTTTGCCAATTGCGGGGTTGCCGGAGTGACAGAAACCTGAGCCCCCGTTGGTATATCGATGCAGGAGGGATCGCAGGATCTCAGAGTTTAAGGCTGTGGTTAGATTTATCTTAATTACTTTCTTGTAGTTGCGGATGCTTGCAAGGGGTATAATCACAAGTATGTATTAGTCCTAGGAAGGGCGGTACATTAGCATAGGTTCACCCACACAACACTTATCAAAACAATGAAGATTAATCAATTTGTATGTAGCGAAAGCACTAGACTAAAATCCCGTGTGTCCTCAAGAACGTTTGGTCATTATAAGTAAACAAACCGGCTTGTCCTTTGTGCTAAAAAGGATTGGGCCACTCGCTGCAATTATTTCTCTCGCATTTTACTTACTTGTACTTTATTCATCTGTTACATCAAAACCCCCTGAATACTTGTTTGTGAGCATTTACAGTGAATCCTTCATCGAAATTGCTTGTCAACACCTTCTGCTCCTCGTTGGGATCGACATTCTTACTTATCGAAGATACTACGATACACCCCCTATACTTGTGGGTCATCAAGACTATTTTCTGGCGCCGTTGCCGGGGAGTGAAGCGCTATTGGTAAGGGGAATTGGTAAGGAAAACCTTTACTGTTTGTGCTGATTTTATTTCTGCCTGCTGCTATAAGTCATTATGGAGAGATCTTCTCTTCAATTTCTATTTGGGAAATCTACTACTACTGCAACGGTAGTGGATGAGGCGCCAGGTGAGGAAGTAATACCATATAAAATACCTATGAAAATTATTGAACGTGTTATGGATAACCGCTATGAAGGGGATGGCACTGTCCATCCTGGTGATCATTTACTGTTTTTGCATGAATTATGCGGGTTATTCAAATGTGCAGGTATTGCTATGAATGAAGTTAGAAAGAAACTATTCTCTATATCGCTGTCTGGTAAAGCGGCGCATTGGTATAAATTGCTGAAGAATGGTGATTCTCTTGATTGGGAGGACATTGTGCCTTTATTTTATTCCAAATTCTATTCTCCAAGTGAAATTCACAAAGATCGGAATCGCATATATAATTTCTGGCCTCATGATGGAGAAAGTATTGCCCAAGCTTGGGGGAGATTGAAGTCTTTAATGCTCAAATGCCCCATTCATGAGCTTCCTGGTAATGTTATTATTGATAATTTCTATGCAAGACTTTCTTTTCAAGACAAGACCTTGCTGGATACTTCTTGTTCTGGATCATTTACACGCAACAAAGAAGAGTTTAAAAGGGACCTTCTTGATCGGATCCAAGAAAATACTGAAGGTTGGGAGAACGACAAGGATAGAGAATCAGGTATAATTTATGATTATAAATGCATTGAAACTTTTATGGATACTGATAAATTTCGTAATATGAGTGCTACATATGGTCTTGATTCTCAAGTTGCTGCAAATCTTTATAAAGCTTTTGCCTCTCATTATGAATTGCCTAAGAAGAATTTTGATAAGTATCATGAACCGTATAAAGATAAAATTGATTCATCTATTAATAAATGCGTTGTAGTTGAAACAGTTGATCATGTTATTCCTGAAGCTTATATTGAAAAAACTCCTTTCCCTGCTAAAATGAAGGAGTACTCTGTTATAAATAGTGCGGTTCATAAAAGTGAAAAGAAACCTATAGAACCTGAAGAACAAATAAAAGTTGAACCTGCTGTTGCAATAGTTAAAGATCTTGTGACTGAAAATGTGGAGGATGGTCATATTATTTTCTGTGAAGATGCTTCTAATATTGTTTCACATCCTAATAAACCCAAACAAGTTAGTGTTCCTATGCTATCTGTTAGAATTGGTGATCATTGCTATTATGGTTTATGTGATATTGGTGCAAGTGTTAGTGCTATTCCTTATGAGCTTTACACGAAGATTATGCACGAAATTGATTCTTGTGAACTTGAAGATATTGATGTGGTTATTCAGCTGGCTAATAGAGAAACTATTTCTCCAATTGGTATTGTTCGAGATGTGGAAGTTCTATGTGGTAAGATTAAATATCCTGCTGACTTTTTGGTACTTGGTTCTGCTGCTAGTGATTATTGTCCTATCATTTTTGGTAGACCTTTTCTAAATACTTGTGGAGCTATTATAGATTGCAAGAAAGAGAAAATTTTGACTAAATTTGCTGGTGAATCTTATGAGTTTAACTTCTCTAAATTTACCAAAACTCCTTATAAAGCTGATTTGCCTAGTGATGATTTTAAAATGGAGCAGTGTGCATCTATTGTTCTTGTTCCTAATAATCCTTTGCAGCAACATTTGGAGAATAGCGAAAGTGAAGTTTTTAGGAAAGAAAGAGATGAGCTTGAGGAAATTTTTCTTCGCCAACCTATTCTCAAGCATGATTTACCGGTGGAAGATTTGGGTACAACACCGCCACCAAAGGAAGATCCTATTTTTGATTTAAAGCCTTTGCCTGATGATCTTAAATATGCTCATATTGATGATAAGAAAATATATCCTGTTATTATTAGTTCTAAGCTTTCAGAGATTGAGGAAGAAAGGTTATTGGAAATATTGAAGAAACACCGAGGAGCTATTGGCTACACTCTTGATGATTTGAAGGGGATTTCTCCTTCTATTTGCCAACATGCTATTAATATGGAAGATGATGCAAAGCCTGTTGTTGAACATCAGCATCGTCTAATTCCGAAGATGAAGGAGGTGGTAAGGAATGAGGTATTAAAACTTCTTGAAGCTGGTATTATATATCCTATTGCTGATAGTAGATGGGTTAGTCCTGTGCATTGCGTTCCTAAGAAAGGAGGAATGACAGTTGTGCCTAATGATAATGATGAGCTCATCCCTCAAAGAGTAGTTGTAGGGTATAGAATGTGCATTGATTTTCGAAAAGTTAATAAAGTTACTAAGAAAGATCATTACCCTTTACCATTTATTGATCAAATGCTAGAAAGGTTGTCTAAAAATACTCATTTTTGTTTTCTTGATGGTTATTCTGGGTTTTCACAAATTGCTGTTAAAACTAAAGATCAGGAGAAAACCACTTTTACTTGTCCCTATGGAACTTATGCTTATAGGCGTATGCCTTTTGGTTTATGTAATGCTCCTGCTACTTTTCAAAGATGCATGTCTGCTATTTTTCATGGCTTTTGTGAGAGTATTGTGGAAGTATTCATGGATGATTTTTCCGTCTATGGGAATTCTTTTGATAGTTGCTTGCGAAACCTTGATAAAGTTTTGCAGAGATGTGAAGAAACTAATCTTGTTCTTAATTGGGAGAAATGCCACTTTATGGTTAATGAAGGAATTGTATTGGGACATAAAATTTCTGAGAGAGGTATTGAAGTTGATAGAGCTAAAGTTGAAGCAATTGAGAAGATGCCCTATCCGAGGGATGTTAAAGGTATTCGTAGTGTTCTTGGTCATGCTGGGTTTTATAGGAGATTTATTAAAGATTTCTCCAAGATTTCAAAGCCTCTTACTAATCTTCTTCAAAAGGACGTACCTTTTGTTTTTGATGATGATTGTAAAGAAGCTTTTGAAACTCTAAAGAAAGCCTTAACAACTGCTCCTGTAGTTGAACCTCCTGATTGGAATTTGCCTTTTGAAATTATGTGTGATGCTAGTGATTTTGCTATAGGCGTTGTTCTTGGACAGCGAGTAGATAAAAAAATAAATGTTATTCATTATGCTAGTAAAACTCTTGATGCTGCTCAAAGAAATTATGCTACAACTGAAAAAGAATTATTAGCTGTGGTCTTTGCTTGTGATAAATTTAGATCCTATATTGTTGATTCAAAAGTCACGATTCATACTGATCATGCTGCAATTAGATACCTTATGACAAAGAAAGATGCTAAGCCAAGGCTTATTAGATGGGTACTTCTTTTGCAAGAATTTGATTTACATATTGTAGATAGGAAAGGTGCTGATAATCCTGTCGCTGATAATTTGTCTAGATTGGAAAATATTGCTTATGATCCTGTTCCTGTTAATGATAGTTTTCCAAATGAACAATTGGATGTAATAAAGGTGAGCTCGCGAGACAGTCCTTGGTATGCTGATTATGCTAACTTTATTGTTTCCAAGTACTTGCCTCCAACCTATTCAGCTCAGCAAAGGAGGAAATTCTTTTATGACTTGAGGCATTATTTTTGGGATGACCCACACTTATATAAAGAAGGAGTGGATGGTATTCTGCGAAGATGTGTTCCTGAATATGAACAACAAGAGATATTGAGTAAATGTCATGGTAGTGCTTATGGAGGACATCACGCCGGAGATAGAACCGCGCAAAAGGTTCTACAATCAGGTTTTTATTGGCCAACTCTCTTCAAAGATGCAAGGAAGTTTATTTTATCTTGTGATGAATGTCAAAGGGTTGGTAATATCTCCAGACGCAATGAAATGCCTATGAATTATACTCTTGTTATTGAACCATTTGATTGTTGGGATTTGACTTCATGGGACCTTTTTCCGTCTTCAGAAGGTAACACTCATATACTTGTTGCTGTTGATTATGTTACTAAATGGGTGGAAGCCATACCTACAAAAAGAGCTGATGGTGAGACCTCTTTAAGAATGCTTTTAGATATTATTTTTCCTAGATTTGGAGTTCCTAGATATATTATGACTGATGGAGGTTCTCATTTTATTCATGGAGGTTTTAGAAAAACTCTTGCTAGGTATGGTATTAATCATAGAATTGCTTCCGCTTATCACCCTCAAACTAGTGGTCAAGTAGAATTATCAAATAGAGAGATTAAATCTATTTTGGGAAAGACCGTTAATAAATCTAGAAAGAATTGGGCTAGTAAATTGAAGGAAGCACTATGGGCTTATAGAACTGCTTATAAAAACCCCATGGGAATGTCACCTTATAAAATGGTTTACGGAAAAGCTTGTCATTTACCTTTAGAACTAGAGCACAAAGCTTATTGGGCTGTTAGAGAACTAAATAAAGATCCTAAACTAGCCGGTAATAAGAGGTTGCTGCAATTAAGTTCTCTAGATGAATGGAGAAGTGAAGCTTATGAAAATGCTAAACTCTTTAAAGAGAAAGTTAAGAAATGGCATGATAGAAGGATTATCAAAAGAGAATTTAATATTGGGGATAAAGTCCTTTTGTATCGGTCTCGTCTCAGATTCTTTGCAGGGAAATTACTCTCGAAATGGGAAGGACCATATGTTGTTGAGGAGGTGTATTGTTCAGGAGCAATTAAAATTAGCTCTCTCCAAGGCAATGCTACGCAAGTGGTGAATGGACAAAGACTCAAGCATTATATCTCGGGTGATTCTTATAATGTTGATGTTGATATTATTCAAGTGGAAACACCGGAGGCTTTCATCAAAGGACAAATTGACAGTCCGCCAGAACTCGACTTTGAATAGGTAACAGTACTAGTAATGAAAAGTTCGCAATTTACTTTCCGAACAATGTTTTTGCTGTTTTTGGAAAATATGAAAAATTACGAGATCGAAACGGAGTGGAAAAGACGCACGAGGGTGTGCCACCATAGGCTGGCGCGGCCTGGCCTGGGCCCGCGCCGCCCTATGGTCTGGCCGCCTCGTCGCCCCTTTCCGACTCTGGTTCGACCTGGTACTTTCCGTTTGTTCTGAAATTTTTTACTATATAATCCCCCGGACCCCTGGAGGTCCGTATATCGTTTTCTCGACGTGTTTTGTTTCGAGCTGTTTCTGCCAGGATTTGTTCGGATCTAGAGCCATCATGTCTTTGTCGGGAACTCCGAAGGACAGTTCCTGCAAGGCTGTTGGCAACTTGTACATGGAGGAGCTGAGGATGCACCCAAAGGAGTTGATGCTCGTCGAGGGAAAACTGCAGATCAAAGATGTTCAGGGTCCCAAAGGAGAAGGAAGCTTGGAAGACAGGATGGAGAAGCTAGAACAAGAGGTCTTCAATTACAAGAAGATGGCCGAGCGTGAAGTGGATATCTTCCACAAGATTGTGTCTGAACTCATTGCTGAACACGAGAAGGAAACTGCAAAGCTATGGGGCGACATCCTCTCACTTCACGACACCACCAACAAACTCCAAGCTCAACTCTATGACGTTCATAATCAGAACTGTGAGTATGAAAACAGGTTTAAACACATAAGCCATGCTGCTAGTTTCAGGATTCCCGAGACCAAGATGTCATTTGTTGATGGAGAGCCTCTATCTTGGAAGTCTGAAGACGGGAATTCATCACCACCATCGCCAAAGGATTGATTCATCATCGGTATTGGCATCCCCTTGGTTTGTTCCAAGCTTGGGGGAGTGCCGCGGTATCACATCATCACTACCTTTTACTTTTTACTATCAAGTAGTGTCATATCATGAGTAGGGAAGTTATCGTATAAGATGGGTTGCAGTGTGGAAGTATCTCTCCTTTGGTTTGTCTATGTATCCCTTGGTGTGAGTTATCGTTATGAAATATTAATGAGAAGTCTTATCACATTGCACACCTTATTTTAGTTTGCAATTTCTACTATATGATTGATCTTGACGTTAGTATTGGTACCACTTTGGGAGCATTGAGTAAATCTATTTGGTTTTGGCAAACTTAGCAATGGTCAATAGCAACAACACTTTGAGTTTAAGAAGAATAGAGGAAATACCTGTAGAAGATGTTATTATCTTTCTTATCAGTTCTTAGCTTAGTATTCTGAAGTTAAAACTGTTTGTGCTTACAAGTAAGATGCATGATTGTTTCTATCACATGTATATTTGTTTGTTTCCCTCAAATCTTATGCTTGCTATTTAACCTTGCTAGCCAAAGACCTGTACTGAGAGGGAATACTTCTCGTGCATCCAAACTTGAACCCAAACCTATGCCATTTGTGTCCACCATATCTACCTATTGCATGGTATTTTCTGCCACTCCAAGTAAATACTTCATGTGCTACCTTTAAACAATTCAAAATTTATTACTTCTTATTTGTGTCAATGTTTTATAGCTCATGAGGAAGTATGTGGTGTTTTATCTTTCAGTCTTGTTAGGCAGCCTCCACTAATGGACTAGTGGCTTCATCCACTTATCCTATGATTTTGCAATAAGAGCTGGCAACGGGGTTCCCAGCCCCAATTAATCAACTTTCATTAATAATTCTCTTCACATGTTTTGCCCTGATTCATCAGTAAGCAACTTAATTTTGCAATAGACACTCCTCCATGGTATGAGATTGTTGGAAGGCACCCGAGGATTCGGTTAGCCATGGCTTGTGTAAGCAAAGGTTGGGGGGAGTGTCATCCTTAAATAAACTAAAATACATGTGTAAACAAAAGAGAAGAGGGATGATCTACCTTGCTGGTAGAGATAACGTCCTTCATGGGAGCCGCTCTTTGGAAGTCTGTTTGGCAAGGGGGTTAGAGTACCCGCTACCAGTCGTTGACAACGACAAACACCTCTCAAAACTTTACTTTTATTCTCTTTATATGATTTCAAAACTGAAAAAGCTCTAGCACATGATTTAATCCCTGCTTCCCTCTGCGAAGGGCCTGTCTTTTACTTTATGTTGAGTCAGTAAACCTATTTCCTTCCATCTCAAGCAAGCATTTGAGTTGTTGTGATCAAACTATTATATTGTGATTTGCTTCATCATGTCTTTACTCTTCCTTGTTTAGTACAAGTTTTGCCTGAATGAATATAGTTTTGAAAGTCATCAATGATTAATATGATTGAGTATGCAAGTTTACCATAAGTTTTAATATGAGAGCGCTGCTCAATAGATAAGTATAATCTGTTAACTGTTCTCTGACCAAGAACAAAGTTTGCCATCACCAATTATGATTTCTTATGCACCTTTATTTGTGATTACCTTATACTTGTTTCAAGTTGAGTTATATGAGGAAGTTGTTTACTATAATGTCTTGTGTGAATGAATATGATGCTTCTTGTCCGTATTTTATTTATCGACTCTTCACTCCATAAACATGTGGTCCTGTTTACCGAGTTCAGTTTCGCTTGGGGACAAGCGAAGTCTAAGCTTGGGGGGAGTTGATACGTCCAATTCGCATCACTATTTTATATCATAATTTGCTGTTATTCATTGATATATTTCATATTGGGACACAATACTTATGTTATTTCATCTATTTTGCATATTTCAAGATTATTTGGAGATCGAGCACCGGAGCCAGGATTCTGCTGGAAAAAGCACCGTCAGAATGCAATATTTCGGAAGATCAACTGTGGAAGGAAATTATACCAAAAATCCTATTTTTCCAGATGACGAAGGAAGCCAGAAGGGGGAGCCAGCTGGACCCAAGGTAGGCCCAGACCATAGGGCGGCGCGGCCCATGGCCCGGCCGCGCCACCTGGTGGTGAGGGGGCCCCACAGCCCCTTTGGCCTCCTTTTCTTCGCGAAACCCTTCGTCCCGAAAACCTAAGCTCCAGAGGGTACGTCGTGAAGAGCCACAGCCGCCTCTGCGGGGCGGAGATCACCAGAGAGAAAAGAGCTCTCCAGCGGGCAGGAATCCGCCGGGGAAATTCCCTCCCGGAGGGGGAAATCGACGCCATCGTCACCGCCATCGAGCTGGACATCATCTCCATCACCATCACCATCATCTTCATCATCATCACCGCCGTCTCCACCGCTGCACCTCGTCACCGCTGTAACAATTTGGGTTTAATCTTGTTTGTTTGATAGGGGAAACTCTCCCGGTGTTGATCTCTACTTGTTATTGATGCTATTGAGTGAAACCGTTGAACCAAGGTTTATGTTCAGATTGTTATTCATTATCATATCACCTCTGATTATGTTCCATATGATGTCTCGTGAGTAGTTCGTTTAGTTCTTGAGGACATGGGTGAAGTCTAAATGTTAGTAGTGAATTATGGTTGAGTAATATTCAATGTTATGATATTTAAGTTGTGGTGTCATTCTTCTAGTGGTGTCGTGTGAACGTCGACTACACGATACTTCACCATTTATGGGCCTAGGGGAATGCATCTTGTATTCGTTTGCCAATTGCAGGGTTGCCGGAGTGACAGAAACCTGAGCCCCCGTTGGTATATCGATGCAGGAGGGATCGCAGGATCTCAGAGTTTAAGGCTGTGGTTAGATTTATCTTAATTACTTTCTTGTAGTTGCGGATGCTTGCAAGGGGTATAATCACAAGTATGTATTAGTCCTAGGAAGGGCGGTACATTAGCATAGGTTCACCCACACAACACTTATCAAAACAATGAAGATTAATCAGCTGTATGTAGCGAAAGCACTAGACTGAAATCCCGTGTGTCCTCAAGAACGTTTGGTCATTATAAGTAAACAAACCGGCTTGTCCTTTGTGCTAAAAAGGATTGGGCCACTCGCTGCAATTATTTCTCTCGCATTTTACTTACTTGTACTTTATTCATCTGTTACATCAAAACCCCCTGAATACTTGTCTGTGAGCATTTACAGTGAATCCTTCATCGAAACTGCTTGTCAACACCTTCTGCTCCTCGTTGGGATCGACATTTTTACTTATCGAAGATACTACGATACACCCCCTATACTTATGGGTCATCAAAGACTTATTGATGCTTGTCTTGAAAGTACTATTCATGAAAAGTCTTTGCTATATGATTCAGTTGTTTAGTCATTATCTTTACCATTGCTTTGAATCACTTCATTCACTTCATATGCTTTACAATAGTATTGATCAAGATTATGATAGTAGCATGTCACTTCAGAAATTATCCTTGTTATCGTTTACCTACTCGAGGGCGAGTAGGAACTAAGCTTGGGGATGCTTGATACGTCTCAAACGTATCTATAATTTCTTACGTTCCATGCTAGTTATATGACAAGACTCACATGTTTTATATACACTTTACATCATTTTTATGCATTTTCCGGCACTAACCTATTAACAAGATGCCGAAGCGCCAGTTCCTGTTTTCTGCTGTTTTTGGTTTCAGAAATCCTACACAGAAAATATTCTCGGAATTGGACGAAACAAAAGCCCACGGTCTTATTTTGCACGGAGCCATCTAGAAGTCCGAAGAGGAGACGAAGAGGGGCGACGAGGCGGCCACACCCTAGGGGGGCGCGGCCCCACCCCTGGGTGCGCCGCCCTATGGGGTGGGCCCCTCGAGCGTCCCCCGACTCTGCCCCTTCGCCTATATATTCTCTCTGTCGCGAAAACCCTAGTACCGAGAGCCACGATACGAGAAAAGTTACTGTAACGCCGTCGCTGCCAATCCCATCTCGGGGGATTCAGGAGATCGCCTACGGCACCCTGCCGGAGAGGGGAATCATCACCGGAGGGCTCTACATCATCATGCCCGCCTCCGGATTGATGCGTGAGTAGTTCATCCTTGGACTATGGGTCCTGATACGTCTCCAACGTATCTATAATTTCTGATGTTCCATGCTAGTTTTATGACAATACCTACATGTTTTGCTCACACTTTATAATGATTTTATGCATTTTCCGGAACTAACCTATTAACAAGATGCCGAGGTGCCAGTTCCTGTTTTCTGCTGTTTTTGGTTCCAGAAAGGCTGTTCGGGCAATATTCTCGGAATTCGACGAAACAAAAGCCAAACATCTTATTTCACCGAGACGGACCAGAACACCGAAGGGGAGCCGGAGAGGAGGCCCAGGGCCCCCACACCATAAGGCGGCGCGGGTGGCCCCCTGGCCGCGCCCAGATGTGGGGAGGGAGCCCCCTGGCTCCCCTGACGCCGCCTCTTCGCCTATATAATCTCTCGCGACCTAAAAACCCTACAACAATTGACGAAACTCCAGAAAGACTTTAGGGGCGCCGCCGCCATCGCGAAACTCTGTTTCGGGGGACAGAAGACTCTGTTCCGGCACTCCGCCGGGACGGGGAATTGCCCCCGGAATCCATCTCCATCGACACCACCGCCATCTTCATCGCCGTTGCTGTCTCCCATGATGAGGAGGGAGTAGTTCTCCCCCGAGGCTGAGGGCTCTACCGGTAGCTATATGGTTCATCTCTCTCTCCCATGGTGTGATCTTTATGTGATCATGAGCTTTGTATCACTATTAATCTATGTGCTACTCTAGTGATGTTATTAAAGTAGTCTATTCCTCCTCCATGATGTAAAGTTGACAGTGTGTGCATCATGTAGTACTTGGCATAGGTTATGATTGTAATCTCTTGTAGATTATGAATTTAACTATTACTATGATAGTATTGATGTGATCTATTCCCCCTTTCATAGCTATTGGTGACAGTGTGTATGCTATGTTAGTACTCGGTCTAAATTGCAACGGTCTATTATGCACTCTAGAGGTTACTTTAATATGAACTCCGGATGTTGTGGAGCTTGTTTACTCCGGCTTGAGGTGTGCTCTTGTAGCCCTACACAATGAATGGTGTTTGTTATCCAACAAGAGAGTGTTTGAGAGTAGTACTTATTTGTTCATCCATGTGATCATAGGCTTTGCAATCTAGATGTCATATGCTATTCAAGTGTTTTATTATGTGAACTTTGGAGTTACTGTGACCTCGGTGTAATGGTGACAGTGTGTGCGCCGTGTGTAACTCCCTTATGAATTGTAGTGTGTTAGTACCTCCTATGAATGCTCACGGTGACAGTGTGGGGTGTTTATTAGTACTTGGGAATACGCCTTTGAGGTGTGCTTTTGCACACTTGCCCAATGAATTTGAGTTCTTTATCCAACAGGAGAGTAGTATGATGAAGTGCTTATATTTATATTCAATTATGATTGCAATGTTGAGAGTGGCCACTAGTGAAAGTAGGATCCCTATGCCTTGTTTCCAAATACTGCAAACATCGCTTATTTACTGTTTTACTGCATCTTTACTTCCTGCAATATTTACTTCAGATCGCAATTACCGTTTACCACCATCTATACCACCTGCGTTTTAATATCTCTTCGCCGAACTAGTGCACCTATACATCTGACAAGTGTATTAGGTGTGTTGGGGACACAAGAGACTTCTTGTATCTTAATTGCAGGGTTGCTTGAGAGGAATATCCTTGACCTCTACCTCCCTGAGTTCGATAAACCTTGGGTGATCCACTTAAGGGAAACTTGCTGTTGTTCTACAAACCTCTGCTCTTGGAGGCCCAACACTGTCTACAGGAATAGAAGCGTGCGTAGACATCAGGTCCATAGCAGTAGCTAGATGGTTGTCTTCTCCTCTTGTGCTATCATGTTTAGATCTTGTGAGTTGCCTATCATGATCAAGATCGTCTATTTGTAATGCTACATGTTGTGTTTGTTGGGATCCGATGAATATGGAATACTATGTCAAGTTGATTAATTTATCTATCATATATGTGTTGTTTATGTTCTTGCATGCTCTCCATTGCTAGTAGAGGCTCTGGCCAAGTTGATATTTGTAACTCCAAGAGGGAGTATTTATGCTCGATAGTGGGTTCATGCCTCCATTGAATCTGGGACAGTGACAGAAAGTTCTAAGGTTATGGATGTGTTGTTGCCACTAGGGATAAAACATCGATGCTTTGTCTAAGGATATTTGTGTTGATTACATTACGCACAGTACTTAATGCAATTGTCTGTTGTTTGCAACTTAATACTGGAAGGGGTGCGGATGCTAACCCGAAGGTGGACTTTTTAGGCATAGATGCATGCTGGATAGCGGTCTATGTTCTTTGTCGTAATGCCCTAAGTAAATCTCATAGTAGTCATCATGATATGTATGTGCATTGTTAGGCCCTCTCTATTTGTCAATTGCCCAACTGTAATTTGTTCACCCAACATGCTATTTATCTTATTGGAGAGACACCACTAGTGAACTGTGGACCCCGGTCCATTCTTTTACATCTGAAATACAATCTACTGCAATCTCTGTTCTCTGTTGTTCTTTGCAAACAAACATCATTCTCCACACCATACGTTTAATCCTTTGTTTACAGCAAGCCGGTGAGATTGACAACCTCACTATTAAGATGGGGCAAAGTATTGTGATTGTGTTGTGCAGGTTCCACGTTGGCGCCGGAATCCCTGGTGTTGCGCCGCACTACACTCCTCCACCAACAACCTTCACGTGGCCTTCATCTCCTACTGGTTCGATAACCTTGGTTTCTTTCTGAGGGAAAACTTACTGCTGTGCGCATCACACCTTCCTCTTGGGGTTCCCAACGGACGTGTGCATCACGCGCCATCAAGCCTCCAAACCTTCACAATCTTGTCAGGACCAAATCCACAGCCCGGATGCTTCCGGACCACTCTTGCCCACCTAGGGTTTCCAAGGAACCCTAGAGAGCAAGCTTCTCGATGAATACAAGGGGGAATGAGATTTGGCTTGGTAGAACAGTAGATCGGGTCCTCCTCTATCGTTTTCTCGAAGGGATTTGAGTTTGGGTGGAGGAGGAGGAAGATCTGAGGCTTTTGGTGTTTCTAACAATGGAGTATGAGAGGGAGAGCTCAAGAACAGCTTGTAGTGTAGTGCCTACCCCTTCAGAGGTAGAAGAAGGGGTATATATAGTGTCACTTGAAATATGGCCGTTGTGACTTGCCACCTCAGCTATCTCCCCGAGATTCCCGGCCAACCGGACCAGAGACCAGACGGTCCGGCGCAGGGCCCGGTCCAACCGGGCCACGGACCGGACCGGTCGGTCCAAACCGGGCGGCAGACTGGACCGAGATCGGAACGACGCAGTGTCGCGTAGTACTCCTCCCGGAAGGCATCAGCGCAGGACCCGGTTGGCGCCAGGGCGCCCGGTCCTGCACCCGGTCCGACCGGGCGGCTGACCGAAAGTGTCCGGTCCAAACCGGACCGCTGACCGGGCCGTGACCGGGGCAGCTCCTGTGTCTTCCAGTAGCCCTCCCGTATGGCATTAGTGCAGGGGCCGGTTGGCGCCGGGGCGCCCGGCCCTGCGCCCGGTCGACCGGTCGGCAGACCGGAACTGGCCGGCGCAGGGGCCGGTCCGACCGGGCCTCTGACCGGCAGGATGCAGTAGACCCCTTTTTGATTGTTGTCGAAGTGGGGGGTCTCCTTTAGCCTTCTTGTTCCTTTGATACACCATTTATGCCTCTTTGGCTAATACCTGAGATTATCCTTACAAACATGTATTAAGCCAAATACTCTATCACGGTGTCATTGTTACCAAAATAATGGATAAGGGTAAAATACCCTTACAATAGGTACTCGTATTCAAGGGCCATGAGATTTTCAACTTATGATTTATCAAGCATATGACTCATTTTTGCACTCACATTAACTTTAACCATTCAAGATGCCTATAATAGGGGCAATGAGAGATCAAAAATAATAAGTACCATACCTTTTTGAAAGATTTATAAAAATTGTTGATCCTTCCTTCCTCGAAGAACCTTTCTTTTACTTTTATGTTGAGTGTTCATCTTCTTGCTTTATGCACCAATTAAGAGAGCATAGTTGTCATTCTGAGTATAATGTGCATAGTCCCAAGACTTATTGATTGATTCATGATTATGCTATTGCTTGTTCTTAAATTACTTGTATCTAGTCACCCTCTGAACTTTAAAGGTGTCCTAGAATTTATGTTTTGCTATTCCATAAAGGACAAGCTGAATACCACTTTGCTATGTTTTGTCTATGCTCATAAACAAATAATTGCTTTCATTGCATAATTATTCATGATCTTTTGTTTGAGTTACTTATCATGTTATAACATAGTTGCTAAGTTCTATTGTTAGAATTATATCTATCATGCCTATGTTTAGAGTACTTTGATCCCATCTTGCAGTGCTTTACAATAGCTTGATCTAGATTGTGATAGTTGCATATCACCTTAAAAATTATTTTTGTTATCACTTACCTACTCGAGGACGAGCAGGAGTTAAGCTTGGAGATGCTTGATATGTCGCAAACGTATCTATAATTTTTGATGCTCCATGCTTTACACCAATTCTACTATGTTTTACTTGCACTTCGTTACACTTTTATACATTTTCTGGCACTAACCTATTGACAAGATTCCATAGTACCAGTTCCCTATTTTCTGCTACTTTTGGTCTCGGAAAAGCTGTACAGGAAATATTCTTGGAATTGGACGAAACAAAAGCCGAAGTTAATATTTTACCGTAACGAAGATGAAGTCCGAAGGGGGGTCGAAGAGGTGCAGCAGGGCGGCTAGACCATGCCTAGGCGCGGCCTGGCCTGGCCCGCGCCTAGGGGTGGTGTGGGCCACCTCGGCACCCCATTGACCTGTCTCCTCCGCCTATAAATGCCTCCCAACGTGAAAACCCTAAATATATAAGCCTCCGTCCATGAAAACTTACGTAGCTCCGCTGCTGCCGAAGACAAGATCCGGGAGATAGAAAGTCTCTGTTCCGGCACTGTGCCGAGATGGGGAATTGCCCCTGGAGCCATCTCCATCGACTCCACCACCATCTCCATCGCCGTTGCTGACTCCCATGATGAGGAGGGAGTAGTTCTCCCTTAGGGTTGTGGGCTTTACCGGTAGCTATGTGGTCTATCTCTCTCTCCCATGCTATGATCTTTATGTGATCGTGAGATTTATAATCTAGTTGAATATGTAGATGTTATTCTCCAACTATTGTGCTAATCAAGTAGTTTTATTATGTGATCTCTGGGAACATCTTGTCCAACGGTGTGAAGGTGACAGTGTGCACACCGTGTTTTTTTCTTAAGCTTAATTTATAGGAATACTTATGAATTGTGGTGTCTAGTTAGTACCATCTTTGAATGCTCAAAGTGACAGCATGGGGTTTTCATAGATTGGAAACACGAACTTTAAGGAGTGCTTATGCAGCCCTACACAGTGAATTTGTGTTTATTATCAAACCGGAGAGTGGTTCAGAGTAGCGTAGTGAAGAGATAATATCTATGTATTCAATTATGGCATCATTGTTGACAGTGTCCACTAGTGAAAGTAGGAAGCCCTAGGCCATGTTTCAAAGCATTGAAACACCGTTTACAACCAGTTCTGCTACATGTTTGCTTGCTGCCATTTTTATGTCATATTGAAATTACCACTTATAATCATCCATATCACTTGTATTTCACTATCTCTTCGCCGAACTAGTGCACCTATACATCCGACAAGTGTATTGGGCGTGTTGGGGACACAAGAGACTTCTTGTATCGTAATTGCAGGGTTGCTTGAGACGGATATCTATGACCACTACCTCCCTGAGTTCGATAAACGTTGGGTGATCCACTTAAGGGAAATTTATTGCTGTTCTACAGACCTCTTCACTTGGAGGCCCAACACTGTCTACAATAGACATCAGTCACCGCAGTCCTCCTACGGTGAGTCGAGCCGCCCCCCTCGCCCGCCCGTCTACGACAGTTCCGAGGGGGAGGTCGACGCGTTGCCGGCACGGAAGCCGACGGTAACCGCCGGCGACTAAGTGCACGGCTCCGACGAGGAGGACACCGTCATCGCGCAGGTGGCAGCCATCACAGAGGCGGAGGCACGGGCTCGCTGGCGCCGGGAGGAGGACGACACCGTCTGCCAAGTCAGAGAGAACGAGGCGGCGCGCCAGGAGGAGCACGTCCTCCGTGTCAAGCTCGAGATCGTCAAGCTTGACGACGAGTAGGAGCTCGACGCCTGCTCCGCGTCGACGCCTTCCTCCGCCACCACCGGCACCGCCGCGTGCAGAGGCCATCAGGGCTGCATTTTGGTCGAAATTAGGTCGCGCGGTTAGGGCTATTAGTTACTTTAGGTTTTTAGTAGATATTATGTAAAATTTGATGCTCAATCGGAGCATGAAAGTATCATCTATATGTGTTCATCGATGAATTCTCCCGCGAGAATTTAATTTCGTTTTTCAGTTCGTGTTTTACGGTTTGTGTTTAGCACGACTTGCAAAATCATCCTAACAGACGCTTTCGGGAGACTGAATCCCACTTTTTCGGTTAGTGTTAGAGATGTTCTAAGGCCCAGCTAGGGGCCAGCCATCGGAGATATGGGATCCCATCGAGCAGCCACCCGGTCATGGCAATCCCGGTGTGGAAATCCTCCATCTAGAAACCGTGCGCGGGGTGGGGGGGGGGGGGGGGGGGGTTGTGGAGGGGCAACGGCTCATTTCGCCGTCTCATCGGCATCGCTGCCTTAGCCCAACGACGTCTCTGGAATGGAGGGAAGTACCAAACTTACAATAATTATTTTTTCTATATTGGGAAAGCAATGGTGTTTTGACCGGAATATATTAGGAATACGTGCAATGCACATGAATAATACTGGTGTGTTAAAATGGACTGACTATCTACATCAATCATCGATACCTTCTCATTTCTTCCGTTGACAAAAAGACAACATTTGCATGCCACGAATAACCTAAAACAGGCTGGTCAATACTCTATTGGTCCAAACCAGACTACACAAAGACCTGCAATACAGTGGAAATAAACAACACTAACTCGTTGCAAGTTATCAATAGCCTAACAGACACAGCAAGAACCAACAACAAATACGGAGTACATTTAATAAGCTTAAGATTCACTACATTGATAAACAGCTGAAATCAGCAAATAATGATTCAAACCTGTCGCCAAATGCTCAATCTAGCAAGATTACAAATGCTTGTAAGCTAGCAGTACAAAATCATCACGGACTTGCTCCCTCAAGAGCAGGTAACAATTCGATGGTAGCTAATCTACTAACTGAATGAAAGAAAGAGATGAAATCAAGTGCATCTCCAAGTAGCATCTGGACACTGAATGACTAACAGACACCCGAAGGGCTCCAAGCATCACAAGTTCACCGACACATGCAGATGCAGAAAACCTGGAACGAGTGAGGCCTGCATTTGATGCATAAAACAGAACACAAGTCAATAAAACACAGTTAGATACATAGAAAAAAATGTGATGTAGGTGAAATAGTAGAAAAATGAGTCATTTTACCAAGCATGAATTCAAACATGACGATCATGTTCGGTGACCTCGATCAGAGACTTACGCCTCACCAGCAGCTACAAAATGCAAGTTACTTACTAAACAATTTGGAATGCCAACGCAGTAGTGACTTGAAAAGAAAAACCCAACCCATCGTACCTTGAGGCCACATGTCACGAGGAGGTTGAGGATAATGAAGAACGCAGTCAGCCCCCACTGCCAATCACGCTGGTACACAAATGGGATGTGCATGGTGTACGTCGCCATCCATGCCGTGGTGAACAGCCAAAGACCCATGGGAGCAATCCATGCATACCGAGCCGCAATCTTGGGGGGAGTTGCGACCACAAAATCATGAAGAATAATGCCAAAGTGGAGAAAGCTAACACAGCAGAAAGCCAACACCATCTCCGCGATCATGTCATGATAGAGCCGGGCTGACGCAAAACGTTCAGGTTTTTCCAATATAGGCCTGCGGTGAATTCGGTTACAGAAGCTGATTAGTTACTAGTGGAATTAAGGTACACACCAGCCGACTACCTGTTGGACCAATGTTCGTAGGCCCTCTATGTGTAAAATGGATGCATCTAGTTCAAGAAAAAAACATTGGACTATCCCAAAAATAAAGTCTTGAACAATCTTCTTATCTAATGTACTTGTCATTTCCCTCTTGTCCATCATGCGGACGAGGGACGATGACCATGACGGAGGCAGGGTCGGTCCTAATATACCAGGGCCCTCAAGCAAGACAATCATCCAGGGCCTAAATTCCGGAATGGTTTTTCTTTTCACCTGGATATATTTCTTCGAAAGATCGTTACAAGATCAGGCCCTGGTCAACTCTTTCCGGTTGACATCAGTCAGGATACATATTTTGTTACATCAGAAAACAAGAGGATGAGGACATAAACACTTGAACATTACTATGGAGCCTACAATCACGTCCACTAAAAAGGAGACAACACACAATCATAGGACGGAGAAGTGTCACTAGACACAGTAAAAGGTCATCAAAATACCGAGATCTTGCAAATGTCAGTCCCCTGCACAAAAGCGATCATCCATGAGCTGGCGGTCCGGAGCAACATGGGTAAATGAGTGTCATCGGCTTTATCGAAGGGCCTTGCTCTGCTAAGACTACATTGCAGATGAGAAGTTGCTAACTTCAAGTTACCAATGCCTTCGAAATGCATTACAAGGCCAAGATTCAACCAGACTTCGCCAACCTTCACCAAAAGCTGCCATAGGGACAACAGACAACACTTGTGGGAAAAGGATGGACACTTCGCCATCAAAGGGGACCGATCAACATAGACAGCAGTAGGAACACGAAGCTCAGCACCATGGCAGCGTCCGCCGAAATTTGACCACCCGAACAACACAAGGTTTCATCGCGACGCTTTCAAGAAGGTGGACGACGCCCGCCAGCACCGCAATATCTGAGCTTTCGCTCTAACCTCACCTATATGCCAACCGCAAAGCCCAGCAAAGGAGTTTGGAGCAATGGAGTGGCTCCAAAAAAACCACGCCTCCAGGAAAGGTAGCGATGTCGGGATGTGCCGCCATTGTACGCTCAGGCATGATGCAGGAGCGCGCAACAACCTCACGAGGCTCACCTGACCAGTTGCTACCGAAGCCACGCGCGACAAGGAATATCATTCGTTGATCCGTAGCATAGTGTGGTCGTGCATCATTGTTGAGGAGCCCATGGTGGCTGAGTTGTGCGGCGGACGACGAGCGCACAGCTGCGTGGTGGATCTAGGCGGTGCCTGGCGGAGGAGGCAACAGGGGTGGAGGCTGGGGCCATGCCTAAGCAAAAAAGCCCCTCAGCACGCAGTTGGGTGCAACAACGGGCTCACCGGCTTAGCCCCAATGTGTGTGGACTCGTGATTAGGTGGCGCACCGGCGGCAAAGCACGCGGCGTGATGAAACCGGGAGAGCATCAGAAGCGCCCGTGGCAGATCCAGACGGGAGCCATCATCTGGCGCGAGGGCTACACACCCACGGTATCAAGGCGGAGCAACGTGTCAAGGCAAATCGATTTGGGAGGGGATTTGGGAGGGGATTTGGGATCATGAGTTGGATTTTTGGAAGAAGAAGACCTCCCACTGCCCCCATCCACCATGGGATAGTTTCCTCCGGCGGCAACGTGGGTGAAGGGCGCGAAGGAAGGTTAGTGGCCTAGTGGTAGCCTAGGAGCAACTCCAAGAGGTCTAGGGTTTTGTCCCCATAAAATTCCAAGTGGTAGGAAGTAAGCTTTTTTGACAAATAGTATATATAAATATCGCGAAGACACCAATTACACTCAACCTCTGCAACAACGTATTACCCTAGCGGTACTAGGGATGCATACATCCAAAAAAGAAAGAAGGATTACAAAAAATGTCCTGCTATAGTGATTCATTACTTGAAACAACAGCACTACCACCACCAAGACAACACATGAAGTCTAGCTTCTTCAAAAGCGACGCCTCCAAGAAAGGAATAGTGCACAAACACCATCCTCGTCCACCCTGAAGAAAGTCCTCTCAAGACAATGCCTTCAACAAGGCCATTGCTAGACACAATCAATTAAGGCCAGACCGGCTTGGGTTTTCACTATAAAAGGTAGGACTATGACCTTCTCCCGTGCACTCGCCCCCACTTGCATGTCAATCCAATTCCTAAACAACATATAAACTCGAACCACCATCGTCAGTCCACAGATCTCTGTCTCCATGACATTCTCCGTCAGCACCAGCACCATGGAACGAGAACATGCCCCATGATATTAACCGCCAATCGAGCTTCGAGGCGCTCCCTCTGAACTTAAATGGTTAGAGAAAAATATGGGTGCACACGGCCGAATAACTTCCGATCTAGCAAACTCCACGCAAGAGAAGCACTATTACATTTGATGGCAGAGCATGGAACACAACACTGCAACCAGATCAAGGAGACAAACATCAAGCGGATCTTCATCTTGGCGTGAGAGAAACCTTAGGACTGCCTCCTTTATTCGATCCAAGCCAGACAACCCCCACGCCACCAGCCAGAGGCAGAGGAGAAGAAGGTCGAGCCTGCCACGCCAGAACTCAACATGCAGTTGCCTCCGCAGGCGCAAGCCCGAAAAGGATTCGGGCTAGGCCTGCTATAGCCACCGCCCGCTATGGCCGTCAAGGAGGTCCTCGCCGATCTGCATGTGTTTCCTCACCACAACGTGTCCTCCACAAGCCCCAAACCACGCCGCTAGAGACGGCGGGCCTAGGTGGGCACCCTAGACCCACGGCTTGCCGCCGTTGCCCACATCAACCGATCCAAGGCAGGAGCAACCGCCGCTCCCTGGCCGAGTACGCCGCCCATGGCCCACTCTGTCGGCGCCGCCCCAGCCGCCCTTCGAAGGAGTCAACGCACCATCTTCCCCCAGTGCCTGAGTCACTAGGGGCCACCTCCACCACGGCCAACGCCGGTATACCTGGCCATGGCAGCCCGACCCGGTTGGCCTGGCCCAAAATTCCCGGGCCAAGCCCGACCCAACCATGTCTCTGAGCCGGGCCTGAGCCTGATTTTGTGGCCCGATGCTTGGGCCAGGCCGGGCCATGATTTTATGCGTTTTACTGAAGCGTCCCGGCCCGAGGCCTGATGGGCTTTCTCCTTGATGGGCCGGGATTGGGCCACTTTTTCGTCCCGACGGTTGGGCCGGGTTGGGCCTGAGCCAGGATTTTTGCGTCGGGCTTTGGTTGGCCCAGCCCGGCCCGAGAAATGCACATGTATAAACGCCGGTGGCAGCGGCGGAGACGGGGCCGCCCAAGATCTGGATTTAGGCGGTGTTGGATCGCCACGGTGTCACCTTGGGGGACGTCACGGGAGCCACATGGTCATATCTATTTGCTTCAGAAAATAAGCTCTCTCCGGCTGTCCCGGTTTAAAAGTAAGCTTTTAGGCACACATCAACAGTAAAGTACCAAGATATAATAATATGTTGAGTCTTAAGGGGAAAACAAAAAACACATAAAGTTGCAAATTTGACGCGCTTTTATATGCCACTTGAAGAGCGTGTGGGCATTCCAAGAGAAAATGTTAATGAGAGACACTTGGATTTTTCTCTCTGTGCTACAATGTTTAGAATTTCTATAAAAGGCTCGGACAGTTGGATTAATTGTAGAATTCAATAATACTAAAAAATACTGGTTGTTATTCCTACAAGTCGATCCAAACAAGATATTCCTAGAAAGTATTTCTTTCTCTTCAACTTTTTTCAGCAAATCAGAATAGAGCAATTGCATATTTAATTTTTAGCAAATTCCTCTCTGTGACGATACAATGTAAATTTATCATATTCAAAAGAGTGAGTAAGTGGTACGGTGACTAGGTAGAGCAAAATCCATTTCACGTGAAAGATGCAACGCTGAGGCTTTGTTTTGAGAGAGCTCTGATTTAACAACCAGAGGGACTCTACAAAGGGCCATGGGCACACACGCTCGGCCGGCCCCCGGAATGTTGGGGGCACAGGGCGGTCGCCATGGCTGTACTGCCCCATAAACGGGCCTCAACCGAGGTTGCACCGATTTAATCTAGCGTGAAGCATCAGTTGATCAGCCCTTCATGTTCAGATCTACAATAAAACGTACCCACGGCACAAAAAAATGCCATCTTTGGCATTGCTAAACGAGATCAATTGGACCTTTAACGATCTAACCATGAGTGGCTGTAGAACAGAAGCACAGAGGTTATACGTACCGCTGCACAAGCAGTCCAGTGAAGTATGTGATCGCGGCGGCGTAGATAACGCGGAGCAGAGTGGACGCGTTAGTCAGGGCATCCTTGGCATCTGAGAACTTCACTGCGGCAGGCTTGTCCTTGATCGAAGCAGGGATACTTCCGCTCCGGCTGCCCTGGCTCCCCACGTCGGCAGTAGGGATACTTCTGCGCCGGCTGGCCTGGCTCCCCACGTCTGCAGGGCCTTTCGCCCCTACGCAAGAACAGTGCTTGGGTTAGAGAGATCTTTTAGGTTGAGGAGAAACAACGCAGGAATCCAGAAACCAACTCATCGTCTTCCTCTTTGTTGGCGACCGCCTGCGCCACCGGATCCCCTGTCTTCGCTTCTCCCCTGCTCGTCCGTCGGACCGGCGCGCTGCTCATGGCTGCTCTTCTGCCTTAATGTTCTTTCTCCCTCTCCTCCTTTCCTCACCCTCTCCTTCCCGTCCCCTGCCCTGCTCTATTCCTTCCCTATAGCCGGACGCCGAGTTTAAAGGGTACTGCCCTCCAAGGCTCCAACCTGTGAAACCTGCAAAGGTCCTGCGCCGTAGAGCTGATCCGACTTTTACCCTCTCCTTTTTTCAGTAGCGCAGGCTTTGACCGTTCGAGCGTATAGGGTGCACCATGAACCAAGTTTTGTGTGATTTGTTTTCGACACGATTATAGTGTACCGAGTGTAGTTACACAAGCTCTCTAGAGATTCTGACTCACTTCAGAACTTAATTAATTCTGATGGTATGTAACTATTTCATAAAAAATCAATTTCATAGACATGCTTGTAGTCAAGAAAAGATTCATAAAATGTCAAACAAAAAGTTAACAGCACACTGAGAAATGAAAAAAGAAGAAGATACCCTAACTTTTAATGACACGTTATTCAAGTTGAGCAATTCATCTGGCCCACTATCAGCGGTGATACTTTATTTTATTTTTTTTGTAATTTTTGTTACTCATCTCAGTATCCCAAAATAATACAAGATATATATTATAAAATATATAGTATTGAAAACTTTAGATGTCATACTTTGTAATGGTACTTTTTTTTTTGTGTGTTGTAGACTTTAGAGCATCTCCACCGGCGCCCCCGAGCGGCCCTGATAGCATTTTGGGGGCCGGCAACGAAAATGGGCTCGCACCGGTGCGCCCCAAACGGCGCCGGCCAATTTTGGAGCCCAATAGAATCACCGGTAACCCCGTGCCGGCCCCTTTGCCAAGGGCGCGAATCGGGCGCGTCGACACCTCGCGGCACGTCTGAAAACGAGTGCGGGCTCCGCCTGGCATCCAGACACACCGTTCTCCCACCTCCTACACACGCCCGAGCCGACTCCCACCCCTCTAGATCGCCACCGTTGTCGTCGCCGCCGCGCCCACCCTGCTTGCAATAGACACCGCCGACTGTCTAGGAACCGTCGTCCATCGACACGGCCATCACCCCCTCGACCGGTGGCCGCTGTTTCGCCCGGAACAAAGCTTGCCGCCACCGCGATAGTATCGCCCCGCCCGCAAGGTGTTCGTCCAATTGCCGCGATGGACAGCGACGACGAGATGATGGTGCAACTGTTCACGGAGGAGCAGAACGCTCAGGTTGTTCGGCGGCAACAGCAGCAGCTGATTCTGACGAACATGTTGCGCGTTCGCCAGCCTTTCTTCGTCGTGCCTCGGCGCGGCGGCTCAAAGCTAGGCAAGAGGAGGAACATCAACCGGCATCGTGAAGCCGGCGCAATGCTGCTTGACGCCGACTACTTCAACGACGACGCAACTCATTCGCCAAAGGAATTTCGGCGCCGGTTTAGGATGAACAAGGACCTGTTCTTGAAGATTGTCCACGGCGTCAGGGAGTACGACACGTACTTCATGGCCAAGAAAGATTGCACAGGTTTGTGGGGCTTCACCTTAATTCAGAAGTGCACTGCTGCAATGCGCTGTCTTGCATACGGAGCTCCTCCAGATACAGCCAATGACTATCTACGGATGGCTGAGTCGACATGTACAGAGAGTCTCTACAGATTCTGCTGAGCCGTCATAGCGGTGTTTGCCAAAGACTATTTGAGAGCACCAAGAGCAGATGATACAACTCAGATCCTGCAGAAGAATGCGGCAAGTGGGTTTCATGGGATGCTCAGAAGTATTGACTGTATGCATTGGGGCTGGAAGAATTGCTCTTTTGCTTGGCATGGGATCTACAAGGGCCATACTGGTGAGTGCAGTGTCATTCTTGAGGCGGTGGCAGACCATGAGCTTTGGATTTGGCATGCATTTTTTGGCATGGCAGGAACAAACAATGATATCAACGTGCTGCAGCGCTCTCTGGTGTTTGCCAGGCTAGCTGAGGGACAAGCTCCTGCCGTGAATTTTGAGGTAAACGGCCACGCATACGACAAGGGGTACTATCTAGCTGATGGTATCTACCCGACGTATGCTACATTTGTGAAGACAATTCCCTCTCCATCAAACGAGATGGAAGCCTATTTTGCAACATGATAGGAAGCAGCACGCAAGGATGTTGAGCGTGCTTTTGGGGTGCTTCAGCAGCGTTTCGCCGTTGTCAACCCTGCTCTCACTTGGTCTGAGTCACAGATGTGGGAGGTGATGAACGCCTGTGTGATCATGTACAACATGATCATTGAGAACGAGCGCGACGCACCTGTGCAGGATGATCATCCATTTGATTATCAAGGCCACTAGCTGAGGTAGAGCATGTGCCCCAAGAATTCACTGCTTTTCTTTATATGCACAATGAAATTCGAGATGCAGGTGTCCATGCACAGCTGAAAGCGGATCTAGCTGCGCATTTGTGGGTGAGGAGAGGAGCAGCCAACAATGCATGATTTTATTTCTATTTGTTTGCCTGGATGAATAATTTAAGTACTATTTGTTTGTTGGGTTGTATGAATAATTTAAGTACTATTTATTTGTTGGGTTGTATGAATAATTTATGTACTATTTGTTTGATTGATTGTATGAATAATTTAATTCTATTTGTGTGATTGTATGAATAAAATGTGATCGATATGTTGTTTCAAAATATTGTAAAAATAAGAAAAAATTGGGGGCCGCCGTTTGGGAGGCGTCGGTGTGGAAACGGCTTCCCCAAATGGAGGATGCAGTGTCAGCGCCCCCCAAACGGAGGTGCCGGAGCCCCTGTCGGCGCCTATTTAGGGGCTACCGGTGGAGATACTCTTATATCATACTTGTCAAATTGACCCTATACACAGGGACAGACGGAGTACTACAGTTATGGAAATTTTCGCATTTGAGTTACTGTGTAGTGGGACATACATGTTGTACCTACCTATATTGTGTGATTTGTTTTGGACACAACCGGCCACGTGCAAGATAAAGAATATGTAAGTCAAGTACTTCTTGCACAACATAGGGCATATATCAATATACATGAGTTTGAGAGTGCAATTCATACCTTAACCTTGAAAATTACCAAGCTCATCCAATAAGTCTAATATGCCTCCAATAGATGGTAATAGATAGGCAATATGGATAACCATCACATAGATAGAACCAATAACCAAAGTTCACTGTCACGGCCACTTACTTAGCTATTACAAGCCATGGTCTTGCGAATAGAATAAAACGGAGTTTCAAATTAACAAAGTTCAAAGCAACTAGAATTAACCAGACCATCATTGCAAAAAGAGGTAAAAAGGACGTAGCAAGCAAATGATGCCCAATCCATGAAAATTCCCGTAGATCCTGATAGAACTACCTCTCCCCCTTTGGAATCAAGACACCAAAACGGGAGATGATCATGCTATGCGTCCCAAAGGATCAAGCATCGTTGGAGTACTTCCTCGCCTTGTCCTTCTTCTTCTTCGCTCTCCTCCATGGCCTCCATGTCGTTGCCGTTGTACTTGGATATACGTCCTCAAACTCCGTCCAATGGATCTTGGAGGTGTTGTACTCGGCACAGGGGATGGTGGAGTTGGACTTGCTTGAGGTGGGAGAAGGAAACAAGTCTTCACTGGCACGACATTGAGCGCCTTTGGCATTGATTCTCCAAGATTTGCTTGTTACCCTTGTGCACCTTGCGAGAGGAGCGCGATATTGAGCGTAGTTCTCCTTGTGGATCTCCACATTCATGCAAAGCATCACCTTTTGGAACCATGAGAGCTTCTTGACTTGCTTGTTCACCATCTCCTTGGTGATAATAGAATTCCATAGTGATGAGCTCCAAAGCCCGCTTGCTCTTCTGGGAAAACATGGTCCATTTTTATGGGAAGGTTGCCATAGTTATGAATATCGAAGAACTCCGTCAAGTCCCCTTGATCCGTGACCTCATGGATAAGACGCTTCATAATGTAGGGGGCATAGGGAGGACACTTCCTCTCCATCATGGCATAGTGGAGCTCCTCATAGATGAAGCCCATGACATTGATCTCTTGGGAGCGTGCCTCCTCCTCACCATTGTGGAACACCTCATAGGAGTGAAAGAGAAGGTTGACCAATCCACCACGAATAGCATCATTGTTGAATCGAAAGGAGTGGAGGAGCATGTCATATAGCGGAATAAGGTCCTTGGAGGGACCGGGAGCTCCACCATCCTTGTAGAGTGGGGCTAGCTTGTTCTTGTCGGGCTCCACAGTGTCAACATGCATCTTGTTGCCATCATCATGGCTACTCCTTCCCTGAAAGCATATCCAAGGAGAGCGACAAACCTCCGAAAGGTGGACTTATTGTGGGCCCTGGACTAGCTGCCCGGAACACCCATTATGCATTCGTCTTCACGATCTCATGATCACTGTGTCGTGAAAGCATAACCGAAATGGTATAAAAATACATCATCCATTACGGTACCGAATAAAATAATACCAACATGTCACATGACCAGTACATACAAAATATCCTCGAAGGGCCTAACTTAACATTAGAGTAGCGGAATCACTTCAGAAAAGCAGTGTAGAGCCCAAGTCATCTGTCATAACCCTACAAGCAATCGACTGGGAGAACATGCCTAGCTCGCATAAACGTCATTGAATTCTTCGTCATTTGCCGAACTCCTCCAAGTGTTACCAAGTAAATAACCATGACAACAATGTCATTGAGTATGTTTAAATGTACTCACAAACCACTTTAGAGAGAAGTAAAGGATATGCATGTATGGTTGTAGCAAGGAATCAGGCTCTAATCTAGGGATACCAAGTGAGAGTGATAGTTTCTCTCATGGATATAGCATCTCTATATCTTTGTGGAAGAAGAGTTTTAAAATGAGCAATTTCCTCAGGTCGATATAGCATCTCTATATCTTTGGTAAAAAAAACATTTCAGAAAATAAGTTTTCTTTCGAAGACTAATAGGTAAGGATAACCCGCTTTTCTTTTCTGGTCATCTATGTATTACAAAAATATCTTTCATCTTTCATTCTTATCAACAAGGTACACTTTACTCCATACCCAATGGTTTCTTTCCCAAATCGGTTTGGAAAACACATTTATAAACCAAAACTCTTCAGGCTAACCAACAACCTTCGCAACCGTCCGTAACCGTGGACATAGCTATTCGAATATTTTTACACTCTTCAGAGGTTGTACACTTTCCCCATAAGATTCGATAAATCCGCCGGAATCATCCCCGATTGATCATACGAAAGTATGCGAGGTTCGGATAGACGATCGTAGTTTTTTGCCTGCTCGCCTTAGACTAAGACATGCCGCCTAGAGTTGTACCTCTCAACACCAGAGTCCAAGGGGCTATTTTTTCCAGGAGTTGCAAAGTCCCTAGCCAGCTCGAGCCTCCGGAATGCCGCGACCAACTGCAGGGCATCTTTCAATGGGAGATCATAGGTTTTACCCATGCCATCTGTATGACATCGAAAGCCATCCCCATAATGTTGGGAAGGCCACAATCGATAGGTGTTCATGCTCAGACTACTCCTTACACTTGTAGGACCAAAACTAAGGCGAGAGAAAGTACTACGCTACGCCCCCATCCCACTTTAGGGTAATGTGGTTGTACTGTCTTTTATTCCAGTTGAGTACTTTGAAGCTAAAGTTTTCGAAAACACCTTTTCCTCCTCTTGCCTTCAGCATACACCATTCCAAAACATTTCTTTCATAAAATCTCACTTCATTCTAAGGTTTTCAAAGAATTCTTTTACTTCAAAACCGTTTTGAAAACTCATTTTTCAAAGGGCTCCCACCTATTGTCCTTTTTTTTTTCTTAGAAAGAGGTGACAAAGAAAATATGGTGTCAAGCACCATATCACTAATGCAGAGGTCCAGTAGGTATCAACGAGGGAAACACCCATGAGGGTGAAATTCTAGAACTCAGAGTGGCATAACCACTCACAAGAATAAATAAAACTAGACATGCAATTTTATAAACTTGTAAGTAATGCAGGAATAAGACAATAGGATTTAGATATGCATAAATAGGTGACTTGCCTTGGCAGCTATGTATCCCTGGACTTTGTTTTCGAAACTCTCGAGATGATCCTCCTCTTCTTCATCCGCGGGGTTCGTATCTATCGTCGCAAAAAATAAAATAAGACACACAATCAACCCTCATAGCAAGCATCACACAAACCAAACCACAAACAAGTATACTACAACTGGAGAAACACCACAAAGCAGTAAATAATTTCACAAAAAATTATATAATTTATTTCCCTTTTTATCATAAACACAAAACATGTTCTCATAGGTATAAGACTTAAAAGCTAGGTTATTTAGCCAAACACTCACATAACAATGCAGTACACAAACTTAATACCTACTGGTAGGTATGCTCCGAGAGAGTTCAACAAAGTTGGGTTTGTGCCAAAAATAATAATTATAGTTTATTTTAAAACATTTTCTAGATTCACAGAATACAAACAATTCAATAAAATGCCTCACACATAATTCAATAAGGTCGGCGCCGCTCTTGTACCATGTAGAATGATAGAGAGAGAGACTGACGAAATATGGTGGATGTTGTATTAAGCCTCTCGTACAGTCTTGGAGGCCAAGAAGGCTATCATAAATATAAGGTAGATAAAGATTACAAATCGTAGTCATCTAATCGATCATGTTTGACAACATAAAATGAATTTCTAGTTTGTCGTCTAATCAATTGGTCTTTCCTTTGTATGCCCAAGCAGGAGTCTCCAATACTGTCGTGCGACTAAGTAGTACAACCGCAGGCCTGCAGCTGTACCCCACAGTGCATGCTTTTCGAAAGCGGAACAGATCCCATGGGAGAATAAAAATCATAAAAATGAAAAGATCCAGTGTAACCGTAGTTGCCCCTTGGAGGTTTGTGGTCAGTGAAAGCTAAGCTAGAAAACAAGAAGTACCGAGCCTTGCACCAGTAGTGGTCCGGGTGGAGAGACCATGGACACGGTCTATAGCATGCAGTTCAGGTCTAAAAGTTTGTCTCGTGGAGAGACCAGATGGCGAACGCAGCCGTTGCCTCTCCAGCCCGTTGGTCGTCCACTTTTGGTATTCAATTGCTATGAAATTCGTCCAGAGTTACTATGGCGCGTATATTTTGTTTTGACCCATGGATACTTCGGGACTCTGTTTGTCACACATTACAGTAAACTCTATTTTTTACCCTCTACTCGCTCTATTCTATAAAAGTTGTTTTAGATTTACAAAAAGTTGAGTGTATCTACATCTATACCACTATATAGTACACAAATTTTTGAATCTGGATTTGCCACTTAGTTATACAGTCTTCCCGCCTACGCATTTATGCAGTAACCTAACTCGTTGATTTACATGTTGGAGCTTTCAGCTGCCGTTCATCCGATTAAAAATCATTTGATCGAACGGTTGTGAGCTCGATCTTGGATTCATCACCGGCGTTCCCGCGCGTGGATTCCGCTGAGTTGTTGGATACTTCGGGACAAGTGCCCCATCCATGTGACATGTGCAACCTGTTATTTGATGTGTCGCTTCATCCTCTAGAATAAAATGTGAGCATTTTACCAAGTCGACAGTTAGCCCAAGTCCTATAACCAAATAATGATCTTGAGACGCCAACTACTCACTTAGAAAGAGGGAGAGGACAAGAGATTGTTGTACATTGTTATCTTTTTTTCCAACTACGCCATCATATAAATACAATCTATCGGAAACATAGTTTCTACCATGTAACTATGTTTATCGTTATTTTAGTACGATTACTTTGGTACAGTATGTAAAACTATGACAATATAAAACCGTGGTTCTTTAAAATATACTTAAATTCTTCTTTGTCATGACATCGTATCAATTATTCAAGATTAATTTTCATATATAATTTTGTTATCACATGCCTCCTAATACAAACATCAATCATCTTTTTCCGCATGAATGTATGAAGTACTTTTTGAATAACATGACGGAAAAATGAAGAAAAAACGGACCCACATGCCGGAATTCTCTAAAATACTTAGAATGGGTAAGATTTGGCAAAACTTTCACTATATGAGGCAATGAAGATACAAGTTGCCAAATGGGATAATTAATGTTATAAATGACAAACTAGGAGGTAAAACGGAAATTAACTTCACACATTAAGCTAAAACAGAGAAGCCATAATCCTTAATCGGTAATCCCAGACTTACGGACAAACTAGGTTACGGAAACCTTACGGGCCAATGTGGGTTGCATTGGTTGGTTAGAATTTGATCTCCTCCTGAAAAACCGGGGCTGATCTTGGATTTCCGTCTGTGATCTGTGAGTCCGTATGATTTTTCCGTAAAAAAATTTCGTATGTGTAGCATTACTCATCCTTAATTAGTTGTGTCCATACGAGAACAGATCTAGTGTACCAGCCTACCGGGGCTTTTGTGCATCACCCGACCTCAATATAGGCTCACCTAAAAGATGTCAGTATCTCTAATAATGTAATTCAGCGAGCCGGAGCTATTATCTAACATACTGTAAATTTTCAATTCAAAACTCCGAACACAGCTTGAGAAACAAAAAGACAGATCTTATTGAAGGTAGCGAGGTTCGGTGTTGTTGGGTGGGATTCTTGGATGGGAATTTCCTCAAGGCTCATCAAGGTGGAGGAGGATGAGTAAGGCTTGAGGATGAGACAGGGTTCCTGGACAGTCAAGCACGTTAACGTAGGAGCTGGCAACTGGCCGCCGTGGTGCTCATCTACCCATGCTTCTCCAACCTACTTCCGGAGCTGGGCCCTTTCTGTCAGCTGTCGTATGGTCATACAGTGAGTAGTACTATAGTAGTATGTTTGTAGACTTGTGATTCTTACCCTGTGACTATGAACCACTAGTACGTACAAGGAGAAGACTCGTTACACCTCTCGGACGGCGTGAACTCTTATCGAAACCGCCTCGGCCTTGCGGCTTGGGAGGCGGGAACGCTGGCCTGCAAGCACGCTGATGCGGTGATGCCGATGCTGATGCTCGAGGGCCCAACGCCGCCGCAGAGCCAGATTGCCGCGGGTTCGTCTACTGCTGCTGCTGTCTCGCTGGTCGTCTCGGCTGGGACAGCTTCAGGTTGCCGCTCTCGGGAGATGCCTTCTGGCCTGTCTCCTGGTGTCAAAAGCTGGACAAGCTGGGGTGCAGCCGTGCAGGAGTCAGTAGCTGCTAGACTCCATCGCGTCCGTGTCGCTGGACCCTTCGGTGGGTGGGGCATGATGACCAAGTCCACGCTCAAGCACGCCCCACGCTCAAAGGCGGGTAGTGCAATACACCAACCCGCTCGGTGTAGCACATGCCGCACACCCCACGCTACGTGTTGGGCTGGCCCCCCTTTTTTTTTGCGTTCTTCGATTTTTCTGTTTTATTGTGTTCTTTAAATTTGAACTTTTTTCAAAACCTGTTTTCCTTTGTTGAACAATTTTTCGAGTATGAACATATTTATAATTTGAACATTTTTTAAAATTCGGGGAAACATATTTTCCACATAAACGACATTTTTTTCTTCAAAATATGAACTTTTTTTATTATTAACATTTTTTCAAAATATGAACTTTTTCGAATTTCAAATTTTTCTAATTTGAACATTTTGAAGTTTTAAAAAATTTAAAAACTTGAAAAGTTTTCAAATATGAACATTTTAAAAATCTGAACACTTTATGAATTTGAATAAAAAGGAAAAAATAAAAGAAGAAACAAAAACAAAAACAAAAACAAGAAAAAACTGGAAAATAAACAAAAAAGAAAGAGAAAGAAAGAATAAACAGGAAATTAAAAAAGTAAAATGGGCAGGGCCCTATACCCGACCGGGGGTGTGCGGCATGCCGTATACACCGACCTGGTCGGTGTGTAGGATTCTCCCTCAAAGGTTGCTGGGATGGAGATTTCTTCTTCGGATTGCCCATTTGAGCCTCCCAACATTGCCCTATGTAGGGGTGGGCATTCGGTCATGACCGACAATTCGGTTTTTATATTTCGGTCTATTTAGAATTCGGTCATAAAACAATGAAGACCGAAATATACTTGCTCATTTTACTACCTGATAAATTCGGGTACCCAATAATTCGGGTTTGGGTTCGGTCATGATCAAACATCATGGTCAATGTTGTCAACACAAATGTTAGACATTATTGAGTAAAAATTTAGCAACGTTTTAGATGTATTTTGGACGTTTTTCATTGCATATATTATTATCAGTTGGCAGGAATAAACATTAAACAATCTAAACAAAAATTTAAAAATCCTACAGAAGTTTGATCAACATTCAAGAATACAACAACTCACACACATCACACAATTCTAAAGATTGGGACATTCTCACGTAAAATTCGATCAGTTCGGTCTATTCGGTTACTTGGAATAAATAACCGAATTGACCAAACTAAATTCGGTCTATAAAATTTTCTACCCAATTTTTTTACGGTCATTTCGGTGTCGGTCTTTTCGGTCTTCGGTCCTCGGTTTTTTTGCCCACCGTGAGCCCTATGCCCGCGGTTACTAGGCCGCAGGACGACGTTCTAATCCAGTCCAGCCTCACGATTGAGGCAATAAAGCTAGCCTAACACCGACCTCGGTGGACCTGGAGCTGTGACCTGAGCCGGTGAACGCTCCACTATTTATCGCTCAACAGTGGGTGATTTTGGGCCACGGCATGGTAACACCTTGCTTCTAGGGTTTTCCTATTCTTTTTTTAGGTTCATTCGGTTTTCTATTTTTTTGTTCGGTGGTTTATGTTGGTTCTGTTAGGTTTCTTTTGATTTTTCTTTATTCTGTATATTTTTCTTTTTCTTTTTTTCTTTTTTCATTTTTTTAAAGCTGAACATTTTTATACTTCGAATACTTTTAAAATTTTGAACATGTTTCAACTTTCTGTATTTTCAATTTTGAACATTTTTCAAATGTGAACAAGCTCAAATCTTGATTTTTTTTTTCAAATTTGAACAAATTTCAAATGTGAGTACTTTCTAATCTTGAACAATTTTTAACTTTATTTTTTTCAAATTTTAATATTTTTTTGCTTAAAAATCTGAACCTTTTAAATTATGAGCTTTTTTCGAAACGTGAACATTTTCAAATCTGGATTTTTTTAAATAATATAAAGGGAAAAAACTACAAAGTGAGTCCCTTACGCTGAGCCAGTCAACATGGAGTCGTACGTGGATGTTGTGTCCCCAATTGTGCCAAATCTATATGCCGCATAATGCGGCCGCTATTGCGCACCGCACACTCCGGGGCCTAGCCCATAGACCAGGTTCCGTTTTTTTCACCCAATTTTTCCGGGTTTTTTTGTTTGGGTTTTTTTTCTTTCTTCCTCATTTTTAGTTTCCCTGTTTTTCGGTTTTCTATAGGGGTCTTTGAAAAATATTCATTTTTGAAAATGTTCAATTGTAAAAAAAGGTCGATTTTGCATAAATTAATTTAATATACTAAAAAAATTAATAATGTTTAGATTTTTAGAGGTTTGGATATGAAATTAATTAGATTTAGAAACAAAATTCAAATTCTAAAAATGCTCGAACATTTTTCCAAAACAACAGGAAAATAAACACCAAAATAGGGGAAACAGAAATATGGAGGAAAGACCTGTGTGGGTCGCGAGCCAATAGAACACATGGGGGGTAGAGCATTGTGTGCGGCGCCCGCACGGCGCGCCCGCTTTGAGCGACGTACACCCAATCGTTGCCTTTTCCCACCGCATCTCCATGCCAAGTAATCCGGTCGTCCTCTCCGCAAGCGCCCAAATATAGCTGTGTTTCTGGCTTTCCGCCATGGTTTCTAGGAGAAGCCTCTGCATCGAGACCCGCAAGGTCGCAGTGGTCGCTGTCGGCGGCTACCTCTCTGTTAAGCTACCATGGAAGCTTATCACAAGTAAGAGGGGCATGGACATTGCTGAGGCATGTGATTCAGATAAGGATGATGTGCCACTGGCCCGTTACAGGGCTGCCTTCAAGGCGCCTCTCTCTAATCAAAAGATTGAGGCTCTTGTTGGGAATCCAACAACTAGTTTTCATATGGAGCAAAGCCCAATACATCTACATGTCTGTTAATATGAAGGGAACTCCTCATACACTGAGGATATACATGAAAATGGATCTATACACCTCTAACATCCCAACCCCTTAAACTTACAGCGCTCGAGTTTGTGCCTTTGTGAGGAAAAGCGCCAATTGTAACTCGGCTGGCACATACTGAAGAGCGAGAACTTGATCTTGCACAACAGCGCACACAAAGGAGGCATCAACACCTATGTTCTTAGTGAGCTCATGCTTCACCGGGTCATCTGCAATGTTGATAACACTTGTACTATCTAACAAGAGGGGAGTAGGTGCGGCAGCAGAAACACCAAAGTCCTCCAATAACCAATACAAACACCAAAGTCCTTTAATAAACACCAAAGTCCTCCGTTTAGGTATGTAGACTTGATGTCGAGATGATGCATCTTCCATCTGAGTGATGGTGATGAGTAGCCGAACCGAGTCCAGCCGCGCCACATGTGCAAAAACTTCATCGGAATCCACCTCTTCTCGCACCACATATCCTTTCGCTACCATATGATCCTTGTTCTTGATCACTACGCCATATGCATCGCATTTTACCTTGTAGACCCCCTTTAACCCGATTGGACGGTGCCATGTAGGCAGATCAATTAGAGACAAAGGTATGGTTATCTTCGATCGCTTCCAACTCGTCAAGCATGGCACGGCGCTATGCCTCCAGTTGTTCTACCTCAACAAATCTGCTTGGCTCCTCCGCAATCAGGAGACGATCTGCCCTCCCAGGAAACTCAACGTCCCTGCCAAGAACGTCAATGACGAGGCAGAAACGGTGACGAAGCTCGGGGTCATCACCGGCATCAAGAGTGTCGTCGAACTGCGACGGACTGGCAACGCTCCCCAAAGTAGACTCTGACGTGGCAGACGTTTGTGGGGTGTTCTCTGCCGCGGTAGAGTCTACCCCATCATGGCCTTGTGTTGTGGTGTGTGCTGCCTCTACCTCGTTCACCGTGTACTCCAAGATGATGTCACTTGCAGCCGAGTCCTCCCCATCCCCTGTCCATGACCAAGGGCGCCCTTCCTCAAACACGACATCCCTCGTCACAATCGTGTGATTACCGGTAGGGTCATAGCAGCGGTGCCTTACTCCCATTCTCGTAGCCAAAGAACACGACACGCACGCTCCGATCAACCAGTTTCTTAGGATTTGGCCGTGTTACGTTGGCGTGAGCCCTGCAGCCGAAGACGCACAGAAAATGCACATCTGGCGTTCTCCCGTACCATGCAACAAACAGGGTCTTCCCTTCAACACTCCTGGTGTACGAGCAGTTCAGAACGAACACAACTGTCGAGACACTCAAATCTGGCTAGCACATTCATGGCCTTGAGCATACTTCTGGCCATACCTACGACCCTTTGGTTCCTTTACTCCACTACTCCGTTCCATTGGGAAGAGTACGGAGCAGTGAGGTGTCAAGCGGTCCGCGATCGGCGCAGAATGCGGTGAATTCCTTAAAGGTGATTTCCCCTCCGCAATCAGTGCGGAGAGTGTGCAGCCGCCATATAGATTCCATCTCATCGGCCGCTGTGAACTGACGGAGTACATCTGCAACTTCATCCTTCATCTTCAGATGTGAGATCCACATGAAAAGGTTGTGATCATCAACCAGGAGCAGGAAGTAGTGATTCCCTGCTGGATACGTGATCACACACCGGCTCGAGGGATCCTGCCGCCCTTAATCTTGCCGCTCGTGGGAAAGGCGAACTCTTGTTCTTGCCCGCCAAACACGCGCCACACAGCTGCTCCGGGTGCTTGATGCGGAGCAGGCTACGCACCATGACCTGACTGGAGAGACGTTTCAGCCCCTGGAAGTGCTGGTGGCCGAATCGCGAGTGCCACAGGCATGCTGCTAGGTACTAGATCTCTGTCCTCGCGTCACGCACAGGCAGCCGGATCATAGTCTCGAGTCTTCGATACATCTGGTGAGGGATTGTCTTGGAGAAGGGGAAGAACAGAGGAGTAGAGAAAGAGCGAGTTTAACTCGTTACAATATTCGTCAATGATCCCCTCATCCACTGCGTCAAGCAGAGATAAGGTGTTCTGCAGCTTCGTCGCTGGTGGACTGGGCCGTCCTCCCCTTGGGCTGCGCCTTGCGCTCCATCGCCCGCCGAATATCTCTTCGACGATGCATGTGTGGGCCCAGTGTTGTAGCATTCCCCCCGTCTTGAAATACTGCTTGCCCCCAAGCAGGTGCTCCAGGGAAGCGGCAACGCAGAGCAGCTTCTGACTCCCACGTACACAGAGTCGTGGGTAGTCCCGTCCAGGAGACGAGCACTTGATCAATGTGACCTCGCCCGCGCTTCATGGCACGACGTTGCTGGACAAGTGCAGGTTGAACTAGAGAAAGTTCATCAGTCAGGAAATGGAACGAGAGATCAATAGTATGCACCTGATCAGATGAACCATTTTCTTCAGTTGGGAAACGTGCAAGACGAGATGAATCTGACTGTTTCCTGGGAGCTTCAACTTATACGCTACCTTGCCAATTCGTGCCAGTACTTCATAAGGACCAAAATACTTGAACGAAAGCTTCTGATTAGAACGCTTGGCAGTCTGTGCATATGGTTGCAACTTCATGTAGACCATATCTCCTACAGCAAATTCTTGCTCGGACCTTTGTTTATCTTCCTGATGTTTCATGCGTTGTTGAGCCCGCAGCAAGTGTTGCTGAAGCAGAACAACAGTTTCCTGGCGCTGTTGCAGCCATCCTGCTAGTTCAGGTGAAGTGGCCGATTGCAAGTTGCTGATGCCCAAGTGTCTTGGTTTGTATCCATACAAGACCTCAAATGGTGCTTTCCGAGAGCTGAGTGGTAATTTTTGTTATACCAATATTCGGCAAGAGCTAACCACTGAGCCCATTGTTTTGGGGATGCATGCACAACACAACGGAGATACGTTTCAAGACATTGGTTCAGTTTCTCCGTTTGGCCGTCAGTTTGTGGGTGATGTGCAGAACTCATGTTCATCTTGGTGTCCGACAAGCGAAAAAGTTCCTGCCACAGCTTACTAGTAAACAGAGGGTCCCTGTCTGAGATAACCACACTTGGCAAGCCATGCAGCCTATAGACAGTGTCAACATAATTCTGGGCAACTGTCAGAGCTGTGAATGGGTGAGACAGAGGTATGAAATGCCCATATTTCATGTATTTGTCAATGATTACCAAAATGCAATCATACTTCCCAGATCTGGGCAATCCATCAATGAAGTCCATACTGACTATGCTCCAAGCTTCAGTTGGAATTGGCAGAGGACTAAGCAATCCCGGAATGCGCACATTCTCTGATTTGGCTTGTTGGCAGGTGGTGCATTGTTTCACATATTGCTTGACATGTTCTTTCATTTTTGGCCAGGCAAACAATTCTTTGATGCGTTGATATGTTGCCAAGAACCCTGAATAACCCCCAACACCGCTATCGTGCAAGGATAGCAAGATCGCTTTGTGGGCTTCTGTGTTATTCCCAAGCCAGAGTCTGTCTTTCTAACGTATCAACCCTTGATTCAGAGAATAGCCATTTTTGTTTGGGTTGGAAATACTGAGTTCTTGAAGCAATGCTTTGGCCTTCTCGTCTGCTGCATAACCATCAGTTATAGACTCAAGCCATTTTGGGCGGCACAGGGATATAGCATAGAGGTCATTATCAGAGGGAAGCCGCGACAGTGCGTCTGCTGCTGAATTCTCCTTCCCTTTGCGATAGACTAACTTGTACTGCAGGCCCATGAGCTTGATGAACGCCTTACGCTGCATCTCACTAGTGAGTTTTTGGTCTGACAGGTGGACCAAGCTCATGCGGTCTGTGATGATAGTGAATGGTGCATGGTGGAGGTATGAGCGCCATTTCTCTACTGCTAAGAGAATGGCAAGACATTCTTTCTCGTAGGTGGACATTGCATGTGCCACTGGACCTAGGGACTTGCTGAGATAGGCGATAGGGTGACCTTTTTGCATCAGAACGGCACCCACTCCTCGCTTGCAAGCATCTGTCTCAACAGTGAATGGCAATTGGAAGTCTGGTAATGCAAGGACCGGAGCTTCAAGCATCAGTTTCTTCAAATGATCGAAGGTAGCTTGATGAGTGTGTGTCCAATGAAAAAGTGTGTCTTTTTTAAGCAAGTCTGAGAGGGTGCGACTGATCAAGCTGTAGCTCTTGATAAACTTCATGTAGTACCCCGTGAGTCCAAGGAACCCCCGTACCTGTTTGGTGTTTGTTGGTGTAGGCCAGTGCTGAACAGCTTGGACTTACTGGGATCTGTAGCAACCCCATGATTACTGATGATGTGCCCCAGATATTCTAGTTTCTATTGGGCATACGAGCATTTACTTTGCTTGATCGACAAGTGGTGTTGTTGGAGAATTGAGAAAACCTGCTGCAGGTGATTGACATGATCTAACAGGCTTGGACTGTATATGAGGATATCATCCATAAAAACCAGGACACACTTGCGCATGAGAGTGGCAAAAATTGAGTTCATAGCCTACTGAAATGTTGCAGGGGCATTTGTCAAGCCAAATGGCATGACTTTGAATTCATAGAGGCCAAGGTGAGTTTTGAATGTTGTCTTATGCTCATCTGCTGGCACTAGTCGGATCTGATGATATCCAGCTCTGAGATCGATTTTAGTGAACCATTGAGAGCCTGCTAATTCATCAAGCAGTTCATCCACTATAGGCATGGGGTACTTGTTCTTTATTGTCAACCCATTGAGTCCTCTGTAATTAACACAAAAACACCAAGACCCATCCTTCTTTCTCACCAACAACACTGGAGAGGCAAAGGGACTTGTGCTCTCTTGGATCAATCCCTTCTTTAGCATCTCTTGCACTTGTTTCTCTATTTCTGTCTTCTGATGAGGGGCATACCTATATGGTTTGACATTGACTGGTGTTGCCCCTGGAAGTAATGGGATTTGATGATCATACTTTCTGTGTGGTGGTAGAGATGTAGGTTCTTGGAAAAGGGTGTTGTATTGTTGGATGATTTGTTCTACTGCTGCTGGTATTTCAATTTGATACGTCTCAAACGTATCTATAATTTCTTATGTTCCATGCTACTTTTATGATGATACTCACATGTTTTATACACATTATATGTCATTATTATGCATTTTCCGGCACTAACCTATTGACGAGATGCCGAAGAGCCGATTCTTTGTTTTTCTGCTGTTTTTGGTTTCAGAAATCCTAGTAAGGAAATATTCTCGGAATTGGACGAAATCAACGCCCAGGGTCCTATTTTTCCACGAAGCTTCCAGAAGTCCAGAGAGGAAACGAAGTGGGGCCACGAGGCGACCACACAACAGGGCGGCGCGGCCCAGGTGCTGGCCGTGCGGCTCTGGCGTGTGGGGCCCTCGTGTGGCCCCCTGACCTGCCCTTCCGCCTACTTAAAGTCTTCGTCGCGAAACCCCCAGTACCGAGAGCCACGATACGGAAAACCTTCCAGAGACGCCGCCGCCGCCAATCCCATCTCGGGGGATTCAGGAGATCGCCTCCGGCACCCTGCCGGAGAGGGGAATCATCTCCCGGAGGTCTCTTCATCGCCATGATCGCCTCCGGATTGATGTGTGAGTAGTCCACCCCTGGACTATGGGTCCATAGCAGCAGCTAGATGGTTGTCTTCTCCTCATTGTGCTATCATGTTAGATCTTGTGAGATGTCTATCATGATCAAGATCACCTATTTGTAATGCTACATGTTGTGTTTGTTGGGATCCTATGAATATTGAATACTATGTCAAGTTGATTATCAATCTATCATATATGTTATTTATGTTCTTGCATGCTCTCCGTTGCTAGTAGAGGCTCTGGCCAAGTTGATACTTGTGACTCCAAGAGGGAGTATTTATGCTCGATAGTGGGTTCATGCCTCCATTAAATCTGGGACAGTGACGGAAAGTTCTAAGGTTGTGGATGTGTTGTTGCCACTAGGGATAAAACATCGATGCTTTGTCTAAGGATATTTGTGTTGATTACATTGCGCACCATACTTAATGCAATTGTCTGTTGTTTACAACTTAATACTGGAAGGGGTTCAGATGATAACCTGAAAGTGGACTTTTTAGGCATAGATGCATGCTGGATAGCGGTCTATGTACTTTGTCGTAATGCCCTGATTGAATCTCATAGTACTCATCATGATATATGTATGTGCATTGTTATGCCTTCTTTATTTGTCAATTGTCCAACTGTAATTTGTTCACCCAACATCTGTTTATCTTATGGGAGAGACACCACTAGTGATCTGTGGACCCCGGTCCTATTCTTTACATCTGAAATACAATCTACTGCAATTGTTCTTTACTGTTCTTCGCAAACAATCATCATCATCCACACTATACATCTAATCCTTTGTTACAGCAAGCCGGTGAGATTGACAACCTCACTGTTACGTTGGGGCAAAGTTCTGTGATTGTGTTGTGCAGGTTCCACGTTGGCGCCGGAATCCCTGGTGTTGCGCCGCACTACACTCCGCCACCAACAACCTTCAACGTGCTTCTTGGCTCCTACTGGTTCGATAAACCTTGGTTTCTTTCTGAGGGAAAACTTGCTACTGTACGCATCACACCTTCCTCTTGGGGTTCCCAACGGACGTGTCGACTGCACGCATCACAATTGTAGCGGCAGGTTCAGTCTTTTCTTCAATTGGTAGCAACTCTAGTAGGTGGCAAACATCTCCACTCTGTATTAGTCCTTGCAATGTTGTAGCAGATATAGCAGTGCATGACTCCAGGCTGGCTGGTCTGCACACCTATGAGTGTAATTCTATTGCCTTCATGCTTGAAGCGCATTGTCTTCTTTTTCCAGTTAACCCACATATTCCCATTGTTCTGGTTTTCTAGCTATTCCATGCCTAAGATGATATCATAGGAGCTGAGTGGCAAAATCTTCAGGTCAGTGGTGAACTGGTGGCCTTGAGTGAACCAGGTAACTGCAGGTAAGTACTCTGAACAGTCAATTGTTCCTCCACCGGCCACACTTACTTTGGACAGCGCCATTCTTGTTGCTGCACCTGGGCAGGACATTTGTGACCCGGGGAGAACTTTTCTCCATATTTGAAGCATTCTCCTTTGGCTCTACGTTGTGCTCTCAGTGAATTAAAATGAGAGATTGATGCAGCTTTCTCCTCTGTTTTCTTTTCCTCAGGAGGTGTGCCCAGAAACCTAGGCAATTGCCCATGTTGCTTGAACTTCACTCTCAAAGCATCACGTTGAGCATACTTGTTGACTGGAATAATTGTGTCTTCCACCAATAGAGCTTCATGCGTTTGTGCCATAGAGAAAGCCAGGTCAATTGTTCCAGGACTATGTAACTTGATTGCTTTTCTAATTTCTGGCTTAAGTCCAGCTAAAAAGCGTCTTACAAAGAAGGTTTCATCATATGAGTGGTTATAAATCAGGATTTTATGCATCAACTCCTCAAATTTATGTGCATACTCATCTACTGTGCCGGTTTGTTTGTGAGCAAACAAAATGTCCATGATCTTGGCATACTTATCTCTATTGAATTTAACAAAAACACCTACACACAACTCTGGCCACGTAGCAACACTATGTAAAGCCTCATACGTTTGTAGCCATAATGTTGCATTGCCTCTAAAGTGCATGGTGGCAAAATCTACCCACAAATGAGTTTGCACATGGTAAAGTTTGAAGTATTTTTCGCAATTCTTTTTCCACCACTTTGGATTGTCACCATCAAAATTAGAGAAATCAGATTTAGGCAGTCTAGGACTATAATTGGAGCGATATGAAGGTGAATTATGTCCAGTGCCCAGTAATTCATCATCCTCGTCGGAGATAGCACAATTTTCAGTAATGGGGGTAATCGATCGCTCACCCCTGACCAGGGCACGATCGGAGGTTTGATCCTCTCCAGTACCAACACCCTGGTGATGGTGTTGACGGTGCCGTTCTGGCCGAAGCGAGCCCGTGCACAGATCATGTGCTCCGGGGCCGAGAGCGTGGCGGCTGTTGCCTCCATGGTTGACATGCGTGCCGCCACTCGCTCCATCGACTGCTTCAGTTCTTCCACCGAACGATCCAGGTCTGAGTTAGCCTGAATCATCCGCTCAAGTGTGGCGTCGACGTTGCTCGCGCTGTGGGAGAGGCCCTGCTGCGCGCTCGACAATTTTCCGAGCACCACGTTGATCTCAGCGATACGGAGGGCGTTGACCTGTCCTGCTTCCGCTGTCGCCTTGTTCGCCTCGGCAGTGGCCGCCAGGAGCTGGCGGAGATCCGCGACGCTCGCTTCCACCATTTCCACCCTTTGGGTTAGGTTTAACCGACCGGATCTCGCCGTTGTGACGCACTATCCTCCCGTCGTACCGATCTAGGGTACACCTACGGTGTTTTGCGCGAATTCTCAAGGAATTCGCACCCTTCGTTCGGTTTTACCGACAGAAATCAGTGGATGCACAAGGGGAAAAAATTCGGATCAAACCTTGCTCTGTATACCAAGTGCTAGGTACTAGATCTCTGTCCTCGCGTCACGCACAGGCAGCCGGATCATAGTCTCGAGTCTCCGATACATCTGGTGAGGGATTATCTTGGAGAAGGGGAAGAACAAAGGAGTAGAGAAAGAGCGAGTTTAACTCGTTACAATATTCGTCAATGATCCCCTCATCCACTGCGTCAAGCAGAGATAAGGTGTTCTGCAGCTTCGTCGCTGGTGGACTGGGCCGTCCTCCCCTTGGGCTGCGCCTTGCGCTCCATCGCCCACCGAATATCTCTTCGATGATGCCTGTGTGGGCCAAGTGTCGTAGCACATGCAGTGTCGTCGGTGCGGGCCAGGAAGAAGATGGGCTTGACTATCTGCATACGTGCAGGATAGTGTCTGTTGCGGGCACGCGCGACCCTGACGATCACCTTCTTGACTCGATCGCGCACCGTCCAAGGCTCAGCATTTTGCTGCAGAGTGAGACGTGGTATCTAGTAGACATTGGTGTGCAACCGGTGCTATCTGCCAGCCATGACGAAGAGCACAATGCACTGTCCCTGAATATCGACGAGGGAGCCATCCCGAACTTGACGTTGCATGTGACCTTGGTGTCCATCTCTGCGAATGCCGCCGCATCGCCGGTCATGTGGTTGGACACTCGTGTGTCCACGAACCACACGGCATCCGTGTCGTCGGCGCGCTGGTGAAACTCCGCGTGTGTGCGTTCTTCGTTGAGATAGACTCGTAGTCCTTGAGTGGGCACCG